>NC_139007.1:14741849-16000085 GCF_964374135.1 Grampus griseus
CTTTGTATGATCCTGGAATGTAGACCCTGTTCCTTAGGGCTCTGTACGACTGGAGAAGATGAAAGAGGAGACCAAAAGCCTCTACTGAATGAGAAAGTGATGCAGCACACCTCTGACTTGTTCGCATCACTAGTTTAGTTTCCTGTTAGGGTGCTTTCATCATGTTATTTTTCTAGCTGATGACCCTCCAGTTACGTCAGTGAAAGCCAGTTTGTCATTTCTTGATTACTTTGGATATATTTGTGCCTCTCTTCATTGTTGATCATGGTACATCTTTGGTTTTCTTTTCATGTATCAAAAGAGAACATTTTTGATACTTGGCATCTTCTAGGAATTGAAGATGATTTAAGCAAGAGGGCCCTATAGGCAAACACTGATATTAAAAATGGGATTTTTTGTTTGTTTGTTTAACTATGATTCAGCTTTTCTTTATCTTCTTGAATTCTATAGTATTCAAGATTTATGTTTATTATCTCTTTCAGTTAGTGCTGTGTTTTATCGGTTATTTTTGTCTTATGACAAAATTAGATCCCTCAGCTTTATTCATTACATGTTAAACTCAACACCAAAATGCATCTTTTGGAATACCTAATCATGAAAAGCCTATTAAAGGTAAAAATAGGGCTTCCCTGGTGGTGCAGTGGTTGAGAATCTGCCTGCTAATGCAGGGGACACGGGTTCGAGCCCTGGTGTGGGAGGATCCCACATGCCGCGGAGCACCTAGGCCCGTGAGCCACAACTACTGAGCCTGCGCGTCTGGAGCCTGTGCTCCGCAACAAGAGAGGCCGCGATAGTGAGAGGCCCGTGCACCGCGATGAAGAGTGGCCCCCGTTTGCCACAACTAGAGAAAGGCCTCACACAGAAACGAAGACCCAACACAGCATAAATTAATTAATAAACTCCTACCCCCAACATCTTCTTAAAAAAAAAAAAAAGGTAAAAATAATTTATTTAACATATGCATTAGCATATTGTGCATAGTAAAAGGACTGTGGAATATGGTCATACTTTTGCTTAAGCTTTGAAGCATTGTTTGAAAGTTATAAACCTGAACAGTTGCTTGGGGACAGAGAGAGCAGCGGTGGTTTTTATTCCAATTATTTTTTTATTGAGGTATAGTTGATTTACAATATTATATTAGTTGCAGGTATACAACACAGTGATTCAAAATTTTTATTGTTCATATACCATTTAAAGTTATAAAATATTGGCTATATTCCCTGTGCTGTACAATGTATCCTTGTAGCTTATTTATTTTATACATAGTAGTTTGTACTTCTTAATCCTTCACCCCTATCTTGCCCTTCCCTCCTTCCCTCTCCCCGTTGGTAACTACTAGTTTGTTCTCTATATCTGTGAATCTGTTTCTTTTTTGTTATATTCACTAGTTTGTTGTATTTTCTAGATTCCACATGTAAGTGATACCATACAGTATTTGTCTTTCTCTATCTGATTTATTTCACTAAGCATAATACCATCCATGTCCATCCAAGCAGCAGGGTTTTTGATCATTGCTCAGGGGAGCTACAAAATTGGAGACCTGAGTGGGCCTAAAACCCGTAGTCAGTTTATCTACTCAGTTCTGAACCCGATATTAAAGACCTAAGCTAGCTGGAAGCCACTGGAAAGTAGAACAGAAATTCTCGAGTTTTGAGGTGCTTAGGAGGCAGAGACCTACCCTGGGGCCTGGGGGTGTGGGCAGGGGTGGAGTGGCTTAAGAACACCAGTGATGAGAGTGGAAAGGCCTGAAATGAGTGGTAAATTTACACTTACCTGCAGCTACTCTTTGCTTGGGGACACCAGTGAGTCTCCACAAGAAGCTGAGAATCCAGGTGTATAGAACCCTGGTTTCATGGGGCTGGAAGCACAGAATTGGAAACTTGAAGGGTCTTAAACACACAGTTGGTTTCTCTCTCTCTCTCAAAATATCAATATTTGCCAAATTCTAAAGCTGTGTATGATGGGAGCTAAGCAGAACATATTTGAAAAGCCAAGCCATCACTTGAGGCTGAAGTGACAAAGCCCAATCATACTCTCAGTTGAGAGCTGTGGAGTCAGGTCTTTGATTAGAGGCAAATCAGAATAGATTGCATCTTCCCAAACCCACATGCAGCCTCTACCCCTCTCAGTTCCTTACTGAATTAATGTAATTTACCTTCTCTGCTCTATCCACCCAGCAGAGCAAGGAGGCATCCTCTCAACATGTGGAACCTCTTATCAATCAGCATTTAGTAAAAACATTACTAAGTATATAAAGAGACAGGACCATTTGACCAAAAACAAGAGAAAACAAACCAATGAAAGCAGAAACTCAGGTGATCCAGATATCGGAGTTAGCAGACAAGGACTTTAAGATTATAATGTTTAGGAACATAGAGAAAAAAGGGACAAAAGTGGTAAGAAGGTGGAGAATTATTCTAGAGAATTGGAGAGTGTGTGTGTGTGTGTGTGTGTGTGTGTGTGTGTGTATCAAACATTGTGGAAGCAAAAATTTTTTTGATAATAACTCAATGGATGTTTTTAAAAACATATTAGCCTTAGTAGATGATATGATTAATGAACTAGAAGGCAAGTTAATATGTCCAAACTGAAGCACAGGGAAGAAAAAAATAGACTAAAACAGAAAAGAGCATGAAAAACATTTGGGATCTGGTCAAAGGATCTGTCCTATATACAATTTGAATATAGAAGGAGGAGAAAGAATGAATTGGTCAGAAACAATATCTAAAAATATTTCTCATGAAATTTTCAGAACCAACTCATATATTCAGAATGCTTTGTGGACCTCTAAGAAGGATATATTCAAAGAAAACCACACCTACGTACACAATGGAATGGCATCTTAAATTGCCAGAGATGCCAACCTAGAATTCTATACCCAGAGAAAGCATCCTTTTAAAATTAAAGTGAAGTAAATACTTTAGGCAAATGGAAATTGAGAGAATTTGCCACCAGTGGATTTTCACTAAAAGAAATACTACAAGGGAATTCTTTAGGCAGAGGGGAAAATGATCCTAGGAGAAAGTCAGGATAGGCTTACATGGAGTTAAAACATTCTGTTGTTCTAGGATTGTTAGTGTAAAGTTTGTATTAGATTATAATAAGTCAAGGATGCATGTTGTAATCTCTAGAGTGACAACTGAAATAATAGTGAAAGTATATATCTAGCAAGTTAAAAAGGGAACTGTAGATTAATAGAAATATTTGGTTAGGCCAAAAGAAAGAAAGAAAAGTATGTACAAAAAACAGGTGTGTCAATAGAAAACAGATAGTGAGATGACAGATAAAAATCCAGGTATATATGTAATTAGATTGAATACAGATTAATTAAATAATCCTAGTAAAAGCCTAAGATTGTCAGACTTCATTAAAAAAAATGATACTGACAAACATGCAGATTAAAAGAGACATACTTTAAATATAAGGACACGGAAAAGTTAGGGTGGAAAAATAAAGTTGGTGTAGTTATACTATCAGTAATTTCAAATACAGCTTTAAGGCAAGGGGCATTACTAGAAATAAAGAGAAACATTTCATAATGCTAAAGGGATTAGTCTATCATGAAGATGTCACAATCTTAAATCTGTATGTCCTTAATAGCATATCTTCAAAATGCATAAAGCAAAACAAGCAAAACACAAAACTTAAAGGAGATACACATATCCACAATCAGAGTGGGAGACTTTGATACCCCTCTCAAAGACTGATCAAGCAAGAAGACAACATCTGAAGAGTTAGTAAACTTGTGCTGATTGTACACCCAACTATTCAAGAAATCATTCTTTTCATTTGAATATAGAACATTTGTCAAAATTGACCAGATGCTGGACATAAATATAACCTTAACAAATTTCGGAGTTTGAAATCATTTAGAGAGTGTTCTCTGACAACGGTAAAGTTCAGTTAGAAATTGAGAAAAAAAAAAAAAGACAACCAGAAAAGCCCCAATTTCCTACAAATCAAATAATTTGTGTTTAAATAACCATGGGTTGTAAAAGAAATTACAACAGAAATTAGAGAAGATACTGAACTGAATAGTTATGAAGATACTACCTATCAAAAGTGTAAGGATTAAAAAAAAAAGTGTAAGGATTTAGCTAAAGTCATGCTTAGAGGGAACTTTATAGCTGTAAATACGTTTATTTAGGAAACAAAAATAATAAAAAAATTAATCTGAGTTTCCATCTCCAGACAGAAGATCAAACCTAGAGAAAAATAAAAGAAATGAAGTAATAAAGAGTGGAAATCAGTGAAACAGAAAATATACAATAGAGGTATTTAATAAAGTAAATTTTAGATCTTTGAAAAGATTAACATACTTGATAAACTTTTTTTTTTTTTTTTTGTGGTACGCGGGCCTCTCACTGTTGTGGCCTCTCCCGTTGCGGAGCACAGGCTCCAGACACGCAGGCTCCGGATGCGCAGGCTCAGCGACCATGGCTCACAGGCCCAGCCGCTCCGCGGCATGTGGGATCTTCCTGGACTGGGGCACGAACCCATGTCCCCTGCATCGTCAGGTGGACTCTCAACCACTGCGCCACCAGGGAAGCCCCTTGATAAACTTTTAACAAGACTATTTGAGTAATACATTTGGTAAATGTTTAACAAGACTAATGAAAAAAATAGGTCAAACACAAATGGCAAATATCCCCCTAAAGAAGGGGAAATCACAGCAGAGTCTACAGACATTAGAAAGGTAATAAGAGGGTATTATGAATAATTTTACAAATAAGTTTTGGGTGAAATGGACAAATTCCTGGGAAAATACAAATTTTTCAAAATTAATAAAAGAGGAATTAGGAAACCAGAATAGTCAGGGATCAAAGAAATTTAATCCATTTTTATCAAGCATATATGGGGCAAGCCCTAGGCCCATATGGCTTTACTAATGAATTCTTTAAACACGGTTTTCTTTGTTTTTGTTTTTTGATTGAAGTATAGTTGATTTACAATGTTGTAAAACACAATTCTTAAGCAAACTTTCACAGACAATAGAACCAGAGGGAAAACTTCTAAATTCTTTTTATATTTTATATATATAAAATTCTTTTTATATCTTTTTATATAGCATAATCTTCATATCATACCTGTTTAGGATTGTACATAAAGCAAAATTATAGACACATTTTTCTTATGAACAAAGATGAGAGAATCAGAAACAAAATATTGGAAAGTCAAACCCAGCAATATGAAAAGGCCAACATGAGGGTTTATTCCAAATATGCAAGGGGTGTTCGATGATCACAAACATTCACAAAGGGGTTGCTACAATTCCTCACTTGAACAGAAAATGGCAAAAGCAATCTTATTATTTTAATAAAATCGTTTGTTAAAAGTCAATATCCATTCATGGTTAAAATTTCTTAGCAACCTAGAAATGAAAGGGAATTCTATTAACTTGATAAAGAGTACCTTTATCTTGTTTTATAAACAAGATTTAATCTGATAAAGAATAGGTTATCTTGTAGTTCTGAGTAGCTACAGAAAGCCTGTGGCTGAAATATTTCCCAGTGAAATTTTGACAGTTTTCCCCTTGAGATCAGGACTGCAACAGGATGCTTATACTTCTTTTGTTTTTTTTAAATTTTTTGGGCTGTGCTGCGTGGCATGTGGGATCTTAGTTCCCCAACCAGGGATGGAACCCCTGCCCCCTGCCTTGGAAGTGCGGAGTCTTAACCACTGGACCACCAGGGAAGTCCCCAGGATGCTCATACTTAAAGGCAAGAGACATGACAATCATATGGATTCAAAAGGAAGAAATAAAACTTATCCGTAGATAGCATGACGTGTATATAAGAAAGATCAGTAAAATCTACAGGCAGATTATTAGAATTAAATGAGCTTACCAAGGCCCCTGGAAACAAGGTCAATATACAATAATCAACTGTATTTTTATATACCAGCCCCAGAAATTGATAATAATTGAAATTGATAATAATGAAAATACTATTTGAAATTAATTTGAAATATTATTAATTCAGAATTAATTTTTAATTAATATTAATTAATTTTATATTAATATTAATTTTAATTAATATTAATAATATTTTAAAAAGCATCCAAAATCATACACCTAGGAAGAAATGGAGTGATGTGTGTTGAAAAACTTTATTCAGAAAAATAACAAAATATTTAGAGAAATTAAAGAAGATCCAAACAAATAGAAGCACATACCATGTTAATTGATTGCCTTGGCTCTTCTTGGCCTTAGAGTCTTGAAGATGAATAAAGCTAGAGGACTTAATTATCAGATGTGTTATAGGCAAGATGTGTCACAGGGCTGTAGGAATTAGAACATTGTATTGGTATAAAGATGGACATATAGACCAATGGAGCAGAATAAAAAGTACAGAAATGTATCTGTTGGTCATTTGATTCAGGACAAAGGTGACTTTGCAATTCAGAGACAACAAGATGGACTTTTCCATAAATGATGCTGTTTTAGTTGGGTACCACAGAAAATAATGTTAACCCGTAAAACACATGTCAGTTCCAGGAGGATTGCAGATCTAATTGTGAGAGAGAAAATGAAAAAGCTCTTAGGAGAATAGGTGAATATCTTTATGATCCTGTGCAGTCAAAGATTTCTTAATTAGAAAAAACAAAACAAAAACTCAGAAATGTTAACATTTAAAAAAAGGCTGATAAAACTGGACTTCATTAAAATTAAGAATTTACTCAACAAAACGCCTCAGTAAGAGACTAAATCGACACATGTGGAGAAACTCATGGAAATTTGTATTCAGAAATATAAAGTACTGTTACAATCAAAAGGAAAAAACAGACATCCAATAGAAATATGGGCAAAAGTCCTGAAAAGGCACTTCATGAAAGAATATATCCAAATGGCTGGTAAACATATGGCAAATTATTCAATTTCTTTAGACATCAGGACATGCAAAAAAAAAAAAAAAAAAACCCACAATGAGATACCACTAAAGACACAGCATTCTGGCTAAAATGAAAAATATCCCTCAGAACCAAGTGTTGCCAAGGATGTGGAACAATCCATCTCTCATATACTACTATTGGGAATATAGATTGGTACAACCATTAAAAAAAATTGTTTGGCATTATCTGGCTGAATCCTATGACCCAGCAATCCACTCCTGTGTATATGCCCAACAGAAATGTACAAAAGATAAGTTCAAGAATGTTCGTAGAAGCACTATTTCTAATAGCCTCACACTGCAAACTACCTAAATGTACACCAGCCAGAGGATGAAACATAATAGGATATTTTCGGCAATGACAATAAATGACTTACAAATTGAATGGAACACTGTGTATTCACCTCACAAACAATGTGACTTAAAAAGGCTAGGCCCGAACGAGTACATACTGTGTGATTCTATTTATATAACGTACAAAGATAGACAAAACCCATCTATGATGTTAGGAGTCAGGTGATTGTCATATGGTAGTTAATAAATTGGAAGGGGGCCTGAAGGGTATGGGATGCTGGTAACAGTTTCTTGTTCTGAGTGCTGGTTATACAGGTTCAGTTTTTGAAAACTGAACAGAACACTCATTTTGTGTGCTTTTTTGTGTATGTTAATCTTCAACAGAAAGTAAAAAAAGAAAAGAATGAAATAATAAAAGCATTGTGTTCCCATTGATTAGTTTCTTGAATTTGTATTGTAATGGACCTTTCTGTAGACTCAGGGAGAGCCTTGGTGAGCTCTGGCCAGGGGGGGAGTTTCTTTTGTTATTCAGGGCTGTCCTAACAAAGCTCAGCTGTCACACTGATGAGAAGCAGGACCTCTCATCCCAAGAGCGGTAGAGCTGCTCTTCCCAAGCCTTCCCAGGGGTAAGAACAGTGGTTAAGTGTTGTGGGTTTGAACGGTCTTTCCTGCTGAGATACAGACCACATTCAAAATGCATTTAGAAGTGAACTGCAAGCTACAAAGCAGTGGCCAGGCACAGTCCTTGAGCTGCTGTCCAGCTTGAGATGAAGATTCTTTTTTAATGAGTGGAAATTCAGAGAAGCTGCCCACAAAAAACAAAACAAAACTTGATTTTGGCAAGAGAATGACAGGCTTTGCAGGAAACTCGAGATTTCAAGAATCATATTGTCATTCAACTTAGAACGCTACGTTCAACACTGCAAAAAAGAAAGAAACGACCATTTTCAAGGTGTGGGTGATAGAGAAGAGAAAATTGGCACCTAATTTTGACGTTCTTACACTTTAATTGAAGATTAAATTATGCTAATTATTGAAATAAGTAAGGCTTTGCCCTTTGCCTTTACATCCTGGCGGCTTTGATTTCTCTCTCTCTCCTGCTCTGCTTTCCCACATTCAGTTCCAAAGCAGATCCTCGTGGCTTTGTCTACACAATATGTCCAAAATTTGACCACCACTTCTACTGCTATTACCCTTGATCCTGGTCCAAACCACTAGCCTTTCTCACCTGGGTTTTGGCTTTAGCCTCCTAACCACTGTCTCTGCTTCTGTCCTATCCTTGCCATAGGCAGAGATGATCCTTTGAAACATGAGTCATATAATATCCCTTCTAGTCTCAAAAGGCCTTGATGGCTTCCCATTCAACTCAGTGGAAAAGTCAAATTTCTAACCAAGGTCTACAGGCATTCACCTGATCTCACCACATTCCACACCCCTCTGCCCATCCAGCCTTCAGGAAATGCTCCTGGCTGACTCTCAACCAAGTGATTCTGTTAGGTCACCACTCAAATATCATTTTCTCCTGAAGGCTTCCCCTGACCAGCTTATATAATAAATACTGAGTCCCATCCTTCCTGCCAAGACTCCTTTTCACCTCTTCTTTCTTTTTCTCTAAAAAGATGAACACGATCTAACATATTATGTAATTTTTGTATTGTTGATCTTCCCCCATTAGAAGGTAAATTTTGTGAGGGCAGGGATTTTATCTGTTGAATTCTTAGTCCCTGAAACAATGCCTAGCTGGAGGCTTGGTGTTCGATAAAAATTTGTTGAAAAATTATTAGGAATATCAGCAAGAGAAAGTTTGACAATATGCTATGAAAATGGTTGTAATATTGAAATGTTTTGAATTTGGTGCCTTTTTCTTACTTTTGATGCTTTATACGAAAGTTCAAAAGTGACCCTTTTGAGTATTGCTCTATGAATAAATCCACAAATTTATTCTAAGTTGAAACATTTTTTTAAGTCTTAAGTTTTAGTTTGACCTTGTGTTTTATTATTTAATAAACATTTTTCCTGATGGTGTACAGAAATTACTTATTTGAATTCAATTAAAATAGGACCAATATACCTATTCTAAAAGTCAAAGTGAAATTGACTACAGTAAACGTCAGCCGTCTGTAGTTTCCGAGAAATGAGTCCTTACGGTAATTAATTTTTCTACATAGATGAAAACTATTCTGTGTAGCCATTTTTAAAACTTCTTAACCTTTTGGATGTCAAAATTTCTAAAGCTTTTTCACTTATATTTTCTCAAGGAAAATATAATGTATATAATTTCCTCTTTTAAAAATAGCTTAGTCCAATAGAGAACAGACTGGTGGTTGCCAAGGGGGAGGGAGTGGGGGAGGGATGGAGTGGGAGTTTGGAGTCAGCAGATGCAAGCTAGTATATATAGAATGGATAAACAACAAGGTCCTACTGTATAGCACAGGGAACTGTATTCAATACCCTGTAATAAACCATAATGGAAAAGAATATAAAAAAAGAATGTATATATATGTATAACTGAATCACTTTGCTGTACAGCAGAAATTAACACAACATTGTAAATCAGCTATACTTCAATTAAAAAAATATTAAAGCTGAAAACGAAAACAAAACAAAACAAAAACTTAGTCCAGTTTAACTTGGATGTCATACTATATTGATATTTACATTTATTGAGGTATTTAGCTATTTATTTCATTGATATGTTTTTGTGCTTAATTTTTATGGTTTTTAAATTTGTTTTCTTTTATCCTATTTTTTGCTGTCACATTATCAGCAGCTGTGCATGGGATCCAGATGACCAGACTTTGTAACCGAGACATGTACATTGGCCAGGGAAGGCCTGTAAAGTTTTCTCATGAATTGAGAACACATGCTTCACTCTTCAAACCTTATGATATCAATTTGGGCTCTTCCAGAAGCCTTCTCTTCTCATTTCCTTGTCTGCATTGCAGGTGGGTCATGGTCATGGAATTTAGAGCTGGAAGAGGTCATTCTGGGCCTGTTCCCTTTGGCCTTCCTGCTGGTCCCAGGAGTGACCTGTGACTTCTGCATCCAGCACAGCTCTTAGGCACTGCTTCTGATCAGGCGTTTTCTCTGTTCAAACGCACTGTGGTACAAGAAAGTGTCTCAAAGCCTTCCCCTCACCCCCAAGTATAACCTAATTTTTTGAGTATAATCTATTTGGGAGGTGTTCTTTTTTTTAAATTAAAAAAAATTTTTTTTTAACAAAGTTAGGACCTGATATAAAAAGAATCTTCTTCTCTACCCCTTCCACTCTTCTCTCCACCTCTCTCTCTTTTGCTTTCACCCCTCCTTTCTCTCTCTCTCTCTTTTTTTTTTTTTTTGTGGTACGCAGGCCTCTCACTGTTATGGCCTCTTCCGTTGTGGAGCACAGGCTCCGGACGCGCAGGCTCAGCGGCCATGGCTCACGGGCCCAGCCGCTCTGCGGCATGGGGGATCTTCCCGGACTAGGGCACGAACCCGTGTCCCCTGCATCGGCAGGCGGACTCTCAACCAGTGCGCCACCAGGGAAGCCCCCTCCTTTCTCTTTTAAACCTAAATTACGTAGCAAAAGATGGTGATGTGCCCAGAGATACAAATGGTTGTTCTTAGGCTACATATTGAGGCAGTTGTAGTCTCAGAGTATTTGGGGGTTAGGCTATCATGGGAGCAGGGCAGGGCCTCAGTGTTACTACAATGTGAGACAGAAGCTAGAAGTAATTCAGCTGGGGCACGAGGGAGGGACCATAGTTAGGAGGGAGGGCTCAGGGTCCCTAGATTTACCATCCTTTCCTCCTACCCTTTCACCCTAACTGTTTCCATTCTTACTTCAAAAGACTTCACTGGGACCCTTCATTAAGGTAAGGCAGTAGGAAGGCTGGCAGGGAGGAGTGGGTGTGGAGAGGTTTTGGGAACAGAGGGTCCTTCCATAATAAAGGAAAGGGATATTGTACGAGTGAAACTGGGAAGGAGTTAAATGTTGGTCACCTGGACATGAGTAATTTATATATAAAAAACCAAGTTTGCTTAGTCTTTGTATTTGCACCTGGCGTTAATTAGTGTAACTGAATAGTGCAAAACGTTTAGAAGATCCATGGTACCACTGAAGATAGACATAAAATGTATGTCTTATATTTTATGACTTGAATTCTTACTTAATTCTGTGTTTAAGTTTGTTTTCATGGTCGTGAGGTTGGTTTAGACTACCATAGATTTCATTTTTATTAAGACGGCTAACACGAGCAAGGTAATGTTAAGGTCTATACTCTGCACTGAATGGCTCTAAATTGGTTTTATGGGAAAGTTGGAGAATTTGCCCTTAGAGAATCCACAACGGTGCAGTACTGCCCGTTATGTACATCTTTTTAGTTGATTTCTTGGACTTGATTGAGTAGTTTGGTGATTGAATACTAGCTATTTTGCTTGAGGCTTTACATTTGTGAGGGAGAGGGGAGAATATGAGAATGAATGAGAACAAGACGTTACCAAGGGTGGGGTTGGGGGTGGGTGGGAAGGGGAGCTAGTACCTTCCATCACCACTAGAGGCCCCTCTTAAACCAAATTTCACAGTTAATAGCACCAGGTTTTCATAGTGGGGCCTGGCTCCGTCATTGTAAATTAAGCATATTTTATGTTATCGTTCTGCATAAGTAGTATGACAGTACTTTTATTCTAGAGCATATATTATAATGCAACCCAAGTGGTTTCTATAAAGTATATATTAGAACAACTATGATCTATTAGATTGAAAACAAATTAGGAATCTTTCTCTGCTCTTCACTTTCAGTCTCTAAATAAGCTTTTAGTGAAAACATGTAATCAAAGACTATGGCCAGATGAAAATTATATGTCTCCCCAGCAGTGCAAGGCTATTTAGGTTTAAGATTATTACTGATTTAATTAACATGCGTTTAATCACTGAGCGTTTTTCTGTTGGTAGACTATAAGGTTGTTTTAAGTTATATGCTAAAAATTACATGTATTTCTTTTGTGAGTATAAGCAGCTTCTAATATCAAAAACCTACTAAGGAAATGATTCAAAACTCTTTCTTAGACTTAATATTATCTGTGGTAAAATTAAATGCTTTCCTTTAAGAGTAATACACATATTCTCAGCTTTTAGTTTGGAATTATTCTGGATGTAGGTTGACCTCACCGAGAAAGCAGGCAGGCAGGGCAAGGTCATCTTGTCTGATGAGGATGGTGGTTCTGTTCCAAAATAGAGAGGCTGACAATTTGGAACTTAGTTCCACCTTCTGAGTTCTTGTTCCTGTTGGATTTTCTTTGTTGTGACCACAACTAGTTAGTTGTTGTACTGAAAAGAACAAGTTCTAGGTTGTTGGATGCTATATTTGGGATGTGACTAATATATTTATCTCCCTGTGTGATGCCCTTTGGCCAATTACTCTGAGTTCCATGAGGGCAGGGAGTTTTGTGTATTTTGCTTATTGCTGTATCCCTAAGGGTCTTGAAGAGTGTCTAGTATGTAAAAGATCTGCAGTCAATTTTTCTTGAATGATCATATTGAATTGCAAAAAATGACATGTAATATGTAATAATAATTCGGTTATTCAGTGAAAGCAGTTAAAGGAGAAACTTGTAATTCCTGTAGGAAAAGATACGTGGAGAGTATCACTCCTGCCACCTGGCAAATTTTTGGTCTGACTTATGTTTTGAAGAAGATTAAAATAAAAAATGATCTCTGATCTAATTTTGTGTTATATAGTTTATATAATGAGTCTTAACATAGTGTCTGGTAATTGGTAAATAAAGGAAGTTAAAATGATGTGTTTTACCATGTCTCCTTTAGTGTTCATGACAGTTCTTCTAATTAGGCATGAGGGTCATTATTTTACACGTGAGGAAGCTGAGGTTCAGAAAAGGTAGACGAACCAGCTGCAGCCAACACAGCTGATGAGGGGCAGAGTTGGGGCTCCACCCACGTCGCTGGACTCAAGGGCCTCTCCCTTTTTTTCTTTTCTTGTTTTTTTTTTTTTTTTTTTAACAGCATGCAGCTTTTCAAACAGAGTTTGAGCAGAATTTTATAAATATTTTTCAAGATGTGATGAAATAACTGTGATTTGTGACGTAACTTGGAAGTATAAAAGATACTGGCAATAGAAATGTATTTCCGGAGAGGGGTAGTACTTTTTCGCCCATGTTTATTTCATGTGGGCTTTCTGTCAGGACTCTGTGTAATCTGATTTAATCCTTTCAGTTGTCCTATATGCTAAGAATTATCACTCCCATTTTAGAGATGAGAAAACTGAGTCTCAGATTAGAAGCGTCCCTTAGCCTTTCTGCTAATAAGTGGCAGAACTACAGTTCAATCTCAGGTCTTAAATTCTTTTTTTTTTTTTAATTGAAGTATAGTTGATTTACAACGTTGTGGCAATCTCTGCTGTAGAGCAAAGTGACTCAGTTATGGCATACAGACATTCTTTTTTATATTCTTTTCTATTATGGTTTATCCCAGGATATTGAACATAGTTCCCTGTGCTATACAGTAGGATCGTGTTGTTTATCCATTCTATAGATAACAGTTTGCATCTACCAACCCCAAACTCCCAGTCCATCCCTCTCCCTCCCTCCTTCCCTTTGTCAACCACAAGTATGTTCTCTATGTCTATGAGTCTGTTTCTGTTTTGTAGATAGGTTCATTTGTGCCTTTTGTCTGGGTATATTCCCAGGAATAGGATTGCTGGATCCTATGGGAATTCTATTTTTAGTTTTCTGAGGAACCTCCATACTGTTCTCCATAGTGGCTGCACTAACTTACATTCCCACTAACAGTGTAGGAGGGTTCCCTTTACTCTACAAAACAGGGATTTTTTTTTTTTTTTTTTTTGGCCGTGCTGCGTGGCTTGTGGGATCTTAGTTCCCCGATGTGGGATTGAATCCACAACCTCGGCAGTGAAAGCGTGGAGTCCTAACCACTGGACTGCCAGGGAATTCCCAGAGGTCTTCAATTCTTGAACCCTGTTTTGTAGTAAAACAGTGCCTCCTGTTAGAGTAGTTATTTTACAGTTAACTAACTTCATACTTTAAAAAGTATCATTTGAGTTTTGCTGATGAAAGGCTTCCACATTTGAGCATGCAACATCTCTAATTTTCTTTTACATTTGCCCACCTGTATAATGCTTTTAAAAATATGACATTTTTACATACTGTATAAACCTTGTAAATCATATTATCATATTTCAATTTCGTTTGGCATTGTTTTTCTCCTTCTGTATGGAACTGGAGAGAGAGCAAGATTAAACTACATAATTATATTTTTCTATTTCTAATCCTTTTTGACGTGTCCTCTTATACAGGCATCCCTCACGTTATTGTGCTTCCCACTATATGGTGTTTTAAAAAATTGAAGGTTTGTGGCAACCCGGCATCAAGCAAGTCTCCTGGTGCCATTTTTCCAGCAACGTTTGCTCACTTTGTGTCTCACTGTCCCATTTTGGTAATTCTTGCAGTATTTCAAACTTTTTCATTATTGTTATATTTGATCTGATGGTCTGTGACCAGTGATCTCTGATGTTATTATTGTGATCGTTTTGGGACACAAGGACCTGAGCCCATATAGCTGGTGAACCTAATCCACAAATGTGTGTGTCCTGACTGTTCCACTGACCAGCTCTTCCTGTCTCTCACCCTCTTCTCAGGCCTCTCTCTTCCCTGAGACACAGCAATATTGAAATTAGGCCCATTAATAATCTTACAGTGACCTCTGAGTGTTCAAGTGAGAGGAAGTGTCGCACGTCTCTCACTTCAGAAATGCTAGAAATGATGTAGCTTAGTGCGGAGGGCACGTCCAAAGCTGAGACAGGAAAGCTAGCCCTCCTGTGCCAAACAGTTAGCCAAGCTGTGAATGCAGAGGAGTTCTTTTCTAAATTTTTTGCTTGGCTGCGTGACTCGCGGGATCTTAGTTCCCCAAACCTGGGCCCTCGGCAGTGAAAGCGCAGAGACCTAACCACTGGACTGCCAGGGAATCCCCGCAGAAGAGAAGTTCTTGAAGGAGATTAAAAGAGCTAGTCCAGTAAACACATGAGTGATAAGAAAGCAAAGCAGCCTTATTGCTGATATGGAGAAAGTTTTTGTGGTCTGGATAGAAGATCAAACCAGCCACAACATTCCTTTAAGCCAAAGCCTATTCCAGAGCAAGACCCTAACTCTCTTCAATTCTGTGAAGGCTGAGAGAGGTGGGGAAGCTGCAGAGAAAAATTTGAATCTAGCAGAGGTTGGTGTGTGAGGTTTTAAAAAAAGCTATTTCCATAACATCAAAGTGGAAGATCAAGCAGCAAGTGCTGGTGTAGGAGCTACAGCAAGTTACCCAGAAGCTCTAGCTGAGAAAATTAATGAAGGTGGCTACACCAAATGACAGATTTTCAATGTAGACAAAACAGCCTTCTGTTGTAAGAAGATGCTTCAAGGGCTCTTATAGCTAGAGAGGAGTCAACACCTGGCTTCAAAGCTTCAAAGGAGAGATTGACTCTCTTGTTAGGGGCCAGTGCAGCTGGTGACTTGAAGTTGAAGACAATGCTCATTTATCATTCTGAAAATCCCAGGGTCCTTAAAAATTATGCTAAATCTACTCTGCCTGTGCTCTGTAAATGGAACAATAAAGCCTGGATGACAGCACATCTGTTGACAACATGGTTTACTGAGTAATTTTAGCCCACTGTTCAGATATACTGCTCAAAAAAAAAAAGATTTTCTTCAAAATATTACTGCTCATTGACAATGCACCTGGTCACCCAAGAGCTCTGGTGGAGATGTACAACAAGGTTAATGATGTATTCATGCCTGCTAATATAACATCCATTCTTCAGCCCACGGACCAAGGAGTAATTTTGACTTTTAAGTCTTTAAGAAACACAGTTCATAAGGCTACAGCTGCCATAGATAGTGATTCCTCTTATGGATCTGGGCAAAGTCAGTTGAAAGCCTTCTAGAAAGGTTTCACCATTCTAGATGCCATTGGAGCATTTGTGATTCATGGGAAGAGGTCAGAATATTAACATTAACACGAGTTTGGAAGAAGTTGATTTCAACCCTCATGGATGACTTTGAGGGGTTCAAGACTTCAGTGGAGGAAGTAATTGCATATGTGGTGGACTTAGCAAGAGAACTAGAATTCAGAATGGAGCCTGAAGATGTGACTGAATTGCTGCAACTTGATGATGAAACTTAAATGGATGAGGAATTGCTGTTATGGCTGAGCAAAGAAAGTGGTTTCTTGGGCTTCCCTGGTGGCGCAGTGGTTGAGAGTCCGCCTGCCGATGCAGGGGACATGGGTTCGTGCCCCGGTCCGGGAAGATCCCACATGCCGCGGAGCGGCTGGGCCCGTGAGCCATGGCTGCTGAGCCTGCGCGTCCGGAACCTGTGCTCCGCAACGGGAGAGGCCACAACAATGAGAGGCCCGCGTACCGCAAAAAAAAAGAAAGTGGTTTCTTGAGATGGAATCTACTCCTGGTGAGGATGCTGTGAAGATTGTTGACATGACAACAAAAGATTTATAATATGGGATAAACTCACTTGATAAAGCAGCAGCAGGGTTTGAGAAGGTTGACTCCAATTTTGAAAGAAGTTCTATGGGTAAAATGCCATCAAACAGCACTGCAGGCTACAGAGAAATCATTTGTGAGAGGAAGAGTCAATTGAATCGGCAAACTTCGTTGTCTTATTTTAAGAAACTGCCGCAACCAGCCCAGCCTTCGGCAAACACCACCCTGATCAAGTCAGCAGCCATCAGCACTGAGGCAAGACCCTCCACCAGCAAAAAGATAATGACTTGATGAAGGCTCAGATGATGGTTAACATTTTTTGAACAATAAAGTCTTTTTAAATTAAGGTCTGTACTTTTTTTAAAATTTATTATTTTAATTTATTATTTTTGGCTGCGTTGGGTCTTCGTTGCTGCGCGTGGGCTTTCTCTAGTTGCGGCGGGCGGGGGCTACTCTTCGTTGCAGTGCGCGGGCTTCTCATTGCAGTGGCTTCTCTTGTTGCGGAGCACGGGCTCTAGGCACACGGCCTTCAGTAGTTGTGGCTCGCAGGCTCTAAAGCGCAGGCTCAGTAGTTGTGGCGCATGGGGTTAGTTGCTCCGCGGCATGTGGAATCTTCCCGGACCGGGGCTTGAACCCGTGTCCCCTGCATTGGCAGGTGGGTTCTTAACCACTGAACCACCAGGGAAGCCCATGTACATTGTTTCTTTACATTGTATTTTTAGACATAATGCTATTGCACACTTAGTAGACTACAGTATAGTATAAGGATAACTTTTATATGCACTGGGAAACCAAACACTTTCACACTTGTGAATCACTTTCTTGTGATACTCACTTTATTGCAGTGGTCTGGAACCCAACCCACAATATCTCTGAGGTATGCCTGTACACTTAAATTATTTGAGTTCCACTCAAGATTTTCATTTCATTTAAACTATCTGCTTTTGCTTTTAGGAACAGCATGAAAAGAAAGAAATTCATCACCTCATTTCCTGGTGAACAAAGATCATAGGTACATTGGGTTCTGAGTTTAACATTTGACGTGTAACGTAAAAAAAAAAAATCTACATTTGTTGACTTTCTGTTTTTCTCTTTGATGGTCGTTTAACTTACTTTCCCATTAAACTGGTACTTAACACTTGATGAAATTATAGTATTTATGCTATATAAAATCTGTAAGATTTTCTTGCCTTTCTAAACACCCCAGTTTTGCAGTTAAAATTTAACTTAAAAATTATTGAAACTGTGGTCTATAAAGGTTTTAAAAAATAAAATTAGGATGGATGCCACTTCCCTGTTTAATTTATCTACTTCAGAATGGAAGCTGCTATTATCAATCATGGGCAGTCAACCCTTCCACACACCTACACTTCCTGTCACACACTTCTCTTGATTTTTCTTCCAGGAGCTTGGTTTTTCTCTCTGCTTGTTTATATTTTCTTTTATATCTTTAATTAAGCTATATAGTTTCTTACATAGCTGTTCCACATTTTGTTTATTTTTTTATTTTATTTTTAAAATTTATTTATTTATTTATTGACCATGCCATGCAGCATGTAGGATCTTAGTTCCCTGACCAAGGATCGAGCCCACGCCCCCTGCAGTGGAAACGTGGAGTCTTAACCACTGGATTGCCAGGGAAGCCCCTTAAGTTTATTTTTTAGTATTTTATTTCTGTTGATATTGTGAATAGTATCACCGTTATTACAGTTTTCCCTTTTTCACCCTCCCTTTTTTTTTTGAGTGTGACAGTAGAAGAGATTAAGATAAAGTAATACATTAACATGGTAACCAAACATACAGTACAACAGAGCTTGTTATGCAAAACAGTGTTTTCCATCCGTGTCCCTAGGCCCACCCCCCTAAACACAGCCACTTTATTTTTTTTTATTTTTGAAGTATAGTTGATTTACAATGGTTTAATTTCTAGTGTACAGCAAAGTGATTCAGTTATACACATATATATACATTCTTTTTCTATATTCTTTTCCATTATGGTTTATCATAGGCTACTGAATATAGTTCTCTGTGCTGTACAGTAGGACCTTGTAGTTTATCCATTCCATATACAATAGCTTACATCTGCTAACCCCAGCCTCCCACTCCAACTCTCCCCCAAGCCCCTCCCCCTTGGTAAGCACAAGTCTGTTCTCTATGTCTATGAGTCTGTTTCTGTTTCGTAGATAGGTTCATTTGTGTCATATTTTAGATTCCACATATAAGTGATATCATATGGTATTTGTCTTTTTCTGTCTGGCTTATTTCACTTAGTATGATCATCTCAAGTTGCATCCATGTTGCTGTAAACGGCATTATTTCATTCTTCTTTGTGTAGTAATATTCCATTTATATATATACCACATCTTCTTTATCCATTCATCTGTTGATGGACATTCAGGTTGCTTCCGTGTTTTGGCTGTTGTGAATAGTGCTGCTATGAACATAGGGGTGCATGTATCTTTTTGAATTAGAGATTTGTCTGGATATATGCCCAGGAGTGGGATTGTAAACACAGCCACTTTTAACCATTTCTCTGTTTTGTTCTTCTGATGGCTACTTCCATATCTCTAAGTAATACATTGTACATTTCTACAGAAATACTCACTAAAAATAACAGGATTAATGGAAAAAATTGGTTGGGCAGACCACTTAAAACCTGTCACTTTGTAACTGGAGCAAGGAAAGGTTTGTAACTAGAGGCAGGAAAGATTCAACCTGCTGAATTATGGAGTTAAGGGCAAAATGCATTGAAGTCAGGGAAAACCATGTGGTAAACACTTCTGAAACAGAGCAGATGGGCCAGCCTGAGCCAAGAGCCATTGTGTATGGACCTGTCTTTCTCTGAGGCTCTCAGCTCTGTGGTTATGCTTTGCCTTTTACCGTGTTTCTTAGTGGCATGAAACATTAACGTGCTGGGGCAAATTGCATGTGTGCCAGCATGCCTAGGTTAGTTGCTGCTGCCTCTGGCCCCAAAATATGTTCCACGCCTTGTGCCTGAAAATTGGACTCCCCTTGCCCAGTCCCTCATGTGGCTCACTGATGAATTAGACTTGGTTGACAGAGCCTAGGTCACATCTTTATCTTAGCTGTGATGGTGACTGGAAATTAGTTTCTTACATTCTACCTTGAGAAAGTGGGAGTAATAGTTAGGGAAACTGTCAAAAGTGGAGAGTATGTTCAAAAGTTTTGGGTTATCAGGTATAGTCCAACACACACATATGTGCATATGTATACTCACACACATGTATATCCATGAACTTAGATCTTCATTCATCAGTTTTAAACATTATTTTTCCCCACTCTGACACATGAAGATGCAGTGTGCTTGCATTAGCTCTAGCTTCACCTCATCATCTCTGCAGTTTTGAGTTATAGCATTTTATTTCTTCTACTATTTGCCTTTTGATTTTCAATTATTTCTTTAAATCTCTATTTTTGTGTTCTATTAACTCTTCTCATTGTCTGTTGACCTTTCACTGTGTAAGAAGGTGACATTAATGTCCTCTGTCTCACCTCTCCACCTCTTTCTTCCCTTCCAGTTTCCACTTTCTATCAGCTGTTTATTTTTATGTTGCCAAGACTGATAACATTAAATTCTGTTCTGTAACTGCAATTCAATCTTCCAATCTTTGTCTATACATTGATTCTAAAAGTTAAAAACCAGCAAATAATACTCTTGATATTATTATGGTAACATAAATATTTTTCACCACTGAGTTGACCAAGGGAATAAGATTCTGTTTTTTTACATCAGGCCAAGTGTTCTCTGCCCTCGGGCCCCTCAAAGGAGATGTTCTTGGCATCCAGATCAAATGGTTTGCCTTTTCTTAGAGTGCATAAATTATACAAAATCTTGCTACATTTTAGGTGCTTCGTATTTGGGCCATTGGCATTCTTTAAGATCATTTTGGATTTTTTAGAGTTTCGAATTACTTTTCCTTTTCTCCTTGAGAAGGCGTAACTAGCCTATATCTTGCAGAGCAATACTGTGTCTTGGAATCTACTTTACTTTCTGCTTCTCCAGGGAGTCCTCCTGTCTCCAGTTCTAGGCTTGACTGCCATTCTCTAAATCTGCTGCATGACAGTCTTTGGAGATGTTTATCCATTTCACTCTTACAGACATTGTTTTATGGGTCTTTCCTCTTCCGCGGTTTTCTCCCTCATTTTGCTGAGGGAAGTACATAATTAACTTCTTCAAGCAAAAAGTGTATGGACAAGGGAGAGTTGTATTTATTTTGGACTCACACTTGATTGATACTTGACTGTGCAAATTGTGTGTGTAGAATTCTGTGTTCACAAAAACTTTCGCTTAGGACTTTGAAGAGGGTGCTTCATTATATACTTGTATCATATTGGGGTAAAAAAGTTTCATGCCTGCCTGCTTCTCATTCTTTTGTAAGTGATCTCTCTCTGTGTTTGTTTTTCTGGAAACGTTTAAGTTTTTTTTTTTTGTACTTTTATACTGAAATACCATAGGTCTGTCTCTAAATGCATGTCTGTTCCGTTCATCTTGTTTTGCCTCTCATGACTTTCCTCTGGGGATTTATTACTTATTTTAAAGTAATTATATCTTTTGTGTATTTGCTTTTCAAAAATCTCTTACCAGTTTGGTGACTAGACCTTCTCGACTGATTCTTTGTGTCTGTCGTCTTCTCTGTCCTAGTTTTTGTCCCATTATGTTCTTGCAGTATTTGGGACATTTCCTCTATTTATCTTTTAATTCTTACTTTGCCTATTTTAATTTCAGCAATCAGAATTTTTTCCTTATGCTCGGTTCTTTTTGAAGCATGCTGTGTGTGTTGTTTTATGCCATAGCTTCTTCTCTTGTTCTGGGTGTACTAGTATAATACAAATTCCATTTATATATATTATAAAATAACAATAGTTTTTACAGTTCTGTTCTATACATTATCTCTGTTTCTTCAGTAGTTTTGGTTTTTCTGGTAATATGTATTTTTTTCTCCCTGTCAATTGTTCTGGAGAGCAGACTGGTACAGTTTTCCCATAAGTCTCTCTCCTCAGCAGGTGTCTCTTCCATGGAGAGAGTGCACAAGGGTGAGACTTTGCTATTTAGGGTGAGTGAATGGGCAGGACGGGGTGCCTGTAGATGTACAGTAGAGCTAGGATTAACTCTTGGACATCAACCCCTCCATTAGAGGCCTGTCTTTGCAGGCGATTTGAATGGTTTTGTGAGAGACTGGCTTCTTTGCCGGGATTGTCTCTGGGGCCGGGGTTGGAGAGATGTGTTTTATTGGGGATGTGGGGCAGCTGGTACAGCTGCTTTATATAATTCCCCTGTTTTCATTCCCAATTCTTACACCCACCTTCCAGACCTGCTCATGAGCCCATCTGGGGTCTCTGGGGACCTTAACTTCCTCTGCTCCTGGCCACCCCCTCTGCACCCCCATGGGTCTGGGCTTTAGCTTCCTCTGCCCTTAGTCTACATTCCATCCCACATCCACCAGAGACTTGTTTCAGTCTCCTTTGCCTAATTATCACTACCGCTCCCCCACTTTGTTGTTTTGGCTGTTACAGGTTTTTTCCCCCTTTGTGTTCATTTCCTGCCTTAGGAGAGAAGGAAGACAAAAGCGTACATTCAGTCAGTCATCTTGGGTTGGAAAACTTCTCTATTATGTTTTTTTTTTCATTTTTTAACAGAAACCCCGATGATTTGTCTGTCTTAGTCTATATATAATTTCACCAGAATCTTACTCATTTCAATAGTTTCTTAGTTGATTTTGTCTGATTTTCTTGGTTGGTAATCTTATCCTGCAAGTGAGACCAATTTTGTCCCCTCTTTTTTAGTCTATATACTTATTTTTTTCTCATGTGGCCAGAACTGCTGAACAATGTGGAATGTCAGCCATGATGGCGCACATTGAATGTGGTGTTTCTAAAGCCTGATCTTGAACGGATCGAATTGTTAAGTAGACCATGAGAGTATCTTCATTATATAGATTTCTGGCTTACTGAGAAGGTATCAGAAATCTCCCGCACAGGTAGCGTTTTTGAGTGAATGGATTTGGCATTTAATGGATTTGGCATTTACAGCCTGAGTACCTCTTATACTTCTTTTGCCAATAACCCCAATTGCAAAATTGGCGATGGGAAAGAAGGGAAAGTTAGCTTTCTAAAATAATGAATCCTTCCAATAGAGTTTAGCAAATTTTAGATGACAAAGGTGGTAAATCATCATTGGGCAGCAAAATGAATATTATTTCTTGACAGTAAATCAAGCAAAATAAGATTAACTAGCAGCTATAATGGATCTTCTTCCCCAAAGCCAATAAAGACCTAGTGAAACAACCGTAACTGGAGAGATTCCGACATGTAATAAGTATGGCCTCCCTGATTGACAGCTAAACAGCGGGTCATTGCAAGGACAAAAAGATCTGGTTTTTGGTTATCATGTAGAAGAAATTAACTGCTTGATTTATTTTTATTTTTTAAAGGTGCTTTAGGAATTGCCTTGTAGATATTAAAACCGATTCATGATGTGAAAATCCAGAGTATAGTATTTGGAAATGCCAGGAGGAAGTTGTGGGGAAGCAGTTTTATGTCGAAGAGACTGTGTATCACTTTTATCCATAAAGGGACTATAAATCATTTGGAACTGTCAAAATGAGTGCCCCTTGTGGTTGTGAGACCCTCATTGATGGGAGAAACTTGATGATCATCTGGCAGAAACGTTAAGAGAAGAACTGGGGAGTGTTGTGTGAAATGAAGGAGAACCATCCTTTAGCATTTTGAATATGAAAAATATTGGGTTGGCCAAAAAGTTCGTTCAGGTTTTCTGTAACAGCAGACAGAAAAAACGAACGAACTTTTTGGCCAGCCCAATATCTCAGTATTAAGTAATGCAATAAAATAATACAGATATTATAAGAAGTTCTCCATTTACCTTTTATGTTTTACACAGGATTTCTCTCATTTCTAGTAAAATGCCTTGTGTCCTTAGACTTTCCTTTTTGCAAAAAATGATTTCATGTTATTTTATTTTAATTAATTAATTTTGTTTTGGCCACACTGTGTGGCATGTGGGATCTTAGTTCCCCAACCAGGGATCAAACCAGTGCCCCCTGCAGTGGAAGCGTGGAGTCCTAACCACTGGACCGCCACGGAAGTCCCCCTTAGACTTTTCTTTTGCTAACTTTATCGTCTTTTTACCATAATCGAGTGGTCAGTTATTTCTCCAGTTCTGAGTGGAACTGAGATCCACTCACCAAGTTTTATAGTGATTTTATTATAAATCTCTGGCATTTGCCTTTTTAACTTTCCACAACTGCTTTCCCCCCACCACCTCACTCCCCCTCACCCCCCAGGGTAACCCACTTTGACTTAGACTGGATCACCTGCAGTATCTCTTTTTTTAAAAATAAATTTATTTATTTATTTAATTTTTGGTTGCATTGTGTCTTCGCTGCTGCACGCGGGTTTTCTCTAGTTGCTGACAGCAGCGGCTACTCTTTGTTGAGGTGCGCGGGCTTCTCATTGTGGTGGCTTCTCTTGTGGCGGAGCACAGGCGCTAGGCGCACGGGTTTCAGTAGTTGTGGCACACGGGCCTCAGTAGTTGTAGCTTGCGGGGTCTAGAGCGCAGGCTCAGTAGTTGTGGCGCATGGGCTTAGTTGCTCTGCGACATGTGAGATCTTCCCGGACCAGGGATGGAACCCGTGTCCCCTGCGTTGGCAGCCGGATTCTTAACCACTGCTCCACCAGGGAAGCCCACCTGCAGTATCTGTTGAACTGTTTGTTCCCTCCGCTCTCAGTGCCTTACTCAAGCCATCATGATTTTTCTCTAGGACATAGTGTCCTCTTGCTCCTTTAAAGCTCACACTTTTGGCCAGGGTAAGTTTTCTAAACTGAAAAACCGCATGAATCCCTACTCCTGTAGTTCAGTTTTGTTGGTGGTTTGGGGTCGCCTTCAAGACAACGTATTATAACATATGGGTCCTCCATTCTCTGTCCCTGGTGTGCTATCTTATATCATCTTCTGCTGTTTTCTCCACACACGTGTGATAGCCTAGCTCTACCAAGTTGACTATAGTTCCCTGAAAACATCCTGCTCTTTGTGGCTGCAGCCCGTTAGCACCTGTTGTTTCCTCTGCATCTCCTTCCCTAGATGGATCTGAGGTCTGATGAGCCTTTCAGCACTCAGTTTACATGTTTTCTCCTCCAGGAAGCTTTTCTGGACCTGTTTTCTCATTGTCCTTTACGTCTTTCCTTCCATCTCTGAGAGCAGGTTTCCCTTTGTGTTTTTTTTTTCAGTACGCGGGCCTCTCACTGTTGTGGCCTCTCCTGTTGCGGAGCACAGGCTCTGGACGCGCAGGCTCAGCGGCCATGGCTCACGGGCCTAGCCACTCTGTGGCATGTGCGATCTTCCTGGACTGGGGCACGAACCCGTGTCCCCTGCATTAGCAGGTGGACTCTCAACCGCTGCGCCACCAGGAAAGCCCCCTTTGTGTTGTTTTTAATGTCTTCATCTCATTCCCATTAGACTCTGCCTTTTATGTATCTTTCACAGCTATTACTATGAGTGGCATCATATAGCAGGTGTGAAATCAAAGTTCATCTCTTGTCCCATGATATATGAACTCTCCACTTATCCAGAGGTTAGAATCCAGAGGTTAGAATCTTTTTTCCATGATGTGGCTAAGTAGGTAGAAAAAGAATTCTAAGTAGCTTATGGTCGGTTGCCTTAAAACCTATTCATAAAAGCACACACACACTGATTCTATGAGGTCCTTAATCATATCCCTTCAACTTTTACTTTACATAGAATTCTAACAAACTTGTTTACTTAGTGTCATAGCTCACATTAGATTAGAAGCAACATATTAGAAGATGTAGAAGCAACACATTCGAAGGTGGGGAAAAGTTATGTTGACAAAGGTAAGGATGTTGACGAGACTAAAGCCGACATACTCGTAGCCTGAAAACAAGGCACTCTATGGGAAAAGAAAAAAAACTATTAAAAGTACGTAGAATATTGAAAAAAAAAGTCATAGTAGTTTGTAGTTTTTTAATGTAGAAACAAGGTAGACATCTACCTTGATTGCAGTGTATTATATTTGATGTTCCAAATTCTGCCTGCCATGATGAAGAGATTAATTGCTGCTCTCCACACTTTGTTTGAAATACAATCTTATTGCTTAAAGGTATGAGTGGGGTGAACTCTCAAATATGTTGAATAACTCAGCTCCCTACAGCGCTGGATAAATGAGTTCTTGCTGAGTTTCCTTCTAAACGCTGCAGGGTGACTGGTGCTTTGCTTCTAATCATTAATTTCCCTTTGGTTATAATCACATTACTAGTAATGTTATGTAGCGATCTTCTGTTAGGGCATTTTTCTATTAATTTCTGATTTCTCATGTCACACTTGGAAAATAATAAAATGACCCCTTTCTCTTGGCTCTTCTTTTCTTTTTTTTTTTAGTTCTTTCAATCATGGAACTGCTTATGAATTTTTGATGGCAGAAACCTCAGTATGTTATTAATTTTGATACTATTTGTATTAATTTCCTCCAACATTTTCCAGACTTTGCTTTGACTGGATTGGTGGGGAAGAAAGAAAGGGGAGATTAAGTCTTCATGTTTGTAGATTGAGATATTGATGTGTGACAGGTACCATGTGCAGTAACAGTACTGCAAGTCCCTGTGCTGGGGCTTGGGGCTATTAATCTCCTTGGCGTGACTCACTTGAGGCATGATTCTTCTGTCTCCTGGTGTGGTTAAACTCCTCCAGGGGAGGCTGGGCTGGTGGTGCCAAAGGGCGGAGGCAGGTTGGCTAATCTGTTAAGTAGCCTTTTATCTGAGAGTCTAGTTTCTCATTAGTATTTCTGACCAAAAGGGTTGATGGTTGGAAATATGGATTTTATTTTGTTTTTAATTAGTCTCTCTAGGGATGAGAGGCTTATTTTTGAAGACTGGAATTTTAAGGAAGCCTGACAACCCCAATTTCCATGTGACTGAAACATTTTGGCAGCTGAAAAAGCTTTCACAAGTAGGAGGAAGAGCCGGACTTTCCACTGGGAGTGAGACTCACGCAGAACCTGTCCCTCTGCTCTGGGTTTACAGCGGTTCCCTTGGGACATTTTAAAAAATTTTTTATTGGAGTAGAGTTGATTTACAGTGTTGTATTAGTTCAGGTGTTCAGCAAAGTGATTCATTATACATATACATAGATTCATTCTTTTTCAGATTCTTTACCCATATAGGTTATTACAGAGTATTGAGTAGAGTTCCGGGTGCTGTACAGTAGGTCCTTGTTGGTTATCTATTCTATATATAGTGGTGTGTGTATGTTAATCCCTTGGGACTTTCATGCTCCTGCCTCCCTAACAATTCCGAAGACTCTCACAGGGCTCTCATCACATGCATTATAAAGGTCTTCACTACTCCATCCCGTATTTATGCATTTTAATCAGGTCAGCTGATGTCTCCCACAGGCACAGAGCTGTCTAGTGCTTCATCATCTCTACGAGAAAGGTATTTTCCCCCTCTCTTATATATACCACCATAAAATTATCTTCTGCATTACCACAGTTTTACAACTTGAGAGGTAGAGAGATTGGTTGTTTTGCCTAAGATGCTGGAGGAAAATAGAGAAGTAGCCAAAAGCGAACAGCCTGGCTTCCTGTGCAAACTAGCACCCTGATGACGGTCCTCAAGCTCCTTCTAGACTCTTCCCATAAAAATGAGGTGAGCAGTTTTCTTGTCCCACAGCTCTATTTGTTAGAAAGACTTCAGCTGAAATTTGCTTTTCTCTAACTTCCACCTATTGACTTTTTTTTTTAACATCTTTATTGGAGTATAATTGTTTTACAATGTTGTGTTAGTTTCTGCTGTATAATAAAGTGAATCAGCTATACGTATACTTATATCCCCATATTCCCACCCTCTTGCGTCTGCCTCCCACTCTCCCTATCCCACCTCTCTAGGGGGTCACAAAGCACCGAGCTGATCTCCCTGTGCTATGCAGCTGCTTCCCACTAGCTATCTATTTTACATTTGGTAGTGTATATATGTCCATGCCACTCTCTCACTTCGTCCCAGCTTACCCTTCCTCATCCCTGTGTCCTCAAGTCCATTCTCTACGTCTTTATTCCTGTCCTGCCCCTAGGTTCTTCAGAACCATTTTTTTTTTTTAGATTCCATACATAGGTGTTAGCATATGGTAATTGTTTTTCTCTTTCTGACTTACTTCAATCTGTATGACAGACTCTAGGTCCATCCACCTCACTATAAATAACTCCATTTCGTTTCTTTTTATGGCTGAGTCATATTCCATTGTATCACCTATTGACTCTTATTCATCTCTCTCATAAGACCATGTGTGCACCTACTTCTCCACGACTTGTCTTTGAATATTTGGGCAACTTCCAAGCCTCCTCGTAGTCTTCTCATCTCTAGACTAAATGTTCTGTCCATCCCATTCCACCATTATTTCCACCTTTTGGTTTCCAGATTCCTCACAGTACTGACTGCTCTTCTCTGGACATACTCTCAGTGTCCTATGACCCTTTTAACTTAAGGTGGCTTACAGATGATACTTGAGATATTGTCTGTCTAGCTGAATGCCTAGAAGGACTTATTTTCTCCTGAGACCTGACCTCTATCATAACCTAGAGGGAGACTTACTTTTTTTTTTTTTTTTTTTGCGGTACGTGGGCCTCTCACTGTTGTGGACGCTCCCGTTGCAGAGCACAGGCTCTGGACATGCAGGCTCAGTGGCCATGGCGCACGGGCCCAGCCGCTCCGCGGCATGTGGGATCCTTCCGGACCGGGGCACGAACCCGTGTTCCCTGCATCGGCAGACAGACTCTCAACCACTGCGCCACCAGGGAAGCCCTGATTTTTATGTTTCTGTTTTGGAATACCTGAAAAGAAGTGAGTTCCATGTCATTGGATATGTTAAGCAGATACATGTGATGTCAGGGAAGTTATAGATAAGAACAAAGAGAAAGCACGTTGGGAGTGTAGTGTCCTTGAAAAAATAATTTAAAATGTCTATTTTTAAAAACACCTTTATGAAATACCAACTCTAAAATATAGGGCATGTTAGGAGATGGTTTGGGGGTTGCTAGTCTACCATCTTCCCAGGTTGCAGCTTTCCTGAATAAAGCACTTTTCTTTTTCCACCAAAAAAAAAAAAAAAAAAAAGGGCATATTAGAGTGCATAATATTGGGAATAATACCTGGAAATATTCTTCTCTTAGAAGTGATAATATTATATCACTTAGATGCTTTTGTTCTTTGACCAATCACCGAATCAACTTGGAGGGATATTTTGCACCTGTGAAAGGCAGCATCTTTTGTCAAAAAACCTTTAGTTCACAAAAATTTCATTGATATTTTCCCTTCATGTCAACATATAGCGCTTTAGTTTTGTCCACATTTGCCCACATTGTTTTACTGAGTTCTTTATAGAGTCAGCATTTAGGGCAATACAAATAGGTTGTTACAATCTTAAAAAAACCCTCAATCAGCATTGTTATTAGCATTGTTTTGTTTATTACCAACTATTCACCCATTTCTTTTTCGAGGATAATGTTAACTGTGCTTTGTTAGATGATCTGAACCATTTATCAGTGACATTTTTGTAAATGGAATATTGTTTACTCTTAATTCTAAAGTCAAATTATTGAAATATGTATTGACCTTACTATAAATTCGTGACTGTAGCTGATAGATTTTGCCAAATTATTACAATGAGAGTTTTTGTGGTGTCTCTTTTGAGATAAGTAATTCTTTAGTGACTCTGTTAACAACATTACCCTGTAGTGTATAGGGTCTTATCTTTTTTCCATGTAATTTTTTACATGTGTGGCTGTTGTGAGATATTTAGTCCAATAATGTTGCATATAAGGACACTCAGTGAGAGGGCTCTTGTGTTACAAGGCAAGGATGTTGAAAACCCAAAATCTCTCAAGCAAACTGTGGTCTATAACAGTTCCACCCTCAGGAAAGGGAGGCTCCTTGAAACTTCCATGACTACTAATCTTGAGAGAGAGCATACATGGTCTGGTTGGACTAAATCCTCTAGCCATCTTATCAAGCCAGGGCTATGAAAGTAGGGTTAATTTGCATCCCTTTTGGGCCCATTAATCAAAGTGAAGATGGTAGGAGTACATGGATGGCATATTGGGTCCTTTGACAAGCAAGTGCAGGGTGTGTGTCATGAAGATTTCCCATTTCTTGGTTTTACCAACAGTCTCCTCAAAGTCACTCCCCAGAAATGTACAGTAAGAAGTTGGATTTGCTTGGATCACTTAACTTTTTTTGGAGAATGGGTGAAAAGGGGCTTCCAGCTTGATCTATCCGTATTTTTCTACAGCAGGCCCCTGCTTTAGCCTTTTGTGAGGATAATCTGATACCCTCCTCCTTTTCTTTTCTTTTTTTTTCTTTTTTTTTTTTTTTTTTGCTACCGTGAAGTATCCCATCTTGGTTTCTGTAGGTCCCCCAAGCTGTAAGGCCGGCTGCACTGTCTGGGTAGTTCACAGAGCTTTGGGCTCTTCTCATGGAAGAAGGAACTCAGGCCCTAGTTGCTGATGACCTTGGGCAAGTGAGTCAACCTCTGCTCTATTTCCTCTCCTAATTTATAAAATTAAGATTTTCTTTTTCTCCTACTCTTAAAAAAAATGTTTGCAATAACTAAATAAAAGATAAGTTTCTTGAGTGAGTTAACATCAATCTGGAAACTTTAGCTATATATAGATAGGGTGACTTTTCAGATTGCTAGAATAAATTAAACAAAATGCCCCAAATGGGTTCAATATGTATTCCAGATTGTCTATGTTAAATAAAAAGTGTGAGTCTGGTCTAATTTGTAGAAACCATTTCAGTCTCTTTCGAGAAAAAGCAATGTAGTTATTTATGTTGTCCATGTAAATTATATTAGAACATTGAAGAACTTCAGGGGACACTGAAGAATTGTTTAGTCACTTAAAGCCTTAAAGTCCCGGGCTTCCCTGGTGGCACAGTGGTTGAGGTCCGCCTGCCGATGCAGGGGACACGGGTTCGTGCCCCGGTCCGGGAAGATCCCACATGCCGCGGAGCGGCTGTGCCCGTGAGCCATGGCCGCTGAGCCTGCGCGTCCGGAGCCTGTTGCTTCGCAACGGGAGAGGCCACAACAGTGAGAGGCCCGCGTACCGCCAAAAAAAAAAAAAAAAAAAAAAAAGCCTTAAAGTCCCTTCAGGGAGTCGTTGATTCATGTGGACCCTCCAAAATCATCTAGTTAACCAAATTTTAAAATTGCATCAGGATTATTGTATCTCTTTAGGGCTCTCACTTTTTAATTTAATTTTCATCTGTTTAAAAAAAAGTGACTTCTGCTTAGCCTGGAAAAGGATAAACTTAATTCCAGTTTTTGTATCCCAGAAGTCTTATTTTGCCTTTATGGTCCTATTAGCTCATTAACACTCCATTTCTTATAATTGGGTGCCCTGTGGACCTATAGACTTCAGTAACCTAAGCTGCAGTCTGCAGTTTAACAATGCAGTCTGCTCATAAAACTCCTTAATGAGACTCCTCTGTTTGTGGATCTAAAACTGTCGTACTTGAGGTAACAGTGAGGCTAAAGTCTGACGTGAGAAGGTTTTGAAAGTTATAAAGCACTCTACAAACGGTAGAACTGTCAACTAATGAGAGTCAGTCTGTGACTCACTGTAGTTCCCTGGCTTTTTCTTTTCCGTGAACCATAGAAAGAACCCACTGTAGGGGGCTGGAAATATTCTCTCTTAGGGTTGTGGCATGACAGAGTGGTTGCTTTTTCCAACCACCATATGTGGTGATTAGGCTGTTCGGAATGACATTGGGGTACTCTCTGAACAAACAGCAAAAGCCTTCCAAATAACTTATAATAAAGGAAGTATGTAAGACGTTTTCCCCAGCCAGATGTAATCTTCAATAGGAGAGGAATAAATTTAAAGTGACCTTCTACAGGAAAATTTGGGATAAATAGCTAGAAACGGAAAAATGGCCAAAAGACCCTATTCATAACAAAAACAAACTATAGTGCAAATACATTTTACAAAGGAGCTGGTGAATGTATGTAGAAAATAATAAAATCTTAGGAAAGGTCTTAAAACAAGACTTGAACATACTGTGTTCTTGGATGGCAAATTAATAAACACCATTTAATACAACCCCAATTCCAATCCTAATGGAATTTTTTAGTTTTTTTTAAAAACTGCCTAAAATTATATGAAACTTTATATAGAAGAATAAATGCCCCAAAATAGCTAAGAAAGAAGAGCGAAGGGGATTTTCTATTAGCTGAAATTAAAACTAACTGCAAAGCCATGTGAACAATCTATGGCTAGTAATTAACAGATAGGTCAGGGGTTAGCAAACTTTTTCTGTAAAGGGCCAAATAGCAAATATTTTTAACTTTGTGGGCCATGTAGTCTCTTGTCTAACTCAACTCTGCCTTTATAGCATGAAAGCAGTTATATGGGTGTGACTGGATTTAGTTTTCAAACTGCGGTTTGCCAATTTGTGATATAGATCTTACAACAAAATAGTGCTCACAAGCAGATAGCAAAATATGTGACAAAGGTGATATTTACAAGTCATTTGGAAAAGAGAGTTTGTTTAGTAAGTGGTGCTGACAAAGTTTATATTAATCTGAAAAAACTAAAATTCCTAAAATGTAAAAATAAATTCTTGGTATATAAAGGTTTAAATATAAAAACTAAACAATAAAAGAATATAAGAAAATGTAAGAGAATATTGTATAATCTGGGACTGGAGGTTGTATTTTTAAACAAGTCAGCAAATAGAGAAGCTGTAAAGAAAGAGAAACATTTGACTACATATAAATGAAATTTTGTTTGTGGCAAAGTTACAAAATTTGATGACTTATAAACAAAATATGATAACATATAATCTATAAACAAAGAAATAAAATGGCAGCCTATGAAAAATATTTGTAACATATGTGAAGAAAAGGGCTAATGTCCATAACGTGCAAAGTGCCTCTACAATTAACTCAGTAAAAAAAAAAAAAAAGTGCAAAGGGGGCAGTTCTTGAAAAGAAAACTAGTGGCCAGTGGCTACAGGAAAAGATGCTCAGCGTCACTAGAAGCTGTAAAATGGGATAATTATAGTACCTGCCTTATAGTATTGTTTGAAGGATTCAATCAAATAATACAAATAAGGTATTAAAGTGCTTGGCACATAAGATGTGCTCCACAAATGTTAGTGTGTTACCCTGTAGAAATAAAAGCACAAGTAGGCAAGGACTGCTGATAAAGGATAGTTATGCTGTTTTGTTTGTAGTTGGCAATAGCTGGAAACAAACTAATGGAAATTAACTGAAGTATAGTTAATTTACAATATTGTGTTAGCTTCAGGTGTACCGCAAAGTGATTCAGATTTCAGATTCTGTTCCATTATAGATTTTTACAATAAATTATGTATCCTTACTATGGAATTTTATGAAGTTATTTAAAATAACTATTTTAAATGATATCCATATAAGTTTAGAAAGTGTTTTATGATGTATTGTGTAGGAGAAATGCAGGTTTTAGAGAAATATAGAAAGTATGACTTCAGTTTTGTAAAATGGTAGGGCAAAAATCCTTTGACGTGTTTTTATGTGATGCTGAAACATTCTACATTTAAGAATCATGATGCAGAATATTCTAAAAACAGACTAATATAGTACACTACCTTCTTCCAGTACACTTTTCAATATTTGGTCTCTCATTAGACCTCCTCCTCCTTCTTGATATTCTGAATGTGCATCAGGTTTTATTCAGAGGCCTCTAAAAGAGGTTATACCTTGTATTTACTGAAATTCTAAACTCCAGTAAGTCAAGCAGAACATAAAAAGCAACAGTTGTATAGAGCACATGGGGTCAGTCACCACCACCTTGCGCCTTTTTTATTCTTCCATGAAGAAACCAAGAAAATAGTTTTAAAAGAGCATTGTGGGACTTCCCTGGTGGCGCAGTGGTTGAGAGTCCGCCTGCCGATGCAGGGGACACGGGTTCGTGCCCCGGCCCGGCAGGATCCCACGTGCCGCGGAAAAGCTGGGCCCGTGAGCCATGGCCGCTGAGCCTGCGCGTCTGGAGCCTGTGCTCCGCAACGGGAGAGGCCACAACAGTGAGAGGCCCGCTTACCGCAAAAAAAAAAAAAAAAAAAAAAAAGAGCATTGTGGCTATTTAGTTGGATATTGGTAGTTGGGAACCTAACTTTTTGTTGGCTGTGATCAGAGATGGAATCGTGTGTTTCAGCTGGAGGGGCAGGAGTTTATATGTGTATGTAAATTCAGTGCTCCGGGGAAGGTTTTGAGTAGATTAGTAGCTTGATAATAAATGCTATCTTAAAATTTTATTGTTCTTTAGTTTTCAGAACAGATTTTGGCAACAGCAATAACAATAGCTAATACTTCCAGTGTTGGGCATTTGCTGAGCACATTACACTCACTCCTGTTTTAATCCTTCCAACCTTAAAGGGATAGATGCTGTTATCATTTCCTTTTTTAAAACAATGTATTTATTAATTTATTTATTGAAGTATAGTTGATTTACAATATTGTATTAGTTTCAGGTGTACAGCACAGTGATTCCTTTATATATATATGTTTTATATATGTATATATATATTTTTTCCTCATTTCCTTTTTACTTTTGAGGAACAGATGCTTAGATGAGTTGAGTAACTGACCTTTGGTTAATTGTTGAAAATACAAAAGCTATTTCCTCTACCAAGTAGAAGAGATTATTTTTGAATTAGTGTCTGAGCTGAGATTTGATACCAAAGCCTGTGTATGTTGTTGATCTTCAAGGTCTATTTCTTCTCATTTGATTGCCACATTAATTCTGCCCAAAGGCCAACGGCAGTTAGTAGATTCTGTGGAAATAATTATATGGAATAAAAAAGTTGGGTCCTGTCAATTCTCCTTTTAGTTCCTTGTAGAGTTGGGGATAGGATAACTTAGGGTCACATCCTGCTTCTTGAAAAGTCTTATCATGTTACCTTTGAGCTTAATATAGCATCAGATGGCAACAGAACAACAGTCAGTCTGATTCCTCTAAGGCACAGAGAAACAGTGTTGGAAGTTGATGCTTCTGTGAGCCCTGGCATTGGGAACCACTGCTTGGTCATGCCATGTTGATGGGAATGACTGTTTAGCTATGGAACCTTGAGCGTCAGTGGCCAATTGCCAATAAGATGAGGCTGCTATTGTCAGCCAGGCATGTGGACGGGTTGGTTTTGTACCCCTTCAGGTTTAGATGTGAAATATAAAACTAATTTATTAATACTAGTTTGTTCAAAATATGATTCAAAAACACTTGTTCTTCTCCAGCCATTTAGATGTTCTGTTATTTTTAAATAAAATATAAGGCCATGAATTAATTGCTGTCTCATACTTTTATTGTTGTCTTGTTGTATTCCCCCAGTACTTTATCCATACAACTAATGCGTTATCCATATTATGGTAATTTGTTTACATGCATATTCCCAGCTTTGCCAAGGACTGTTTGAAAAAGGGCTGTCTTATACAGTTTTGTGCTCTAACAGGTGACAGACTTTTAGGTGATGAGTTAGCGTTGAACTGATTTGAATGGTAAAGTCAATGTCAGTGTTTTGTCTTTGTTGTTCAGAATGTACATACGCATTTGCTTAAATTTAACCCAAACTACAGGTGTCAGTTTAGCTGGAAAAATGAAAATTTTATCTATGAATATAAATGTAATTTTAGGTCTTATGGTCATATATTTCCATATATAGCCCCAGGCTCTCTATTATTTATATGGAAAAAAGGTTAAAGCCATCACTCTATGGCTGTTTCAAGCGTTTTACATATAGTAACTGATTTATTTCTTACCACCTCAGCATGAGGTAGCTGCAGTGAAAATACTGAGGAATGGAGAAGTCAAATGACTTACCCCAAGCCACATACCAACAAAGCTTGAGCTAGGATTTGAAACTGGGCAGTACAGCTCCAGAGTCTGTGCTCTTAACCAATGCTCCATGCTGCCTCATTGATTTGTATATGGTGCATGTGTGTATGTGAGTCTATATCCAGAAAGAGAAAGAGATTGAAAGAGATGTTCTTTGATATTTTGTAATGGACTGCATTATCACTTTTTGGAAAATATATAATATTTTGCAGAAAAAACTCTGTTTTCCTAAGGTCAACTTTTAACAGGAAGTAAAATAATTGTTTTTCATATAGATTTTCTTTAAGAGGAATTTAGATGACTTGGAATGAGTTTGGAAGGGAACCAACAGAAGAGTAAGGAAATTCAAGTCACGTTATCATAGGAAACGTTGTCGAGATTTCATTTTAAGACTGTTTTATAAAGGAATTGAAAGTGTCTTTCAAATATGTAAGGGTAGCAGTTGGTGGAGAGTTTAGCTCAGTTCTTTGTAGTTTGGGCAGAGAAATTTAGGACCACTTGGTAGATGCTTTAGAGAAACAGCTTTTTGCTCAGTATAAGGTGGAACCTTCTGCATGGATGGGCTGACTTAGAAAATAATGAGCTTTGTCTTACCAGAATGATCAAAAATAGGATGGAAACAGGGACTCCACTGAGAATAATCAAGCATTTGGCTGATTGAATAATTGAACTTGGTGACCAGATATGAAGTTCCTTCTAAACCTGAAATTCAGTGATTCTAACAACCTAGACAGAAGGGATTCTGCTTTATTACTTTACTCTTATTACACACCTCACCAACCTAGAAAAGTTCTATGTAAGTGATTGCTAGTGGAACTCATGCTCATTCAATCCAGTGGTTGAGAAAATTTTGGTGAACTGTTAGGGAAAAAAATCTAACTGCTGTGTGTTTAAGAGAAATAAAAGGAGAGGAATAGAAAACTGCTAATGCAGAAAATTGTCAAGGAGTTTTTTGGCAGAAGGGGAAGCAAAGGAGGATGGTATAGGATGATGGAAGTAGGCTCAAGAGAATGTTGTTATTTTCTTTATTTTAAAGAGGTGGGATAAATAAAAACATGATGGGAATGATCCAGTAAGAGCACAATTTTGAGTTATTTGCTTATATATATGCCTACATTTTTTCTAATTTATTCTGCTAGTGTTCTATTGTATGAATATCTTAACATTGATTTATCTGTTCTCTCCTTAATGGAGATTTAAGTTGTTTTCTGGTTTTCTCTATTGTATATAATGCTTTAGGGAATATTTTTATGTTTTCTTGTGTGTGTATGCAATATTTCTCTCTTGTAAATACCTGAAAATGAAACTTCTAGGTCATACTTTATCTGTATTTTCAACTTTAGTAGATGTTGTCAAAGTGTTCTACAGTGTGGTTGTACCATTTACATGCTCACTAGCGATATATGAGATGTTTTGTTGTGATAAATCCAGTTGTGTGAAAATGGTAACCTGCTGGGCTCAGTTCTGCATTTCTGTAACTACTGTGAGGTTGAATGTCTTTTTTTAAGTGTATTGGCCATTCTGGTTCCTCAATATAAATTCTGTCCTATTTTTCTACTGGGAAAAATTTTTCTTAATGATTTGTGGAGTTCTTTATATTTTCTACATGTGATGATATATATCTATATCTGTATCCCTATCTCTATCTATGTATCTGTCTATCTACCTATCTACCTATCTATCCCTATGTATTTTTTTTCAGTCTGTGGCTTGCATTTTTACTCTTTTAATGGTATCTTTTGATGTACAGACGTTTTATGTTTTGTTGTAGTCACATTTATTATCTTTCCATTTATAGTTTGAGCTTCTTCTGTCTCCCTTAAATCCTTCCTCATCCCAAGATTATAAAAATATTCTTTTATATTTCTTTGAATAGTTGTAAAGTTTTACCTTTCCAACTTAGGTCTTTGATCACTTTTAATCACACTTGATGTTTTTAGTGTGGTTTAAGGTAGGAATCCTGTTTTGTTTTGGACTCCCCCTATTTATTGACTAGTCTGTCCTTTTCCGTGATATGTGATGCATCTTCTGCCAATAACTAATTGTCATGTATGCATGGGTTTGTTTGTGGGATCTCTGGTGTGTTTCTTTGCTTCTTTTTAGAGCCTTCCACCAACACGTCGCTGTCTTAATAATATAGCTTTGTAATAAATCTAGGTATCTGGTAGAGCAAGTTTCTCCGACCTGCTCTTCCTACTTTTTCTTGGCTAGTTTTGGTCCTTGTGGTTTTTATAGAAATTTGGAGATTAATTTGTCAAGCTCCCCCCCACCCCCCCCCACACAACCTGTTGGAATTTTGATGGGAATTGCATTTAATTTATACATAATTTGGGGAATATGACATTTTGATAAAATTGATTCTTCCTGTCTATGAATATGTTTTATTTCTCCATTCATTCAAGCCTTTTAATCTTTTGTATATTTCCCCACACACTTCTTGCTCATGTTTGGTTAGATTTATTTCTGGATACCTTAGAGATTTAATTGTTGTGATGAATATGATCTATTTTTCCTATTACATTCTCTTTTCCTACTACTGGTCCAGAGGAACATTATTTATCATTGAATCCTGAGTTATATGGGACTTGAGTGGATTAGTTATGGAAAGGGCGATTTGGGGGAGGCAGTGGCTCCTAGAATGGAGAGACCATACTGAGGTATGAACCACATAGCATCAGTGAGAATGGAGAAGAGGGTTCCATAGCTGTCTGAGGCAGGCAAGCTGGGTGACTGGGGAAAGCGAAGGAATAGAGACTGGGGGACGTGATAATAAGCGAATGCTGAATGAGATTGGGTGCATAAGAGGAAGTGTTGAAGAGGGATAGTTGAAAGTTCATTTGAGGACTGCATTTCAGTCAAGCCCCTTTGATTGTAAAAACTAGAATTCATGAGTGTTAGTTTAGGAACAGTACGGACAGCACTGTGTGGATCAAAGGGGTGCCTGGGATGAGTCCTGCTGCAGGAACTGGCAATCCATCTGGATCTTAGGTCTCTTTGTCAGGTGGGTTTTGATTCTTATTGATGTTCGTTTGATTCTCCACTTTCCACGTACCAGCTTCTTCATCATCCTGGCTTCTTCAGCTCTGATTCAACCTTTCAATGCCAGCACCCACTACCAACTGGCAATTTTCCTACACATCTTATTTTAAATTGCAAACTGTGATGTTGGCCCAATCATCTTTGTAACCAGCCTCCCAGGTTGCTGGCTAGCCCACAGATTGGCTGTTTTTCCTTCTGTTTGTTTTTGGTCTGGTGCTCATCATTGGTTTAGTCCTTTGTAGGATGACTGCACATCCCAGTTTGCCCAGCATAATTATTGTTCCAGAGCAATTATTATTTTTTCTCAGTGTTTTAAAATTGAAGTATAGTTGATTTACAGTGTTGTGTTAGCTTCTGTGATTCAGTTCTACGTACATATATAACTATTTTTTTCAGATACTTTTCCCTTATAGGTTATTACAAAATATAGAGTATAGTTCCTTGTGCTGTAGAGTAGGTCCTTGTTAGTTATCTATTTTATATACAGAACAGTTATTCATAATACCTTCAAAACTGTCTTGGTTTGGACAGTACATTATTTGGTTATACTACTCATTAGTCTCTGGAGCTGTACAACATGACTACTTATTCCGAAAGCAGGAATTGTGGGACAAGAGTGTGGTGCTGATTGGTAACTAGGCTGGGGAGGGTGATACTGAGTAACATCTCTGCTCCGTGTAGGGTATAGTAATGGTAGCCTTGAAGAATCTGTGAGGTGTCCAGAGATACTCCACTGGGGATAGGGTCTCATGCTAATGGAAGGGAGCAGATAGAGTATGGCATGTAGGGCTTCCCTGGTGGCGCAGTGGTTGAGAGTCCGCCTGCCGATGCAGGGGACACGGGTTCGTGCCCCGGTCCGGGAAGATCCCACATGCCGCGGAGCGGCTGGGCCCGTGAGCCATGGCCGCTGAGCCTGCGCGTCCGGAGCCTGTTGCTCCGCAACGGGAGAGGCCACAACAGTGAGAGGCCCGCGTACCGCAAAAAAAAACACACACACACACACACACAAAACGAGAAATGCCTTTGTTTCGAGGGAAAAATGGGTAACAGGTGTTTTGTTTGTGAGGTCTGTACTTTTGTATGTGTGCGTCTACCGTAGAGTAGCAGATAATGTCTTTTTACAACTCATGGGAAGACTTACTTTCTTCTCTACCAAAACGCTAGCCTTGTGGAAGCTGACAAAAGTCATTATTATGATTTTTGACTCAAGAAAATAATGATAACTTGGAAAAAGTGAAGGAGTGTGGCAATGAAAGAAAGACATCTGTAATGCAACAGACAAATTATTGAAACAAAAGATACAGTGTTTCTTTAATTGGATTCTCATGGCCTATTGGTTTAAAATATGCTGACCAAAGGCACTATCTGGAAGAAAGGAACTTTGGATTTCTAAATCAGTTTTTCCAGTTTGGGTTTAATAGAATTCAACAAACTTTTATTGAGCCTCCACTCCGGAGCCAGACAGCCTGAGTTTGATTCTCGACTTTATTATTCTACCTCTCTGTGCAGCCATTTCCTCATCTGCAAAATCGAGAGGATAACAGTAGTACTTACCCTCTATAATTATTTTGACGAGGAACTGAATTTTGATTATGTATAAAGTATTCAGACCTGTGCTTGCCGCTTTGACACACAAAGTCAACTGAATTAGAGACTGGGAATTTAAAGATACTCGCACTGTCTTTGTGAGAGAGACAGGTAAGCCAGGTAAGCGACCCCACAATTTCAGTGTTTTCTGATGGAGACAAGAAAACATTTGTCAAAAGCTGCTGTGGGCCCTGAGGTGGAACAAACAGCAGGCTTAGGGGAATAGTTTTCTGGAGTAAAACTCAAGACAGATTTTCTGTAGGAAAGGAAGAAAAAAAATTCCTCCGAAAAGTCCCAGAAACGAAAAGTAGATGAAGCCGTAGGCTGGGAGTCATTCATTTGCAGCTTTTTGAACTTCCTTCCTTGCTGGGCCCATCGCTGCCTCTGGCCACTGTGTAGACACTTGGTAAAACCATGACGGAGACGGTTTTAAGTTCTAAGTTCATTTGCGCTCTTAGAGTCTCGAGTGTAATGGTACTGTGATAACTGGAATAACAAATAACCATTCGCAGCCTGGTTCTCTGGACTGCTGGGTAATTACTGACTTCTGGGTTGGGTTAGAATAACGCCATGAAGAATGACCAGCACTTTTATGTCATAGATCTTCTCCTCTACTCTCTGTCAGCTCTAATGAATAAAGAAGAAGAGAGGTGAGTATTGTTAAAAAGAAAAGAGAGAGGAAGACGTTTTTAAGACCAGTGTGTGGGAGTGATGCTTTAGGATAACCTGGGTGTTGTAATAATTTGTGATTCTCTAACCTGTGAAAACTGTAAACTGTTCAGCAATATAAAGTTTTTATACATTTGTGGATGTGCAGAAATGGGACTTTATTTCTTTGTAACTTTCTTTGTAACCCAATTTAGTTCTGGAAACTTTTTTTCTGCCATTAGTGGGAAAACATGTAATTTTGCTGCTTCAAGTTGGTATCTCTTTATAATGCCCTTGGGGGTAACTGTTCAGTCAAATTTAAGATGTGATGCAGTCTGCAAAATTCTCATTCTTAGGGCTGCTGTTCCCATTCTGTAGTTCTTCTCCCACCCCTGCCTTCACCCCAACTGCAGCAAACTCCAGATGGAGTCTCAGTGGCAGGGAAGCACTGGGGGGAGGAAGGTGTCCATCCAATCCATGGTCCCATGGCCTTTGTTGTGTGTCTCATCCTGCTTGGCCTTTGGCCTTTGTCTTCATGTTATTCCCTGTTGCTATGTCAGAAGCTGGGGCATCTTCCGGTTGATTTTTAGGTTGAGATAAAACCATGATGACTGCTTGCTGATTCATTGGCCGACTCCATGGTTCGCCATGCTCAGAATCCTCACTCCCTACCCCGAGTGCTGCAGCGAAAGCTCTGCCAGACCTCCCTTGAAGGGGCCTTGGGAATGATTCTGGATCTCTGACAGTCCACTGCAGCCAGGAAGACAGGGAAACTTACAGCTCACAATCCCATCCTGCCCTGCCATACTTCGCCACCATTGCTGCTGTGACGTATCTACCAACACTGAGTGGGAGGATGCATCAAAATTGTTCCCCCAGGGCTCCCCTGGTGGCGCAGTGGTTGAGAGTCCGCCTGCCGATGCAGGGGACACGGGTTCGTGCCCCGGTCCAGGAAGATCCCACATGCCGCGGAGCGGCTGGGCCTGTGAGCCATGGCCGCTGAGCCTGCGCGTCCGGAGCCTGTGCTCCACAACGGGAGAGGCCACAACAGTGAGAGGCCCGCGTACCGCAAAAAAAAAAAAGAAAAAAAAAATTGTTCCCTCAAAGGGATTCAGATAGGAAGCTGGGCAAAGCCTCTGATGTTTGTGGATACCCTCAGTCAATCTGAATTTCTTTTACCATCTTACACCCCCATCTCCTGTTCAGCCCCCTGCAAGACACACACTTGCATACACACACCTTTGAGGACCTTGATGGTGTTTAAACTTCAGTTATAGACTTTGGTCCTTACCTCTTTCTGCCAGCCCATCAAACTTTTGTCCCTTTTCGTAGAGCCAGGAAAACTGCTCTAATACTGTGTTGTGCTATTGCCATGCTCTTTCGGTATCTTTCATATGAACTCTAAATTCTGCATGTTCCAAGCCAAATGCTTTTGGAACATCAAACATACCACTTTTCTTTCAAGCTCTCACAGTAGAACGTGTGGGTTCAAGACAGTTGCTTTTGCTGATCTCATTTAAATAATTCTATCTTGAAAGTTAGAATTGAACAACTATGTCTTTGTTCTTGGCTGTATGTGCCTGTCCCTCTAAGCTGAAGCTGTCTCAGCTTTACTGGGTAGAACAACAAAATCAGTAAGAATGAAAAACAAATCAGATGATATTAAAAGAAACCCAAAAAACCCAAAAAACCAAACCCACCTCACCTGTTAAATCTTATTGCTTCCATCTGAGTTGTCATCCCACGCGAGGGGAGTACTCAGTCATGTATAGCCCTAACTTTGTGATGGTGAGTCAGGCTGCAATCCATGCATATTTATAAACCCAAGTGTTAGTTTGTCACGATGTATTACAGATGAGCTAATGTTAGATACAGAGGGGCAACTGTTGGTCAAAGTTTAAATTCTCCTCTCTGATTCACTTGGATGTCTTTACAATTTATTGAAACTGTCTGGAATCTTATCTCTAAAAGAGACATAATGACTCACTTATGATGATAAAGCATACTGTTGGTGCTTCTGGAGATGATGGAAGGGTGTCACCAGCCAACCAAATTCTATTATCAGAGACGTAAAATGAATAGAAATGGTTCTTGAAATGACCCCTGTGTAGTTCCTGAAATAGCAGCTCCTTGGATAATCACCATTGTGAATTGCTGCTGATGGCTTTTACCGGAAGTCTCTGGGGTGATAAGAACCACTTGAACACTGACTGTGTCAGGGTGGTTTGATGCTTTGTGCTACTTAACATTCAGAATGATCCATGGTTCTTTCTAAATTGCTATTCAAAACCTCAGGGTCTGAAGTATCATTGCCCAGTAATTATAAGACCTGCTTGCCTCACAGTTTTTCAAAGAATAGCATAATATATGTGAACATTGCAAACTTCAACTTTGTGCAAGTGTTAGGTGATTGTTATTATTTTTACGAACTCTGCTACTGTATTCTTTTTTCCCTTCATCTATTCCTCTTTCTTTTCAGTGCTTTGGGATAGTCATGCCTATTAAGCTTGAATTTTAAAGAAAGTCGCCTTCTTTCAGAGTCAGCACCCTAGCTGGTCAGTGTCATCTGTATCTTTTCCACCTTTTGAGCCATGCCCTGGGACTTCTTTGGTTCTTTTCAGGTCTGTGATGCTGTGTTTTTTGAGCATGGGATACATTTCCAGATGTGCTGCTTTTTTGTGCTGAACTCCATTCTCTGCTGCCTGGTTTTGTTTTATTTATTTTTTCTCCAGTCTTCTTTGGGCTTATCACTTACCAACTGGTCTGAAAGATTAATTCGTATTCAACATGTGGGTCAAATGCCAAGTATGTGCAAAGTGTTGTGATTATTCTGGGGAGGGGGGTGAGCCTGGGGGCCCAGGCTTTCCCCTCGGCCAGGGGTGGTGCTGCTTGCTAAGCCTGGGAATACAGAGGTGAAACGGAGAAGGAGGGGAGGCTTGGGGCACAGGCGGGGTGTGTGGGGGGGGTGGGAGTAGAGAGACAGCGCTGTTAACTTTGGATATGGGGGAAGCTGGAGGTGTCCAGTGTGTGAAACGTGGGAAAGGCTTTGACTCCAAGTGGCAGAGCTGGGAGTTATTAGCATCCAGACTGTGATTGAAGCCAAGGGAATGAATGAAAGAAAAGGAAGATGAATTCCCTGTTGAATAACTACCAGACTTGCCATGGTTATTCTTCCGTAAGCAGATATCCTGGTAGGGGAGAACCCCTCAAAATAGCTAGAGCCATGTTGAGGTATTTATGTGCTGAGTGTCATTGACAGGGTTTCTGGAAACTACAGTTTTGAAAATCCATGACAACCTTAGGACAGAGCTTCTCAGCCTTGGCACCGTTTGCGTGGTGTTTCAGATAATTCCTTGCTGTGCGGGGCTGTGGTGTACACTTTAGGGTGTTAGCAGCATCCCTGGTCTCGACCCCCTGGGTGGTGGCGGCATTCCATTTCCTGCCCCTCCCACCCCCAGCTGCGACAACCAGAACTGTCTGCAGACATTGCTAACCGTCCCACGGGCTAGATGATGCCACCTAAGCAGGTTCTTCTCTGAGTTTACGTCAAGAATTTTGGGAGAAGCTCCATTAGCTCTTCTGTTCCAAAAAAGCTGAAAAATGAGTTCACTTCTGCAATTATTCTGACCCCATTAGGAAACAGCTTACTCATCCTGGAGGATCAATTAAGTCATTTTATAGGGTTTTTTTTGTTTTTGTTTTTAAATCATCTACTGCACAGAAAAGCACTGATAGTGTTAGTTTCAAATCAAATCCTGTTTTTCTGTATGTGTGTATCAATATAGAAATGAAGGAGATGCTGTATTCTAAACAGTGAAATAGCTTGTGATGACGCAACCATTTCACAGGACTTGCTGTCAGTTTCTTATTATCAAACATTTTAAGGCAGACCGTCTAAAAGGGTTACCTGAGAGTTCTCTTGGGGATGGAGGTAAGAGGGTTTGGGGTTCAAGTGAAGCAAACCTTGTTCTAATAATTTGAATGTAAAAAAATTTAAACACAAGGACTAGAACTTAATCTTTTTAAACTTACATTCTTTTGTAGTTCATCAAGAAAAAGAATATAAGAAAGTCACTTAGTAAATTACCTGTCTTGGTAGCTGAATTAACTTATAGCTTGAAACCCTCCTCTTAAAGTTACTCAAGTTTACAGAAACATTGATAGGGTACATTGATTGCAAGCACGTGCCTGTGTATGTGTTGCTCGGAAATGGTACTGCTTGGCAGCCTCTGAGAACGGTTAGCATCATGTTTGGCTCTGTTTCTTCCCTGCCCCTTCCTCACAGCCTGGTGTTCCTGACACTCCGTTTGGGGAAGGAGCTGAGGGAAGGGGTTTAGATCATGGTACATCACCTCTTCTCACAGATCTTCCAGCATTTCTTCCTAGGCTCACATAAAATGGTAGCTGCTGAGCATCTTATATGCCTCATAGGATTGTGGCTATAGACTTCTAGCTCCCATCTTAATCTTCTTCTACCAAACAGAGGAAGAAAGAAAAAAATGGATTCTAGCCTTTGCAACATGTACTGAGCCCGCACTCAGAGACCCATACCTACCCTCTCAACATTTGATCACATCCCTTGATTGGTAGAAGTAGGAGGGAAGGGGGCAAAAGGAGGGAATACCAGAATCTGGAGGTCTTTCTACTGCTTTTCATCTTAAAGATGGGAAGAGTAGGACAGCTGGGGAAGGTGAGGGCCTTTTCTCTGTGCTACTTCTGCTGTCATTTGATAGGAGTGACTAAGGCCACTTTGGAACCAGCAGCTGTATTTTATTGTTTAAGGTGGAATTGGATTTGGGCTCATCCAGTCTTATACAGTACAAGGAAGATGGAGTGAAGATGGTATGGTAACCAAGAGTCTTATCGCAGGAGAGGCTACATGGTGCAGTGGAGAGAGCATGCTTATCCTAGCTCCCTGTGTGTACTTGGCCAAGTTACTTAATGTCTCTGGTCCTGACTCCTGATCTGTAAAGCCCACTCAGGGTTGTAAGGATTTAATGTAGTCATTGTGTAAAGTACTTAGTAGTTGTAGCAGCAGTTTTTATAGTTTAAATGGTGAATATTTAGTTTATTTGCTCAGGAATTATGTGATAACTGTTTAAGAATTGTTCTCTGATTGTTCAAGATTCGGTTTCCTATTTTGGCTTCACCACTAACTAGGTAGTATCCTTGGCTAAATCATTTAATTTTGTGGACCCTGCATTTCTTGTAGTATTCAAAACTGTTAAAATTGATGACCTTTCCAGTCCAGTGGTTAGGACTCGGTGCTCTCACTGCAGGAGGGGACCTGGGATCCATCCACCTTCGGGGGGAACTAAGATCCCGCAATCTGTGCGGCAAGGCCAAAAAAAATAAATAAAATAAATCAATTGATGACCTTTCATTTTCTAAGCTCTGAAATTTTATTTTGTTTTGCTATTTAAAAACCTAGACCTCTTTTTGTTAAAAAATACATCTATTAACTAATTGGAGTTTGACTCACCTGCTAGGTTAAGTAGCCATGGCAATTGTTAAGCCTTTTACAAATAAACTTATCATTTTTCTAGATAAGTATGCACAAACAGAACAAATTGCTTAACCGGTATTTTACCACTTAATTATGTATTAAAGGATCCTTTTTAAGGTTAGAGGATGATATAAACTTATTTAAAATGTCTCCAGAACACTCAGCCTATCACAGGAATATGTGACAAAGGCAAAATTCTATTAAGTGATATTTGTAACCAAATGCTTTTAATTTCCAAGCAATGTGTTGCTGCAGCGGGGGTGGGGTAGGGGGTTATGTGTCCTTTTTCTGCGTTTAGATTTTTTTCTCTGTCTGACATATGTTTATTGTACAAACCAAGGAGAGTACGTATCATTAGGAGACAACAACTCTCACTCCAGGCCTCAGTTTTCAAGTATCTCTCACACTCTTCTCACGGAAAACTACTCTTAGGGTCTTAAAAACCAACTTTTTCTTTTATGTATTTCTGTTTGTTATAGTGTGTACAGCAAGCAACATCAACAGATGGTGGATTCCCTCATATATAATATTTTTAAAGATAATGATAGGGAGTTAAGTTATTCAGCCTCAAATCTAACCCACAAAAATACTTCCAGCGTTAGCTGTATGCAGATTTTTGATTGAGGTATTAGCTTATCGGACTTTGCTGCTACTAAATAAAAGTGGGGATTTTATCATGTAAGTATTGAAAACCTAACATAGACAAAGAGAATATGAATTGACACAGAACAAAAACTCAATTTTACACCTTCATAACAGCTCACATTATAGAACGATTACTGTGGTTGCAGGCATTGCGTTAAGAACTTTAAACGTCCCGACAGTGCTTCTAGGTAGGTGTTAATATCCCATCCATTTCATAGACCAAGAAACTGAGGCTCGGGTTAAGAAACTTGCCCATGTTCACACAACTAGTGAGCGATAGGGCTGAGGGTTGATCCAAGCTGTCCAAGTCCAAAGCCCGTGATGAAGTTGTTTTTAAGATCCAGTTTCCCAAATTTCCCTCATCCAACCCTGAGACTTATTTTTGTTTATATCAAATGAAGTGGCAAATTGAGTGATTTCTGGAGAAATTCAAGTCCAAACAGTGTTATTGCTGAGGTCGTTCAGATTATTTTTGTCACTAGCATTTGATAAATAAGACTGTGTCATGAACTAGACATGGTTATAGACGAATTAGGAAAGTACCTTAGTCCTCCACTCACTGGCATCTCAGTTGTAAAACCACAATTTGACAAGATTATTGGTCGCAAGTTATTTTAACAGACTTTCCAAACTTAGATTTTCTGAAGTTAATAGAAACTGAGAAACTTTTAAAATAGTTTTTTTTCTGGCCGCAATGTGCAGCGTGTGGGGTCTTCATTCCCCGACCAGAGATTGAACTGGGCCCACGGTAGTGAAAGCGCCGAGCCTTAGCCACTGGACCTCCAGGGAATTTCCTAAAATTGTTTTTCAAAAGCATCAAATGAACTGAAAACAATAAAGTGATGTACTCTGGATAAAACTAGGGTGCTCTGTGGCCACCATCTTAGATGGTTACTTATCCATGAAAATATAATGTCTAATATTTAAAGCAATCCAAATCTAATTTCTTAACATTGAAATTTCTGCAAAGAATGATTATATATAAATCCAAGAGATACTAAATAACAGATACTAAAAGTAACAGATATATATTAGGCATTAAAAAAGTAATTAGACAGCTAAAGCCTATTGTCACACAATTTAAACCAAAGGCATTTAAATACACTTGTTTGTAAAGTCCCTTACGTTGTAAACTTTCTTCCTCTTCCTTCTCTTTCTCCGCCCTTTCCTCTTATCAGTATCGTGATCTTGATCATTGCCATCATCTCCATCACCATCCTCTCCATCAATTGCCTCCTAATATCTATATCAGTACTTAAATTGCAAGCAGCAGAATCCCACTCAGGCTTAATTAATCAAAGGAGCAGTCTATTTGGAAGGATATCTTGTAATTTGTAGTTTGAGCACAATCTGAAGAATCAAGTCCCTTGGAGCTGTGCCAGGGCACACGGATGTGCTTGGAATGGGCTACAGGTGAGAGTAGATATTGATTCCTCAGTCTAAGGTCAGCTGGCTGGGTCCTGGGACCGTTACTTCTAGCCTGTGAGCAGTCTAGCCCTCTCACCCCAGTGTACCATGTAGATGTTAAATTTTTACGTATGCTAAGACTTAAAAATGGCTGGAAAGTATCTCAGAACAGAACACAGAGCAGATCTAGAAATGAAGGAAGATTGCAGGAAGGTAGTGGATGGTCTTTTCAGGTTTTGACCTTTGGGGTCAATGAGATTTTGATCCTTGTGCAAACATGCTGTTTACTCATACAATCGGCTTCCAGGAAAGAACCTTACTTTGGGGCCATGTGTCCATTCCTTGGTCCAGAGAATGTTGGGTGCTTTGGTTGATAGCCCTTCCAATATGTCATCTTATGGAGGGGGATAAACTTCCAAAAGGAACGTCACCTAAAGGAGAGAGGACATGAATCGTAGTCAGAGAAAATAGTAACATGTCATGTTGTGCCATATCACTTTATCGTGCGTAAAAATAATATTTCTCTTAATATGTTAATCACAGATGATGTTTGGCCCAAAATTCATGGCGACATATATAGTGTTTTCTGAATATTATGTGGTTTTCACAGTAAATCTTGGAGAAAGAAGATTTTCAACCATAACTTGTTTTTAATTCTAAAAGAGAAGGCAGAGGTCATTTTAGCTTTTATAGATCACTAATTCCTGTCAAGGTTCTAAAATTTAATTATGATGAAAATGGAACTATGTTTTAAAAAAATCTTCAGAATTTGACTTAAATTGTCTTTAGGCAAAATTTCATAAGTAATTATTTCTTTGCTGAAATGATCATGGTCATTACTTTATTATTACAAAATAACTGCCTGGGATGTTGTATCAATGATAGTATCTACGTTTGATTCAGGCTTATGCACTGTGCATGTAGGGTCAGCAGGATGGGCCATAGAACCACCTTTTCCCTTTTCATAATCAAATCTAAAAAGGCAATAATTTCTCCTCTGATTTCTTAGTATCCTAATATAGTATTAGTACTTTATGTCTGCTACTGTTTTATCCTAACTCTGTCCCCCTCTCTTTTAGTGTACCTGTTGTTTTTTTCTCACATGTCATATTTTTTTAATCGGATTCTTTTTGAGATGTGGTTTTCCTCTCCAACTTCTGCATTATGAAGTATGATTGTAAAGTAATGTTAGTGATCTTTTTAATTGTTCATAAACAAATTTTAAAGATAATTCTGAAAGAAAAGTTCCAAAATATTCTGCAAAAGCTTTATGGTTAGAATAACAGTATCTTTGGGTAAGTATTTTGAAGAACAATATTCATTGTTTGTTTAAAAATGAGTCTGATTATATTATCATTACAGGTTATATTTGCTTTTTCTATATACTTTAAAAAATGTATTCAACGAACTTCTAGATTGTCAGCTCCTTGAAGGCCAAGCCCAAGGGTTATTTGTTTTGATTTTGTACTTTATTGGTTTTTGTTGATTGCACATTGCACTCTATAAGCTGCAGTATGGAAAAGAGATAAGTGCCATGTATAATCCTTTGTGAGAATTATAACACAGTAGTTATTATAATTTTTTTCAAGTTCAATTAAAAATAGCCATCCTTCTACAGTTTTCCCAAAGTGAATCTTCCACATGAGAGTTTTCGTATACCGTTCCTTTCTCTCCACTAATAGTGGCCTCTGTTTTTCTGTATTTAAAAACTGCTATGGTATTAATTTCTCAAATACTTTGATTTACAAAAAATAGAAGGATAAAAATTCAGATCACCACAGTTTATCACTAAGGAACCTGGCATTACTGTATAGCATGTAGCAGGGAGAAACTAAATATGGAGAAAACAGTTTTCCACGTTATAGGATCATAAAACTAGAAGCATTTTACCACCGTCTTTCAGTGTATAGTGATGCAAGGAATGGGTTTGGCTCCATGTGATTAGAGAACGATGGAAATTCAGTTTTCCAAATCGAATTGTGTTGTGTAATTTTCCATGGAATATGTCTTAGCCTCCAGAGCATAAAGGCTATGCCTCATGTACTGTGTGTGACGTTTCTTATTCTTATTAGAGAAAATGTAAAGGATATAAAAATCTTAAATATATTATCCTAGTCACTAAATTTATTTATGGACAACTAATAAGCCAGATGCAGAAATTTGACTTTGGGGTTTTGGCAGCATGACTCTGCCATCAGGGAAGTGTATCTGTGCCCTGATGCTATGTGCCTTTGTTCATTTCCCCTGTATTAGAAAAGCCTCAGTCTTTCCTTCCCCTGGGTGTCTCCTTTACTTTCTCCCTACTACCACATTCACAACACTTCTGACACTTCCGGTCACCGAATGTGTGGGGTTATTTCCTGACACCAAGCAATTCCTTGACACCAGATGGGTATCCTAAAATTTAACTCAATTCTGATACTGTCTACCTGGAAATAGTGTAAGATCCCATAGATTAAGGGCCCAGTCCCACATGACTGCTTTCACCCCACTTCAGATGCCAACTGCAAGTAGCAGGTCTCTACAGCTTTTGTCTGACTTGGCTATAAATAGGAGGTTCCCACAACCCCTTCCTTGGGTGTGATTAATTTGCTAGAGCAGCTCACAGAACTCAGAGAAACACTCACTTAGGTTTACCAGTTTATTAAAGGATGTGATGAAGGATACAGATGAACAAAGAGCCAGATGAAGACATACGTAGGGAGAGGTCTGGGGGTGTCCTGAGCTCGGGAGCCTCTGTCTCTGTGGAGTTGGAGTGTCACCCTCCTAGTACACGGATGTGTTCTCCCACCTGGAAGCTCTCAGAACCCCATACTCTTGGGACTCTTATGGAGGCTTTACCACATTGGCATGATCGATCATTAACTCCATTTTCAGCCCTTCTCCCTTCTGAAGAGAGTGGGCAGCCGGGGTTGAAAATTCCAAGCTTCTAATCATGTCCTAGTTTTTGAGGTGACCAACCCCTATCCAGTAACCAAATAGAGGCCACCCAGAGTTGCCTCATTAGAAAAAAAGACACTCCTATCCCCCAGAAAATTACAGGGTTTCAGGAGCTCTGTGCCAGGAACTGGGGGCAGAGACCAATATATATTTTCTATTGTCTGTAGAAATGCTAAAAATTCACACCCCCAAAGGTTGGAAGTTCTATAATATGCTTGTCTTTGAATTGAGAAGCCATTCATTTCTCTTTGGGTCTCTAGGTTGGCAACAAATAATAAGTTTAAGTCAAGAAAATTCAAAGTTGGCAAAAATGGCCCATTATTTAACTTCCTCTTCCTTTAATGTCACATTTTTATGTTTTAATATAACCTATATATATGCATGTGTGTATGTATATATATACTTATATGTATGAGTGTGAGTTGTATATATGTAAAGTTGTATGATTATCTAAGGAAACTTTGATTTAAATTCACAAAGGCACCATTTTATTTAAATTAATTTATTTTTTATACAGCAGGTTCTTATTAGTTATTTTATACAAATTAGTGTATACATGTCAGTCCCAATCTCCCAGTTCATCCCCCCCATCCCCCCACTTTCCCCCCGTGGTGTCCATACGTTTGTTCTCTACATCTGTGTCTGTTTCTGCCTTGCAGACCGGTTCATCTGTACCATTTTTCTAGGTTCCATATATATGCGTTAATATGCGATATTTGTTTTTCTCTTTATGACTTACTTCACTCTGTATGACAGTCTCTAGGTCCATCCACATCTCTACAAATGACCCAATTGCGTTCCTTTTTATGGCTGAGTAACATTCCGTTGTATATATGTGCCACATCTTCTTTATCCATTTGTCTGTCGATGGGCATTTAGGTTGCTTCCATGACCTGGTTATTGTAAATAGTGCTGCAAGGCACCAACTTTTATAAAGCTTTTTACAGTTTAGTTTTTATTTGGAAAGACAACAGTTTCATGGTAGTTCTTCCTAGGTTCAGCTGAATAGCACTTTCCTCTGTGCTGGTGAAATCAGCTAGCCCCTTATTTTAGGCTTCAGCCACACTTTATAAATTAAATACACTGTGATTGACACCTTCTGATGGCTTAGCTTTTCAGGCAAGAGATAAAATGGTTAATAATATTTAGTCATGATAAATGTAGTTTTCTCATAGTACATTTTTTGGGGACAACAATATGATTCAAAACAGAGACTTGTAATTAGACAATTATTGGGTAACAGGAGAGGATGTTTTCAAATTTGTGTCCTGGTGGTAGATGGTTTTACTCTAAAATCTAGTAGTTTCCTGATGTAATTTTATAGTTTCTAAAGCTGCTTACAAATGTGAATACCTACATTATTAAGGATAAATTTCATACAGAGAAAGACAAACACCATATGATCTTACTTGTATGGGAATCTAAAAAAGCCCAAACTCATGGAAAGAGAACAGACTGATGGTTGTTGCGGTGGAAGGAAGTAGGGGTTTGGGGAAATAGGTGAAGGTGGTCAAAGGGTACAAACCTCTAGTTAAAAGATGAATAAATTCTAGGGATGTAGTGTGCAGCATGGTGACTATAGTTAATAAACCATATTGTATACTTGAAAGTTGCTAAGAGAGTAGATCTTCAAGGTTCTCACCACACACACACACACACACACACACACAATTGTAACTATGTGAGGTGATGGATGTGTTAACTAAAACTAATTGCTTTGCAACATTTTGAGATATATATCTCAAATCATGATTTTGCACATCTTAAACTGTTATATATCAACTATATCTCAAGAAAGCTGGGAGAAAAATAATGTCTATCCATTAGTGTTATAGTTTCTTTTTTTTTCTTTTGTTTTAAATTGAAGAATAGTTGATTTACAATATTGTGTCAGTTTCTGGTGTATAGAATAGTGATTCAGTATTACATATATATTTTTTTTCAGATTATTTTCCACTGTAGGTTATTACAAGGTACCTGTGTATACATCCTTGTTGATTATCTATTTTATGTATAGTAGTGTGTATCTGTTAATTCTAAGCTCCTAATTTATCCCTTCCTTCTCCCTTTCCACTTCGGTAACCATAAGTTCTTCTATGTCTGTGAGTCTGTTCTGTTTTGTAGTAGATTCATTTGTATTATTTTTTAGATTCCACATATAAGTGGTATATAATATTTGTCTTTGTCTGACTTACTTCACTTAGTATGGTATTCTCTAGGTCCATCCATGTTGCTGCAAATGGCAATAATTAATTAATTATTTTATGGCCGAGTAATATTCCATTACACACACACACACACACACACACACACACATGCACGCACTCACATTTCTTAAACCAATCATCTGTTGATGGACACTTGGGTTGCTTCCATATCTTGGCTATTGTACGTAGTGCTGCTGTGAACATTGGGGTACATGTGTCTTTCTGAATTAGAGTTTTCATCTTTTTCAGATATATGCCCAGGAGTGGGATTGCTGGATCATATGGTAGCTCAAACTTTAGTTCTTTAAGGAACTTCCATACTGTTTTTCATAGTTGCTGCACCAATTTACACTCCCACCAACAGTGTAAGAGTATAATTTCTTTAATGTAACAGTATAATTTCTTTAATGTTATTAATGAGACAACTTTTAAAAAGGAAAATAATAATAATGTTTAGTCCTTTAACAAATGAGTTTATTGAGCAGCTACTATGTACTGAGGCATCAAGGCCTGACAGTAAAAAAACAAAGTCCCTTCTGTCGTGGGGCTTATATACTTACATTGGGCTGGTTGACTCCTTTTGATGTAAAATCCTAGTTTCTCTTGTCTTAATGTCACACTCTCTCTGTCCACCCACACCTGCATACCCATCCCCCCCAATATATACATACATATGCATGCATTATACATATGATACTATCTATATACATATATATACTGTTACATTATATGTGACAGTATATAATGTAACAGTGTAAATATCCTGTGTGGGGCAACCCATACATATATTTTTCTGTTTTTGTGTTAAAACCTATAAATCAGGGAATTAATTATGTATAACTATAATACATACTTTAAGAATTTGAATTCTGCCTTTAAATATTCCCTGTTATGTATCCCAAATTTTCTACTTAATGTTCTGGCTCTGTAATATGTCTGTCTTCCACATGAATTTGTTTACAGACTTTGTCATTTTCCTTGTTTGACTGAAACAAAGCAAAACATAGTGATTGGTGAGGTTGTACTGTTTCTGCCTAAAAGTCCAGAATGTTCAAAGATCAGGGACAGGTTCTGTTTTCCCCAGCTTCTGCTCAGTTTTTCATAGTGTACGTGCATAAGGAGAAAAAGTCACCAAACTGAGCTAAGGATTCATGTTTTCAGGGGCTTTTGGAGCTTGAAGGGACTTTGACACTTGTTTAATCTCACTCAGAAAAATCAGGTAGAACTCTGATTATAAATAGAGGACATGGCAGTGGGTTAAGATACCCCTTTCTTTGTTTAGAAGGATACCAGAGAAAATCTTCAACAAATTTTATCTTTACTTAAAAAAATTCAACCTTGTAAACATCTTTTATCTTTTCATCACTAGCCTATAGTTCTATGGAATTCTGAAGCCACAAACAATGACTGCTGACCCTCCCTTTCCTGCCTTTTGTGCATGTTGTAACTTGTTCTACTTTGCTCTTGTGGTAGGATTGATGCATTGGGCTTAAAAAGAAGGGGCAGGCTAAGCACAGGCAGTAACCTCATTGACATCAGTCGTAGTGATGTTTTGGTGGATCTGACTCCAAAGGCAAGGGAAACAAAAGGAAAAATGAACAAATAGGACTACATCAAACTAAAAAGCTTCTGCACAATTAAGGAAACCATCATCAAAACAAAAAGGCAACCTATTAAATGGGAGAAGATATTTGCAAATGATATATCTGATAAGGGGTTAATATCCAAGATATAAAGAACTCCTACAACTCAACAACAAAAAACCAGACAACTGATTAAAAAATGGGCAGAGGATCTGAATAGACATTTTTCCAAAGAAGACATACACATAGCCAACAGGCATGTGAAAAGATGTTCAACATCACTAATTACTAGGGAAATGCAAAGCAAAACCACAATCAGATATCACTTTACACCTGTTAGAATGGCTATTACTGAAAAGACAAGAAATAATAAGTTGTTGCTAAGGATGTGGAGAAAGGAAACCCTCCTACACTGTTGGTGGGAATGTAAATTGGTGCAGCCACTATGGACAACAGTATGGAGGTTCCTTGAAAAATTAAAAATAGAACTACCATGTGATCCAGGTATTCCACTTCTGGGTATTTATCTGAGGAACATGAAAACACTAATTCAAAAAGATATGTGTCACAGGGAAATCCACTCAATACTCTGTGATAGCCTATATGGGAAAAAAAATCTAAAAGAGTGGATACATGTATATCTGTAGCAGATTGCTTTGCTGTACACCTGAAACTAACACAATATTGTAAATCAAACTATACTTTGATAAAGATTAAAAATATATATGCACCCCTATGTTCATTGCAGCTTTATCTACAATAGCCAAGATAGGAAAGCAACCTGTGTCCATTGATGGATGAATGGATAAACAAGACATGGTGTATACATACACATACACACACACACACACACACACACACACATGCACAATGGATTATTACTCAGCCTTAAAAAAGAATGAGGCTTGGTTCAAGATGGTGGAGTAGAAGGACGTGCTCTCACTCCCTCCTGCGAGAACATCGGAATCACAACTAACTGTTGAACAGTCATCGACAGGAAGACCCTGGAACTCACCAAAAAAGACACCCCACATCCAAAGACAAAGGAGAAGCCATAATGAGATGGTAGGAGGGGCACAAGCACAGTAAAATCAAATCCCATAACTGCTGGGTGGGTGACTCACAGACTGGAGAACACTTATACCACAGAAGTCCACCTACTGGACTGAAGGTTCTGAGCCCCATGTCAGGTTTCCTAGCCTGGGGGCCCAGCAACGGGAGGAGGAATTCCTAGAGAATCAGACTTTGAAGGCTAGCAGGATTTGATTGCAAGACTCCAACAGGACTGGGGGAAACAGAGACTCCATTCTTGGAGGGCACACACAAAGTAGTGTGTGCATCGGGACCAAGGGGAAGGAGCAGTGACCCCAGGGGGGACTGAACCAGACTTACCTCCTAGTGTTGGAGGGTCTCCTGAAGAGGCAGGGGGTGGCTGTGTCTCACCATGAGGACAAGGACACTGGCAGCAGAAGTTCTAGGAAGCACTCCTTGGCGTGAGCCCTCCCAGATTCCACCATTAGCCCCATCAAAGAGCCCAAGTAGGCTCCAGTGTTGGGTCACCTCAGGCCAAACAACCAACAGGGAGGGAAACCAGCCCCACCCATCAGCAGACAAGTGGATTAAAGTTTTACTGAGCTCTGCCCACCAGAGCAACACCCAGCTCTACCCACCACCAGTCCCTCCCATCAAGAAACTTGCACAAGCCTCTTAGATAGGCTCATCCACCAGAGAGCAGACAGCAGAATGTGGCAAAAAACACATTCACAGAAAGATAGACAACACGAAAAGGCAGAGGGCTATGTACCAGATGAAGGAACAAGATAAAACCCCAGAAAAACAACTAAATGAAGTGGAAATAAGCAACCTTTCAGAAAAAGAATTCAGAATAATGATAGTGAATATGATCCAGGACCTCAGAAAAATAAAGGGGGCAAAGATCGAGAAGATGCAAGAAATGTCTAACAAAGACCTAGAAGAATTAAAGAAGAAACAAACAGAGATGAACAATACAATAACTGAAATGAAAACTACACTACATGGAATCAATAGAATAACTGAGGCAGAAGAATGGATAAGTGACCTGGAAGACAGAATGGTGGAATTCACTGCTGTGGAATAGAATAAAGAAAAAAGAATGAAAAGAAAAGAAGACAGCCAAAAGACCTCTGGGACAACATTAAACACAACAACATTCGCATTATAGGGGTCCCAGAAAGAGAAGAGAAAGAGAAAGGACGCAAGAAAAAATTTGAAGAGATTATAGTCGAAAACTTCCCTAACATGGGAAAGGAAATAGCCACCTAAGTCCAGGAAGCGCAGAGAGTCCCATACAGGATAAACTCAAGGAGAAACATGCCAAGACACATAGTAATCAAACTGGCAAAAATTAAAGACAAAGAAAAATTATTGAAAGCAGCAAGGGAAAAATGACAACATACAAGGGAACTCCCATAAGGTTAACAGCTGATTTCTCAGCAGAAACTCTACAAGCCAGAAGGGAGTGGCATGACATACTTAAAGTGATGAAAGGGAAGAACCTACATCCAAGATTACTCTACCCAGCAAGGATCTCATTCAGGTTCAATGGAGAAATCAAAAGCTTTACAGACAAGCAAAAGCTAAGAGAATTCACCACCAAACCAGCTCTACAACAAATGCTAAAGGAACTTCTCTAAGGGGGAAACACAAGAGAAGAAAAGGACCTACAAAAACAAACCGAAAACAATTAAGAAAATGGTCATAGGAACATACATACCAATGATTACCTTAAACGTGAATGGATTAAATGCTCCAACCAAAAGACATAGGCTTGCTAATGGAAAAACAAGACCCATATACATGCTGTCTACAAGAGACCCACTTCAGACCTAGGGACACAAACAGACTGAAAGTGAGGGGCTGGAATAAGATATTCCATGCAAATGGAAATCAAAAGAAAGCTGGAGTACCAATACTCATATCAGATAAAATAGACTTAAAAATAAAGAATGTTACAAGAGACAAGGAAGGACACTACATAATGATCAAGGGATCAATCCAAGAAGAAGATATAACAATTATAAATATATATACACCCAACATAGGAGCACCTCAATACATAAGGCAACTGCTAACAGCTTTAAGAGAGGAAATGGACAGTAACACAATAATAGTGGGGGACTTTATAACTCCTCACTTACACCAATGGATAGATCATCCAAACAGAAAACTAATAAGGAAAACAAGCTTTAAATGACACAATAAACCAGATAGATTTAATTGATATTTATAGGACATTGCATCCAAAAACAGCAGATTACACTTTCTTCTCAAGTGTGCATGGAACATTCTCCAGGATAGATCACATCTTGGGTCATAAATAAAGCCTCGGTAAATTTAAGAAAATTGAAATCATATCAAGTATCATTTCTGACCACAATGCTATGAGATTAGAAATCAATTACAGGGGAAAAAAAACACAAACACATGGAGACTAAACAATATGTTACTAAATAAGCAAGAGATCACTGAAGAAATCAAAGAGGAAATCAGAGAACACCTAGAGACAAATGACAATGAAAACACGACGATCCAAAACCTATGGGATGCAGCAAAAGCAGTTCTAAGAGGGAAGTTTATAGCTATACAAGCCTACCTCAAGAAATAAGAAAAATCTCAAATAAACAATCTAACCTTGCACCTAAAGGAACTAGAGAAGGAAGAACAAACAAAACCCAGTTAGAAGGAAAGAAATCATAAAGATCACAGCAGAAATAAATGAAATAGAAACAAAGAAAACAATAGCAAAGCTCAATAAAACTAAAAGCTGGTTCTTTGAGAAATAAACAAAATTGATAAACCATTAGCCACACTCATCAAGAAAAAGAGGGAGAGGACTCAAATCAATAAAATTAGAAATGAAAAAGAAGTTACAACAGACACGGCAGAAATACAGTGCATCCTAAGAGACTACTACAAGCAACTCTATGCCAATAAAATGGACAACCTGGAAGAAATGGACAAATGCTTAGAAAAGTATAACCTTCCAAGACTGAGCCAGGAAGAAATAGAAATATGAACAGACCATTCTGAAGTAATGAAATTGAAACTGAGATTAAAAATCTTCCAACAAACGAAAGTTCAGGACCAGATGGCTTCACAGATGAATTCTATCAAACATTTAGAGAAGAGCTAACACCCATCCTTCTCAAACTCTTCCAAAAAATTGCAGAGGAAGGAACACTCCCAAACTCATGCTACGAGGCCACCATCACCCTGATACCAAAACCAGACAAAGATACTACAAAAAAAGAAAATTACAGACCAATATCACTGATAAATATAGATGCAAAAATCCTCAACAAAATACTAGCAAACAGAGTCCAACAACACATTAAAAGGATCATACACCATGATCAAGTGGGATTTATCCCAGAGATGCAAAGATTCTTCAATATGCGCAAATCAATCAATGTGATACACCATATTAACAAAATGAAGAATAGAAACCATATGATCATCTCAATAGATGCAGAAGAAGCTTTTGACAAAATTCAACACCCATTTATGATAAAAACTCTCCCGAAAGCGGGCATAGAGGGAACCTACCTCAACATAATAAAGGCCATATATGACAAACCCACAGCAAACATCATTCTCAATGGTGAAAAACTGAAAGAATTTCCTCTAAGATCAGGAACAAGACAAGGATGTCCACTCTCGCCACTATAATTCAACATAGTATTTGAAATCCTAGCCACAGCAATCAGAGAAGAAAAAGAAACAAAAGGAGCACAAATTGGAAAAGAAATAAGACTGTCACTGTTTGCAGATGACATGATACTATACATAGAGAATCCTAAAGATGCCAGCAGAAAACTACTAGAGCTAATCAATGATTTTGGTAAAGTTGGAGGATACAAAATTAATGCACAGAAATCTCTTGCATTCCTATACACTAATGATCAAAAATCTGAAAGAGTAATTAAGGAAACAGTCCCATTTACCATTACAACAAAAGGAATAAAATACCTAGGAATAAACCTGCCTAGCAAGATAAAGACCTGTATGCAGAAAGCTATAAGACACTGATGAAAGAAATTAAAGATGATACCAACGGATGGAGAGATATACCATGTTCTTGGACTGGAAGAATCAATATTGTGAAAATGACTATACTACCCAAAGCAATCTACAGATTCAATGCAATCTCTATCAAATTACCAGCGGCATTTCTTACAGAACTAGAACAAAAAATCTTAAAATATGTATGGAGACACAAATAGCCCCACAAAAGACCACACAAAAAGACCCCGAATAGCCAAACAGTCTTGAGGGAAAAAATGGAGCTGGAGGAATCAGAGTACCTGACTTCAGACTATACTACAAAGCTACAGTAATCAAGACAATATGGTACTGGCACAAAAACAGAAATATATTTTAATGGAACAAGATAGATAGCCCAGAGATAAACCCACGCACCTGTGGTCAACTAACCTGTGACAGAGTAGGCAAGGATATACAATGGAGAAAAGACAGTCTCTTCAATAAGTGGTGCTGGGAAAACTGTACAGCTACATGTAAAAGAGTGAAATTAGAACACTCCCTAACACCATACACAAAAATAAACTCAAAATGGATTAGAGACCTAAATGTAAGACCAGGTACTATAAAACTCTTAGAGGAAAACATAGGAAGAACACTCTTTGACATAAATCACAGCAAGATCAAGATCAAGATCAAGATCACAGCAAAACAGATCAAGATCTCTTTTGATCCACCTCCTAGAGTAATGGAAATAGAAACAAAAATAAACAAATGGGACCTAATGAAACTTCAAAGCTTTTGCACAGAAAAGGAAACCATAAACAAGATTAGAAGACAACCCTCAGAATTTTAGAAAATATTTGCAAATGCATCAGTGGACAAAGGATTAATCTCCAAAATATATAAACAGCTGATGCAGCTCAATATTAAAAAAAAAAACTAATCCGAAAATGGGCAGAAGACCTAAATAGACATTTCTCCAGAGAAGAGATACAGATGGCCAAGAGGCACATGAAAAGCTGCTCAACATCACTAATTATTAGAGAAATGCAAATCAAAACTATAATGAGGTATCACCTCACACCAGTTAGAATGGGCATCATCAGAAAATCTACAAACAACCAATGCTGGAGAGGGTGTGGAGAAAAGAGAACCCTCATGCACTGTTGGTGGGAATATACATTGATAACAGCCACTATGGAGAACAGTATGGAGGTTCCTTAAAAAACTAAAAATAGAATTTCCATATGACCCAGCAATCCCACTACTGGGCATATACCCAGAGAAAACCATAATTTAAAAAGGCACATGCACCCCAATGTTCATTGCAGCACTATTTACAATAGCCAGGTAATGGAAGCAACCTAAATGCCCGTCAACAGATGAATGGATAAAGAAGATGTGGTATATATATACAATGGAATATTAGCCATAAAATGGAAGGAAATTGGGTCATTTGTAAAAGCGTGGATGGATCTAGAGACTGTCACACAGAGTGAAGTAAGTCAGAAAGAGAAAAACAAATATCATGTATTAATGCATATATGTGGAACCTAGGAAAATGGTACAGATGAATTGGTTTGCAGGGCAGAAATTGAGACACAGATGTAGAGAACAAACGTATGGACACCAAGGGGGGAAAGCCGTGGAGGGTGGTGGTGGTGGTGTGATGAATTGGGAGATTGGGATTGACATGTGAACACCGATGTGTATAAAATTGATGACTAATAAGAACCTGCTGTGTAGAAAAATAAATTCAAAACTTCAAAAAAAAATGAAAAAAATTTAAAAATAAAAAGTAAAAATAAATAATTTGAAAAAGAATGAAATCCTGCCATTTGGAACAATATGGATGGACCTTGAATGTATTATGCTAAGTGAAATAAATCAGATGGAGAAAGACAAATACCTTATGATTTCACTCATGCGTGGAATCTAAAACAAAAAAACCCCTCAGAGATACAGAGAACAATTTAGTAGTTACTAGAGGGGAAGGGATGGGGGGTGGTGGGTGAAGGGGGTCAACTGTTGGTCGTGATCACTCTGTACTGTGTACAGATGTTGAATGATAATGCTGCACACCTGAGACTTACATAATAATAATAAAAAGTTAAAAAAAAAAAAAAGAGGGTAGCTACCTATATGGCTCTGAGTCTCACCCAAGCACCGGGAGAGTAAGGAACTGCCTTTTCCCAGCCCAAGGTTCCTGGTCTGGAGGCTGTCTCCTCCCCAGTGATCCTGACAAGAATAGACAATGCAGGGTAGTGTGAGCATGTATTCCATGAAGACAGAAGTCAGCAGAAAAAGCCACAGTTTAGCAGCCACAGTACATTTCTATGACTGAAGCTCAAGTTAACACACAAAAGCATAAGCCACGTGCTTCACATTTATACTGTAAGTCTTTGGCTTGTGATGCTCTCCCATACTCCTCCCTAGAACTTTCTCCCAAGCTGGAGCTAATTAGAGTGGATGTCTTTATGCCTCTAATTATGGTTTACGTTATTTGCATGTGTTTTTTTCTCAATAGAGGGCCATTACTGTAAGAAGTCCTAGCGGGTGGTATCCCATGCCTGGGGCTCTAGGAATGGAGAATGCCTTGTGTTATTACGTGGACCAAGATCTTTAACTTCTTTTAGGTCAGATCCTGTCCATGTTCTTGACAACCTTTCTCTCGTGGCCTCTTGAGCATAAAGAATATGATTCATATACTGTGTATATGAAAACACAGTAGTTAAAGCAATGTAGTTCTTTTTTAAAAAAATAATTTATGTATTTATTTTTGGCTGCATTGGGTCTTCATTGCTGCACGCAGACTTTCTCTAGTTGCGCCGAGTGGGGGCTGCTCTTCATTGCGGAGTGTGGGCTTCTCATTGCAGTGTCTTCTCTTGTTGCAGAGCATGGGCTCTTGGCACGCGGGCTTCAGTCGTTGTGGCACTCGGGCTCAGTAGTTGTGGCTCGCAGGCTCTAGAGCGCAGCCTCAGTGTTGTGGCACATGGGCTTAGTTGTTCTGCAGCATGTGGGATCTTCCTGGACCAGGGCTCGAACCCATGTACCCTGCATTGGCAGGCAGATTCTTAACCACTGCACCACCAGGGAGGTCCCAAAGCAAAGTTGTTCTGCCATTACCTTCTTGTTTTGAGTGTACCTCAGGGACTAAGACTCAGGATGTGACATTAAGTTAATATTATTGTTATACATTTTATTGCATTTTTAAATATGTTGTTTGAAATTTCCTTTAGGGTTTTATAAGAGCTATTGGCATAAGGAGTTCATATTTTTATTTTGTGCACATTTATGTTTTGTAAGAGTAATTTAAATTTATAAATTAGTTTTGAAAAGTTTTCTTCTAGAGGGGTGTTTTATCAGAACATTATTCAAGTTGAGAAATGCTGGACCAGGGCCTCTGTGAGTGCAGGTTGCACAGTATTGGCTTGGAGGATCGGCCCTGGGGAAGCAAACTCTCCTGTCTCTGGTAGACTGTTGCAGGCATTATGCTAAGTGAAATAAGCCAGTCACAAAAGGACAGTATTGTGTGATTGCACTTAGATGAGGTTCCTAGGATAGAGACAATTGTGAATTGGGTTCTGCAGTTATACCCTCTGCATTCATTGAGGGCTTGAAACCTACTAGAGCCCAAAGGTCACCTTAGAAATCACTTAATTCAAATGAGATTCAAATTTGATTTGGCATAATAATTTTTATTTGACTCTCAACGTTTGTATTGCTAAGGCCATCCTTTTAAGACCAATTTCCCAATCTTTAAGTTTATAATAGGATAATTTGGTGGTGATGATGATCATAATAATGATAACAGTGTCAACAGCTACCGTATAGTGAGTGTCTTCTGCATGCCAGGCATGTCATGTATGGAATTATTGGTTTCACAGCACTCTTGGAAGTAGGCAGTACCATCCCCATTTTACAGATGAAAACCGAGGCTCAGAGAAGTGAATTTACTTACCTTAAGCCACACAGTTAGTAAATAGAGAAGCTAGATTTTATTTGTAAATCCAGTCTTTCTGCCCCCATCCCTCCCTGCCGATGTACATTTCACTGTTTTTATTGTCTATATTTCAAAACTAAATGTACGTTTTTTAAAAGATGGGGATGTATGCTAGGGACTGCTACTTGAGAATGGCACCTCTCTTTAGAGTTCTTTGTTTAAAAATGATGATTTCAGGGACTTCCCTGGTGGCCTAGTGGTTAAGAATCCGCCTGCCATCGCAAGGGACGCGGGTTCAAGCCCTGGTCTGGGAAGATCCCACATGCCGCAGAGCAACTAAGCCCGTGTGCCACAGCTACTGAGCCTGCGCTCTAGAGTCTGCGAGCCACAACTACTGAGCCCACGTGCCACAACTACTGAAACCCGCGCACCTAGAACCTGTGCTCCACAACAAGAGAAGCCACTGCAATGAGAGGCCCGCGCACCGCAAGGAAGAGTGGCCCCAGCTTGCTGCAACTAGAGAAAGCCTGCACGCAGCAACAAAGACCCAAAGCAGCCAAAAATAAAATAAATAAAATAAATAAATTAAAAATAAAAATGATGAATTCAGACTAGACGCCAGCTCCCTTTTCTCGTTTTCTGGTTGCCTTCTTATCTTGTGGTTTGAAAAAGTAGTGCCGAAACAGTTCAGTATCGAAGGTAGTACGTACATGTTTATTAATATTACCGATCTCACCACTTCATTTGATTCAGAGAAATGGCCTTTGACATTTTTTTCAGATTGGATACTGGCTCTTAATCAATGCATCTTATTGAGAATTTGCAGATTTATGTCTCGAATGTCTTTTCCCAGCCCCACTGCCTTGCTCAATGAGCAGGGATAACTCACTGCTGCAGGCCAGCTTCAGTATTATGGTTTCAGTGTCAGTCATTCAGAGCCAGCTATGTTCTGATTTCAGAATGATGGTTGTCTGTCCTGGTGTAAGGTGATCCACTCCAGCATCATGAAACTGTAGGATCAGGGAGCAGAAGGTTACACTAATATGCCATTGTCATGGAGTTTTCCTGGTTCCACTAGGGCTGAGGTTTAAAATATGTGAACTTCAAACGATGTAGATAAAAAAATGTGAAAAAAGGTGTGCATATGTAAATACAAACACACATATTTTATATGTCATACATTTTTTTTTTCTACAGTAGATGTGAGAAATGATTATTTTTCTTTAAGACAGAGATTTAGAAGTGATTTAAGTTCTTTAGGACTGTGGATAATCACAAGAATAACAAAACACTCGTATGTTTCCCTTAATTTATTGGAAGTAATCATAACGTGAATCACTGTCAGAACTGAAGGAGCAGTGTATCACAGATTCAGAAACATCAGTTTAGCTACTTAAGAAATGAATTTATGATTAGTAAAGGCCAAGATCCAATCTGAGCATTGTTTTTGAGTCTAGTTAAGATGTGCCAGGTAGGGGGTTGGTAACCTCCGGGAGAACAGTGGGCGGCAGTGATGCTGAAGTGATAAAAACCTGTGATCCTGAGCCCACATCGTGACCCTCTGAGGAGAACCCATAATCTTATCCTCATCATTTTGATCTTTGGATTTTCCAGTCCTTTTCCTGTGTGGGTCTTGAATAAATCTGATTATTTTCATGGTGGCCCCTTCATTCTCTTCCACTACTTTAAAATGTTGGCCACGGCGTCTGTGCTTCCTCTTCATACCTGTTCCTTGTGGCTGAGACACACACACCAGCTCCGGTCTTCATCTCATTGCTGTTAACCTGGCCCAGCTCCCAATACTGATGGCCAAGTTTAGCAATTTACGTTTTAAAAGACCGGTTCAGGTGGTGGTGGTGGTGGGTATGTGTGTAGGTGGGGGTAATACAAAAGAATTCTATAGATTCCCTTTTCTGTAAGAAAATTTTTTAGAAAATTATATTTTGATAGAATTATTAAAACTTAATAAACAAAAATGCATCTCACCTGTTGTAGACATTCTTGGTGCAGTATTTCTCCTAAAAGGACTAAAATTAGTCCTTTAGGGACTAAAATTAGGGAGCAAACTGACTTTATTCTTTCACCAGCATGTACACACACTGGAGGTCCCCTGATAAGGCCTTGAAGGATGCTATAAATGCTTCAGGTGCAAGGTTACCGAGTGCATTGTGGGGAAGAGTTTCAGAGCTGTAGGTACTTTTTTCCTGCAGATTGAAAATTTCAGATGCTGTAATTGGCCACTTACGATGTCATTTTGGAACATACAGGAGGACTCCTGAAAGCTTAAACTTACACATTATCTTGGATAGCTTATTGTTTTTCTGGGTTTTAGAAACATGTGATGAAGAAAGGGCTCAAATGGCCTTCTTTTGAAACACTGGGTCTGCTCTGCTAAATGTCACGTTCAGCGAAATGGATGTTTACACGGGTCAATATCCGCAAAATGTTTGGGAAGGCCAGAATGGAAGGCTGCCTAATTCAGTGTATAATTTTGTGGGTAAAGATAACATGGCAGAGAGTACATACTGGCGTTTGAAAAGAAGGGTCGTCTCGCCAGAAAGATGTTTCCTTTAAGTATAGGTTGCAAACGCTTGGGCAGAATCCGGCTTGGAGACATATTTTGCTTGGCTTTCACGTGTTGGGAAAAAAAAAAAAAAGAGCTCAACCACCTAAGCCAGAGACGGTGTTCTCTGGTTGTCCACACTACCCGCTACTTGTTACTGACTCCGATATTCACCTCACTTCCCGGGGTCCTGAGACGCTGGTTCTGTGTCACTTGCTAAAGGAAAGCTCTTTGTAGTCAGTCTCTGACTTACTCTTTCAGTTGCGGTCAGACTGGGAAGAGGATCCTCCCTTCCGCTTCCTGTTCCCTGCTCCTCTTCGCTCCACTTCAGGCAAAAGCAGACCCTTCGGGGAACTGGGGAATGGAGGGAGGAGGGGCGGAAGGCCTGTCCTGGCTTCTCCAGCTGTGGTCCTCATGTGTTCGAGGGGATGCGGGGAACCCAGGGAAGATTCCTCACTGCTGTGCTGAGGCCAGGAAAGGAGACATAGACAACGCCTGTTACCGTGCCCTCCTGTCTGCTTACCTCTTGCCCCTGTATTTTTTTTTTTATTTTTGACACTTTCAGGAGGCTGGTTTATCCATACTCATTCATTCCACAGGTAGTTTTGAATTCCACTGAGTGGGGGAACACTATATCGGGCTAGCAGAGGGCAGTTACCCAGGTACCCAGATCTACCACCCCTGCAGGCTTTAGTTTTACTAGTGTGGTTTTAGTTCCCATGTGAGACATTCAGGTCTCATCTGTAGCCTTACGGTCTCCTCAGAATTTTTATTCCTGTCTCTTGGAGGTTAGATCTGGTATTCTCTCTCTCTTTTTTTTTTAATTGGAACATAGGCGATTTACAATGTTGTGTTAGTTTCAGACATACAGAAGAGTGAATCAGTTATACGTATACATATATCCCCTTTTTTTTAGGTCTGTGTTCTCTTGAATGCACAATAGTTAACATGTTCTTCTGGATCTCAAGTAGATCATTTTCAGAGGCATGCTTTTCCTTTGAGTGATCAGGATAATTTCCAACGTTTTTTTTTTTGTTTTTTTTTTCCAATAGGCTCTATGGTTTACTCTATGTTTTGCTTCCTTTATTCATCTTTGAATAGGGTGATGTTCATTTTGTCCAGACTCCTTTGCCAATAAGCAGAATGTGGGGCTTCACTCCGATGATTCTGTTCTCTGTTCCCTGGGAGATTCCCTTTCTCAAATTTCCAAGCCGAAGGGCAGGCCGTGGCAGCTCCCAGCCTGGTCTTTCAGGACCAGAGCTCTGCTTATGGGGAAGAGCTTCTCCTACGCTGTCAGCCCTCTACTTGCTTCCCTGCCTCTCCAAACTAGGGGCCATCAACTCAGGGGCCTGAAGAAGTTAGGCAGATGAAACAAAATTATTGAAGTCCCTGGTTTTAGACAGTATGCACCGTATAATAGTTGTGGAAGGCATTTAAATGGAATATTTCTAAAGTGCTTTGCCCTTTTAAACAGAAGTAACTTTTTTGACCCAGTACATACAAACAATACACAAGATTATCTTTTCTTTTCTTTTAGTTTGTATTTACTTAATATTTTAAGATTTAATTTTATTTCACATTTTGGTTTTCTTTTTTACTCACAGCTTTACTGAAGGATAATTGGCATAGGAGGAATGGCACGTGTTAAGGTGTGCAGTCTGATAAGTTTTGACAGGTAGACATCTGTGAAACCATCACCACAATCCAAGATAGTGAGCACGTCCATCACTCTTCCCTTTCACCCCCCAATCTCTAGGCAACCTGTTTGTGTCACTATAGATGAGTTTGCATTTTCTAGAATTTTGTATAAATGAAATCATGCACCAGGTACTCTATTTTTTTTTCTGGCTTTTTAAACTCAATATAATTATTTAGATATTCATTTTATTTATGTATCAACATACACTTCATTCCTCTTTGTTGCTGAGTAGTAGTCCATTATATGGATAGACTGTAACTTGCTAATTCAGTCACCTGTTGATGGACATTTGGGTTGTTTCCAGTTTTTTTTTTTTAGGTTTATGTTAAATTTTTATTTATGTATGTATCTATCTGTTAATTTTTTATCGAAGTACAGTTGACCTACAACACTATGTTAGTTCCAGGTATACAACATGGTGATTTGATATTTCTGTACATTTCAAAATAATCACCATAACTCTAGTTACCATCTGTCACCATACAAAGTTATTACAATATTGTCGACTATATTCCCCATGGTGTACATTTCAAATCCTCATGACTCATTTATTTTGTAACTGGAAGTTTGTACATCTTAATCTCCCTCACCTATTTCACTCACCTGCCCCCACCCCCTCCTCTCTGGCAGCCACTTGTTTATTCTCTGTATCTATGAGTCTGATTCTGTGTTGTTATGTTTGCTCATTTGTTTTGTTTTATAGATTCCCCATTTAAGTGAAATCGTGCTCTTTCTCTGTCTGACTTTTTCACTTAGCATAATATCTCTAGGTCCACCCACGTTGTCACAGATGGCAAGATTTTATTCTTTTCTTATGGCTGCATAATATTTCATTTTATCTATCTATCTAATCATGTCTTCTTTATCCATTCATCTATTGATGGACACTTGGGTTGCTCCTATATCTTGGCTATTGTAAATAATGCTGCAACAGACATAGGAAGGCATATATATTTTTGAATTAATGTTTTTGTTTTCTTTGGAAAAATACCCAGAAGTGGAATTACTGGGTCATATGATATTGACATTTTAAATTTTTTGAGGAACCTCCGTATTGTTTTCCATAGTGGCTGTACAGATTTATATTCCCACCAACACTGCAAGAGAATTACCTTTCCTCCACACCCTTGCCAACACTTATTTCTTGTCTTTTTGACGTAACAGTGATTCTGACAGGTGTGAAGTGATATCTCATTGTGATTTGGATTTGCATTTCTCTGATGATTAGTGATGTTAAGCCTCTTTTCATGTGCCTGTTGGTCATCTGTATGTCTTGTTTGGAAAAGTGTCTATTCAAGTCCCATTCTTAAATTGGGTTGTTTGTTTTTTTTGATGTTGAGTTGTATATGTTTTCTTTGTCTATTTTAAATATCAACTCCTTATCAGATATATTGTTTGCCAATTTCTTCTTCTATTCAGTAGGCTGCATTTTTGTTCTGTTGATAGTTTCCTTTGCTGTGCAAAAGCTTTTTAGTTTGAGGTAGTACCATTTTGTTGATCTTTGCTTTTTGTTTCTCTTGCCTGAGAAGACATATCCAAAAAAATATTGCTAGGACCAATGTCAAAGAGCATACTACCTGTATTTTCTTCTAAGAGTTTTAGGTATTGAGTTTATTTTTGTGTATGGCGTGAGAGAGTAGTCCAGTTTCTTTTACATGTAGATGTCCAGTTTTCCCAGTACCACTTACTGAAGAGACTGTCTTTTCTCCATTGAATATTCTTGCCTCCTTTTTCATAGATTAATTGACTATATAAGTACGGGTTTATTTCTGGGCTCTCTATTCTGTTTCATTTATCTGTGTGTCTGTTTTTGTGCCAGTACTATGCTGTTTTGATTAGTGGAGTTTTGTGGTATAATTTGAAATCAGGGATTGTGATACTTCTGGCTTTGTTATTTTTTCTCAAGATTGTTTTGTCTATTCAGGGTCATTTGTGTTTCTATACAAATTTTAAATTATTTGTTTCAGGTCTGTGAAAAATGCCATTGGTATTTTGATAGGGATTGCATTGACTCTGTAGATTGCCCTGGGTGATATGGTCATTTTAACAATATTGCTTCTTCCAATCCATGAGCATGTATATCTTTCCCTTTGTTTGTGCTGTCTTCAGTTTCCTTCATCAGTTCTTATAGTTTCCTGAGTACAGTTCTTTTACCTCCTTGGTTAGATTTATTCCTAGATATTTTATTCTTTTTGATGTAATTGTAAATCAGATTGTTTTAGTTTCTCTTTCTGGTAGTTTATTGTTAGTGTATAAAAACACAACAGATTTCTATGTTTTAATTTTGTATCCTACAATTTTACTGAATTCATTTATTAGTTCTAATAGTTTTTTTTTTTTTTTTGGTTCTAATAGTTTTTTGGTGGCATCTTTGGGATTTCCCATATACAGTGCCACGTCATCTGCAAATTGCAACAGTTTTACTACTTTCTTTGCATATTGGATTTCTTTTTTTTTCTTGTCTACTGGCTGTACACATGATCATTTTAAACCAGATGTCCAATATTTTACATCTTTTGTATTCTTTTTTGAAGATAAATCTAGAACTGACATTGCTTATTCTAGGAATCTGAACAATTATTAGCTTTTGATAAATGTATTCCCAAAATGTCCCTCAAAAGATTTATGCCAGGCAATGTAAGAAGGATTTTACTATAGCCTTCCAGAATTAAAATTTAAATTATTTTGTGACTTTAATGGATGAGGTGCCATTTTGTTCTTATTTTTAAACTTATTTTAAAAAATTGTTAGAACACTGGAACATTTTCATTGGTTAGTAATGATTTTCTTTTATAATAATCTTTGTTGCTCTTTGGTTCATTTTTACTTTTATTTTTAATTATGTAACCATTTTGTGACTATAGTCTTAGTGCATAGTTTTATGAATTTTAGCACATGTATTGATTCCTGTAATCACCAATATTTTTATGATACAGAACAGTTCCATCACTTCAAAAAATGTCCTTGGACTATCAATTCGTAGCCACATCTACTACTAATCTGTGGAAACCACCAACCTGTTCATGGTCACTGTAACTTTGAGTTCCTGAGAATGTCATATAAAAGGAATCATACATTATGTAATATTTTGAGACTAGTTTCTTTCATTTAGCCTAATGCCTTTGAGATTCAGTCAAGTTATTGTGTAACTCAATAGTTCTTTTTTAGTGTAGAGTAGTATTTAATTATATGGATATACTACAGTTTTTTTTAATTGAAGTATAGTTGATTTACAGTATTAGTTTCAGGTGTACAACATAGTGTTTCAATATTTTTCTTTTTATCTTTTATTTGCTATTTTTTATATATAATTTTTAAAGGTTGCAGTCCATATAAAGTTATTACAACATATTAGCTATATTCCCCATGTTGTGCAATACATCCTTGTAGCCTATCTTACAACCAGTAGTTTGTACCTCCCCTTCCCCTATCCCTATATTGCCCCCCTCCTGCTTGCTAACCACTAATTTGCTCTCTATATCTGCAAGTCTTCTTTTTTTGTTATATTCACCAGTTTGTTGTATTTTTACATTCCACATATAAGTGATATCATACAGTGTTTGTCTTTGTCTGACTTATTTCACTTAGCATAATGCTCTCCAAGTTCATCCATGTTGCTGCAAACGACAAAATTTTGTTCTTTTTTATGGCTGGGTAGTAGTCCATAGTATGCATATGTGTGTGTATGTATATGTGTGTGTGTGTGTGTATAAAACAGCTTTTTTTATCCATTTATCTGTTCATGGACACTTAGGTTGCATCCATACCTTGGCAATTGTAAATAATGCTGCTGTGAACATTGGGGTGCATGTATCTTTTCAAATTAGTGTTTTTTGGATATATATCCAAGAGTGAAATTGCTGGGTCATATGATAGTTCTATTTTTAGCTTTTTGAGAAACCTGCATACAGTTTTCCACAGTGACTGCACCACTTTACATTCCCACATCCTCCTCAACATTTGTTATTTGTGTTCTTTTTGATGATAGTCATTCTGACAGGTGTGGGTGATATGTCACTGTGGTTTTGATTTACATTTCCCTGGTGATTAGCGATGTTGGAGGATATAGCAAAATGACCAACTTATGGTAAAGTAAGTCAACAGGCATAAAATCTCCTCAGATTACTCTTCAAAAAAATGCTCTTATCATTTACAGCCTAGGTTATTATAGGTATGTCTCACTGTCTGTGGTATAATGGCCATGATCATCTTACTCTGTTTTATGAGTTCTTGTCAATACAAAAGTTGCAGAATAGAAAATCGTAAATCAAACGGGTGGATTATTAATATTTTTGTAGTTTACAAGTAAAGAAACTTTCAGAGTTTTTTCCCTGAAAAAAAATAAAGCTTAAGTCTAAATTAATTTTTAAATATTGAATTATATTTCTGGGTAACTATTATTATTGCATCTTAACTTCTCATGAATATTCCATTAGTAATGAAGTTTGATACTATAATTCTTGACCCAGAGATTTCTATGCCTCTCTGCCCCTCACCTATTCTATCAAGTAATCAATGAATGTTTTGTAGACAGATATTATTTCGGCTAAAGGAATTCTTTTCCTAAATCCACCTGTCATATAAACAATTTCTCCCCATCATCTTGGTTTTAATGGAAGTATGACATTTATGTACTTTATTTCTGTCTGCACCATCTTAGTTATATATACTGAAAAATATATGTGTAACTTTTGCTGAAACATCCTATGAGTTTTACTCTACCACTTTTTTTTTTTCCCGGTACGCGGGCCTCTCACTGTTGTGGCCTCTCCCATTGCGGAGTACAGGCTCCGGACGCGCAGGCCCAGCGGCCATGGCTCACGGGCCCAGCCGCTCCGAGGCATGTGGGATCTTCCCGGACCGGGGCACGAACCCGTGTCCCCTGCATCGGCAGGCAGACTGTCAACCACTGCGCCACCAGGGAAGCCCTACTCTACCACTTTCTTGAGTCATAAAAAAGAACCAAAAGATTTTAAGCTTTGGTTATTATGAACTATATGTCTTATGAACTACACATGATTTTTGTTTTGTAATGAACTAAAAGTCCATTAACTCCAACAGATTTGGACCAGGTTTTAGAGAATAAAAGCATTTATCCATGGTGATGCAGAAGTGTAGCAGTGTTTATGCTTTTGATCATTCCTTAGAGAAGTGTTGCCTTGGTAGACAACCAGCTGGCTTTAGAGAAAATTGTACCCCAGATACATGCTTAAAACAGCAGTTTAAAAGGTAACTGTCTGACAGTCTTGGTTTTGGTTGGGGTCACTTTTTTATTCACGGTATTCTGGGAACACAGGGTATGATGTCAGTTTGTACCCTTAAGACTCCTATGATGGCCAAACATAGTATTTTCCTCTGTCGTCAACACTTGAGAAAAATTTACCAAATGGAGACTTACGAATAGAATGGAAAAGAGTATTAGTAATGGTTTCTTTTAAGAGATAAAAATTCATTTTTTCAATGTTATTTTTAAAAAGACCTTAGGTGTTGAAATTTAAAATAAAAAAATTGTTTTTACCAAATATAACTTGATTTTTAATTCCCGTATTCTGCCTTAACAATCTTTAAATTAATTTCTTTCGTTCTTGAATATGTCTTGCCCTAGGACATTGTGGCAACCCATATTACATATTAGGGACCCATATTAGGGACCTGGGTTAACTCATCTGTGTTTCCCCAGTATTGGCACGTGTGAGTGGCTCAGTAAGTTGTTTTTGACATGAACCAGTGACCTTTGGAACTTATATAAGATTAAAAGCTAATTGGGCAATTGCATGTAATACTCAAATAAGATGATGATGGTGATTGTCTGGTTTGTACCAATGTTTCAAACTGTCTTAGTTGGCATTAGTCTGTCTTCTAGTTATTAGTCTGTCTTCTAGTTATTGGCAGAGTATGGACTCCAAGCTTCTATAGTATGTAAGTAGATTCAGTTGTTCCTTTGGACGGGGGATTACTGGTGCTGTTACTGATTACAAGTTATCTTTGTGATTCCAATTAGCTGATTTACCATTGAAGATTTTTTGATAGAGGAGCGCTGTCTTACATAATCAGTTGGGCAAAGGATCTATGTGACATAAGTCATCTTAGGAAAAAATGTCCTTGTGTCTGTTTCAAAATGGAGGATGGTGAGGAAACCAGATGTAATGCTTTTTCAGAAAAGAAGACATAGTGAACAGTTGAGTTTGATGATATATTTTTTCATAGGGTATATAATATTCTGAGAAGATTTTATTTCTGGTCCCCAGAGGGACCAATTTAAGGAATTTGATGCATTAAGCACTTCGAAAACACTATTTGTATCAACAATAAAAATCAAACAGCCTGATTAAAAAATTAAAAAGGAAAAGATTTTAAAAATTAGTGACAAACACCACTAATCATTAGGGAAATGTAAATCAAAACCACAATGAGATAACACCCCATACCCATTCGGATGGCTACTATCAAAAAAATTAAAAAAAACAAGTGTTGATGAGGATGTAGAGAACCCTGTGCATTGGTTGTGGGAATGTAAAATGGTACAACTGCTATGAAAACTAGTATGGCCATTCCTTAAAAAATTAAACATAGTATTACAGTGTGATCAGCAATTCCACTTCTGGGTGTATATATATATATACACCTAAAATAAATGAAAGCAGTGACTCAAACAGATATTTGTACACCCATGTTCATAGGAGCATTATTCACAATAGCCAAAAGACAGAAATAATCCAAGTGCCCGAGAGCCTGAATAGATAAACAAAGTATGGTTTATAAATACAGTGGGATAGGATTCAGCTTTAAGGAGGGAAATTTTAACACATGTTATAACATGGATGACCGTTGCAGGCATTATGCTAAGTGAAATAAGCCAGTCACAAAAGGACAGCATTGTATGATTGTGCTTAGATGAGGTTCCTAGGATAGAGACAAATTCATGGAGACGGAAGTAGAATAGTGATTGCCAGGCCCTGGGGGAGGGGAAGAATGGGGAGTTACTGTTGAATGGGTACAGAGTTTCTGTTGGGGAAGATGAAAAAGTGCTGGCATCGTATGGTGGTGATGGTCGTACTACCATGTCAATGTGCTTAATGCCACAGAACTGTAGTTAAAAATGATTAAAATGGTGAAACAACTAAAATTCTGTACATGGCATTTTCATTCAGCCCATAATCATAACCTAGGTGCTAAACTAGGTACATGAGTTTAGGTGCTAAACTAGGTGCTAAACTAGGTACATGAGTCATCTGTGAATTATCAGCCTCTTCCCACAACATGCAATATATATACAGTATCATGGTAACAAAAGAATAGTACTTGAATGAAGGTAAGCTGCCTAAATTAATAAATAATCAATGTAGTGAAATGGCCCTGCCAGGGGTCAAGTTCTGGATTTGCCAAGTAGTGTGTATAGCAATTGTACTACCACTTTCTCATTTATTATAGAAATATAAGCATATTTATAGTAAGGTTAAATTACGTGGTACTTCTGAATGTTTCCTGCTGTTGCAAACTTCAGAGAAGCAGCCTGGAAGAGCTCAGGATGGTTTTAAGAATAGAAGCTGTAGGAGATACAACACCCTGATTGTCAAAAGTACAGCTTGGCTTTTTAATTGTCCTTGTCAACAATTTTATAAAATTCTACAACATGGAAGTCAATAATATTAATATCCAAATGACATGTTATAATTTCTCCTTTTCATAAAAAGAAATGGGTAAGAGTTGAAGTGGAGACAAGTTTATGGAAATATTTTGAGTCCTGCTGAGAAATGATAGGGCAGTGATAAAAATGAAGATCAGAAAACAAGTTGGGAAATGGCTGCCTCAGTCTCTGAGAATTTGCTTTGGCACACACAAAAATAATGTTGATTCCTGTAGGTGGTTATGCTTTGCATGATGTTTAAGCTAATGCGGAAAATGAAAAAACTTTTAAGACATATTTATTTACATATTTTCCCATGTTTCACTACATATCTAATAAACATCTACCAGTACAATACCTTTATTACCATGGTAACATGAACTCGTGTCAAAAGGAAAGGAAATTTATGTTCAGTACCAAGGAAAGGAAATGTTCTGTGTGTTTATTACAGTCATGCATTTACAAAAGATCTACATAAAAACAGAAACATGTTTAGTACTGCTAACTTCTTATTCTAAAATCAATCTAGAGTAGGAAAAATAGATGGAAAGAGCTGGCCCAGGGTAGTCCTCTGTTAGAACTAGAATGATGATTAGAGCTTAGTTTTTAGGACTCCCTTTTTATAGCATGATTGGTCCCTCCTGACAGCTTCAAGCCATCAGAAAATTGGAAGCTTGTTAGTGATTCATTTAAATCACTGTGTCTAGATGCTTTTTTTTTTTTTTTTTAAGCGGTACGCGGGCCTCTCACTGTTCTGGCCTCTCCCGTTGCGGAGCACAGGCTCCGGACGCGCAGGCTCAGCAGCCATGGCTCACGGGCCCAGCCGCTCTGCGGCATGTGGGATCTTCCCGGACCAGGGCACGAACCTGCGTGCCCTGCATCGGCAGGCGGACTCTCAACCACTGCGCCACCAGGGAAGCCCTGTCTATATGCTTTTTACAAAAATCAATATTAACATTTATTAAGCGTCCACATTTATAACCATATATTAGGTATTATGGTTAGGAATAGAATACTCGATACTTTCTGAATTTTGTGCTCTTGAATGATTTAGAGTTTGCTGGAGGAAACAGTATAGAGGTAGAGATACACACCCTCCATAAAAAAGAGTACTCCCCCAAACAAAGAAACAAAAAGATGCTTAGGTACTTTTTCAAACTTTTAAGTTTAATAATGTATGCATGTGTCCCCAAATAATAAAATGAGCATAATTTGCTCAATTTAATGCATATTTGTCATATGCTATGTTCTGTGGTAGACACAAATATGGATAACGGAGTCCCCATCTTTGAATATGTGGTTTTGAGTGTGGTTGGAAGGGCTAATGGGACAGATGTACTCAGGGCTCTTCTACAAGGTAAATTGCTCGTGTTCCTAAGAGGTATAGCAGTGAGTGCTGCCTTGACCATGTGCCTGATTCTTGCCTTTGAACCCTGGTTTTAGGACTCAAAGAATATCCTTGCCTTGTCAGCCACCTCAGATTCTATTAGGAAGTGATTGCTAGGAGGTATATAATATGATAAGAAAAAGAAGGAAAAGGGTAACATAGGGTTTAAAATAAGGGAAAACCTACCAAGCTGGGGAGACCAGGGAGGGAGGAGTTGTGTAAGATGGGTCTTGAGGGGGTGAGGGTTAGGGTTAACCTCCAGAATTTGGGGAAGGAAGTCAGAGGCAGGTAAGCTTGGGTCACAGTCGTGGAGTAGGGAGTAGCCTGACAGGACTGGAGCCTGCAGGGACTGTGAAGAGACAAACTGGGAAGGTAAGGTTGATTGACAGAAGCACGTTTGTCTGACATTTTTTTTTTTTTTGGCATGTGGGATCTTCCCGGACCGGGGCACGAACCCGTGTCCCCTGCATCGGCAGGCGGACCCTCAACCACTGCGCCACCAGGGAAGCCCCTGTCTGACATGTTTTGAAGTAGCTTTCAGAAAGATGTCTGCTTTTAGTTTTTGCAAAAGCGGTTTTTCCTAGGCTCGTCAGCTCTGATTATACCAATAATTCAGGCAAGAGAGAACCAGGGAGGATGTCTGAAATTTTCCCAAACACTTCATGCCTTTGTTAGAGTGATTTGCTCGTTCTTCTTCTGTTGACTTTATTCAGTTCTCTTTATGTTCTGCTTGCTCCCTTACCTACTTTTTCCACGTGGGTGAGAAAGCTCTGAGGATTTACTCTTTCTCCATTTACACCAATTTCCTATGATACCAAACTCTTTGTACCCCATCACTAAAAGCCTTGCCAAAATGGACTTTCCCGAACCATCTGTGGGGTTCATGACTCTTCTTTCTCTTTTAGCGTTGGTATTTCTCCAGAGGAGTATCAGCCAGTGATCTGATTGTGTGTGATGCTCATGCTGACTAATCATAGTTGCTAGGCATATTCTAACACATTGTTAGCTTGTGATTAATTGTGAAGTTTTTCTAGCTAACGTGTCAAATGCATTTGGCTACTAAACAAGAGAACATTTCAGAAACTTAATTTATATGCAGAAATATTTGAGGCTAATTAAAATCATGTCCTTAATGCTTCTACATTATATAATTGTTATGAACATGCTCTTGATTGATGAAACAAAGGTGTACGACTTTACTATTACTTCCGCTCATATGTATTTATAAGCAGATTTGATTTCAAAAGGAACTGGTAAAGGCCAGCTTTGATGTTTCTTTTGCTTTTCATTAGCTTTTATTCAGATAGAAAATGTTAAACGGGCTGTAAATTGCCTATCCAAAGTGTTGCCTTTCCTACTTTATCTTATCAGCCATCAGAATAGGCCACTGAACTTGGTGTTGGTCAGGTTGAATTACTTTGTAGGAAGAAAATCTTGCCATAGGTTTTAAGTAAGAGATAAAAACTACACTTCTGCTTTTTGAATGTGCTGCACTTTCAGGCATGTGCCAGCTTAATGGTCTGCCTTTCTGTATCATTTTCTCCTGGAATGACAGCTTAACAGTTTTCCTGGTTGGATTGTGTTAAAATCTTTAGAGGCTACATTCACTAAAACATGTGTCCCACGTTTGGGCAGCCAAAATCTGTGCAATCGTTTTGATGGAGTTTAACTTAGCAACTCTGCTATTACCACAGATTTCTTATTGCTAAAGCCCCATTAAAATGTCCTCAATTTGGAGTCTGTTATTTCATATTTACATTGTTCTGGGATGCGCTGAAGTACGCTTTTGCACTATGTTAAAAATGGATTTTGCACAGTGGTTTTTAATAACATCTGAGGGAAAAGAATCTGAAAAAGAATTTATATATATACGCACACACACACATACGTATATATAACTGAATATATGTATGTATAACTGGACCACTCTGCTGTACACCTGAAACTGACACAACGTTGTATAGCAACTATACTTCAATTAAAAAAAAGGACTTTGCTAAGAAAGCAGTAGCTTCAGGACATTAAAGAAGGGCGTGTTTAATATAGTTAAATTATTTTAATAGATTTTTATCTAGTTAACTTTTCTTGAGTGGCTACCACGGTCTGAGCATTGGGCTTAGGTATCCCTCATGGATAACTTGACGTTATGGCCATTAGTAATGATGTCTGGGCAGAAGGTGGACTAAGGGGAAAAGTCATGAAGTGGCCAGAGCAGGAACAAGGTATCTTAAAGTTTCCATCAGAATGGGGGTGTCGCAACCTGTTGGTTGTTGGCAATGTCATCGTGTGTTCAGCATTAAGATTTGATGCCTCCTCTTGAATCCGATGTTGCTGATGCCCTTGGGGAGGGGATGACAGAAAGAGTGAGAAAGTGAGAATCTCTGGGAGAAATCCAGGGCAGACCAGTGCTCACCAACTTAACAGCCGTAGGCTGTTTCACTCCTTGCCTTTCAGAATTGTTTTTTAAGTTTTCTTGACAAATTTCTCAAGGCCTTGTAGGGAACAAAGCTGTTCTGTTTCATGGTAGGGGACACAGAGATGGGTCCTCATCTTGAACTGGTTCAGCTTTCCCTGGTGCCATTAGCTGCTCTAACTCACCGCTACTCCCTCTGGGTAAGTCCAGAATCCTGGAGCAGATCTTAGTGGCAAGAAGTTGAAGAGGCAGATACTGGAAAATCCAGCCTTATGTGATCTTTCCTGGCTGTGATAGGTTTAGCTTTCATACTGAAAAGTTGTTTAAACTCTTAAAATTTTTTTTCAAGTGGTGAATTACATTTATCTCAGAAGAAAACTTGAAACTTGATATATCCCTTTTTTTCTAAAGAAAAGGAATTTTCAATCCTTATTAGCGTTTATATCTATAGTGATTTATTTTTAAAAGGTTAATGGCTATCTCCATTGAAAGGCACCATATTTTTACTCTCTAAGTAGGTCAAAATGCTAAATTTGGCTAGAAAAATTTCCCAGCAGTTGGATGTCATTGTGCCTAAATGTATGAAAATGAAATGCCTGTTAAAGTTGACAAAAGACATAGATTAATCAGAATGTCTAGTTGAATCACAGAGCATGGAAAGAGTAACACTCTCTTCAACTGTGTATATTTGCAACGATCTCATTATCATAATATTAACAAAGTGTTAATATGAACAATTTCCAAAATAGAAAAGCAGCTATCTTCAGAAATTTTAGTAAACTGAAATTGTGAATGATAAAAAGCACATACCAAGTTGAATTTGTATTATACCTTACAAAATCATGGGATTCTATTATAGTCTCAGCCTTTCATGATGTATGCTAATTCTTTGAAACTGTCAGTGTTATGTCTATAGGCATTTTTCAGAATTTTGCTGTAATTTCATTTTATATATTTTAATACTTTTCAGGTACTAGATGATTTTAAGAAGCAGAAATGAAATTTAGGTGCTTTCACAATTCAATGAAGTAAAGTAAAATACTCAGCTCAGAGCCTAACACACAGCAGCTTCTGTGACAAGCAGTTGTTTATGATTTTGATCATTATTTCTGTGACTTCTTGTGTTGCTGTCCCCTCTCTCTCTCACTGGTTTGCTTGCTTTGACAGTTTCAAGAGCCTCATAGCATTATTCCTTCTCATCTTGTGTCTGCCCTTCAGCTCTTGGTATTTTAGAAATTTCCAGAATTCCTTCCAGAACTGTCAGCATACAGTTCCTGATCCAAGAACTCGCATGTTTACCTAACACACTTGCAGAGCTGTTGAAGAACTTGCCCTTCTTTGATACCAATAGCTGATTTCCCATTTTGTCTGGGGTCCAACAGGTTGAAGGTCAAGAGATGAGCTGGATATGATCTCGACATACAGCTATCATACAGAGCCTGGCGTGGGGGGGTGGCTGATTCCCTATGTTTTCACTGTGCCTCTTTGCTGCTGGGGTTTGGGACCTCAGGGTTCCCTTGTATCTGAAGCTAGTCCTAAGATAACAAAAAAATTACGTTTTTTGAGATTATGACTGCAATGTCACATGTATTTGTTACCTTCAGCATTAATTTAAAAGGGCTTTCCCTTTATTTTTATTTATTTTAGACTTATTGAGAATATTTTCAGTAATATAAAAATACTTTTCATTTAAAGTAAAACAAAACCAAAAGTTCTTTCCCTACAATTCCTTCACTGTCAATCTTCAGGAGAAACAAGTTTTAATAGTTTGGAATGAATCCTTCCAGACTATTTACACTTGTTGGCTCAATATATATAGCTATGTTTACTGGTGTCTGTTTTTCACAAAAATGAGATCATATTATTCTGCAATTTGCTTATTTTACTAATTAACTTGTCATGGGCACTGTTCCATGGCCTCAATCTTTTTCATGGCTGTATAATACTCTGCTGTATTGCTGTATCTTGGTTTATTTAGCTTTTCTCCTGCTGACAGATTTTATCTGCTTACACATCGTGTTGCATGGACTCCAGGGGTTGGTAGCTTTTGTCCTGGGTACATCTGTGCTTCGTTTCCCCACTACATTCTGCAGGCTAGAGGAAGCCTGGAACATTTGCCTTGGTTGCTTATTGGGTTGTCATTTGATCTTGGATTGGCCTCAGTTCAGAGAAAAAGCACCAACTCTGTTGTGTGGGGTTTGAGGGGAACAGCAGCATTTTTATAGCTGTTTCTCATTTCTCCCTTCTAGCTGGGTTGTACCATCTAGCTGGGATGGATTTTGGCTGTATCATTCCTAGATGCTCTTATGTTGGCAGAGTTCTGGGATTCAGAGCTATAAGAAAGTTCTGATTGTCAAATCTGTTTCTTTAATCGGCAATCCTTAAAGTCAGGACATCTTTTTAGGGAATACTTTGAGAATACATTTGTTTTTTTCATGATTGTAGAATATTTTTGTCTCTTTATATTTCTAACCAGGTGCACTGAAATTTAATTTGTGACTTTCACATTGGCATAATTAACCACAGTCATAAATTCAAATACCAACATATTCCAAGGTTCATATTTCATTGGCAGGGATGGCATTCATTAAGGTGTTCATAAAATTTCATATTCTTAAGTCACTATTCACTTAGTAGATACGGTAACTTATTTTTGTCATGGCTACTGGCCATATCTTGGAGTTTAACATCTGTTGGCTGAAACTGCTACACACTTTTGAAATTCTAAACCCTAATTGCCTAGAATGAAAGCAATATTTTAATTTATATACAGGCATACCTTGGAAATATTGAGGGTTCGGTTCCAGACCTCCAAAATAAAGTGAATATTGCAATAAAGTGAGTCACACAAATTTTTTGGCTTACTTTTTGATTTATTATTGTACAGAGTGTGTCATGCACAGTGGGAACAACCACACCAAGCCAGTGTCGAGAATACATCCTTATTTTCTGTGACATTTTCTAGTTTAAAATGGAGTTGTGGTCGTTAACCATATTTTAATACACTTGAACGAAGAGTTGTAACCCTTTTACTTTCCCGGTGATTTCTTCATGCTCGGTTTCCTTGAATGTCTAGTGGCTTGAGCTTTTCCTTTGCTACAGTTTTTACACTCTATTTTTGTGTTTTCCTTCTCCACACAAAAAATGTCCTAAGACTATTTATTTATATGCAAATATACTCCCAAAGGAACAAAAAGGCACTTTCATTCTTAGAGCTATATGAGGAAAAAAATGATATTCAGATACAAAAATGTGAAATACATTCAGTTTATAACACAAAAATATAATAGAAGGCATTTTTAATGACATACATAGAATTACAAATCTCATTTTTCTTTTGCACTAGGATTAGCTACTGAAAACTTTTTTAACTGCAAAAATCAAAGAACAGTCCAGCTGAAAGGGAGTTACAGCTTATTTGGCATAAAATTGAATTGCTAATTTTTAATTATTTATTGGATTTAAATAATTTATTTTTATTACTTAATCAAAACTACCATCATATACTTGAAAATATGTATTCTCTTCAACATCAGACTTTCCTTTTCTCTTTCAGTCTGTGATCAAAACAGGGCGGCTGCTAGTTAGTCACGAGGCTCCCTTGACGGGCGGCTTTGCCTCTGAGATCAGCTCGACGGTTCAGGTAGAGTAACTTTTTGGCACTGATGTGAGCGTTTGTGCATTTGCATGTGTCTATGCGTTTGTGCATTTGCATGTGTCTATTCCAAGAACAAAATTACTTATCACAATATATAAAAGCATGCACTGTTTAGAAAAGTACATTTTCCCGTCTGACTCCAATTCACTGTCCTTTAGATAATGGTCTAATTACATCTTCTAGAAAAGAAATCTTAAAAGCTGAAAATTCCTTAATAGGAAGAAGGAAGTTTGAAATAATCTTAGTAAACTAATGTCAGTTATGTTTGCTAGGATAAGAGGAAAAGAAAACTCTTAAATTTGAATGGGATATTTCTCTTTTAATAAAACTTATCATGATGAATCTTATCATGAAGCGTTTGATTTATAAAATTGATTTAAACAGCCTTCACCTTAGAAAAAATGAATCTGTCAAAAGTCAATAATTTAAATTCAGTAACAAATTTCACAATCAATAATTTAATTCATTAATCTGATTAATCATATGCTATTGGCGACACTTTAGGAATGGTTTAAAAACATTTCTTTTAAAAAAGGGTTCAGTTAAGATGCTGCATATCAGGAAAAAATTCTACAAACCTCTTTATGGAGGATTTTTACTTAAAACTTTCATTCACATTTATATCATAGATGGGAATAAGATGACTTAAATGTTTCATTTTTCCTAACTTTTTAAATTAAAAATTAAATAACTATATTTTAAATGGAAAGTTTGTATGCATTTTAAATTCAGAGTATCTTTGCAGCTAGCAAACATTTTACTTCTCTTTATTGGTGGTAAGATGATTTTATTGTTAAGATACATATAAATTGAAAATTTCTTTAAGAGTATATGGTTAAAAACTTGATATAAAATTATGATATATGAGCACTAATGATTTCTACCAATAAAATATCTTTAAGTATGAACTGACAATGTTATAAATATTTTAAAATTAGATGAATCAAATTTAAACATAAATATTTTAAAAACTAGATCAAAAGAATTCATAATTATGATAAAAAATTATGCTGTTGTTTTTACATGTGGTATACATTTTTCACTAACAAAATTAAGAAAATACTTGAGTTTTGTAGATTTGTTGTCTTCCTTATTATAGAGACTACAATTTGAAACATATTGCTTATCATTGTGTAACATGAATACCTGGTATTTACCGTGCATTTTATTCATTGAGTAGCCTAATGTAGTATCCCTGTAAAGAAAAAAAAAGGGGGGGGGTTTGCAAGAATGAATCACTAACACCAAGATGGTATTTCAAGTCAAAGGCAAACTGTAAAGAGAAAATGGGATTTTCTGATTCCTAGTTAATATGTGGTCCACTAAACCCATCTGGCTGTTGCTAATGGAACTTTATCTGACAGCTTTGTTTCATTTTGCCCACTGAATGTCATCTTATTGTTATCTCAAAACTTTCACTTGCATTTAAATGTAAAAGGAAAGTAAATAAACATGGAATTAGAAATTATAACTAAAGTCCACTTTCTCTAGACGTGCTTTTAAAATTTGAATTCCATTGATTACTATAAGCTGCATAGAATGTAACATTTTTTGGCTTGGAAAAGAATTAGAACGATTATCTAGCCTAGTGTCTACTGGTCTTGAATAATATGTGGATTCGTGTCAAAGGAAAATTGTCTCTCGGGCTCCAAGAATACATTTGTGAATTCCAGTTTGAGGAACATCATATCATGAGTTAAATATAGTCACAATAAAAAGCTTACACCATCAAGATCATAAACACTGTATCAAAAGCAGATCCTGAAATTATATGATAGTAATCAGTGGTTAAGGTTGTGAAAGAGATTATACAGAATATGGTCATATTTTTTTTCATAATATGAAGACACCAAAACAAAGACCACACCTTATAATACTCAGACTCCCAAAATATGCCCACTGATCCTGGGTGTCTGAGGTCTGAGAAATCCTGACCCAAACCAACTGGATTCCTTTAACAGATGAGTGTTTCTCATTCAAAGTGCTTGTGATTGACCTGATTTTAAAATTAAGTGGAAGATTTGGGACTAGGACAGGAGTCTTGAGTAAATGTTGAGTATGTACATATGCATTCTTTATTCAAAGTTACCCCCACCCCATGAGGAAGATAGAAGTTGGATTCATTATAAGATGTTCTCTGTTTTCCATGTTTAAATCTTTCAACCAACTAACCACAAAATAAATTAAGGAAATAATGTAAAATTTGTAGAGAGGTCTTAGTTTGATATTTTGAGGAATTAGAATTTAGATTTATTAATATGAGGAAGAATTACAAAACGCTCACAGTTGATTTTGCTTAATTCAGATTTTACTTGTACAAATGGAAAGTGTGGAAAATGAATTTTAACAAAATATAATCAACATTGGATTTCCAAATGTTTGCCTGTGTGGCTTTTATGTATTGACAAGGAAGGAAAAAAAAAGCTAGACACCTTGTTTGTGTTTTGTTTTGTTTTGTGTTTTTGGTTTGTTTGTTTGCTTTTTTGGTAATAATGTTTGCATACAATATAGGGTAATCTGAATAATGCAATCTACTTTTCAGTAATTGTTTCATGCACATATTCCAATAAACGCAGCATACTGTATTGAGCACCTTCTTTACGGAAGGCCTGTATCAAATTATCCAAGTGCCTGGGCTTCTTTAAACTGAAATCACTTAAGTGTGAGGTGCAGCTGCTTTCACCACTTGGAACGGTTCATGTTTCTGTATTTCTTTTTGGTTGTGTATACTTTGTAACGTTGAAGAAGATAAAGCAGGGTTAAGATTTTGAAAGCAATTTTCTGGAAGGGCAGGGAAATGGTACATAGAGAACTTTTCATTGTCCTAAAGAAGTTTGAAATTAGGGGTGAGAATGATCTATACGTTTGAGCACTATGGATTAAAATGCTGAGTTACTCTCATTGTATCAACAAATGTAAATTTTATGTGAAAGTAAGCACACGCAAAAACAATCTGCTCCAAAACCATCGTTTTGTGGAAGGTATTTGATAGCTCTTTGAAAGCTCATGGCTGATCTTACAAAATTGCTCTTAATATTACAATATTTTAAGAGAATGATTATTAACAATAAAACTACTGTTTTAATACATTAAAAACTGAGAGTACCATTTTCTGTTTTGCTCAAATTTTAAATTATTTCCCATATTAAAAATCCTGAAGAGAATACAGCATTTTAGACAGTATTTCTTTAAGTTTATAATTGATATTTTTAGATAGAAAAATTATATCATGCTCTATAAAATGAATATCAAGTAAAGGAACTTTTTTTTTTGCTAGCTATGGGAAGTATTGCTGGCTTTACTATTTATTATTTTTAGTTAGACAGATAAAGTATGAGAAGAATGAATATAAAATATGTTCATATTTTATTTATATAACTTTTCAATTTATAGCAGATGGCTCTTCTATCATAAAAGGAGTTCAGTGTACACAAGTATTTTCATGCCCGTTGCCTCTTTTTCATAAACCATTTATTTTATTATTTCAAAAAATATTTATTGTTAGTCTCAGTTTGAAGTAAGTGAAAATCACAAAAGTGATTAGGAGACTATATTAATTACACATAACATTGTAAACTTATATTGATCAATAGCTTCTTCATAAAATTTATATAAAATGCTTAGAAAAATCAAAACCAATCCACTGAATCTGAGAACTGCTTTGCATTCCTATTGGATTAATTTGGAAGCAAACTGGGAGGTGGAACAAGCTGAGTGAGGTCTGTTATATCTGGCTCTCCTCTGGGGAAGATTTCTCGGTCAGTCATCCAAAGCTTCACTTGTCTCTTCCCATCTAATTTTACATTCCCATCTGTTCTCACTTTGGGGTGAGGGAACTTTTTCCTTCTCTCCTTTGACACATACCGAAACTTGGAGAAGAACTTGATTTGTGGAAAAGTGCAGAGACAACAGAGTTTAGCAAATTCATTGACCTCACTGTGGAGTTTGAGCAAAGATTTCGTTGTTTTGGAAAATTATATGACTTAGTTTGATGTGATGTTTGTATTCCTCAGCTTTATGTAACCATAGCTTAAAAAAAAAAACAAAAATTTTACTGTGCAAAAGAGAATATGTTAACCTCATCCATTTAAATATTTTGCCCAAATTAATTTATATTATAATTCTCCAATGAAGTATTCAAAATAAGCATTATTTATGAATATTAAGACCAAATAATTCCTGGCATTTTAGTAGCTTTAATCAGTGTACTTTCTTTAAGCCTTGTAGAAACCAATCTTTATTTTTAATTTCTAATACATTCCCATAATGATGAACTAAATCTTGACTCTGATAAGCTTGGGATAATAATACAAAAAATGTTTGTTGTTGTTTTTTTTCCTTTCTGGATTCAGTGCTTAATAAGAGTGCCAAAAATTTTAGGGATTGGGGTTGGCTTAAAGGTTTGAATTTTTTTTTTTTTAACACATGGAAGCAATAAGTCTGCAATAAAGAGTCCAATTGGAGAGTATGGTAAATTTCCATACCATTGTTCCATCCTTTCTGTGCAGTCTCTATTCGTAGGATAAGAACTCAGAAATTGTGCATACAGACATATATTTTTAAGGTAATCATATTCTAAAAGTTTGAGAGGGTTTTATAGGGTTTACATTAATCATCGCGTAAAAGGAAACTTTCCTAATTATCAAGTAAAGGAATTTTGCTTTTCTCACTCTTTCATGTTAGAAAGGACTATACAGAAGGATTTTTTTTCTTATAAACTTATTATTACCACCAAATTTACCAGCACTCTGTTTACCAACGTCAATCTGAAGAAGAGGGATAAGGTCTTAAATGGTCTTGAGATTTTTACACTGTGGAAAATATGTTTAAATAAAATTACCATGTTGATAAAGTAGGAGTCATCAGAGGAAGCTATAAGGGCAGTAATTTGGTGAATAGTTGACTGCAATTTAATAATATTATTACTATTTAAAATTTTTTTTTTAATTTTACTAGTGATTCAAAGCATTTGCCAACAACGAAAATAGCGATCAGGAAATGCATACTCGTGTACTATCATCTATCTAGATGGAGCCAAAGCACCAGAAAAGCAGTTCAACGTAGAGTATTCAGATACACGATGATCTTTTTAAAATGGAATTTTGCCCTGAAGCCTGTCAAGTGTTCAGTAAACAGCTTCCATGGCCATAAATATGAACCGAAGACTAAATCTTTCCGGGGATGCATCATGGATAGATGTGCTGTATCACTGTTTGTGGTTAAGCCCATGTTTCACTCTGTGGGTCCTCCCCCTTGCCCTGACCCCACCTTGTCTCCCTCAATGTCTCTCTCTCCTTTGCTCATTAGTGTACAGGTGGCCAGGCTTCTCCCATCAGCACTCTTCTTCCTCTCCCCATTCTCTCCTGGGCAGTCTCAACCATTTGCCCGGCTAGTCTTCAAACCTTCAAATCTGAAACCTTCAAGATTGGCTCTGCCTGTTGGGCCTCAGACTCAGAATTCCAATTTCATGCTAGTTTTGGTAAGGATAAGAAATCTGTGGACTTCGCTGGGGGCACAGTGGTTAAGAATCTGCCTGCCAATGGCAGGTTCAAGCCCTGGTTCGGGAAGATCCCACATGCCGCAGAGCAACTAAGCCCACGCACCACAACAAAGAGTAGCCCCCACTCGCCGCAACTAGAGAAAGCCCACATGCAACAATGAAGACCCAACGCAGCCAAAAATAAATAAATAAATAAGTAAAAATAATAAAACTGTAACTCTATATCCTTAAAAAAAAAGAAATTTGTATGATAAAATGGTTTATGTGGAAGGATTTTAACATGAAACGGGGAGAAAAGGTAGACATCAGCACCTGGATATCTGCCAGTTTCTGGAAATCAGCTTATCTCAAAATGAATTCTGTTTCTCCTGACGTCTTTCTGGGCTTCTTAAATTGTCTTCTTATCTTGGCCTCTAACGTCTTATCACTTTACTATCCATTATTTTCTTACAGGACACATCAAATGTTGTCCATCATCTGTTCGAAAACCTCCAATAGATCTTCTCTGGAGTAATAAGATCTTTAGGTCAAGATCCTCAGCTGCCCAAACCGATGTTTCCAATGTTATTTTTCATATCCTTTTATGCTTCTAGTATCACAGTGATCACACTGGCCTACTAGACATTTCCTGAATGATAATTAATTTGTACAACCAGCCTTTATTGAATACTCTGGGCATAGCCTTAATTTGGGCCTTTCATTCAAGAAATAGAGTTCTTGTTTTATAGACACTTAAGAGTTCAGTTGAAGAACTAGATGCTAAACAGATAATTATACTGTGGTACATACTAGGATAGAGGAATATTCAGAAGACTGTGGGATTATTAAATACTTGATCACCTAACTCAGATGTGATGGTTGAGTTAACTCTTGGAGGAGTGAAGGTGGGTGAGGATTCAGGCAGAGGGCACAATATAAATAAGGAGGCAGAAAAAAATATATGATATTCTAGGGGTTACAGTGGTTTTGGTATGGTTGAAGAGTAGTATGTGAGGTTTGTAGCATGAGGTAAGTATCAACAGGTAGGCGAGAATTAGATTCTAAAGAATCTTACATGTAATAGCAAGTAATTCGTTTTTGTGTAGAGGAAACTGACAGGACAGAGTAAAGCCAGCTCGCATAGATATAAATTCTAGTTTAAATACATTATTTATGTATTTAAAATACACCTTATAAACTTCCTAGTAAAAAGGTAGTAATACAAACTCAAACAATGGTCACAGTTATCATTATTTAAGGCAAAGGGGTGTAACTAAAGGATTTTAAGTAGGAGGTTAACATAGAAAGATTTACAATTTAGAAAGACCTCTGGCATTTATGTTAAGGATGCATTGGGAGGGGTGAGGCAGGAAGTCACAGAGATTAATTAAGAAACTATTTGAGTAATTTAAGGGTCTTCTGAGCCAAGGACACAGGAGTGGGGTTGGAGAGAAAGGTGAATTATAGAGAGAGAAGGAAGAGTATGAAAGAAAGACTTGCTGACTGATTCAGTAGGAGTCGGGCAGGGAAGGCTTAGCTTGATTTCTAGGTTGGGTGAATTTTGAATGGAGGTACCCTTTCACTGAGTTGGGGACTATCATTGGAAAACGGGTTTAAGCACATCGTCTATGGAAGATGATGAATTAATTTTAGACTTGTAGAATTTGAGGTGGGGATGGAAAATGTGTCTCTGCAGCTCTGGAGAGATTCTAAGGTATAGGAAAAGATTAAGGACTCATCATCTTATAGTGATGGCTGAGGTCATGGATATGGGTGTGATCACACAGGAAAAGGTAGTCTTAAGAAGGGAACTTGGTGAAGAAGGAGTCCTCACCCACATTTACAAGCAAGAGAGGAAGAGCTATAAAGGAGGGTGAGTTGGAATGTCCAGAGAGAAGGAAGGGAGGAAGAGAGAGCCATTACAGAAGACTAGCAGGGAGACTTTTACCATGGAATAGGTGGCCAACAACATTAAACGCATCCACGTTTGTCAGCTAGACTGTTGGTTGTACCTTGAGTATAGCAACCGGAAGACATTGGTGACTTTGGTGAAAGCAAATGCAGCCCCCGTTACATTGGGGCTGGTGAGTGAATGGTGAAGAATTAAAGCAAGAGACGTAGACCACTATTGCAAGAGACGTAGACCACTATTTCAAGAAACGTGACTTTTAACGAAAGGGAGAGGGGAATAAAGTAGTTGGAAATGGGCTCAGTCTCTCAGTGTTATTTGCTCAGCTTGAAATGCCACTTTCTCAGTTTGAAGCCCTCTCTGGCAGTCTCCTTAACTCCCCCGCTCCCTTCACCTCCTCCCCCCATGCCCATCCTCTCCCTTCCACCTCCATCCCATCTAGCAATCAGGTTTTCAGTCTCTCTCAAATCTGCCCTTTGCTTTCTATTCCCCTAATAAACTCTAAATGAACCAGAAAAAAAAAAAAATAGAAGAAAAGAAAAAGAAAAGAAAACCAAACCACAAAATATAAAGGAAAAATGTAGACAATAACTGATATTGAGATGGGCAAGCAATTCTTGAGCAAAAAATTAAAAAGCAATAGGATCAATCATATTATCACAGATTAATGTATTTGCCTAAAGTGAAAAATATTTGTGTGACAAAAAACAGGCACAACTGAAAGGAGAATGACAACTGAGAATGTTGGAACATGTGACAAAAAATTGATATGTGTCCTGTATTAAACATTCCTAAATATCAATAAGGAAATTAGTAGCCCCTGTATTTAAAGGTCAGAGGCGGATTGTTTTTAGAACTATTAATGGCTAGTAAACATAAAACTATTTTAGTTTTATGTTTAGTTTTATGTTTAGTTTTAAAACTTTTAAAATTAAAATAGTTTTAAAAATGCAAATTTCAGAATGGGATATCAGTCTTCTTTGTTACCCATAAGAGTGGCACTGCTTAAAAATTTTAGTATTGAGATGGTGCAGGATAAATGTGGAAATTGATTCATCTTTCCAGAAAATCAGTTTGGTAATGTGTATCAAAACTCTGCTTTTGGAGTTACTCACTTTCGAGTTACAAGAATGGATAAGGGCATTCTCCTCCATGCCATTCAATTGATTAATAAAATATTGGAAGCAATATCAGTTACAACAGGAATATAGTTGAATAAATTATAATGAACATTGTGGATTTGTTAAAATCATTAAAAGAATAGTTAACAACATTGTAACATTTGTATGGATGTAATACTAAATGAAAAACTCACTAGGCAAGCCTGCAGGTGTTTTACTTGCCCAACTGTGTGAAAAGAAAAAAAAATTATACATTGATATAGGCATAGGAAAAAAATCTTCAAAACAAGACTTCTGTTGATTTTTATTTTCTTCCTCATAATTTCTTATTTTCTATGTACGTACATCATAATTTATAGTAATTAAGAGCTTTCTTACAATTAGATGTCTCTCCCACATGGCATGGTAAGTCTTTGAGTTCTTCCTAAATTGTTTTAAATAAGAAAGCTCATTTTGCTCATTGAGTTCATTTTTTTAAATTTCATATTTCACAGCGTGTTTCTTAATCATGGATGTTTGAGTTTGGGGCATTGTCATTCATAGTGGTAATACTCAGGTTCGTGATGTGGGATAGTTTTAAAACCAGAGAAACCCCACTGCGTAGATTGGGCCATTCTGCAGGTTAGTTCTATCCCCACTTGCGTGGTATATTTGATTCATTGCTCTCATTATAAAAGTGAAAGCACCATAATGTTGGGATATTCAGATTATTTCATTTTGCTGTGTTAAACAGTCAGTGATACTGAGACTAACGTTACTAGTATGTAATGATACTAACATTGGGTCCCCTGCTTATTTTTCTTCCCTCCTTTTGGTATTAGCTTTACGATGGATCGCTATCTATCTTTTCGAAATCTTTCTGGACGTAAGCTAGTCAGAAAAAAGATCAACCGCATTCCATCTCTCTGGGTAATGATAAAGTGCTCAGTTTCTCTCATACAGTCATTCTTTTTCCAGTCAGAAGTAGTCCCCTTTGAATTCAAAGGTGCATTCATACCAGACCTCCTGCACTTTTTTCTCCCTGTTTTGTAACCTCTGGTTAGTATTTTGTTGTGTCCTTTTGGTGGTGTCCCAAGATCACTCCTGTCCATCCCTCTTAAGACCAACTGATCTGCCAGTTGGATGGAAAAAATTAACTCTGCTGGAATGTTTAAAAGTAAATGTGCTCAACTGAAAGGTTATGTTATAAAAGTGTAGTCCTAAATCACGAGGTAGATGTTATTTAAAGGAGTATGTGGGTTCTCCAGTAACCTCAGTTTGGAAATAGCCCCTCCACCGAGGGTCCCCGATGCTGCATCTGCAGTAGCTCCGTAACGCAGAGGTTTCCTCCATCACATTATTTTGTCTTCCTGTCCTCATAGCCCTTGAAATGTCTGCAGGTTTCTCGTTGATTTATTTAGTGTCCTTCTTGCCTCGATAGAAGGCAAGCTTCATGTCTGCTCCTGTAAAGCCTGGTGCCTAAGATCCCTGCCTGGCACTAAGCCGGCACTTGATAAATAATTTCAATGAATTGTTTGCCCCTAGGCATCACTGTTGTTAGCAGTTTCTTTGAAGAGTGACCTTCTTGCTGCCTTACGTTGTATATAGAAATTCCTAGTTACAAAACCTGCTAGACTGGACTGTTGGCCTTTTGTATATCACCACTCCAATTTGTTGTCCCCTAACCCCACCAGAATAATTTGCTGTGTATTTGTTGAGTTAACCTCCGGAAGGAGCACTGATATTATGTGCCGTTGTCTTTCAAATTTCTATTTTGCGTCCTTTCGGCAAAGTGTTATTTCTTTTGAATAACCTAGTGTTGCTTTTTTCCTCCCCATAATTGTCTAGTGAGGCTATAGAAGACATGTACATTTAAATAGTTACCAATGAAGTTTCATAGCATGAACAGACTGTTCAACAAGTAAAATAGGTTCTCAGAAGGAAAGCATTACTTTCTTTTAAAAGTTAGTTTGGGGATTGACATGTACACACTACTATATTTAAAATAGATAACCAACAAGGACCTACTGTATAGCACAGGGAACTCTGCTCAATACTGCATAATAACCTAAATGGGAAAAGAATTTGAAATGGAACAGATACATGTAAATGTATAGCTGAAACACTTTGCTGTACACCTGAAACTAACATATAACATTGTTACTCAACTATACTCCAATATAAAATAAAAATTTTTTTTTAAAGTTAGTGATTTCTATGATATGGTACCTTTAAATTGTGTTTCAGCACCTAAAGAGTTGTAGTTGCCTTTTGAAGCAGTAATTCTTTAATATCTGGTTGTATTCCCAAAGAAAATTATAATTGATTTAAAATATTTCATTTCCTTATTTGGTGTGAAACAGTTTCTCGTATTTAAAAAAATCATTTTGTAACGTATGACCTTGTCTTAATATTTTTCAAACTACAATAAGGTTATTTAAAATTTTGTAAATGAGAGACAGCAGAGCCTGTATCCATGATGTGGCCAATCCTTTTGGCCACCTTGTACAACGTCCTAGGCAAATATGGAGAAGCATGTTAAATCAGGCAAGAAATTTTAGGCAGGTTTTATCAGCATTGTGTTCACTATCAATAAGGGGCTGGTTGGCCTCCTGGAGATAGCACTAAATTTCTCAGCTACTTTGTCATGCCTCTTGGTGTGCAGTAAAGTTGCTGTTGTTGAAAACTCATTTTATTTTGGTCATCTCAAGTAATTAAATTTATAGCTCCAATTAGTGTACGTGTTGTTAAAAGGCCCATCATCTCTTTCCATGAATGAGTTCATAGCTCGCCAAAACACAGCTGAGTTGAAAATAGACATGAAAATAGAAATTAACTACTGCTAATGAATTTTCTGCTCAATTTGAATCTAAACACTTGTGAAAAATTAAGACAAGTTACAATCAGCACTTAACCACCCAAACAAGCAGTTGAAAAGGAAAGCTATAAGCAGAAATCATCTAGTTTAAAACTGTTTTGATTTTTAAAATCTATCATTGTTAGTGAAAGTGTTCAAGAGGTTGTTTTAATTTGCAGAAATGTCTGAAAAAACTGCATTTGATTGGGGAAGTGTTGAATATTTGATTATTTTCTTTAAAGTCATGTTGAAGAAGGGGCTTTATTTTTAATTCTTGATCCGTTTGAAGAGGCATACCTTTCTGTTTTTAATCCTTGAAAGGATCATAGTTTTATACTGCAGATAGCACCAAGAATCAATTTGTCTTTATCAAAATTATTAGGCGAAAATGATAATTCATGAGTATACTTTTAGGAGCATCTAAATATTTGTGTTTTAAGAAGTGCATTGAGATGACTAACATTTCATAATTCATGTTTATAACATCCACAATGTACTACTGTTTAAAACAAGCTCTGATTATTTTCTCTTTTGATAGGATTAGTTTAACCTCATAATAACTACATTTCTGCATTTCTGTCCTGGTCCAATTTTAAATTCAGAGCTTAGAATACAGATAGTATAAAATACTTGCTATGCCTGTATTATTGAATGCTTCTGGACCAGTCAATCTCAGTTCTCCCTGAGATGGCTTGTATTTTTAAATGTTCTAGCACCATTTTTCTCCTTTATTCTGCTTGTCTTTTAAAAATAGTACCAATGGTTATTTCTATATTAGCAGTTAAGAAAATTGAAATTTAGTCTTACCTTTACAGCTCATTATGGAAGAATCTCCAGCCTCTGCACTCTGATAATAAATTTATGCTTCATTTTTTTAACCATGAACTTTTCTGGGCATAGATTTCTACCGAAGTGTGCGCAGCAGACCCAGCTGAATGTATTTTGTGAATAATATTCCAACATCACACAGTCCTATACTTTATTAAAACCAGCTTTCCTGTGGCAGTTCCAAAAACATAGTTCAGGCACCTTAGAAATAATGAAGTACTATACAAATGTTGATAAAATAGTCTTTTAATATGATGGAATGTTTTATTATGTATGCAGCTGTCAATTTACCTAATAAGTTAAATACAGTATTCATCTTAATAAAACCCATGTACTTTACAAAACTAGGATGTTGGTTCACATTGAGTCCTGGAAGCCACAGGTGAAGCTAAGTCCTCCTGTTGGTGAGGATGCCACCTGGATGCCTTCTTAGCCCTTCAGAGAACCACAGAATCTTTTTTCTCTCCTTTCCTTCCTTCTTGCCTGCCTCCCTCCCTTTCTTTCTTTCTATTTGCTTTTCCTGATAGTATTCTCTAGTATTCTCCATGCTGGTCTCGCCAAACCCATCGATCTTTGCAGCAAAGCTATGATTCTGCTCTCACCAGGGGCTAACTAAGCATCATTCTAGGTAGTGTGTGCTTACGAAAGCCTTCTCCATCCTAGTCAGCAAGAATCAGAAGTACCCTGTAATACTGGAAGAAGGTGAAAGAATAAGGTTGGATGTAGGCATATATTTTCTTTTCACATGGTTGATCAAAAGTGATATTTTTAAAAATTATGGAATTACTTAATACCATTTGAAAAGCATTTCTAAAGTGGATCATCTATCAGTACAAAGTGTGTGTGGGCGTCCCACCAAAGGATATATGAATTAACTTTTTTACCAATGGTTTTTTAAAACGGTATCATGGAATAGGGTGTTATATATGAAACTTCTGCCTATGTTGTTAATTTCCTCCAAGGATAGCATAGCTAACAGTAGTTTTAATGATGCTGTTAGAGGATAATTTGCTAAAGTTGAAATGAGGGGGATCATTTTGACACATAATTAAGAAAGACATTCTTTTCCAAATATCAAGTGAAGAAAAAAAACAAGTGGGGTCCATAAAACATTTTAAAATGATTTCTCCTAAGAATAAGCCGGGTTTTCATTTTTTTCCTTCAGAACAAATGTCCTGAGGGGAAGAAAGAAATCCCATCTTGAAATGTTGATTATGCCATTTGAAGAAATTTGCTAAGTACTTGAAAAGTTCATGTAGTATGACTTTTCTTGCTGCTTGCCTTGTTGCTGAAAATTAGGACAAAATATTGCTGTTCACCGATGAAGCACCTTTTAACTAAGAATGTAAAGCAGAGTTATTACTAACATCATCATTGTGTTACTGCTATTAAAAAGGTTCTTTTAGAAGGATGGCTTGGCTCACTTGCTACCTGGGTAATGAATTTGTTTTCCTCGGGGACAAACAGCCTTAAAACAATGTTTTCTGAGAGGATAGAATTCCATGTTATACAAATAGAGATGCTTCCCTTGAGATACTGGGAAGGCTCCGTGGGCTTATCAGGTGACTACTAGTTTGTCGAAAGGCCTTTGCCTAACAAATGTGAAGCCAACAGTCTTTCTGTTGTCTATAACATTTTAAATTGATAACTGTTTCATAGATAAAATCTAAAGTCCTTTGTTATTAGTGAAGGCTTTTATTAGTGAAAGTTTATTGTGTTTTTTGGTGTCACAGGAGTGGAGTATTATCACCCGTAATAATATTGATCTTTTCATGCTGTATGCAAGTCAAGCATTTTAAGTGCGATTTCATATTTCCATTGGTTTTCATGAAGCCCTTGGTCACCTGTACATCAAATAGAGCAGATGTTTGTATTAGGGTACGTTTATCTAAAGAAATGTTCAGTATGTACAGTAAGTGACCATAGAGTTCCAGCTTCCATGTCAGGCTAAGGAGAGGTGAACTGGTAGGGAGATGGGAAATTAGACCCACGCCTGTTGGTCTAATAGCCCCACTGTTAAAATAGTTGTTCTCATTTCCACCAATTCTCATTTCCTATTGTCTGGATAGGAAGCTTGTCAAAGAAACAGAGAAGACTTGAGGTGGCAGTGGAAAAAAGATGGTCATACACTTTATCTTCCTAACTTGGACAGAAGGCATAAACTAGGCATAAATCCTCATTGCTAAGGAATTATTGAATGGCCGATACATATATTTCTAAAATTTTCAACCCCCCTCCCTTTTTTTTGGTGAGGGAGGGGAGTTTCTTGGAGTGTTTGGTTTTTTTTTAAATGATTCCAGTAAGGCATTTTAAATAATATGGTTGCATTTTAAATTTCATTGTGTAGTCTAAAATATTAGCTAAAAACAGTCGTCTTTTCATTGATTCCATGAGCCCTTTAAGGGTTGTATACAGTACAATGTTGAATTTGTCCCTTCGTTAAAAAGGTAAGCCTGCCGTTATATCAGCAGGTGAAGTAATCATCAAATTGCACTGATTAATTGCAAGAAAGATCAAGGAGTGAACAAAACATAGTGATAATAATAAGTTTTGTCAAATAGTGATCATTTGTAATCTTAAGTGATAAATAGCTAACAAATAATTTGTCACTTGGTATAGTTGGTCAGTTCATACAGCATCTTGTTTTGCTATAGTAGAAAGATTACTTGACTATTTTTAGGGATGACATACTATTCCACATATTACTACTTTTATTGATGGATAATTCTTTTGGGATTTTTCAGGGAAACCATTGGATGCTAAATAACTATCATCAAAAGGGACTTCTGCTGTACACTGTAATTATATTTGCCTTTTTTTTTTATTGGAGTATAGTTGCTTTACAATGTTGTGTTAGTTTATACTGTACAGCAAAATGAATCAGCTATATGTATACATATATCCCCTCCTTTTTGGATTTCCTTCCCATTTAGGTCACCACAGAGCATTGAGTAGACTTCCTTGTGCTACTCAAGGAAGAACGGTAGGTTCTCATTAGTTACCTATTTTATACATAGTAGTGTATATATATTTGCTTTTTATAGTCACTCTTTGGTAAAATCATTTAAAGAAGGTTACTTTTCAGATCCATTTAGTAAGGTTCAAAAGATATATTCTAAAATATTAACAGATTTTTTTTATTTCTTGGTAGAGGGAATATATTATGAATGATTTTCATTTTCTCCTTTATCCTTTTCTCCATTTTCCAAAATTTCCAACTGCTTACTTCCTATCTCAATCGGGCTGTCGAGTAAGTGTCTCAAAGGGGAAGAAAAAAAAGTTCAAACCCACTACTGTTTTCTCAGTGTTCCCTACCTCAGGACAAAAGCCTGGGAAGCCTCATAAAGGCCTGACTTTCTCTTACACCCTGTATACATTACACCAGGAGGAGCACGACTCTAAAAACAAGTCTCTGACCCGACCATTTAACTTAGTACCTCTGCTACCTCAATCAAAACCACCACCTTTCTTCTCTGAACTATCACTTTCCTTTCATAAGTGCTTCCTACAGAGTAGCTGGAATGGCCTTTTCAAAGTGCAGATGAGATCATGGCAATTCCTTGTCCCCATGGTGTCCCGTCATCCTTACAGTGAAACCCTAACTCCTTATTTTCTAACCCTCTTTGCCCCCTTCATTCTTCTCTATCCTCAGGGACCTTCTTGTTCCTTGAATGAATGTAATTGTGGTCAAAAAAACATGAGGCTAAAATCATGTACTTCTGACCATAGCTTCGAATATCTTACAGAGCAAACAAAAATAGAAAAATTGGTCCAGATAGGACAAAAATGCCCTGGATAAGTGACTGCAGTTTCTTATGGTGGTGGTGTTATTTTTTTTAATCTTCCTCTTAATATCATATTTGAATAACATTTAGAACTTGTGATATAAATATAGCTATGCTGATTTATGTAATTATGAAAGTAGCTAGGAAAAAATTCTCTTTTAGTTTCATAGATAACTGTTACATTTGGTGGCATGTGATTAAAATTTTCCTGTAATTTTAATCACTAACTCAGTAATCATTCAACAGAAATTCAGTATATGATTTTCTTTTTCTTTTTAATTGTTCTATATTGGCTTTTATCTCTTTCAAATGATGATGAGAGTGGTCCTCAAGTACATTATATTAATACCGTTGCAAAGGTTATGTTGTAATGGAAGGAGAGGAGAAAGCTAGGAAATCCAAAGACATAGATACAATCTATAGATGAAGACAGTACAGCCAGAGAAAAAAACTACAACATCACATACAGGGGATTACACTACAAATGGTGGCTTATTTCTAATCAGAAACAATGAAAGCCAATGAATGACATTTTTAAAGGACTGGAATTAAAAAAAAACCTAACGGGGCTTCCCTGGTGGTGCGGTGGTTGAGAATCCACCTGCCAGTGCAGGGGACACGGGTTTGAGCCCTGGTCCGGGAAGATCCCACATGCCACGGAGCAACTAAGCCCGTGTGCCCTCAACTACTGAGGCTGTGCGCTAGAGCCCGTGAGCCACAACTACTGAGCCTGTGTGCTGCAACTACTAAAGCCTGCGCGCCTAGACCCCATGCTCCACAACAAGAGAAGCCACCACCACGAGAAGCCCATGCACTGCAATGAAGAGTAGCCCCTGCTTGCTTCAACCAGAGCAAGCCCACATGCAGCAATAAAGACCCAACACAGCCAAAAATAAATAAAATAAAATGGAGTACGTTATGTTAAAAAAAAAAAACTAACAGCCTGGAAACCTGTATTCAGTCAAACTATCCTTCAAAATAGAGGAAAAATAAAAAATTTTCAGATAAACTAAAAATGAGAGAATTCACTGCTATCAGATCTGTTCTGCAAGAAATAGTAAAGGAAATTCTTCGGGTTGAAAGGAACACTACCAGATGGTAGCTCAAATCCATAACTAAAAACTGTCGAACATACATTCTTTTAGTGCACATAGAATGTTTGCCAAAGTAGACCATATGTTGTGCCATAAACAGCTTTTAATAAGATTTAAGCATTTCAAATTGTTCATAATATGTTGTCTGACCACAACGAAATTAAATTAGACATTAGTAGCATGAAAGACCTAGAAAGTAAACACATATTTGGAAATTAAAAATACAATTCTAAGTAATGATAGGTCAAAGAAGAAATAACGAGAAATTATAAAATCTTGTGAAATGAATAATAGTCAACACACAAAATAAAATTTGTGCAGAGCAGCTAAAACAGTGCTTAGAGGAAGATGCATAACTATAAATGCTCATATTAGAAAGAAGAAAAAAAAAACCTTAAAGCAATGTGCAAAGTTTCCACCTTCAGGTAAGGAAAGAAAAGCAAAATGTACCTATAGTAAGTAGAAGGAAGAAAATAATAAAGATAAGAACAGAAATCAATAAAATAGAAAAAAAGACAACAGGGCTTCCCTGGTGGCGCAGTGGTTGAGAGTCCACCTGCCGATGCAGGGGACATAGGTTCGTGCCCTGGTCCGAGAAGATCCCATATGCCGCGGAGCGGCTGGGCCCGTGAACCATGGCCGCTGAGCCTGCGCGTGTGGAGCCTGTGCTCTGCAATGGAAGAGGCCACAGCAGTGAGAGGCCCGCGTACCGCAAAAAAAAAAAAAAAAAAAAAAAAAAAGACAACGGAGGAATTAAAAAACCAAAGAAAAGAGAAAGAGAAAATTGGTGTTTAGGAAAGATTAATAAAGTTGATAACCCCGTATTAAGACTGATCAACAAAAGGAGAGAGAAAACAAAAATCACCAGTATCAGGAATGCAAGTAGGAGTATCATTACAGACCTAATAAGCATCTAGGAGATGTGAGGGAATCCAAAATCCGGATGACTTTATGTACTGGACATTCCTTTGCCTGGGTGGTCTAACAGTGGTGGAAGGCCAAGGAGCAGGGCTTGGGAGGGGTAGGGTAGGAGAGATAACTCTTCCAGCACCTACTATGTGCTCGTTGCTCTGTGGGGAATTTACACGCCTTCTTTTATTTAATCCTCTCACCCTGTTAATGAAGTATCTGTTATCCTTTTTTTTACAGATTAGATTTAGGCTCAAGAAGGTGACTCATTTTGCCCAAGGCTAGATAGCTGGCAAGCGAAGGAACAGGAAACCACAGCACATCTGTCTCCAGGGCCCATAAGCTCTCTTGACTCTTTTAATGTGTTGTGAATATAGCAATAGTTAATCTCAGGAAACAAAGTACAAAGCTAAGGGGGCACATGAAACTGGATTTCCTGTGTGGGGTGTTACTCAGATTTCGGATGACCATGTTGTTTCTTCTTGTTTATTTATTTAATCCAAAATATAATTGGTCAGGTTTAGGATTCTCAACACCCATTTTCTCTATTTGTGCAATAAAATCCATTTAAATTAAGCTGAAGGTTGTTACAAAACAAATTGAATGTTAGGAAAACTTTTCTTTTGCCGTAAAAATGAAAGTGCCCCCTCAGCCCTCACCTCGCAGCATGGACATGAACATCATTTTAGTAATTTAAATGTTCATCTTATAACGGAGGAGTAATAGCACTCCGAAAAATAGATTTTCTTTTGTTTTCTTCTAGGAACTGTCATCAGAAAACGGCAATTAAGCTGTTTGCAACTCTTTTTTATCTGATATATTAGAAAAAGGAGGCTCTTTTTTAATGGCTGTTTTCCCCATTGAATCTGGCAAGTAGAATGCAAAATATTTGGGGGCATATTTTAAAATAATGAAAGGAAAAATGGAACACATTTTTGTAGGTATTCTTTTACGGTCTGATTAAGCTTATAGTATTGAAGCATTTATTAGGAGATGAACTAATAGTGGTTCAGTGATCCATCTCAGAAATGCATGTGAAGCTCATGTTGAAAACTCTAGGAGAAAAGTATCTTTGCATGTATTGAAATATATTTCATGTTAATTACATAATTAAAACTATTATACCAAATTATTTTTGAGAACAAACCATAGAGTTTCTTACGAGTTTTGTAAATGATCTCTTGCGAATGCCAAAAGCTTATTACACACCTTTTTATTTTGCAAAATGTATAGTTCTGTGATCTTGATATAATCAGTGTGAAACATATCGGAGGACTGGGTGTGTGAGATGCCAACTTTTCTGGCAAAGCCATATGTTGTCAAGTAGGTGATAGAAGCATTTTCTGATACAGCTAGCTCAAGGTATGCTTGTTATGTGTCAGTGTAATCCAAAGGAATTTGAATTTTCTAGCTGGTCAGCCTTTGAAAACAACCACCAGTTCTACCATTAACTGCACTTTTATTTTTGTTTCGCTCTAAACTATATTTTGGATTCGTTGTTTTCTTGTTACATTTTAAAGGGAAAAGGAAAAATATTATATGCAGTTGTGCTGAAACAAAATTCTGAAATATAGTGAAATATGAGCTCTGCTGTGAAACAAACATTGCAGTGTGAACATATGGAATGAAGCAGCATTTATTGGAAAACTCAGATCTGTGGTGTGACAGCTCTACTTCTGTTTGAGATTCACAAATAGCAGCGCTAGCTTAAATGAGATGATGATGCTTTAAAAGAAAAAGAGGGCAGAATGTGGAGAAAAAGGAACCTTCAAGCACTGTTGGTGGGAATATAAATTGGTGCAGCCACTATAAAAAAAACAGTATGGAGATTCCTCAAAAAATTAAAAATAGAACTATGATTCTGCAATTCCACTCCCAGGTATTTATCCGAAGAAAACAAAAATACTAATTAGAAAAGATATATGCACCCTATGTTTATTGCAGCATTATTCACAATAGTTAAGATATGGAAGTAACCCAAGTGCCTATCAATAGATGAATGGATTAAGAAGATGTGGTACATATGTACAATGAAATATTACCCAGCCATAACAAAGAATGAAATCTTGCCATCTGCGACAACATGGATGGACCTAGAGGGTATTAGGCCAAGTGAAATAAGTCAGACAGAGAAATGCAAATACTGTATGGTTTCACTTATATGTGGAATCTAAAAAAACAAAACAAATAAACAAACATAAAACAGAAACAGAGTTAGAGATACAGAGAACAAGCAGGCAGTTGCCGGAGGGGAGGGGTATGGGTGGAAGAAAGAAATGGTGAAAGAGATTAAGAGGTATAAACTTCCAGTTGCAAAATAAATGAGTCACAGGTATGAAATATACAGTGTGGGGAATATAGTCAATAACTATATAATATCTGTATCTGTATAATGTCTGTACATATAATATGTAACATATCATTAACTGGATTTATCATGGTGATTATTTTGAAATGTATAGTAGTACAAATCACTGTGTTGTGTAACAGGAACTAACATAGTATTGTAGATCAATTATACTTCAAAAACAAACAAATATAGAAAAAGAGATCATGTTGGTGGTTACTAGAGACAGGGTGGGGGGGTGGGGGGGAGGGGAATTGGATGAAGGCAGTCGAAAGGTACAAACTTCCAGTTAAAAGATAAGTACTAGGGATGTAATGTACAACATGATAAATATAATTAACAGTGCTGTATGTTATATATGAAAGTTAAGAGAGTAAATCCCAAGAGTTCTTATCACAAGGAAAACAATTTTTTCTATTTCTTTAATTTTGTATTTATTTGAGATGATGTTTACTAAACTTATGATAATCATTTCACGATGTATGTAAGTCAAATCATTATGCTGTACACTTTAAACTTATACAGTGATATATGTCAATTACATCTAAATAAAATTGGAAGAAAAAAAAAAAGAGGGCAGAATTTCCAGTGGGGATAGGACTTTATTTTACTAAAACTAGGAAGTAAAATAAAACCATACAGGGAAAAGTCTTCACTATGCTATTACCTGAACTCAAAGGATAATTCTCTTGTATGGCTTCAGTTAGTGAGATTTACATAATCCTATGTCAAGATCCTCTAGTGTTGAGGTACGGCTACTGTAATAAATCATGGAGAAAAGAAAGTATTTTTCAAAACTGGCTAAATCCACTTATGAGTTGTAACTAATAATTAGGGTAGAACATATGAAATTAAAAAATAAATCTTAGAGAATGTCCAACTCAACTTCCCACCTCTGCTCTGATCTCTCTTGATCCCCTTGTAATTTCTTTGTGTGCCCATAAGTCTGCCTCCAGAAAAGTACATGTGGGACAGACAGGCATCTGCATAAAAATCAGGAAGGGTCTTTAGGTCTAGAGCAAGTTAGGAGGAGAATCTACAGAGAGTCAACTCTGCCTGTGCCAAGATCGCTCTTTCAAAAAACTAGTCCGTGATAAACAAGAACAATCAGAGTGTTGTCTCTGTCTCCCCTTCCCCCTCCCTCTGCCCCCCCCCCCACCCGCCGTACCTCCTCCTCTCTCTTATGGAAATAAAAACTCTTCAGATATCCACATCCTTCCTTTGGAAGGTCAGTTCTTCATCCTGTGATTTCGTTCATCTTTTATTTGTGTTACATACATTTTTCTCTTATCAGTTGATGATGTTAATTGGCTTTTGTTTTCATGTCTTTGTCAACAATTCAGTGAGATGTCCATTGCCCATTTCTTTCTTTGTTTTTGTTTAGGAAGTTGTGTCAATTCATAAAATAGTGCTATAGACCAATTTTTTCATTATCATGCAGACATTTTAGCTCATTATAGCTATGTCTCTATTTTGTCTTTGCTTTTTATTACACAACTAAAAGGTCCACTTAGGTGACTCTCCAAGAAAATAATTAACAGGAACAGCCTGTCCTAAAAGGAGTGTTCCAGGAATGTTCAAGATTTTTAGTAATTTTTAAAAAATCTTACACATTTCAAGTTTTTAAAAATGTTGGAGCTAAGTCATAAGAATTCAATTACAGGTAATATTGGGCCATTGAAGTCCAAACTAGGTAATTAATTTGAAAGAGATACACTTTTTTTCTAAAGGTTTTTTTTTTCCCCTGTAGTTCATTTTAAACCATTTATTGTTGATTTGCTGGTAGGGTAGTCTGTTTAGGGAAAATGGGAACCATGAAAAGTGAAAATGTAGCAAAGGATGTTTGGCCAACATTTATTATGCCAGGCGCCATTCTAAACTCTGCACCTGGGTTATTTCATTTACAATACTATTAACCCAAAACTATAACAAAAACCAACGCTATAAAATAGGAACCACTGTCGTTTCCATTTTTACAGATGAAGGGACTGAGACACAGAGAAGTTTAGCTGCTTGATCAAGATTACACAGCGAGTGGGTAGCGTTGAACTTTGGCCACCTGATTCCATATTGCTAAACTTCCCTAAAATCTGTCTCTGACAGAAAACCAGGTGCTGTATCTTTGGTAAAAGTTGAAAAGCACTTATATTAAATATTTGTGAGCATGTTTATGAAGAATTTGGACCCCTGGAATTAGTTGTACAATGGCTTTTTAATCTGTTTTAATATATGACTGATACAAGTTTTATTGATAGAAAAAATATTATAAAGAATTCCTAGTTTAATAATCCTTTTTGTGGGTAAGCATTATAAAATTATCAAATTATACAACAGCTGATATCATAAATGTTGGCCAGTTTTTTTTTACACAAGTAGGCATTATTTATAGCATCATGTTTGTGATATATATATTTTTTTCCTTTAAGAACTAGAAGATTTCATTATCGTTTTAAAAGGTTGTAGGTAATCTAAGTATTCAAATACCAATAAACTTCCGTATTACTGATAGGAGAAATTTGGCTAGCAGACTTTCTGGCCTAGTTTACAGTCCTTCAAAGGCAGTATAGATAACTAATTGTTAGATGGTATATCTGTATGCTGTGAGTTCTGAGTATGAAGAGTTTGATCATTAATTTCATGTTCACCTTGTAATGTTATTTCTTAGCATTGGTTAATAACCTTCTTCTGTAAGATAACCAGATCCTCACCTAAAACATAGAAGCAAAACTCAAGGAATCTTTTCTATTTTTAATATCCTTTAAATCTTTTATTTTGTTATGTTCTGGAAGAATGGAAAAGCAATAATTTTTAAATTAACACTAACTATAAAAGAAGTGAAATATGTAGCAAGTTCATTGTATACTGTCTCTTTTTTAAAAAAATTGCTTTTACATTCTCAACAAACGTGAACAGAAAGCTACTACATACTTAAGATTCACTGTGATGATATACTTTGGAACAGAGTATAGGTTTTTTTATTTTTGTCACGTAGTTGACTCAATTAAAAGTACTGAGTTAAAAATAACAGCATCAAGAAAGCACAACTGACTATTCTGTGCCAAGTACTTTCTAGTCCCTAACTGGTTTCTTTATTTTATTTATTTATTTATTTATTTATTTGGCTGCATCGGGTCTTAGTTGTGGCACACTGGCTTAGTTGCTCTGCGGCATGTGGGATCTTAGTGCCCCACCAGGGATCGAACCCGCGTCCCCTGCATTGGAAGGCGGATTCTTTACCACTGGGCCACCAGGGAAATCCCCACTAACTGGTTTCCCTGGACTCATTATGTGATTTGAAGTATTTGAACATTTGAAGTATTCACAAAACCTTGAGGAAAGGTTTGTATCTTACTGTATCTTACTGTATTCGGAGCACTTTGAGATGGTGCGTTGTTTGCCGGTTAAGCAGAGCTTATAACTCAGGCCTCAGGATCGGATGCTGTTACATCCTTAAGCTATAAGTTTCCCTCTAGGCAAGGGAGAAGGGAGTGAGCTCCTTACTTCAGGTCTGTTTTTACTCTCAGCTTTGTTTTCAACTTCCTGTTGTCCTAACCTTCTCGTTATTGTACCATCTTTGTATTTTCTATTAAATGTGTCTATTTCAGTGGGGAGAAGAAATGGTAGACATAGTGGTTCTTAGATTAGTTTGTTTGCCTGGGCTGATATTTTAGGGAAATTGGCTAACTCTGTTTATACCAACGCCATGATGATGGAGGTTGCAGGAACTTGTAAAATGTCAGAGTGAAAAAATTGGGCATGACCTCTTAACAGCTCAGGGAAAATTGGATGCAGTTGAAAACCATCTGTGAATGCTTTTGAGACTGTCACATATTCTTTCTTTAGTATTCCTCCTTGTTCTTCTCAATTAATGAATTCCTCCCCCACTTCCTTTCTCACTCTCTTTCTAAACAGTACTTTCCTCACATTACACCCTCTTGACATTTACTGTTTCTTTCATATGCCTTAAAAAAATATTTTATAGGCCATTTAAGTGTCCTTCTGGGGGCTTCTTAGTTGACGTTGAAAATTCCTTTCAGTTGTGAAGTTGATTATTGAGTTGCTTGGTAGCAGTTTGGGAGCTCAGTGTGACTACTGATTGAATTTATCTTGGTCTTGAAGATAAACAGGTGTCACTTCTTTTAAGACAGCTATTGTTGTCTGAAAATGTTAACTTGAGTACTTTTTAGAAGGCTTGTAGAAAATATAACTTTTATATTCCAAATCCCTTATGGTGTTTTAGAAAATGTAGCAGGCAGTAATTTTTTTCTTCCAAGATTCTAAAGTACTCCTTAAAGTAACAACAGTTCTCTAGTGTGAGGCTTTGACCGGAGGGGGAGTTAATTGGAGGTGTCATGAAGCGATGCTGTGTACATTTTTTAAAAAAATATTTATTTATTTAGGCTGTGCCGGGTCTTAATTGCAGCATGCAGACTCTTAGTTGCGGCATGTGGACTCTTAGTTGCAGTATGCATGTGGGATCTAGTTCCCCGACCAGGGATCGAACCCAGGCCCCCTGCATTGGGAGTGTGGAGTCTTACCCACTGGACCACGAGGGAAGTCCCCTGTGTAAATTTTTAACTTACAAGTTCCTTAATCTATTTGCTCTACCTCACCTCTCTTTTCAGAAATTCAAAGGAAGAAAAGATAGGTTGCCGAAGCACATCTGGCACATACATATATGGATTTATAATCTTTTTTTCTGATTGACATACATGAAAACCTAATGTTTGATTTTAGTTAAGAGTGAGGCATGACTTTACTTGCTGTCATAGTTTTATGCAATTTGACCAACATCTTCCTGAAGTTGGGCTACTAATTTAATGGGACAAAAGTAAAAAAATGGAACCAAACTGAAGATTGTTTCCTATAAACAGAAAGGAATATTGAAAAAAAAAAAGTTTAGAAGTTAATCTATAATTTGCTGAAGATAAGGAAGGCGATGGTAACAATAAGTGATTAATTCAAAAGTCGTTACCCTCCAAAGATCAAGCACTCTAAATACATTTGTGAAAATGTCAAAAAAGTATAAGAAAATAGACATGTCATCAATGTTATGGTACTTTCATTGGTTCTTTACTTATGAGGGGCTTTTGGCAGATCTGATTGTCACTGCTATCTTTGGTGGGGTAGAGGTCAGTTGATCATCTTTCACCATCGCTGCATTTTGGATTTGGGGATCTGATTTAGTGAATTTGCTATACATTTTAATTTGTTCTCTAATGTCCCCCAAAACTTCTGAATTTGATGTTTGTGAATGTCAATTAATTGTGTACTTCTGATTTTCCTAGAAAAGTAGAAATTATCAAAATTGACATAAGAAGAAAAAAAAACTCACATATTCTTGTAGTATGAAAGAGATTGAGCCAATAGTTCATCTTCCCTTAAAGACAGCATCAGGCCCAATTGATTTTATAGGTAAGTTCTACCAGAGTTCAGTTTTATAGACAAACTCTTTGAGAAAATATTTAATAGAAGAAAGAACCTGATCCCTCTTATCTTATGAAGTTAGTATAACTTTAAAGCCAGACAAGGACAATTCAACAGGAGAAAACTGTAGACCATTCTTACCCATAAACTTAGATGAAAAGTTTTTATAGCAAACTGAAGCCAGAAATATTCAAGACCAAGTTGAATTTATTCCAGGAATGGCAGATTGGTTTAACAGTACACAATCTATTAATATAATTCATTACACTAGCTGACTAAAAGAAGAAAAACTACACAATCATCTCAGTGAATCTCATCTTCAAAAATTTTTAGCACCTGATAATAATGGAAAGAAGAAAGTAAAATTCTTAGCAAATTAATAACTTCCTTTACCTGATAAGGGTTATCTACCAAAAAAACCTATCACAAACATTGTATTTAATCCTAAGTGTTGGAAGCATTACTTTTGTGTTGGAAACCAGGAAACCCACTGTGACTAATTATGTTTATTGTTGTACTGGGTGTCCGAGCCAGTGCAGTAAGATGAGAATATGAATTAAAAATTTATAAGAACAGGAGAAGAGATAGAAAAATGCCATTTATTAACAAAGGGTATGATTTTCTACATAGAAAACCCAATTTAATCTGTATATTGCTTATTAGAATGAAATGGAGAGTTGAACATGTTGTTATAGATAAACATCAAACACAAACATCAGTATCTACAGTAGTAATTATAGATGTGTAGGAATAATCTTTAAAAAATCATTTGAGACCTTTATGGAATAATTATAAAACTTCAACTCAGAAGAACAATTTCAAATGATGTTTTTTAAAAGATTGTGTTCACAAATAGGGAGATTCATTATAATAGTAAGTTATTGTCTAATTGATCTATAGATTCAGTCCAACTTCAAACAAAATCCAAGTAGGTTTTTTCCTTGAAACTTGACAAATTGATTCTAAAATATCATGGAAGAATTAGAGCCCCAAATACTCCAAACAGGTTGAACTAGGTGAGGGATAATATCTGCTACCTGTTGATGTGAAGGGACAGCCCATCTGTGGATAATGTCGGCACCATTCATGTCTGTGTTGCTCACAAGGCACTCAGACACACAGCCCTGATAGCACCTGCCCTCCCACTCACCTGCAGAGTCATGGGACTATATCAAGTAGGTTCCACTTGACTTCTCCTCCTAGCATGCTCCTCCTATCTTACAGACTGCTTCCAGGGATTAAATGGAAAGCAATCTATAAATCACCAACAGGGAGAGCTTTGACTGTCAGTGGTTCAGAGCAAGGACTCTAGAGCCAGACTGCTTGGATTCAAATCCCAGCTCCACCCCCTATTTGCTGTATGATCTGATGGTTATTTAATCTTCCTCTGTTTCAGTTTCCTCATCTGGAAAATGGGGGAAATAACAGAACTTCTTGCATAATGTCATTGTAAAGAGTAAATGAACGAATGCGGTAAAACTAGCAGAACATTATCTGGCACACGGTACTCAGGAAGTATTAGCTATTACTGTTTTTATTTCTTTACACTGTTATTCTTTTTCTCAAAATGCTTTCATCAGTTTGTCATCTTTTGACACTATTTTGCTAGGTTTAATTCAATGTTAGATTGCTGGTGTTCAAACAATATGTTCCTTAAGCGATTAAAAACAATGACTAGTGGGTTTAACAAATGAATACAAAACCTTCTTTAAAAGCTGGGGTTTAAAAAACTGTCAGGCCAAAGATCACTTTAGTGGGGAGAGACATTTGTCAGTGAGACACCAGGACAATGGGAATGTGTACACAATACAACCTAAATACAGAGAAAAGGTGCCTGAAGGAACCTAAGAAAATCAGTCCTGAAGAATGTAGGATTTTCTCTGAGATTTGAACAATGAGGAAAATTGTCCTGGGCATGTAAGCAGATAAGCTGGGGTGGATATGACCAGAATTCCATTCATAGGAAGTAGGTGTTTAATGACCTTTACAAGGTTGGGGCAACAGGATGTGTGTTGATGGAAAGACACCATCAGACACAGGTAAAGAATTTAGTTTCATTAATGGAAAATGATAGAGGGACTTATGGAAACGAATGAGTCAGGTGATGACATGGCATGCTCTCACTTGGAGGTATGGCTTTGCATTTTCCCCTGGAGTCATGCCACTGTGGATTGACACAAACCCCCTTTGCCTTCCTCCTGACCCCAGCTTCCTCCTGGGAGTTGGCTCCCTGCCTCCGGGAGATTCTTCTGGAAACCGGCTCCAGGTTGGCCTGCTACCCGAGAGCTAGTGGCTGGCGCTGGTAAACCACAGCACGTTTCTGACTGTTTACTGTGAGGCTGAGTGAGGTGAAGGTCACTTTCAAGAAGCATTCCCCATCAGGCCAAGCGCCAGTCCATCTAGATCTGTTCATGAAACTCCTTCTCTACCCTTGAAGCAGAACCTTGGTCCTCAGGCCTCTCCTGTCATTTAAGTGATGTAACCAGCAGCTTATCTGCAACTTGCTGCTCATCCCTTCAGCTGGTCTTCATCACCAACTTATCCTTCCAGAGAGGTATAATGACATCAGAGAAAAAGGCTTTATTTAATTAGACTGACTCGGGTTAGAATCTACCTCACAATAGAAAGTTATTTTCTTTTCTAAATCTCAGTTTTCTTATCTGAGAAATGGGAATGATCAATCCAACATACAGGGGTGACATGAGATAATGTATGCAAAGTGCATTGCCAAATACATCATAGGAACACAGTAAGTTGTTTATGCTTTCTCTTTTTTCCATATTCTAAAATTGGACTGTAACAACTTTTAAATGTCTCCCCCAGCCCCTGTCAGTTTTCTTTGCTTTACAGTGCTAGTGATTTTCTATTACATTTTTTGCACACACATACATCCCCTGTGAAAGTATGCCTCGCTTTTAAAATTTCAGTAAATTGGGCTTCCCTGGTGGCGCAGTGGTTGAGAGTCCACCTGCCGATGCAGGGGACGCGGGTTCGTGCCCCGGTCCGGGAAGATCCCACATGCCACGGAGCGGCTGGGCCCGTGAGCCATGGCTGCTGCGCCTGCGCGTCCGGAGCCTGTGCTCCGCGACAGGAGAGGCCACGGCAGTGAGGGGCCCGCGTACCGCAAAAAAAAAAAAAAAATTTCAGTAAATTGCAACTTTTAAAAGCCTCCAGAGGTGTCTAGTAATGACTACAAGAATACCTTCTAGTGAAAAATATTAATATCACACTAAAAAGGTAACAAACTGCAAGATATGTAGACATTTTTGAAAATGTATAAGTTATTTGTGTTCACTTTAGTCATATTTAATTTTAATATGGAACATGACCTAAATGTCTAAAATTGACATTGATTAATTCCTGTCTCATTCTTTTTAGCAGAATGTGAATTTCACACACCCCAATGAAGTAGAATTTTTTTTTTAAATTAGGATATAAACCCATTTAAAGAGAAAAAATTTACTGAGATTGTAGATTATTCAGAAGATAATCCATTCAGATGGAATTGTGTCCAGATGTGCTTTGGACCACTTACTGCTGTAAATGTGTCTTCAAATAAAAGAAACTTTAAAAGATATACAAACTCTTCTTAAAGTAAAATCATAGACTACCTTACTCTTCATTCAGTTTAATTCAGCAAAATGTTGTGAATACAAAATACTGCAGGGCTTCCCTGGTGGCGCAGTGGTTGAGAGTCCGCCTGCCAATGCAGGGGACGCGGGTTCGTGCCCCGGTCCGGGAAGATCCCACATGCCGCGGAGCGGCTGGGCCCGTGAGCCATGGCCGCTGAGCCTGCGCGTCCGGAGCCTGTGCTCCGCAACGGGAGAGGCCACAGCGGTGAGAGGCCCGTGTACCGCAAAAAAAAAAAAAAAAAAAAAATACTGCAAATGTCTCTACAACTGCAACTAAGGGATGATCCTTGGCCCCCAAAAGCTTACAGTCTAATGAGAAATAAAACATACAAATTAATTATAATATAGAATAGTATAAAATGAGCAAACTTGGAAAAACAGAAAAGATTACACCGAACTCTTAAGGTCCCCGAAGCAGTGACTATTCCTTATCATATTTGTCTCTGTGTACCTAAATACACGTGTATATTGTTTTGTTTTTACACTCTTGGCAGTGTCGTGCGTGTCTTTTGTTTCCTGTTTTGTTTTGTTTTCATTTGGCATTATATCATGATGTCCTATATCCTTAATTATGTTCAAAAATATTATTTAATGGCTGTCAAGTGTTCCATTATGTAAGAGAAGTTTAAACCTTCTATTGTTGACCATTTAGTTTGTCTATTCACCACTTCAAGCCTCAGTAGAAAGAGCAAAATTTCGCTAATGTTGATTTTGAACGTAGAGTGTATCCAAATATATTTTCTACTACATACACCAGAGTTTACTAAATTTGATCATTACATTATATTTCAATAATAAGGTTCAACACCTTATAATTGTTAAACAGTACTCTTCAGATGAAATGAGAAAAATAGGTAGATTTTGTTATTTACTAATTTAGCTTGCCATTCATATATATATTATACATGCACATATGCACACTCACATGACTTTTATAGTTTTCCTCAAAGTAAATAATATAATCTGTTGTGTACCTGCTATTATTTGTCATAATATTATTTTATTACTTGTTAAAATATTCCCTTATAATAAACCTTGGTTATTTTCTGGTCTACTCTTAAAAATACGGATCATTGAATCTGAAAAGCAAGAATGCATTTTACCTGTTATTTTTTGTCGTGTACCTTCTGTAGCCTCATTAATTTTATGAAGTTATTTGCTTTGAAATATTTACTTGTTGTATAGCATTGACTTTTAGTCATTTTTAGTTAGAGAGGAAGTTAGAGAGGAAGTAGTATTATCCTGTATTTTAGCTTGTCGTTTTTTCATTTATAAGATGTAGCTCATAGTGTTTCATTGGGATGATGTGAAGAGTAAATTCTTTAAAAATGTGTAAAGTACCCACCACAACATCTGACATGTCGTAGGCCCAAAAGAAATGACCACTTCATTCTCTTTCCTTTCTATCTGTACCATAAGTTTGACTGTCAGCTGGTCTGTAGAAGAGTCTATATGGAAAAATCCTCTATCAATTGGAGCCTTTTGTTTTTGTTTTTGTTATTTTAATGATGATAATTTAACGAAGGTGATTGATTAAATAGTTATTGAAAGATTAAAGGTGTAAAAGAAAAAATGTGGTAACATAAAGACATAGCTCCACACATTACAAGAGAAAAAAATTATAACTATGTGTGGGAATGGATGTTAACTAGATTTAATGTGGTGATAATTCACAATACGTAGAAATATTGAATCATTGTGTTGTACACCTGAAACTAATGTAATACTATATGTCAATTATGTCTCAATAATTAAAATTATTCAGCTTTTTAGTTATTGTTATAATGGAGTGGCAGCTTCCAAGCTCCTTACAATCTGGACTCAACAGTCTACTAATGGTTTTTGTTTTTTAAGTTTTTACATCTTTATTGGAGTATAATTGCTTTAGAGTGTAATTGGAGCCTTTTAAAAAGTGAAAATATCTGTCTGGGATGTCGCTCCCATCAGGCAAGTTGCTGGACTAGAGTGACTTCTAAGGTTTCCTACATATTCTGTAATTTCAAGGTTCTGAAACAGTGAAAGTAACTGGTAGGCTTCTCTAGGTAGTACAGTCTTGAGTTGAGGATAATTTAGTTTGACAGTTAAATCATAAAACAGATGTTAAAACATTTACAAACCTCAGTGAGCTCTTTTTTAATTGAGTCCAGTCATCTTAAGAACTTAAGCTATACTTGTCTTAGATTTTCCTTGAATCATAATAATTTAATTTGTTTATAAAATAATGCTAGTTCTGTATCCTTATGAGACAAAGTATTCAATGAAACTCAGATATGAACTGATTATTTTTTTCTCATTTTACATCAGATTTTCAACCAACCCCTACTCCTTCTCACTGCAGCTTTGCTCTTTAAAGAGCAGTTCAGGGTTCCTAAAACCAGATGAGAAATTTAATCATTCAAATGTGCAGGGTGTAAGGGTAATCGGGTAAGCGGTGTGGTCCCTGACCTCAAGAAGCTAATAGTCTAATAGAGAGATGTGCTGTGTACGGGATGGATGTGTGTACATTTGTGTATATATATGTAACACGTGTTTGTGTGTGTGTTATAACAGGAGCTCAGGAAAGGTAATACCTCAGGTCTCCCTGGGGGGTTCAGGGAACGTTGTTCAGAGGACGCTGGGTTTGGGTAGTCAATAGCAGGACCACCCTGACAAGAGAAGTCTTCTGCTTTCCCTCAGTCTTTATGGAAAGAGCTATGCTTGTGGAATTGTCAATGTGGAAGAGAATTACAAGTCACAACTGGCATTTTTCTTCTCTCTCTCACCCCTTGTTTTTAAAGGGAACCAGTAGGAACCAGAATACTGGCTGACAGCTTGCCAAGAGTGTGGACTTGCGCAATTTTTTTTTTCTGTTTTCCCCCTTGTGGTACCCAGCTCACCACATTGCCATATTTGAATGAGTTAATAATGTTAAGCTTTCAGAATGGCATACAGCATGCAGAAAGCATTCAATAATGTCATTGTAATGTATTGATGTCACCATTTATCATCATGATCTCTCTTGAATTACTCATCACTTTCCTGCCATAATCGTATGGAAGAAATCTCTTGATTTGGGCCACCCTTTCTCGTATTTATGGTTCATGAAATGTTAATAGAAACATAATACCTTCTTAGAGACAGTTTTTTTGGCCACTGATTCAATTAAACCTTCCATACTCTCACAAAAATGAGATATTTTCGCACTGTATCTGGGATATGGCCCCCCAAAAAAGTATATAATGAATAAAAATCTAATAAAAATACCGAGGCGCACACACAAATATCCTGACCTAAAGCAAGTTTACATTACGAAAGTGGTGACATTTTTAACAGATAAAAAATTAGTATACAATTGACCCTTGAACGATGTGGGGCTTAGGGGCGCTGACCCTCCACACGTAACTGTATCTGTGGGTCCACATCTGGGTATGTGTAGTACCTCGTATTTATTATTTAAAACGATGTGCTTATAAGTGGACCCACGTAGTTCACACCCCTGTTGTTCAAGGGTCAGCTATAGTTAGTCTAGGTCAGGCAGCTTTCACCGCACGTGCAATCCCCATCACTCTTGGTAGGAGCTACCTAGAGTGTGTGCTGAGAAGGCTCCTGGGCTCAGAGAAGATGGGCGCCAGCATCCGTTAGCGACATGCACTGCGGGTGTGGACTGTCGGCCCTGGAGGAGGAGTGCCTCATGTTTTCCATCTTTTTTTTTTTTTTTTTTTTTTTGCGGTACGCGGGCCTCTCACTGCTGTGGCCTCTCCCGTTACGGAGCACAGGCTCTGGACGCGCAGGCTCAGCAGCCATGGCTCACGGCCCTAGCCGCTCCGCGGCATGTGGGATCTTCCCGGACCGGGGCACAAACCCGTGTCCCCTGCATCGGCAGGCGGACTCTCAACCACTGCGCCACCAGGGAAGCCGTCATGTTTTCCATCTTTAAATGACTGGGTGGGAAGGGCCGTGGAGAACTGTTTCCCTCTAATCTTCTGATTTGTAACTTGGGATCTTTCCCCAGTTCTGTTGGATAACCTTTCCTGGAAAACCCTGCTTCTGTGGTCACATCATTCCTCAAGGAAGATGCTCTGAACAGGACGCCTGGGGAATGAATGGTCATGGTAATTTAATACACCTGGAAATAAATGAGTGGCCATCCATGTGGTCATGAGAATGATGTTAGATTCCTAATATGCTCTTTTCAAACCTAAAAATGTTTATGTGTTTCATTAACATGACCATAATTTACTGAATCCTGAGAAACTTTCAGAGAAGTCAGCTTGCCTACATATTAAAGAAGGAATTATACCGAAATGAAGAATAGTTCTTTACCTTGACGGATTATCGTCTTTAATGTATCTCAGCTGATGTGAAATAGGAAACTAATGTCTAATGTCCCTGAGAGCTGTAAAATATTCGCTAGTAATCAAAACATAACACATTCCTCTCCTGATTTTCTGTTCCTCTCTCCTACCGATCACAGTTCGTAAAATATAAACAATTACACCTGGAAGTTCCAGTAGGAAAAGTACAATCGTGAAATCAAATGTGTCTTCTCACCTCATATATGTATTGTAGTATTTTGGTAAACATCAAACTTTAAATAAGCTCAGCAGATATTTACATGGAGTGGACCACGTGTGGTGGGCAGTAGAGAAGCAATGATGGATAGAACAGGGTACCTGCCTTGGAGGAGCATTCATTTAAGAGAAGAGGTGCTCCAATTTGGATCACCACTATCTAAAGCAGGTATATGCACATTATTTAGCAGCTGTGAGGTGAGTACTTATGCAAAATACCGCCATCATTTCTCCTTTATTTACTACAAAGCTACCATTTTCAAGTCCATGGAAGGCAGTCCATGGTGTGTGTGTTCTAAACAGAAACGGAGCCATTAGGAATTGGGATCTGCCCAGCCACCTTTAGCTAGAGAAGACTTTGGCTTAGTGACTTGTGGTTGTGTGGAAATGAAAAGCAGAGTTATTGGGAAGTATATTCACAAACGGAGGACTATAAAATTGCAAAAATAGCATGAATCATGAATAGTATAAAATCATAATTTCTCCATCATTACCAGTAAACATTTATGGAGACCCCCCAGAGGGACTGGTTCCGGATTTTATATCTTAGGTTAAACTTGCCTTTGCCTTCTGTTCTTGCTGTCCCATAATTGCCCCAAATGTTCTTTGTTAATTTGCCAATGACTTTTTAAAAATATAGCCTAGTGTATCTGTGGGTTTAAAAAAATTTTTTTAAACTAATTTTGGTGAATCCATAAGAATTTATAAAAAGAGCATGACAATTAAGAACACAGGCTCTGACATGGATGCATCTAGAGACTGTCATACAGAGTGAAGTAAGTCAGAAAGAGAAAAACAAATATCGCATATTAATGCATATATGTGGAACCTACAAAATGGTACAGATGAACCGGTTTGTAGAGCAGAAATTGAGACACACAAGTAGAGAAAAAAACGTATGGACACGAAGGTGGGGAAAGCAGCGGGGGTCGGGGGTGGTGGTGGTGGGATGAATTGGGAGATTGGGATTGACATGGATACACTGATGTATATAAAATGGATGACTAATAAGAACCTGCTGTATAAAGAAATAAATTAAATTAAATTTAAAAAAAAAGAACGCAGGCTCTGGAACTGGACAGAGCTGATTTCAAATATTGTTTCTGCCACATGCGAACTTGGACCACTCACCTGCCTTTCTAAACCTCAGTTTCCTCTTCTCTAAAATGGGGATAATGAAGCTTCTTCCCACTCATAGGGTTCATGAGGATTAATGAGGTAATGCAGGTCACATGCTTAACCAGCTCCTGGTATGTGCTCATAATATTTGTAATAATACTATTAGTATTATTTCAGCTACAGAAAAACAGCTTCTTAATTTGTTTTCTGCTAGTAATGCCTCTTGAGTTATCGTATCACTTGTGAACACATAATACAAATTGACCTTTTTTTTTTTAGAGTGATCACTTTTATCTCTGCACAAAAAAATGATAAATTCTGTTATCCCACATTTTCTTTTAACACACACACTACCTCCCAACACAAACAAATTTTAAGACACTAAAACACCTTAAGGAGCTTTTCTCAATCAGAGTTTAACAAGTGGGTTTACACTCGAATATAGAGACCCATTTCAAACTGTTTTGCAGTAGAGAGAAATTTGTCGACAATTTTGTCTGCAGTGAATTCTCCTCTCTCCCTGTCAGCATTCCCCTAAAGTGTACTTTCTCAAATGGTATTGTTTTCCCTTTAAATTCTCACACTTTAGCCATCATTCTCACTTCTACATTCCTAGAGTTCTTTCCTGCACATTGATTTTGCTAATCCTCTTTTTCCAACTCTATGGAATTGTTATTAAGAAAAATACTATTTCTCCTAGTTGGTGACTATTTTCCCCACTTGTTCAGCTTAAGTTAGAGACAGCGGAGAAACAAGCCTTGACTTCAATGATTCAGAGGTCATTTGTAGCAGCCGTTTAGCAGTGTACTGGTTCTCAATCCTGGCTGTACATTGGAATCGCCTAGGGTTTTAAAAAATCCTGATCCCAGAATAATTAAATCAGAGCTTTGCAGGCAGGAGTGGGACGGAGACATCTATTTTTAAAGCTCTCAGGGACTTCCCTGGTGGTCCAGTGGTAAAGAATCTGCCTTCTAGTGCAGAGGATGCGGGTTTGATCCCTGGTCGGGGAAATGAGACCCCACAAGTCACAGGGCAACTACTGAGTCCGCCCGCCTCAACTAGAGAGCCCGCGTGCTGCAAACTACAGAGCCCACACACTCTGGAGCCTGCACGCCACAACTAGAGAGAAAACCCACACGCCACAGCTAGAGACAAGCCCGGATGACGCAACAAAGAGCCCGCATGTGGCAACTAAGACCCGACGCAGCCAAAAATAAAAAATAAGTATTTTTAAAAAATAAAATAAATTAAAAAATAAAGCTCTTCAAGTGATTTTAATGTGCAGCCAAGTGAGTCCTACTCTAGGATAGGGTTCTGTAAGACCCGAGTAGATTGGAGTCATTGCAGGAACGAGTGGTGGGGAGGAAATCAAACAAGAAATGTGGACTGCCATGTTGATATGTTTTGGTGGGAAAGGGAAAAAGAGGGATGAGCCTGTACTTCAAGGAACTCCAGCAATAAATACAGCATCCACATATCAGGAACAGCCCACTAGCATGTGTGTGTTTGCACATATAGCAGTGAGGCTCAGCCACTCCCTTAGGGTGGGGAATCAACCATTTAGGGGTTGGAGGTGAACCTGTAGTCTGCAGAACCTTCTAGGTGATTTTAATACATCTGTACTTTCTGCATTCCCCTCCTTTTTCTCCCCATCCTTCTCTCCCCGCCTCCCGCATGTGACTACCTTGTCCTTTTCCTTGTAAATCAAGTGGGAGGGGTCTGAGTATCAGATGCTTGATCTCAGAGCTGACTTCCCTCATGGTGGCCATAGATTTATAACAGTTCCAAGCAAGAGTTCTAGATTCAGCCCAATTAGACCATAGAGGTCACCCTTCCTGAACCAGTGACTGAAGTCAGAGGAATAGAATATGCCCATTTGCTAAGTCAGTGGAGGCCCACCCCTGAGCTGGGGGAAGTGTCAGCTTCCCTCCAAATTCATGGGAGACTAGAGGAAGAAGAATGGAACCGTAAAGGGAATCTGGATACTAGGAGAAGAGGAAAAGATGGGAATGGGTGCTGGTAGACAGCCAGTACTGCCCACTGCGTACATAGAAGTCACAGGGATTCAGTATGTTGAATTACTTTACGTATGAACGTTATTGATACTTTTTTATGGGGACATTTTGAATGGCATACAGAAAATACTATAGTGTTAACTAGAACTTTTCACCATTTATCCACACAAATATCTATATTTGTGTGTGTGTGCGTGTCTGTGTGTGTATGTAGTTCTGTGCAGTTTTACCCCACATATAGACTTGGATAGACACCACCATCATGATACCCTTTTATATTTACACTCTCCCCCATCTCCAGTTTACTGGCAACCACCAACCTTTTCTCCATCTCTGTAGTTTGGTCACTGCAAGAAGGTTTATAAAAAATGGAATGTTTTGAGACCTGACTTTTTTCGTTTAGCATCATGCCCTTGAACTCCATCCCTGTTGTTGTATATGTCAATAGTTCATTCCTATTTATTACTGATTAGTTTTTCATGGTAGGTTTGACTATACCACAGTTTTGTAACCATTCCTTCACTGAAGGACACTTGAGTTGTTTTCAGTTTTTGCTACTGTGAAAAAGCTGTTGTGAATATTTGTGTACACATTTTTCGTGTGGATATAAGTTTTCACTTCTGTGGGATAAAGGCTCAAGGGTGCAACTGCTGGGTCAGATGGTAAGTTTAGTTTCATAGGAAACTGCCAGACTGTCTTCCAGAGTGGCTGCACCATTTTGTATCCCCACTACCCGTGTAGTCGAGATCTCCTCATCCTCACTAGTGTTGGGCGTTATCACTGTCTTTACTTTTCTGTTCAAATAGGTGTGTAGTGTTATATCATTGTGGTTATAATTTTCATTTCCCCAATAGCTAATATGTTGAGCATCTTTTAATGTACTTATTTATCTATCTACCTTTTTAATGAAATGTCTGCTGTTCCTGTCACTTGCCCACTTTCAAATAGGACCATTTCTTTTTCTTTTTCGTTTATTTTTTGGTTCGTGGGCCTCTCACTGCTGTGGCCTCTCCCGCTGCGGAGCACAGGCTCCGGACGCGCAGGCTCAGCGGCCATGGCTCACGGGCCCAGCCGCTCCGCGGCATGTGGGATCCTCCCGGACCGGGGCACGAACCCATGTCCCCTGCATCGGCAGGCGGACTCTCAACCACTGTGCCGCCAAGGAAGCCCCTCACCCATTTTGTTTATGGTGATAAGATTATTTTCACCAGTATGGCCAGCACTCATGTGCTTTTTGATCTTGTTACTGTGAAGCTAGCTCCTTTCAGTATTTATTCAGAATAATACCTCAAACAAAAACATTTTGTAACTTCATAAGGTCCTAGGGGTTTCTTTTGTCTTCTTTGTTTTGTTTTGGCTGTGTGGCCATCTGTATTTTATTGTCGCTTTTTGCCATTTAAGTGTCAAAATTGTCATCGGAGACAATCAACTGAGTCTAAGCTTTGTCAAGAATTTAGGGAGAAGTCATTTTTGCTCGAAATCTGCTGCCTCTGTTATCAGTATCGAAGGGCTAGCAGCTCTGAAACCCTTGCCTTTCTCCAGCTGGAGAGATGTGAAGATAAGTGAAACCTGGAATTTTTCAGGTGAACCTCTAATTAGTGCGTACCTGCCGTGTGCCAGACATCGCATGCTAGGATGATTTCTATTAAAAAGATTCAAGAAAGGCATTTGTTCTTTCAGCAACTGGAGTTTGATTTCCTTTATCATCTTGCTGATCAATGTCTACCCGCAGTGTGAATGATGGAGGAGAAAAGCTAGAGCCACACTGGCTTGCCACTTACCTCGTTGGTACCAGATTCAGGACAAGGACCCAAGTCTTCTACTCTTTAGAACAGTATTAGTCTAAAGCCCAAAGAAGTCATGATGTTTTGTCATTGGAAAACATTTTCTTCACAACACAAAAAGATAGCTAATTAGAATTTACTGGAACTTTCTAAGAGATTCCAAATAATAGAATTTTTAAACAACCAATTAAAATAAATGCTAAGGAAAAACAAATATACCCTTCTAAACATTGGCTAATTGGATACCCAGAAAACTTTCTAGTTATATTTTGCCTTCATTTTTAGATTATCTCACAATCACCACAAGCTGCTAGTTAGCAAAATTATTATGGGGCTAGCTCAGAATTTGCTATATTGGAATCAGCTTTGGTGACAGAAAATCCAGGGGGGACATGAATGAGGGGGAAAGGTTTCTCTCTACTGCCCCCAGATAAAGTGTATGAAAATCTGTTTCTATCTGCAGTGGATTCCTACTTCTCTCGCCAAAGGAACAGTAGATACTGTGTCCAAAGTATGATCTCTGTACACGTTGCTAGGTTACTCAGTTTGGAGCCTTTCTCTTTACAGTACATAATCATAAAAAGCCACTGAGAGAGAGATAGAGATACGAGTTAGGGAGAGGAAATCAGTAGTGTGAATAAATGGGAAATTGATATTGTCATTAAGACACTGGATATGGTAATAAGTGTGTGACTAGAAAAGACGTTTGAATCCTAGCCAAGACAGCGTTCCGTTTAGCCACAAACTCCAGTAAAATATTTTCAATTCTAAAACCTCCTATTTTTATTTTCCTAACTTCCTCAGAAGTGGGCAGTTCTGTGTGGATCCTTAAAAAGTTTTCCTACCAAACGAAATGGCAATTTCCTCCAAATGACACACAAAAAGCGATCTGTTCCTTTTTGTGTACTTTGAATCACTGCCCTCATCTCTGTAGTGTTTTGTGTCTCACTCAGATTATCAGCAACTCTAGCATTCGTCTCTAATGCTATTTCTTATTTCCTGTAAATGAGCCCTGCATTTACCTGGAGAATCTTATAACTCTACATGGCTACTCTTGTGTGTTCTCTGAAGGCTACATATATGTAAAATATCAGAACCATCTGTCACTGTCTTCCTGTCAGGGCTGGTCTGTTGGCCATCTGGTGTCCCCTTCCCTCCTCGTTCCTCTGTTGTCCCTCTTTTTTTTTTTTTTTGCGGTACGCGAGCCTCTCACTGTTGTGGCCTCTCGCGTTGCGGAGCACAGGCTCCGGACGTGCAGGCTCAGCGGCCATGGCTCACGGGCCCAGGCACTCCGCAGCATGTGGGATCTTCCCGGACCGGGGCACGAACCCGTGTCCCCTGCATCGGCAGGCAGACTCTCAAGTACTGTGCCACCAGGGAAGCCCCTGTTGTCCCTCTTTGCGTGTGTACTCCCCCACCCCCAGGCTGTGGTCCCAGGGGCCTTCTCTCCGTCTCTGGGTCACACGAGCTCTTTCCTGCCTCCATGCTTGTTGTATGACCTGCCAGGGATGCTCCTGGACCCTCATGGTTTTCAGATGCTGCCTCCTTAGGGAGCCCCTCCCTGAGCACATGAAACTTACTGTCTATCACAGACCTCTGCCTGTTCCCTTTCTAACACTTCCTCATACCTGTTTCTCCCACTAGAATATAAAACTCTCTGGAGGTGGGGACACGCTGGGCTCTGAAATATTTGATTGATGAATGATGGAATACATGAATTTTTTAAATTTCTGTTGGAATATAGTTGATTTACAATGTTGTATTAGTTTCAGGCATACAGCAAAGTGAATCAGTTATACACGTACATATAGCCACTCTTTAGATTCTTTTCCCATATAGACCATTACAGAGTATTGAGTTCCCTGTGCCATACGGTAGGTCCTTATTAGTTACGTTTTTTGTATATAGTAGTGTGTATGTGTCAATCCCAATCTCCCAGTTTATCCCTCCACACCTTGCCCCTAGTAACCATAAGTTTATTTTCTACATCTGTAACTCTATTTCTGTTTTGTAGATAAGTTCATTTGTAGCTTTATTTTAGATTCCACGTATAAGCGATATCATGTGATATTTATTTTTCTCTGTTTGACTTACTTCACTCATTATGACAATCTCTAGGTCCCAAAGGCTTCTTGGAAATGGGTACTTGAGCTGAATTTGAAAAGTGATCTTTGCAAATGAGATCATCTATACCATTTTTCTAGATTCCACATATGTATGTTAATATACGATATTTGTTTTTCTCTTTCTGACTTACTTCACCCTGCGTGACACTCTCTAGGTCCATCCACGTCTCTACAACTTACCCAATTTTATTCCTTTTTATGGCTGAGTAATATTCCATTGTATATCTGTACCGTATCTTCTTTATCCATTCCTCTGTTGATGGACATTTAGGTTGCTTCCATGTCCTGGCTGTTGTAAATAGTGCTGCTATGAACATTGGGGTGCATGTCTTTTTGAATTATGGTTTTCTCTGGGTATATGTACAGTAGAAACTAACACTACATTGTAAAGCAACTATACCCCAATAAAAATTAATTTTAAAAAAAGTGATCTATGTGAAGACAGCAGGAGATAGAAAAATCAGAGCGTTTTCGACGAGAGAGGTTTGTGTGAAGGTGGCGTTATAAAATAGTAAGTTTTGGGACTTCCCTACTGTCCAGTGGCTAGGACTCTGCACTTCCACTGCAGGGGGCATGAGTTCCATCCCTGGGCCAAGAACTAAGATCCCACATCCTGCATGCTGCCCAGCGCAGCCAAAAGGGAAAAAAAAAAAAAATAGTAAGTTTTGGAATGGAGGTGGGCCTGTGTGTGTCTCTGCTGGGCTGGGAGGGAAATGGTGATAAAGTATAAGCTCTGGGGAGCTAGCAAAAGCTTCTAACCAGGGGAGAGACCTCATCACAATGGCAGCAGTGTGGGGTCTGGTACATGAGTAAGAGGGTTCAGTTTTAATCGCCAAGGAGTAAAAATCTCTGCACCCCACTTCCTGTCTTGTTGATTTTTTTTGCCTCATCAGTGACTAAGCTCCTTGACACCCCAGAGTGAAACAGAATAGAAGTAAAAACTGGAATGGTTGCGTTAGCAGATATTTACAGATGCCTACTCTGTGTCAGGCATTGTACCTCTAATACTGTGGGCTGTGAAAACCAGTGTACAGGTTACTTTTCAGTGGTGGTTTTCCCAAGGTAAAATGAGACACATCTTAAAGATTTAGCTATTGGTGCCTGAGCCAGTGAAGACAACTTCTTACCTCCTTAAATAGGAGGGAGATGTATGTAACTTAGTAAATGTAATCAATATATGCATTACCTTGCACAGTAGGTAATAATTACTTCACACACACAGTAATAATTACGTATCTGGAGACAACCACAGATAAGAAACAGAACTATTGAAATATGTGCTTCTTTTAAGAAACTTCCAAGAGCTGCATGGAAGCCTCTGTTGTATTCTTGCTGTCAGTTTTGCTTTCGACATGTCATCTGCTCTCCGGAAACCTGACTTTCTTCTTCTGTCTGGACCCCCACACTATAACGTGTTCCAGCTGTAACATCCTTAGATTACTTATGCCACAGATTTTACTGTGTTTTGAAACTGAACTGGAGTACAATGGCTGATTTCACTATTTTTTGCATTTATTTACAAAGCTGCATTCTAGGGAAATAATTCAGTCAGCAAAGATATTTGTTTTGCACGAAAAGTGGTCATTTCAGTCTTGAAACTAGTTCATGTTGTTATCACCACAGAAAGGGAAACCGTTTTTTTTGTTTGTTTGTTTTTCAGAATAGTAGGGTTCAGAGCTGTTGCTTATTGATAGGGGAAGGGCAGTTGCCATAGCAACCTAACCGCCTCTGGAGGGAATGTGGTCATGGCCTTAAGCATCCGGCAACCCACCCAGTTTGGAGAGCCCCTCTGAAAAGAATTTCCTTTCACGGAAATCGAATTACTGAAATAAAAAGAGTTGAATTTCTGTAGCTCAGATGTGTCCGTAGGTTCGTGTTGCACACTGACTGTAATGAAAAGCAAAGCATTTATTAGTTGTGTACATACACAATGAGACCTAGAAGGACACATCAGACGGTAAACTGCTTGTGACTATGGATGACTTTGTTCTTTTGTTTTGCACATGTTAACTTTTAAGAAATAAATGTTATTTTACAAACCTTAAGAAAAAAGCATTTATAATGAACACAGTATATGGGATTTTCTTGAGGAATGAGGTTCAATCTATTGCACGTTCATTATTCCCTAAATAGGCTCTCAAACACCCAAAGCCACCTTTATTCTTTTTTCACGTGAGCTACAGAGCTTGAAAGCCATTTCAACAAGATGCTGATCGAAAGTTTTTATCAATATTTGGGGCATTCAGTGAGTGTTCTTAGGTGGAGGAAACTCATGGCATGTAGAAATCTGCTCAAGCTGTGCTGAGTGAAACAAGTGACTTAATAGTCTCATCTAATCACCATGTAACAGAAACCGGCAATCGGTGGGTCTGCCTCCAGAATTGCTCGCAGGGCAGATTGACATGTGAACACTATATTTCCAGGACCAAAACCCCACTACATTTGCTCTGCGGCTGTGTTTAATGGTTATCAGTTTGGCACGCGGCATGATTGTTTTGGAGAGAGAATAGACGCTTCAGATTTCCTTTTGGCAATTCTGGAGTCACTGAGATACCTACTGCCGAAGTGAATCATATGCACGTAATTAGATTTGCTACATCATTAGCATTTGAGGGAACCTAAGGAAAATCCTTGTGGGTTGGTGACTGGTTAGGTCAAATAGAAGCACGCTTATTGAGGGGACTGGAAATTGAAAAAGATGAAATTCTAATGCCTCGTAACCCAGATATATTATCTACATAAATCATTTTTTAATCCAGCTGTCAAAGTGATACTTTCCCAGGGATGACCGAAATGCTTGTCTCAGACCACCGGGACCTCTCTGCTTCCAGGCACAGGGACGGACTCCTCTGCACACGGCCAAGTCCACTTGATGGCATGTGTGTGTGGGCAATGAGCTTTACACCTATAGTGAGAGCTCACGGCTATTTAATAGACACCCCAGGGCCAGCCGGGCAGGCTGTGCCGGTAACCACTAATTGAAGTTGGCAGACCTCATACCGCACTTAAATTTACATTTTAACTTTAAGGTGAACTTCATTGCAATGTATTGTCTGTTGTTTTCATTGCAGGAAAAGAACTTAATTTTCTTCCCAAAAGGCATTTCTTTAAATGCTCCAGAAATTTTCTTCTGTACTTTGGATTCTGCAAAGTGACTTAATCGTGGAGAAGAACCATAAAATATTTACTGTGAGGAGAGGATTGCATTTCGTATTCCAATTTAAGTTAAGGCTAGGATACAACCTGTAACCTATGTTTATCGAAACAATTTTTCTAATCTATCAAAAAGCCGTCACATTCTTTATCAAATGACTTAGCCACCTAAGTTCATCTAGATGTTATCAGCGATAGGGAAATAAATGAAAGCAAGTAAATTTAATTTCCTGGTGAAGCACTTGAATGATTTTTTTTTTTTAACTTTTAGAAGAAGAAACTTTAAACCTACAGCCTACCATAGATTGAACATACAGTTTTTCCTGAAAATTCAGGATCATCTTCAGAACCCCAAAGTGGCAGCTTCTGCTCTGCACTCAAGCAAGTTGCTGGTTATTAACCAGAAACAAGTTCCAATCTTGTCCGCTACACCTTCCCCTCAGTGTCTCCCCAGTGAGTACATAAAAGATGCAAAACATATCCATCCGAGCTTAACCTCCTGTAACTCTAATTAAACAGACCCATCTATTCCTCCCCGCCCCCTCCAAGGCACTAAACTGCTAAGCTTTTTATTAAAATTGAAAAAAAAAAATCTTGATTGGAATTGACATAAACGAGCAGACAGTTTCACCAGTTTCTCTTTCCCGGGTATAATGGTAGCCCAGGATACAAATTTTACCTTGTATCCAAGCAAGACTCTTTTGCCCACTTACAAAGTCTTGCAGCACACTCAAGGGTAACCAGGCCAGCTGGTTCAAATACCGCCAGGGCTGCATCTACCTCTGTGACCTCGGTCACCTCATTTAACCTTCATCAGCCTGGGCGCCTCACTTGCTGCCACCACCTAGGCTAGTTGAAAGGATTAAGTGAGATGATATACATAATTATACTTGTTTATTATTAAAAAAGAACATCTCTTGGTTACTATTTAGTGAATCTCTGGCTTTTCTGTTCTCTGTCTACATGTATATACTCCTTTTCCTGAACCTATGGGCATAAGGACAAACACATTTTTTTTCCTGTAGCTTCCAAGTTGTTTCTTAGGATATTCATCATGCGTTGCTTAAAGACAAAATTATTTTTCTGTGTCCGTGTGTGCTTGTGCACATTGTTATCTGTGATATATGACAAATAGGGAATCTCATGTGATCTCTTTGGGGGATCGGTGCTATGTGTCTTAGCCTGGTGCCTAATTGAGGGACCTGATTAAATTTTTATATAGTTCAGCTCCAAGTAAGGAGATTAAAAAATAGTAAGTAAATGCCCTGGTCCATTCAAATAAAATATGTGAACATCACCTATTTATAGAAACTATATAGTTCATCAAAATGTACTAATGAACAGTATCTCTGGGCATTTCTAATATTAAATTTTTGTACTTAACTATAAAAGTAACCAGAACCAGGTCTCAGTTACTAACTACACCTTCATTAGTGTATCTATGGTTTAATCAGGCTTATTAGAAATTTGTCCACACTGAGCATACAATACAGACCTTGTGAGAATATGTGCAGAACTGGGTTCATCTCATCGGCCTACAATTTATACAAAGTTGGAAGTAGAAAAGGGGATGTGCATTATCCCCCTAATTCTCAAATATCTGGATTCTTGAAATTTCAACATGAAAATGTGTGTATGCGAATGTATAGACATTCAACCTGAAAAGCTTCTTTGCAAGAAATATTAACCAACTGTAAAGGTAGAAACATACATATGTAAATACAGTAAAGAAGAAAATATATTTTGGATACTGTATTATATTTTTTTGGATGCAGACCATAATTACAATGGCTAGATTTGTTTTAAGGAATAGGTTAAACTCATCATATTAGCAAAAGTTATCTGCAAATAAATAATGAGAGCTCTTATAGGTCTTTTCTTTACTCAGTCAGAGATTCCTGCCAGAAGCTTGTTTGCTTTGTTAATTTGTTCAATTATTAAACTTTGAGAATGCTACTACTACTGGGATCTACTTAACAAGTTTGGGAATAAACCTCCCTAATAATTGATGGTAGCCTAAAACATTTATTTCTGTGCTTTTCTTATTAAAATTGCAGTGATCTGGTGAACAGAATTAAACGGCTGAAAAATAACTTGGTCTGATTTATTCATTCAGCAAAACCAAGCTTAAAGGCTGTGTTGCTATGACACCCAAGATTAACTTAAAAAAAAAAGTATGCTTAATTTCAGTAAAAACATTGACACATCTCTTTTGGCATTATGTAAATAAAATAAAGTTGATTTTTCCCTTTTCCTTGATTTTTTTTTTACATTTAGAAAGTTGTTTTAGCATTCTTTTAAACATAAACTAGAAATTTAACATATTAAAGAGTAAGAGAAAACAGTAAAGAAAAACCCATTATACTGTAACAGAAGAGTATCATTTGTAAAATAGTAAATATTTTAGCCCTCTTTTTTTAAATTTTCTTTTTATCCAGCTTCTTAAATTTTTTAGAAAGATGGTGCCAAATGGGGGAAATCACTCTATTCCAGTAGTTTCGTTTTATAATTAGTCTTGAAACTTAAAAAATAGGTTGCAAAATTGGGACAGTGACAAATCCTACTAGAAGTTTTGTGAGTGCAGGTTCAATCCCCCCGACTCTAAAAGAATATATTTTCTATGCCATGAAACAAAGGAATCATCAGGTCGCTTTAGCTAGAATAGATTTCTGCCTTCTGAGCACCATTTGGTGTTGCGAGAATACTATACAAAGAATTTTGTTGCAGAACAAGCAGAAAAATCGAATGCTTTGTAGGATCATCAAAAGTTGCTTTACAGGAGCATTTTAAATTTCCTAGTGCCAAGCAAAGCAAAAATCCTACCTTACAGAGAGCGATTTGTTCATGAGACGACCAAGTGCTGCACTCGCTTATGTTTATCATTATGCATTCACATTCTAGGGAAATTCCACTTTCAAACTTTGCTGCCGTGTGGATGCTTTCTTCTATAGAAAGAATTTTGAACTATAAAATTTGACCAGCTTCAGCATCTGTGGAAATTTGAGAGCATTGCCTTTTTTTTTCTCTCTATTGAATGTAAAGTGTTTTAACAAAAGCATTGTAGCCACAGTGCATATTAAATGTCCAAATTCGCACATAGTGTATCTCAAAAGAATTTAGACTTTTAACTTTTTAAACCTCAGAATATCTTTGGAGACTGATAGCAGCAAATCAACAGGATGTGTTATGGGAAGATTTAATAAAGAAATGGTTTTTTTTTGGCTTTCAGTTGAAAATGATGAGGCTGCTTCAGGTCATAGCCCAAGACTGTATCTGGGGGAAAGTTTGAAAACAGAACCAAACCAAAGTGGTTTGGATGGGGTGCTAGTTTTAACTTTGTGATTGCTAATTTAGTGTTTATGAAAAATTAAAATGAGCTAATATTCGTAAAATATCTAGTACAGTCCCTGGGCCAAAATGAGCACTGTGTACTTTTTTAAAAAGTGATTTCCGATAAGATTATAAATTATAGAAAGAAGTTGTCACTTGCTTTCACTTATTTCTGATTTTAAAATAGTGAAATTTATTTATATAATAAATTATTGACTTTAATGTTAAATTTTGATTTTAAAATTTGTTCTACCTCAGTTTCTACAGTACTGTAGAATTAATGTATAGAGATTCATAGATAATTTTATATTAAGATTTTGTATATTCTGACACAGCTGTTGAATTTGAACCATGAATCATTTCTATGTATATTTTAATATCATTCTCCAACTTTGTGTTAGGTAGCTAGACTGTATCCAGGGAAAGCCATTTAGATCAGAAATAATATTTCTGTCTAACTTCAGAAAAGAGGCTTCCATTTTAAAAATGGAGTTTGAATTTAAATGACTATCCTAACTGAGAATTCAATTCCATACTTTAACTAGCTGAAAGAAATCTTGGAAAACAAAAATTGTACCAAATTGCCAGTAATTTGCATTAAAGAGGAAGAATTGGACTTTTTATTTTTAAGTCAGCAGCCATTGAAGATATTCTAGTGAAGTTAAGTAATAGAGATCTTAGCTTTTAATTTAGTCAAGATTATGATTATAAATGAAAGCTTTGCTGAAATAATTGGGATTGACTATAATGTTTTAGGTGCTCTACAAATCTGGATGAAATTATATTATTCATATACTGTCTTATTTAGTTATGTTGTTTCAACTGTGTCTTAAAAGTGAGAGACCTCATATCAACAAGTGTTTGCATCTCATGTGCATGGTGTTAGAAAAATAAAAAACATAGCTGTAATGATGGGGGAAGCATCCTGTTAGTTTGGAGGTAGATTAGGGACTCCGCTGTCTGAAGAATAAATTTCATAGGTCTGTGCTATATACAAAATTGCTACAGACGTAAAATGTATATTTTAAGCTCTGTTTTAAAACCACGATACATTCTGTTTAAACCATTAGCTTAAATGCAACATTTTATTTTACATTAGTAAAGTTGTATTTATTTAATTCAGCAATGAAATTAATTTGGAGTTGCTGGCACAGTGCCTTCACAGGTTTCTGTGACTCATTTGTCATTCAAGACACCAGCACCATTTTTTCTTCATCTGCTGAAACATGTTCTGGCTGTGGGCAAGTGTTCATGGTAGATTTAATACAAATTTTCTCTGATAATATTTGGAAACTGGGTGATGTCTAACCTTGCGTAAATAACTAGGGCTAATCAACTTAAAATCAAAATGTAAGTCTCGAAGTTCATGGACTTTAAAGCTATCAAACATGCATCATTTTGGTATATTAATTTAGTTTTTCTCATAATATTTTGGGTTAACTCTTGCTCTGCACATTAAGATCCCTAGACAAGGAATTGCATTCAGAAGCAAAACCTGTTGTTTATTGTTAAATAATAACTAACAAGGACTAAATGGAATTGGAGTTTAGGTTTAAAACTTCACAAATCACTTAAAGCTATTTCTTAATGTTTTTCCTAGAGAAGAAATGATAACTCTATGATCTATGTGTCTTGTTCAGTGCTTGTTACATTTATAGTTTAATTCACCCTCACTCCCAGCGCCCTCTTAGAAACAAAATGTATTCTCCTAGTTTAAATGCATTATGGTGGCGTAATAATTATTATGTGATATAACCCGGACCTTTTTGTTTGCCAAGTAATTTAAAAAACAGTTTTCTGAGTTACTACTTTGAAATTAAGTTGTGGATTGATGTTTCTCATTATTCCAAGAAGGAACATGAAATCTGGATTTATCGGATAATCTGATAGACAATGTATTTTGACTTTGATGTGTTTCTCATTGCAGTGACCTGCATTTCTGACTTTCCATTAAATGTTTAGGAAAATTAGTTGAATAGTTTTTCAGGAAAGTGAAAGGGATTCATCATCCTGTATCAACTATAAGAAAGTAAGAACATATATGAAAGACCTAAATTTTCTTATCTCACTTTAGACTTCACAATTTTCCAACTCGAGGTGCTATGTAGTCTTATGCAATGGGCTGTATCCAACTTTCTGTCATTAGAAGGACTGAAAAAAAATTATTCCAAAATTGTTCTTACAAAGAAATCTGAGTCTGAAATTGCCTTGAATTAAAAAACAAACGACTGCTTTAAAAATAAATCAAATGATATTTTATGGGCTTTATTCTTGACTTTTTTGAAGTGTGTGTGCCTCGATTATATTCAGTTATCTGTTGGGCTCTTTTACTTGGAATCTTCCTGTAACTGACGGACAGGCTACTTTTCTATAGTAGCAATGCTTGGAAATTAAGTTCTTTCCGGGGGAATGGGAGGGTGGGGTGGATTTTTTAACCATTTCTGGAGCTTCTGACTTCCTGATCTGGCCACACTTACTAACCTGTCATTCTAGGCCCAGGAACTGGCAGTAAGTGTGTAGGCTCCCTGCTTCTCACCAGGGGGCAGCATCAGATCCTGCCTTTCACTGGATGCAGCCTGGCTCCTTCAGTAGCTTCAGTGGTCTCCACCCTCCTTGCTCATACAGCACGTAAACTTGTTTTGGTATTTTCTTGCATTTTTTAAGGCTCAGTAAGTGTCCAATAAATGGTAGCTGTCAGGCACTGTGTTACAATGGATATTACTTCTCAGTGTTGACTGTTCTGTATACCAGGATCTTGTCTTCAGTGATGTTTTGGGCTATCATTTCAGATACCTTGTGTTTATTAGAACTTGAAAAATCTTAAGAGGAATACAAAGACCTAGCAATTATTAGGTCAATTATACTTCAAAAACAAACAAACAAACAAACTCACAGAAAATGAGATCAGATTTGTGGTTACCAGAGACAGGGGTTGGGGGGAGGGGAATTGGATGAAGGTGGTCAAAATATACAAACTTCCAGTTATAAAATAAATAGTACTAGGGATTCGCTGTACAACATGATAAATATAATTAACACTGCTCTTTGTTATGTATGAAAGTTCTCCTCACAAGGAAAAATTATTTTTCTATTTTTTTAATTTTGTATCTCTATGAGATGATAGATGTTCACTAAACTTATGGTGATAATCATTTCATGATGTGTGTGAGTCAAATCCTTATGCTGTACACCTTAAACTTATACAGTGCTGTATGTCAATTACATCTCAGTAAAACTGGAAGAAAAAAACCCTTGCAATTATTGAGCACTATGGTATGTCAGGCATGAAAGCAGGTACTTCTCATAGGCTGCTGCCCAAGCTAGAGATGCAAAAAGGCAAGGTAACAACAGAGTCACAGAACAATAGAATATCACAAGGACAGATAGGTTAGAAGTGGATTTATTTAGAGAGAAACACACTCCACAGACAGAGCGTGGGCCATCTCAGAAGGTGAGAAAAGGCACAAGGACAGAATTTGTAATACTCCTCTTTTGCTGTTGAGTAAACAGAGCCTTGGAGAGGTTAAATCCTAGTAGAACAAAGATTCCTTTCAGATAGAATTCCAAATTCCATGCTGTATCAATTATATTATACAGCCTTGCCATAAAAACAAGAAAAAGATTTGTTGAGAGTGACCATAGCCACACTGCGGAATGCTGGAGGCTGATTTCAGTGATGTGAATCCTGTGACACGGTGACAGGAGAATTTACGGCTGACGTCCTTAAAACTTTCGTGGGGAAATGAGGCTAAGTTTTGAGACGTCTTGAGCGATCCCATGAAAGCCCTAACTTATATACATTTACATACACATGTAATAACATATAACCTGTATTACATTCACCAAAACATACGGATAAATGCAATACTTGGTTTTTTGTGTGATGAAGACTGTTACAATCTACTCTCTTAGCAGCTTGCAAATTTGCAATACAGTGTTATTAACTTCAGTTGATATTAAGTACACTTAACTTTTAAAGCCTATCAGTAATATTTTGTCTTAATCATGGATCCTATTTTATTAATTTTTATTTATTTTTATTTTCATCTGCTAGAAAATTTACAGGATCTCTGTCGTCCGCAATTTCTCCAAGATACTTAAAATTTTATTTTGTTTTGTTTCAGAAAATCGGCAAATAGAGAATTTTTCTTTTGCCCGGGTCTATGATTTTTTGATTTGAAATTGTTATTTCACATTGTTTGCTTCCTTTTCTGGTTATAACATGCATAGAAACACAGATGGCTCATACATAAACAATTTGAGTTATGCTTCTTTAAATTATTTAGGATAGCCTAGGAGTTTCCTGATACCCAGGACCATCTGTTTATTGCTCTATGTGTTACCTTCATGCTTAAGTGTGTGCTTTCAGCTTTTCCACGTCTTAACGTCTACCTTCCTTATATACATGGGAAAGGCTTCTTAGACCGAATTTAACCCTTTTGAGGCTCTGTTGTAAAAACCTTAATCCCAGCTTGCCTTCCATTTTATTTTTATTTTTTCTTGTTATTGCTATTCTCAGTAGTTGTGCTTCAACATTTGCAGAATGAATGTAGTCAGGTTTGAGTCTTAACTTGGCTCTGTACGTAGCTTGTCAACCTTGGGCAAGTTCCTTCACCTTGGTTTCTTCATCTGTGAACTGGAATATAATACCTACCTCATAGATTTGTTAAAATGTTTAGATGAGATAAAATACAATTCATTTAGCACCACACCTGCTGCATCATAAGTACGGGTTACTATTATTATTATTAACATATTTTGGAAAGAAAATTCTCATACTTACAAAAAGGTATATTCAGAAGTAAATTCAAATACCCTATATTAGAGTTTCGTGCAAGGGTCTTTTGGAAGGAATATGTTTTTCTCAAAGCATCTGATTATTTATACCACAAGCACGGTATATGTAGGTGTTACTACCTGATTGATTTAAGGTTTACTTTCAGTTCTTCTCATTGGATCCAAGGTGAAACTTTGGACCATGAATAGCTGGAAGGAAGTTTCTCCTGGCACCTGGCTGGGTTCTCTTCTGTTGCCCCTGATTACATGTTCCACTGTGATTTGCTTTGTAACCTCACCGTCCCATCTGTCATTGTTCCGTGTGGATTGAGCCTGTCCACATACAAGCTCCCCAGGAAGAGAGACCAGAAACTGGTACTTCTCATCTTAGCCCCTGTGCTGGAGACTACCTGCAGTCCTCATGACAACCCTGTGGGTTAGGTAACTGTTTATTCCGAATTTTATGCAGATTAATATTTCTGAATCAAAAATCACCCCAGTTAAAAAAATATAAGTGTACTTATGTGACCAATGGAAAAGAAGAATATGATGAATCTGGATTGTTTTGAAAATTCAGGGCATATGGTTGCTATAGTTATGGTGTCAAAATGTGGTATATAACGAAGAGAGATACTTTGTGCAGCATTAATCTGGTACATTGATCTATAAATCTGCCAATGAGTTTCAAATATTCCTTTTTCTGTGTGTGTGTGTATGTACAGCTTCTATATGAAAAAAACTGAGCTTGAACAAGGATGCCAGTTTTAATGGTTGCCCAAAGAAACATGTAGTCACACATAAATCATTCATATGTGAACCAGTTCAGTGGGAAGTAACTCTGTACAGCTGCTTGACCCAAACATCTTATTTCCAGTTGCTTTAAAAGAAGTTTTAACACAAGTCCGTGGAAAGAATAACTTGTCTCTTTAATATACTTTAGATAGCAAAGTGTTAAAATTTCATACTGTTTCCATAGGTTAGGGTATATCCTTATAAAACTGAATCATATATTCTTGAATTATCTTCCATGATTTTTAGAATTACTTTTTATATATTTATATAAAGTAATTTATAATAATTTAATTCCATATACCTTACAGTAATTGTTTCCAAATTAAGAAAATGCTACATATAAAATCACAAATTTGTGTTAACACAAAATAGGAACTTTTATCCACATAAGATGATTCTTCTTTTTACTCTTTACTTTTATATCAGTGCCAATTAATTACAAAAGTAATACTGTGTCACAAAAGCTCCAACAATACATATAAGGTACAAGTAGAGTCGTTTGTCACTTCCTTGTCACTCCCAGCCTCCAAGGGTGGCCTCTGTTGACAGTTCAAGTGTGACCTCACAGACCTTTTTCTATGCTCCCGCAAACATGTAGATGCATTCCTGTAGAGTGATTCTCACATTCTTGAGAAATTAGAAGCATTGCTGTTTAAAAATAAATTTTAGTTTGGTGATGTTGGTCATTCTGCTAAAAGGAGTGATTTTCACAAACACTGAAACATCATTTTGTCATAGGCCAGCTTTCCAGGGAACTAGTTTGAAAGAATAATATTTTATACCAGGTGTAAAATCAAAGGTATTTAAGGGAAATATTTTCCCCTGGCTTTTCTGTATTTTGCAGTGCCCGTGGAGAGTTTGTGTATGAAGAATGCAGTATTCAGGGGAGGCGGAAAAACAGCTCGTGTCAACTAAAGTAATAAACTGAGTTAATCCTAAATTGACAATTTAAATCCCTTCAAAATAACTTGTTTCAATCAAGAAACAGTCTACCCAATCTGTCATCTCTTTTGAGCTTATTAGTAGTGGAATTTCTTAGGTGACTCTTTAAACCTTATGTCTGCAAGGTTCTCAAGTTATTGATGAAGATTTCCTGTTGCTGGGAAAACCAGCACTACTTGGTGTTTGATACTGTACGTCGCAGTAGTTATTTGGGGGGCAGGAAGAGTGTGCAAATGGCCAGCTGCTTCCCTTTGGGGCTGACTCTTCTATTCCCAGGCCCTTTCTGCCCTGATACACTTGTCACTGGGAGAAATATATACAGAAGATAGGGACTGAGCATCAGCATTCCTTTAAAAATTTCTGCTCAAATGAAATGCAAAACTACAGTTAGTAAAATATGTAAGAAAATGTGGACCTTTCCAGAGCATTTGTGACACAAAGCAATGGAGAAAGTGGATGTGAAAACTCAAAGATGTGATTTCAGGTAATAGCTGTGAATGGTAATATCATTTTCCTAAGAATAGTTTAATCACATATCTCTTTTGAGATTTCTTTTAACTCTCTAAAAATTTTATTTTCAAATTTGAATTTGTCACTTGAATAACATTTCTTTTTTTTTCCTGAAGATAACTTTCTACAGGGTCTCCTGTGGTCAGGATCTTACTTTTTTTAAATTAATTAATTAATTTTTTATTGAAGCACAGTTGATTTACTATGTGGTGTTAGTTTTAGGTTACAGCAAAGTGATTCAGTTATACATATGTATATATTCTTAGGGATCTTACATTTTTTTGAACCAGATCTCTAGCCTCCTGGAGTTCATAGTCTCTCAGGGAAGATAGATAATTGGGCAAAAGCAATGGATTGTGCTGAGTTCAGTGCTGTGGGAGTTCAGGGCAGAAGCCTCTCCCTCATCAGTGGTGCAGAGTTGAGGAGGTGCTGTCAAGGAAGGCTTCCTGGTGGAGGTGACTCCCAAGGTGATAGGTGAGAGATGTTCACACATCAGTTGGGCAAAGAGCGGTAGTGGGCTTGGGGTGTGAGTAGCCAGGGGACTGTCAGTGTCTGCAAAACCTGGCTGTGAGAGAGACCTGAACATAGGCAAGTAACTGGTAGTTCAGTCTGGTTACATAGAGTAATTATAAATATTTATTGTGAAAGTAATACATGTTTGTCCTATATAAAATTTGAAAAATTCAAGAAACAAGAGAAACCATATACTGTCACTAATTTCAAGCTGCAGAGTTTACTGTGAACATTTGTCATGATTTTGTCATTTGTACACAGCCTGTTTGGTATAATTCCACTTTGTCTTAAGCAACAGATATGTATGTAGGCATAAAATGCATATACATATATGAAAACATATCTTAAGTAAAACTCGGATCAGGCCAAACATGCTATTTGTTACCTGCTTGTTTCACATTATAATATTATTATAATGTGAAAAAATTATAATGCCCCTGGATGCCATTGTATTTGAAAGTGAAATGTTTCATTTCTGTGAATAAAATATTTTTGAAGCTAACCATCTGGATTCTTCTCTGCAGGAAGAATGTTTCCTGAACCTGGAGGCTCCTATATCGAGGGTATGTGGGTACGACACGCCGTTCCCTCACATTTTTGAGCAGTTCTACATCCCAGACAAATGGAAGTGCTATGACGCCCTTCGAAAAATGATCAACTATTGACCACAGGTAAGTCTGCCCTGCGTTTTGAGAAAGCTAGTGCGTGTTCCTCACATTAACGTCCTGTTGATCAAGGAACAACCGTCATCAGTGTGTTGTCTTTTCATAAATGGCAACTTCCAGAACAAAGTGTGGATTTCAGGAAAAAAAATGTGAATTTATAGTAGTATGTTTACATTTAATAGAACTATATCAAGCATATGCATTATCTGATTTCTATAAAACAAATACATGCACATGTTAACATTGAATAATCGCTAGATGAAGATGCCGTCTGCCATGATCGCAAATATACCTTACCCTGTTGTTCCAACTTTATCCTCGTTTCTATATATTTTTATCTGCAATTTAAACCGTTCTTGAATAGGGTTAATTTCTGTTATTTAAAGATGGCTCTTCAGGCACCGTTAAATTGGACTCCAGTGATTTAAACTATATGATGATCCAGCGCATTATGAAATTTACCTTCACGTTATCTTGAAAGATACGTTTGTTGAACGGGAAACCTATTTATTATGTATAAGGGAAATTGTTACTTAAAAAAAAAAAAAATCCAGCACCGCTACCATTCCCAGAACCTTTCTTGGCAGGTGAACGTTTTAAAATTATGGCTAATAAGTGACTTTTATTCATTGTGATTTTCTAGGTCATGCTTTTCTGTCCCTCTGGCAGTGTTATTCTAGCAAAAATGAATACCATTTAAAGACTGTTAAGTTAGTTTTCAGGGCTTTAATATAGAAGATGCTATCACCAATACACTGATTTATTTTACCTTTGGCATTTTTGAAATGGTTCAAAATGCATAGATAGGGATTAAGTGCTTTACATTTTAATATCTAGGTTGTCCAAATAATAATAATACATTTTGAAGAACCATGATCTTTGAAAGGAAAGAGAAGAATAGGCTTTATATAATAGCCCATACTTTTTAAAGATTAGGAAATACTATGATTCTTGAATTCTGTGTATGGGTAGTAAAGCCAGCTCACCTCAATCCAAAGAGAGAGGTACCTTTACCTTTGGGCACGTAGAGAAAATAATGCCCTCCGTCCACCACTATGATCCCCACCTTTTTGTAGTGCTGTTCTATCCTCTATTCTGAGGATATTGTCATAGGCATTAGTAGGGCCATTAGTCTACATGCCCCAGTATTCTCTCAGACATGCAGAGGTAGACACTGTATTTCTGATGGCCTCTTAATGTCTGTGAGAGCAGCTAGCTTCTACAGTCTCACTTAAGCCTGGTTAGAGGACTTCCTCACTTTTATGTCCATCTTGTTCCTTGCATGGACCATCCGTAATGGAAAGACAAGGTAATACTCTGTGGCCGTGTCCTTGTTGCTTTTTTTTTTTTTTTTTTTTTGGGGCGGTACGCGGGCCTCTCACCGCTGTGGCCTGTCCCGTTGCGGAGCACAGGCTCTGGACGTGCAGGCTCAGCGGCCATGGCTCACGGGCCCAGCCGCTCCGCGGCATGTGGGATCTTCCCGGACCGGTCACGAACCTGCGTCCCCTGCATCGGCAGGCGGACTCTCAACCACTGCGCCACCAGGGAAGCCCCTGTTGCTATTTTTAAAGTAATCTTTAGGTGCTGGTTTTAAATTTGGATATGTATTTCTTTTTGAACCTAAAAAAAAACAAATTTAGACCTCTCATGAAAATACGATAAAAGAAGAGTAACTCCTCTATGCTAAAAGTTACATATGGCATTAAAGAAAGTAGTCATGCAGTTGAGAAAATCTGTATTTAATTCATGGTGGCCAGAGTGTCTATAATCGTTATTGACTTCTTTTACAGAAAAACCGGAAGATTAGGACTAGATACGGAAATATTTTTCTGAATTTTTAAATATTTCCTCTTCTTGAAAATAGAGTTTTTATGAAATGAACCGACTTGGATATTGGCTGGAAAATGATGAATTAATTATTGTATTCACATATATGAATTGATAATTTCCGTTAAGAGTTATTTCAGATTAATTTTTAAAAATATTCTGCATGGTAGGCTTATAAATTCCATTTAATTACGTCTGTAAATACTGGATGTGGGATACTATTCAATAAAGCAAAAATGAGGCTTTGTTTTTGCCTTTAGTAAAAAGAATTCTTGTGGCCGAGTAAAAGAGTGACGTAACTTGTTAATTCCATCTGAATGAAAGTGAAATGTTTAGAAATGCTGATTTTTCAACTTTATTGTATTTGGTTTCATTCTTTATGGCTCAGATAGTTGTATGTTGATGAAACTTCTGGAATGTTTTTCCTTGTTTTTCCCACTTGTCCCAACAAGGTGGTCTACTGGGGGGCATGCTCATCTTTTCTCCAGAGCGTGGTGAGGCAGGAAGGATCATCTTTGCTTCCGCTCTTTCTTTTTCTGGGACGTGGACAGCCTGAGCCTGTCTTTTGTTATAAAATCATCAAGCTTTTGCTGCAGTTTTTTGTTTTCTTTGGCCACGATGTTGCAAAAAAAATATTTTTTTCCATGTCCTTTATATTAATATGTAGCTGAAAAGAAAAACAGCATGAATAGCGACATAAGGAGGAAGCCTCCTTGCTGGGGACTTTGTCAGGGCCTCTTGTATCTGACTAGGCCTTTCCCACCCTTCACCATAGTGTAGACAACGGCCTCAGGGACCCCTTTGCAGAAGCCCTCACCCTCCGGCCCTGCCCTCAGAGGGGGTGCTCTCATCCCTGCCTTCCCTCCCATACACCCAAGAAGAGCTCTTCTCACCAGTTCCAGCTGAAAGATTCCCCCCCACACACACCCCAACAAAAATCAGAGAAATAGGGTCATGTAGTGTTTTCCTTTCTCTATAAACACTGGAAAAAATGGACATTTTTTTATGATTGCAAATGTATATATTACTTTAAAACTACAGTTTAAAAAGTTGTGTCCTGTTTATTTTTATCAGATGTTTGGAGGAGGATATGGAAAGTGACATTTGTAGATTGCCAGAGACTTGGAGTAAAGTAAAGAAGGCACTTTGTAACAGATTCTGGAGAGCAGTGGCTAAAATAAACTAAGCTTTTGTTAGGGGTAAAAACAAAGCCCTGTCCTTGGTTTATGAATAGAAACACCTGAACAGTATAGGATGGGAAAAGATGTACTTGTCAGCAGTAAGTTTGGAAAAGATTTAGGGTATCCATCTGGCTTATGGTTCAGGACATTCTGAGTCGAAGACGCCAAAACTGAGTATGGACCTTGGCTTTGGCCTTCCCTCGGGAACCCTGTGCTCGCATGGTCAGTCCAGCAGAGCAGGGAATGTGTGCTGGTCATCCACGTCTGGGCCGATAACGGGTTCTATTTGAACATATTTGGTTTAGTTGGACTTATTTTTTTTAGTTGATATTATTTATGATTTCAGTTGAAGTTACTTGTTTTATTGCCATTGGTATCTTTTTAATACTATTTTTAAAATTCATTTGTTGTTGTAAGAATTTTCCCTTATTTTAATTTTCTTTTCTTTAACTGTTTCCCTTCTCCAGTTAGCCCTGCAATGCCCACCAGTAAATGCCCCCTTCTCTTCCAAAATAAAGAAGTTACAGTTCATGCTAAACTCGGTCTACGGCGCAAGAAGTACATATACATCTAAATAATTGCCTTAAAGAAATTTTTTTTTTACATGAAATGAATTGTTCCATATTGTGAAAATAAGAAAATTGTGGTGTGCTCCAAGGATAAATAACAAGATAAACTCAAAGGGCCAACACTGCCTGAACAAAGAGTTACAGGACTCCTATCACTCTGTCACAATGTGACCATTGCAATGTCCCAGAGCCCTCCCAAGCAGCATGCCCTGTCCCTTTCCCATCCCATATAAGGAAAGACATTAGCCCCATTTTTCTGCTGCTCAGCACACTGAAAGTATACATACTCTGCCCAGTCAGCAGATGACTTGCAGGTTCCCTGGCTGTAAAAACAGACAAGCAACCCATGCTCAGCGTCGACTTTCCCTGGCTACCAGGAAGTCGGCCCGCTGTTCTTGCAGCGACTCTTCTCTTTAATAAACTCTATCTTCCTTACATTCTGCCTTGTGTCTGGAAATTCTTTTCCAACCTGCGCTCGGACCACGACAAAAATAGCAATGAGAAGACGCTCAAGAGATGTTAAAGGAATTCCAAATTCCCCACTACCCCCAGCCTCAGGATAAAGTCTGCTCCATGTGACAACATGAATGTATAAGTGAATATAATCTTCTACGGTTCCAATTACCCAAGTCCTTTCGCAAAAGAATATCACATCCATGTTCCGTCCAACGGATAGATATTATCCAAGCTAAGTAAACAGTACACATTAGAAAGAGAAATGAGGCACAAGAGCAAGACAGTTACCTCATTTTAGTCCGTGAAATTTAAGTCACAGAAGCTAGAAACTCTTGCTGGGATCCTGAGAAGACATCCCACAGAGGGTCCACACTCGGTTTCGCGAAATCTCCTTCCTGTCAGCTTGCCTGAGGTGGACTCGTGTGGCTTCTGGCTGCTTGGCCTCCCTGCCCCCACTTCTAGAAACAGCACTGCTGTTTGTTTAGAGAACTCCCTCTCCCAGCTCATGTGGCTCTCTCTGGAGGGGCTGCCAATCCCATTGCCATCCGGCACCAGCCACAGGGATGGCCCTGGCCCAGGCCCTCCGGGTACCACAGGACAGAAGGTCGGGTTGTTCATGCAGAAGCACAACTTAGTAAGCCTCAGACTCGTCAGTGACACTAAATTCTAAAGGACTGGTTCTCAAACCTTTACCAGTTCCAGGCATACCAGGGATAGAGCTGACGGGTGTGCACCGTGTAGGCACACAGCACTGCCTTAGCAGAGATGCTCAGCTGAGGGCTGAGGAACACGACCCCAAAGCCTCATGTTGGAATTTTCAGAGAGACCTGAGGTTTGGAGACTCTGATGTGTTTTCCTAGGCCATTGAACTTGGAAAGAAATAGGGAACATTCATATATGGGCAAAGATTTGGAAACCCTGACACCTGATACCTCCCTGAATATGGTATTTAAAGATATTTGCCAGGAAAATGAGAAATAAAATTAGAACAAGAATGAGGAAATCATAGGTGGAAAGGACTAGAAGTAAAACTGGAAACAAGTTAGATGAAAAGATGTACATCAATAATTGGCATAAATACACTTTTTGTTGTTGTCGTGCCGTGAGGCTTGTGGGATTCTAGTTCCCCGACCCGAGATTGAACCCAGGCTCTCAGCAGTGAGAACACAGAGCCTAACCACTGCACCACCAGGGAATTCCCATAAATACTCTTTTTATGTGAAACAAATGTTCTACGTTTGACAAAAGGAATATATCACAATGAAAATATAACAGTTAAATTCTTTACATTCTAAGTGCGTAGTACTAAAATGTAAGCAAAAACTTATAAATGCAAAAGATACGAACAGAACGGTTGTAGAAGGCTTCGTCACCCCACTTTCCATTTGTTACCTGAAGCAGACAGGAATAAGCAATAGGTTTAGGTCAATAGAAATATATTTTAAACTTTGTGTCTTCGTAAACAGAGACTATGTCGCCTCTTAGCCTATACACAGGCGGTTTAAAAAATTGACCATATACTGTACTAAGGCGCAAAGGAAACTAGCAGTAAGTTCCCCAAAGAAAAGAGTATTCAGAGGTACCACATCCCACTTAGAAATAAAAAGGCAGCCAGATAAGTAACTGTGGAAGCAAGGAGGAAGCAACTACAGCATAATGAGAAAAGATCACTGGCGTGTTTCAGCCAAAATTTTACTCACAGATAAATTCACAGACTTTAAATCTTTAAAAAAGAAATTCTGAAAATACAAGGATGCAAGAATAAAGGAGGAAGAAGCACAAGAAGAACGAGAAGAAGGAAGTTAATAGCAGAACATTCCGAATGAGAAAAATGAAATTGTAAAATCAAAGTTATGTTTTTTGGTAAACATGAAAGTTTTTCTTTCATTTTATACTGTCTGTTCCCTGTGAAGGTGGAGGTTTTTATGTAATCATGATATCAGCAAATAAAGGCTACATAATTGTTGTTCCTGTATCGGGTAACACTTTCAAGGTCCTTCATTTGAGGAGAGGAAATAATTTAGCCAAACCTAATTGTTTATCCAATGTATTGATAAACAAAGGTCTTTGCTTTTAGAATATTTTGTTCCATCATTTTAAGAAAATAATTACTAAGGTCTTGTTTTGCTAAGTCCTTCAGTTTCTTGCCGAGGCCTACTTGGCTACCGTAAATATCTTATTTCTGTGAATTTTCATAAGATACAGTGACCGTTGTCGAAGAAATATTAATCAGTCGATCTAAGAAAGAAATGGAAAATTTTATTCAAGCCAAATTTGAGGATTATAACCCGGGAAGAGCATCTCAGAAAGCTCTGAGAACTGTTCCGCTCGTTAGAAGTCAAGGCACAGTTGTATAAGTCTTTTGAGATAGAGGGCTGTACATTAAATGACGTATTATTGACGGTTTACAGAATCCAGATCTAAGTGTCATCGTGGTCCGTTACAAAATCAAAAAGGAATGTTATCTTTAAGGAGTTATCTTGTTGATGCTACGAGAATGTTGCTGTTGATGGTCGAGCTGGTATTTCTGCCAATGGGGACGGTTTGGTGATTCATAATGCAGATACACAATGCACACTGCGGGGAGAGAGGAGGCCAAAAGGCAGAGAAATTTTTTTATGTTTAAATTTTTCTTGTCTTGCCATAAAATATGAATTTTATTTCACACTATAAAGAATTAGAATAATTTTTAAAAATATTTTCTTGATCATTTGGAACGTCTACCTACTTATTACACTGGGATTTTTTTCCCCTTCATTCCTAATTTTTGTTTTAATTGAAGTATAGTTGCTTTGCAATGTTGTATTAATTTCTGCTGTACAGCAAAATGATTCAGTTATACATATATGTACAATCTTTTTTATATTTTTTTCCATTATGGCTTCTCATAGGATATTGAATGTAGTTCCCTGTGCTATATACAGTAGGACCTTGTTGTTTATCTATTCCATATATAACAGCTTACATCTGCTAATCCCAGCCTCCCACTCCATTTCTCCCCCAACACCCTCCCCCTTGGCAACCACAAGTCTGCTCTATGTCTGTGAGTCTGTTTCTGTTTCATAGATAGGTTCATTTGTATCATATTTTAGATTCCACATGTTTTACTGGTTCCAGAAAGACAGGGAGCTTTGGTCTGTTTATTACAATTCTGCAGAGCCTAGAAAAGTCCTGGTCTACAGAGGCTCTCAATATGCTGCTGAACAAACCCATGAAGGGAAATGCAGGCCTATACTTGAATCAGACCTTGTACTTGAAAAGCACTTAGGCAGAGCCCTCTTTGAGTAGTGTAGACATTTAAAGTAATATATTGATAGTATTTGATATTTTATACCAGTTGATATTCTAGACCGTCAGAGACATGGGGTTGTATTTCATTTCTTCAGGAATTTCAGGAACAGAAACAGTCCTTCTGGTAGGGCAAGACCTCAGAAGTCCCCAAGAGATGAGCATCGTTTCTATATTTTTAGGCCTATTTCTGCAGATAGATTTCAAATCCATGTATTTTTTTAAGGGGCTCTAAGACAATATTGTACATTAAAATGTGTCTGCAAATGGACAAACCAGAATAGAATGCTCATTCAAAGCTGTTTTTTGAGAGTGATGAGATTATCAGTAATTTTCCTTTATTTTCTTCATCTCTGTTCTTGTAAGTCACAAACAGAGAGCCAGCCTGGCTCAGAGCTATCCTACCAATGGTCCCATCTTCTGTTTGGTCTGCAGACTTGGGACTGGGCCAGAGGTAGGACACCATGTCCTTGGCCACAGTGACTAGTCAAGGGATGGGAGGTGACCCAAACCAGCCAATCAAAGCCATTTTCAGGATTTTTCAAACAAACAGATCTGGGGTGATGTTATTCTGGAAGGACCTACTGCCACCTTCCCTGTAGAGGAAGGCCATCTTCATCCGAGAAAGAAAGGCACCAATGTACTAAGGAAAGACATTATACAAGCTGGGTCAGTGCCCCCACGGCCAGCTGACCAGCTCCACTGCTGCCATGTGCAGCCTCAACTTCCTTTCACTCTGTGAGGAATTGCCCCAGGGTCCTTCCACTTTGTTCTAAATTGGATTTCTGTTGCTTGCAAACAGAAACATCCTAATTCAGTCCTTCCAATGCTTTGGAATATATTCTTTTTGAAAGAAGAAAGTCCACATGTTTTAACTAAAATGTTCTTGGGGAGAACCCTTCACCCTTGGGACTAGTGTATGTATTGTGCTTGATTTTTTTCTTATCTACGACATGCAAACTAGATGGAGATACTGTGTTAATATCAAGTATCTCAGCCATAAAATAAATGAATTCAGACTTTCAGCCTGAAAGTTGAATGCTAGCAACCTTCCCTTAAGCCAAGAAAATGAGCAGTTCCACAGCATCTGTCTTTTGGAAGCCTTACTCTTTGGAGGCTTAGTCACATAAAGTTCTTTACTGAAGTCATGAGACCTTAGAACTGTTTTTAAACTTACCCATATAGCCCCAAACAGCCCTTGGGTATTTTCTTTTTTGAAGAAGTTTAATATGCCTGTGGTCAGTCTAATAACAAATGTTTCTTTGAGAATACTTTGTGTAAATTCCCCATATTTTCCTCTTTCCATTGAAGCATACATTTACTTTCACCCTATTTCACCTTCTACGTGAAATATTTCAAGGAGGTCAGAGAACACGCGTGTGGTGACTGTGTGCCTTTCACCAAATGTAAAAATTGCAAATTACAATTCATCTTCCCTAGGTTACCCTAACCCAGAGGAAAAATTAAATTAATACTAATAGCAACAAGTAGTGTTTTGTTTTTTGTTTGTTTTTTAATTCTATCCCAACTGCTAGACAGCCTCATCAGGTTCTCCCTAATTATTTGGGAGAGTTGCTGGAGGGTTGCTTGGACAACCATGTGGAATCCACAGTTCTCTGGGTCTGGCTTCACATCCCTGCAGAAGTGTCTGCTGCCAGCAGCTGCGACAAGGGCCACCTGCAGCTGGTACTCCCTGCCCCGAAACTCCCCCGCAGGGATGAGGCGTAAGTGTGGATGCCGGTGATACTGTTCCTCATTGGGTCTCTGGAGCGGAGAGACAATGCTCTGTGTTCTTCCCGGAAGCAGGAAAATCATCTCCCATTGTGATACATGGATCCCAGGAGAGCATGGCTGTGTGCCCCCAAAATCTCATGGATATTTGGTGAAACAGACCATGTGCTATTCACTGGTGACAGACCAATTCTTGTACTTAGAAGCTCTGTCCCTCTCTGGGGCTCCAGCATTGTTATTGGTCTAGTCTGGGTCCCCAGCTCCCTCCTCTCTGAGACCAGGCTCCTCCGCAGGGCTCCTCTGTCTCTCTGTACATAGAGACCATTGGCCAACCTGCCTGCCCATCTTGCAGGTCAGTCTAAGTGTTAGAGCAGTGTACTTTAGTCCTAACTAGGTTTACTCTTCCAAGAAAGGACCTCATGTCTATCAGATTTATTTGATGTTATTATGTGCACAGTAATAATTTTCATATAGATCATGGGAAAATTGCTTAGGAGAAAATGGAATGGCAGTGGTGTGTGATTTATGGTACATCCATATGATTAGGTACTCTATAGGATTTGCAAGTAATGATTACGAAAATTATGTAGCAACATGGAAAGATGCTTATTATATACTTTTAAGTGGAAAAGTCATGGTGCAAAATTATATGTATATTATGATTATGACTATTATTACTTATGATTACAACCATTATTACTTAAGATTTTTCTTGCATAGGAATAGAGAATATAGCAGCACTGTTAGAGTGAGAACCATATATCATAATAAAGGGGTAGTTTTTAGCATGTTAATAACGCAAACTAATAAAAGTACCGAATATATACTTTACTAAACTGTTAGCAAGTATTAAACATTGCGTAACCTTCCTATTTAAAACATGGTTTCTAAGCACCGGTACTAAAGAATCTTTTAGTCCATCTGATTACTGCAAGAACCTGAAATAAATAAAATACAACTTTTTCCTTTCTCTCTCAAACTCTCTCTCCCTCCCCCCTCACACACACACACACACACACACACACACACACACACACACTATGAATTATTCGAATGAGAACGATTCATTAGATAAACTCAGAAGCAAAGACTAAAACAAGAAATAATTCATCTCCTACAGTTCTATACTAATGCCTTTGTAACATCTTGACCCTTTCTATTATGATTTATAAGTTTATTAGTGTTATAGCAGAAAAAAGATGTCACATTCAAAGGTTTTAATTGAATAGAGTTTAATAAAGGAACTTATTTACAAAGTTCTGGGCAGAGGTAGGGAACCAGGAAGGAGAGGTGAAGCACCCACGAGCTCACAGCTCTCTCTGGGAAGTCATCACCGTGGAGCCTGAAGTGGCGTGGGTAGGAATGGTCCTGGAGCCCGGTGAGAGCGGTTGCCATGGAAGAGGGGCTGCCTGACAGGAGCTGTGGCCACAGAGAAGCAGGACAGCTGCTGAAACAGCATGGGCGTGGGAGAGAGGAGGGTACATATCCTGGTCTCTCTCTCTCCTTCTACCCCCTGATAGCCTGTCAGTGCTTCCCTTTGGCCAAATCCAGTTTCAGGCCAAGAGGCCGACTAGCTTGGTGGTGTCATCCCCGGTGTAGCCTTTCCAGAAACAGAGCAGGGCAGAGCCGTGGGGAGTGGATGCAGAGGGGTGAATGGAGACTAACCCGCATGAGGAGCCCCCAGCTATTCTATATCACAGGAGGCACCCACCCAGGGAGATGCCTGTTGAACTGCAAGCTGACTGTGTTTGAATCTGATGAAAAATGGAGATCGTTTTTAGTCATGCCACCTTTTCCTGGGCGAGCCTGGGCCTTTGATGGCTATGTGTTCTGCCGGTGGAAGTTTCTGGTGGAGCATCTATGCCCTGTCTTTGCAACGATACCATGGGAGCCCTCCTTCCTGCAAAAACCTGGACTGTTTGAGCTCTCAGTCTGGCACGGCTGCCACGCTGGAGGAGAGCTTCCGTTTCTGTTTGCCAGCTCACACCTACTGTTCCCTGGGCCGATGCTTTTATCTTTCATTTTGTTGGAGCGCATCCTGCAGTAGATTCCTTAGAACGTCTTCATGAGAAGCTAATTTCTTGATTCCTTTCTTGTCAGAAAATGGCCTTCCTCTAACCCTTGACTCATAGTTTGGCTGAGTATAAAATTTTAGGCTAAGATACATTATTGTCTCAGAATAGTTAAGGCATTGCTTAATTCTTCTCAACTTGTCTTAAGTCTCTTATTTTTTCTCTCAAAATTTACCTCTTTATCAGACTTCTTGGGATACTTCCTTAATCTTGTCTTCTGATTTTCTATCCGTTAGCTTTATTTTGGCCAACTTTTTTTTCTGATCTCTCTCAGAGCATCCTCTTATTTTAAGGCTGCCATATCAGCCTGTATATGTATGTGTACCTGTATATGTATGTGTACATACACATATATACAAATATATATACATATGTGTGTGTGTGTGTGTGTGTATCTCAAGATATATATTTGAGTTATTGCTTTTTTAGGAGTTTTATCATGTTTTCTGAATTATATTGTTTCCTCTGGTTTCCATTTTTCTGTTTCTTTTGGCTTCTCTTTTTTGTCATATGTATGCTGATTACCAGTTGGTTTTATTCAAGACTGAGCATCAAAAGCTGACCTGGATTGTGATATATACCTGCAATGGAATACTATTCATCCATAGAAATGAGTGAAATCCTGATACACACGGCAAAAGGGGTGAACCTCCAAAACATGCTGAATGAGGGATGGCGGACACAAATAGTCACCTGTGATTCTGTTTATATGAAGGATCCAGAGTAGATAAACCCATGGAGACAGGATGTAGATCAGTGGTTTCCTGGCGCTGGGGGAGGGGGAGAATGGGAAGAAAGTGCTTAATGGGTACCAGTAAGGGGGTTTACTTTGGAGTGATGGACAAGTTGTGGAATTAAATAGAGCAGCGGTCCCCAACCCCCAGGCCCCGGACCAGTAGTGGTCCACACAGCAGGAGGTGAACGGTGGGCAAGCGAGTGAAGCTTCATCTGCCGCCCCCCACTGCTCACATTATCACCTGAACCGTCCCCCACCCCCCCATCCGTGGAAAAATTGTCTTCCACTAAACCCGTCCCTGGTGCCGGAAAGGTTGGGGACCGCTGAAATAGAGGAAGGGGCTTCACAACATTGCGAGTGTGCTAAATGCCGCCAAATTGTCCACTTTAACGTGGTTCACTTTGTTATGTGACTGTCACCCCAATACATTATTTTTTTAAAGCTGGGAGAGCTGTGGATGTGCGTGTGGCATGACAAGCAGTGGCCTTCATTTCCAGATGATTAGGCAGAGATTCCCCCCACCTCGAGAGCACCCCAACATGGCTGGCACAGGAAAGGCTGTCGTCTGAAGGGTGGCAGCCTAGTTCATTAGGTGCCACTTGGACCCGGGGTCTGGATGTCACGTTCAATTCCATGTTTTCTACCTTGGACATTGTTCCATCCTTCCTCTGGACCAGGTGTTCCTGATCCCAAAGGCTGTCCCTCTCAGTCTCTCTGGAGGATAATCCCCCGAGTCTCCATGGGGCAGGCAGACACCCAGTTCTGTCCTTGTGAGGGGGAGGGAAGGCAATGCCCCCGGGTCCTCGCCTGGCTTCAGCCCCGCTGTGGGCCACACCGAGACTCTGAGGTCAGCCTCTTGCCGGTGGCCGTTCCTGCGCGCCGCGGTCTTTCTAGTCCTGGCTTGGGGCTTACTCTTCGGGCACGGCACCTCTTATTTCGTTTTTCTGACCCTGTACTCATGTCCCCTCTCCTGTTTTCTCTGTCCTTGGGGTTTATACTTTTTAAAAATGTTTCCTTCATTATCATCTTAATGCCCTCTGAGGAAGGAGAGGAGGAAAACCTGTTTGTTGTTCAATAGGCTGGTTTAACTTGTACATTTTTTTTTTTTTTTGGCAAAACTTCTCAGGGGACGTTCACCTGAGAATGAAAAGAATGGTCAGCCCTGAAGTAAGCCGTGTTCTCAGGCAAGTTAATGAATTGCCTGATCTTTTCTTGTGCCCGATTTTTTTTACCGTTAAAATGGTCCCAGGAGGTGGTGCGACGTGGCAGGACATGGAAGGGCCCACGTTGATTAAATGCCGGTTTCGTGCCAAGAGGACAACCTTGTACCTCCTCAGCCTTCGAGTGAAAAGTACTGAGATTAACCTGTTTCCTGTCTTGTGTGATTTTTTTGTGAAGTATCAGTTCCTGTAAGTCTCTTTGACGTAGGTGAAAATGAAATAAGGTAGCATCCCCGGAGCCCTGGGACCTCAACCTGTGCCTCTAGGACAGATTTCTCACCTGCCACTGTCATTATTCGTTTACACCTTTGAGCCCCAGCCTCCAGCAGGAAGGAATCCTGCCTTAATCACCGCACACGAAGCAGCTCAATGAATAATCATACAATCTACACGGCACTCCTGCTATAGAAACAATTTAGTATTTCTTTCTTTGTTTTGGCCACAGCATGCTGGCCAGGGATCGAACCCATGCCCCTGCAGTGGCAGCGCGGAGTCCTATCCACTGGACTGCCAGGGAAGACCCTACAGGAACAATTTAAATGGAAGAAAATAAGTTGGTAAATGTAAAGTGGTCTTAGAATTCAATATCAAGCTGTGATGAAAACTAAGAGCCATAAGTTCACAGGTCACTGTCTAGTGGCCCTATTTTTACTCTTAAGAAACCCACTGGTACATGTACATTTCATCGCAAGGACCAGAGATCTCATATGTTTATGCAAGGTGGAATTTGTACTAATGAATCTAATTGCAGGAAGAACTCTAGGACTTAGATGAATTAGAAAGTTATACAAGTTTTTAAAATAATTCCCCTCTTCTCTCTCCATCTCTCCCTGGGGCTTCTTGGTATCTCCTCTCTGCCATGTGCCAGTTTCATGTTTTTTCTCTCTCTGCCAACCTCCTCAATTCACTCAGCACCTTACGCTTGGCTGCCTTAAGATGGCAGCCTCTACCTGGCTCTCTAGCTTGGCTTCACATAATTAACGAACTCGATATTTGTTCATTCCAATTCCAGGTTCCCAGGAGTAGGAAGAACTGGCCCAGCTTGAGTCAGGTGTCTTCTCCTGGTCCACAGTGAGGACAGATGTGCAGGTGTGCTGCATACAGAGGTGGGGGAAGATGGTGTCTCTACTAAAGTGCACTTGACAGGTCCCTCTCCCTGAAGCAGTTGATTGTTATCATTGTTGTTCCTATTTCTTCATAAGTAAGGTATTTTATCCAGAGCTCGGTAGATGAAGGCTAGGTGAAGGGTGAATGGACAAGTTCTCCTTTAGAGGAGCACTGGGGATGGGGATGGGGGTGAGGGTCTTTTCAGGCAGCCTGTCTGGTGCTACTCTTCCTGTGATCAAATAGGAGCACACCCCCCCACGAGAAACAGCACTTGTTCTCCGCTTCAGCCACATTTCTTAACTGGTCATTCAAATGCTGGCAGCTAATACGGAATTGGCAAATGGAGTTTGGGAAAATGGAGCCTCTGTTGCACCAAGCCTTGGGAGTCCCACATGGACAGAGGGGTTACCAAGTTTCTGTCTCCATGATTCTCTAAATGCCATCTTTGCATACAGAGGTCACACGTTGTAGATTTTTGTCTTGAAATTTAAATCATTTTTTAAAATTGAAGTGTAGTTAATTTACAATGTTGTGTTAGTTTCAGGTGTACAGCAAAGTGATTCAGTTATACATATATACATATGTATACATATAATATACATATATTTTTTTCTGATTATTTTCCATTATAGGTTATTACAGGATATTGAATACAGTTCCCTGTGCTATACAGTAGGTCCTTGTTGTTTATTTATTTTATATATAGTACCTGTACTTTTTAATCCCAAACTCCTAAATTATCTCTCCCCCCATCCCTTTTGGTAACCATAAGTTTGTTTTCTATGTCTGTGAGTCTATTTCTGTTTTGTAAATAATATCATTTTTTTAGATTCCACATAGACGTGATATCATATGATATTTGTCTTTGTCTGACTGACTTCACTTAATATGATAATCTCTAGGTCCATCCATGTTGCTGCAAATGGCATTATTTCATTCTGTTTTATGGCTGAGTAATATTCCATTGTATGTGTGTATTTACCACATCTTCTTTAGCCATTTGTCTGTCATTGGACACTTAGGTTGCTTCCATGTCTTGGCTGTTGTGAATAGTGCTGCTATGAACATTGGGGTGCATGTATCTTTTTGAATTATTTCTCTGGATATATTCCCAGGCAGGAGTGGGACTGCAGGATCGTATGGTAGCTCTATTTTTAGTTTCTGCAGGAACCTCCATACTGTTCTCCATAGTGGCTGCACCAATTTACATTCCCACCAACAGTGTAGGAGGGTTCCTTTTTCTCCACATCCTCTCCAGCATTTATTGTTTGTAGACTTTCTAATGATGGCCATTCTGACCGGTGTGAGGTGCACACGCTGTAGGTTGAAAAAGGGACTGGAAGAGGAGGTAGATTCTGAGAGTCAGGGAACTTGCACAGCAGAGATCTAGAGAGCTGGCCCAAGGAGTAAAGGTCATGTTGTGTATAGAAACAGTGGTCCTGAGAATTGCATAATTAAGACGATGTACAGTGTGAAGAATATAGTCAATAACTATGTAATATCTTTGTATGGTGGCATTAAAAAGCAGTTATTTATTTCTTGTATAACTACTTAGATGTACTGACGTTGTGCTAGGCTGTCCCTGAAAAACGATGATTAATTGCAGGGATGGGCATGCACTGAGACACAGAGCAGCACAAGGAAACTGACTTTCCATGTCTTCTTTGTGATGGTCAGCTTAATTTCTCCTTTCATGCTCTCTTTGGTTATTTCCTCTCTTACCTTCAATCCCCCAGATCAGGAGAAATACAGATCTTGAGCCCCCCATCCTGTTCAGTTTCTCACAGTCAGGATAAAAGTGGTTTTATAGAAGGTACATCAATGCTTTCCTCTGAAAGGAGCCGTAGAGGTCAGGGTGAATGATGGGCATGATGGTGCTTAATGACTTCCCTGTGTAATCAGAGGTTGATATCATTGATTTTTCCGTCCTTCAGCCAGCCAGTAAGCCACCCAGAGTGCCCCTCCTGGGACTAGAATAGCACTGGGTCACTATCATAGCTTCTCTGGGAATTAGGGCAACAGAGGGCTGTCACAGGACCTGCCAAGCCTTGTACAGGGGGACATCATCTCTTGGAAAGCTCCCTAGGAGACAAAGTGTTGAGTAGACTCTGAAACCTATAACGTGTATTTATACAACGGGAGAGAGCCGAAAAGCCTTTACAGGTAGGAGCACATGCGACAATTGATGTGAGAAAAGGAGATCAAGTTGGCCTCACAGTGTTAAACGACACTTTTCTCAAAAAAAAAAAGACCCTAAAACTTTCCAAAATTGCAATCTGCTTTAATTTTAAACTTAATAAATGTTGTTCTGTCGACTCCCTGACTTGAAATGAAAGTTGCATTAACCAAAGATGTGCATTTAGATGTAAGTTTAAATAAAGCACCTCTAAAGAAGACTAAAATTCTATGTAATTTTACATAATTAACTGTAGCTATTTTGTCATACTACAATTTTCTGCTTTGCTCCATGTGTCTACAATTTTGATGTTCGTCAGGGATTTGGATGGTTTATTTCAGTGCAAGCTTAGCCACATTTGTAGGGTGCAGATGGTAATTACTCTCTACCTGAAACCAGACAAGATGCACCAAGTTTTCAGTTTGATGACACTTGGAAAATTTTTAGCAAAGAAAATAATGAATGCCCTTCAAATCTGGACACAAATAGTGAGGGCAAAAGTAGTTTCAAAAGGTCACTTTTATTTCTGCCTCTGTTCTGCCTTTCCCACTCTCCAGGCTTTTCATTGGTGAGAAATTGATTGAACATATTGACACGAGCATTTCTAAAAAGGCTGAGACGACTATACAATGTCAAGGGCTAATATGGTTTTGATTACCAAAAAATATGTTTTCAAGAGTCTATCTTTAGGAAATATTTATTTTCTTGTCTCTTCAAATAAAAGATCGTGCAGAATGTGAAAGTCTGAAGTCCTCAGAGTCTTGGATGCAATTTTTTTTCTCATTCCCTTTCCATCACACGTGAAAATTAATATTTTATATTTTCTATGCTTTGGGTGTAGAATATTCTTCATGGACTAATTTCCCTGAAGTTAGAAAAGCTGACCTCATTCTATAAGCATTGTTGTGCAAACTGTATTATTGCAAGCCTAGCACAGGGCTGTGGCCAAGGTGGTTACAAAAGAAATGTAGGATCAAGTCCATGCCTTCCAGAACATACAATCCAGTTCAGCAGAAGGAGTACAGCAGTCTCTTAAAGTTTTCTTTTAAAAAGAACATATATCTGAATCACTTTGCTCTATACCTGAAACTAACACAACATTGTAAATCAACTATACTTCAATAAAAAATTTTTTTAAAGTTCCATCTGAGAATAAAGAAAACTCTCATCTAATCTAATCTAATAAAATCTAATTAAGTAACAAAAAAGTTTTCTTCTAAAATAGATGAACTTGACTCTCTGAAGGTCTGAGGAGGTCTACATAAATATATCGAGATCAAGAGTATGAAGAGTTGTTAATATGGCAAAAATTTTGTAGGTGGCTTGGAGGTGACAAACATATGGGTGACCCTGTGCTTGATAGAGTCCTACAGCTTCACAGTGAGCACTGGGGCTACTTCTGAGGACCCCAGAATGGCTGTTACCTTCTGTTCTTGACACACACGGAGGAAGTGAGGTGAAAGTTACAAGGAATTCACCAATACGCCCAACCTTCCTTATGACGTTTGAAATGACTAATGACCGTCCTACAGTTATGTTCTGCAGCTTCCTTTTTTCTTTTTAAATCCAAGTGTGTATAAGTCATGTGCACTCAGATCTAGGCAGTGTTTATCACTTACATATTTGTATTTTTGCTGTGAAATGAAACATGCAGTGACCCCAAACCTGAAACTAACAGGACCAACTGAGGAAAGAACAGCTAGCTAATATCCTCAAAACACACCACAACCAAGCAGGGCTCTGAAATGGACTACTGGCTTACAAAGATGCACAGATAATAGAATGAGGCATCGCTGTTGAGTCTGAAACGGGGTATTTGATGGATAGAGGGAGGAAGGAGATCCAGGTCCTTTCTGTCTTGATGTGGGGTGGGGAGGTCCTGAGTCATGAAACGGTGGGCAGAGGACAGCCCTGCTCTCTGATTGTTCAAAATAATCTTCAGACAAGTATTATTCTACAAGTATCTATTTCAGAGGTAAGTAGAACCTCTTTTCCTTCATTTTTGTTTCTTCAGTCTTCTTTGTTACAGCCACTTACACCACAGTGAGTGAACCCAGTCATTTTTCAGGAGCCTCAAACTCTGTGGCTCTTGGCTGACATTAAAACCCAAACTTGTTCACGCTGTAAAAACAGACGCCCGATAACAGGAACAAGAGTTGGCAATTCAGAGAAAGATAGATTTGCTCCTACTGTGGCTTTCCCTGTATAATCAGTGAACCTGTTGAAAACAAAGTTGGGGTCAGGAATTCATTCTGAATGGGAGGCTATAATATGACACCCTTGGAAATATTTGAAAAGCAAATGATCTCACTGCAACTCGTATTAGTCCTTCAGGTATAATCACTCAAAGACGCCTTATGGCATATGTAGTTTGTGTTTTTATTAATACAGAGTGTGTTTCAGTTTTCTGCGAGCCAATTTCAGTCTGGAGGCCAGTGCCATAAACTTGAACCTGGAATAATCAAAGCAGAAATTTCCCTGTTGTTTGGCATTGAGCTCTACTCATTAGCCGTTAATGAGGCAGGAGTTGTAGAGCCAAGTCCCGTGCTGGCCGGTTGGCTTTATATGGAGAGAACCATCTTTCAAAGGCATGGATTGAAAGCCCATCTCTAGGTAAACATCAGACAGATGCCTATCATGGGACGCAATTTGATCCTGAGGAAGAGTATTGATGCTGAGGTTACTGTAGCCCCTACCTATAACTGGGCAAAAAAATGCCAAATATGGCCTGCTGTCTAGAACAGCCCTGGCATCTGTCCATAGGTGTAGTCAGCAGCATTTCCCTTTCATGGTAAGAGGAAAATCTAAAAAACAAAAAGTAGATAAAGTTACCTATGTATGAAAGTCCAGTTTTCACTTAAAAACCAGTGTCCTATTGACCTAAAAGTGATATTTCGTTCTGCATAGAATGTTTTATTACACAGTACTTTCAGTGTTGTTCTTGGTTTTCAAATATTGTGTCATAAAAATCTCCCATTTTCCCATTTCATAATATATTGCTGTCTAATCTATAAAGAGTAGACAGCAAAGTACAGAAGTCAATTTATGCATCCCTACATTCGTCCATCCATCCATCCATCCATCCATCCATCCAGACTTCTAATACACTTTCTGAGGGAGTAATTTATCCTTGCTGTGTTCGTGTTCTCTTTGCTTACTCCTTAGTTTTTTTGAAATCTGGCTTCCAATCTGCTATTCTCCCCATATCGCTCTCTCAGAGATGACCAGGTTAACCTTCATGTCCAATGTCTATCCTCAATCCCCAGCCTGAAGACAGAAAGGAAGGAAGGCAGAACTTCAGAGGTGAGCCATCTCCTGGGTGCCCTGGCCCTCTGCTGGCAGGAAGGCAGGCATGACAAACCTTGTCCCTACCCACCCCCAGCAAGAGAGCTGTTGCAGGGCTGTATTTGAGCAAATAACCAAATGCTCTCTCTTCCAAATACTTTTCCTTTTCCTTCCATGACTGATGATCCTGGCTCCTCTTCAACCTAATGACCCTTTCAGAGTTGGATGCAAAATTTGTTGGGTTCAATGCAAAATGGAAATATGGGTTCCCTTGTTCAGAAAGCAGGAAAAAGTACCATGAAAGACACTCAAATATAAAGCTTTTTCCTTTCTCATGCAGTTTCTCTCTTCACTTGTGATGGTATCTTTTAATTTGCTATTGCTGGGCTTCCCTGGTGGCGCAGTGGTTGAGAGTCCGCCTGCCGATGCAGGAGACACGGGTTCGTGTCCCGGTCCGGGAAGATCCCACATACCGCGGAGCGGCTAGGCCCGTGAGCCATGGTTGCTGAGCCTGCGCGTCCGGAGCCTGTGCTCCACAACGGGAGAGGCCACAGCAGTGAGAGGCCCACATACCGCAAAACAACAACAACAAAAAATTTGCTATTGCTATTTAATGTCATTCTAAATAAAGAAAAATTTAAATTAAAAATTTTTAGCATGAATTTTACCATTTATCTTTATATTCTACACCAATTTTTAAATGCAAATTTAAGAGCATTTAGTTTACATGTAGAATCATTGAAATTACGCAATTAGGATTTTTTAGCTGATACACGCGTATGTATTTCATTCTCACCAGAGCAGTGGAATCACCGCACAAAACAAACTGCTGTTTTTAAAATTCACTTTTTGATATACACACATGCTACCAACACCCTACCATTGACGAGTAAGGAAGGACTGAAAGAAAGGAAATGTGGGTCGCCTTAGCGCTCCCTTTCCTTCTATGTCGTTATTTTTGGCTAATACAAGGAAGTAACACAAGTAAGACAGGATATAAGAAGCTTTCATGGTTATTCTGGTTCTTAGAATGGCATCAATTTCTTTCAAACCAGCAAATTCTTGTTTGAACAGAAATCATGGCCTCTTGGGGCTTTCAGTCTTCCTCCCGTCTCTCTTCCTCAGTCGAAGATCACCTGGTATTCACTTTGAGTCTTGCAGAACTCTCTCCAACACATCGTGGGCACTGGAACTCTGTGTCGAGAGTCAGCATGACATGTAACGGGAAGGCGAGGAAGTGTGAACATGTATAGGGTGCATAGTTCCTTTCCTTACTCATGTGCTCCGTGGTCCCATCCAACTTTTGTTACAGACACAAATTCAGAGATCAAATTATAAGAATTTTGAGACTGTAGTAGCAGAGCATTTCACTGGGCTTGGAGCCCTTGAGACAGCACGGGTCACACCCATGAAGCTGGCCCTAGACTCTGGTTTCTCTCTTTCATCCATCCACCTATCGGTGTCATGTCTAATTCTGTTATCTACTTCTCTTTCTAGATTCTATTCACCCTTAGTGATTCAATCTATATATCTAGCTCTAGCTCCCAGGTTTTCCCCAGGCTCTGAATATCCAAGTGCCTGCCGAACCCATCTCAACACACAACATATCTAAAACGAAAGCCATCATTTTCCTCCTAAAGCTGTTCCTTCCTGCTTCTGCTACTAAAACCAAACTTCTCAGTCAGTTGGTCCTCAGTGTGCACAGGGCTGATAATGTAGTAGCTGCTCAGTACACACCACTTTATTGTTCATTCTGAAAATCTGCTCCCAGTTACACATTTGCAGCCTTCAATCTCAGCCATGCAAAAGCTGGCTGTTCTGCGGGTAGATACACATGTCTCTATTTCTATTCTCTTCCACTTTAAAAATTATTCTTATAGTATATCTTCAAGACATTGTACAGAAGCAATGAATCAATATAACATGTAACCATCCATTTCTACTTAACACTCACTGAAAGCTTTTAACAGAAAAGGCATTGATATTAATAGTTAAAATGGATACTGGGGCTTGGAGTAGCTCATATGCTCACAACTTTGCCTTTCAATCATTCTTGAAGAAGCAGTTTCATTTCTTCTTTTCTATTTCTAGATTTTTATATATATGTACTTAAAAAAAACTGCCAGTGGGCCTCAGACTTAATCCCTTTCAAAGCCACATTGGCTACTATCTTGCTGTTTGTACTCTTTGTTGCAAGAATTGTAATTGGATGGACTTTAATTATGGTATCTTGATATTTTCAGTGCTTCCCACTTCTGGATAGAACATAAAAACAATGGCAGTATTTTGTGTTGTTTTTCTGGCACTTCCAGTTCAGACTAGAACCCAAGAAAGGTTCAAGAGTATTAAAAGCCACAATAACAACAAAAAGAGAAACAGAACTAATAAAGAACTATAGGGGTTTAGATTATTTCAAACCTTATGCTGGTATTTAGTTTCTATTTAAGGGAGATGCAAGTCAGTTTCTGTTTTTATGGGACCCTCCAAGCCAGTTGCTAGCCATCTTTGCTCTAGGTTTGGCAAGTGGAAAGACTAAGCTGCCTTCTTGCTTAACTGGGGCACAGGCAGTCATTAACTGCTTGCAACACGGAGGTAGAATTTTTACTTATTTCAGATGGCCCAGGCACTGGAAATAATGTGCTACTTGTAATAATAAATCCAAAGAAATGCCAAAATAACATGTGGCTTCCAAAGGTTGCCCAGAGAGCTATTAGGCACAAGAGATAGGAAGCCAACTTTGAATCCAGTATCAACCTCTTCATCCAAATATGCATTCCGGCAGAAATAAAAGTGCTAGTTATTTGTGAAATTTGAAAGTCAGATTTCAAATAAGTCTTACTTCTAGGCTGTTTTAAGATATATTTCATTCATGGTAATCTTCTAATTTGAGGGTACCCCAAACTATTTTACACTATTCCTTTAAACAGTCTTAACAGTCCTGTGACATTTCATTATGCAACATCAAAGCCAATAAGGTAAGATGCTACTCAGTTCAAAAAACTTGATGAAATTTTTGCTGCATTTAGCACTGTTATAAAACAGCAGTAAAAGGAATAACTCCTACCATAAAAAATGAATCCTCTTTGAGGTTAAAATAACATAGGCATATGAATAATTAAAGGAGAATACAGTATAGTATATAGTTCTATATTGTATAAAATACAGAATAATATAGTATTTAAAATGAGGTCAGAAGAGGAAGAAGCCAGGTCCCTGTGGGGAGGAGAAAGTGAGGCTTAAACAGTCTTTCTTCTTGGAAAGTTGATATAAAGACCAGAGAGGGCATCCTCAGAGGACTTGTGGAACACAGAATTCCTAAGGGGATTTAGACATTGATAGATGTTGCATGATATTTTTGCATTTCTTTAGCTGTAAAAGGACAAGACATTTTCAAAGACTGAGCAGTGTGGAATAGTGAAGAATTGGGATGTGACATGGATTATAGAGGAATTTAAGAGTTTGAAGAGTAGCTTGTCTTGATATAGTAAAAAATTACTTCTTAATGGGAGTGGGGTGACAGAGGGACATAAGAAAGGTCTATTCAGACTCTATTTTTAATTGGATTCTCTTTTTAATATTGAGTTGGAGGAGTCCTTTATATATTCTAGATACAAGTCCTTTATCAGATACATGATTTACGTATCAGATTTCTCCCATTCTGTGGATTATCTGTTCACTTTTTTTTCATAGTGTACTTTGAAGCGTGAAACTTTTAAATTTTGAAGTCCAGTTTATCTATTTGTTTCTCGTGTTGCTCGTGCTTTTGGTATCATATCTAATAGTCATTTACCAGACCTAAGGCCGTGAAGTTTTACGCCCATGTTTTTTTTCTAAGAGTTTTACAGTTTCTTACATTTAAGACTTCAATCAATTTTGACTTTATTTTTGTATGTGGTGTGAGGTTGTATATTTTTGCATGTGGTTATCCATCTGTCCCAGCGCCATTTGTTGAGAAGGTTATTGTTTCATCATTGGATGGACCTGACACCCTTGTCAAAAACCAGTTGACCATAGATGCATGGGTTTATTTCTGGACACTCAATTCGATTCCATTGATCTCTATGTCTGTCCTTATGCGAACACCACACGGTACTGATTACTCATGCTTTGTAGTAAGTTTTGAAATGGAGAAGTGTGATTCCTCCTACTTTGTTGTTCTTTTTCAGGATTGTTTTGGTTATTTCAAGTCACTTGCAATACATGTGAATTTTAGAATCTGTCCATTTCTACACAGAAGTCAGGTGTGGAGGATTGTAAGGATTGTAGATTAGTTTGGGGGGTATTGTCATCTTTTTTTTTTTTTTTTTGGCCATCTTAACAACACTAAGCCTTTATATCCATGAACATAAGATGTTTTTCCATTTAGTTGGATCTTTAATTTTTTTTGACAACGTTTTGTAGTTTTCAGAGTATACATTTCATACTTCTTTTGATAACTTGTTCCTATTTTATTCTTTTTGATGCTAGTGTGAATAAAATTGTTTCCTTAATTTCATTTTTCGACTGTTTTTAAAAACTTTTATTTTATACTGGCGTATAGCTGATTTACAATGTTGTGTTGATTTCATGTGTACAGCAAAGTGTTTCTGGACTGTTTATTGTATAGAAGTACAAGTGATTTTTGTGATTGATCTTATATCTTGCAACTTTGCTAAGCTCATTTATTCTAATAGTTGTTTAGTGGATTCCTTAGGATTTTCTACATACAGGATCGTGTCATCTGCTAATAGAGTTTTACTTTTTCCTTTTTCAATCTGTATCAGGAAAATCTTATTGTTATCTTAGTTCTGGAGGGTAGGTATATAGTCCAGGAATACAAAATGATCAGGTATTTTGTTCTGTCTCTCTTAGGTGCTTTCTAATCTCATTTCACCTTATTTGTATGGCCTGTCATAAAGATGCCTGCGTTTGTGACATTCACTGTTATTCTTACATCCCTTTTGAATAAGGTATAACTTCCTACACTGGATAAGCCCCATCTCATCAAGGTCAATGACACCTCTGAGAATAAAACTACCAAATGTTAATGTATATCTATAACCCTGGGCCCAGATTACAGATGATTCCAGGTGTTCAGTATATTAGGTCCCTTCCTCTTTACGTTGCAATTCAATACATAATAGTTTTTTTTGTGGTGGTGTTTTTTGGCCACGCCATGTGGCTTGCAGGATTAGTTCCCTGACCAGGGATTGAACCCGGGCCCCCTGCAGTAGAAGTGCAGAGTCCTAACCACTGGACCACCAGGGAATTCCCTAAATATAGTTTGCCTTTCATTCACAATCTATACAACCACTAGCAGAGGAAAATTTTATGCGTGATTTTTCTCACCATCTGTTATTTTTTACAGTTACACAGTGTTTGTAGTTCATTTTCCTCCGAGTCCATCACATTTAAATATTAAACCCACTCGATGAGGTCAACAGGTTTTCTAACAAAAGTGTTTTCCTTAATCTTCACTGAGATATGTTTTGTGTCTCATTCTTTCAGTAGCATGTTACCAGCTTTAATGTCTAAAAACATTCCACTGAATTATGCTTTTGTGGTTACTTTTGATAACTAAAAGTTTAAAATAAATTTTGCATAACTAACTTCTCTGTTAAGGACATTTCTAACCACCAGCAATATGGTTTATTCTTCATTTTCCAGAGTTGCAAACTGGTGGGCCCTGTAATTCCCATAGCATCTATTTTATTGATAATGGCTATGTTCTTGGAAAAGGTGTTTCATATTTTACATATTTAGTGTAATCCTCTGAGGCTTGAGGAAATTCCTAACACCTGATAAAATAAGGTAAACGTGTCATATGTTTTCTACATGTTATTTGCTCTGTTTTTATTAAATTCAGTCTAACTTGTGGTAAATTGCAACCCATGCAGTAAAGAGCCTATTTAATGGTCAAAAGATTTATTATGATAATGATGACATAGTCCAGGAAGAAGAAGCAAATGTTGAAAATGTTTGCCATCATCCTTGATGCATTTTTGACAATCATGGGCTCCAGACTAAAAAGTACCTCTTTTTTATTCCTTTCAACCTTCGAATCTCTTTAATAAGATTTTGAAGATATAATATTAATTTATAATACTCATCGTTCTGGAAAAGCAAGACATAAATTATGGCTTTTCAGTTTTGGTTCTGATAAAGTTGTGTAGGAAGGAAAGTTGTAAGAAAGTTATTGAAATAGATAATAAATGGCATTTGAAATCCCTTCTCATCTAGAGAGCCTATGATTCTAATTGTAAGGAGCCAAGGGTTATCTTCATTAGATTTGAAATATATTTTTTTGGTATTACTAACGTCTACTCTATGCATGCGTTTCACTGAAAATCCCTACATAAAATACTTTCAAGTGCCACCAGTGAGGTAGTAACGCCTTGCGTTTGCATAGAATCTCTGCAGATGCTTCAGTCAAGCACGCAAACTACTGCCCTGACCTGTACCTCCCATCTATCCAAATGTCCATCCCACTCTCTAGGGGATTACATCTTCCTCAGTTCTCTCTTCTCTCTGCCACAGCCCTGGAAGTCTTCTCTGTCTTGAAAATTATAGAAAATAAGAACAAAACCCACTTCAATTTGAAATGGCTGTTTACTTACAAAAAAAAAATTGAAAGAACCAGTGTGTCAATGAATGAAATGTAAAAATCAAAGGATCCTTACTAATAAAATTGAATTATTATTAGACTATTTTGTTCATAAATTTAGTGAATTGTTTGTTCTTGTCTTTTACCAAGTCTTCTAAAAGAATGTTAGGTATTTCTCTCATAGGTAAAGAGTTCCTGACATGTAATAAGAATATTTGCACTGTTTCATCATTTTTATAAACATTTTCCTATTTGTTTTTCAGTTTGCAAACAATTTGGTTTTAAGTGCATAGAAAACAATTTTTTATGTAACCAATTATATAAAAACTTCATTCTTCAAATGACTACATAGTTTAAATACTCTTGTGCATAATAAAATTAAGTTCATTAACAATTTTCAAGGGTGCCATAGTTTCTCAAATTTTGCATTTAAATATTCAGTTAACTTAAAATTTGTGTTTATAGTATGAGGTGAGAATTTAAGCTCTTTTTCCAAAATATTCATCTCTTTTAAAATAATTTTTTGTATAAATTTAGTTAGTTATTTTCAGCTGCATTGGGTCTTGCTGCCACGGACAGGCTTTCTCTATTTGTGGCGAGTGGGGCTCTTCTTCCTTGTGTTGAGTGGGCTTCCCATCATGGTGGCTTTTCTTGTTGCAGAGCACAGGCTCTAGGCATGCAGGCTTCAGTAGTTGTGGCGAGTGGGGCTCCTCTTCCTTGTGTTGCGTGGGCTTCCCATTGTGGTGGCTTTTCTTGTTGCAGAGCACAGGCTCTAGGCATGCAGGCTTCAGTAGTTGTGGCATGTGGGCTCAGTAGTTGTGGCTCGCAGGCTCTAGAGCGCAGGCTCAGTAGTCGTGGCTCACAGGCTTAGTTGCTCTGTGGCATGTGGGATCTTCCCGGACCAGGGCTCGAACCCATGTCCTCTGCATTGGCAGGTGGATTTTTAACCACTGTACCACTAGGGAAGTCCCTAAAATAATTTTTGGATAGGAGCACATTCATAGGGTTCAAAATTCCTAACATGTAAAATAACGTGGGCTTAATGTACAGACAATTGTTATTTTTTTCCTTATAATAGACATTCTATCTTGAGAATTATTTTTCTGTATTTTGTTGAATAGGAAGATAGATTTTGAACAATTATTTAGAAAGTCATATTTTATCTACCAGTACTTTTATACCACAATTTTCTTATTCATGAGCTCTTGATTTTACTCTCTTAATCAGTCGGCAGATATTTACAAGTAATGTTTTTTTTCAAGAAGTTAACATAGGTGGTGTAGTGGGCTGAATGGTGGCCCCAAAGATATGTCCACATCCTAATCCCCAGAACCTGTGATCATTACCTTATATGGCAAAAGATCAAATATTGCCTCGTATGGCAAAAGATGTGATGAAGCAAAAGATGTGTGTGAGGAAGAAGGAATCCTGGATTATCTAGGTGAACCCAATGCAATCACATGTCTCCTTATTACAGGGAGGCTGAGGGAGTTTGGACAGACATGAAGAGGAGAAGACAGTAGGAAGAAAGAGGCAGAGATTGGACTGATGGAGCTATAAGCCAAGGAACCCCAAGGATGGCTGGCAGCCATCAGAAGCTGGGAGAGGCAAGGAGTAGTTCTTCCTCTGAGCCTCCCGAGGGCACGTGGCCTAGCTGACACCTTGATTTTGAACTTTTGGCTTTCAGAACTGTGAGAAAATAAATTTCTGGTGTTTTAAGCCACGAACATTGTGGTAATTTGTTCCAGAAGTCCCAGGAAACTAATAAGGTGAACACTGATATAATAAATGAGAATGTCTTTAGAAAACAAACTTATGGTTACCAAAGGGGAAAGGGGGTGGAGGAGGGATAAATTAGGAGTTTGGGGTTAGCAGATGCAAACTATTATGCATAAAATAGGTAAACAACAGGGTCCTACTGTATAGCACATGGAACTATATTCAATATCCTGTAATAAACCATAATGGAAAAGAATATGAAAATATGTATACATATGTATAACTGAATCACTTTGCTATACGCTAGAAACTAACACAACATTGTAAATCAACTATACTTAAATCAAAAAAAAAAAAAAACAGAGAGAGAGAATGTCTTTTTCTGCCCTAACGTATGAGCTACAAATTGGCAAGGTATAAAATTGGGGGGTTACACCCTTATTCTGATAATATTCTCTGGACGTTGCTTTATTGACTATTATCCTTGACCATCATTCTTTTTAAGGGAACATATATTTTCTTCCTGATTATTTATAGGATCTTTTTCCTTCCTCCTTTTTTTGGTAAAACTTTTTCAAGGGTGTGCTTTTCATTGATAATTTTCTACTATAGAGTGAGCCTTTTAACATACCTACAGAGGTTATTTCCTTCAGCTCAGAATAGTTTGTTCTATAAAGGCTTTGTATTAGTCTGTCCAGGCTGCTGTAACAAAATACCATAGACTGAGTGGCTTATAAGCAACATAAATTTATTTCTCACAGTTCTGGAGGCTGGGGAGTCCAAGATCAAGGTGCTGGCAGATTCAGTGTCTGGTGAGGAAAGACGTCTTTCTGATTGTATGCTTTCTTGTTCATAGACAGCTGTGGCATTGCTATAACCTCGCACAGTGGAAGGGTCCAGAGTACTCCCAGACCTCTTCTATAAGGGCACTAATCCCTTTCCCAAATCTAATCACTCATCACTTCCCAAAGGCTCTCACCTCCAAATACCATCCCATTGGGGGTTTGGTTTCAGCATGTGAATTTTGGGGGGAAATAAACATTCAGCCCATTGCAGGCTCTGGTTATTATTTTTATTTATTTTGAGCTTTTCTTTATGAACACTGTGTCTTATGTTGGTCCTCTTCTCTGACCTCGATCTCCATGATCCTTCTATCATTTTCATCCTTATTGTCCTTTTTCTCCATCTTCTTGGATGGCTCTTTGTTCTCCGTAATATTGTTTCCATTTTCTGCAACAGTTCTTATGTTCCTTACATAATGTTTCCAGTGTTGATTTTTATTCAGCTCTCATGTTGTTAGCTCTGTTTCAGTCCTTTCTAATTTCAAGTTGTCTTTTCTATCTTGTTTTTTTTTTTACTTATGATTTTTCTAATCTTGTTTATAGAGGTTTTATCTTGTTCTTAGTTGAAGATGCTGAGCATTTTCCTGAAAAGTTCTTTTGAATCCTGTATTAGATCGTTTCAGAGATACACTCTTCTTCTGTATCATTCAGATATTTTCTCATACAATTACATCCTTTTTCTTATTAAATTATATTTAATATTCTCATTAAAATGACAGATAGCCTAAAGAAGTTTACAGCAAAGGAAAGTAATTCTTTGCCTCATTTTGGCTTAACTCTGACCATTTAATTTCTGCTGTCCAAGGACAACACTTCTGAACTCTTTCATTTAGTTTCTTCTGGTAATTACCTTCTTGGTTTAAATAACATGCTTATATTGCTATCTCTTTAATTTATTGTTTTGTCTTTATCGTCATACTATGGGATATGAGGATTATCTCCTTAATATTATCTCTCTAATATACCTCTCCCTGCATATCCCAAAAGAGTATTTTCATAATTTTTCTATCAATCAGTATTTAATGTTTACATTATCATGACTATGTATATATCCCTCATTAGCCATGTAATATCACATAAATATAATTGTTTTGCTCTCCCTAATACTTATTATTTGATTGATTTTCATTTTTATCATTAATTCATACTTATTTTCACTGAAGATTAATCTCCTCTCAATTTATCAGTCTTATTTATCTCCTGGAGATGTCCTTTCTGGAATCCCTCCTACTTTGATTGGGACTGTGTGCTCTCTGGACCAGCAGCACAGCTATCATCTTGAGACTTTGCTTTCCCGCTATGTTAAATTCTCCTTCACCATCATCACCATCATCACCCCCTTCATCAGAATTCACTTTACTGTTTTGAGCCCTTTCTTTCCTGGACTCTTGTGTACCTCTTTCTTAGTTTCTTACCTTGCTTCAGTAGAGCTTATTTTCCAGGAACTTCTAAGAAAAGTTGTAAGTGAAGTAACATTTTGAGAATTCACAGGTCAAAAAAATTTTTTTGTTATTCTGCCCTCACACTTTTTTGCTCCTTTGGCAGGATATAGAATTACAGTTTCCAAATATTTTTCTTTTATAATTTGGCGTCCTCACTATATTTATTTGTGGAGTCTAGTGTTACTGTTGGGAGGCTTTTAGGACCTTCATCTCTGAGTTTCTTGAATGTCACAACCAAGTAACTTGGGAAGTGTCTGTTCATTCATTTAGTTGTGTGAAGTAGACCTTCGATATGGGAGATCATGCTATCTGGGTCTAGAAATTTATATTTTAATTTGATATTTTCTCTTTTATATTTTCTCTAATCTTTCTTGTCCTTTCTTTACTTGGATATTGACCATGCTGGTTTTTATCTCTAATATTCTTATGTTTTCGCTATTTTCCATCTTTTGTCCTTTTGGTCCTTCCTGGCAGATTTTCTCAATTTTTTTTTTGACATTTTAATTGAATTTTGCATTTATCTTATCAAATCCTTAATATCCAGAAGCTTCTTTGTGTTTTCCTGAACACATCTTTTTAAAATAGATTTCTGTGTTTTTTTCCTTTTGGAGTCAATATTTCTCTCACCTTTTTGAGGATATTAATTTTTATTTTTTCAAAAAATTTACTTCTGTTGTCTCTAGCTCCCCTGAGTTTCTTTGTTTCTGTCTATGTATCTTAGTCTCAATATTTGGGATTCTCCTCAACCTCCAGTGATTGGCCACTTAAAGCTGATTGTAGCTGTGTGCAGTGTGAGAGAGGCTTTTCAAGTAACAGCTTCACTAAAGTTTGAGTGGACAGAGATTCAGACATTTTTCTGGGAGGATCCCCAGCTGTCAATACCTGTATGTCTTATCTCCTGGGCAGGTGTGTTTCCCCAGTGAGGACTCCAATCCCTACCTATAGGGCATAAGTGTGGCTGCCATTTAAAAAAAAATTTTTTTTTTTTTTACATCTTTATTTGATTATAATTGCATTACAATGTTGTGTTAGTTTCTGCTGTATAACAAAGTGAATCAGCTATATGTATACATATATCCCCTCCCTCTTGAGCCGCCCTCCCACCCTCCCCATCCCACCCCTCTAGGTCATCACAAAGCACTGAGCTGATGTCTGTGTGCTATGCAGCAGCTTCCCACTAGCTAGCTATTTTACATTTGGTAGTGTATATATGTCCATGCTACTCCTTCAGTTCGCCCCAGCCTCCCCTTCCCCTCCTGTGTCCACAAGTCGGTTCTCTATGTCTGCGTTTCTGTTCCTGCCCTGCCACTAAGTTCATCATTACCATTTTTCTAAATTCCATGTATATGCGTTAATATACAGTATTTGTTTTTCTCTTTCTGACTTACTTCACTCTGTATGACAGATTCTAGGTCCATCCACATCACTACAAATAACTCAGTTTAATTCCTTTTTGTAGCTAATATTCCATTGTACAAACTCACGTACCTGCGGTCACCTTATCTTTGACAAAGGAGGCAAAAATATACAATGGAGAAAAGGCAGCCTCTTCAATAAGTGGTGCTGGGAAAACTGGACAGCTACATGTAAAAGAATGAAATTAGACCACTTCCTAACACCATACACAAAAATAAATTCAAAATGGATTAAAGGCCTAAATGTAAGGCCAGACACTATAAAACTCTTAGAGGAAAATATAGTCAGAACACTCTGACATAAATCACTGCCATGTTTTAGAGCCAAGTAGAAGGGAGGGGGCCTGAGTGTCACAGTTGTATATGTTGGACCTCTTGGTTTGATCTTTCAGTTCTTATGTTACAGAACTCTAGCTCTGCTCTTAGAATTCCTAAGTCCAGAATTTCTGGTTCAGCTTGTCCACAGCGTTTACCTTGGCCAGTTAGGGGTGAGTGTCTGCCAGGCTTCACAGAGTTCAGGGTATATCTGCCTCCTTCATATACTTTTAAGCAACACTTCTGCTCTAAATTCTAACCTATAAAAGCCTGAAGACTTTCTGGGTTCCTGTGGCGCCAACTGGCTTGTATATTTACCTGTTCCTCACCATCAGCACCCTTGCAGGCTTAGATACTTCTCTTTTCTCTGCTTTTCAAATTTTTATTCCTATTTCTCGTCTACTCTTATCTTTTTTCCCTTTGTTCTCTTGAATTTAAGTTAATGCCGTGTGTGTGTGTGTGTGTGTGTGTGTGTGTGTGTGTGTGTGTGTGTGCGTGTTTCAGATTCCTTTAAATATTTTGACTGGGATATCAAGAGAAAGCAGAGGTAACTATGTTTTCAATCTACCTTGAAGTCCCAACCATGATGTCTTTATCCTTTTCCTTCTGCAATACTTTTTTTATAGGCTCTTTGTTGTCACTTTCTTCTTAGTTTCCCTCCTTCCATATTTTATAACTTGGTGGAACCAGGTGGGTTACACAGTCATCTCACTCTTCTCATCATTGTTCAGATCTCTAGCTTTACGGCAGGTTCATCTCCACAATTCGTGAATATGTCCCTGTTTCTATATTGCTTGCTTCTATGGAGTATATCTCTGCTCTGTTCTAGGTGGGTTTTCTTTTTGTTTTTCTTCCTTTCTTCCTTCTGCCCCCACCATTAGCTTATTTTTCATTTAAACTGATAGCAGTGTCTGAAAAATTATATTATAGGCGTGCACTGTGTCTCCGTCCTTTCCTACCCAAGTACTGTGTCTATCAGGACTACTTGTCTCAGAAAATGCACCGCACCCAGAAATTGTCTTTTACTTTGTGGCTGATTGTTTTTCAGGAGTTTGCAGTATCTGGAATTAGACAGAGGTTACTTTGCTTTAGAGAACATCTCTCAGTGGGTAGAGAGGGGTATTTGCAGTGTCCTGGTGGTTATAGGTCCTGGGACTCTGAGTAAATGGATGGATGGTGCTAGAGGGAGGAAGCTCATTCTTTGGAATTTTGTTCCATGAAGCCAAGGTAGAGTGTGTGTCAGAAAGTATAGCTCCACCAACTGTCTTTTACCTAGTGCTAATTCCTCCCAGATTCTAATTGTCTCTCAGTCTTTGTTTTCATTGTTATTGAGAATTTTCATCAAATTTTGTTTTCAACAGCTATTTAGTTAGAAAGTGAAAGAGGATGATTGGGGATTGTCACCCAGATTCTCTCTAAGCCAGAATCCCTATCCTATTTGAAATTATACTTGTCATTAACTTTAAACTTTAAAAGCATCCTTTTAACCCAAAGTTCCCTAATATTCTTTCTAACATCAAGACTGAAAAGTGCATTTTAAAGACTAGTGCATATTTTCACTCTTTCCCCAACCCCCCTCTCATCCCTATAATCACTTCCTAGTTTCTGGTAATATAAGCTAGATTAGTGTAACTACATTGTTTTATATTATATATTTCCTTTAATTATTTTGGACATTGGCATTCAACTTTATAAGCAAACATTTTAAAAATTCTGAGCTATGTTTCATGGTTTTGTTTTGTTTTTTTTTGCGGTACGCGGGCCTCTCACTGTCGCGGCCTCTCCCATTGCGGAGCACAGGCTCTGGACGCACAGGCTCAGCAGCCATGGCTCACGGGCCCAGCCGCTCCGCGGCATGTGGGATCTTCCCGGACCGGGGCACGAACCTGTGTCCCCTGCATCAGCAGGCAGACTCTCAACCACTGCACCACCAGGGAAGCCCTGTTTCATGGTTTTTTTAAAAATTTTATTTTTTGATTTTTCATGCTTATTTTTTTGATTTTTATTTATTATTTTTTTGTAGAGCAGGTTCTTATTACTTATCTATTTTATACATATTAGTGTATATATGTCAATCCCAATCTCCCAATTCATCCCACTTTGAGTACATGGATAGCTAGAGGCAGAGGCAGGAAGCTCCTTCTTTGGAATGTTGTTTCATGAAGCCAAGGTAGAGTGTGTGTCAGGAACTACAGCTCTACCATCTTTTAGCTAGTGCTAATTTCTCCCAGATTCTCAATGTCTTTCAGTCTTTGTTTTCATTGTTATTGAGAATTTTCATCAAATTTATAGTTTCCTTTGCTGTGCAGAAGGTTTTAAGTTTCATTAGGTCCCATTTGTTTATTTTTGTTTTTATTTCCATTACTCTAGGAGGTGGGTCAAAAAAGATCTTGCTGTGATTTATGCCAAAGAGGGTTCTTCATATGTTTTCCTCTAAGACTTTTGTGGTGTCCGGTCTCACATTTAGGTCTTTAATCCATTTTGAATTTATTTTTGTGTATGGTGTTAGGAAGTGTGCTAATTTCATTCTTTTACATGTAGCTGCCCAGTTTTCCCAGCACCACTTATTGAAGAGACTGTCTTTTCTCCATTGTATATCCTTGCCTCCTTTGTCATAGATTAGTTGACCATAGGTGCGTGGGTTTATCTTTGGGCTTTCTATCCTGTTCCATTGATCTATATCTCTGTTTTTGTGCCAGTACCATAGCGTCTTGATTACTGTAGCTTTGTAGTATAGTCTGAAGTCAGGGAGCCTGATTCCTCCAGCTCCTTTTTTTTTCCCTCAAGATTTCCTTGGCTATTCGGGGTCTTTTGTGTCTCCATACAAATTTTAAGATTTTTTTGTTCTAGTTCTGTAAAAAAATGCCATTGGTAATTTGATAGGGATTGCATTGAATCTGTAGATTGCTTTGGGTAGTATAGTCATTTTCACAATATTGATTCTTCCAATCCAAGAACATTGTATATCTCTCCATCTGTTTGTGTCATCTTTAATTCCTTTCATCAGTGTCTTATAGTTTTCTGCATACAGGTCTTTTGTCTCCTTAGATAGGTTTATTCCTAGGTATTTTATTCTTTTTGTTGTAGTGGTGAACGGGATTGCTTCCTTAATTTCTCTTTCTGATCTTTCGTTGTTAGTGTATACGAATGAAAGACATTTCTGTGCATTAATTTTGTATCCTGGAACTTTACCAAATTCATTGATTAGCTCTAGTAGTTTTCTGGTGGCATCTTTAGAATTATTTATGTATAGTATCATGTCATCTGCAAACAGTGACAGTTACTTCTTTTTGTTCAATTTGTATTCCTTTTATTTCTTTTTCTTCTCTGATTGCCATGGCTAGGACTTCCAGAACTATGTTGAATAATAGTGGTGAGAATGGACATCCTTGTCTTGTTTCTGATCTCAGAGGAAATGCTTTTAGTTTTTTACCTTTGAGAATGATGTTTGCTGTGGGTTTGTCATTTATGACCTTTATTATGTTGAGGTAGGTTCCATCTATGCCCACTTTCTGGAGAGTTTTTATCATAAATGGGTGTTGAATTTTCTCAAAAGCTTTTTCTGCATCTACTGAGATGATCATATGGTTTTTATTCTTCACTTTGTTTATATGGTGTATCACATTGATTGATTTGCATATATTGAAAAATACTTGCATCCCTGGGATAAATCCCACTTGATCATGGTGTATGATCCTTTTAATGCATTGTTGGATTCTGTTTACTGGTATTTTGTTGAGGATTTTTGCATCTATATTCATCAGTGATATTGGTCTGTAATTTTCTTTATTTTGTAGTACCTTTGTCGGGTTTTGGTATCAAGGTGATGGTGGCCTTGTAGAATGAGTTTGGGAGTGTTCCTTCCTCTGCAATTTTTTGGAAGAGTTTGAGAAGGATGGATATTAGCTCTTCTCTAAATGTTTGATAGAATTCACCTGAGAAACCATCTGGTCCTGGACTTTGGTTTGTTGGAAGATCTTTAATCACAGTTTCCATTTATTACTTGTGATTGATCTGTTCATATTTTCTATTTCTTCCTGGTTCAGTCTTGGAAGGTTATACTCTTACAAGCATTTGTCCATTTCTTCCAGGTTGTCCATTTTATTGGCATAGAGTTGCTTGTAGTAGTCTCTTAGGATGCTTTGTATTTCTGCGGTGTCTGTTGCAACTTCTCCTTTTTCATTTCTAAATTTATTGATTTGAGTCCTCGCCCTCTTTTTCTTGATGAGTCTGGCTAAAGGTTTATCAATTTTGTTTATCTTCTCAAAGAACCACTTTTAGTTTTATTGAGCTTTGCTATTGTTTTCTTTGTTTCTATTTCATTTATTTCTGCTGTGATCTTTATGATTTCTTTCCTTCTACTAACTGTGGGTTTTGTTTGTTCTTGTTTCTTTAGTTCCTTTAGATGTAAGGTTAATTGTTTGAGATTTTTCTTCTTTCTTGAGGTAGGATTGTATTGCTATAAACTTCCCTCTTAGAACTGCTTTTGCTGCATCCCACAGGTTTTGGATCATCATGTTTTTGTCTCTAGGTACTTTTTTATTTCCTTTTTGATTTCTTCAGTCATCTCTTGGTTATTTAGTAACGTATTGTTTAGCCTACATGTGTTTGTGTTTCTTTACGTTTTTTCCCCTGTAATTGATTTCTAATCTCATAGCGTCGTGGTTGGAAAAGATGCTTGATATGATTTCAATTTTCTTAAATTTACTGAGGCTTGATTTGTGACACAAGATGTGATCTATCCAGGAGAATGTTCCATGTGCACTTGAGAAGAAAGTGTAATCTGCTGTTTTTGGATGGAATGTCCTGTAAATACCAATTAAATCTATCTGGTGTATTGTGTCATTTAAAGCTTGCGTTTCATTATTAATTTTCTGTTTGGATGATCTGTCCATTGGTGTAAGTGAGGTGTTAAAGTTCCCACTATTATTGTGTTACTGTCAATTTCCTCTTTTAGAGCTGTTAGCATTTGCCTTATGTACTGAGGTGCTCCTATGTTTGGTGCGTATATATTTATAATTGTTATATCTTCTTCTTTCTTCTTCTTGGATTGATCCCTTGATCATTATGTAGTGTCCTTCCTTGTCTCTTGTAACATTCTTTATTTTAAAATCTATTTTATCTGATATGAGTATCACTACTCCAGGTTTCTTTTCTTTATTTTTTTTGCGGTGCGCGGGCCCCTCACTGCTGTGGCCTCTCCCATTGCAGAGCACAGGCTCCAGACACGCAGGCCCAGCGGCCATGGTTCACAGGACCAGCTGCTCCACGGCATGTGGGATCCTCCTGGACCGGAACACGAACCCATGTCCCCTGCATCAGCAGGCAGACTCTCAACCACTGTGCCACCAGGGAAGCCCCCAGGTTTCTTTTGATTTCCATTTGCTTGTAATATCTTTTTCTATCCCCTCACTTTCAGTTTGTATGTGTCCCTAGATCTGAAGTTGGTCTCTTGTAGACAGCATATATGTGGGTCTTGTTTTTGTATCCATTCAGTGAGCCTGTTTCTTTTGGTTGGAGCATTTAATCCATTCACATTTAAGGTAATCATCGATATGTATGTTCCTATTACCATTTTCTTAATTGTTTTGGGTTTTTTTTTGTAGGTCCTTTTCTTCCCTTGTGTTTCCCCCTTAGAGAAGAGCTGGTTTGTAGAGCTGGTTTGGTGATGCTGAATTCTGTTCACTTTTGCTTGTCTGTAAAGCTTTTAGTTTCTCCATCAAATCTGAATAAGATCCTTGCCAGGTAGAGTAATCTTGGTCATAGTTTCTTCCCTTTCATCACTTTAGATATATTGTGCCACTCCCTTCTGACTTGTAGAGTTTCTGCTGAGAAATCAGCTGTTAACCTTATGGGAGTTCTCTTATATGTTGTCATTTTTCCCTTGTTGCTTTTAATAATTTTTCTCAATTTGATTACTATGTGTCTCGGTGTGTTTCTCCTTGGGTCTATCCTGTATGGGACTCTCTGTGCTTCCTGGACTTGGGTGGATATTTCCTTTCCCATGTTAGGGAAGTTTTCGACTATTATCTCTTCAATCATTTTCTCGGGTCCTTTCTCTCTCTCTTCTCCTTATGGGACCCCTACAATGCGAATGTAGGTGCATTTAATGTTGTCCCAGAGGTCTCTTAGGCTGTCTTCATTTTTTTCATTCTTTTTTCTTTATTCTGTCCTGCGACAGTGATTTCTACCGTCTGTCTTCCAGGTCACTTATCCATTCTTCTGCCTCAGTTATTCTGCTATTGATTCCTTCTAGTGTAGTTTTCATTTCAGTTATTGTATTGTTCATCTCTGTTTGTTTGTTCTTTAACTCTTCTAGTTATTTTTTCTTTAATTCTTCTAGGTCTTTGTTAAACATTTCTTGCATCTTCTTGATCTTTGCCTCCATTCTTTTTCCGAGATCCTGGATCATCTTCACTCTCATTATTCTGAATTCTTTTTCTGGAAGGTTGCTTATCTCCACTTCATTTAGTTGTTTTTCTGGGGTTTTGTCTTGTTCCTTCATCTGGTACTTAGCCCTCTGCCTTTTCATTTTGTCTACCTTTCTGTGAATGTGGTTTTTGTTCCACAGGCTGCAGGATTGTAGTTCTTCTTGCTTCTGCTGCCTGTGCTCTGGTGGATGAAGCTATCTAAGAGGCTTGTGCAAGCTTCCTGATAGGAAGGACTGGTGGTGGGTAGAGCTGGTGTTGCCCTGGTGGGCAGAGCTCAGTAAAAGTTTAATTCACTCGTCTGCTGGTAGGTGGGGTTGAGTTCCCTTCCTGCTGGTTGTTTGGCCTGAGGCATGACCCAGCACTGGAGCCTACAAGCTCTTTGGTGGGGCTAATGGTGGACTCTGGGAGGGCTCACGACAAGGAGTGCTTCCTAGAACTTCTGCTGCCAGTGTCCTTGTCCCCGCAGTGAGCCACAGCCACCCCCCCGCTTCTGCAGGAGACCTTCTAACACTAGTAGGTACGTCTTATTCAGTCTCCTATGGGGTCACTGCTCCTTCCCCTGGGTCCTGATGCACATATTACTTTGTGTTTGCCCTCCAAGTTTGGAGTCTCTGTTTCCCCCAGTCTTGTCAAATCCTGCAGTCAAATCTGCTAGACTTCAAAGTCTGATTCTCTGGGAATTCCTACTCCTGTTGCCAAACCACCAGATTGAGAAGCCTGACATGGGGCTCAGAACCTTCACTCCAGTGGGTGGACTTCTGTGGTATAATTGTTCTCCAGTTTGGGAGTCACCCAACGAGCGGTTATGGGATTGATTTTATTGTGATTGCACCCCTCCTACCATCTCATTGTGGCTACTCCTTTGTCTTTGGGTGTGGGGTGTCTTATTTGGTGAGTTCCAGTGTTTTCCTGTCAATGATTGTTGAGCAATTAGTTGTGATTCTGGTGCTCTCACAAGAGGGAATGAGCACATGTCCTTCTACTCTGCAATCTTGAACCATTCTGATTTTTCCTGTTTCTTGTGTTTTAATGTTTACTTTCAATACTAGTTTTTACGTACAAGACTCCCATTCTTGAGGCATTTAATTTGATTGGCTGTCATTTAGAGTATGCTATTCAGCAAAAAAAAAAATTGTTTTTGTTCTGTGTTTCCTTTCCTTTCTTTGTAAAGGATTACTTGAGTCAAATATTTCTTAATTCTAGCTTTTCTGAGGACTTTATTCTGCTGTCTCAGTAGTGAGTGATACATTGTCTCTTCATATAAAATTCTTTTTTTTTTCCATCAAAACTCCTTCCACCAGAATCAGAAGATGTTGCAACATTTGTCTCCTGGCATCTCAAGTAGCAGAGGAAAATGTTTGCCAATCTGATTTTGTTGCTTTGTTTATAATCTCTTGTTGGTTTATTTGCTTGCATGTATGCTTGTTGCATTTCTTTTTCCTTATCTTTCTAATTCTGAAATTCTTCCATTGCGCATTTTGCATGGATCTCTTTCAATACATTTACCTGAACCATGGTTGGCTATTCATGTCTGCATATTTGGGTCTCCTGTTTTAAAACTTTTTCTTCAGTTACATCTTTGTTACTTCCTCTCTGTTCTTTGTTCTGGTTTCTTGTTTTAGAGCATCTCCAAGGCTGAAATTAAAATCTCTGTTCTCACCTCTCTGCTTTCCGTGTCTATCATTTTCTTTTACTATTTTCAGATCTTTTTCTCCTTCTTCTGTGTTCTGGGAAGGCTTCATAAGTCTGTTCCATATCCTGCCATTTCAGTTTTCCTCTTTGCTTCCTGCATTGGCTTTCATTTGTTATTGCTCTTTTATTTCGACTTCATCTCCCCCAGCCCTCTATTCTCCCCAGGTTGTTGTATGTGCATTTCATTCTGTAGACATTTTATAGTCAGGGTGCTAGAGACTGACTAGCTGTTCACGTAATCTGCTTCTCCGTTCTCCTGTGCACCCACTAGACAACAATTTCTCAGCCCCTCTTGAAGTTATGTGAGCATAATTTACCAATGGAGTATATGAAGAACAGATACAAATCACTTCCACACCTGTCCCATAAAAATCTCCCATGTGTGGTCTCCCATGCTATTTCCCATTCCATGGCAATCTTAAAAGCCATGTGTTGAAGATGGTGAAGCCACGTGGTAGAAAGAGCCTAGTTCCCTGAATTGCCAATTGGAGGAGAGCTGTCTGCTAATCAGGAACATCTGTTTTGGATTTCACATACCAGAGCAATAAAGTTTTATTTCTTATTCCACTGAAATGTGGGGCTTCATTTGTCATAGCAGTATCATCTTAACTCATATTCATAGCCTGTTTTTTCATTATGCATGAGTTTTCTTTTTTATTTTTTGCCTCTTTTGTAAAAGTCATATCTTTGACATCCCTTTGAGAATGACCAGCTTTCCCTAATTTTCTATCATCTGAGTCTTAATGTGCTGTTCTCTTTCCCTCGTGTTGTCATGTCTATAAATTCCATGTTAATTTTTGTCTCTTTATTCATTCTTTAAATGTAATGATTTTTGCCAAATGGAGATTGTCAGCAGACAGTCTCTGTGATTTTTACACGGCTCTGCTAACTTTACACTTATTTTTATGGAGGAATCTCTTTCTAGGATCTTTACCTATTGGAAGGTTTTCAGTATCTGATTAGCATCCATATAGAGCTGCTTGATGCATCAAGGTGCAATTCTACTTCCATGCATACTACTTCCATGATTTGGTCCTTAAATCTGTGAACCAAAAAAGTGCAGTGAAAATCACAGTCTCCCAGCATGCATTATTGCCAGGGTTTTCTTGTTTCTGGTCCAGCTCCAATGCTTTACCTCCGGGCAGAAGAACTAGGGACTCATCTACTCCCTCCACACACATGCGTTTTTTTCTTGACTTGTTTCATGTTTAAGTTGTAACTACAACTTAGCAGTTCTATATTGTATGTGGTATAGAGACTGGTACTCAGATCATCCCACAAACAGTTTTTTTTTAGGAGGGGACAGATGCACAATTACTTTTTGATAAGAACATAGACCTTCAGTTTTCTTAAAATACAGATTTCTAGGCCCCTGCTATGGAAATTCTGATTTAGTAAATCTAGGGTTAAGCCCAGTAACCTGTATTTTTAAAAACCCCTAGGTGATTTTGACATGTAGCTAAGAACATGATCTGGAAGGAAATTAACACTATAGTAGATAATTTAAAAAATCAATTTTCTCGCAACCTAAGTTTCCGTTAACAGATAAGTGGTGTTTATATAAAATAAAATATTATTCAGCTTTAATAATACATGCTACAACATGGATGAACCTTGAGGATATTATACTAGTAAAATAAACCAGTCAGAAAAAGGACAAATACCATGTTATTTTGCATATATGAGATACATAGAGTAATCAAAATCATGGAGACAGAAAGTACAATTGTGTTTGCAAGGGGCTGAAGGCAAGGAGAAATGGAGTTGTTATTTAATGAGTGCAAAATTTTAGTTTTGGAAGATGAAAAATGTTCTGGAGATGGCTGATGGTGATGATTGCACAATGTAGATGTAGTTCATACCATTGAAATGTGCACTTGAAACGACTCAACTGGCAAATTTTGTGTTATGTAGTTTTTACCACATTTAAAAAAATAAAATAAATAAAAATAATTAAATGATCTCCTTACCATACCCCTTGAATTTTCATATCAGTAGAATCATAGACTTTGAAATCTAGAAAGATATTAGAGATGAGAGGCCCCGAGAGATGGGGAGATTTACATAAGACCAACAAGTAAGTGAGAAACAGAGAACTACAAGCTATAATTCTTGGTCGTATTTACCAGAATACCATATTTTAAGTATTGAGCATTTCCTTTTTCCTGATTGCTGGTATAAAAGGTTTGTTCTAGAAACTTTATTGCTACTTCCATCAGTTTCCTTCTTGAGACAGGGAAGTACCTTGAGTTGGAAGAAGTATGGCTGTCCTTATTTCTAGTTAAGTCAGTAAAGGTCTTGGCCTATTGGAAGCAATTAGGATTTTTAGGAACAGGTATATCTGGGAACTCAGGAGTTGATATCATGGTTGGGTCTCCAGCATGGAGAGCCATGGGCTCTGGAGTGGGGAGTGGAAAGGAGTTCAAGAAAAACTTGTCCTTGTGTCTTCCTGGCTTTGAAGCTTCCAAGGGAACTTGGATGGACCCCCTGGGGTGTTTTATGACTAGTTAAATTGTACTTATGCAAAGAAGAGGAATGGCCAACATTACAGATGACTATCTGGAAAAGACTTTTCCCAGACTAAAGAAGTGGAACAACTCACCAGTAGAGAATTTAATGAATTACAGTTTGGAAGAAGCCAAACAAAGATGAGTTTACATTAATTTGCCACACACAAAATAGACAGGGGATAGTGACTAAGCCTTGTGTAAGGGAATTGACTGGGTTGTATGTGCACCACAACTTTGGAAAAAGACTGCTAACATTCCTGAAGCCACACTGGAATTCAAGACCAAAATACTTAACTCCTCCAATGGTTGAGTCTAAATTGTGCAACCACTATGCTGCCAGAGTTTCCTCTGGTTATGACTTGTTACAGATGCAAGTGCCACATGTCACTGAGAAATCGTAACAGCTTGGTCATGTCAACTGAGGAAATATGGATTCAAAGAATTTGCTCTTTACAGCATTTTTCAGAACAAACCACTTTGTGGTCAGCGAAGGGATTACATCTGGGGTGTCCGAAAATAAAGTCATTTCAAAAGCAGGATGAAATGAAAGGACTTAAAATAGCATGTGTAGGGATAGGTTATTTTATTCCCAAGAAGGCATGACAGTTTTAGACACTTAGTTAGCACAGCAGGTGATGACAATGAAACCTAAGAAACCTGATCACTTTAACATGATCTTCTGCAAGGGTCTTAAAACTACCATCTGATTAATTCACATTCCAGTGAATTTTTCTTTTCTTGATGTCTGCAGTATTATTGAACCCAAGTTCATGTGCCCCAGCAAGCCAAAATAATGGAGTTTGGAGCAGAGAAAGGTTTATTGCAAGGGCCAAGCAAAGAGAATGGGCAGCTCTTGCTCAAAAGATTTGAATTCCCCTGTGGTTTTCAGGGAAGAGTTTTTAAAGGCAAAATTTGGGGTGAGCATTGCAGGGTGTGTGACTTTCTTCTGACTGGTTGGTGGGGAGGTAACAAGGTGGCTGCCAGGAGTCTTAGTCTTCAGGCTTCTTGTTCCAGCCAGTCTGGGATCCATGTACTTGTGCTCAGCCTGAAGTTACCAACCTCCACCTGGGTGGGGGTCTTAGTTCTTACAGAAGAACTCAGAGATATGCATCAGATTGTTATGTATATCCCATGAGGAGGAGCTAGGACTCTGCTTTATGCCTGCACTAATTTTTCTTGACTACTTTTCCTTTGTTTCTGCATTCCCTCAGTCCCCTAATTAGTAACTGTTTGAATCTGCCCTTTGGAGGGCAGGTCTAGGAGGCTAAAGCCTTTTCCCTACAAACAAGAAGCAGGAGACACAGAAAGGATTTTGTACCCCAGGAGGGCCCCGCAGGGTCCTGCTTGGTTTCAACAGTACTGTTTGTTATAGGTGGAAAAGGGTAAGACAGTGTTGTGAGTTGAAACCTCTTTCTCTTGGTTTGAAAAATCAAATGAGACAAATATAATATTGTTGTTTTCAAAGCAATAGGATTTCTTTTCCTGTTTAGAGGCTGATGGGAATGTTTCCTTCAACTTTGTATGTAAGAAACAAGAACCTACTTTTCTGTTTCATTTCGGACCTTCCTGGCAAAGACTTACTGCTGACACGGGTCTGGAACAGGCTGGTATTTTCCTCCTGGGTTATACTTTAGCAGAGTTGTATTATGAATTCAGCTCCCACATGCATAATCATCCTACTTTGCAACCAGGCAAGGTAAAGATGGACTACTTATATCTGTGCTAGATTTTCTGGAAACAGGAAGAAAAATGTTTTCTAGAACAGTAACAAGGAAAAACAGTAAGAGTGTGTCTGTCAGGGACTGAGGATTTCTTTGTAATTAATGATAGTGTTTGTATGAGGTGATTTGATAACTGCATCCTATAATCTGTTGAATCCATTTTGCTTCCTTGGCTGGGCACAATCATTTCTAGAAACTAGAGTTTAGCTTCATTTATTTTCTTCATTGTTTTACTGTTGTCCTCTTATTTTACCTTTATTACTTGTTTCCTTCTGTTTAATTTGGGTTTAATTCGCTTATTAAAATGAAAATTTAAATCACTGATTTGAGAATGTCTTTTCTATATAAATCATGTAATACTATACATTTTCCTCTAAGCATTGCTTTAGCTGCTCTCTACCATTCAGTATGTTGTATTTTAATTTTCATTAAGTTAAAAATGTTTGAAAATATTCCATGAGATATCTTCTTTGACTCCTGGGTTATTTAGAAGCATGTTTTAAAATTTTTCCAAATCTTTGGGGGATTTTTCAAACATCTTTCTATTTTTAATTTCTAGTTTAATTATCTTGTGGTCACAAAACATACTTTATAAGAATTCTACTTTATAAAAATTTATTGAGTCTTTTTTATGTCCCAGAATATACTCTATTTTGTAAATGTTTTGTGTGCATTTGGAAGAAAAAAAATGTGTATTCTACTGTTGTTGGGGAGAATATTCTATAAGTATCAGTTAGGTCAAGTTAGTTGATAGTGTTGTTCATGTTTTCTATATCCTATTGATTTTTTTGTCTAATTGCTCTATGTTATTGGAAGAAAGTTTTTGAAACATTTCAGCTGTAATTTAGGATTGTCTATTTCTCTTTTCAATTTTATCAATATTTGGTTCATGTATTTTAAAGTTCAAAATGTATTTGTATACATATTAGGTGTACAAACATTTAGAATTATTACATCCTTTAGATGAATTGATCCCACATTAATTATGAAGTGTCCCCTTTTACTCCTGTTAACATTTCTTATTCTAAAAATCTGCTTCATCTGAAATTAATATATCCATTCCAACTTTATTATGCTTAGTATTTGCATAGTATATTTTATTCCATTCTTTTATTTTTAACTTATTTGTGTCTTCAAATTTTAAGTGGCTTTCTTGTAGACAGAATAAAATTGGGTAGTTCTTTTAAGTTCAGTTTGATGATCTCTGACTTTTAAATGGAACATTTAGCCATTTGCATAGGTTTTTTTCTTATTTTTTATTTTCTATTTGTCCTATCTATTCCTTGATACTTTATTCCTATTTTCTGCCTTCATTTAAGTTAAGTACTTTTATGATTCATTTTATCTTCTTTATTGGCTTTTATTTTTCTCAGCAGTTGCTTTAAGGTTTAGAGTACACACCTTTAACTTATCATAGTCTACTTGCAAATAATGTTACACCACTACATACAGTGTAAGAATCTTACTGTAGTATACCTTCATTTTCTTCTTCCTGACCTTTTTACTATTGCAGTGATCGATGCTTCTACATGCTCTAAATCCCCAAATACATTATTATTTTTGCTTTGAATAATTATCTTTTAAAGATATTTATAAATGAGAAAACCAATTTTTAAAAGGATTTTACATTTACCCATATGTTTGCCATTTTCAGCATTCTTTATTCTTTTCTGTAGATTTTAGTTTCCACCTGTTACCATTTTCCTCTGCCCAAGCACTTCCTTTAATATTGGTTTTTGTGCATGTTTGATGGCAATGAATTTTCTCAGCTTTCTTTCTTTCTTTCTTTTTTTCTTTCCTTTTCATCTGAAAAACAACCTTTTTTTATGTGTTCATTTTTACCAGATGTTTTTGCTCTTTATAGAATTATTAAGTTCTTAAAAGATGTTATACCATTGTGTTCTGGCTTCTGTACTTCTTGACAAAAATTCTGCTATAATCATATCTTTGTTTGGAAAAATATATTTTCTCCAACATGGCTGATTTTAAGATATTTTTTCCTTTATCACTGGTTTTCAGTAATTTTGTATGATGTGCAGTTGTGTGAATTTCTTTTTCTTTCTTTTGCTTTGGATTTGTTAAACTTCTTGGATATCTGGGTTAATTGGTTTTATCAAATTTGGAAAAACGTCAGCCATTATTTCTTTACTAGTTATCCATTTTATACATATTAGTGTATATATGTCAATCCCAATCTCCCAGTCCATCACACCATTATTTCTTTAAATATTTTCTCCCTTCCCCCTACATTCCCATATCTGTGATTCCAATTGTACATACTCTAGACCACTTGTTATTGTTTCACAGGTCACTAATGCTCTTTTTTTTTTTTTTTTTTTTGGTGGGGGAAGTGTCTTTTTTAGTCTTTTTACCTCTCTTGCTTCCTTTTGAATCGTTTATATTCCTATGTTTTGGATTCACTGATCTTTTGTATAATCTATTGTTAATCACATACAATATAATTTTTTCAATTTCAGATATTGCTATTTTCATCTCATGAACTTCTGTTTGGGTCTTTTTTATATCTTCCATTTTTCTTTTCATCATTTTAATGTGTTTTTCTAATCCTTGAATTTATGAAGCATTTATAATATTCATAATAGCTGTTCCAAAGTCTTTGTAGTTTCATTACTTCTGTCATATATGGATCTGTTTCTGTTGATTGATTTTTCTCTTGATTATGGGGCAAATATTTTCCTGATTCTTACATGCTGGTAGTTTTTCACTGGATGTTGAATATCATTGTTATATCTTATTTTGTTTTGTTTTTTAATTTCTTTAAAGAGTGTTGATTTTGTTCTGATGTACAGTTAAGTTATTTGGAACTAGTTTGATCCTTCTGAGGCTTTCCTGAATCCAGAGAAGCCTTTTGTCTCAAGCTAACTTAGCCCCACTACTAAGGCAATACCCTTCTGGCCATTCTACTCATTTTCCTGTATATTATAAAATCTCTCTACTCTGGCTGGGGGGAACGTGAACTATTCCCAGCCCTATTTGAGCTCTACCACTTGTTCACCTTCTGCTCTTCAGTGGTTCTTTCCCTGGCTTTGGGTAGTTTCTTCTTTTGCATTCCAGAGCTGTGCTCAGTCATAGACTCAATGGTATTTTTCCATAGCTCTTTGGAGCTCTCTCTCTGTGCAGCTTTATCCTCTCCAGTACTCTTTTCTACAAAGTCTAGCTATCTTGAGCTTCTTGACCACTAATCTCAAATTTAGGAAGACTGCCAGGTTCTGTTTGGATTTCCCCACTCTGTACTTCAACCTGGAAACTTCTAGGCTGTAAGTTGGAGCACTTGTAGAGTTTTTCTCATATGTTTCCCTTCTCTCAGGGATCATAGTTCTGTGAGGTTTATTATCCAATGTTTTAGAACCACTGCTTCCTATGTAGCTGTCTCACGGCTACCAATGGGAGTCTCCAGCTGGAGACAGTCATGTCATTCCTCAACTGTTATATCTCATTGGATTTTTTATATTCAGGAGCCAGTATAGAGTAACAAGAAAGAATCAGGCCATGGAAACAGACAATCGAGGCCTCAGCCATAGCTCTATTTAAGTATGAATTAATTTAATTATTCAATTTATTCATGACTGTATTCTTTTATTTTTATAATTTTTAGTGACTATTACTTTGTGCTAGGCATTGTGCTATATTCCAGCTTTAGTTCATCATCTATAAAATAGGGAGAAATAACACCTACCTCATTGTGGTAGATTGCAAAAGTGGCCACAAATTATTCCAAGTTTTCTTTCTGATCTTGCATTATGACCTTGCAGCTTCTCCTATCAATTCCTTTACTCATTAAATCTGGGCTGGCCTGTGACTTGCTTGGGTCTGTACACTGTGGTGGAATTGATGTGTGTGACTTCTGAGCCTCGACTTGAGGAGACTTTGCAGGTTTCCTCTCTCTGTCTTAAAACCTTGTGCCTGCCAAGTGATTAGGTCTGAGCTGGCATGCCAAAGAATGATGAAGTGGAAAGATGCATTGGTTATCCTAGCTATGCTAGTTAAGTTACTGTAAACCAGTCAGCCCCAGCCTACCCACTAGTCTATTATTATCAGGCACTATACTATATTCCAGCCTCAGTTTATCAGTTTAAGTGAGCCCAGCTAAGAACTATTGAGCAGTATTATGTGGTATCTGTGAACATATTAGTTAGTTGATGTTTTTGACTGACTGAATGGAAGATAAATAAGTTACATAGTTGTACCTAGGTTTTTTGTTTTTCTTTTTGCGGTATGCGGGCCTCTCACTGTTGTGGCCTCTCCCGTTGCGGAGCACAGGCTCCGGACGCACAGGCTCAGCGGCCACGGCTCACGGGCCCAGCCGCTCTGCAGCATGTGGGATCTTCCCGGACGGGGGCACGAACCCGTGTCCCCTGCATCTGCAGGCGGACTCCCAACCACTGCGCCACCAGGGAAGCCCTACATAGGTATTTTTGAGTAAATAAGTTTTAAATTTCAGCTTAGAAGTCATTTCCTCTGGGAAATTTTGCTGACATCTCTGACTAAATTATATTTCCCAACTATATTCTCTTAGTGCATGCTATATTTATTCTTTATGAGTCAACTATTGAATAATTATTTCTGTAACTCATTAATGTCCAACTCCTCTATTCCACAATAAACTCTGCTTCAACATTTATGCCTGACATTTAATGCAGTGCCTGACACTTAGTAGATATTTGGTAAATGTTGTTTAGATGTATGAGTAAGAGGTAAAGTAGGTTAAGGACTGAGAAATGTCACCTGGATTTAATAACAAAGAAGTCATTAACACACACGTTGACAGCAATTTCAGTGGATTGATGGGAAAAGACATGAGACCACAGGTGCATGAATATTGCAAAAAGCATTGAGAAAACAGAAAAGAAACCCAAGTCCAAGTTACTAACTTTATTTCAAAATGCAAATTCATTTTATGCTTGATTATGTTTTTCTTTTAAATTACTAAAATTAAATCTAAAGTGTCAGGTAAAATTATTATTTTTATTAATTTAATCATTAACATGTCTCAGAATCAGCACACAGAGGATCTTAATAAGCAACAAATGCTCTTGTGATACTAACCTCTCTCAGTTTCACTTGCACACTTGTTTTGAATTCTCCAGAATTTGACAGTCAAGAGGACACAGCATAATAGAATAAGGCAATATGTTCAATTTGGTTACTATGGACTAATTGAAGAGGCTCCAGAGAAACGGTCATTTGGATATTTGAATAAAAATCCCATTTAAAATCGATTGAAGATTTACCTTTCAGGACCTGATATGTACATTTCCTTTACTTCTCTTGTGGCAGAAAGGATGCATCTTTGTGTGTTTACCCTCTGCCTTGGAAACTGATTTCATTGTTTTAAGTGTCAGTTTTCATCATCATGTAAAGTGAAACACCAGAATGGAATGGCCTTTACTTTCAGTGACATAAATATTTCAAAAGAAACAGACCTTTTGAGTTCAGGAAAGGGTGTGTCAGATGCACAGGTGTCAGTGCAGGTTAATGTGTTGTCTTTCACCACTGGCCCTCTGGACTGTAATTTGGCTTGGCGCACACGTGTGCAGAAGATCGGCCATCTCCATCCTGACTCTCGGAACCACCTCCCTATTAGAAAGCCATCAGACAAATAATTCACTCTCAACCCCATCATCGGCCTCCTAGAGAAAGATTGGGTTGAGATGCTGAGAAAATGAAAGCCAGGCTCTCGAGCAGGCAGTTGGCCTGGGCATATTTTTCCTGCTATATTGTGCTTCCCATTAAGCAGCTCATGAGTCTTTGTCACAGGTGAGTGACACTGAACTGAAAAGAGAATGATTCCTAATGAAGGGAAGTCCCAGAGACATTTTTGGAAAGGAAAATGTACCAAGCTAAACACAGGAGTACAATATATCTTCAGGTAACAAACATGGGCATGTGAGATGTTTATGAGCATGAAAGAGATTAATCAGAGTAATCTATAAGGGGCAGAGAATGAAGGTGTAAGCTTCTCCAGAAAAAATGTGCCAAGTTTCTTTGAAACATTAGAAGTCTTGTAAAATGGACAGGCTGAAGTAGTTGTCCATTCATTCTCCTTGATTCTTTTCACATAACATTCACTTATTATTTATGACCGTGCTTAAAGAAGCCATCTGGTAAAGTTGATGGTAAACTACCTACTCCTCTGTTCTATGTTGAGAACTGAGACTTCTGTATCACCTTTTAGACGGTCCTTGACTCGTGCATACATTCTACAGAATACCTTGTTTATGAGGTCAGAATACAGCAGGCTGCAGTCCTGGAGTTACCTTGATTGGTACTTATTTGTGACTCCCTGCTCCTCTAAAAGCGAGCTGCCAGGCTCAGTAGAGAGTGACAGCACATCAGAAGCTCTGGTAACATCTCCAGCAGTAAATCTTGATCGCATTTATGCATCTTACATTGCCGTCATTACTATATTTCCAACGTGCCCTTTTCACATGGTCATTTTATTGCTCCCTTTGAGTTGCCAAAGTTCCCTGACTCCATCTCTCACTGCCAAAGAAGGCATTAAACTCTTCAGCTGGTCTTATCATCTTCCCGAAAACAATAAAGGACCTTTTGTATGCCTTTAGTGAGATGTGTTCAATGTGCCAACAAGACTGGAGTTAGGCCTGTGTTCCAGCGCAGGCTTGAGTCCAGCTAGAAGGGTTACGGCTTCCTCTATTCTCTTCTAGCCCAGGCACAGCTTTGGAATTGACATCTCACTGAATGTAGAGCATACATTTGGTGACTTTTCTTCTAGACACTAAATTCTTTTTAGGTTTATTTGTGTATACTTTCAAAATGTTAAGTTATTACAAATTTGTTTTTGAAAAATGGCACAGAATTGAACAGTCATGAGAAGAAACTGTCACAAATTGAAGAAAAAAGTGTGACAAGTGGGGCGTCCTGGGATTTCATTCTAAGTCATTGCAATATTTAGAGGTCATTTCTGCAGATAAGGAGAAATGACCAGTTCCTTTAGAAGGCATAGGATGGACCACATAGTAGTAAATACTTAAACAAAAAATCATTGGGAGAAAATTTCTATGTAATTTGAAATGATGTGCTCTGTTTATATCAAAGTTTGTGTGTAATTTACAGCACACGTATGTAAAAACATTGTCTTTTGAATATAGCAATTCTGTCTTCTCCTGGATTTGACTTTAGGAAATGCTTTCTCCTTAATTTAGTTTAGTTACTTGAATCACTATTATGATATCTGGAAGTTTAGTAAGTGTGGCAAGACTGATAATTTGACCAAATCTGTTCTCCCCTTCTGTCATGAAAATGGAGTTGTGATTGAGTCCAGGCCTCTTAGCTGGACTGCATTTCCCAGTCCCCCTGCAGTTAGATGGCCAAGTTCTTGTCAACAGAATGTGAACAGAAGCGATGTGTCTGGGTCTGGAAATTAAAACATTGAACAAGCCTCCTCTAGACTCTTTCTGGATATGGTAGGTATCTAACTTCTTTTGTGTTCTAGAAGATGGAGGAACAATAAGGTGGCAAGAACCTGGGTCTTGAATGACTACACCTAGCAGATCTGTCTTGTCCATCAGAACTGCTCATTACAGTTCTGTTACATGAGAAAGAAATTTCTATATTCTGTAAGCCACTGTATGTTGGGTTCTCTTTGTTGGAGGAGCTCATCCTTTAATATAACAAACACAGTTATAACCCCATTTAATCGGGAAATGATGTGTGCTGCTTATGTCCAGGTTTATGTGTGGTTTTAAAACTTAAGAAACAAATAGACTTCGAAAATGTTTCTGACATATATACGCTACAGATACTATGTCTAAATAGACAACTAATGAGAACCTACTGTACAGCACAGGGAACTCTACTCAGTGTTCTGCTGTGACTTAAATGGGAAGAAAATCCACAAAAGAGGGGATTTATGTATACATATATCTGAGTCACTTTGCTGTACACTAGAAACTAATACAACATTGTAAAGCAACTATATTTAAATTAAAAAATAATAATAAAATTTAAAAATCTCAAAAAAATGTTTCTTCTCTAATTGGAGATACAAACACCACTGTACATTTTTCATAATTTATTTTTTCATACATATATAATAAAAAGTTTTCTCCTTTATTATCCAGTGTTGATGAGAGTGTGAGGAATCTTGGACTTTTATACGGCGTGGGGTGTAATTATTACAGTCTTTTGAAGCTCTTTGGTGGTTATCCATCAGAAACAAAACCTGAATCACCTTCGGGCTTTACTTTTGAAACCTGCCTTCCAGAAAGTTTGCATATGTGAAAAGACAAGAATTGCAGAGATTTTTTTGTCACAGGAAAAACTGTAGACAACCCAAGCATCTAACGATACAGAAATGATTACATGGATTATGGGGAAATCCATGCTATGAGATCCTCATTAAGAAAGATGAGACATGGTCACATATTCGGACATGGAAAGATGACTAGGAAGTAGTAAAATAAATGCCTCAGTGTGCATATTATGACACTACCTAAGTAAAAATGCCTATGGGTGTGTGTGTGTATTTCTGAGAGTGTATATGATCAGAGGAAGAAATCGAGGCTGCGATAATATGCTTTTGTGCTCCTTCATTTTCTGCAGTATATAACATATAATGGAAGCCAGATGTTGACCCAGATATAAGGAGCTTCATCCATCCCATCATCCAGAGTGTGAAAAGCTGCATTCGCCTGAATCAATACATTTGTGACCTGACCTGGAAAAGCATAGGAAGATAGTGCATCAGAGTTACTTCCATCGAGGTGAAGGGGATTTGTGGCATAGCTTGGAACACAAAGGGGGACTATATCACTTTTCCATTCTATATCCTTCTCTGTCCTTTGACTTTTAAAGTATGTCCCATGGCTCCCCAACTCAAATACAGCGTAATATTTAGAACCACAAAATATTTAAAGTGTTTGGTGAAAATGTATGCTCTGTAGGAACTTTTTAAGAGTGTCAGATACTAATGCTGTGATGGAATTTAATATCTCAAAACCACGGGCTTCAAAGAAATTAGACTTGATCTAAGCCTCCGGATCAGAAATAAAATAAAAATGGAAAATATGACTTATACTGGAACTCTTCAAGCAACTTTTGGCTTTTTCTGTGAGAACACTACAGCTTCCCTGTTGGTAAACTTGGGAATAATGGAGAAAGTCTTGTGAGCTGGGAGCTTCTAGGCTGAATGTTTAACTGCAGCTGGGAGATAGCTGTTCCAAAGAGAGTTGAAGACAACACCAGGTTAACAAGCAGACAAGACTGTTAAATGTGGCTTTTAAAAAGCCAGGCCCTTTGCAAAAAGGGAGGTGGATACACATCCCATCCCTTGTTAAGTTTTCAAAGAAGAGATAAATGAGTATTATTATTTTTGTAAAATTTTATTGAAGTATAGTTGCTTTACAATGTTATGTTCATTTCTGCTGTCCAGCAAAGTGAATAAATGAGTATGCCTTAGGATTAATAATAATGCTTTGAAGCTTCCTTTTCAGAAACAAAAATTAAAGGGAAAAACACCTTGAACTATTATTTTAACTGCTTAGTGATGTATCTATATATACATTATATATAGATATATAATGTATATATATCACATCATATATATATATATATATATATAGTTTTAAACTGAACTTTGTGGTGGTTTTAAACATTTATTCAGGGCCAACTATAAGATGAACATGGAATAGGTCTCAACTTCTGAGACAGTAGGATTTTCAGAGGTTTAGAAATTCAAACTCATATAAAATAAAATATTATTTTAAATGCTCTTAACCGCTAAGGAAAATAAAACCATACCCAAACCTTCCTTTTCTCATCTAGTAATATTATGGGTGGGTATGTTAAAGTCACTTAAATAAGTTAAAAGGAAGCTCACATCCAAAGGTTATTTCCACAGGCTACTCTGGAAAATACCAGTGCTTGGCATGAGTGGTTCTAGACTGTTCTGCCAGAGCGTTCAGTAGAGTAGTGACAGTCAACCTCCAGTTTGGATTGTCCTAGTGTAAAAGTAGAATATATTCTCGGGAAAAGCAGGCATGCTATCAGGTGTTCATTCAACATATATTCATGAATCCCCATATGGGTTTAGGGAAAGAAAGTTTAACTATGCTGTAGGTTTCCCCCAAAGGGAAAGAGAGTATTAATCAAATACTTATAAGGTGAAAGCACTATAAATAATGCTATTAAAATTCTTTGGGATCTTAAGTAAGGGTAGAAAACCCCCTCTAATCTGTTAATGGTTTCACAGACGAGGTGACATTTAAAAGAGTCTTTCAGGATACCTAGGATTATCACCAAATACAGAAAGAGACAGGTGAAGTAGAGGCATGGGCGTATAGCACGTCTTAAATACAGACTGTATGTAAGAACGTGAAATTATAACAGGGTAGCATTTTGAAAAATTAGATTGTTACATTCAAAATAGGATTTTGCCAACAGGCAATAGTTTGAGAGAATAAGGACTTTAAAAATTATTTTAGTTCTTATTTAACATTAAAGATTGAGCCTGATGGCTACCGTAGCTGCTTTTCTGATTGTATAGAATAGGTAACTTTGATCATTGTTTCAGCTTAGCCATGAGAATGGAGTTTGGAAAATGAAAGATGTGGCCTGGAGTAAAGTAAAAGGTATCTTAATTTTGGGGATTACTGGGAGGCACTGTGAGAGTCGGAGGACTGAGAACAAAGATAAAGTTTGGAAGATACTAGGGTCCCTCCACCATGCTCCCCAGTACACACTCAAGACTGAGCTGGTGGGGAGAGAATGCTTTTGAAATACTGGAGAAGATATGGAACTCCAAGAACCAGGGAGCTTTGGTTCTGTTCCAGAAGGAAAGAACTTGTAGGCTGCCTTCAAGTCAGTTGAGGGACATTTCCATATTACAAATAAACATGGTAGCAGAGTGTGATTAAGCAGAAGGGGACTGTATTATTCCTTATAGAACATTCTTGATTCCTGTGTAATGTGGATGGAGGAAGCTGTTGTGGTGGGAATGAGGAACTCTACAGCAAATGCACTGGGTTGTGCCATCTGGTAAGGGACCAAGTGACTAATGTAGTCAGACCTCAGTGTATGGTCGGGGTCCAAAGAGTGGTCAGAGCTAAGAGGAGCCTGAGTTGTCCAAGAAACTTTATAAAGTCAGCAGAGACCAGGCCGACAGATCATTGGCAAGGACACTCTAGGGATCTAAGGACCACCTTTCCCAGCTCCTGAAAAGCACTGAGAAAGACACCAACATCCAGTGCCAACCCCTTTTTCCCTTGCCATTAGTGAGGTTGAAAAAGCCGGCTAATCACTTTGGATTCGTCGCTTACCGACTGGGGTGAATATTTGACCAAGTATTGATCAATGAGCTATACGTGGAATTTGCTGGGGGTGGCTTTTGTATAATGATTTTTTATCTGGATAAGATAGGGATATGGCTGGGAGCATGCTCCTGAAGCTTCCTTTCTTTGTCCACGAAGCTAGAAATCTGAGGAAAATGCCACTATGCTAAGCGTGTGGAGTGAAAACCAGAAAGAGCTTCTCATCCATGTTAGCGCAGAACAGATAAACTAACAACAGCACTTACTGATCTTTGGATTTTTTTATCATGGAAAAACAAACTCCTATTTATTTAGGCCACAGTTAATCATCTGATCTATAATTTTCAGCCTTTTCATCAAAAGTTTATCAAAAATTCTACTGTCTGATAATATGTAAGTTTATTGAGAGTCTATCTAATGAATGGTGAGCAAGGTCCTACCCTAATCTCATATATATAGATGTCTAGAAGACAGATGTCTCTGCTGGAGTCATCTAAGCCAAGACTCGGTTATCTAAGAGTGATTGAAGCAAGCTGAAGATTTCAACTTTTTTTCTCTCCAAAATAAATCATATTTTCCGCTACTCTACAAATTGTAATATGGGTAAATTGCTAGCCCTATCACAAAATGTTTAGAAATTATGAGATTCAGTGAGCTGGAAAAATATTTTTTTTAGTGTCAGGAGTTGAACTGGAGGAGAATGAGATAGGAAGGTCAAGTGGCAGCCAGATTGTGAAGAAACTTGTATGCTGCAATTTAAACACGGATTTTGAAAAGAATATATATATAAAACTGAATAACTTTGCTGTACACCTGAAACTGACACATTGTAAATAACTGTATTTCCATAAAAATTTTTGAAAAATAATTTAAAATTAAAATTAAAAAAATGGACTCTGACTTGTAGGTCATTGGGAATCATGGAAAAGTTTAAAATAGGGGATTAATACCAAATTAGTATTTTAGGAGGATTGTTTTGGTAACTATGTAGAAGGAAGATTGGAGGGGACATAGAACAGGGACAATGAGAATTATAAAGAAGATAATGTAGTTACATGTTAACTTCATACCTGGAATATGGTTATTGATACTTGTTGAAAGAATTTAACCTTTAGTTCTGGATTTGCCTAAAATTGTCAACATATTAAATATCAGATATAGATGACAAAAACTCGAGATTTAAGTCTTTGTTTAAAATTATTTTAATATAATCAAAATATTTGCTAATAACACTTCTTTTTCATGACTAAATAAAAGCAAACAACTGTTAGATTTTTAAATTGCAATTTATGTGAACTTGCATGTATTAGCTTCATCTCAGCAGGTGCACAAGAACTGTTTAATGACTGACAGGCTGAATTGAATTCAACAACTTTTTACTGTATTCATTGCATTTTCAAACAGTTTTTCTAACATCTTGCCTATGGATTTGGCCACTATAACACCCAGCTTTTCTGAGGCAAATACAGTTTCCAATTTTGTGTCCTAATCTCATAAACATATTTTTCCTTGTCAAATCACAGGTTTCACTTTTTGTTTCAGAAATGTTAGTCTGTATTCTTATACTATAATAAACCTAAGAAATGTCACAAATGATCACATTGCTTATAGTTTCTTTGCCTTTTTGCTATAGAAACAAATGAAACAAAATGACCCCCAATTCTCAATGTCTCAGTTATGTATATAGAAATGAATATCCTAAAACAATCCTCTGAGTCCTTTTAACCTGTAAGCTTCTATTTTCAAGCAGTAACCACCTTCAGTGTGAGACAAGTGCCCCCTTGCCTCTTGTTTAGATCTCCTCTAACTGCCAAGATTAAACATTTAACTACCTGTAGTTTATAAAAAATGTATCCAACCATTGCCTAAAATAGGTCTGTGTTTGTTGTTGCGCTTTTATTTATTTATTTTTCTAAAGGACAAGACCCATGAGGATTCATTCACAGAGCTGGTAAGACTGTTGGTGACTGCTCGTTCCCATGGTGGAGTGAGCTGCATGTGAAGGAAGCAGGGGAGAGAGGAAGCAGCATGGCTGTAAGTATATCTGCATCTATAGTTACGTTATAGTGTAAAATAGAGCTGCCATACGAGCCAGCAATCCCACTTGTGGGCATATATCCGGAGAAAAACATGGTTCAAAAGGATGCATGCACCCCAGTGTTCATGGCAGCACTGTTTACAATAGCCAAGACATGGAAGCAACCTCAATGATCATCAGCAGAAGAATGGATAAAGAAGATGTGGTAGATATACACAATGGAATATTAGCCATTAAAAAGAATGAAATAATGTCATTTGCAGCAAAATGGATGGACCTGGAGATTATCACACTAAGTAGGTTGGACAGAGAAAGACAAATACCATATGATATCGCTTATATGTGGAATCTAAAAAAAATGTTGCAAATAAACTTATTTACAAAACAGAAACAGACTCGCAGACTTAGAGAAGGAACTTAATATTTACTGGTGGGGAAGGGTAGTTTGGGATTTTGGTATTGACATGCACACACTGCTATATTTAAAATGGATAAATAACAAGGACCTACTGTAAAAAAAAATTAAAATAATAAAATTAAAAAAAAAATTTTTTTAATGTAAAAAAAAACCCCAATAAACAGAAACCTCAACTAAATAGAGCTGGGAGACCAGAAGGGGGAGTTCTCATGCCCTGAGGTAATAGCAGAGCCCAACAGGAAGTACTCAACCAATAGAAAGCTACGGACTCATGTTTCCTACAGCCGTCCCAACTTCCTTCCCCCCGCCCCCGCTATAAAAACATTCTCCTTCCCTTGCTGTGTGGGGACTTGCACATAGCTCACCAGGGTTGCAGACCCCAAACTGCAATTCTCTGCTGATCCCAAACAAACTCATCTTTGCTGGAGAAATATCTGGTAGTCTATTTGTTTCAGCTCAACAAAGGATACTTCAACACATCATGGAATGCAGGACCTGATGCGGCTGATTTTAAGGAGCCCACATCTGACATATAAAAAGACCATAAGGGCTTGTGGCAGACACGTCTTGATAGCAGAGACCATAGAATCAGCCCATGGATCCCATTTTCTGCAACTTGGAGACATGGCCCACCAAAGGAAACATCCCATTTCAGTTGCCTTTGACAATATACACTCTTTGAAATTTGGTATACGTTCATGCAAACCAGCCTCATCAAAACTTTAGGTCCTAGGTGGAGCAGGAAAGTGAATAAATACATACCATGGGCCATCTCTGTGCTGTACTATGCAAGAGAGAAAGGGTTTGGAAAAGGGAATGCTCCAAAGAATGTTGAGAAAACTGAGTGGAATGTAAGGTGCACAGAGAGCTGCAGAATGAGATTTGTTTGGAAAGATGGATTATGGAGAATTTCAGTGGCTGCAAGGCTTATTGGCTGTGGTTGCACCAGAGAGTCAAGGAGGCACTAGGAGTGAAAATAATCTCTGGAATTAGTGGCATAAAGTGTGACTCTGTCAAAGCAAGTAGACATCGACTCATTTCCCCCCAAATCCAGTGTAAGTTAAAGGACAACTGTCTCTATAGATTAAGGCATCTTAGACGGATTATTGGCTGCACAACGGCATGAGACGTTGACTTGGTGGCTCAGCTTTGACGCTGTGTGTGTGTGAGGGCGCCAGCCCCTGGGCATTGTCTGATGTGGTGGCATAATTGGGCTGGTCCACCACAGTCCTTCTGGAGAAGGTCCAGAACACATGGTACATGGTTTCCTGTGTTTGTACAACAGCATATTGGCCCAGGACAACAGACCTGCTCTGCTGAGGGGAGCTGTGTGGCACGGTATGCAGTGCTCGGCTGGGCCCCTGGAACACGGAGTACCAGCTCCGTACGGAGAAGCAGCAGGCCCAGCACCTCCTACCCGAGAATGAGCAGGTCCAGAGTGGGAAGGAAGGATGGCAGTAAAGAAGCCTGCAAACTTGGGTGAGGTTCGTAGTAGGTGTTGGAGGATAAAAGTCAGGTTTTTCTCGGCATGGTTGGCTGTGTGGTCCAGATTCAAGTCCAGGTAAGAGTCATCTTTCTGACTTGTCTTTCTGTGCCTCGGTTTTCTCATCTGCCAAATGCAGACAATAACTCCTGCCCGATAAATGTACTGTTACTGTGAGGATCGGATGTGTAATATATGGGAAAGAAATAGATGCCATTTATTGAACACCTATAATGCACTACTAACTGGACCAGACACTGTTTATTACTTCATTTAACCCTTGCATGAACCCTCTAAGGCAAGTATTGTCATCTCCATTTTACAGATGTGGAAACAAGTTTGACAAGGTCAAAATTACTTGTTCATTCATTTGTGAGTTTAACACTTTGTATTGAACACATAAGACGTGCCAAACATGGTAATAGACCCTGGGAATAGAGTGGTGGATCAGCTCTACAAGGTCCCTGTGCCAATGGAGTTTATATTGCACGAGGGCCGATGGATAGTAAAAAATAAATAAGTCAAACTTAATATTATTAATACAGAAAAATAAGACAAGGCTATATCAAACGGATTCTATTCGTTCTCTACTCCTTATATTATCTATAAGCTTAAAGTTAGAAGTAAGGGGTTGATTAGACTCACGTTTATCTGTTCTGACAAAAATCTTTTATAGATGTTCTGTGAACTTTGTATTACATCAGGGGGCACACCATATCCGGGTGTCCCACTTTTAGAGATGATGATATGGACAACCTGACCCCTTCAAGTGTAAAGTTCTATTTCCCCTTTATTAACCAGGCATCAACCCATAAAGTAATAATTTGTCATGCTGCAAATATGCAGCTCCCCATCAATCTTTTACCAAATGGCTTTAGAATTTGTTGGTAATCATTTCCTGAAAACATTATTTTATTAGGGGTTGTAAAATTATGATTGTATAGGGCTTCCCTGGTGGCGCAGTGGTTGAGAATCGGCCTGCCAATGCAGGGGACACGGGTTCAAGCCCTGGTCTGGGAAGATCCCACATGCCACGGAGCAACTAGGCCCGTGAGCCACAACTACTGAGCCTGCGCGTCTGGAGCCTGTGCTCCGCAACATGAGAGGTCGTGATAGTGAGAGGCCCGCGCACCGCGATGAAGAGTGGCCCCCACTTGCCGCAACTATAGAAAGCCCTTGCACAGAAACAAAGACCCAACACAGTCAAAAATAAACTAATTAAAAAAATAAAAAAATTATAATCGTATAATATTAATAAATAATCATCTATTGCATATGCATTACCTGGAATTTTTCTGTCAAGAACAACTTTCCCTCATCAACCACTACTATTTGTTTTACTGGAGAACCGTTCATACAGTCCACATTGAAATACTTAAGTGTGTAATTTTTCCCATTAGTTTCCAATAAAGAGTTGGTTCCCAGGCTATCTCAGTGGTGACTAATAAGTTTATTTTTGGCTTTTCCTTTTTTTGAGTATTACAATGAACTCATGGATTTTAATATAATAATGTATTTCAAACTATTGCGGTCAAGTAGTCTTTCTGAGTTTGAATTGGTTGATTGAGTGGAGTGGAAGTGGAAAATCGCCTCTGATAGAAAGAGTTGCAGAAAAGTAAAATGTTTCATATTTGCCAAGATGAAGCCGTTGATAAAGTGGTGGGTTGACTTGATACCAAAGCTCATGCTCCTTCGGTTACAGCCCAGCTCTTTCTAAAGTGAGATGCAAAAGTACTTTAAAATTTAACACATTATTCTTTAGTAATATCCTGCTTAGCATGGCTATTAATCAGCTTGTGCTGTGATAACAAACAATCCCCACATCTTAGTGGATCAAAACAACAATTTATTCCTTTTCATAATATGGTCTTTGGCTGTGAGTTAGCTATGGCTGCCGGACACCCACTCAGCTCCACTCCAAGGGTCTTCCCCTTCTGGGATTCAGGCTGCAGGAGTGGTCACTGTTTGGTACAGTCTGGTGGTGGAGCTGAAAACTCGAGAGAGCTGGAGAACGTCTCTTAAATCTTTCGGGGGTGTTTATACCACATCTGCTCACATTCCCTTGGCGAAACCATGTCGTATGTCCAAGCGCCATTTCACAGGGTAGGGATGTATATTTCTCTGACAGGAGACACTGCAAATCACATGGTAAAGGCAGGGAATTAAAATTTTATTACAGGGAAGGAGCTTGGTGAAAATACTTGAGAAAAAGATTGCAGTCTATCATAGACCGTCATTATCTGTATCATTCAAAATAGGAATAGAGACATAGTATGGCGTTATAAAAACATATTTTCTAAATGGTCAAAATAGATGCAGGGATATAAGAATTAAAAGTGGTCACAAATGTAAAATAAATGCAATCCTTTATATGCCATAAAGGATTATGAAAAGTTAATTTTATTATTTTGGAATGTCTACGTGTGACACCTTAACTTCTTTACTCACAGAGGTATCCTTTAGTCCCGAAATCAAAATCTAATTGCTCTTAATTTACCCACAATTCTAAGAAGCACATTAGAAGTAGAAAATTGTAGATTGTGTGGGCAGGGAACACTCAGAAGGCAAACAGTGACAAAAGGAAGGAGGGACAGTTGACAGCAAAGGATGTCATAAGAATAACTAAATCAAGTATAAACGAAATGTCAGGAACCAGAGCTTTTTGGGATGACTTGGAGGCAAACAATTTTGTACAACTTAATACCCCTTAGCATACAAGAAACTCTCTCTTTTACTGTCAATGTTCCGTCTTCTTATTTTGGCTCAAAGTACTTTCCCTTCTCCACAAGACACATACACAGACATACACACAAACATGCACCCATAGACCCCAATACACGAAAATCACATGCATTTAACTCCTATTTTCAGAAAAATCACTGTTAGAGTACACGTGTACATCAGTTTGGATAGACCAAGTTGTGCTGCAGTAACAAACAACTCCCAAAATGTTGGTGGATAAAAATAACAGAGGTTTATTTCTTTTTCATGTTTCATGTCCAGCGTGGTTAAATGTGTGTGTGTGTGGGGGTGAGGGTAGGAGGGGAGACTCTGCTCATCATAGTTACCCAGGGCCTCTGGCTGGTGAAGGCTGCATCTGAACACAGGCTTTACCGTGACTGAAGAAGCAAAGTGGCAGATGGTGAGTCATGTACAGGCGTGAAATCTTCTGTCTGGAAGGGCCACATGTCACTTCACATTTTGTGGTGGAAGTAAATCACAGGGCCGCTGCAAAGGACAGAGGAAAAAACAAGGTGAAAACACAGAACTCTTAGAGGGCAGGGAGCTACGATTCCGCCATACACCCAGGGGGAAGAATTAGAAATATGTAGCGAATGGTGTTAATGACCAACACAATGAGATCCTATATGTCTGGGCCTCCTGGAAACACAGAACAACTTAGCCGAACAGCCAGCCAGAAAGATGCAAGGCCCCAAGGACCTGGGACACTGGGTTGGTGAGGTTTGATGGGACATGGCAGGAAAAAAGGAGTGGCATGAAGTGGTGCAAAGAGAAAGCCCAAATGTTACTGAGTCCAAGCTCATTCTGCTCGCTGCACGACAGGCCAATAAATCGAAAGAAGAAGGGCAAGGAATAGCAACTTTATTGGGAAAGCCATCAGACTGAGAAGATGGTGGACTAGTGTCCCAAAGAACCATCCTACCCAAGTTATAATTCAGGCTTCTTTTATACTAAAAGAGGAGGGGTTGTGTTTGGTTGTTGCAAACTTCTGGTGTCAGAATCCTTTGTTCTTGCAGGACAAAGGTCAGGTCACAATGTTCATGTAAACCTCCAACAAGACAAATGTTATTCTCTGTTCTGCAACTTCTTGTCTCCACATGAATGGAAAAGTGTTATACCTTTAAAGGTTAGAGCCTTGAGAATGGGCTCTCCTGTATATTTCAGGCTATGGGCAACATTCTTAACTTGTAGTAAAAGCAGTAGAATACAAAGGTTAAAGTAAAAGAAACAGATCCAATGTGGAGTCAGATTTGTTCTTCTCCATGACACAAAGACATCCTCAGCCTCAGGGAGGGAGCAGGTCCCCAAAGCTTCAAAGATTTTAGTGTATTACAACCTTTTCTAAATCTCTTCCTCCTTTACCTAGCAAGCCAGGTACTCAGTGAGCCCCGCATAGTCCCCTCCCCCCCATTTCCATTCTCCTCCTTCAGTACCATCTGGGTCAGCTGGCTCCTTATCCTCTGCTGCAGACCACTGCCTTGTTTTCCCATGAGCACAAGTCTGAATGACGCTCTGCTTAGCCTTTCATCTTTTCTTTCTGTTGAGCTGGGTGATGTGAGGATTTAGGCTTCTGTTAGATGAGCATGAATTTACGTGGCCTAGACTCCTTAAAGAATCTGCTTCCTCCACTCCACCTGACCAATTTCTCTTTAACTTTGGCAAGAGTGACTTTGAAATCAGAATTGGGTTCAGGGGGTGTCCAAGAGGCCAAGACTGTGAACACAGAAAGGGAAGAAACAGTTCTGCAAGTGCAGATGAGAATTCAAGAAGCAGAGCCCGTGGTAAGAAGTCCGTGGCTCTCTGGGAGCATCACACAGGAGACTGAAAATGTGCTCCGTCTCTTGAGAACAGAACCTCACCATCAGCTCTGGTCCTCCCGCAAAGCATGTTTCTGGATGATTGTTCTTTCCAACTGCAATTAGTCACACTTTCTTCCTTGTTGGCCTGACAGAAGTGTTGGCTGCACGCAACTGCGGTATGTGAACTTGCAGAGCTGAGAGACACCGCTGCTCACACGCGCAGCTCGCTCCACTCCTGAGGATGTACACTTTCTGTTTAAAGAGGCAACAAGGCTGTGGGAATCTCCAGCATGAAACGCTTGTGGGAGAATGGGCTATGTGTTGGTAAGTCTCTTAAATAATAGAAGTCAGGACCGCTGACCTCACGGCCTCTGCTCCCAAGTCTCCCATAGAGACTTGGATGGGGATGAGTATTGTTTGCAAGGCACTGGATGCATAACTCTCTTTCCAGATGTGTCCTCAGGAGATGAAGGCCCAGAAGACCCTTGGAGTGTGTGCATGGATCTCTCTGCAAGACCACACACAGCGTCAGCAGTCCCCCTCTGCACGTCTCCGGCCCTGCCCAGCCACTTCCTCCAAGGTTGACACAGACCTTTGCGTGCTTTTCAGAGGCATTTGCAGTCTATTCTGTAGTCTGGCCCTGGCTTGTCCTTCCTCATCTGTGCCCAGTTTGTCCTTCCTGATGACCTTCCATTGTGGTTTGAGCTTTCCTGCTTTGCTCATACATTATCCCTTTAATTTCAATTTCAATTTCACCCTGATTCTAACTGTTCTTTAGGATTGAGCTCAGACCTCACTTCCCCCATGAGTCCTCTTTAATCACTCCTGCTGGAAGGCATCTTGCCACTTATTTCCTATTTTACATATAGACCAGAAGTCTCATCCCCTCACACCCCATTGATCTCTTGCACATGGAACCGTCTTACACTTACCATTACGAATGTATCTCATACTCTCAAGAGTAACATCCTTAAAGACCAAGGTTATATGTGTGGGAAGTGAGGGGGAAATGTAGAGATGCAAAGACACATTCTTTTGTGTACCTAATGTACCTTGGCTGTCAGCTGAGGTTAGCCTGCAGACTGAACGTAAATGAAATTGTCTTACGTCCTCTGGGAAGTTCAGGGTCTCCCCTAAGATTTTTACAAATTCTGAGAGGTTTATGGCCTCATTTCCATAATTAGTTACCCTCATTTCCTTTTCCTATTTGTCAGAATCTCACACATCTCCTAGAGAGTTTACCTTATCTCAGTTGTGTACCAACTAAACATAGAAACTGCTCCTTTTCTTGCATTTCCCTCATAATATTGTTCACAGAGAGCATTTGCAGTAATAGACTATATTGAAGTAGCACTTAGACTCCTTTTGTTAGCACAAGGTAAAAATAGGATATGTGTTACAGCTTTTCTTCAGGGTCATTTCAGCACCTTCAACTGAGGAATTTCTCACAAGCTAACCTTTCTCCATAAGATCTGCCCTGTGCCATGGGATGGACCCTACACACCTACACCCGTTTCCTGTCCACATCTCCAAAGACACATAAATCCACATTCCCCACATTCTCCTTAATTTCTTTTCAAACTAATTTAGCTGTTTCTTTTTTTTACCAACACACCTCCAACCACAGACTGACTACCTCACCTGTCACACCCAAAGCAAAGTAGGGGTCAAGGTGTCACGCTAAGGAGAAGACCGTCCGCTCCTCACACAGCTCAAGTTGCTACTTTACATTGTTTTGTTCTTTTAAAATATTGCTTTTATTTGCAGACTGCACAATGGCTGTTAATTCTAATTCAATGTTGGCTCCAAATAATATATCTCAATACTGGGAAATTTTATTTATTTTTATTTATATTTTTAAAAATTTATTTATTTTTACAGTAGGTCCTTGTTGGTTGTGTATTTTAAATATAGCAGTATGTACATGTCAATCCTATGGGATATATTGGGAGTTTGGGATTGTCAAGTTAGTACTTTATTTATTTATTTATTATTTTATTTTATTTTATTTATTTATTTATTTTGCAGTACGTGGGCCTCTCACCGCTGTGGCCTCTCCCATTGCGGAGCACAGACTCCGGATGTGCGGGCTTAGCGGCCATGGCTCACGGGCCCAGCCGCTCCACGGCATGTGGGATCTTCCTGGACCGGGGCACGAACCCGTGTCCCCTGCATCGGCAGGCGGACTCGCAACCACTGCGCCACCAGGGAAGGCCGAGTTGGTACTTTAAATAGCAAGTTTTCTATTCATTCTGATATGTTGGTATCCTTTTTTTTTTTTTTTTTTTTGGTTTTGGTATCTTTTTAGAGCACTAAGCATAGTGCTTTTCACAAAGCAAATAATCAACATCTATATATTGAATGAAAGAAGGACTAATAAACAATAAGATCTTACTGTATAGCATGGGGAACTATATTCAATATCTTGTAATAACCTATGATGAAAAAGAATCTGAAAAAGAATATATATATAGAGAGACATATATGTGTGTGCATATATATATGTACATATATATATATATATATAAATTAAATCACTTTGCTAAACACCAGAAACTAACACAACATCATAAACCGACTCTACTTTAATTAAAAAAAAAAAAAAAGACTGAAACAACAATAAAGCTATGGTACTTCCTTGCTCAGGTAAAGGCTGTGGCTCTGACAGGTTCCGGTTTCTCTCACTTGCCTCATCATCCCCACTTCCTTTCCCAGCCTCCAGATTCCTGTCTGCAGCCTGTTCACTGGTTGTCATTTTAATCTTTTAATTTAAAAGAATTTATGAAATATAATCTTTTATATGTAAGATATAAAAGTCCTTCTTATAAGGGCTGAAGGCACGTCCACCACTCCCTTCCACTTCTCTGTCACCCACCAGAAAAGAGAAAAGTCTTCAAGGTCCAGAGCAAAGCAGCTAAGTGCTTAACTCTGAAGATAATAGTTGGGCAGAAGGTCCTGCCAAAGGTCCCTTAAATGCCACTTCCTTAGTGACCCCATATACGGTAAGACCACGTTTTTCCAAGTGAGTTCTTAGACCTGTATCAAAATCACTTTAGGTGCTCGTTAAAAATACAGACTCTTATGGAATCAGAATCTTTGAAGGTTCTTATTGCTTTCTCAATAAATTCCCTGGGGGATTTTTATGCTTAAAAGTGTGCATTGTGTAAATGCATTCTTTTATCAGCTCTGTGTTGGAGAGAAACAAACTTTTCCCTTCTTAGGACAAGTGCATTTTCTATCATGTACTACCTGCCTTCTCATGGGGGAAAGGATAAGCTCATTACTCTGTGTTGACAGCCATACACGTTCCTATGTTGTTTCCGAGCTGGTCACAATCAACTGCTTTATTTTTCCTTGAGAATAATCCAATTAGACTTATTCATAATAAACAGATTACGGGACACAACCTCTTGTATGACAAACTTACCCAACATACTCTTCTTTCAAATAAGTAGCTTGAGAGCAATCGTGAAGCATATGGATAAATTTGGTGGTATTTGAAACCACAGGAGGAAATGAGCCCAGGGAAGGAACCTCAGCTGGAATGTGGCTTGCAAGCAGAAGTACAGACTATGGTCCACCTGAGGTGAGCTTGGGACACGTGGGGCAGGGGGGCCTCCAATGGCCAGCCACCTCTGCTGGACTTCAGCTTTATGCCTTTTTTGGAAGCAAGTCCGTGGACCCTCAGAACCATGGGAATTTAGTGCTGGTACCACCAGCTCTAATTATCCCACCCACCCAGTCACCTACAGCTACTGCCTGACTCAGGAGAACTCACCTCCGAGGCAAATCCTGACCCAGCTGAGTGTGTGAGCTCTGGCTTGGCATCGAGGCTAAGTTGGCACACACTCCCTCCTGTCTGTTTGGGTGACTCACTGAGGGTTCTGAGCACATTTTCCCTTCTCTGGCTGCCAGCTGTAGCTATTGGCTCACTCACTCTCTCTTTGGAACGACTCAGCACTCCTGTGTTAATGCAGTGGCTTGAACTGATGTGCAATTGTACAGAGTCCTGCAGAAAAGCATAAGACTCTCTTTACCACAAGGATGAGGCCTGGGAACTGTCACATCTATGGGAACATCAGACATGGATCCTTCCTTCTTTCTACCTGTTGCTACTTACTAAGACTCTTTGTGGACCTCTTATGGTTTCCCAGCACACAGAAACTTCACCAACGGCAAAGACACGAGAGTGCCAGTGGTCAGGAAGTGAAGGGCTTGTGTGTCTGGAAATATGGGCAATTTTCCTCCCTCCTCTGCTGTCCTCGGCACTTATGTGTAGTCTGGAGTGCATTAACCGAAACTTGTATGTGGACCTAGATCTCTTGTAAATTACTGATCTTCCCAGCTAAGCTCCTATCTTCATCAAGAGCGGGGATCCAGTCTCCAATGTCTTTTGTGACTGCCCCAGAGCCTAGTTTAGGGTTGAGTTCAATGCAGCCTTAGAAACAAGGCTTGCTGAAGCAATGAATGGGGCAAACTCCCATGGAAAAGCCAAGCGTGTTGAAGGAAGGGCTGGCTTGCCAGTCATGTTAATTTTTTCCACACACTTTCTGCACCATCAAAGGAAAACATTTCTTATTCATGGATAGCACAAAATGCATAATAAATCAGTCTGCAGTAACCTAATTTCACCTCATGGATCAAGCCAATAGCCAGAATGAAGTTTTGAAGAAAAAGTGTTTGTAGGCATCTGGGCACACGACAGAAGCTGGGTATTTTTTGTGAACTTGCACACGGGTGTGAATGCCTGGACTTTCCAGTTATTTTTCAGTAGATGGGAGAGGCGGCAGGGCCTCTGTGAATACAGGCGGTGTGCACAGTGGTTGAGAGTGAGTCAGAGATCGAATCTTGGCTAGGCCACATACTAGCTGAGTGAATATGCGCGACCTCACTTATATTCTTTAGATGTTGGGTGCTTCGTTTATCAAATGTGTGCAATAGAAACCCCCTCATAGAGTTGTGATTAGAATTCAGTGAGATTATTAACACCAAGTGCCTAGCCAGGTAGCTGATATAATCAATAAACACCCAATCAATAATAGCTGTTATTGTTAATGGTGTTTGACAAAATGCAGGATTTGAAGGATGGGACAGTAAGGCTGATATCCAGGTTTTGGTTTGTTCCTAATGTTCACCTGAATTTCTGAACAGTTCACTCTGAGAGAAAAGGGAAAAACGACCAAACCCTCATGAAAAGCGAAACTGCACTAAATTAAACCGAAGTGTCTACTGCACTCTTCCTTGGCCTATTGTTAATGCTTTACCTTTTAGAAAGCTGGCTACGTGAAGACTTCGCGGAAGACAGAATTGTTCCACCACCCTCATTCCCAAATATGTAACTAGTGTTCTTATGGACTCTTTCAAAGACTGAATTTCAAGCTTATGTAACTGCATGGAATTATTTGGTGATTTGAGAGGTTCCAATTCATTGTGACAACTTGGAGCCAAAAGCCATTTCCCTCGCCATCCCAAATAGATAAAGATCATCTACTGTCAATACAACTAGAAGTTAGGTTTTAAAGAATTGGCAGAAGATATATTTTTCATGTGGTCCCTCAGTTTTTGAGGGCTGTCCATACGGAGTTATCCGAGTATTGATTTTACCCCAATGGCTTCCAAATGAAAATAGATGCAAGAAATAATGCGAACTGCTTATACATTTTAAGTCTTCAAAATTAGCTAAATGATGGGGAGATATTTATAGCAAGAAGCTTTGAACTTTCTGGGAAAAATCACAGTTTATTTTTCCAACTGAGCTATTAGAAATAATACTGAATATGTCTTAGACAACTCTAAATCAAAGATCACATACTTTAATGAATAATAAAATTGCTCACAATATCCTTTAAAAGCCCTCTTGGAGAGAAGTTTCTTCATTAGAAATGGATATTTCTGGAACAAAACAAATACTGTTGTAGAAGCACTTGCTTAATTTATATTTCCCATGAACTCTATTTGAACTTCACTTCAAGGATACACAGCAGGAAAGCAGTCTGGAATACCCCACCCTAAACAGATGATGAATGTATTACATCCCAAGTAAAGACTACACAAGTATTGGCTCACTACTTGATAGAGGAAGAAAGATAAAAATACTCCAAGCCCCTTTTGTTTAGGAAAAGTTCAGTTTTCAGGTTTATCCTCAATACATTGAAGCTGAAGGGACTTGGAGCTCTGTGGCTTGGTGGTGGTATATTTCAGCTGTGAATAATAAGAAATATGAAAAATTGGTTGCTGTTGTAAAAAGCTGGTGAGCTCTAGTCCAGCGTGAATCAAAACTCTGCTGAGATACTACTTTTGACCAAGACTTATCTTCTAGGCTTAAAATTACACTGAGTCAAATGGACAATTTTCGGCTTTATCTCACTTGACCGCTCTATGACATTTGACATCGTTGATTTGGACTCTCCTCTGTGAAACACACTTCCTTGGCTTCTGTGGTTCTCCACTCTCAGGGAGATTCTCCCACTCTGCCCGGCGGTGGCTCTTCTTTCTTAGCTGATTCCTTAATCATTAGTCTTCCTGCGATTTTTTTTTCATGACCTTGTTACATCTCACCCCGACACACAGACCCTGGTGACGTCATTCATTTGTGGCATTACCTACTACACATGGCAGTGAAGGATCAAAAATCTATATTTCTGCCTTCTTATTAGAACTTTTTTCCTTGACTGTTCTTCTGGGACCCCAAACTTAATGTGTCCCAACGGAATTCATTATTTTCTGCCCTGCTTCTCTTATTATTTCTTTCTCAATGAACACTATCACCTAGCTGCCTAATTCAAAATCGTAGGTGTCATCTTTGACTTCTCTGCCTCCATTGTTTCCCACAAATAATTGATCTCCAAAACCTGCTGTATCCACTTCTACTCCTCTCTCATGATTGTCCATTTCTGTCCATATTCACTGACAGTGTCTCATTCCGGGTTCCCATCATTGGCTCTTTGATCACGGCCTCGGATGCCTATCTGGTTTTCCCTGACTCCTTCCTCCATGCTCCAGAGTTCTATGAAGCATTACAAAGTAGACATTTGATCATTTCTCTTGCCTGACTAAAACCTTTCTAAACCTTACCATCATCCTTATGATAAAGTTCAAACTTGTAAGCATGAGCATAAAATATCACGTATGCTCTGACTCCCTTTTTTTTAAACCTCTTTAACTTCAGCTTTTGACATTTCTCTTCTTGAACTCTGCACTCCAGCCATACTGAAGTACTTGAAGTTACTGAATGGGCCATTTTCTGCCTTTCCTCTGGGCCTTTACTATGTTTTCCTCTCTGCCTGGAACAATCTCTCCTTGTTTGTCTGGGTTACACACACCATCCTTTCAGCTGAGAAGGCATTTCATCTGGGAAACCTTCTCTGATCCTCTTTCCAATTCCAGATCTGAGTTACATGTTTCTCCGTGTTACCTCTTATAATAACTGATGCATTCATATTTCATCGTACTTACCAAGACGTATTGTCGATACCTATTTACTTATCTGTCTCCTCCAAGAACTATCTGAGGTCAGGAGATACATCTTTTCTATGTTGTATCCCTAATGCTCTCCTCAGTACTTGGTACATAGTAGGCACTCAATACATATGTTTTAGAATTAACTACTTAATTGTCAAATTACAACTCAAGGAGAAGAATGTGATTCAAAGATCTTGCCTTATTTTGGAATCACCAAGCATGAGTTTAAGACTCTCTGGGCAGCTTTCCATAACTGGTGTCCCCTCCACTCACATTCTAGGCATGAGAGCAATAAAGAGATAATTGGCAACTGAACTGAGGCTATAGTAGCTCCAAACTGGGTAGTAAGGGTCCACAGCCAGAATTCCAGGAGTCTTCTCTATGCCCTTCTAAAGAAACAAAAGAGAGATATTTCACTGTTCTTGAAGCCATTATCTGCCCCATGGTTTATGAAACCAGGGAAATATTTAACTCCACATTCATGGCTTTTGGGAACTCATGTGGAATCCAGAATGTTGGATCTGATGCTCCATGACTTTGTGGGAATCAAATAAAGGTTGTCAGTGGCTACAGACTGCCAAGAGGACTTGATATTTCCATCAACTTTTCTTCTTCCAAATGAACCTTGGGGTTATTTGTCTATAGTTCTGCCAGGGGCCTCTCCAGACTGTGATTCGTTGGGGACAAGCCACCACGAACATATTCTCAGGTCTCCATCATGCTGCCACTTCATGAGAAATGGAACTTATCAAACAAGTAGCAGAGCTGAACTCTCTGAATTCTACATGACTGTTCAGACAGTTTGGAATAACACACACCCACAATTAAAACAGCGAAGAGGGATGAGTAAGTGAGGAATTGAGAATCACATATTTTTCTAAATTAGATTTATCTGTAAGACTTAAATATGTGCAAACATATTTTGAATGATCTGGTATGAATTATAGTTTAGCCCATTTTGCTTTGTCCTTATGTGTGAGGCAAAAAGAGACTTACTTTTCTGGATATTTGTCTTTGGTAAGTATCAAATTTTGAGGGGATATGAGTCTTTTTAGCCAAATTGAAAAAATTGCTCAGAATTTAAAGAATACTCCATCTGAATTCAAGCTGTGTTTGGGTTTGGCAACATATTTTTTTCTTTGGCAAGGAAAAGGCTGTTTGATTCTTATGACTTGGTAGACCTCAAACAGGCTCCCACGCAAGCTGTAGTCCTTATGATGTAGACAGATGTGGAGGGAACCAATAGATGAGGGCAAAATTTGCCTTAAAATGAAGCAAACAAATGAAGAGTTTCAAGGACAGAAATTGTTTTCAATCAAAAGCTTTGAGATTTGGAGCTTCTTATAGTTTGATTTTGAATATTTTTTTAAATTCTGAAATTTACTGGATTTTCCCGGCCCTTGCTGTTTGTTGTCAGGTTCCTTTCCATAAATAATAGAAAGAAGGTGACTTGGCTATTTTCAAGGCTTAAAAGAAAAACAACTACTACCTATAAGCACCTATTATATGTCATGACTTTAACAAATAATGTTTTATTTAAAGTTCACATCTTCCCTGCAAAACAGTACTATTTCCCCCACTTTACAGATGAGAACAATGAGGCTAGACAGGTAAAGTGATGTGCCCCTGCTCCCCAGTAAGTCTCAGGTCCTTTCTGTCTGTTATTGTCTATACCTGGAAGGCTCTGCTCAGTGCTTCCTCATGTTCACTCCCTCCCAGATATGTCCTACCTTCCCTATTTTATCTGGACAACTCCTGTGTCTTTCAAAGCTCAGCTCTTTCAGGAACTTTCTCTGGTTTGCTACCCACCACCTCAGCCTTAGATTGCTGCCCTCCTGGGTTCTACTGCTCTGTGAGCCTGCCTCCGTCAAGCATTTATGACAAGTATATTGAGTCTCTCTATGGCCAGTCATATCATCTGGGATGTCAACTCCAGTTCACAAGTGGAACTATGTCATCTGCAGATCTTCAGTGATTCACTTAGCCCCTAATAAAAAATTTGCATTTGTGGAATCTAAAAATAAATAAGTTAGGAACTCCCTTATGATTTCTAAAAATAATCACTCCATTGCCTTACCTTTAAAAAAATCTCAATATGTAATAAAAGTTTCTCTCCCAGCCCTGCCCAATGAAGGCCATTCATTGAAAGAGTAAAAGGAAGGATTTCCCTGGCAGTCCAGTGGTTAAGACTTCACCTTCCAATGCAGGGGGTGCGGGTTTGATCCCTGATTGGGGAGCTAAGATCCCATATGCCTCTTGGCTAAAAAAAAAAAAAAAAAAAAAAAACCAAAACCTAAAACACAAACAGTATTGTAACAAATTCAATAAAGACTTTAAAGTGGTCCACATCAAAAAAAAAAATCTTAAAAGAAAAGAGTAAAAGGAGACCACTTGTTCTTTGCTCCCCACACTGCTTTCATACTGTTCTTCCAAAATAATCACGAAATTTCACTTCAGAAGAAAGGCGATGCTATTTATCATGCTGTTCCTCCACATTTGCATTATGTCTGGGTTCCATATTCTAGTACAGAGAAAACAGAGCCTCAGAGAAGGGTTTAGTAGGACAGTGACAGTTAGAGGAAAGGGAAGCAATGCCGGGAAGACCTGGCAGGCAGGAAAGGTGAAGCATCACCTCTCCAGTTACCTCTTCACAGGGAGCTGGCAAGAGACCCTTCCTGTTTGGCCAGTGCCTATACTTGGTCACAGAGGACACCTTCAGGCAGGCTGACTGGGGGGAGAAAGGGAGACGATATGGATCTGTCCAGTTTGCTCCTGCCACTTTTTAGCCAAGATGGCACTATGTGGAGGTAAATCCCTTGCATGCCAAGTTGGGTCACTGCGTTCCTTTGGCAGATTCTTGGGAATCCCTGTGGTGGCTTTTCCCCAAATGTAGAAGAGATGGAAGGAGCAGGCACGGAGTGGTAGCTTTGAAAAGGCTGGCTTCATGGGCCGCGTGGATACACATACTGCATTAGTGATGTAAGTTGGGTAAACAGCTGGAGGTCTCAGAACCCGTAAGGGTGAGAGACTTACAAGAGGCATGTATACAGTGCATTTCCACCTTGTGCGTCCAATTCATTTCTCTCTCTGCACTGTTTTCTGTCATGAATCCTACCACCTTCCCAAACTATGGGTTAGCTGGTCCAAATGTCTTCTACCTGGACGATATGCTGGCAAGTCAAGCACAGCACCATATGTCTAAAATCAAATTCATGTAATACTTTTCTATCAAGACATTTCCCTTTCCTGATTTTCCCTATTTCTCTTCATGGAAACACTAACTTATAGTCATTCAGGTTGAAACTTCATTTACCTCTGATTCCATTCCACCTTCCTGGTCTAGGCAAGGTCCATTAAACATATCAGCAATTCCCCAGCAGTGTGACAAGGACACTTTAAGGCACAGATTACACATTCAGCAAGTGTTTGAATAAAATAAATGGGTGTCTTTGCTTTTCTGTTTGCTGTGGTATTTGTACAGAAAATGCTGTTTACTGATGGGGAAAGAGGAGAGGTAATAGAGAAATCAGTAAACCAGGTATGGTTTTGCAACAAACCAGCACATCCAACACAGTTAGAAGCTTTTGCTGGGAGGTTGGGAGGCTAGGTACTTCGGGTCTCCATTGTTTCCTGATATCATCATGCCATCACCAGTCACTGTGATTGGAACTATAGGCATATTTGGAAATGAACCAGAAGGACATAAAAAGGGTTTTTTCTTTCTTTCTTTCTTTTTTTTTTTAAAGGTTACTAGGGGCTTCCCTGGGGCGCAGTGGTTGAGAGTCCGCCTGCCGATGCAGGGGACACGGGTTCGTGCCCCGGTCTGGGAGGATGTCACATGCCGCGGAGCGGCTGGGCCCATGAGCCATGGCCGCTGAGCCTGCGCGTCCGGAGCCTGTGCTCCGCAACGGGAGAGGACACAATGGTGAGAGCCCCGCGTACAACAACAAAAAAAAAAAAAAAAAAAAAAAGGTTACTAGATATATTACTTGTCATAATTAGATGCGCTTTTTAAAATATATATATATATATATTACATCTTTATTGGAGTATAATTGCTTTACAATGGTGTGTTACTTTCTGCTTTATAACAAAGTGAATCAGTTATACATACGTTCCCATATCTCTTCCCTCTTGCGTCTCCCTCCCTCCCACCCTCCCTATCCCACCCCTCCAGGCGGTCACAAAGCACCAAGCTGATCTCCCTGTGCTACGCGGCTGCTTCCCACTAGCTATCTACCTTACGTTTGGTAGTGTATATATGTCCATGCCTCTCTCTCGCTTTGTCACAGCTTACCCTTCCCCCTCCTCATACCCTCAAGTCCATTCTCTAGTAGGACTGTGTCTTTATTCCTGTCTTACCCCTAGGTTCTTCATGACATTTTTCTTTTCTTAAATTCCATATATATGTGTTAGAACACGGTATTTGTCTTACTCTTTCTGACTTACTTCACTCTGTATGACAGACTCCGGGTCCATCCACCTCATTACAAATAGCTCAATTTTCTTTCTTTTTATGGCTGAGTAATATTCCATTGTATATATGTGCCACATCTTCTTTATCCATTCATCCGATGATGGACACTTAGGTTGTTTCCATCTCCGGGCTATTGTAAGTAGAGCTGCAATGAACATTTTGGTACATGACTCTTTTTGAATTATGGTTTTCTCAGAGTATATGCCCAGTAGTGGGATTGCTGGGTCATATGGTAGTTCTATTCGCAGTTTTTTTTTTTTTCTTTTCCATTATAGTTTATTACAAGATATTAAATATAGTTCCCCCTACTGTACAGTAAATCCTTATGTATTTTATATATAGTAGTGTGCATCTGTTAATTCCATACTCCCAATTTAAGGAATCATTTTCTCGATTCATTTTTGAATGAATGAATTCATTCATTCAATTTAAGAGTATACATTTCAATTTTAAAGATAAAATTTGATTTCAGTGTAATATTGCATAATGAACTTACTGTATACATTGGTCCTTACAAAAACACTGCCCCTTAGAGAATCACACTGGGTTCACTGTTTACATTTTTTTATTTTTTTATTTTTTTATTTTTTAAATATTTATTTATTTATTTGGCTGCGCCGGGTCTTAATTGCGGCACACAGGATCTTCATTGCCACATGGGGGATCTTCACTGTGGCATGCGAAATCTTTTTTTTTTTTTTTTTTAACATCTTTATTGGGGTATAATTGCTTTACAATGGTGTGTTAGTTTCTGCTTTATAACAAAGTGAATCAGTCATACATAAACATATGTTCCCATATGTCTTCCCTGTTGCGTCTCCCTCCCTCCCACCCTCCCTATCCCACCCCTCCAGGCTGTCACAAAGCACCGAGCCAATATCCCTGTGCCATGCGGCTGCTTCCCACTAGCTATCTACCTTACTGCGTTTGTTAGTGTGTATATGCCCATGACTCTCTCTCGCCCTGTCACAGCTCACCCTTCCCCCTCCCCATAACCTCAAGTCCGTTCTCTAAGAGGTCTGTGTCTTTATTCCTGCTTTACCCCTAGGTTCTTCATGACATTTTTTTCTTAAATTCCATATATATGTGTTAGCATACGGTATTTGTCTTTTTCTTTCTGACTTACTTCACTCTGTATGACAGACTCTAGGTCTATCCACCTCATTACAAGTAGCTCAATTTCGTTTCTTTTTATGGCTGAGTAATATTCCATTGTATATATGTGCCACATCTTCTTTATCCATTCATCCGATGATGGGCACTTAGGTTGTTTCCATCTCCAGGCTATTGTAAATAGAGCTGCAATGAACATTTTGGTACATGACTCTTTTTGAATTTTGGTTTTCTCAGGGTATATGCCCAGTAGTGGGATTGCTGGGTCATATGGTAGTTCTATTTGTAGTTTTTTAAGGAACCTCCATACTGTTCTCCATAGTGGCTGAACCAATTCACATTCCCACCAGCAGTGCAAGAGTGTTCCCTTTTCTCCACACCCTCTCCAGCATTTATTGTTTCTAGATTTTTTGATGATGGCCATTCTGACTGGTGTGAGATGATATCTCATTGTAGTTTTGATTTGCATTTCTCTAATGATTAATGATGTTGAGCATTCTTTCATGTGTTTGTTGGCAGTCTGTATATCTTCTTTGGAGAAATGTCTATTTAGGTCTTCTGCCCATTTTTGGATTGGGTTGTTTGGTTTTTTGTTATTGAGCTGCATGAGCTGCTTATAAATTTTGGAGATTAATCCTTTGTCAGTTGCTTCATTTGCAAATATTTTCTCCCATTCTGAGAGCTGTCTTTTGGTCTTGTTTATGGTTACCTTTGCTGTGCAAAAGATTTGAAGTTTCATGAGGTCCCATTTGTTTATTTTTGTTTTTATTTCCATTTCTCTAGGAGGTGGGTCAAAAAGGATCTTGCAGTGATTTATGTCATAGAGTGTCCTGCCTATGTTTTCCTCTAAGAGTTTGATAGTTTCTGCCCTTATATTTAGGTCTATAATCATTTTGAGCTTATTTTGGTGTATGGTGTTAGGGAGTGATCAAATCTCATATTTTTACATGCACCTGTCCAGTTTTCCTAGCACCACTTATTGAAGAGGCTGTCCTTTCTCTACTGTACATTCCTGCCTCCTTTATCAAAGATAAGGTGACTGTATGTGCGTGGGTTTATCTCTGGGCTTTCTATCCTGTTCCATTGATCTATCTTTCTGTTTTTGTGCCAGTACCATACTGTCTTGATTACTGTAGCTTTGTAGTATAGTCTGAAGTCAGGGAGCCTGATTCCTCCAGCTCCGTTTTTCGTTCTCAAGATTGCTTTGGCTATTCGGGGTCTTTTGTGTTTCCATACAAATTGCAAAATTTTTTGTTCTAGTTCTGCGAAAAATGCCAGTGGTAGTTTGATAGGGTTTGCATTGAATCTGTAGATTGCTTTGGGTAGTAGAGTCATTTTCACAATGTTGATTGTTCCAATCCAAGAACATGGTATATCTCTCCATCTATTTGTATCATCTTTAGTTTCTTTCATCAGTGTCTTATAATTTTCTGCATACAGGTCTTTTGTCTCCTTAGGTAGGTTGATTCCTAGATATTTTATTCTTTTTGTTGCAGTGGTAAATGGGAGTGTTTTCTTGATTTCACTTTCAGATTTTTCATCATTAGTGTATAGGAATGCCAGAGATTTCTGTGCATTAATTTTGTATCCTGCTACTTTACCAAATTCATTGATTAGCTTTAGTAGTTTTCTGGTAGCATCTTTAGGATTCTCTATGTATAGTATCATGTCATCTGCAAACAGTGACAGCTTTACTTCTTCTTTTCCGATTTGAATTCCTTTTATTTCCTTTTCTTCTCTGATTGCTGGTCTAAAACTTCCAAAACTATGTTGAATAAGAGTGGTGAGAGTGGGCAACCTTGTCTTGTTCCTGATCTTAGTGGAAATGCTTTCAGTTTTCCACCATTGAGGACGATGTTGGCTGTGCGTTTGTCACATATGGCCTTTATTATGCTGAGGAAAGTTCCCTCTATGCCTACTTTCTGCAGGGTTTTTGTCATAAATCGGTGTTGAATTTTGTCGAAAGCTTTCTCTGCATCTATTGAGATGATCATATGGTTTTTCTCCTTCAATTTGTTAATATGGTGTATCACGTTGATTGATATGCATATATTGAAGAATCCTTGCATTCCTGGAATAAACCCCAGTTGATCATGGTGTATGATCCGTTTAATGTGCTGTTGGATTCTGTTTGCTAGTATTTTTGTTGAGGATTTTTGCATGTATGTTCATCAGTGATATTGGCCTGTAGTTTTCTTTCTTTGTGACATCCTTGTCTGGGTTTGGTATCAGGGTGATGGTGGCCTCGTAGAATGAGTTTGGGAGTGTTCCTCCCTCTGCTATATTTTGGAGGAGTTTGAGAAGGATAGGTGTTAGTTCTTCTCTAAACGTTTCATAGAATTCGCCTGTGAAGCCATCTGGTCCTGGGCTTTTGTTTGTTGGAAGATTTTTAATCACAGTTTCAATTTCAGTGCTTGTGATTGGTCTGTTCATATTTTCTATTTCTTCCTGATTCAGTCTTGGCAGGTTGTGCATTTCTAAGAATTTGTCCATTTCTTCCAGGTTGTCCATTTTATTGGCATAGAGTTGCTTGTAGTAATCTCTCATGAACTTTTGTATTTCTGCAGTGTCAGTTGTTACTTCTCCTTTTTCATTTCTAATTCTATTGATTTGAGTCTTCTTCCTGTTTTTCTTGATGAGCCTGGCTAATGGTTTATCAATTTTGTTTATCTTCTCAAAGAACCACCTTTTACTTTTATTGATCTTTGCTATTGTTTCCTTCTTTCTTTTTCATTTATTTCTGATCTGATTTTTACGATTTCTTTCCTTCTGCTAACTTTTGGGGTTTTTTTGTTCTTCTTTCTCTAATTGCTTTAGGTGCAAGGTTAGGTTGTTTGATATGTTTCCTGTTTCGTAAGGTAGGATTGTATTGCTGTAAACTTCCCTCTTAGAACTGCTTTTGCTGAATCCCATAGATTTTGGGTTGTCGTGTCTCCATTGTCATTTGTTTCTAGGTGTTTTTTGATTTCCTCTTTGATTTATTCAGTGATCACTTCGTTATTAAGTAGTGTATTGTTTAGCCTCCATGTGTTTGTATTTTTTACAGATCTTTTCCTGTAATTAATATCTAGTCTTATAACGTTGTGGTCAGAAAAGATACTTGATACAATTTCAATTTTCTTAAATTTACCAAGGCTTGATTTGTGACCCAAGATATGATCTATCCTGGATAATGTTCCATGAGCACTTGAGAAAAATGTGTATTCTGTTGTTTTTGGATGGAATGTCCTATAAATATCAATTAAGTCCATCTTGTTTAATGTATCAAAGCTTGTGTCTCCTTATTTATTTTCATTTTAGAAGATCTGTCCATTGGAGAAAGTGGGGTGTTAAAGTCCCCTACTATGAATGTGTTACTGTTGATTTTCCCTTTTATGGCTGTTAGTATTTGCCTTATGTATTGAGGTGCTCTATGTTGGGTGCATAAATATTTACAATTGTTATATCTTCTTCTTGGATCGATCCCTTGATCATTATGTAGTGTCCTTCTTTGTCTCTTCTAATAGTCTTTATTTTAAAGTCTATTTTGTCTGATATGAGAATTGCTACTCCAGCTTTCTTTTCGTTTCCATTTGTGTAAAATATCTTTTTCCATCCCCTCACTTTCAGTCTGTATGTGTCTCTAGGTCTGAAGTGGGTCTCTTGTAGACAGCAAATATATGGGTCTTGTTTTTGTATCCATTCAGCCAATCTGTGTCTTTTGGTGGGAGCATTTAATCCATTTACATTTAAGGCATTTATCAGTATGTATGTTCCTATTCCGATTTTCTTAATTGTTTTGGGTTCGTTATTGTAGGTCTTTTCCTTCTCTTGTGTTTCTTGCTTAGAGAAGTTCGTTTAGCAGTTGTTTTAAAGTTGGTTTGGTGGTGCTGAACTCTCTCAGCTTTTGCTTGTCTGTAAAGGTTTTAATTTCTCCATCAAATCTGAATGAGATCCTTGCTGGGTAGAGTAATCTTTGTTGCAGGTTTTTCTCCTTCATCACTTTAAATATGTCCTGCCAGTCCCTTCTGGCTTGCAGAGTTTCTGCTGAAAGATCAGTTGTTAACCTTATGGGGATTCCCTTGTGTGTTATTTGTTGTTTTTCCCTTGCTGCTTTTAATATGTTTTCTTTGTATTTAATTTTTGACAGTTTGATTAATATGTGTCTTGGCATGTTTCTCCTTGGATTTATCCTGTGTGGATCTCTCTGTGCTTCCTGGACTTGACTATTTCCTTTCCCATATTAGGGAAGTTTTCAACTATAATCTCTTCAAATATTTTCTCAGTCCCTTTTTTTTCTCTTCTTCTTCTGGGACCCCTATAATTCGAATGTTGGTGCATTTAATGTTGTCCCAGAGGTCTCTGAGACTGTCCTTAGTTCTTTTCATTCTTTTTTCTTTATTCTGCTCTGCAGTAGTTATTTCCACTATTTTATCTTCCAGGTCACTTATCCGTTCTTCTGCCTCAGTTATTCTGCTATTCTGATCCCTTCTAGAGAATTTTTAATTTCATTTATTGTGTTGTTCATCGTTTTTTGTTTCCTCTTTAGTTCTTCTAGGTCCTTGTTAAATGTTTCTTGCATTTTGTCTGTTCTATTTCCAAAATTTTGGATCATCTTTACTATCATTATTCTGAATTCTTTTTCAGGTAGACTTCTTATTTCCTCTTCATTTGTTAGGTCTGGTGGGTTTTTATCTTGCTCCTTCACCTGCGGTATGTTTTTCTGTCTTCCCATTTTGCTTATCTTACTGTGTTTGGGGTTTCCTTTTTGCAGGCTGCAGGTTCGTAGTTCCCATTGTTTTTGATGTCTGTCCCCAGTGGCTAAAGTTGGTTCAGTGGGTTGTGTAGGCTTACTGGTGGAGGGGACTAGTGCCTGTGTTCTGGTGGATGAGGCTGGATCTTGTCTTTGTGGTGGGCAGGTCCACGTCTGGTGGTGTGTTTTGGGGTGTCTGTGGACTTATTATGATTTTAGGCAGCCTCTCTGCTAATGGGTGGGGTTGTGTTCCTGTCTTGCTAGTTGTTTGGCAAAGGATGTCCAGCACTGTAGCTTGCTGGTCATTGAGGGAAGCTGGGTGCTGGTGTTGAGATGGAGATCTCTGGGAGATTTTCGCCGTTTGATATTACATGGAGCTGGGAGGTCTCTTGTGGACCAGTGTCCTGAAGTTGGCTCTCCCTCCTCAGAAGCAGAGCACTGACTCCTGGGTACAGCACCAAGAGCCTTTCATCCACACGGCTCAGAATAAAAGGGAGAAAAAGTAGAGAGAAAGAGTTAGTAGAAGTAGAAAGATAGAAATAAAGAAAGAAAGAAAGAAAGGAGGGAGGGAGGAAGGAAGGAGGGAAGGAAGGGAAAAAAGAAAGGAGATAGAGTAAAATAAAATAAAGTAAGATAAAATATAATAAAGTTATTAAAATAAAAATATAATTATTAAGAGAAAAAAGAAAAAAATTAAAATAACAAAAATAAGACGGACGCATAGAACCCTAGGACAAATGGTGGAAGCAAAGCTGTACAGACAAAATCTCACACAGAAGCATACACATACACACTCACAAAAAGAGGAAAAGGGGAAAAAATCATAAATCTTGCTCTCGAAGTCCATCTCCTTAAGTTGGGATGATTGGTTGTCTATTCATGTATTCCACAGATGCAGGTACATCAAGTTGATTGTGTAGCTTTAATCTGCTGCTTCTGCGGCTGCTTGGAGAGATTTCCCTTTCTCTTCTTTGTTAGCACAGCTCCCGGGGCTCAGGTTTGGATTTGGCCCCACCTGTGATTGTAGGTCGCCTGAGGGCGTCTGTTCTTCACTCAGACAGGACGGGGTTAAAGGAGCCGCTGATTCAGAGGCTCTGGCTCACTCAGGCCGGGGGTGGGAGGGGCACGGCGTGAGGGGCGGGCCTGCGGCAGCAGACACCGGCATGACGTTGCACCAGCCTGAGGCGCGCCGTGTGTTCTCCCGGAAGAGTTTACCCTGGATCCCGGGACCCTGGCCGTGGTAGGCTGCACAGGCTCCCCGGAAGGGGGTTGTGGATAGTGACCTGTGCGCGCACACAGGCTTCTTGGTGGCGGCAGCAGCAGCCTTAGCGTCTCATGCCCGTCTCTGGGGTCCGCGCTTTTAGCCGCGGCTCGCGCCCGTCTCTGGAGCTCCTTTAAGCAGCGCTCTGAATCCCCTCTCCTCGCGCACCAGGAAACAAAGAGGTAAGAAAAAGTCTCTTGCCACTTCGGCAGGTCCAGACTTTTCCCCGGACTCCCTCCCGGCTAGCCGCGGTGCACTAACCCCTTGCAGGCCTTGTTCACGCCGCCAACCCCAATCCTCTCCCGTCGCTCCGACCGAAGCCCGAGACTCAGCTCCCAGCCCCGCCCGCGCCGGCGGGTGAGCAGACAAGCCTCTCGGGCTGGTGAGTGCCGGTCGGCACTGATCCTCTGTGCGGGAATCTCTCTGCTTTGCCCTCCGCACCCTTGTTGCTGTGCTCTCCTCCGCGGCTCCGAAGCTTTCCACCTCCGCCACCCGCAGTCTCCGCCCGCGAAGGGGCTTCTAGTGTGTAGAAACCTTTCCTCCTTCACAGCTCCCTCCCACTGGTGCGGGTACCGTCCCTATTCTTTTGTCTCTGTTTATTCTTTTTTCTTTTGCCCTATCCACGTACGTGGGGGGTTTCTTGCCTTTGGGAGGTCTGAGGTCTTCTGCCAGCGTTCAGTAGGTGTTCTGTAGGAGTTGTTCCATGTGTAGATATATTTCTGGTGTATCTGTGGGGAGGAAGGTGATCTCCGCGTCTTACTCTTCCGCCATCTTCCCGGAGGCCAATTAGATGCTTTTGATAGATGAATCTCAAAGGTTCTTGACTTGATGACCTCGGACCTTCAGTCCAGTGCTGAGGTCTTGCAAAATTTCTTAAGTTTTGCTGGGTAATTTCTGCTTTCTCTAATAAAGCAGGAGACAAGTTCTAGGAGGAAGTCAAGTATGTTTCTAACAAGGCTCATCTTATTCTCTTCTTTACATATATTATTAATTAAGAAATTTTGGAAGATTGGAGGAATAGGATGTGTAGGCATCTGGAATTTTATGAGAAAGAGCTTGTCAGATTTGGGAGTTTGGCAGTTTGGGACATGTTGACAAAATTGGTGAGTGAAAGCTGTCTTCTTGAAAATAGTAAAAAGGGCTCTCCGTTCCTACTGTCAAAACCTGCTTATCAGGGACCCAGTCTGAGGGAGTCACCATTCCTTCATATCGTTGCTCAATTTCCCCTCTATAGATAACTCCCTTTAGTAAAAAAGAAAATTAGAATCCAGAAGTGATATTTTGCCAGCAGCATCTCTAATGGCCTTTTCATCTCCCTGATGGACTCACTGTAGCTATGGAAATTCTAATTTCCTGTCTTGGGTCAGCTTCAGAAATGTGCTAACTTATGTGCTTCAAATGGACTTATCAACTAATGAACCAAGAAATGATTTCTTTCTCTTTTTTTTGGCCGTGTTTAAATATTTCTTGCTCAAACTTTAAAGATCAGGGCATTTGAGGGTCAGATTTGCTCTCTAATTTTTCTATGCAGTGTATTCACTTCCCATTAAAATCTAATATTTTTCTGTCTAGAAGGCGTTAGTCTTCTGATTTCTCACGGACGTTGTACTTTGCATGAGCATTACCTCACCCAAATGTATGTTCCCAGTGAACCTGTAATCAAGTGGACTTGAGGGCTTCATTTTTTCCTTTTGTAGCGAGATGCTTAACTGGTTACTTATGCAGGGCTTGTCAGTAAAATTAGGGGGGAATAAAGGGAATAGTAAATCATATGGCAGTTGTAGACCTTAGACCTGAGTACAGCCATTCCAGCAACATCTGAAGCTGAGATTTTAGGGTAAGCCAAGTAGTTTCTTCAGAATCAAAATGAAAGCAGTTGGATTCCATTTATTCAACGCTTGAGTCAAGTTCATGAACTCTACAGTTCCAAAGGTAACTGTGCCATGGATTTTGCTCTCAGGGATGCTAAGACATGCCCATGATTTATCTATCTGTTCAACAAACACTTCCTAAGCATGTTTTGTCTCCTGAGGTAGTCTCTGGAGTTGCAGTGGTACATGGCACGTATCCCTGCAAATGCTGAGTATAAGCCCTGGTATAAAGTAATAGGCTGTGAATGAGGAGCAGATAATGAGTAGTGGGTATTCACAAGATACAGTAGCTTCGTGCATGTGCACGGGGATTAGCCTTCATGAAGAAGGCAGCATTTGCTATGGGCCTTGAATGATGGGCAGGAAACATAAGGATGCTAGGAAAGATTGTCGCCTAAGGAGGAAACATGAAACATCCTAGCTGAGGACTCCTCGAACTCTCATGTTCTCTATTTGTATGATTCCAAGTGCAAGTGATCCAATATGACTCCTGAGAATTGTGGAGAACTGAGATCAGTGGTGTAGGTTCTGCCCTCAGAAGAACCTTAGAGAAGATCAGCCCCCACGAGAGTCTAAGTCATAAGGTACCATGTCATGTTTGGCGATGTTTTCTCAACAAAATTTCTACCCACTCACCAGTTAAATACTCGTGGACTTACATTCTGTGTTCAGAGGCTTGAGAAAAACTCTGGAAGCCTTTTACAGCGAACTGGATAAAATGAAAGCTACTTTTTACTGCACATATTGTATAGGAAGCAGGTTAGTCTCCATTATCAGAAAGTTCTGAGAGAGAATCTGAAATGGGACACCTAACTCAGCAGCTGACAATGATATTTTTTGTTGATGTTTTCCATTTGCCTTCAATTCTGTTTTCAGCTGCCCTAATTTACTCTCTAGGTACTTTAATCAACTAGGATACAAAGTGACCTGCAGTTCCCTAATTCAAATGCATCACTTTGTGCAGAGTTAAATTTGAATCAACATTGCTTCCCCAGCTAGACTGTCCCTTCCTTGAGGCCAATACATGTTACCTAATTTTTTTTTTTAATAGAACCATACAGTTCTATGTAGGTAGGGAGAGCACAAATGTTGGCTGACATTGAGCAGAGGTAGCACAGATCTGAAGGTTTTTCCCTAAAGGCTCAAATTTCAGAGAATAGGTTCAGAGAATAAATGCTCCCCCAGGGCTCAGACAAAAGAGGTAGTTTATGTATTTTTTTTTTCCTCTTATTTTCAGTTAGGCCAATGGGAATCTGCCAGGAGGAACTGACAAATCCTGCTTAGTCTTGCCCAGTGTCTCTTTTGAGGATCCTGATTAATTTGTGTACTTGAGACAGTATAGAAATCAAGGATACATTAATCCTGCAATGAATGGATACCTTTCTTCTTATCCTTGGCTCTCCATACAAAATTACCACCACCTTGTTGAATTTGGAAGTTTATTGCTTTACTGTTTCATATTATAAAAAATCTAAATGGCATAACGTAATACAATTGAAATCTTTATATACTTTAAAATGTATTTTGATCATTTTTCTTTTTTTAATTGAAGTGTATTTGACATACAATACTCACTTGAGGCATACCACATGATGGCTTGACATTTATTTACATTAGGAAATGATTTCCAGGATAAGTCTAGTAAACATTGGTCACCACACAAAGTTACTTTAATATTGTTGACTGTATTTCCTATGCTGTACATTACTTCCATGCCTTATTTATTATATGACAGGAGTTTGCACCCCTTAATCACCTTCATGTATTTAGTCCAACCTTTACCCCCTTTCCCCTCTGGCAAGCACCAGTTTGTTCTCTGTATCCGTGAATCAGTTCTGTTTTGTTGTGTTTATTCATTTGTTTTGTTTTTTAGATTGCACACATAAGTGAGATCATAACCATGTTTGTCTTTCTCTGTCTTACTTATTTAATGTAGCATAATTCCCTCTAGATCCATCCACGTTGTTGCGAATGGCAAGATTTTATTCTTTTTTTTTGTAGCTGAGTAATATTCCATTGTGTGTGTGTATGTGTGTGTGTGTGCGTGTGTGTGTGTATCTCACACCTTCTTTTTACATCGTCTATTGATGGGAACTTAGGCTGCTTCCATATCTTGGCTATTGTAAATAATGTTGTGATGAACATAGGGGTACATTTCTTTTTGAATTAGTGTTTTTGTTTTCTCTGGGAAAATACTCAGAAGGGAATTGTTGGATCATATGATAGTTTTATTTTTAATTTTTTGAGGAACTTCCATACCATTTTCTGTAGTGGCTGTACCAATTTACATTCCCACTGACAGTGTATGAGGATTCCTTTTTCTCCATAGCCTCACCACACTTGTTATTTGTTGTCTTTTTGATAACAGCCATTCTGACATGTGTGAGGTGATAACTCCTTATGGTTTTAATTTGCATTTTGCTGATAACTAGTGATATTGAGCATCTTTTCATGTGTCTGTGTTATCGTTTCATGTGTCTTTGGAAAAATGTTTATTCAGGTCTTCTGCCCATTTTTAAATTGGATTGTTTGTTTTACTGATATTAAATTGTATCAGTTCTTGTATATTTTGGATATTAACCCCTTATTGGATATATCATTTGAAAATATTTTTTCCCATTCAGTAGGCTGTCTTTTCTTTTTATTGATAGTTTCCCTCGCTGTGCAAAGGCTGTTTAGTTTGATGTAGTCACATTTGTTTATTTTTGCTCTGTTTCCCTTGCCTGAGGAGACAGATCCAAAAAGATATTGCTAAGATTAATGACAAAGACTTTACTGCCTGTGTTTTCTTCTAGGGGTTATATGGTTTCAGGTTGCACATTTAAGTCTTTAATCCATTTTGAATTTATCTTTGTATATGGTGTGAGAAAGTAGTCTAGTTTCTTTTGCCTGTATCTGTCCGGGTTTCCCTAACACCATTTATTGAAGAGGCTCTCTTTTCCCCATTTTATATTCTTGCCTCCTTTGTCATAGACTAATTGACAGTATAAGCATGGAGAGCTTATTTCTTTTTTTTTTTCAGTATTTGTCGTGAATTTATTTGTATGATAAAGGATGTAAACTATGACATATAGACTTAGCTCAAATTCTGACTGACTGGATGCCCATGCCCTCGTACTGAAGGTTCCCATCAAAGATTACATGACTTACGCAGAGGCAGATAAAAATTGCTAGTACATTTTAAAGTTTTCTCACTATAAAAGTTAAAATGAAAATGGTTTTCAAGAAGAGAGCTTATTTCTAAGCTCTCTATTCTCTTCCATTAATCAATGGGTCTGTTTTTGTGCCAGTACCGTACTGTTTTGATCACTATAAATTTGTAGTATAGTTTGAAGTCAGGACATGTGATAACTTCAGTTTTGTTCTTCTTTCTCAAGTTTGCTTAGCTATTTCGAGGCTTGTGTTTCCACACAAATTTTAGAAGTCTTTGTTCTAGCTATGTGAAAAGCGCCATTGGTATTTTGACAGGGATTACATTGAATTTGTAGATTGCTTTGGGTAGTATGGACATTTTAAAAATATTAATTCTTCCAATCCATGAGCACAGTATATCTTTCCATTTATTTGTATTGTCCTCAGTTTCTTTCATCAATGTCATAGTTCTCAAAGTACAGGTCTTTCACCTCTTCGGTTAAATTTATTCCTAGACATTTAATTCTTTTCGATATAATTGAAAATGGGATTGTTTTCTTAATTTCACTTTCTTCTAGTTTGTTATTAATGTATAGAAATACAACAGATTTCTGTACATTAATTTTGTATACTGAAGCTTTACTGAATTATTTCTAATAGGTTTTTTCTTGTGGAATCTTCAGGGTTTTCTATATATAGTATCATGTCATCTGCAAGTATGACAGTTTTACTTTTTCCTTTCCAATTTGGATGACTTTTATCTCTTTTTCTTCTCTAATTGCTATGGCTAGGACTTCCAATACTGTGTTGAATAAAAGTGGTGAGAGTGGGCATCCATGTCTTGTTCTTATCTTAGAGAAAAAGCTTTCACCTTTTCTCCATTGAGTATGGTGTTACATGTGGGTTTGTCATATATGGCCTTTATTATGAAAAGGCATGTTCCCTGTATACCCACTTTGTTGAGAATTTTTATTATAAATGGATGTTGGATTTTGTCTGGTGCTTTTTTCTGTATCTATTGAGGTGTTCATACAAACTTTATCTTTCATCTTGTTAATATGGTATATCACACTGACTGATTTGTGGATATTGAACCATCCTTGCATCTCTGGGATAAATCTCACTTGATCATGGTGTATGACCCTTTTAATGTTTTGTTTTATTTAGTTTGCTAATATTTTGTTGACAGTTTTTCATCTGTATTCATCATGGTTATTGGCCTGTAATTATCTTTCTTCTTAGTGTCTTTGTCTGGTTTTGGTATTAGGGTAATGCTGGCCTTATAGAACAAACTTGGGAGTGTTCCTTCTTCAATTTTTCAAAATAGTTTTGGGAGGATAAGTATTAATTCTTCTTTAAATATTTGATAGAATTCACTTGATTATTGGTAGATTTTTGATTACTGATTTAATTTCACTACTAGTAATTTGTTCAGATTTCTTGATTCAATCTTGGAAGATTGTATGTTTCTAGGAATTTATCCATTTCTTCTAGTTTGTCTAATTTGTTGGCATATACTTATCCATAGTAACCTCTTAAGATCCTGTATATTTCTGTGGTGTCAGTTGTAACTTCTCTTTTTTCATTTCTGATTTTATTGATTTAGACCCTCTCTGTATTTATCTTACTTGAGATTCATTAACCTTCCTATAGCTATTAACTAATTATTAGTTGTGTAAGTTTCTTACCTGTTATCCTTTCAAATGTTTCTTGCGTTTAATTTTCTTTCTCCTTTTCCGTTTATACGTAAATAGATGTTGGATCTTCTTACTTTGTGCCCATGTCTCTTAGCCACATTATCATATTTTACATTTGTCTGTTTATATGTGCTACATTCTAGAAAGTTTCAGATAAACATTCTAGTAAATTAACTTCATTTTTGTCTATGTTATACATTGAGTATTTTATATAAGCTTTTATAGTTTCTATTTCTAAAGAAGTTTTGTTTTTATTTTTCAAGATGAGCCCTTCCACTTTTAATAATCTCTTTTGTTCAAGTCATAAATAAACCCCACATTTTAATGCTTTAAATATTAAACATATTTATATTATATTTTAAAATAGATGGTTCTAGTACCTGAGGTCTTTGTGGGTCTCAGTAATCTTGTATTGGGCGGAATTGTGTCCCCTCCCCGCAAAATTCATGTGCTTCCTGGAAACGCAGAATGTGATCTTATTTGGAAATAAGGGCTTTGCAGATGTAATTACTTGAGATGAAGTCATCCTGGAGTAGGGTGGACTCTAAATACAGTGTGACTAGTGTCCTTATTAGAAGAGAAGAGACAAAGAGACACCTGCAAAGAGAGAAGAATATGTGAAGACAGACACACATGATGCGCCTACAAGCCAAGGAAAGCTAAGGATTTCTAGCAACCACCAGAAGCTAGAAGAAAGTCATGGAACAGACCCTCCCCAAGAGCCTGGAGAGAGACAGGACCCTACAGACTCCATGATTCAGACTTGTAGCCGCCAGAACTGTGAAAGAAAAAATTACTGTTATTTGAAGCTGCCAGGTTTGTGATACTTTGTTACAGCAGCCCTAGGAACCGAACACAAATCTCATGTGTAAAATGGATAGTATCAACCCACTCAAAGATACAGTGTGAGCCTTGAATGAGATCGTGTACATAAAGTACTTTGCCTTGTCTGGTCCAGAATAAGCGCTCACTAAATGATATCTTTTTGGATTGGAGTTTCCAACAGCACTTCTCTGTGCCAGTCTTGGATCTCTTTCTTTAGCATGCACACATGCATACATATACAAAACACACACATCCAATATCTGCATATACACATCATACGTATTCACATAGGGCTGATTCTAATTCTCCTCACTCAGACCTCATTCCAGTCTTCCCATATGATCCCAGCTATGAACCTCTTAAGGGTTTCCCATATTTTTTAAAACTGCATACATCTGAGAGTTTCTCCATTTCAAATCAGATTTCACAGAATGGAACATCAAATATCTTCCTTCAAATAAGAGAAAGAGTACACTTTTCATATTAAAGATCCAGAAATAGTGAGCTGTGCTCGAGGGAGAAACATCCATCAATAGTTAGTGCCTTCTCAGTTATTTTTCATTCGTCAGAAAGATCTTGCACAAACCCCCTTTTTTTTTTTTCTCAGAATAAAAAAAAAGTACAGTGGTTTACATTGTGGTACTGCTCACTTAGGACCAGGCTGAAAGCAGCAATCTCACTTCATGTCAGGAGTTTAACCAGTAGTTTAGCTTGGCCAGTTGAGGCAAAACCTTGAAGTGAGGCATAGAATACTATGAGAAATTTTATATTTAATCTTCTGAGTCCCAAAATATTAAAGTTTCTGTGAATTAGAATTAAAGTGTGAAATTGTAACATGAATAAAGAGAAGGAATGGACGTTTGGATCAAGTGATGTTACTTTTAGAGAGTCACTTTTGCCTTCCTGTTGTTTCCTTGTGGCTTTTAATGGGTAAAGCAATGACAGAAACGTTGTATGCTGTCATGGGATGCGACACTTCTACATGTCCCACCTCTTCAAATATGTTTTGATGCCTTGAAGATAACCTTAGGTGTAGTGTACGGGCTTCCCTGGTGGCGCAGTGGTTGAGAGTCCGCCTGCCAATGCAGGGGACATGGGTTCGTGCCCCGGTCCGGGAAGATCTCACATGCCACGGAGCGGCTGGGCCCGTGAGCCATGGCCGCTGAGCCTGTGTGTCCGGAGCCTGTGCTCCGCAACGGGAGAGGCCACAACAGTGAGAGGCCCGCGTACCGCAAAAAAAAAAAAAAAAAGAATAAAGAATAAAGTCATGGGTTGGGTAATAGTGTCTTAATTTAAAGATAGATTGTTTAACTCTAGACTGACATCAAATAGGGAAAGGACTAGAACCATCCTGTAAATGATGTATTCCATATCAAGAGAAGATTCTTTTCCTTTCCTTTAAGGGCTCAATTCATGATGTGATCATATAGTGTAGCTATGTACTATAGTTCAATTTACACGGTGATATCACTTTATGTAATGAGGTTAATCAAGAAAAAATGCTTCAGTCATACTTCAGAGAATCAGATCAACTAATATTCATGAAGAATCTTTCAAAAGATAGTGGCAGAAAAGACTCTTGTAAATGTATAAGATTCTTGGAAATTCATTCATTCATTCATTCATGAATTTATTAAAAATATTCATATGTTCAGAAATATTTCATATTGATAGCAGAACTGATACTAGGTGCAGGAATACAGTTTGGAGAAGAGATAATATTACAAATGAAGTAAGTAAAATATACAGTGTGTTACATCATGATGAGTACTTTGGAGGAAAATAAATTTGAGGTGGGAAATGGAGAGTCAAGTAGTGTGTTGAGATTTTTGGAAGGACGGTCAGGGAAGGCCTGAGAAGGTACCAAGAGAGCAAACACCTGAAGGAGGGGAGGACATATTAAGTGCAGTTGAGGAGGAATTGGGATTTGCAAGTGTGAATTACTGGGGAGAAGCCTGAGTTGGAGATAACGGACATAAATATGTTTAGATAAACTTATTGAGAGTATTCTCTGTTTTTAAGAATCATATTTATTTACAGAAGATCCTGGAACAATATAAAATTTTCAGTTTATCCTGAAGCCCTCTCTCTACCAGCATCTGTTCTAGAACTGGTTCTAGTAATTTAATTGAGGGCTTTTACCACAGGCCACGTAGATGTATGGGCTTGTGTTGATCGTGTATGCTTGTGCTGTGGCTTGAGTTGCAGTCTGGATTTTGCAGTCTTGAAAACACTGTGCAGTGCTCTGGTCCGTTCAAAATGTGAGGAACCTTAAGTAAGGAGCACTATTATACCTGGCTACTTCAGGCTCTCCATGTACAAAATTAAAAGATTAGGCTTTAAAAAGGAAACTTTAGGTTCTCACATTCCATGATTATATGACATTTGCCTTGATTCCTAGGTGGAACATTTTAAATTGTGAACATACTGCCAGCAGATTTCCCATAAGAATTTTCTTTGCTCTCATTAGAAATGGTTCTTCTTCATGTACTCTACTCAGAGGACTTCTCTCATTGAGAAAACTGATTTACAAATTTGACTATGGACTGAGGGAAACAAGGATGTTGAAATGACCTTAGAATATTTCATAAGGTGCTCGTGAGATTTTTCTGCCTTGTTGCTGACAATGTTTAAAGCAGAATTATTGCAAACTTAACCTATTTTTGGATCCTAGACATTCATTCATTTTAGAGGGGTTTTAGACTTTGAGGTCTTGAAAATAAGTATTATCTTCTAGTTGATTTTAGTTTTTTTTTTTTTTTTGCGGTACGCGGGCCTCTCACTGCTGTGGCCTCTCCCGTTGCGGAGCACCGGCTCTGGACGCGCAGGCTCAGCGGCCATGGCTCACGGGCCCAGCCGCTCCGCGGCATGTGGGATCTTCCCGGACTGGGGCACGAACCCCTTGTCCCCTGCATCGGCAGGCGGACTCTCAACCACTGCGCCACCAGGGAAGCCCTTGATTTTAGTTTTTATCATCTAATGATGACTGCTAGAGCAGTCATCATTTTGTCAACTCCTTAAATTTCATTTGAAGACTGTACTCTTTGTGGTCTATTTTTCCTTTACCTCATCACTTCCAAGTCTGTTTCTCTGTCATTCAAAAGTAAGGATATGTACACTTGCTTAGCTTCAGAAGTATAGTTTGTTTTATTAGTCTCTGGTTATTGCTTCTCTTTGAAGTGTTATCATTGATAAATCAATTGAATGGTGAGATTCTTCTCTCTCTAAAAAGTAGTACATATTGCTGATTGAATCAGGTGAAGCAAAGTTTAGAAAAACATAAGTGACTCACTTCGTATCGTGGTGGCCAGCCACATGATTTAAAGCCTCTCAGGAAGTTTATAGCCCAGGAAGGGTGAGAACAAAAAAGATTGGTGAAAGCAGAAAGGTCATTTCACAGGTTGGCACATAGTGAATGCTCAGTAAGTAGTAGCTGAATGAAATAACACACTATGTACATTTTAAAAATCAGCTCTCTGATAAAAAGTGTCAAGGTGAACTTTAAAAAATTCTATATACTGCTTGTGACTCTATTGAATACATTTTGGTAGAAGGGTGTGATTGTAATTTATTCGAATCTTTGTGTTCATTTGTGGTGGCAGCCACAGGAACGTGTTTTCTCCAGAGTAAACTCCTGAGACGTGAAACAAGTCAGGTGGACTCATTTTACTCAAAACCCGGCAAATTGAGATGGAGAGGTGGAGACACTTCAGGTTTAAAGGCTATAAACCAATCTCTCTGTTGGGATTTTGCAACCGGAATAGGCTTAAAACTAGAGGAATAAGAGCATTGTAGAATCACTGTGTTGTGATCCCTACTCTTGAGGAGAAATAGAAGAAGTCCTTAAAAAGAGAATCCTCTGAGATGGAAAGGCACCATGAGATGATGATAATGATAATGACTATGAGAGGACCTAGTATTTGCTAACTGCTTATTTGTTGTGTGCCAGACATTAGATTAAGCACTCTCTATAGGTTATTTCATTTAATCTTCACAACAGATTTGTTAGGAAGTTACCATTGTTATTCTCTTTTCAATGAAATTTAGAAATATAAAAAGCTTTTCCCATGGTCATATAGCAAGAAAGTGGTAGAGCTTAGATTACAATACATATAGTGTGATTACAGAACCTACATGCCTATCTACTACATTACAGTGAAATTTGTGATATAAGGAAGAGTCCCAGAAAACTAAAAAAAATAAAAGCAAGAATGGAATTAATTTATATGAATTAACACTTGCAATGGAGGTAACAAAGGCAAAATTGATAATGTTAAAAATCTGAATCAGTGATGTGGAGACTCGTTGAAACTATTACCACAAAACAAAAAGATAAAATATTAAGGGACATGATGATAGATGCAGAGGACAGAGAATGGAAATCCAGCCTGAGAATTATATGTACTTCTGAGGAAGTAGTCATGTTTGAGCGAGATAGAGAGAGAGAGAGAGAGAGAGAGAGAGAGAGAGAGAGAGAGAGAAGGCATCATGAAAGATTTGCTTGAAGCAGACGCTTTTTTTTTTTTTTAAGTGTAAAAGCCCTAAGGGCTTGCTGAATTCCAGGGGTGGGGGGTGTGGGGAGAAACAATGGAGGTAGACCTCTCCCAGCCTTGTAACATTTTGAGTTGACAAAGATTAAAAGAAAAAAATAAAGCTTCTACAGGCATCTTGATGTAAAAATTCACCACTCCAACAGTAAATATCAGAGAACTGTGTAACAATCTACAGTCACTCATGTGTGAAGGCAACAAAGAAACATTGTCAGATACTCATAGGCTCCAGAAATACACTAACCACACCCTCTTGAAAAGGTATTTGAAGACATACATTAACTCATCAATATAAGATTTTAAAAGGGATGATGTCATGAAGTTAATGAATAGGCATTTTTTCTCTCTTTTAGAAGTCTATTCAAAGGAAATAAATCAATGCAGAAAATAATATACGTGAAAATATGTTCTCCACAATATTATGTTATAGTCAAAAACTGGAAATAATCAAAGCTTTTCTATTAGAAGACCATGAGATGTCATTCAGTCATTAAAATGATCAATAAAAAGGAATTAAATGATGTAGAAAAATCATTTCACTGTTTTCATTTTGTGTGATCTCAGTTAGGTAAGACAAATGCATTGTGCATTTTTCGGAGCGAAATAGTTCATTTCATTTATGTCTGGGGAGAGAGGAGGATAGATGTTTGTCTGGTTTGTCATATATTTCCCATTCTTTACAAACATTTTGCAATAAACAGATAAGAATTTGGCAACAATGGAAAAATAGTAGGGACTGAAGCCTTCAAACTTAATTTGGGGTTAATTTTAGGCAACTAGACATCTGTAGATTGTCCAGGATGGTCATAGCATTGAAACTGCTTGGATCATCCTGTAAAAGTATAAGTACTATAGGGGTGCCACAGGCCACAGGTCACATGCCAGAGTGGTCTTGGGAGCCAGGTTAGCTTTGGCCACTAAGCTTGGAAGAAAGTGTTCTTCTTTTGGAATATTTGCTATTCTCCCCTTCCATGCTTCATTTTTTTCTTCTTCTAACTGAATTGGAACTTTCTCTGTAGTTTCTTTCAACCTTGCAATTTCTTCAAACCATTTGGGTGCTAACATCTCAAATAACAGAAAGATCCCCAATAGTTAACTTCAGAGTAACTTTCTCAAAGGTAATTTCTCCGAAGCCATCAGAATTGCTCTCCGTGCAGCAGAAATCTTTCCTTTCGGTGGTATTTACACAACATAAAATTTGCTGTTTTATGCAGAAGTATTTTTCAAATGGACCGGTTTTTATTCCTTTTCCTAAAATACTTATATAAAGAATTTATCATTTTAATAGAGTATGCCAGCATATCTGCTTTCCCCAGAAATGCTGAAAAGGATTTGTTAAAACGATGAATTGTCATTCCAATCCTACTTCATATCCCAAAGATTTGTAAAACATAATGACTGAGTAGGAGGTCTGCAGCGTTACTTAGTCGTTTATGCAGATTATAGTGCCTCAAAGCTATATACGATTAAGCATAGCAACTTCTGGAATAAAAAGCAAACTGTAGTTTCTGAACCTTTATTCAATAATAGCTCAGTTTCCTATATTTCTGTGAACTCTTTCTCTATATTTCTTCCCTCATCCTATCTTTGCCATGAATAGCTTTTTCTCCTTTTTATGTGTCTTGAAGTCTAGTTTTGTACTTCATGGGTAAATGTTAATTTTCTCCTCTGTTGTATTTCTCTTGACCTCACATCATTGTTCCTTCCCTCCCCAACCCAGTAATTCCAAGTACAAGCAGCATAACAGAAACACTGTTACCTCATGCTTTTAATAAAGCCCACCTTCAAACAATTCCGAGGCAATTTATTTATGGTGCGATGCAATTTGTTTATACACATGACATGTTAAGACAAAACAAAAAGCAAAATTGAGGCCACATATAAAGGTCTTTCTGAGAGACTAGAAGCATTTATTTTTAAGTGCTTGTTTTATTGGCCATGAAAGTAATAAATTGATACCAGTTGTTTTTGGAGTTTTTTCAGACCCAAATCCTAAATATTATTACCAGTTGTAGAAGTCCTGTGATCTGTATAACCCTGAGACTTGAAATGAATATTGAAGCTATTTGCTTTTAGGAGGCAGAATAGTATAGGAGATAAATTCATGGGCTCAGGAGCCAAATTGCCTGGGTTTGAATCAGTCTCTTCTCTGCCACTTTCTAGCTGCCTGAATTTGAACCAGTTATTTACTATTCTGTTTGTTTTCTCAGTTAATAAAATGAAGATAATAATAGTATCCACTTCATGGTTAATTAATGTAAAGTATTGAAGACTTCCTGTTACTTGGTAAGTTATATGTGTTCAGTATTATTAATTTCCAAGTTATTATTTTTAAAATTAGGGATTTTATAGAGTGCCTGTCATCCTATATACAGATGCATAGAATGGTTTACCTAGAGGACTACTCTTCTTTCTTTCATAAGGATGATATTAAAAATTTAATCGCCTACCCCAAACATATATCTATTTAATAATTTCAACACTGTCTAAATTTCTTTTTCCTATTTTGATTACATAGTACCTTAGCTGGAAGTATCTGGAAACTCTTAACAAATAAGTCTTTTGTTACTATTTTTTAAATTTAAGAGAGTTATTTAATCTCCTTAAGGATAGAGACTATTTTCACCTGTAAGAACTAGCAAAGTGAAATAAGTAAGAGAGAAAGAGAAATTTGGAAAGGGATGGAGGTGGGTCTTAACAGAAAACAGAGATGACAAACTCCCCGTCAGTACTTCCTTCTTTGTTCATTCAACCCGTGCTTTTTAAAGTGCTGCTTAGGAAATGAGTTGCAAACACTACTTCCTGTCCTGTCCTCAAGGTGTCATTGTGGTAAAATGTTGCTGTGGCATCTAGCACATCCTATCAGACATGTCTTGCTAAAGATAGAATTAAAGATAGAATTCTTGGTTCAGTCCAGAGAGGAGTTCTTCAGATTAGGGCTTTATGAAGTCTACCAAAGAAGTTGCTGAGAAAGGTAAACCCCAAATTCTGCATGGGGAATGATATAAATTTTAATATTGCCATCGCAATAGCTAATACTTTATTTTGTGATAAATACGATTGTTGTGTGCTAACAACAATTCTCTAAGTTTATTTCATTTTACAACTATCAAGTTGAAACTTAGAAAGGAGAAGGAATTTGTTTGGGGTCAGGTGGCCTGTCAGTGGCCTCAGAGAGGTCTACCTGATACCATATCTAAAGCACATCCCAGTCAGGCCCATACCTCTAGGACACTTTGCCCTGTTCTGTATTCTGCATTTGAAATTCCCGTTTATTTATTCATTTGCTTATTTACTTTCGTCTCCCTGATATGATCCTGTACATCACAAAAGAGCAGGGCAGTGCCTGGTACCCAAAAGATAACATTTTATTAAATGAATAAACATTGAATACTACTTCAAAAATCCTTAAAATAATCCTATATCATAATTATTATTTTAGTATTATTTTCTTCGTACAAATAGGAAAACAGAAACAGGTGGGTGAAAACAGAAGATCCAAAGACACCCTATAAACTTTGGATTCAAAGCTAGATTTATTTTTACCCAAAGCTCATTCACTTCCCTGTATCCACACTAACAGCTTCTTCTCAGAAACACCCTTGAAGCTAAGCTGTTAAAGTACAATACTAGCAAGTAAGGAGGATCAAACTAAAAACTTAAGAATCAGTTAAAACATGGAGAGAGCAGAAGGGAACAAGATACTTTTTTAAAAGTGTCATTTCTGTTTGGGTGTCGGATTAGTCTTGCTGCTTTGCATCTGTCAAAACCAGTGATTGACACCATCTTCTTGTGGCTTATGGTCCTTGTTTCAACAATAGAGTCTATTAATAGAAAATCTGAGATATAGGAAGACCAATAGATCAGGAGATGACTCCTATGGAACGATAGCTGTTTACTCACAGTTCCCAAGAGGAGCAGGCATGCCACCCCAGTGGGACCCACTCAGGGAAGTACTGGGCTTGTTACAAGGTAGCAGGAGGGGGAGAAACTGTGGGCAAGAACCTTTATTGTGGTTTCTGTGGGAAGGATGGGCAAGGCACAGTAAGCAGGCTTAGGGTTGGCTAGTCTGACCAATTTCAGCAGGCTCTGCTATGTAGGGGCTGTCCTAGGTGTCTGGTACCTGACCCTGGTGATTAGGGAAGGTGGATGATGGCCCACAGTGCAAAAACCCAATAAAAGAGATTGTGTAAGTGTGAGCTGTAGATTGGTTTGTATTTGAAAATCACACTCGTGGGCAAGTTGTTTACTATCTCTAGGAATTGGCCAACCCTGGATGGGTCAGTCCCTCTAGAGTCAGTAAGGTCCCAAACGTCAAAGCATCAGAATACAGAAAATAGAAAGATATGGTTAAGACATTCCTCAGCTGTGCTTCTGAGATACTGATTATAGAAAAAGCACTAAAACCACAATTTTCATCCACTTGGGTTACAAGTCGTCCCTTGAAGCAAATAACAGATTTATATTCAACCGTCTGTTTTTTACGCAGTTCATAAAATCTGCGTTTTATGTTGAATAGAAGAAAGGCAGAAATGTGTGGTATGTTTTCTGCGTTACCTTTTTGTAAACTTTCTCTAACTTCTTGACCTTTATTTTCTAAGAGAAGAAAAAATCATTTACTATAACAGGGTGGTCCTCAATTGGGGGCAGTTTTGTTCCCTGAGGGGGCATTTGGCAATGTCTGGAGACATTTCTGGTTCTCACAACTAAAGAGGATGCTAGTGGCATCAGGGGTGCTACTAAACATCCTACAATGCACAGAATAACCCCTGCAACAAATAATTATCTGACTCAAAATGTCAGTGGTGCTGAGGTCGAGAACCCCTGTGTGATTCTCAGTTCACCTATCTTCTCACTTTCTTCTTCACTTGTTTCTATAGGGATTTGGTGGTTCTTTCTGTTATGACATTAGACAATAAAGCATAAACTTGACAGTGAATCCAGATTCTGATTTTTCCCCTTACTATTCACATTCTTCCTGCTCCTTCCCCAATTTGGGAAATAGAATTCACTCTATGTAATTTCAATACTTGTATTTAAAACTCAGATGACTATTTTCAAGTCTGTGTTATAATTGCTAAATTACATTAACATCTGTTATATACTTTTTGAAAAAGAATGAGAAAAAGTAGATGGCAAAGGTCAGTATATGGAAATAACTTACCTATTCAGTATTCAGTGAATAAATCTTTTCTGAATGAGAACTTAGTTTGATAAACCTACAGTACTGAGTGGTGCAGGTGTTACTTAGTTTACCTGAAGCTTTCTTTTCAATACTATTCAACCTGGATTAAAAGGTGACACCTTTAGTGTGGTTCTCTAGTTTCTTTTTATAGGACATGCAGATAGAGTTTAGGAAGTAAAACACAGAGATCACTGAGAACAAGAAAAAAAATCATATCAAAGGGGAAGGGGGACAGTTGAAAGAGGAAGGAATCTAGAATTTGGAAACTCCAGCAAAAGAAAATGTCAACTAGAAATGCCTACGTCTTCCAGATGACACCCGTGAGCTTAGAGATCCTGCTGCCCAGCAGGCTATGACAATGGCCCAAAGTTTTTCAACCTAGTACATTGAAGAATTTTTTACTTCTTTTGAGCCTGAAGCTCTAAATTTACAAAGCAAGGCAATGATGAAATTACATGTGTGTGTGTTTGTATGTGTGTGTGTGTGTGTAATTTTATAGTATGATCTATTTTTAAAAAGTTGTGTAAACTTGGGTAACTCACTTGAACATTTTAGTTCTCCCATTTATAAAATGATGTAAATCTTCACATATTTGAATAGTTTTATAACTAAATTATATGGGTACCCATGGGGATATGTTCCACCTATGAATTCACTGTGATGGAAAAAACAGGATCATATTTATTAAAAAAAAAAAAGAAAAAGCAGTGGTTTTTACACCTGGAGGACTTTTTCAAACACAGACTGCCCAGTTCCACCCCCAGTGTTTCTGATTCAACAAGTCTGGGGTGGGGCCTGAGAATCTGCATTTCTAACAAGATGTTGCCGAAACTGCTGGTGCAGGACCCCACTTGGATCTGTAAATGTAGTGATCCCCCATCCATGATGTTATTTACACTTCACCACAACCCTGACCAATAGGTATTATTATTCTCATCTTATACTGTTAGACACTGAAGCTCAGAGAATTAAAGAGGTTAGCGAAGCTTACCCACATGACAGGACAAGAAAGAACAAAACGGAATTCTGTCCTGGTACCAGTTTTCTGGAGTCCCTTCTTTCCCGTTTGGTGTTACCCTACTACTGCATTTGATCGCGCTTTCCTTCTGAAGGAGGGGCTCTGGTCTACCTAGCATTTCTTCCGTTATTTACATCAGGTGCTATATTCATGTCTGAGCCAGGCATTTTCATTCTCTCCTCGTTCATGAATGAAACACCGTCTATGAGTTGAAAAAGTCTTAAGTATAGAATAAAGGACAGAATCCAAGTTTCAGAGAGGGTGTGGATAACATTTTTATTACTTATTTTAGACACAGTGGTATTTGGCCTGGCGTCACCTGCTCAGTTATTATGGCACTCTCCTTATTACCAGCTACGGACTTGAATTTCGGAGGCTGAAGCGAAAGAAATTTAAAGGATGAAAGTGAATTAAGACTTATTTAATGTCAACTAAATAACTTCAGCTGGACACTTTATTAAACCCACTATTTCACTTGCTTTCAATAAGGAGGACAGAGGGAAATCAGGAGACTATAGTAGGGTACAGCTATGCAGGCAAAGTTATTCTTTATGAAGAATGAACTCCTTAATGAACTAAGAAGAATTTTAGAATGCTTAATATGCTAATATATTACAATTCAGATTCAAATTAAGTAGCAATGAACCATGCTTTCTGCAATATCACCTAGAGAGGCAAAATTATACCTGTTTTCAGAGTTTGGGAGCTCTGTACTTTCCAAGTCTATAGTTTTAAAGTTTAAAAAATATTATATATATATTCGTGTTTATTTCCAGGCACTCTGCCTACTTTTGTTCTGGTCATTTCATTTTTTCCCATTTTCCCTCCTTCACTACTTGAGTCCAACGCAAACGGTTCCCTTTCAACACACGGTTCTGCTCATTATTTAAGATGGAAATAAGGCTAGAAAGGCATTTTCTCATGCTATTTCTAGGACACCTCAAATTCGGCTTTGCCTTTAGGCCAATTTCTATGGAAAACCCAACCAAAAGCTTCTGGAAAACCTAACCAGTGTCTTCAGCACAAGAAGTTTTAGACTCTGTGTCCCATTTACCAACTTCTCCAGTGAATAAAAAATTGGTTGGACTGTATTGCCATTACAGGACTATCGTAGCCGTAAATTTTATGGAATAACTTAACCATAATTACAAAGAAAAACCCACATAGCAATAAAGCAATTTTAAAGAGTATTTCTCATTTAGACCAAATTTTCTGTTCTCGGAAAATGGTCATCTTAAACCCAAGAAGGGTCAGCATGCAAGAGGAAAACAACAGACTGCTGATGTGTTCCTTTAAAAACACTTCTCTTCCCATGAGTGCTTGGATTTTAGGCTGTAAAATGGCATCTTCGAGTTTTATGAGAACAGATGTCACTCCAGGGTAATGAGGGTATAGCATGTTTTCTCGCTCGAAGGATCTTCCTGGAGTATAAAAGTATGATTGTTTTTTCTATGTAAGGTCTCTGTTTGTCTTGCAAAGGCTTGTAGTTTGGACAAAGACACTGAAAGCACAGGGCTCACTATGAAAGCTGGAACTTTAGTCTCCAAATGGATTAATTTATCTCCGTTTGGTCTGATGGGGCAACAAGTGTGTTGGTTTCTTTTTCTTTCATCATTTGTTTGTCCAAATCTCATGATGAGTTGCTTTAAAAAAATCACCTTTTCTATGCCCATGGCAATTTTTCCTCTTTACTCTTCTGATAACTCTTCATTAAACACCTCCTTTGTGTATAGTTCACATTATTACATTTTTTTCATCATCATCATACTGAAGCTTAAAGTTGAAATTTCCTTGTCTCCATTAAGTTTAACATAAATCCAGATTTTCTTTTTTTTTTAAATAAATATATTTTATTTATTTATTTATTTTTTGGCTGCATTGGGTCTTCGTTGCTGTGCGTGGGCTCTCTCTAGTTGCCACGAGCAGGGGCTACTCTTCGTTACGGTGTGCTGGCTTCTCATTGTGGTGGCTTCTCTTGCTGCAGAGCACGGGCTCTAGGCACACGGGCTTCAGTAGTTGTGGTGCACGGGCTTAGTTGCTCCGCAGCATGTGGGATTTTCCCGGACCAGGGATAGAACCCGTGTCCCCTCCATTGGCAGGCAGAGTCTTAACCACTGCGCCACCAGGGAAGTCCCAGATTTTCTTCTTGATGCAATAGTCATTTGTTGATTTAACTTGACAATTCATCATCTATTTAAAGTTTTTACATCCATTTAAAAAAATGTCTGCCTTTTAATAAGTTGTACCACAGAGCTATGGTAGAGATGTAGAGGTGAGTATATCTGTTCCAGCAACACAAAAAATAAAACTAGACAGCAGGCTTCCCCATATACCCTTCTGGTGCTTTGTAATTATCACCTGGGCTTGTGCAAGACTAAAGCAAAGGTTCCTCTTGAGTGCTCTAGTGTTGGGACCTGTGTTCTTTGTCTCAGTCTTCAACCTTCTCCTGGCATTGAGTACCGTGGGGTGGAAAAGGGGAGAGAGCAGTGTAGCTTGGTGGTTAAGGGCATGGGTTTTAGTGCCGGACAAACCATTGGTTCAAATCCATGTTCTTTTGCTCCTTAGGTATGTGACTCTGGGCTACTTATTTACCCCTGATTGTCTTATTTTTACAAATGGGATTATACAATTTCCTACTCAAAGTATTCTTTTGATTATTAAGCCAGAAAATATGGGTAAAACATCAGGAATAATGCCTGTCTTAGAGAAAGCACTCAATATAGAGTAGCTCTCTGTCATGTATAAGTTACCTGGTTCAATGGCAGTATTGTTTTAACTTACATTATTGACATCTGTTGTGGTCAAAATCATTCTAGAGCTGCCCTACTTCTCCCTTTCTAAATTGATTTCTCCAGGCTTCTGATGTATTTCTTCCATGACTCAATATGACAATTAATTTGATGATGGCTGGGGAGGAAGGCAGATTCTAAGTCCTTCCAGAATACATGGGTCTTCTGCAGAACTGATCCCTACGTAGTTTTTTGTGTGTTTTTTAAAAAAATAAATTTATTTTATTTATTTTTGGCTGCACTGGGTCTTCGTTGCTGTGCACGGGCTTTCTCTAGTTGCGGTGAGCGGGGGCTACTCTTCGTTGCAGTGCATGGGCTTCTCATTGCGGTGGCTTCTCTTGTTGTGGAGCATGGGCTCTAGGTGTGTGGGCTTCAGTAGTTGCGGCACGTGGGCTCAGTAGTTGTGGCTCGTGGTCTCTAGAGCACAGGCTCAGTAGTTGTGGTGCACGGACTTAGTTGCTCCATGGCATGTGGGATCTTCCCAGACCAGGGGTCGAACCCATGTCCCCTGCATTGGCAGGCGGATTCTTAACCACTGTGTCACCAAGGAAGTCCCCCTACTTAGTTTTAAAGGGATACTAAAGGGAAAGCTGGGTTTGACAACTAAGTATGAGAATTTTAGAAGATGGATTAGCTGTAGTGCCTGAATACTGGAATGTAAATGACATTACTTATCTTCGCACTGGTTAGGATCCATCTATATAGAAATCGTTGGGCAGTTCTCCCAATTGGTTGACCCAGCTACTCTTTGAGCAGAGGACTGTACTTTGTCCAATTGAGGGAAACTTAATTTGCAGGTCATGAGAAAATTTCAGGGCACAAAGATATTAACGACCTTTGCCGTTATCCTGAGCCAATGTCCCATAAATTTCTGGACAGTGAGTGAGGGGGAATAAAGGGCAGACTGGTGACTGGAAGAGTAGAGAGAAGTTCTTTCCTGATTCTCTTCAAACCTCTCTGGGTCTTAGGGCTCCATCTCCTTTACAAGCCTGTTCTGGTCCTTGTACCTCAGCCACTGGGGTTTCCAGGGTTCCTTCTTCACACCAGTGCTGTTCTCACTGCACACACTGGCGTGATCTCATCTACGCTTGGGATCTTTTAATCAATTTATTTATTTAATTTTAAAATTTATTTTTATTTTTATACAATTTTAAAGGTCACTTTTCAGTTATTAGAAAATTTAGGCTGTATTCCCTGTGTTGTACAATACATGCTTGAGCCTATCTTAACACCCAATAGTTTGTACTTCTCTCTCCCCTATATTGCCCCCACCTCCGCACTGGTAATCACTAGTTTGTTCTCTATATCTGTGAGTCTGCTTCTTTTTTGTTATATTCACTAGCTTGTCGTATTTTTTAGATTCCACGTATAAGTGATATCGTACACAATTTGTCTTTCTCTGTCTGACTTATTTCACTTAGTATAATGTCCTCCGAGTCCATCCACGTTGCTGCAAATGGCAAAATTCCATTCTTTTTCATGGCTGAGTAGTATTCCATTGGATATATACACCACAGCTTCTTTATCCATTCATCTGTTGGTGGGCACTTAGGTTGCTTCCGTATCTTGACTGTTGCAGATAATGCTGCTATGGACATTGGGGTGCATGTAGTTTTTTGAATTAGTGCCTCTGTTTTTTCTGGACATACACCCAGGAGTAGAACTTCTGGGTCATACAGTTATGCTTTGGATCTTATTACCACTTATATCTCTCCCTTTCAGACATTTCATCTGACGCTCCTATTCTGAGTTCCAACTGTCTGTTGGATATTTGCTCGTGGGTTTCGTGGGCTGCCCACTCTCAGTTCACGTCAAAGTAAAACCTTTGTGGGACCAGCTCAGCCAGCTGCTCTCCCTGTTGCTGGTAGATTCTCTGTCTTATTACTGTCCACCTATTACCTGGCTGAGAAACGGCGGTCGTCTATGAGTCAGTCCTTCCTTCCCTCAGCACCCACATCCACTGAAATCTGACAGTTTTACTATTTCTTGAATCTCTCTCTTCCAATCTGTACCCTGATTCACTGCATTGTATTATTATTACTGTTATTATTATCGTCATTTATTTTTTGTATGTGCAGTTTTTGCAGTACACATCTAACTAGGTCTGTCTTCCACGTAGTCACCAGAGTAGTGGGTCTGAAATGTAAATCTGATTGGTTTTCTCCCAGCCGTGGGATAAAGTCCAAACCCTTAAGGTAACACACAAAGCCTTTCACGATCAGGCACAGACTGGACACTCGCTCTCCACACTTGAGGCTCCAGCCATTGTAAGGAAGCTAATGGATCTCTGTTGACCTTGTCCGTGTCTAAATGGAAACATTGTTGATACTCTGTTAGAAACATCACAGTTTAATTATCAGCAGGGTCGATTTTCACTTTCTCACTAATCATCACTATCATGAGTTAGTCCATAAATCCTGCTACATAGGGAAGATTGAATAACTAGCATATTGGTACTTAATTTCAGGGGTTTATGGTTTAAAGTAATTTCCCCTAAAACAGATTTGCAGACAAGCTTATAGTATGTTAGTCACTTTATTGGGTACAGATAAAACACTCCAATTTGTATTTGGTGGTTACTATCCAGAGATTTGGGGCATAGGGTTGGGATTGACAGCCTGGTTAATGCAACAGCTAGGTACTCACTTAACAAACTACTACTCTGCTTGCTTGGAGCGTGGGAAGGAGGGAGAAGGAGCAAATAAATGTTTCTTCTCAAGATGGCCAAATGTCCAGAGTGACTTTTACTCACTAAATGGAACTCAATGATCAGTCAGGGTTCCTGCACAAAGAAGATAACGCACTTGCACTCAAATTGGGTAATTTCAAGAAAGGATAATAAAGAGGTTGTTTTTTAAGAGTCTGTCACTTCATGTTCTTTTTTTTTTAATTTTTACTTTATATTGGAGTATAGTTAGTTTCCCAGGTGTACAGCAAAGTGATTCAGTTATACATATACTGCTGAGGGCGTGGGTCAAGCCCTGGTCAGGGAACTAAGATCCTGAGAAACGGGAGCCATCTGTGAGTCAGTCCTTCCTTCTCTCAGCACCCACGTCCACTGAAATCTGACAGTTTTACTATTTCTTGAATCTGTCTCTTCCAATCTGTATCCTACTTCACTGCACTGTATTATTATTACTGTTATTATTATTGTCATTTATTTTTTGTATGTGCAGTTTTTGCAGAACACATCTAACTAGGTCTATCTGCAGGGCAAGCTGGACTGCAGGGCCAAATAAATAAATAAAATAAAATGTGGGTAGGATACGAGGAAATATATGGATAATCGAGGACCCAGGGCTGGTGGAGACTTTGTAATGCTTCCTGGGCCTGAAGGAGTCCAGGCAAGGCATGTTGGTAGAATCTAGAGGCACAGCAGACTGTGTGGAAAGGGCAGCTTAGGAAAGTGATCTTCATCCAAGGTGTTCAGCAAGCTGGGGTGATCTTCCTCTGACAGGGCTGGGGGAAAAGTGCTCAGACGTCATTCTTCTTTCATCTCCAGTATCTTACCGGTGTTCCCATTGGTAAACCCGTCTGGAAGGCAGAGGGCAAGGGAGCTCTTTGATAAGGTCCATTCAAGTCAACCTTGTGAGACAAAGAGCAGGGTGGGTCTGGTAGAAAGTAGATCCCAAGGGGCAGATGGCAGGAATCTGGCAAGGACCATGAAGAGGTCTCTGAATTTGCTTTTATCTGAATTGTCATACTTACGTCAACACAGAGGACTATGAACCAAATTGGCCCAGGGAAAGGTTTGCAGTGGGTAGCAATAGTCTAGCACCTGCTGCTTTTGACCATAAACTATCCTTCTGAAGATTACGGAAATGGCTTTTACCAGATTATGATGTCTCCAACTACAGGTAAAATAATAGACTGTGTTAAAAGCAGAAACTGAGATTGTAGTCATCTGTGAATGTGACCACAAGTGTACCCACGCATCCGTCTAGTTATCTCGGGAATATATGTACTTGGAGCATTTTATACTTGTTTATGAATATTCCAAAGGGTTGTTTTGAAGTAATTCACTTGTATCATGGCATGTGGATTTATCTAAAGATTTGCAGTAAACCTTAACATATCTAGATAGAATCAAGACCCTCGTAAAACATACACTTGTGCATAATGTGTAGAACTTACAGAATGAAGTTTTGAATTGAGAGCTATTTGAATGGAAAAACGACCAAAGAAAAAACACCTAGCAGTTTTCTCATTGGCAGGTTTCATTGTCAAGGTCTCAGAAGTCATCGAGAATAGGGGGAGGGTGTTTGTTGGGGGTAGAGTGGGGAATACCGATGTGAACAGCTTTTTGGGAAAAGACCAGTGGCAAGTCGATTAGGTGAAAGGACTGGAGAGCGCACCCCTACCTAAAGAAAAGTCATCGATATTGCTACCTACATCACCTCCTTCTCTATCTTTAGAGTGAAAGAGCAAAGATTATAGCTATTAAAAAATAGTGATATGACAGGCAAATTCTATCAAACATTTAGAGAAGAGCTAACACCTATCCTTCTCAAACTCATCCAAAATATAGCAGAGGGAGGAACACTCCCAAACTCATTCTATGAGGCCACCATCACCCTGATACCAAAACTAGACAAAGACATCACAAAGAAAGAAAACTACAGGCCAATATCACTGATGAACATAGACGCAAAAATCCTCAACAAAATACTAGCAAACAGAATCCAACAGCACATTAAACGGATCATACACCATGAACAAGTGGGGTTTATTCCAGGAATGCAAGGATTCTTCAATATATGCAAATCAATCAATGTGATACACCATATTAACAAATTGAAGGAGAAAAACCATATGGTCATCTCAATAGATGCAGAGAAAGCTTTCAACAAAATTCAACACCCATTTATGATAAAAACCCTCCAGAAAGCAGGCATAGTGGGAACTTACGTCAACATAATAAAGGCCATATATGACAAACCCACAGCCAACATCGTTCTCGATGGTGAAAAACTGAAATCATTTCCACGAAGATCAGGAACAAGACAAGGTTGCCAACTCTCACCACTATTATTCAACATAGTTTTGGAAGTTTTAGACCAGCAATCAGAGAAGAAAAAGAAGTAAAAGGAATCCAAACTGGAAAAGAAGAAGTAAAACTGTCACTGCTTGCAGATGACATGATACTATACACAGAGAATCCTGAAGATGCTATCAGAAAACTACTAGAGCTAATCAGTGAATTTGGTAAAGTAGCAGGATACAAAATTGATGCACAGAAATCTCTTGTATTCCTATACACTAATGATGAAAAATCTGAAAGAGAAATTAAGGAAACACTCCCATTTACGACTGCAACAAAAAGAATAAAATACCTAGGAATAAACCTACCTAAGGAGACAAAAGACCTATATGCAGAAAACTATAAGACACTGATGGAAGAAATTAAAGATGATACAAACAGATGGAGAGATATACCATCTTCTTGTATTGGAAGATCAACATTGTGAAAATGACTATGCTAACCAAAGCAATCTACAGATTCAATGCAATCCCTATCAAACTACCACTGGCATTTTTCACAGAACTAGAACAAATAATTTCACAATTTGTATGGAAACACAAAAGACCCCAAATAGCCAAAGCAATCTTGAGAAAGGAAAACGGAGTTGGAGGAATCAGGCTCCCTGACTTCAGACTATACTACAAAGCTACAGTAATCAAGACAGTATGGTACTGGCACAAAAACAGAAAGATAGATCAATGGAACAGGATAGAAAGCCCAGAGATAAACCCATGCACATATGCTCACCTTATCTTTGATAAAGGAGGCAAGAATATACAATGGAGAAAAGACAGCCTCTTCAATAAGTGGTGCTGGAAAAACTGGACAGCTACATGTAAAAGAATGAAATTAGAACACTCCCTAACACCATACACAAAAGTAAACTCAAAATGGATTAAAGACCTAAATGTAAGACTGGACACTATACAACTCTTAGAGGAAAACATAAGCAGACAGTATATGACATAAATCACAGCAAGATTCTTTTTGACCCACCTCCTAGAGAAATGGAAATAAAAGCAAAAATAAACAAATGGGACCTAATGAAACTTAAAAGCTTTTGCACTGCAAAGGAAACCATAAACAAGACTAAATGACAACCTTCAGAATGGAAGAAAATATTTGCAAATGAAGCAACTGACAAAGGATTAATCTCCAAAATATACAAGTAGCTCATGCAGCTCAATATCAAAAAACAAACCAACCCAATCCAAAAATGGGCAGAAGACCTAAATAGACATTTCTCCAAAGAAGATATACAGATTGCCAAAAAACATGAAAGGATGCTCGACATCACTAATCATTAGAGAAATGCAAATCAAAACTACAGTGAGGTGTTACCTCACACCAGTCAGAATGGCCATCATCAAGAGGGAAGAGATATGGGAACATATGTATATGTATAACTGATTCACTTTGTTATAAAGCAGAAACTAACACACCATTGTAAAGTAATTATACCCCAATAAAGATGTTAAAAAAAAAATCTACAAACAATAAGTGCTGGAGAGGTTGTAGAAAAAAGGGAACCCTCTTGCACTGTTGGTGGGAATGTAAGTTGATACACCCACTGTGGAGAACAGTATGGAGGTTCCTCAAAAAACTAAAAATAGAACTACCGTACGACCCAGCAATCCCACTACTGGGCATATACCCTGAGAAAAGCGTAATTCAAAAAGATACATGCACCCCACTGTTCACTCCAGCACTATTTACAATAGCCAGGACATGGAAGCAACCTAAATGTCCATCAACAGATGAATGGATAAAGAAGATGTGGTACATGTATATAATGGAATATGACTCAGCCATAAAAAAGGAACGAAGTTGGGTCGTTTGTAGAGATATGGATGGACATAGAGACTGTCATACAGAGTAACGTAAGTCAGAAAGAGAAAAACAAATATTGTATATTAATCCATACATGTGGCATCTAAAACAATGGTATAGATGATCTTATTTGCAAAGCAGAAATAGAGAGACAGATGTAGAGAACAAACATATGGGTACCAAGGAGGAAAGGGGAGGTGGGATGAATTGGATGATGGAGATTGACACATATACACTATTGATGCTATGTATAAAATAGATAACTTACGAGAACATACTGTATAGCACGGGGAGCTCTACTCAATGCTCTGTGGTGACCTAGATGGGAAGGAAATCCAAGAAAGAGGGGAATATGTGTATATGTACAGCTGATTCACTTTGCTGTACAGTAGAAACTAACACAACATTTTAAAGCTACTATACTCCTATAAAAAATTTTTTTAAAAAATCTAAAAAAAGTGGTGATATGAGAAATATAGAAGGATTCCAAGCAAAGGGTCTTCCTCGGAAATTTCTTTGAAGTCTGAGAACAGGTAGAGTAGTTGTATTTTTATGAAATGGATAAGATTAGAATTGTATGTGTAAAACAGCACCTTCTGGGAAAATACGTTAGATTGATTATAGGTATGAAAGTTAAGAGGAAGAATAAAGAAAAGATTTGAATAATCCAGTTTAGAGAAGTCAAGGATAATGGGGAAAAATAAATGTGACCAATTTGAGAAATAATATGGAAAATAGTAAATAAATATTACTAAGAATTCAATGGTACATCTGGATCTTCTCTTTAGGAATACGTGGCACATGTAATACATTTTGGAGGCATTAGTAAAGAATGGAAAAGCTTTCCATTCTTGATGGTACAATAGGTACCATTGCAGCCCCTGAATGTCCTGGTGACTCAGGGCAAGTCTCTGAATCTGTTTGGTACTAGTTCCCTCATCTGTGAAGGACAGAGATGAGATAGGTAATCTTGAAAGATTTTTCTAATGCTAAATTGACGTTATTCTAAGTAACCCTGTAGCCTACCATAGATACTACCCTTACTCATTTATTTAATGAGGTGTAACTCACAAATAGTAAGTTTGTACATGCACAGATCTTATGTGTAAAGCCCCATGAATTTTTATGTGCATCTGAAATCACCACCAAATCAAGACATAGAACATTTCCAGCACCCCAGAGGTTTCCTTGTACCCATTCCCAGTCAATGCCCTCTTCTTAAAGGTAGTCATCTAATCTGACATCTATTCTAGTAGATTTGATTTGCGTGTTATTGAACCACATCAACATGGAATCATACAGTATTCAATATATTATTATTTAACTTAGTTAATAGTGTCATTCAGGGACTTCCCTGGTGGTCCAGTGGGTAAGACTCCATGCTCCCAATGCAGGGGGGCCCGGGTTCAACCCCTGGTCAGGGAATTAGATCCCGCATGCATGCCGCAACTAAGAGTCTGCGTGCCTCAACTAAGAGTCCACACACCATGACGAAGATCCCATGTGCCACAACTAAAACCTGGAGCAGCCTAAATAAATAAATAAATTCTTTAAAAAATAGTGTTATTCAAAATAGTGGTGTGTTGTTATGCAAATTTATGTGGTCTTTGTGTTTTATGCAAAGATGGTTCCTGTAATTTTATTTATCTTGCTGAAAGCTACTTGGGTAATTTTCTTCCAAGTGAGAATATCCTCCCTTCTCAAATAGGACTGTCCAATTTTCACTCAATATCAGGATCCAGTTCAAGTTCACTGTCTCTGTGGAGCCTTTTCATAACTATTCCAGTTCATTTTATTGCCTTGTTTTCCAACCTCTATGTAGTTCTTGGGCTATAATACTTAGCAAGGACATTAATCATACAGTACTTCAAATTATTTAACTGTTCCACATATTCGTAGTGTCTTCTTTCTAAAAAATTGCATGTGCCAATGAAAAGACAGATTGATCTGTTACTTTTTAAAATCCCAGAATAATGTAAATACCACTGAATAAAACTGAGTGACCCGGGCTTCCCTAGTGGCGCAGTGGTTGGGAGTCCGCCTGCCGATGCAGGGGACACGGGTTCGTGCCCCGGTCCGGGAGGATCCCACATGCCGCGGAGCGGCTGGGCCCATGAGCCATGGCTGCTGAGTCTGTGCGTCCGGAGCCTGTGCTCCGCAACGGGAGAGGCCACAACAGTGAGAGGCCCGCGTACCACAAAAAAAAAAAAAAAAAAAAGAGTGACCCTATGCATGTATGTATGTTTTTCTTTCAGTGAAACATAACCACTGTTTCAGAACGTAGGCTCTGGGGTCAGATAGCCTGAGAGTAGGTTGGGGCGACCTTCTACAAGCAGTGGGCTCATGAGCAATTATTAAGTCTTGATTTTACCATCCTTAAAATTGAGTTCATGGCAGCATTTACACATGTATATACAGTGCTCAGCACTTTTTGTCTGGACTAGGATTTTCGATCTTACTCAATTTTAGCTATTGGAAAACCATCCTTTATATGTTGTCCTATCACATCTTATCTAAATGTTCTGGTTGTAGGATTGAGCTAGTGAATTGTGTTTAAATGCTTGTCCCTCAGAAAATTGTTTCAGAGTGACACCTTTTAGATGATCAGTGAAAGAAATAACTTTCTTTCCCACTTAGGCCCCTATGTGTTGGTTTTAATCCATGCTACTAGCAGGAATTGCTTACATTCTGATGTAGCATTACCTGGGCTCCTAGTAGTTCAGTGCTGTGATAGGTGTGTTCGTGCAGTATTATTAGTTTTTTAGTAGATGACCTAGGTCCTGGGTAACAGCTTAATGGGTATGATATAAAATATCACTATCCAAATATCTAGAGTCGTTTTTTCTAAAAGGCTTTTTTTCCCAATAAAATCTTTGAAACTAATAAAATTAGAAGTAAAATATCAGAAAAAATATCAAACTGTGTTTTTCTGAGTGACTTTTAAGCACTTTCAAACTCAAGGAAATGAGATATTTATTTGTATCCAAAACTATAGTAATGAGTATACAATTTGGCTGAAAATTTTCTAGAGGAAAATTAGAGGAGCATGTATTAAAAATTAATGCAATTCTTCTTTTGAGGATTATAATGGAAATGAATCTTATTCTTGCCTTCCTATATTCTTAAAGTACTGACCATTTTATATTGAGCCTTGAGATGTAGGTTGAGGGAAAGAATAAGCACGTCTCCACACACTGCTGTGGTCACAATACAGGGCGCAAACCTGTGCCATGGATCTCTTCCTAAATCAGCATTAGGCTCAAGTCTGCATACCATTAAACAAACAAACAAACAAAAAGAAAAACAAAAACCCTTTTCATTTTTCATGGACTTTCAGATGAATGTGGCTTTCCTACCATATTAAAGCTGATTGAATTCTGACATGATACTCCATTCTTCTCTTCTGTTCCAATTCCTGGGTATTTATATAGCAATTTTGGTCATATTTTGGTAATGATGTAGATTTATGGAGGATTATAACAGATGATTCATACAAAATCTTCTTTTTTCTTTCATTTCTGGAATCCTCTTGGCATGACTTCCAAAACTCAGCCACTAATAGAACATAAGTACAGAGTGGCTATGTTTCTATTTCTAGAGAAGAGTAGAGTAACTATAGTACTGAGGTCCTGGGGGTGGTTGGATTTTGGTACTTCCAGATTGGCAAAACATACTCATTTGAAACTTTTTAGGGTCATGTGCGTTCTGTGTTTATCTTGGTGATTTGTCAGAACATGGCTGGACTTCGGCAACTCTGTTTACATATACATTTTATATTTTTTCCTTTAAATTTTTCCTACTTCTTTTGGGGAGATTCATTTGTGTTCTAAAAACATTCTGGGAAGGTTGAGAATGAACAGGTCTAGAGCAAACACGTAAAACTTCTAGATATTATTTTTGTTCAGCTTGCTGACAACATTTTCAAAACTCTTTCTCTAAAACATTGAGCCCTTGCTGTCTAGATGTTCACTGGGTAACATGGTATTAAAGTTGGAACTAGACTGCATTTTGATATTCTTGCAATGGAAGTAAATCTTTTGTATTTAAGGGAGAGAAGGATCTGTCCCAGTCTGTGAAGTAATACAGAAAAAAAAAAAAAAAAGACTACACCAACCTGAATATGTAAGTTTAAACTTGTCACTTAAAAGTGTTCATTTCAGGCTTCCCTGGTGTCACAGTGGTTGAGAGTCCGCCTGCCGATGCAGGGGACATGGGTTCGTGCCCCGGTCCGGGAAGATCCCACATGCCGCGGAGCGGCTGGGCCAGTGAGCCATGAGCCTGCGCGTCCGGAGCCTGTGCTCCACAGCGGGAGAGGCCACAATGGTGAGAGGCCCGCGTACCGCAAAAAAAAAAAAAAAAAAAAAAAAGTGTGTTTTTCACCTTTTAATCTAAATTTGGAAACAGCCAATAACCAGCTTCCTTCATGTTTGCAAAGAAAAACCAACTTACCTTTTTTAGAAACCGAGATTTATAATCTTTTCAACATTTACCAAATCTATACTGAGAGCCTGCTATGTGCCAGATGCTTTGTTAAGACCCAGAGACTTAGTGGTGAGCAGAAGAGATGCAGACCCTACTCTGGACTCCTGGAGCTTACAAAAGAGAGTCACACATTTTCTTCATGTCTTTTTTTTCTTTTGCAAAGCAGTTTACACACTAATTACATATAATTGACTTTTCAATATAATATGTGTATATGTATGTTCTTATTTATATCACATAAATTATGACTGATTCAAGCATGTAGTGATTCAAAATATTATGCTTAGATTTTATGAAATGTTCTTTATAGAAAAGAAATTTCTATATTCTCAGTGTTTTTGAATGTTTATACTTTATTGCTGTCAAATAAAGATACAAATAATTGCTAAATAATGCTGTCTATAAATATTCATGACAAGACAGAATGTATATCCAAACTGTATTTTAAATACATACACTTTAATCAGAGGCAGACTCTAAAATGATAATTAATATAGCTGGCATTTGCATCAACAAAGGACATTTATAGAAGATGCTTTTATGAAGTTAAGCACAATTATAGCACATGTAGATGCTGGATAATTAAAATAAATTTTGCATAAGAGTTTACTTTAGAAATTGACACAGGGAAATATTTTCATTTGCATATGCTTTGAGTAATTGTATTTTAATATCTTTTTCTTCTGAGAAGTAGTTACTTCATTTATTTTTTATGAGAATTCAATATATTTAAATTTGTTCTTTTTCCAGATATATTGAGGAGCTAGTAGATACTGTAACTCTGAGCTGTATTTATTCCCAGCTGAGACATATTTAATCATGTTTAGTATTATATTGGTGGACTGGGCTTGGTTTGGGTGTTACATTCTTTAATTTCTGCGTCTCTGTTGACAAGATCATGAGTGTTACATGTTATGCATATCTGCTTGGTAGACTATGTAAGGTGCCACCCAGTTAGTTCCCTCTTCTGGATTACAGGAATTACTCTCTTACCTGCTGGGAATGATGTTGGAAGAAGGCCATCAGCTAGCAGCCCTTTTTGGGGACTGTGTCAAACTCCCTGCCCTGAGCAGCCCACAGCCACTGGCTGAGCGCCATGGGTACGAAGGCCCAGGTGGTCTCCGCAGCGCCGTCTGGCTCTGGAGCTCCTGTGGGATCACCCGAGGCTGTTGAGGGGCTGGGATTGCAGCGCAGGTCAATTTCTCTGCTACTTACTCCTCACTTCTATAGGTGTTGATGCCAAGAGCATGCCCAAAGGAACCCTCCATCTCAGAGGGTGCTGCCTGGGAAACTCAAGCTGTGAAATCTGCCCAGAAGTCAATGTCTTGATTGCAATTGCATACTGACAGTAAGTTCTAGCAGCTATTACTACATTGACATTTATTCTGGTCACTGAGTTGATGTCAGTAGTCATGAAGATAGAGCATCTTGATTTTGCTCAAATTTTCTAACTCTCTATAACAATCAGCTTCTTCATTTCATCATGGTTAGCTGATGAATAATATGGCAAGTAACTCATCAGAAGAATAAAATATATCTATAGTGATCACATTTTTCTTTATTGACAGTCTTCGTGCTCTTTTGACCTGCAGATAGAGCAGGCTGTGGTCTGCTTTTAAACAAAGGAAAAGATGAAACAGATGCGCTAGAACGTCTGAAACAGCTGTTGCCATGGAAGATGCTTCTTTTGAATTTTACATGAGGACATTTACTCCCTCCTCGACATTGCAAAGTACAGGAGTGACTGAGGCAGCTGTAAAACTCCTAACACCCCTCCCCCAGTTGAGTGCACGGCATCGCTGTTTGGCATCTATTAGAAAGTAACGCCTCTGTAGCAAAGCAAGGAGAAGTCTGTGAATTATAATTGCTCACTGCACACATGTTTGATGATTAGCACAATCTCTCAAGCAAGCTGTAAAGAATAGAAACTGCACTTAGGGAGTTAATATAGCAATCCCGCTGTTTCCCTAGGCAGTTTTTCCAGGTGCAATGTCTGCTCCTCTCAAACAAAACCTACAGTTTCGGAATAGAGTGAGCCGTGCGCATGGAGCAGTGGTAAACCCAGAGAAGTGGGGCGCACCCAAGAGAACGAAGATGAACAATTCAGCCAGAGACAGAAATCTGGACGTGCATCGAACAACTTTTCATCAGTGTGTCTGTCCGGGAGGAAACATTTTCCAGTGGCCTCCTTCCTTTTTTCTTTCGAAATGAGCTCAACTGCAGCGTTCCCAGGCGCTGTCACCCGCGAACTGCTTGAGGCGCAGAGAAACATGGATAAGTGATGCTGTTTGTTTAAGGTATCCTACATGCTCCGCCCCCATCAAGTCATCGTCAGACCTAATGAAAAGCCAATTCTAACAAATTTCTCTGCAGTCCACGTGGAGATTTGAGGTTGTGATTTTCCTAATGGTGCAGGACTCGGGGTCAGGTGGACAGGGCAGATGTAGTGGGGAGAAAGCACTATGATATAGGCTGGTCTCTGTTAGGGAAAGGGCAGAATTTTTGGAACTCATTAACTGCTGTCTCTCATTCATTTAATTTGTTACTTATGTGCCTTCCAGCTTCAACTGTGGATGCCCTGAAGGCAACTGCAGCAGGCCTGGTGCCAGCAGAGGGCACATCCCTGAGTCCAAAGCCACCTGTCCACCAGAAATGTACCAACTCGGCTTCCAGATGCTGGCCTTAGTCTCAATCTGATGCTCTTGGGCTTAAGCGGATAAACTGCCCCTATCAAGTAGGAACAGTTAGAAGTCAGAGACAATGAAAACACACAGGGCTCAAGTGTTTTGCACCAAGCAGTGTTTACAGGAACAGGAAAGCGGGTGAGTCATCTTCTGTTTTTAAATGGGTACTACCAAGAATTCCTACGTGCACCGAGCATTACATATGAATGTGTTCAGAGGATTGAACAGAACGCTGCTTACCAGCATTAATTACATTATTGAATGTACTATATAACTATAATGGAGTGATTTCAAAAGTCTCCTGAGAAGGTGGGGATTTAGAAAGAAATTTTGCCGTAGCTGTTTCATTTTTAACTACCTGGGCAATAGGGGGCCTGTTCCGTATTCAGAAGGCAGCAGGGGACGCGAGGGTCACCGTCATCAATATTCCTGAATTACAGCAAGCCCACTGCAAGTGGCAGTGTGTTAATAGGCCACGATGCAGGCTATAGCCTGAAATAATGGAAAAGAAGCAGGGCTCAAGGAGGAGAGAAAGGAAGAGAAGAGCAGTGATGCTGGTGGAGAATTCAGAAAGGGCTGTGTGGTTTTCTGAATGCTCTGTTGCTCTCCAGTGCGGGTGTTCCACGGATGATTTTAAAGTTATTTCATCCTGCTTCTCTGCAGGGTCCCTCAATTTGTCATCAGCAAACTGGTTGAGCGTGCCTTCTGCATGTTCATTCAAGTGATGTAAATATTGAACAGAAAGGGACCTATTGGTATGTGTCAAGGAATCTTCCTCTGGGGTGACACTGTTCCGTTAATCAGTGTTCTTTGACATGGCTGTTAAAATGTAAATCCTGCTAGTTGCTTTAATTCAACTTGCATTTCTTATGTTACCTATGAGACCAAGACTTGCTGCGTGACCTGCTGAATACACTTTGGCATTTTGGCAACTCAGCAGAGTACAGTGTGAAAGCACAGACTTTCAAGCTAGCGTGCCTGGGTTTGAATCTGGGCTCAACTATGTACTAATAGCTGTAGGTTCTTGGGCCAGTTACTTAACTTCTCTGTGCCTTACTTTCCTTACTAGTAACGACGATAGTGTATTCCTCACAGGGTTTCTGTGTGGGTGAATGGGATGTATTACTGTGTATTCCTAGAACAGTGCTGAGTCTGTAGGCAGTGCTGTCCAAGTGTTTGCTGTCATCATTGTCACCATCATCACCAAACAAATGGTGACCTGTCATAACTTTTTGGTATTGAACCTGCATTGCTCCCCGAGATCCCTGTTCATTTCAAGGAGCACACAAAATAAAAGTTTAAAAATCAGTTCTAGAATTTTCCTGCAAATCATCCCTCTTTTACAGCACAAATTATATGAACTAGGAAATGCTCAATGGATATAAAATATGTAGTGAATATTAGATATTTAAACTATGTGTTCTCCCAGAATAGGGCATCAATAGGTTTTTCTACCAGTAGCTAAAGTTGTCGCAATTGGGGAAAACCATATGGTTCTGCCACAGCACTGTGTGTCCTTAAGTAGCTTACTTCACCTCTCTGAGCCTCAGGTTTTAATTTTTTTCTTTGTCTTCTTATGATATAAGAGTGAGAATATAAATTTATTGTATTCGTTTATTCCAAGGCAGTAGATCGAGTAACTGATATGTACCTTACATAATCTAGGTCCTAGACACGTTTTATTCACGTTGAATAATGTGAAAGTCTTTGCTGTGACAACAAATAGATATAAAAGTCATCTATACATTAAGTGATAAAAAGCGCTGTGGGAATATAAAGCAGAATAAGGGGCTTAAGAGTGATATGGAGCAAAGGGCAGCAGATATGATAGCTTTTCTGACAGTGGATGTTCGCATATTTGAAACTTCTTAGTCATATATAACACTATGAATTTTTGGAGTGGAACTGAAAGGTGAGGAGATCTCTTTTAAAACGGTCCACAGGCACTTGAGGTTCTTCCCCAAGTATCTTCTTCTTGGGGCTCCCATGGCACAGCTTGTGATGTGCTAGGGGCTGTTCACCTCCAGGTAAGAAGCATGGATGACCAGGTCCTCAAGAAAAGGGCGTTTGCCCATGTTTTCATGGCTTCAGCATCCCTTCATGGGAAAAGAAGATAATGATGCTTGTAATTATTTTATCAGTGAATTGTTTGCTTTGAAATCATTCCAAATAAACTTACTACTGGAACTACTAATATTTTCCATGTAGACACTTTCATTCTCACCTTGAAACTCCTTAGCTGAAGCATCAGCAGTGGACTGGGTTACTTTCTCTTTACCCTTCAGAACTTTCTTCAGAGAAGTTGGAAATGCCCTTGGGCCTTTTCATTTGTTGTAGCTTAGAAAGAGCCCGGTGCGACCAGAGACTGTGGCAACCGAAAGTGATTTCTGGGCTATTCGGAATACTTCATAAAAACTCCGGGAATACTTGACACCTTAAGTGCTGCAGATGTGATCTTAACATAGGGCTGCGGCTCACCTGGCAAAGCGCTGTGCAGCACAATTGGATTTGTTCCTCAAGAAATGGCAGCAAGGCGCTGAAACAGTTCATAGTCTGAGCTTTGGTCAGAACTGGTAGGACTCCAAATTGTCCATGGCTGGTACCAAAGACCCCTTGCTGACAGGTCCTCCCAGCCTTCTTGGGGCCATTTCATCTGTTTTGCCGGTCCTTATTCTTTTACGAAGAGCTCTCAATGTATAAGTCAAAAGTGGAGGTTGGACAGGGAGACGGGACCTGAACTTTGGTCTGTTTTCTTTATTTGCTTCTCAGACGGGCTTGTCTGGATTTCAAACCATGTTTGTTTGCTTACTCTGGCAGAATTTCTTCTTTCTTTGGTTGATTAAGCCTTGATATTAGATCATAGTTTGTACACGTATCATTTTCAGTGATTTCCAAAGAGATCTTTCTGGGAATATTCCTAGCGTTCAGGGAACATTCTGGGTTTCCCCTCCAAATTTATAAGCCTTGTCAGTATCACCCAGGACTTGGAGGTCTGAACAGGCCTCCCATGTAGTACGTTCTCCTGGTTTTGCCCTTTGAATGTGCTCTATGGAATAGCCCCTGGGTTTTTAGATTCGACAGGGACATTAAACCCTGTTTCGGCTTAACATTTCTTATGCGTGTAGTTGGACAGATGAATGATATAAAATAATTGCTGCTGACTTTATAAAGTTTAAAGTTCTCTTATGTAGAGGAAATGTCTGAAAATACTTTAAGGTCTCGAATTTGCACAGCACTTGAGTAAGTCATCGGCACCACTAGACCACCTACGCAGGTTCAGGGCTGTTTTTGAAAGTGCTTTCTATTTGGATTTTCAAAAATGCAAGTGGCATGAGGCAGAGTAAATAGTCATCATCTGTCCTCTTCCAGGATAAGATTACACGATGGTTGCTTAGGTGATGTCCTACGCAGACTATGTGTGTAAACATGGATTTTAAAGATCTCCATAGATATACCCTGGGTCGGAGAGGTCGAAAATTCGTGGTCTTGGTTTCTCCCAAAAGTGTACTGGCAAGCTTGTGGGTGATAGGAATGTAAACAGTGAAACAGACCTCCTACCAGTGGTGATCACAAAAAAAAAAGAATGGTTGCCTGGCACCCAAGGTACTGAAAGGCAAAGCTAAGTGGAAAATGCCCCAGTAGGCACATGCGTCTGCCAGGGCATCGTGCGACTCGGCTTCTCCTTCTGTGAGTTTCCTATTAACGTCATCAAATATTTCTAACTTACCTCCTCCCTTTTCAGAACTGTCAGTCGATTCTATTCAATACTGAGTCATTTGGTGCTAAGTACCCGGGTCCTCTGTTGGTGCTCTGGGAGAGATAGGATGTTCTGATTTGGGTCTCAGCAATGCCTCTGTGGCTAGTCCGTCCTTACCCAGGTATTGGTGGTGTTGAGAGATAGAGAAACAGGGGACAGAGTTTGCAGAAGATTTCCTTTCTCTTCTTTTCCTGGAGTGGCTACAATGAAGATAAGACAAACCAGCAACTCCTGTGCAAGGCATTCCCAGCTTCTCCAGTGGTGGAAAAGTGCTTCTAAAAGTCAACGACAGGGCTTCCCTGGTGGCGCAGTGGTTGAGAGTCCGCCTGCCGATGCAGGGGACACGGGGCCCGTGAGTCATGGCCGCTGAGCCTGCGCGTCCGGAGCCTGCGCTCTGCAACGTGAGAGGCCCGCGTACCGCAAAAAAAAAAAAAAAAAAGTCAATGACAGAGGGCAGCCAATGCCTATATCTGCTCCTGGTTTAAACTTCCCTTAATTTCAGCTCCAACAGCCTCTATACTCTGTCCATTGTTTGCACTCAGTAAAAAAGCTTCTCTCTTACAAATGTTTCAGCTGCAAACTTTACAGGTATGAAAAACCCTACAGAGCCCAGCCAAAAAAACTCACCTCTGTGAGGACCCAACACCCAGTGGCATCAGGGGCTGCTTGTTGAAGGTTACTTTGAAAGTTCAAGCAAATAGATTGAGAAACAGCTTTTTGAAACCTAACAGATTCTTAAATAGATTGTAACTAGATTATAAGGAAAATCCCCAAGAAGCTATCTTTAAATTACTTCGTGTATAGTATCCAAGAAATTTATGAAAGTTCATTCTCCATTTCTCTCTCCCTCCCACCACCCTTCCTTCTCAGATTCCCTCATTTGATTTATTCTCGTAATTGGATAAATGAGACATTTTCCTGTTCTGTTAGACTGTCTATGAGATGATAAAGAGAAAAAAAATTAATCAAATGGAAGAATTTGTGGGGGGATATTAGGTTCAGAAATAAATTATTTCAACATGTGAGGTTTTTATTGGGCTGCCAAAGAAAATCCATGCAGTAGGTCACAAGAATAGAATCAGTAGCTGGTAGGCTTAAATTTCCTGGTTTAGAAAAACTTAAGATGGGTGTTCAGCTATGACGTTTTCTAAGTTGGGTGGTTTGGAGTAGAGTATGTACTTACAAGTATAATTTCAAAAGATAGATTTTTGGCAAACTTGATTAGAAGTGAATTTAACATTATTAGTCTTTGCATTAATAAATGATGTACTATATTTGACAGTATTTTGTTTTAATATTTTAAATTATAAATACTGAGCTAGAAGAAAGGAAATTGAATTATAGTAATAATTTTGTCACTAACAGATAATGTAATTGGGGGAAAATTCATTTAAATTGTAGGGGCCTCAGTTTACTAAAGATGAAAATTGTAATGTCTACTTAGATACTTTCTAACTTTCCAGATCTAAGATTCACCCCAAGCAAAGTGGAGGTATCGCTTCAGGTCTGTCCTCTGATTTCCAATCAAATTTGGTTAGAAATAATACCACAATTCTGGATGCTATTTTGTTATTACAAATCTGTGCTATCACTCAAGTAAACTTTTGCTCCTTTAGTAAGTCTGAGGGCCGTTGGTGCTATGAATAAGGCACATGAACAGCTACAAACTCATAGCTTCTCAAGGTTTTCTAGGGAAGATTACATTGATTTCTGTTGTAGGCAAGAAATACTTTCTGCGTGATTTTGAATTATATGATATTTTTGTTCTTGTTTTACATTTCTAAAAGTCTAGTTGTGAAAATACAATAGGCTTACAGCACAAATAGTAAAACAAAATTAAAAAGCGTCATTAAGTTGGTCATGGTAATCAAGAACAAAAAAAGGAGATAAAACTTCAGGATCCATAAGAAGTTGCAGGTTTTAATCCTTTTGTGAATTATAGACTTAGAAAGTCTGAGAAGAGCCTTGGAAACCCTTTTACTGCAATAGTCATTAGCATGCACACACACTTCCATGCAGTCTCAGGAGATTCAAAGGCAAAAGAACCACTTCAGGGCTTTCTGCGTCCCCATAGGTGGCCTCTCCGTTTCGGTCTTTGCAGTAATCTTTGCCATCTGTGCTGTGGCATTAGAGGGAACTAGGGCAGATAGTGACAACTCTTATTATCCAAATAAGGGAAGAGCGTAGTGGCCCAGATGAAACAAAATGATGGATGATTCTCAGATCGTTTCTCTTTGATCTTGTAAGGCTTCTTTTAGCTTCTTTTGCTTTGTGTTTATGTTGGGCTTCTTGAGAACACACTCGTTGGTTAGCCATATTTGTGGTGAGTTGCTGGGGCAAAGCCAGCGTGAATTTAAAATATGCTGTGGATGGTCTACCAAGTGTACGCAGTGTATTGGGGATAATCACGAGCTTTCAACAGGTTTTTATGTATTAATAAACATTTACTCCAAGGAGAAATCTGAGCACATTAAAAAGATTTGCGGTAATTTCCACAGAGATAGATACCTCTTACCACAGCGTGTGAATAGACTTCGGAGGGTGGCTACAAATTCCCCTTCCAGATTTTTCGCATCATAATAATGTTCTGTATTTGGAAGTGGATTCTGCCCTGAAATCACATGGGAGAGAACAAAAGAAAATGTTCGGTCTCTCTCCCCTCTCTCTTCCCCAACCACCTTTTATTTGTCCCTCCATTTTTCTGTGGTCACTTTCTCTCCTTAACTTTTGAAGACAGTTTTTGTCTGGGTCTTACTCAGTGTGTTGTTCTGGAGGATTTTTGGGGACACCCTACAAGAAATGCTGAGTCTGATTTTTATTAGGGTCAGAGCTGAGCAAAATTTTTTAATAAATGAAACCATTTGTAAGGGTTTCTCTTGCTAATGCTTATCTCATTTATTTCACTGTTACAACAACATTCTCTGCTAGGTATTATTAACAGTGTTTTATGAAATGTAAATCAGGACCCTAAGGGGCTGAGCAAATTGTCCCTCTGCCCCAGGTTGTAAGGGCAGAGCCAGGTCCAACTAGCTGCTCGTCTACATTCCCTTTATGTATCTTTACCTTCAGCTCCAAGCAGGGGCATACTAGAGGCCCAATTAATATTTAGTGAACCTTGTTTGAAGGGTAGAGTTACCTTCAAAACTGAGCTAGCTTCCTGGTGTGGCATCTAGCCAAGCATCCTGCCATTCATCATCCTCTACCCTTGCTACTGAGTCCAAGCTCAGTTTTTGCAGCACAACAGGTCAATAAATTGAGAGACCAGTTGCTGGGGCATGGAATAGCAAGTTTATTCAGAAAGCCAGCAGACCTAGAAGATGGTGGACTAGTGTCCCAAAGAACCATCTTACTGGAGTTTGAATTGAGGCTTCTTTTATAGTAAAAGGGGAGGGGGCGTCGTCGTTTGTTGCAGACTTCTTAGTGTGGAGTCCTTTGTTCTTGGCAGCTGTCCACCTAGGTCAGGCCACGGTGACAAGACAAATATTATTCTCTGTTCTGCAGCTTCTTATCTCTGTATGAATGAAAAGTGTTATACCTTTAAACGTCGGAGCCTTGAGGATGGGCTATCTTGTATATTTCAGGCTATGGGCAACATTCTTGTAGCAAAAGCAATAGAATACAAAAGTAACAGATATGATATAGAGTCAGTTTTGTTCTTCCCTATTACACTCTGGACTGGATAATGAGCTTCAGTGATCTTGGAGGTAGACTGGTAGACTAGACAACACCAGCTAGAAACTTCATGTCCTGGAACCTATAAAATTGAATGACTTCCTCACTAACAGTCTTTGAAGTTGTAGATACAATGATTTAAGAAGTCCATATATGCCTTTTAGATAATAACATGTCTTTCAATCAGATGATAGAAGATAGTTTTAAAAATACACCAAAGAGTAGCTGGTGTATATAACCAGGTGTATGTATCCTGGTATAATACAATCCTAAGAATATTTTGCTAGAAATATCTTGAAGAATTTAGGAAATATTACGTGTTGACATTTTAGAAAGACACAAATACTTTATTCTCACTAATGGTGATTTTTTAATCCTGGAAAACATTCAAGTAATTGCCCCCAGCTTTCATGTGTCAGTGAATATTCAAAGCAACATTCTTATGTCTGATATTTAGTTTGGCTTTATAATAGTATCTATGTTAGAAAGTTCTAGAATGATTTCCTGTTATGTTTTGAAGCCAAAAACTTTCAACGATGCTATAATTATTTTTTAAATTTGATAAGTTTATTTATCATTGGCCATTTCTATTATTAGTTCAAATTTTAAATCTCTTTAATTTGTCAATGTTTATGTAAATAATCGCATACACTGAGGCGGTTACCAGGCTTGGGGTTCTTGAACATACTGAATCCTTTATCACATTCTTCTTGCCCCTGGTTTTTGATTGTCTGTCTGGATTAAAAGATCAAAAGCAAGTGAAAACTACAAGTGAGAGACTTTTCATAATTCTATTGCTGATGAACTGTGTTTCTTTGTTTAAATCCTGCTCTTTAATTAATGAATTGGGCAAAATCCTTGCCTGAATGCTGAAAGGACTAATGGTAAGAAATACAATTGAAAACAAAATTCCTGTCTATGGGTAATCTTATGTAAGATTCAAAGTGATGTCCTCATATCATTTACCCCTTGGATGGTCATTTCAGGAGATAGAGTTAGGGGATGGGTACCATAAGTTGAGCTTACTGGCTTCTAAACCAGGAATTAGAGTTAGAGCTGTCTAAGTTATGGAAAAAGTTAGATCTGTCTAAGGATCTGGAAAAAGCTTGAGAGCCAGGGATCCATTCATATTCTCTTCAGACTGTAGGGCACTGGCAAATGTCTATGGCTTGCTCTGTTCGCTCGAATGTCCTCTAATTTCCTCTGACTACATCTCCCAAGACAGAGAGCCTACCCAGACATTCCAGGCTTTTCTTAAAGGTTGGTAAAACTGGGGGAGCAGGGATAAAGAGGCAGTCACAGGTGTAGCATATGGAAGACAGGTGCCATGTTGCTCTGCTATGTTTTGGGGAAAAGGGGATATGAGGACAGGATTAAGAACATCTTCCCATATATTATGCATGGGACCCAGTAAACAAGCTATGTTGTGTCCTGATGTCTCTGTTGTTCTGAGCTTAAGAAAAACCTGCACAAACACTGTAAGGGAAGGTAGTTCATAGGATAGTGATCTGTCTATGCTGAGTAGGTGGCTAGAAGAGAAGTCAATGAAGTATTTGGGGGAAAAGGCCAAACCTGGGATTCAGTCCCTCTCTAGACTATGCAGATGCAAGCCTCTGCTGACACCTGGGTCTCAAGTAACCCTAGGTTACTGAAGTTTTTTACTTTTAAAGCACTTTATAGGCTATTTAGAGACCTTGGTGAATTGATGGTCCTCAATAGTATTATTCATTGTTTTTCCGGACGCGCAGGCTCAGCGGCCATGGCTCTCGGGCCCAGCCGCTTCGCGGCATGTGGGATCTTCCCGGACCGGGGCACGAACCCGTGTCCCCTGCATCGGCAGGCGGACTCTCAACCACTGCGCCACCAGGGAAGCCCCAATACAATCATTTTTTGCCTAAAATGACCTCTCCTGAACAATGACAGATGCAGGTTTTCTGGACCTCACTGCTTATAATTTTGGAGCCCTCTTTAAGAAAAATAATATAAAATTACAAATACAATATAAAGTACAAAAGTGACTAATTCTTTAGAAGGAGGAAAGAAAGCATAGTGCATCAGAAAATTTAAAAAGCTAATAATCACCACAAGCATAATAAATTTAGAAAAATAGCACAATATTTGTATTGATAAACTGCCTGACACATTTCTACAATGCTTTTTTCCCCTTTTATTATTTTTGGCTCCATAATCTCTGATTCCTTTTTTTTTTAAAGACAAGTTTTTAGAGCAGTTTTAGGTTTATAACAAAATTGAGAGAAGGGTGCAGAGGTTTTTCCTATACCCTCTGCCCCCCGTACATGCACAGACTCCTCCATTATCAACATCACTCATCACAGTGGTGTTCTACATTTTTTACCAAGGGTGAACCTCATTGACACATTATAATCACCCGGAGTCCATAATTTAGTTTAGGGTTCAGTCTCGGTGTAGTACATTTTATTGGTTTGGACAAAAGTATAAGGACATATATCCATAATTGTAATGTCATACAGATTCTTTTCACTGCCCTGAAAATTCTCTGTTCTCTGCCTATCCATCTCTCCCCTCCCATCCCCTGGCAACCAGTGATCATTTCACTATCTCCATAGTTTTGCCTTTTCCGGAAAATCATGTCCTTGGATTCATACAGTATCCAGCCTCAGATTGGCTTCTTTCACTTAGTGATATGCGTCTTAGGTTGCTCCGTGTCCTTCCATGTCTTGATGGCTCATTTCTTTTTAGTGCCTAATAGTATTCCATCGTCTGGATGGATCACAGTTTTGTTTTTCTATTCACCTCCTGAAGGACATCTTGGTTGCTTCCAGTATTTGGCAATTATGAATAAAGCTGCTATCAATATCTGTGTGTAGGTTTTTGTATGTATATAAGGTTTCAGCTTTTTTGGGAAAATACCAAGGAGCATGATTCCTGGATCGTATGATAAGAGTACATTTAGTTTTTTAAGATTCGATTGCTTCTTTACATGACAGTAATTTTCTAATGTCATTTTCTATGGAGAGGGTAATTCAGTCTTTTCTCTTATATGGCTGAATGAAATTTGTTTTTTGTCATTGAGAGTTGGGATGCATAAAACAGGTCATTTCATATGCAGATGTACTTCCTGCCGATAGCTGTGCTATAGGTTTGTGTCCTACAGACAGAGGGTCTAATAAATGCTATGTCTCTTGGTTGTCATCAAAGAAAAGAAAGTTCAGTGTGCTTATAATTGTGTGCTCTGCGTCATCAAGTGTATTTCTGTCAGGAAAGAGCTTCCATTTAAGGCATACACATTTCCTCTGTGTACGATGTTACAGGTCTGATGATCAGAAGAGTTTTCTGCAGATGAGCTTCTGGATCTATACATTTCAAGTCTTGTTTCTCCTTATATGATCCATATGTTTCCTGGGTTGTGAATTGTAGGCATGCTTATGTTCTATAAGCCTGCCCTTTGTGTCGGGATAGAGTGAGTCGGTACAATGATGGGAGGAGTATTTTTGGAAGCCGTTCCTGTGCTGTGCAGGAGAGTAGTAACAACAGTATACAGAGGTGACTGCGGATCACAGAAATACATACCACTAAGCCCAACAAATGTGACCCCAACTTAATTTCTTCTTAGCTGAACCACAAATACTCATGGCCGCTCCAATTTACAAAAAATTATATGACTGTGAACACACCGCTAAGCCCCCTCCCAGAGCCTGGGAAGCGTCTTGTGTAAGTGAACCCCGAGGCTTAAGTTTCATTGGCTTCATGGTAAATTCGCTTTTCTTGCATTGGCTTCTACCCTTTTCTCCCAACGATGTGGTCTTGAAGACCTTCATAGTTATGTTGTTTGCACTTGTCTTACAGTTGCAGTCACCTTATCTTACACTGTCTTGTCTATAACACTTAAGTGTGTGAATATACATACGCACATTCATGTATATTCAGTAACTATATGTATTTACCTCCTTCTCCAGGACTGATCTCAGAGCTCTTTGAACTGTGAAATGCTTATTTTTGCTTCCTATATAATATTAGTCTTTGTGGATAAATCTTTCTACATATATATAAACTTCTCTGTCATTGATGGGCAAAGGCATGGACATTTTAAAAGGCATTTGGATACAATTTTCACAATTATCTTCCAAAAAGTTTACTCCTGTGAACATTGCTACCAGAGATACATTGTTTTACCACACTCTCCAAAAATGATTGTGTGATTCAAGTTCCAAAACAATCCCATTGTGTCCATTCCTTTGGGATAATTTTTTTTTTTTTTTACTATATTGAGTTTTGCTATTTGGGATCATGGTATATGTTTTTTCGTTATTCAAGTAATCTTTATATGTCTAAGCAAAATTTTACCATTTTCTCTCTATATGCTTTACACATTCTTATTAAAATTTTTCTGGGTGTTTCATACTTTGTTGCTATTGTAAAGAACATCTTTTTTCTCTTGAATTGTTTACACATTCATTGCTGGTATATACAGAAACTGTTGATTTTTGTGTATTTATTTAGTAGTTATTACTTATTTTGACTTAATTACAGTAGTTGTTCAGTTAAGATAGATATTTTTTAAGGAAGTGTATTTTTTGTTTACTAAGGGTTTAGATATCAAGGTTAAGCCAGTGTTTTGGGGGTTTATATAAAAATAATCATATTTAATCATATTCTTTAAATCCACTTACATGATAAATTTGATTAAAATATTTCTTTATATTAAATCATAATTATATTTCTGAATAAATCCTTTTTGGTTCTGGTGTTTTATTCTTTTAATATTCTCCTGAACTTCCTCCAAAAAATAATGTAGACAGAGCTGTAGCTACAAGAATATTTATTGCAGAAGTATATAGGAATGCAAAGAACTATAAACAACCTAGATGTTCAAAACTAGGATATTGGTTAAATAAATTAAAGCATATATCTCCAAAAGAGACTAAGCAGACATTATAAAGAAGTTATAAAACTGTATTTCCTAATATGTTTATGTTATTTGGTGAAAAGCAGTAAGTATGGAATGAGCCCATTAAAAAGTTATGTCTGTGTGTGTGTGTGTGTGTGTTTGAGTTTGTATGTTTTTGTGGGAGTATATCTGTGTGTAAAAGGGTGTATGTGTATCCAAAAGAGTGTGTGTGTATATACCTGAATGATCTATACTGGAGTTTAGCAGTGAGGTTTCTCCAGGTGAATGGAGATTATATTTTTTGTCTTATTATTATTTTGAGAAAAAGTGACACTATAGATTTACACCAATTGAACAAGAAGTACAATCAATATCCCAACACAAAAGCAACCATTGCTAGCATAAGTGAACATCATTCCAGATATCTCTTACATGCATAGAAATGCATATAAATAGAAGAATATATGGACAAAAATACTTTAAAAACTGCATTCATATTTTATATGCTATTTTAAATATTTTTTATCGTTTGCTTTGTGAAAAGAGAATAAATTGAAACTAAATAGATTGCTCAACATCAGAATATTGTCAGTATGAGTCTGCTATGGCTGCCATAACAGAATCCCACAGACTGGGTGGCTTATATACAACAGAAATTTATTTTCTCAGAATTTGGGAGGCTAGACGTCCAAGATCAAGGTGTCAGTAGGTTTGGTTTCTTCTAAGGCCTCTTTTCGTGGCTTGCCGATGGCCACCTTCTCACCGTGTCCTCGCATGGTTGTTCCTCTATCTGCATTTCTGTGGACTAATCTCTTATAAGGACACCAGTTATATTGGACTAGTGCCCATCCTAACAACACGGTTTAAACTTAACTACCTCTTCAAAGTCCCTGTCTCCAAATACTGTCACATTCTGAGGTACTGGGGGTTAGCACTTACTTCAACACAGGAATATTGGGACAAGGGAACACAATTCAGCCCATAACAGATTACTTACTGAAAGATACTTTAATTCCTAAACAATCACTTAAAAGGTAAGAAAAATGTGGATACATTAGAATGTTGGGTTATCTTTCTAAAAATTATACATTATATTTCTTATACTACTTCCCACCTTCCTTTCCTTCACCTGTTTTATATATATATAATATATATGTATTGCTTTTACATTGTCAAGTTTTATATTATTTGCATTGTGTTTGTTACTCGGTAAGTATAATTCCTATAGTCAGTTACCAGTTTTATGTTTAAATTGGTTCAGAGTTCATTACCAGTCTTACCCAGTTTCTCTATTTAATCTACTGCCCACTTTCTATCATCAAGTAGAATTTTCAAGGAGGGTCCGTAAGTACTACTATTTCATGACTTCTTTCACAGGAGAGGCTGTCAGCCTTTCTCAAGATTAGAATGACTGGGCACACCTTGTTAGATCTTATTTTATTTCTTGTCCATGGCTGATAGACTGGTTACTTAGTGGCCGGTCTGGCTAATTGTTGGAGGAGATCACTGAGAGGATGTGACCCCGGTGGACCCTTGAGTTGGACCCAGGCAATTGGAGACTCCTTACCCCCTCCCAGTCCTTGGAATGTACGTTCCACCTAGCAGCCCTGTGCTAGCAGCCCTTTGAAGGAAGTAGCTTTGAGTGAGTAAGGTGTTGAGATCATTCAGGACTTCCCTGGCGGTCCAGGGGTTAAGACTTTGCCCTTCCACTGTAGGGGGAACAGTTTTGATCCCTGGTCGGGGAACTAAGATCCCACATGCCGCATGGCCAGATCATCTGGACTGAATATGTGATTGACCCCAGTTAAGGCCTGCATATAAACTTTCAAGATTCTGGTGGGTGGTGTGGAAATCTACTTATCTTGCAACTGCTTAAGACAAACCTCAGTAGGTAAGTTTCCTTGCTTATTACACCTGCCACCTACCAGTGTCTACCTCTTTCCTCAGTCTCTCCTTGCCCTCCAGGTATGGGGCCAGTTTACAAACTAACACTAACAGATGTGTTCTGTTTTCCTCAGTAATATTTAATAAAATTGATTTTGTTGCTGAAACTCAAATGTTGGGAGAATTAAGACAAATTTGGGGTTTCTGGTTTTTCTTGAACATACCAAAGATCTGGTAATATAACATTCTTTTAACTGTTTCTTATTCTCTTAAGGCAAAATTGGCTGTCGCTGTCTTGTTTTGATAGTGTGTGTGCTCCCCAGTCACTGAACCCAGTCACTTACATGTCCTGCCCCATTCTTGAGGGCATTAGAGTTTGCAACTTCAGCCTTAGAATTTGTTTTGTTTTGTTTTTTTGTATATTGCTCTGTTACTTTACAGCACTGAGTATTGAACTAGTTAGTTTACTATGACTTCCCCATTCATTTCGTGGTGGGCTTGATTTATTTGATAATTTTTTCCTCAAGAAGATCTCATGTATTATATTTCCTAAATTCTTTCATGTTTCAGAATGTCTGCCTGTTGCCCATAGTCTAAAACCAATGTGTCTGGCTGTAACGTATTTTGATATATTGTAATTTCTTTTCCTTCAGGGTGTCATAGGCTTAGCATGTTGCCATGGAGAAGTCTGCAACCAACCAGATTTCCCTCCTTTTTGTTGACCTGCCTTTTCTCTCTGGATGGCTGGGGCCGGGTGGGGGGGTGGGGGGTGGGGGAGGAATTTGTTTCTTCTTGAATCTTAATAACACAAGGATATGTTACACTGTTGATCTTTCTGTATCTTTTTTCTGGTAGAGAAGGTCTGTCCTTTCATCTGTGCTTCTCTTTCCTTTCAGGGATTTTTCTTTATGATATTTCTGAATATTTCTTCTGCTTCATTCTTTTGGATCACAATTACAAGGGCATAAAATTTCCTTCCATCACACTGGCTTCATCTTCTGTCAACTTCTTTCTAACTTGTTTTTGATATTAATATTATCTCAAGCCTTTCCTCCATCCCATTAATATGACTTTTAACTCTTCTTTCTTTTTCTAATTTATTGGGAGATGTGTAACGGTTCTAATGGTGCTGTTGTCAAGTGATCTCTGCAGGCTTCCTTTATATTGACTCCTGTTGTTTTGTGTACTTTCTTTCTTTGTTTCTTCATATCCCTATTATATTCTTGCACACTATGAATCAAGTTCAGGGAAGCTCTTCTGCTCTTAAAATATGCTTTCTTTCCAACCGAGATTTTTCTGTCTCTCCTTATAGGCCATGTCACTTTTCCTTCCTATATCTTTGTTGTGTTTATGCATAACTGGAATGCCATTTAAAAAAATCTTGTTCGTGCCTGTCAAGGGCAGTGATAGCCCTTCGGTTTGCTCTGGAAGTGTGTCTATGTGAATTCTCCAGGACACTCTTTCCTCGAGAGATCTCCACTTTGTCTTTCTCTCTCTGAGCTATAGTCTGGGGCCTGGATGTTATCACTCAATTTTCTCTAGCCTCAGGTCATGAGAGTGGGGAAGGTGGAAAGCTCAGGCTCTGCTCTTTCTTCTTGGATTTGGGTCAGTTTCCTGTTTCTCAATCCACTCCATCTAACTGGGGATGTGTTCTCTTCCTGAGCCCTTCAACCTTCTGGTTTGTGTGTGATGCCCTGATGCTTCCAGTAAAGAGATCTCCTTTAGGTTTTTCGTTTTCCTTGTTTCACTTACACGTTTCTCCCAACAGTCTTCTGGTTGCCCCTCCTCCCCAGTCAGAATAGGAAAAAAAATAACGTTTCTTGTGGGTTTTAGCCCTGTTATAACAATGTTAACTGGGAGCCCAGAGGGGTTTCAGCTTCTGCTTCATCTCTCAACTTTTTTTTTTTTCGGTACGCGGGACTCTCACTGTTGTGGCCTCTCCCGTTGCAAAGCACAGGCTCCGGACGCGCAGGCCCAGCGGCCATGGCTCACGGGTCCAGCTGCTCCGCGGCATGCGGGATCTTCCCGGACCGGGGCACGAACCCGCGTCCCCCGCACCGTCAGGGGGACTCCCAACCACTGCGCCACCAGGGAAGCCCCCATCTCTCAACTTTTGGTTCTTGCAAACAGTTTTTATTTTTTCTTATTTATCTGCTCTTTTGTATTCATTTCTGCAACTTATTGCTGGAGATCTTTCATGCCCTCTCTTTATTCCTCTCCAGCTGGGAGAGGGCAGATGGCATTCCCTGGCAATGTTCTTCTCCATGAGTTCCTTTTGTGGGGATGTTTGCAAAGGTGTTCCCTTGACTTTCTCGCCAGCCTGTCTATTTTTAGGAATATTTTTGAGGACTTGGCTGAATCATCTGCTTTCCCTACCAACTCTTCTGAGAGATGCAGGTAAGATGAAAGGACTTCCTGAACCAAGCATCTTTTAGTTATTTGCTTGGCCATCTCTTTTTAAAATCTATGTCCTGTATTTTTGTTCCTTTCATTAGGTGTTGGAGTAGACAGATTCCCTCATTGTCCTCATCTTAACTGGGAAGTCTGAACTATTTTGCCATTTTTTCCTTCTTTTTCTTTTATTCTCCCCTTTTTTATGAGGTGGGCCAATATAAGTTTATTTATTAAAAAATTTTTTTCTACCATGAACATATATATTTTTGGTTAATTATTTTAAAAATTAAAAGTAATATGTTGAAATAGATTTTATATCATTTATTTAGGGTTGTATACCTATCTTTCTAACACAGAGACCATAGTTTCTTTTTGAGCTACTGATGCCAGTTTTGCTACCAGAATTATGCTGGTTTTATATAAAGACATGGAAGTTGAAATATTTTTATGCATTCTGAAAAAGTATAAGCAGCATGGAAATTATTTATTTCTTGAAGATTTTGTTGAATTTACTTAGGTATCTGTCTGGTCCCAGTGGTGATTTCAGGGGTACATTTTGATAACCATTTCATTGTTTTTCATGGTTATCAGTCTATTTTTGCTTCTTGAGTTAATTTTGGTCATTTCCTAGAAAATTGCACATTTCATTCAGGTTTTCCATGTTTGGCATCTCAATTTTTGTAGTTTCTCTATGTTTATAAGGCATTTTTCATTTCTCATGTGTATATTTGTATTTTGTCTTTTAAATTATTACATGTTCTAGAGTTTTGTTTCTTTTCTGACCTTTCCAAAAAACAAAAGCCTAGATTTCTGTATCAAGTTTAGTCTCCCTGTTTTCTAATACATTAATTTTCTTCTTTATTTATTGATTTGAATTTGTATATATCAGAATATCTTTTCCCACATTTTAGATGGTAAATATTTTATGGATTATTTCTTTTTATCCCCCCCCCCGGCAAATCTATAGATTTTCACCATCATCTTTTAGTTTTTGATATTTTGGAGGGAAATATAAGGCCAGTTTCATTTTTGTGCTTTTGTACATGACATGTATATTTTCTATCTAGATTTTTTTATATCCCCTTGTTTTTCTAAAATAAAAAAGGGGGGTATGATGTATCATCACTGGTCTTTTTTATTGAAGTATAGTTGATTTATAATATTATATTATTTTCAGGTGTACAGCATAGTGATTCAATATTTTTATAGATTGTACTCAATTTAAATTTATTACAAAACAATGTTTTGTAGTAGTTATTTCACTATGCTCTGCAATATATATTTGTTGCTTATTTATGCTGTGCATAGTAGTTTCTATCTCTTAATCTCATACCCCTATCATGCCCTTCCCCCTTCCCTCTTCCCACTGGTGACCACTAGTTTATTCTCTATATCTGTGAGTCTATTTCAGTTTTGTTATATACATTTGATTTGTTTTACTTTTTACAGTCCACATATAAGTGATAACATAGAGTATTTGTCTTTCTCTATCTGACTTATTTCACTGTGCATAGTACCCTCTAGGTCCCTCCACATTGTTGCAAATGGCATAATTTCATTCTTTTCATGGCTGAATAATAATTCCATTGTGAGTGTGTATGTGTGTGTGTGTGTGTGTGTGTGTGTGTGTGTGTACCACATCTTCTTTATCCATTCATCTATTGATGGACACTTAGGTTGCTTCCACATCTTGGCTATAGTGAATAATGCTGCTGTGAACACTGGCATGCATGTATCTTTTTATTTTCTTCAGATGTATATCCAGTGGTAGAATTGTTGGATCATATGGTAGTTCTTACTTTTAGTTTTTTGAAGAACCTCCAAACTGTTTTCCATAGTGGCTGCACCAATTTACAATCCTACCAACAATGTACTAGGGTTCCCTTTTCTCCAACATCTCCATCCTTGCCAACATTTGTTATTTGTAGACTCTTTCATGATAGCCATTTTGACAGGTCTGAGGTGATATCTCATTGTGGTTTTGATTTGCATTTCTCTGCTGACTAGTGATGTTGAGCATCTTTTCATGTGCCTGTTAGCCACCTGGATATCTTCTTTGGAAAAATGTCTATTCAAGTCTTCTGCTCATTTTTTAAATAGATTTTTTTTGAAAATTGAGTTATATGAGCTGTTTATATATTTTGGATATTAACCTCTTATGAGTCATATCATTAGCAAATATTTTCTCCCATTCGGTAGATTGTCTTTTTGTTTTGTCGATGGTTTCCTTTGCTGTGCAAAAGATGTTAAGTTTAATTAGGTCCATTTGTTTACTTTTGCTTTTGTTTCTTTCGCCTTAGGAGACAGATCTAAAAAAGTATTCTATGGTTTATGTCAAATAAAGTTCTGCCTGTGTTCTCTTCTACGAGTTTTATGGTTTCCAGTCTTACATTTGGGTCTTTAATACATTTTGTGTTTATTTTTGTACGTGGTATGAGGAAACATTCTAATTTCATTCTTTCATGTGTAGCTGTCCATTTTTTCCCCAGCATCTCTCATTGAAGAGAGAAATTGTCTTTTCTCTATTGTATATTCTTGCCTCCTTTGTAGTAGGTTGATTGATCATAAGTGCGTGGGTTTATTTCTGGGCTCTCTATTCTCTTCCATTGATCTATATGTCTGTTTTTGTGCCAGTACCATGCATGTTGTTTTTGATTACTGTAGCTTTGTAGTAATCTGTCCTCTGTAGATTCCATCTTCTCTTATCTTTCCAGCCTGATTCTTTGCAGGGACTCTATTTTGCAGAATACACATTGCCATTAGGGCTCCCTCTGCCCATGTATTGCTTGGTTTGGGCATGATGGTTATCATCATTGCGCTCTTATCTTATGGGGGACTGCTGCTTGAGCAAATCTAGATGGAATGTTGGGAACTCAACTGTGGCTGATGTAAGAAACAGCACACACACGGTAGAGGATCGGGTATCCAGCGCTGTGCCCATGTAGCTGGCCAGAGAAAGGAAGAATGCCACAAGGGCATGAAAGGAAACTTCTCAGCTGGGTCAGCTCCATTTAAGGGACATCACTGACAAAAAAGTTAGTCTCATCCCCACACCCAGGTGTCAGGGTAGCTGGCAATATAGTTTTTCTTTGAGTTACAATATACTCAGCAGAAAAATCAGGGTCCTGAGAAGGATGGCTTGGGGAGCAATGTTGGGGGACAGAAGTTTGTGTAGGCTCTTGGCAGTCTTTTTTTTTTTTTTGGCGATACACGGGCCTCTCACTGTTGTGGCTCCTCCCGTTGTGGAGCACAGGCTCCGGACGCACAGGCTCAGCGGCCATGGCTTACGGGCCCAGCCGCTCCGCGGCATGTGGGATCTTCCCGGACCAGGACACGAACCTGTGTCCCCTGCATCGGCAGGCGGACTCTCAACCACTGCATCACCGGAGAAGCCCTCTTGGCAGTCTTTGTCACAGCCTAGGTCTCTCTGAGTCTGAGCTGACTACAGAAGGGATTAAAAAGTGTTCCTTGCTATCCACCATAAATTACAAGAAAAGCCAGAATTCAGGGTTTCTTGTCACACTTATTGATTTTCCTTATATTATGTTCAAACTTATTTCTTCCTCCACCTCTGCTGATTTCATGGAGCTATGTTAGAAAGATGACACTAACTGTTAAGGTTTCACAGTGAGTGCTTCATCTTTCCACCCCCTCCCTTTTGAAGGCCAGGTTGTTTATTCCCTTCTTTATGGGGCAGTGACTAGCAGATTATTCACACAGTGATTAGTCAGCCCTGGTTCCCTCATCTCACATCCTCCCCTCCCCGCTCTACCACTTATCACAGGATCCTGGACCTCCTGTTTTCCTGCTACTGCCACAGTTAATTCCCCATCACATCTTCCTTCTGGTTTCCCACTCCATTCACAATAACATAATAACAGTTTTAATGTCATCAACAGCAATGACTAACACTTTTACTGTTGTTTACTCCATACAAAGTGCTTCCTCAGACTTTTCTTTCATTGGCACCTCACAGCTATCCTGCAACCTTTTTTCTTAAATCTTCACTAAGGCATATGTTTTAGAGATTAGTGATTAAACAAATCCAAATGGATAAGGGATGGACCTGGCACTGCAACCCACTTCTCCTCACAGCACATCTCATGATCTTTCTCCCTGTGCTGTAAGTGGCAGCTCTTATGCATTGCCTCTCAGCCGCAGCAGTCAGGTAATGAAAATTCCTGGATGAGTGGGTCCATGGGAAGGTAGCCTATAATGTGCACTTAATTGAAATAGAGACCACAGGACCCAGATAGGTGGAGAGGACCCTTGCTACAAAGTAGGAATGAACAAGGGTTCCCAGACATTCATGCTGATAGACACGTGGACTCTAAAATATTCTTTTCTCTTCCAAAGTATTCCTCAAACTGGGCAATATTAAGAGGACAAACATTGCAGAGGTTCACAAACAATGAACAGTTGCCATAGCAAGTCCTCTGGAGTGTTTTATCAGAGTGCGTGTGCTAAATGTTTCACCACTGGAAGCAATCCATGGGTGGAAGCAACCATGCAGATCAGAGACGTTAGCCTTCTTTCCAGTGGATCAGGGTTTCCTAGAATGGCTTTAGGAAAAAGACGAAGCTGCAGGCAGAAAACCGTGAGCTCCAGAGGCTGGCTGAAGTGGAAAGGCAAATAGGTGGTAGCAATAAAACAATGATTTTTCCCAAGGGAAAGTCAAGTTTGACAGCTTTTGAGAGAATGTGAGAAGCACAGCACAGATTGATTCAGATCAAGTTTTCAGCATTCATCAAGTTTCAGTATTTATTCTTTTCAAGGTTTGCTTCCTGTCCAGTGCACGGCCCGCTCCATCATGCTTTATCGTATATGCCTGACATGCTTCTCTTATATATTCGACATTTGTGGCTCCTGGGGGTTTTGGACTCCCAGATATTTGGACTTAAATCCTGAACTTGGGTTCCTCAGATGATTTCTTGACTTTCTTTGAAATCACCGGCATCTATGATAATACTTCATATTATTCAAGTTTCTGTTTCGCTTTAGCCACCACTCAGGCCACAGTCAGACATAAACATTTTTACCTAATTTAACTTCAGTCCAATACATTCAACATTTCATCATGCATTTTTAATTTTCCTGCTATGTCCAGGCAGTGGTGTGGCGGGCAGAGCAAAGAAAAGTTCTCGGTGCTCATGGAAATATACAGACTTGTAAATGTCCCTTATACTGAATCCCCATGCCACCTGCTTTTCTGTACAGTGTGGCGTTTAATCAGCAGTGTGACTTGTATAGACTCAGGACAATACAGCTGGGTAATATTTTAGGATACTACTGTACTTGTTTCTGCTATGCGTGCATTTATTTCTTTGTTGAACCAGTTATTCAGCAGATATTTAGTGAGTGCATCTACAGAGTGCCAGGCACCATTCTACCTGCTGCAGACACAGCATTGACTAAGACAGGCCAAAATCCCTGCCTTCCAGAAAATAGTGTCTGCACGATATTCAGGGCCTCAGGAATAGCCAAGAGGAAAGAAGAAGCAGACATCACATTTTCGTTTTCCATAAAATGGAGCCGTACTCACAGACAAGAAGCCTGCTGTACCACTGGCCCCAATATGAGTGTTGTTTGGCCTCGACAGTTGAAAAGATTAATATTCATTCTTTTCAAGGTTTGCTTCCTGTCCGGTGCACGGCCCTCTCCATCATGCTTTATTGTATATGCCTGACATGCTTCTCTTATATATTCGACATTTGTGACTCCTGGCGGTTTTGGACTCTCAGATATTTGGACTTAAATCCTGAACATTTAAAAAGTTGTGAAGGAAGGAAAAGTGAGAAAGGGTTGTAGGACCCCAGAGAAGGGTAGGTCTGGACATTGGGGAGATTAGGGATGTGTTTCCCGACCACAAAGTGGAAAAGTTTCCCCTCCAGCCCGAGCGAGGGAGAGGCGGAAACAGCCTTTGGCAGCTCTGTTCCCTGGAAGCGGGTAACGGGAATGTGGTGGAGGATGGATTTGTGGGGTTGTGAGTCAGACTGGTGTGCAGGAAAGTCATGGAAGATCCTCTGCATATAGCCCTGCACAGGAGAGCAGAGGGGGCTGTGGAACAGAGCCCATGACATCCTGACTATGACTTACAAGGATTGATGGCCAGTATTTGAAGACCACAGAGCCCTAAACTCTGTGCCACGCCTGGGCCTGGCCTACGGCCCTTGAACTTGCAGCATCACAGCCCTGAGTTCAGGGGGACACGTCACATATAACTGAGGGTGTGTTTTGCCAGCTGGCATAACACATGGATTCGGCAGCTCAGTTGAGTACTGGATAATTGGGAAGATGGTGTTTCCTGTCCCTTTCAGTCAGTGGACTGAGATTCACACTTGTTTGGCTTTCTTGTAGAAGGAAGCTTCCACCACGTTCCATGAGAGTGGAAAAGGGGAGAACTGGAAGATTGATCGTAGTTTTCCTTGTGATCTGTCTCAGTTGCTGCCGTTTTAGGAAGGGCTTGGTCTGTGATCTCTCTTTTTCCTTTGTAAGTTTTCCTTGCAGTTCTTCCCTTTTCCCAATGTCTTCTTCCTTCTCACATCCTTTGGTTCAACGTGGCCACATGGAACGTTTCTAAGACCGTAATTGTCCTTCACAGATGGGCTGTCAGGGTTGTCCCTTGATTCTCAGGTCTCACAGGCTCACCTCCTTTCTACAGCTCCCTCCTGGCCCCTCCACTCACTCCCCGCAATGCTGTCCAATTAGCTGCTTCAAGACCCTCTCTCGTGAGGCTGGCATCCAAAGTGTGCTCATCAGACCAGCAGTCAGCAGCCCCTGGGGACTTGTTAGAAATGCAAATTCTCAGGCCAGACCCTAGATCTAGTGAGTCAGAAAGCTATGGGTGGAACCCCACAGTCTGCATTTTTACAAGCCCTCCAGGGAGCTTGGGTGCTTTCTTGAGTTTGAGAACCACTGCTGACAAAGGAAGACCTCTAAGAATGAGGTGTCCCATGGCAGACAGCAAGAGGACGTGTCCCCTGGGACCAGAGGGCAGCTGTTCTTTATGAAAAACATACTCCAGCACAGGAGTAAATCTTCCGGCTCTCCTAGGTAAATTATAGCTAATTTTCTCTATACTTTAACCACTATGGAATGTTTTGACATTGTGGGCAACTTTTCAAGAGAATCCTAAAGTCTAGAGATTTCACTTTATTTTTAGTCTCCCTTGTGACATTTTCTCAGGGAATGGATTTTCTAACACATCATGAGTATTTTCATTGATGTATACTGAATGCTATTTGATTGTCTTAGCATTGGGAAAGAAAGAAAGAAAGAAAAGAAAGAAAAAGTAAGGAAGAAAGAAAGGAAAGAGAGAAAGAAAGAAAGAAAGAAAAGAAAGATTTGACTTTGCAGAAAGCATGTGGAAAGTTAAACGGAAATTTTTATGTGAAGTGTTGCAAGAACAGTATAGGTTTTTCTGGTCATTCTGCATGCTCTTCCTGAAACTCCTCAAAAAAAAAAGGAGTGCAGAAAGATGAGATTTAAAAAAAATAAAACCTGAACAAATTTAATATTTCCAACAAGAGAGTCAGCAATCAGCAAGACTTTTAGCGTCTGTGTTTCCATAACACTCAGAGATTTGCTGCCTACCCATTTACATTTTCACGCAGCAGGCTAGCGTGAATGGGGTGCCTCACTTTTGCTCAGACACTGAAGTATTGATTTTGCATCACAAGGGGAAAATATAAATGTAGGTCTTTCTAAGATGACCTCAACCACAACGTTAGAAAATTGCTAAGCGTTAGAGATCTCAAGTACAGTGTTGGCAGAGTCCAGAGGTTCACAATTTGTGATGCATAGTGTAAAATCCCTAGACTCTGTTTTTAATAATCAAACCGGATCAAAAAGGTGGGGTCATTTAAACCTCTATTAAAAAACCAGGACCATCAAACCTCCAGGGTCATACATTTGAAAGAATGTCAACCGTCAATAAAAGCATGAATCGTGAACATTCCCACATTTGAAAATAAAATTCCCAGCGGGTCAGTGATTGACTCTGAAAAAGATCTGGTTCCTGAATTCCAGAAGAATACTGAATCTTATAAAAAGTGCGTTTGGGACAGGGTTACCTCTTTCAACGTATGGGAAGATTCACTCCTATGTTGCAGCTAGTTCATTTCTGAGTATGTCCTTTTGTAGCAGTTACCGGCCACTCAGAGTCATTGCCATCCTGATGTGAATTGAGTTTTAGCTGGTGGTGCTGTTTTACATTAGCTTTCACTGGCTCTTGTCTTCTCTCTTCATTGCCTTGAGGGAAAGGCGTTATTTAGGCATCAAATTATTGTTTTAAAACAAAGGATGGGGTTGTTGATCAGGGGCAGTGAGAAGATTTACTTTATTACCAGAATTGGATTGTGCTGAAGCAGTTTGTCCAAAAGGAAGCCAAGTAGAAACATTCATGTTTCAATCAGGAGAAAAGTAAATATTGTTTGTGTAGGAATAAATATACTAAAGGAAAAAATAAGGCATTTTAAAATGCAGAGCAATCGTGTTTGAGTGTTTTTCCTTATGGTATTTGCCAACATGACTAATTATGTATTAGATGCTAAATCAGGTTGGATTTCCAATTTGACATCGTTCCTCCCTCCTTCTTTCTCCCCCCCCCCCCCCGCCGCCATCACCCCACCCCTCACATCACTTTGTCATCTGGTATATTTACTTGGAGGATGTGGGCATGATTCAGCTCAAAAATTACTTGTTGACTTACCTACTACAGGTGAATAACTGAGCTGGGTATGAAGCTATGAAATGGAAGAAAAATGGGTCCCTTAGGGGAAACAGAAGTGCCAAACTCAAGGAGCTAACAAGTTAGTGGTAACACAGGCATGGACACACAGAGCTATAACTCAGGGCAGTGTGCTATAATAAAACTGCAGACATAGTTTTGTTGGCATCATTGCATGGTACAGGAGGGAATTCATACTTATTTTTACAGAAGAGATAGCTTTGAACTGGACCTTAAAGTATAGGCTATATTTGAAAGGTGAAGATGGAAGGAAACTCTGTTCCACATGAAGGTAAGAGAGATAGGTAACCTGGCTTAGATAGGAATGCGTATGTCATGAATGATGGTTATGGAAGAATCATTAATATATAAAAAAAAGCTCAGACTAAAACAAAGACTCTAATAAAGGGGTTAAACAAACAAACAAACAAAAACTAAGCACTTGGCAGAAAGCCTCAAAGATGGAAGGCATGAATTTGAGATGGTCAATTACACCCTCCACCCCAATTTCCTCCCCATTGGAGGAGACGCAGGAAACCCCATTTCCTCCATCCCAATGACAATGGGGCTATTCTAGCTGAAAATATATTGCCTAATCTAAAGGCCAAAAAGCAGACTTGATAATAGAGGAGTGGGTTCCAGGAGCTCTGAGCTCTATCAATCTGTCAGTAAAACACCAAAGCTTCCAAAACTTTCAGGACACTGTTAATTAATCAAATAGTCACTCAGTGTATATGCTGTATATATTATTTGTCCAAAGTAGTTAAGTTCAGGTTTAACATTTCGTAAGTAAAATAGCCAGGTTCCTGAAGCAAATTTTAGAATTAAATGTACTGGATATTTTGGAATCACGTAGACCCAGCCTATATAAAAAAATCCTGGCCAGTGAGTTGGCTGGAATTCTTACTAAACAAAAGCCATAGCGCTTTGTCATGGGGTTGAGTTTAGTTTTCCTACCACATCTTTTTTTTCAAGTGAGTCACTAGAACAACATCCCGACCCCACAATATGTTACCAACAAAAGCACATCTTTATTTTTCTCTGGTTTCTCTTTGCAGCCAAGCAAGGCTTTGGCCATATTATATTCATCAGCGAGAAATCCCCAAATACCAAGCAGCATACCAGCATCTGCATGGGCCGTGGATTTAGGACAGATTTCAAATCCTGGAAGAGAGACTCAATCTCCCCCCTCTTCTTGGGCATGCTCTAGAGCAAACAATGATTTCACTGACGCATGGCAGACTTAACACTTTGTTTCTCCGGAACAGAAAGGGATCTCCAGCCGGTCTCATTTGTTGAGCATGGCTGTGTACAGAGCACAGAGCAGGAAACTGGCCTTTGCAACGTGCAGAAATGAGTCTTTGGCTTTGGTGTACAGCCTTATTCAAATCCCTCAAAGCCGGCGTTCCTACTGAGACTTATGCTGAGTGTTTACATGTTAAGACCAGATGGAACTCTTTCCCTTTTCCAAGTCAGCACTGCTGTTCTAAGAGGTCAGTCAGCAGTGCTTACCTTCAGCAGTGGATGTTGCAATCATCAAAAAATAAGGTATGGGTATTGAACAGATGAAGACCCATTTATCAGTATCTAGCAGTCCGGGTGTCCATACACGTAGACCTTGGTGAGGGGGTGGGTGTTTTCATCGACTTCGATCCCAGACCGCAGCAACACTGTCTCCTAGTCCCCTGCACGGTGAGCTACCAAGTGGCCATCGAGGGCCAGGAAGAGATTGACAGGAATGCCAGATGCGTTTGACCCAGGATGGGGTGTGGCTTTCCACACACAGCCAGAAGCATCCCTGACAAGCCTGGAGCAGCCAGAAGGAGCAGACATGGGCTTTTGTTGTATTTAAGCCAACAGTTTTGTTCCCTTCTGACGAGCAAAATAAGAAAATCCCTGAGTCATTAGACTGAAGGAAGACAGAAATCATAATCATACTTCGAGATCTCCTGAATGGAGAACCAAATGGTCCAAAATAGCTTATGGTGGGAAAAGAGCATATTCAGCTCCACTATTGACATAGTATTGAAATATCTTCCATCTACGCTTTAAGTCAGGCTAGAATTAAAACTCAATATCTGGAGACAACATCCAAGAACATCCTATGTTATTATTTTTTTTTTCTGGCACTATTATGCTCTGTATGCCTAAGACTTTCCTCACTGCCTAAAGAGATCTAAGTTCCTCCAGAGGATATGTTTTTTCCATTTTCCTACCTTTAAAAGGAGAAATTCTTAGCCAATTTTTGACTGTTGAGGCTCCTTGGAAGTCTTTTCGGTTCATCCTCTTCTGAAATGATTAGAATATCTAGATTCTCAAGGTCCACAAAACTCAGGGTATCCTTGATGCTTTGCTTCTGATACCTTAGTCTAAAGCTCTGCTGCTCACGTGACATGTGTGCAGGTTCCTGGTTTTACCATTACTAATTGTTTAAACCTGGGCAACTTGTCGGGAGACACTTCTCCATGGTTCTCTGTGTGTCTTCACACCTTTCAGGCAGAGGCACTGACTACCTTTGTTTTAGAATTTGTTTCAAGCATGTTTGTTTAGTAAATCACCTTTGAAGAACGAGACAGTGTCTCCTTCTGGAGCAAAAGGCAGGCATGTTAGTGTCCGTTATAAAAATTCCTGTACCTCATTATACAATTCCTGTAACTTGGTCTATGTGTGTGCAGGTCTCACCGGACCCTCTTCGGGTCGCTCTCTAGGAACTGGGGTTCAGGAAATTGGCAAACGACAATGCTGATTCTCTGTGTACTGCTAGTGCTGTGAGTAATAAAGTCCTTTGTTTCTTACCCAGAAATCTCCTGTCTTCTGCAAGCTTTGATGAAACAGGCAGGCTAACTTGCTGGCTTTCAAGTACGGCAAAATAACAGACCATTGACAGTTTTTGACACTTTTAAAAACAGTATGAATCCTCAGTTTCCTCATCTGTAAAACAGACTTTAAAAATAGTACTGACCTATTTGTAGTGAGGACGATAAGCCCTATGCTAGTCATATACTAAGCCCTCAAGAAATATTTGCTATCACTGTTATTAAAGTGATACGTTCACCCTTTACCTTAAATGAATAAATTATTATGTGTAGTTCTTATTTTGAAAGGAAAAACTTATGTTCAAAGATTCTGTTAAGAAGCGTATAACTGCAAGATATCCTTCCTCAAGTATAGTTACTTTTAGAGCCAATTTCTTTCATCTGTGAGATTCACACTTTCTCTTCTCAGTTTTTTTGCAGAACAATTTTATATAAAATCTTGGATGGATCTAATGTAGAAGCGTACATTCAAAAACAAAAACATTTATTTGTTTCCATGGAAAGAAATGAGAAAAAGGAGATTTGTAGAATAACTTTCTTAGCTTAGTTGGGCTTATGATTAAAAATTTAACTTCTAGGGGCTTCCCTGGTGGCGCAGTGGTTGAGAGTCCACCTGCCGATGCAGGGGACGCGGGTTCATGCCCCGGTCCGGGAGGATCCCACGTGCCGCGGAGCGGCTGGGCCCATGAGCCATGGCCGCTGAGCCTGCGCGTCCGGAGCCTGTGCTCCGCAACGGGAGAGGCCACAACAGTGAGAGGCCCGCGTACCACACACACACACACACACACACACACACACACACACACACACAGATTTATTTTCTAAAACATCTTGTCTTTATTCCTCAAGAGAACTGGCTGAAGGCACAATGGAGAAGCTGCTTTCAGCTGAACATATCAGGGTGACCACGTGAGAGCCCACGTCTAATGTGTGAGAGCCTACGTCTAATGTGTAGCTTTATCGCTGCCCTTGATATAAGAAGATGGGAGAGATATACATTGTAGATATAATTGTGTTACTCTTTCTCTTAAGATGCCTCCTTGGATTCCTTTTACTTACAGGGAAAAGTCACAGTTGTTTGGCCAGGTTTTTCAGGCCCTTCCAATCTGTCCAGCGTCACCTTCAGCACATCTTCTACTTTAACTCTTTTACTTCTTCATAGGTCCCTGGGCCTTTTATGCTATTCACCCCTGCTGTACATTTTAGACCTATGTCTTTCTCTTCTTTCTACCCAACACAATCCCATTCATCTTTTTTTTTTAATAACCTTGACATATACTTTTTTTTTCAATTTATTTTTTATTTTTGGCTGTATTGGGTCTCCGTTGCTGTGCGCAGGCTTTCTCTAGTTGTGTCGAGCGGGGGCTACTCTTCATTGCGGTGCACGGACTTCTCATTGCGGTGGCTTCTCTTGTTGCAGAGCACGGGCTCTAGTATGCGGGCTTCAGTAGTTGTGGCGCACGGGCTTAGTTGCTCCATGACATGTGGGATCTTCCCGGACCTAGGGCTCGAACGCATGTCCCACACATTGGCAGGCGGATTCTTAACTACTGCGCCACCAGGGAAGTCCCTCCCATTCATCTCTTGAGGGTCAGTTCAAGTTTCTCTTTCTCTGGGAGCCTTCTTTGCTTCTTCTAAGTAGAATTGGCTGATCCTTTCTTTGTCTGACTCACATTCTTAGTTAATATCACTATTCTTACCCTTAAAGAATTGCTCTGTATTTATTTGGCTATGGTCTGTTTCACCTAACTCATTGCTAGTGTTGCTTGAGGGTAGAGATTGTCTTAATCATTTTTTGTATCTTCTTTGATATGCACAGTGCCTGGCAAATGGTAGATTTTTTTCTTATTGGTGGGGCATAGCATGGGACTGGTCAGCTCTTTTGAGATTTAAGCCATAGGATTTGTTTCATTGGCACCTGGTTAAACCTCGGTGCTTCTTAATACCAGTTGCTCATTGGAACACATGGAGAGCTTTGGAAAACTTTCCAGTGTGTGAGCTTAGGGACATTGACTGCACCTAATCTCATGGATTTGGATTCAGTTTGTTTTAAGTGGAGTCCAGGGGTTGTTAATAATACCAGTAAGTGCTTACATAGCTCTTACTATATAAGGCACTGTTTCAGGCACTGTTTACTTACATTAATTTATAGGCATTTTTTTTTTTGAAAGCCAATGTTGAGAACCACTCCAGTCTGGCTAAATGGCAAGAAAATATAATTACTGAGGTTGAAGTAAAATAATGACACATAATGATACAACCAAGCTGGATTCTTTTAGCAGAGCCTATTTATTTGTTTGTTTTAGTTTTTAATTAAATAGGGGAGTAAAAAAGCAATCCCAATGTGTGCAACTGTGATGAGTTGTGGTTAGACCAGAAAAAATTTTCAGTGACTGCAGGAAGAATTCAGATCGCAGAAAGAGATGTTAAACATTAAGAATCACTTTTCTAGTTGAAGGTCCAACTCTCATGAGACAGCATTTTATTAACCAATTTCCCATAAAAGTTTGTCTTTGCTCACTGGAGCTTTTCACTTTCAAAATGAAAGGGCTAATTTGACTGGACATCTTTGCAGCTATTTAAAGGAAGTGTAACATCTGGAAAAAAAGAGACTGTAATGATGAAAGTAAAGTGATATTATAAGAGATTGGACTGAAAATGGTCTTAGGTTAAAATAGTAAGTGTAGAACAGTAAAAGGGGGATTTTATGTACCATATTTAATTATGAAAAGACTTTTTTTCATATAAAACATATTATAAAAATCGTTTGCTTTTGCATTAAAACACATTTTTCTAGCTGTCTTAAGGAACATGATTAGTATGGTTCGGGCCACCCTCAGTACTGCACCTAGCTTCCTTACTAACCTTTTTGGTGCTTTTCTCTTTCCTCCCATCCATCCTTCATGCCTGCCAGTTATCTGTCATCACCTACCCAGGCGGTGCATGGAGGGTTAACCTCAGTGAGGCAAGGCACATGTGGTCCTGGGCCTGTAATAAACCTGCCCACTTGGGTGGTACCGGGAGTGGGGAGAAGAGTGTCACAAAATTCAGTGTCTACAGAGCAAGGCAACAGGGAGTCATTTGATGGCAGCCATTGGGTATCAATGGAAGCTGGAAAAACATGACCACATGGAAGCCCGATCAAGCGAGACTGGAAGATGGACCCGGACAGTAGAAGAGAAGTCATGTCTGCCAGGCCATAGCCATAGCAAGTTGGATTTTACTTCCTGTGGTGAGCGAGTGTCGTTTCAGGGATCAGTCTCCACCCCATATGTCCTGAGGTCAATAGGGCTATAAATAAAGTGAATAAACCAGGGCCTAATTACTAGAGTTGAGAATAAGGTGGATGTGGTCTTAAAATAAGACAAACTGTTTTAACCCTTAGGCACAAACTGAGAGGCAAGTAAGTCAGAAAAGTGACTTGATCCTAGGTCTCAGAATCAAACCAGGGTTCCTTAAGGGACCAGGTTTTACCTATAGGTGATGATGGTCAAGTAGTTTAGATGTAGGTAGAAGATGGATGCAGTGTTTGAGGTACAGACAAAGTCCATCTTCTTAACACCTAACTCTGGTCTTTCTGATCCATTTTCTTCAATTGTTTCCTACAGATTACAGAATAAACCAGTCTCATTAATCTGACATGTAGGCTTTCTATAATCTGGTTTCAACTATTTTATTTATTTTTTCACTTTTCCTTATCATATCTTCTTCCCCCAGCTCCTATACCTACTTGCTTTGCATAGAGCCTACAATTCTATAATCCAGACTAGTTAAATAGTTTTCTTTGTCTGAACACACCATATACTTTACTGGCTTGATGCTTTTCTCAAAATTTTCTCCTTCTTATTTACCCATTATGTAGAAACCATTCCTAAATACCAAATGTTGGCAGTAATTTATTTTTTCTCTCTTTATTTCCCCACCTCTACCACTGACATGGCTTTTCAAGTGAAGTCTTATGTTGGTGTGATTCATCTTAATGTTTCTCATGAAGCCCAGTATAGTGGGAAAGACAAAAACAGAGGTTTCTAAAGACCCAACTTACTGACCGTATTTTTGACATTACATATATTTTAAAAATCACATTGGATCACGCTGCCGGCGTGCAAGATGGCGGTGAAGAAAGACAAGAAGCCTAAGAAGTCAACTTGGAAGTTTAATCTGGACCTTACTCATCCAGTAGAAGATGGAATTTTTGGTTCTGGAAATTTTGAACAGTTTCTATGGGAGAAGGTTAAAGTGAATGGAAAAACCAGATATCTTGGGAATGTCGTTCACATTGAATGCTTCAAGAATAAAATCACAGTTGTTTCTGAGAAACAGTTCTCTAAAAGGTATTTGAAACACCTTCCCAAGAAATACCTTCAAAAGAGCAATCTTCGTCATTGGCTTCGTGTGGTCGCATCTGACAAGGAGACTTATGAACTTCGTTACTTGCAGATTAGTCAAGATGAAGATGGGTCCGAGTGTGAGGACTAGATGAAGCCATCCCTTTCAGGGCTTTGCTTGCTAACAAAACAAATGAAGTATACAAGAAAACATCTTGAAATGGACCTTTAGTTTATCAGTGAATAAAAAACATGACTCTGTCTGTTAAGCATTCATCTCTTTGATTTAAGTGTATGCTGTTTATATGGTGCTGGCTTTCCTTTAATACTTAAAAAAAATTTTATTGGGGTGTAGTTGATTTACAATGTTGTGTTTTGGGTGTACAGCAAAGTGAATCAGTTACACACATGCACTCCTTTTCTTTTTTAAGATTCTTTTCCCATATAGGCCATTACGGAGTATTGAGTAGAGTTCCCTGTGCTATGCGGCAGGTTCTTATTGGTTATCTGTTTTATGTATGGTAGTGGGTACATGTCAGTCCCAATCTCCCAGTTTATCCCCCCGCCCTTATCCCCTGGTAGCCATAAGTTTGTTTTCTACATCTGTTACTCTACTTCTGTTTTGTAAATAAGTTCATTTGTACTCCCCTGTTGTTGTTGTTTTTAGTACTTTCTGTAAGCGGTATTTAAATAGCCTATAGCTAGTGGAATTTCTTCCAGGATTTCTGAAGTGTACTACTTTTACAAATGTCCTTGAGTTAAAGTATATAGTGAAAAAATGAAGCACAATTTTGGGTATAACTTTATATAATAAAATATTTAAATTCTAAAAAAAAAAATCACATTAATTTACATGTTTTGAGTTTTTGTAGACTTTATTGGATTTGAAGAAAACCCCATACTCTTCTTGAGCAAACTCTGAAGTCTTATCAGTAGACTTAAAAACAATTTGGAAAATTCAGATTTTAAGAATTTTAAAATGTAGTTGCCTAGCATATGTATGTATATTGTGAAGTTGACCCTTGAACAACCTAGGTTTGAACAGCGCCGGTTCATGTACACGAGGGTATTTTTCAGTAGTAAATACTACAGCACTACATGATCTTTGGTTGGTTGAATCCGTGCATGTGGAACTACAGATATGGAGGAACCGTGTAGTTGGAAGGCTGACTCTATGTTATACGTGGATTTTCAACTGCACAGAGAGTTGGCGCCCCTAACCTCCACGATGTTCATAAGTCAAATGTATCTTTATTCTGTTATATAATACAAAGACTTCCGTGTATGATTGGATTTTCATGATATTCAGAAAGGCAAAACCATGATAAAATCATTTTTGTGAACTTAGGAGAAAAATGATTAACTTGGATTAAAAAGTTCGACAATAGGTCTACTCATGACCTGGAACCATTAATTTAGAGTAATAGCAATTACTGAATAATTGCCTATGAATGAGAAGGGGTTGCTCAGTATTCAAAACTTATTCTCAGTTTCATACAGATCAGTGGCTCTCAACAAGGAATGATTTTGACTTGCCTCTGAGGGGTATCTGACAATATCTGGAGACGTTTTGGGTTTTCACAAATGGAAGCAGTGCTACTGGCATCTAGTGGGTAGAGGCCAGAGGTACTGCTAAGTGTCCTGCAATGCACAGGCTACTCCCCCACAGCAAAGACCTATCTGGTCCAAAATGTCATTGGTGCTGAGGCTGAGAAACTGGATATAGACCAAGGCTAATGTTTGGTCTGTTGAAATTGACTTTATATATATATGTATGTATGTATATATAATATTTAAAAATACAATATACAAATCTATACAATATATATGATGTAATACACATAAATTTATTATATAACATATATATACAATATAATATATAATATATATTTTTTCAATGAAAGTATCAGCCATAGAGATATATTAGTTTCAGAAAGTAAACTAAAGTTAATCAAAGTAGAAATTACATAAAGTATAATTAAGACCTTTCAGAGATTGTGGATTCTTATTACACTGAAATGTGCTTGTTTGAGTTTTGCTTAAATAAGTGAGCCCAATCCTCTGTCTAAGACATAATCTAATAATCCCCAGGCTTTTGTGGTGGTCATATAAATTGTTTTGGTCTGGGTTCACATGGGGTTAAACTACATGTTTCCATGGTCTCTCTGAATTTCAGGTTTTGCTTGATGGAGGAATATGGTAAATGGGAAGATGGAGGTAAGGTGATTAGTCTGCTAATCAGCTGTAATGTTGGAACTTTTCTTCCCTTTTAAAGCTTTGCATCGCTTGGGCTTTTAAGACTTTCTGTCAAACTACTTATAACCCGAACGAATTACAGAAAAACTCTGCAAGGTGAGGTCAGTGTGCACTTCAAGGCCAGGGCAGAAGACTCTACTCCGCCATTTGTTTTCACTGTTTGGTTTGGCCTCTTCCATTAAACCGGATGGATAAGCAGGGCACATATGGCATGTGAAGTGGCTGGGCCTCCTGGCAGGCCTGACCTGTAGACTCTGAGGCCTGTTGCTGTGCATTCATGTTTGAGTTCAAAATTCTCCTACTCATTTGTGCAGGGCAGAGGCCAGGCCCATCTGAGTTTAGCAGGAAGCATGCACTCTGAAATCCAAAATGTTCATCTAGAAGGAAAACACCTTCAGGTGCAAAGGTCTTCTCATCTGTGATCTGCTTTTCTTTTCCTTGGTGTCACTGGGCTCCCAATTCCTGACTCAGGCTGGTGGGAAATACCCATTTTGAATCCAATTTGGGTTGAATTTCCTTCTGCCTGGCCTTGTGGATGCTCCTGGAGGTAGAGAAACTGCTCTGTGGACCTGTAAAGATCGGGAAAGCCAAGGCCATCTCTAGCGTTGACAGTCGTAGCTCTGGGCCTGGTGGCAGGGTTAGCCTGGGATCATGGTCAGGTGATTAGTAGACACACTGGTCCCATCGAGGGGTGAAGCTCCTCAGCGAGATGGAGTGGATCAGGCTGCTACCATAATTTGTTCACTTTTGCTTCTGTTGTAGTTCGTGGTCACGGTAACTTTCACATTTTACACAGTGGTCCTCTATTTTGGAGGCTGTAGTGGTTTTATGAGCTCATAAGTGGTGATAAGCATAGATTTTGGAATCAGAAAGTGTCCATCACATGTTAGCCGATAAACCTGCAAGTTACTTAACCCCACTGAGTCTCAATTTCCTCATCTAAAAATGGATAGAATAGTGCCTCCATAACTAGATCAGATCAGATATTGTATTGTGGTGTGGTAAGAGTATGTCTTCCAGAGCCAGACTGCTTGGGATTGACCCTGGCTCTGCCATTTGCTAGCTGGTTGGTCTTGAACACAATGCTTTATCTTTCTGTGCTCTTTGGAGATAATAATAGGATCCGCTTAGAGGGTTGTTGTCAGGGTTAAGAGGCTGAATCGCTTTGCTGTACACCTGAAACTAATACAACATTGTAAATCAACTGTGCTCCAATAAAATTAAATAAAATGAGAGAGAGAGACTATATTGTTGGGCATCTTGAAGTACTTAATGACCATTTGTTAAATGATTATTTTGAGGGTGAAAATACTTGTGAGAAATCTTTTTATGAGTATGTGTTTATTCCATACATGCATAGCATTTATAAATGTACTCCATAAAAACTCTTTTGAAAGCCCTAAAATGTTGCATGATCTGGGTGATTTCTCAGTTTTCCACTGTATTGAGAAGTTATTTCAGATACATAAATGGCTACTTATAAAGCTAGACCATTGTGTTTGGTATTGTTCTTCGAATTGAGTAAAGTTTGAGAAAAGTGTGCCCACACACTTGCCTACATGCTTTATGATGGGTGTAGGTGGAAATTGGGTCTAATGAAATCAAGCAGTTGAAGGAAACCTGTCACTCTCAAGACTGTCAGAAACCCGGGGTTCCAGATACCTTTGGGAACTGAAGATCTCTTTGCCACGTGACTCCAAACGATCTGCTCTACAGTTGGCAAGTTACACTGGAATTAATGAATTAATTAAATTGCAATATAGTTGACGTACAATATTATGTTGATTTCAGGAGCACTACGTTGTAATTTGACATTAGCATACATTATGAAATAATCACAACAGCAGCCATCTGTTTCCAATTATTACAATATTATTGACCATATTCCTTAAACTGTGTATTACATCCCTATAGCTTATTTATTATATAATTAGAGATTTGAACCTCTTAATCCCTTTCGCCTACTTTGTCCTTAACCCCACACTACTTCCCTCTGGCAACCATCTGGTAGGCAGGACTGGTCCCTATACTGGTTGGCTGCAAAGCCTGGCTTTGTTAGGTGTCTGTGGGCCCACTGGAGGGCAGGGCCAGGTCCCAGTGCAGCTGTCTGCGAAGCCTGGAGGGCCTCAGGTTTGGAGATGACCCAATGGTAGGTGGGACTGGGTATTTGCCTGGCCGTCTGAGCAGCCTTGAGGGTGTAGGGCCAGTGCTGGCCCTCTGATGGATGGGGCCGGGTCGCCACATAGCTGTCTAAATGACCTCGGGGGCTCAGGGCTGGTGCTGGCTTGCTGGTGGACAGGTAAGACCCTGGCACTAATAGGCTGGAGAGAGGATTCCAGAATGACACTTGCCAGTAAGTTGTTACTGTGGTAGAATGAGATCCCCCAAATGGCTGCTGCCAGGGTCTCCATCCTCACGGGGAATCCCACTTTCCTCCCGCCTCTCCATGAGGCTCTCCGTGATTAGCAAGTGGGTCTGACCCAGGCCCCTTTCAAACTACTGCCTCTGCATTGGGACTTGGAGCTGGTGAGCTTATGCACATACCCTGTAAGAGTTGGAGTCTGTTTCCCAAAGCCCTCCGGTTCTCCTGAACTAAGCCCTGCTGGGTTTTGATACAGGACTCCTGCTCTGGGGAGCCCAGTGTGGGGCTTTTACCTGTCACTCACGGGGGAGGATATCTACGATTATGATATTCCTCCCACTTGTGGGTCACCGATACAGGGGTGTGGGTCCTGAGCCACACCGTGTCTCCACCCCTCCTACCTATCTCGTTGTGTTTCCTTCTTTATGTCTTTAGCTGTGGAAAAGCTTTTCCGCTAGTCCTTACGTTATTCTCATACATAGTTGCTCTGTGAGGAGTTGTGACTTTGGTGTGCTCAAGGGAAGAGGTGAGTTCTGGGACTTCCTACTCTGCCCTCCTGCCCCTGGATCTGCACCAGGTTACACCTGTATTTTCTCCTTCACTGCCATGTGCTTGTCCACTCCCAGAGGAACCCCCATGCATCATCCCTCCCAAACCTCCAGCTCCTCTGGAACCAGCTGTTCATTTCAACTCTTTTCTTCTATACTACTCTGGCTAGGACATCAAGCTCATGTACATCATGCATGTTTTAAAAAGACTTAAAAGGAAGACTGGTTTGCTCTTATACTGCACTTAGTTCCAACAAGTTTAGGTCTTCAATACACTGCAGATACACTTGCTGGTGGATATTATTATTTTTTTTCATTTTTGAATTTTATTTTATTTATTTTTTTATACAGCAGGTTCTTATTAGTCATCAATTTTATACATGTCAGTGTATACATGTCAATCCCAGTCACCCAATTCATCACACCCCCACCCCCACCCGCCGCTTTCCCCCCTTGGTGTCCGTACATTTGTTCTCTACATCTGTGTCTCAATTTCTGCCCTGCAAACCAGTTCGTCTGTACCATTTTTCTAGGTTCCACATATATGCGTTAATATACGATATTCATTTTTCTCTTTATGACTTACTTCACTCTGTATGACAGTCTCTAGATCCATCCACGTCTCAACAAATGACCCCATTTCGTTCCTTTTTATGGCTAATATTCCATTGTATATATGTACCATGTCTACTTTATCTATTCATCTGTCGATGGGCATTTAGGTTGCTTCCATTACCTGGCTATTGTAAATAGTGCTGCAATGAATATTGGGGTGCATGTGTCTTTTTGAATTAGGGTTTTCTCTGGGTATATGCCCAGTAGTGGGATTGCTGGATCATATGGTAATTCTATTTGTAGTCTTTTAAGGAACCTCCATACTGTTCTCCATAGTGGCTGTATCAATTTACATTCCCACCAATAGTGCAAGAGGGTTCCCTTTTCTCCACACCCTCTCCAGCATTTGTTGTTTCTAGATTTTTTGCTGATGCCCATTCTAAGTGGTGTGAGGTGATACCTCATTATAGTTTTGATTTGCATTTCTCTAATAATTAGTGATGTTGAGCAGCTTTTCATGTGCTTCATGACCATCTGTATGTCTTCTTTGGATAAATGTCTATTTAAGTCTTCTGCCCATTTTTAGATTGGGTTGTTTCTTGTTTTAATATTGAGCTGCATGAGCTGTTTATATATTTTGGAGATTAATCCTTTGTCCGTTGATTCGTTTGCAAATATTTTCTCCCATTCTGAGGGTTGTCTTTTCGTCTTGTTTATGGTTTCCTTTGCTGTGCAGAAGCTTTGAAGTTTCATTAGGTCCCATTTGTTTATTTTTGTTTTTATTTCCATTACTCTACGAGGTGGGTCAAAAAAGATCATGCTGTGATTTATGTCAAAGAGTGTTCTTCCTATGTTTTCCTCTAAGAGTTTTATGGTACCTGGTCTTACATTTAGGTCTCTAATCCTTTTTAGTTTATTTTTGTGTATGGTGTTAGGGAGTGTTCTAATTTCATTCTTTTACATGTAGTTGTCCAGTTTTCCCAGCACCACTTATTGAAGAGACTGTCTTTTCTCCATTGTATATCCTTGCCTCCTTTGTCATACATTAGCTGACAATAGGTGCATGGGTTTATCTCTGAGCTTTCTATCTTGTTCCATTGATCTATGTTTCTGTTTTTGTGCTAGTACCATATTGTCTTGATTACTATAGCTTTGTAGTGTAGTCTGAAGTCAGGGAGTCTGATTCCTCCAGGTCTGTTTTTTTCCCTCAAGACTGCCTTGGCTATTCGGAGTCTTAATGTGTCTCCATACAAATTTTAAGTTTTTTTGTTCTAGTTCCATAAAAAATGCCATTGGTAATTTGATAGGGATTGCATTGAATCTGTAGATTGCTTTGGGTAGTATAGACATTTTCACAATATTGATTCTTCCAATCCAAGAACATGGTATATCTCTCTATCCGTTGGTATCATCTTTAATTTCTTTCATCAGTGTCTTATAGTTTTCTGCATACAGGTCTTTTGTCTCCCTAGGTAGGTTTATTCCTAGGTATTTTATTCCTTTTGTTGCAACGGTAATTGGAAGTGTTTTCTTAACTCCTCTTTCAGATTTTACATCATTAGTGTATAGGAGTGCAAGAGGTTTCTGTGCATTAATTTTTTATCCTGCAGTTTTACCAAATTCATTGATTAGCTCTAGTAGTTTTCTGGTGGCATCTTTAGGATTCTCTATGTATAGTATTATGTCATCTGCAAACAGTGACAGTTTTACTTCTTCTGTTCCATTTTGGGCTCCTTTTATTTCTTTTTCTTCTCTGATTGCCATGGCTAGGACTTCCAAAACTATGTTGAATAATAGTGGTGAGAGTGGACATCCTTGTCTTGTCCCTGATCTTAGAGGAAATGCTTTCAGTTTTTCACCATTGAGAATGATGCTTGCTGTGGGTTTGTTGTATATGGCCTTTATTATGTGGAAGTAGGTCCCCTCTATGCCCAATTTATGGAGAGTTTTTATCATAAATGGGTGTTGAATTTTGTCAAAAGATTTTTCTGCATCTATTGAGATGATCGTATGGTTTTTCTTCTTCAATTTGTTAATATGGTTTATCACATTGATTGATTTGCTTATATTGAAGAATCCTTGCATCCCTGCGATAAATCCCACTTGATCATGATGTATGATCCTTTTAATATGTTGTTGGATTCTGTTTGCTAGTGGTTTGTTGAGGATTTTTGCATCTATATTCATCAGTGTTATTGGTCTGTAAATTTCTTTTTTGTAGTATCTTTGTCTGGTTTTGGTATCAGGGTGATGGTGGCCTCATAGAATGAGTTTGGGAGTGTTCCTTCCTCTGCAATTTTTTGGAAGAGTTTGAGAAGGATGGGTGTTAGCTCTTCTTTAATTGTTTGGTAGAATTCATCTGTGAAGCCATCTGGTCCTGATCATTTGTTTGTTGGAAGATTTTTAATCACAGTTTCAATTTCATTACTTTTGATTGGTCTGTTCATATCTTCTATTTCTTCCTGGTTCAGTCTTGGAAGGTTATACCTTTCTAAAAATTTGTCCATTTCTTCCAGGTTGTCCATTTTATTGGCATAGAGTTGCTTGTAGTAGTCTCTTAGGATGCTTTGTATTTCTGCGGTGTCTGTTGTAACTTCTCCTTATTCATTTCTAATTTTACTGATTTGAGTCCTCTCCCTCTTTTTCTTGATGAGTCTGGCTAATGGTTTATCAATCTTGTTTATCTTCTCAAAGAACCAGCTTTTAGTTTTATTGATCTTTACTATTGTTTTCTTTGTTTCTATTTCATTTATTGCTGGTCTGACCTTTATGATTTCTTTCCTTCTGCTAACTTTGGGTTTTGTTTCTTCTTCTTTCTCTAGTTCCTTTAGGTGTAACATTAGATTGTTTATTTGAGATTTTTCCTGTTTCTTGATGTAAGCTTGTATAGCTATAAACTTCCCTCTTAGAACTGCTTTTGCTGCATCCCATAGGTTTTGGATCATTGTGTTTTCATTGTCATTTGTCTCTAGGTATTTTTTTATTTCCTCTTTGATTTCTTCAGTGATCTCTTGGTTATTTAATAATGTATCATTTAGCCTCCATGTGTTTGTGTTTTTAATGGTTTTTTCCCTGTAATTCATTTCTAATCTCATAGTGTTGTGGTCAGAAAAGATGCTTGATATGATTTCAATTTTCTTAAATTTATTGAGGCTTGATTTGTGACCAAGATGTGGTCTATTCTGGAGAATATTCCATACGCACTTGAGAGGAAAGTGTAATCTGCTGTTTTGGGTTGGAATGTCCCATAAGTATCAATTAAATCTGTCTGGTCTATTGTGTCATTTAAAGCTTCTGTTTCCTTATTAAATTTGTTTGGATGATCTGACCATTGGTGTAAGTGAGGAGTTATAAAGTCCCCCACTATTATTGTGTTACTGTCAATTTCCTGTTTTATAGCTGTTAGCATTTGCCTTGTGTGTTGAGGTACTCCTATGTTGGGTGCATATATATTTATAATTATTATATCTTCTTCTTGGATTGATCCCTTGATCATTATGTAGTGTCCTTCCTTGTCTCTTGTAACATTCTTTATTTTAAAGTCTATTTTATCTTATATGAGTATTGCTACTTCAGCTTTCTTTTGATTTCCATTTGCATGGAATATCTTTTTCCATTCCCTCAGTTTCAGTCTGAATGTGTCCCTAGGTCTGAAGTGGGTCTCTTGTAGACAGCATATATATGGGTCTTGCTTTTGTATCCATTCAGCAAGCCTATGTCTTTTGGTTGGAGCATTTAATCCATTGACATTTAAGGTAATTTTCGATATGTGTGTTCCCATGACCATTTTCTTAATTGTTTTCGGTTTGTTTTTGTAGGTCCTTATCTTCTCTTGTGTTTCCCACTTAGAGAAATTCCTTTAGCATTTGTTGTAGAGCTGGTTTGGTGGTGCTGAATTCTCTTAGCTTTTGCTTGTCTGTAAAGCTTTTGGTTTCTCCATCGAATCTGAATGAGATACTTGCCTTGTAGAGTGATCTTGGTTGTAGGTTCTTCCCTTTCATCACTTTAAGTATATCATGCCACTCCCTTCTGGCTTGTAGAGTTTCTGCTGAGAAATCAGCTGTTAACCTTATGGGAGTTCCCTTGTATGTTGTCATTTTTCCCTTGCTGCTTTCAATAATTTTTCTTTGTCCTTAATTTTTGCCAATTTGATTACTATGTGTCTTGGCATGTTTCTCCTTCAGTTTATCCTGTATGTGACTCTCTGTGCTTCCAGGACTTGGATGGCTATTTTCTTTCCCATGTTAGGGAAGTTTTCAACTATAATCTCTTCAAATATTTTTTCGGGTCCTTTCTCCGTCTCTTCTCCTTCTGGGACCCCTATAATGTGAATGTTGTTGTGTTTAATGTTGTCCCAGAGGTCTCTTAGGCTATCTTCATTTCTTTTCATTCTTTTTTCTTTATTCTGTTCCACAGCAGTGAATTCCACAATTCTGTCTTCCAGGTCAGTTATCTGTTCTTCTGCCTCAGTTATTCTGCTATTGATTCCTTCTGGTGTAGTTTTCATTTCAGTTATTTTATTGTTCATCTCTGTTTGTTTGTTCTTTAATTTTTCTAGGTCTTTGTTAAACATTTCTTGCATCTTCTCGATCCTTGCCTCCATTCTTTTTCTGAGGTCCTGGATCATCTTCACTATCATTATTCTGAATTCTTTTTCTGGAAGGTTGCTTATTTCCACTTCATTTATTTGTTTTTCTTGGGTTTGATCTTGCTCCTTCATCTGGTACATAGCCCTCTGCCTTTTCATTTTGTCTACCTTTCTGTGAATGTGGTTTTTGTTCCACAGGCTGCAGGATTGTAGTTCTTCTTGCTTCTGTTGTCTGCCCTCTGGTGGATGAGGCTATCTGAGAGGCTTGTGCAAGTTTCCTGATGGGAGGGACTGGTGGTGGGTAGAGCTGGTGGTTGCTCTGGTGGGCAGAGCTCAGTAAAACTTTAATCCACTTGACTGCTCATGGGTGGGGCTGGGTTCCCTCCCTGTTGGTTGTTTGGCCTGAGGCGACCCAACACTGGAGACTACCTGGGCTCTTTGTTGGGGCCAGTGGCGGACTCTGGGAGGGCTCACGCCATGGAGTGCTTCCCATAACTTCTGCTGCCAGTGTCCTTGTCCCCATGGCGAGCCACAGCCACCCCCACCTCTGCAGGAGACCCTCCAACACTAGCAGGTAAGTCTGGTTCAGTCTCCCCTTGGGTCACTGCTCCTTCCCCTGGGTCCTGATGCACAAACTACTTCATGTGTGCCCTTCAAGAGTGGAGTCTCTGTTTCCCCCAGTCCTGTTGAAGTCTTGCAATCAAATTCTGCTAGCCTTCAAAGTCTGATTCTTTAGGAATTCCTCCTCCCGTTGCTGGACCCTCAGGTTGGGAAACCTGACATGGGGCTCAGAACCTTCACTCCAGTGGGTGGACTTGTGTGGTATAAGTGTTCTCCAGTCTGTGAGTCACCCACCCAGCAGTTACGGGATTTGATTTTACTGTGATTCCACCCCTCCTACCGTCTCATTATGGCTTCTCCTTTGTCTTTGGATGTGGGGTATCTTTTTTGGTGAATTCCAGTGCCTTCCTGTCGATGATTGTCCAGCAGCTAGTTGTGATTCTGGTGTTCTCATAAGAGGGAGTGAGAGCACATCCTTCTGCTCTGCCATCTTGGTTCCTCTGACGGATATTCTCATAGATTATACGAAAGGAGCATTGCTCACTTTTGTGCACGAATTTCATGTAATCTGTTTGAAAAGAACAAAGAAATGCAAAATGGATTATGAAAAACAATATATTTCACGTCTTATGTTAGCAGAGTTTTATTTTCAGATAAAAAGAACCACATGTTGGATTGATAAAAATAATTTACCAAGAGATAATATATGTATGATGGCTTAATATCCCTTCCTGAATATAATTAGGTTTTAGGTCATAAAAAGATGCTAAAACAAACTGTAAACGTTTCAAAGATTCTTTGTATGAAAATAAATTTCAGGATTGTGTAACTCAAAATGATTTCATTTAAAGTTTAGCTTGCATGTGGTATGCTTGCTAAAGGGGAAGGGGATAAATAGGGGTTTGGGATTAAAATATACACGCTACCATGTATAAAATAGATAACCAACAAGGACCTACTGTATAGCACAGGGAACTATACTCAATATCTTGTAATATCCTATAATGGGAGAGAGTATAAAAAAAGAATACATATTTTTATATATATGTATAACTGAATCACTTTGCTCTGTACCTGAAACTAATAGAACATTGTAAATCAACTATATTTCAGTAAAATTTTTTAAAAAAGAGAAAAAAAGGTTTATTTGGCATATGTTGCTTTCAGTAAGCTAAAGTAAAAAGGGTTTGATACCACAGATGTTTTAGAATTGGTTTATCCAAATAAATCCCTAGAATGGTTTGCCTTATTCATATAGTACAGAACTGAAATGATTTAGCTTTTAACTTTGCAGATGTTTGGAAAGATTTTCAAAGAAATGGTGGCATCGCAATGAAATTAGGGCACGGTGAGGAAAGATCTTCAGAACTTCAAGACTTCCTTCAAAATAGAAAAGCACATTTAAAATTGCTCAAGTTCTCCAGTTCATTTGGCCTGGGCAGCTTCCTGCATGTCTTGTCATCACTACCATGTTAAATTTAGTTGTATGTTCAGAAAACGGAGAAAAATGTTCACCACTGGCAGGTGAAAACAGGAAATAAAAATATTGACTCGGGATGTTCCCAGGACAATTAAACAGCTAATGAAAGGATTGTAGTTCCTAAGGCCACTGTGAATAGGAATGTGGGCATAGGTACCTAATTTGGTATCCAGTTGATTCCAGTTCATGATGCGTATAATTTCTGGCTGTGTGAGCAACATTGCAAAATAGTTTGTATTACAGTAAAATAAAAAAAGTGCCTCCTAAAGGACTTATATTTTTAGGATAACAGCAGAATCTTCTCTTCTTTTGGAAGCACCTGGAATTTTTGGAAATGCCCAGTCTTTCATTTTTATTCCAGGTCCAAACAAAATGAGTACACACCTAATCACCAAAGGCATTGTTTACCTGGAGGACCAAGCTGCTTTGGATCTAATATGACCTCAAACTGGAATAGTTAGATGTGATGGTTACACTCTCAGAAATTAATATATCATTTGTTCAGGTTCTGAATAGAACACCATGAGAAATTATTTGGAAGGGATTTCTTTAAGAGAAAGCTATTCATCTAGGAATCTTTTATGGAGGACATCCCATGTCTGAGGCACTATGAAAAGAGAGAAAAATAGTGTTTACATTTTTATGTAGGAAAGTTAAATTTGGTGGAATTTACTGAAGAGCTGATGACTTTAAAAAATTTATTTTATTGAAGTATAGTTGATTTACAGTGTTGTGTTAATTTCTGCTAGAGGTGATGACTTACTTTCATAAATATATAAAGGCAATTGGCTATTTTTGGTAGTGGTTTTCAAGATTGATGGCAAAATGCATCAGATACTTGCTCGGACTGCATTTTGATTAAGGATTTAATCATTCAGACTGTGTCCATTTTGTTTGCAAGAATTGTTTGTTGAATCCCTTTCTTACGGATGACGTCAGAAAAACAACTTTCATTATAAATCACATCTAATGGGTTAGATTGGAACTCTCAGTGCCAGGAGAAGGGAACGGGAGGAGGAAGTTTCAAAAGCAAGAGTAAGCAAAAGTAAGTCTTAGAAGTTCTCAGAGGCTAGGAGTCTCAGAGGGACAATAAAATCCCCCAACCCCTTATACTCCCACCAGATAAAATGATGTTTGGGAACGTGAAAGGCTGGAAGGCTTCCCTTGCCTCTTTCTTGGGGCCTGGGAAAATGACCGTGAACTCTGCCTGATGACCTCATATAATCACGATACCAGAATATTTAGCCCTTAAATGGAGAGAAGGTTTACTCAGAAGCCAGTGGTCCCTGAAGAGTTCTCTCAGTTGTGCTGAGGGGATGCCAGGGTGGAAGTGGGGCAGGGGAGGTGAATGCAGAGCAGGTGAACTCAGCAGACACCTCAGAGGATGCTGGAGTGGAAGGATGATCAAGCAAGAGGCCGACCACCAACTTAACTCCAGACACCTTCATCTCCTTGCCATGACTAGACACCCCATGTGGCATAAATTGACTGAGTTTATGCCTCACTTGACTAAGAAAACTCTGAAGTGGTTGAGAAAAAATCTTGGAATCGAGTTAGCCAAGTTTCAGTCATCTAGCAACTAAGCTCAGAGAGATATGTTATTTTATACATCTGAATTTTGTTAATTAAAAATATTGTACTTACAAAGATTGCCGTGATGTCAGTGAATGGGCATTATTTCCTATGTGGACCTAGAGATGATCATACTAAGTGAAGCAAGTCAGACAGGGAAAGATAAATATCATATGATATCGCATATATGGGGAATCTAAAAATATGATACAGATGAACTTATTTACAAAATAGAAACAGACTTAGAGAATGAATTTATGGTTACCAGTGGGGAGAGGACGGGGGAGGGTTAGATTGGGAGTTTGGGATTGACATGCACACACTACTATATCTAAAATAGATTACTAATAAGGACCTACTCTATAGCACAGGAGGCTCTGCTGAATATTATATAACAACCTAAATGAGGAAAGGATTTAAAAAAGAGTAGATACATATATATGTATAACTGAATCACTGTGCTGCACACCAGAAACTAACACAACATTGCTAATCAACTATACTCCAATATAAAATAAAAATTGAAAAAAATAATAAAGATATTATACTTAACAAAGATTGCCATGATTTCAGTGAGTGTGCTTTATTTCCTATGTGTATGTATGAAATGATTTTGGAAGACTTACTTGACGCTAGAATCAGCTTCATAGCTAGGAATGTAAACTGTTTTTATAAAATCCCCTTAATAGATTAAATGAAGAGGAATTAATTACCAGATGTTGATATGCTCAGAAATATAACCTATCAATTAATTGGAAATATTTAAAGTGATTAATGTTTTGAGTAAGAAATTACCAAGATCAATAATATCCATCACAGGGACTTCCCTGGCAGCACAGTGGTTAAGAATCCGCCTGCCAATGCAGGGGACACGGGTTTGAGCCCTGGTCCAGGAAGATCCCACATGCCGCGGAGCAACTAAGCCTGTGTGCCACAACTACTGAGCCTGTGCTCTGAGTCTGTGAGCCACAACTACTGACGCCCACATGCCTAGAGCCCGTGCTGCGCAACAAGAGAAGCCACTGCAATGGGAAGCCCGTGCACTGCAACTAAGAGTAGCCCTGCTTGCCGCAGCTAGAGAAAACCCGCATGCAGCAACGAAGACCCAACGCAGCCAAAGATAATAAATAAATAAAAAAAAATAATATCCATCACAGAATCTTCAGGACTTTGCTTGTCAATTTCTAGAAATGACCACTTAAGATAATAGATTCTGTTTTGTGGACAGTGTGTGGAGTTGGTTCTGATAGCCTAACTTCATAGGTGTAAGACCAATGAAAGAAATAAAAACTATGCTTTTGAATTAAATATTTTTTTTTTGCTTTTCTGACTTTTTAAAGTAAATTCAAAACTTTTAGTAAGAATTTCATTTAAGCATGCATTTTTCCACGCACCTGGTAATTAACCTTTTCCCAGAAGGCTTTGGAGACACTGAAGTTCAGAATATGTCTAAGACTTGGGTGGTTTTCCCCAGTCACAGAATTACAATGATCACTGTAATGTACATCATAAATCTTAGAGATTTATGTCTAGACAAGCTGTATGCTCTGAGACCTCAGTGACTCAGGGTACTTTTTGAATTTACATAACCTATAGTAACTAAGGATCATGCTGCAGAATTTTGACTAGAAATTTGGAATGTGTCCAGTCATTATCTTTCTAACCTTAGTCCCTTTTTAATCTGAGTCAATTTTCAGATACACTTTCTCGGTAGGTGTTATATCACGCTTATTGCTAAAATTCCCAAAGATTCCTTCCTATTGGTTTAAAATTATTGTTTATAAAGTTGTATATATTATCATAGGAAACCTAGGATGGGTGGTGTTTCTAATAGCCTGTCACTGGAGCCTGAAAGGATTGATTACGTGAACGTTTTTAAAAAAGCTTTATTTGTGTACTGTTGACATATAAGTAACTGCACATATTTAAAGGGTAAAATTTGATATGTTTTGTAATATGTGTACACCTGTGAAACCATCACTACAATGAAGATAGTGAGTATATTCATCATGCCCAAAGTGCCCTGTGCCTTTCGGTAATACCTCCTTCCTGACTTTCCCTGTTTTCTCTCTTCATCTCCAGGGATTGCACTGAATATATAGATCAAGTTGGGAAGAACTGATATCTTGACAATATTGAGTCTTCCTTTCCATGAACATGGAACCTCTCTCCATTTATTTAGTTCTTTGTTTTCTTTCATCAGAGTTTTGCAGTTTTCCACATATGGATCTTGTACATATTTTGTTAGATTTATCCCTAGATTTCATTCTTTAGGTGCTAATGTAAATGACATTGTGTTTTTAATTTCAGATTCCACTTGTTCATTGCTGCTACTTGACACACTTGGTATGGTCAGTTTTTAAATATTTTAGCCAGTCCGATAGCTGTGTGGTAGTATCTCACTGTGGTGTTAATTTCACTTCCTTAATAACTGTTAACCTTGAACATCTTTTCCTGTGCTTATTGCCATACATCTATCTTCCTTCCTGCAGTGTTTGTTACATTCTTTTGCCTATTTTAAAATTTTCATGTATATAACTCAGAGGTCCCAAGACCATCCCCATGTTTGGTGACTCACTAGAAATACTCACAGGACTCAGAGTCAGCGGTACTCATGAGTATATTTTATTACAGTGATCAGCAACAGAAAAGGATGCATTAGGCAGTCTGGAGGAGTCCAGTGCAGACTTCCAACATGTTCCCTCAGGAGGGATCACACCTAACACACTCCTTCCACCAGGAGTGAGGTGCAGCAATATGTGTGCAGTATTTTGGCCCAGGGAAGCTTGCTTGTGACTCAGAGTCTAGAGTTTCTATTTGGGGCCAGTCTTATAAGTACTCTTTGCTGACATAGCCAGCCATAGTACCAAAATTTCAAAAGGAAAGTAGGTACTCACCATTAACCACATTTTTTTGTACAGTCCAGGCAGCCTGGTACAACAGGGTACAGTACTCCAGGTGAACAAAGCAGCCTTGTTAACATAGGGAACATGCCAAAAGCAAGTCCCCAGATACCAGCCAAAGGCCAACTGTGCAAGCAGACACTTCCAAACGTAGCAAACTCAAATATACTGTGTTAACTCTTTCCTGATAGACACACACACACACACACACACACACACACACACACACATCCTTTTATTTTCATCAAAACACTTTGATTACTTTGGGACATCTAGGAAGAAGTAGGGAGGTGATAAACCAGGAAAAAGCATTAGATAAAGTTACAAGTATAATGTACAGGGCAATAAAAGTTCTAGGAATGTGGTATTTGCCTTGGGGCCATAGACACTGGCATTTAAGTCAGAAATACGTTGATAATATTACAGTAAGAAATCCACTTTCATCTAAAAATAGAACCTGCTTTAATTAGTGAGAGTGGGATTCGCAAAAGCAGAAAACTTCCTTCAGAAAATTCTTTGGGATGGCCGAAAGCCCAGGGAGCAAATTGGAGGCTTGGTAGAGAATGAATCCAGTGTGTCGGGGGTGGGGGGGTCCAGTCTGGTAGCACCTTAAGGCCAGGGTAGAAATCTGGGATGGACATGTTTTCTCCCACAGGAAAGCTAGAAGGGCTAACTTTGGCAACATGAATCCTTCTATATCAAGCACTGTTGCCATCTTGAATTTGCTCTGATTATGGTTTATTGAGCAGCTTGCCTCAAATCCTCTGCCCTGCCCTTCTCCCCATGAGGGCTTACTGTCATGTATTAAACAGTGACCTCTTCAACATTCTGATGGTAAAAAAATCCTTCTTATAAGGTTGTTTCTTAAACTATCCCTCAATACAAGCCAGTGAGTTAGGAAGGAGAACAGAGAATATGTGCAAATTAATAATTCAGTCTAAGTGGGCAATGTAGTACTTACGGTTTATCTCAATACAAGGACAGATTTTTAGAGTATCTGGTGGCACTGACTCCTGGCATCCCTCGAACAACATTAATAAATATTGCTTTTCTTGGCTTTTGATAGTTATTGTAAGACACCATGTCCAAGATTAGGCTTCCTGAAAAGTACCTGGAGAGTAAGCATTAGAGGCATTCATGTTAATAGAAAGAGACACTGGTTTTGGATTTACATTGTCACATGAAAATAAAAACAGTCAAGAAAGACAGGTGTCCAAAGACAGGATCACTTCTCGGCTGAAAGGATGTGCGTTTCCCCACCTAAATTAAGGAGGCAATTTTCAAAAGAATATTGCTAGATGCAGACAAAATATTGATATATCTGGCCTTGAGATTATAATCACAACTTAAATAATTTATAAAGGTAGTTGGTTAAGAATGGAAAAGGTGCTAATACCAGAAATGTGTCTTTGATGAACATAATAGGTGTTTAGATTATGGGCCATTACCTGTAGTTTGATTGAATGAATTTTCCCTAGGTCATATTATCAAATATGTACTCTCTAACCTGACCGTCATAAGAGATATGTATTTTGGTACCTGTATCTTTTGTAACTGTGTTGAACATCAAAAAATCAAGCAAACAATTCCTATAAAGTCTTTCAAGCCTGATGCGAAACATTGGTTGATACAGTTTTATTTTTGGAATCCTAACTTTGTTAAATGAAGACGATTTCTATTGGTACCATTAGTATTGTAGAGCTAATTGTGAGTTATTCATATGAGTTTACTGTCCAAGGGTCATAAACCTTAGTGAAGTTTTTATTGTTTTTGGGTTCAATTACTTGAAGCCTTAAAACAAATATATTACACATTCTAGGATGAAAGACTAGTATGAAAGAGCATATATAAAGGCTATTACAGCTAAGAATAAAAGCCCAAATATAAGGATACTTAGAAATTTTTGGATGTTCTGTAACACTAAGTTATAGTCCTGAAGTATTTTAATATTCCAGGTAGAGAGAAAGTCTTCATAAACCTTTTCAACATGCTCCCACTTCAAATATTACCTTCCTCTTTATTTTTTATTATTATTTATTTATTTTTGGCTGTGTTGGGTCTTCGTTTCTGTACGAGGGCTTTCTCTAGTTGAGTCGAGTGGGGGCCGCTCTTCATCGCGGTGCGCGGGCCTCTCACTGTCGCGGCCTCTCTTGTTGCGGAGCACAGGCTCCAGACGCGCAGGCTCAGTAGTTGTGGCTCACGGGCCCAGTTGCTCCGTGGCATGTGGGATCTTCCCAGACCAGGGCTCGAACCCATGTCCCCTGCATTGGCAGGCAGATTCTCAACCACTGCACCACCAGGGAAGCCCACCTTCCTCTTTTTAATGGAGACAAAGGTGACTCGTTGAATTCATTTAGTTTCATGAAACAACTCAACATTTCTTGAAATCAGTTGTGGCAAAAAAAGAGAACAATAATTGTCAAAGACAAAGGGACAACATTAGCCATGAGCAGCAACTTCATGACTGTATCTACAGGGGCACAAAGTGAAATGAGGATCTGGTGATCATGTGCTTAATTTTCTCAGAGTAGATAACGACCCCAGATGATGATGATAATGATTGTGATGGGGGTGGTGGTGGTGATGATGGTGATGATGATGATATTAACAACACCTTACACTTATCAAGTGCTTATTGGGTGTCAGGCATTGTTCTAAGTACTACTCTTGCACTAATTCATTTGATCCTCAAGGAATCCTAACAGGTAGATATTATTTTTACCCCCATTTTTACAAATGGATTGAGGAACAGAATGATTAAAAACTTGTTTGAGGTCACACAATAATAGTGTAGAGGTATGATTCAACCCCTGGTCGGTTTAGTCTAAATACTATACTCTAAACCACTACTTTTTATATGGAAAAGTGACAAATCTGATACTTTTTGTTTTTGTTTTTGTTTGCGGTACGCAGCCCTCTCACTGTTGCGGCCTCTCCCGTTGCGGAGCACAGGCTCCGGACGCGCAGGCTCAGCGGCCATGGCTCACGGGCCCAGCCGCTCTGCGGCATGCGGGATCTTCCCGGATTGGGGCACGAACCCGCGTCCCCTGCATCGGCAGGTGGGTTCTCAACCACTGCGCCACCAGGGAAGCCCTAACTTGCGTTTTGATCAGACTCTCCAAATACATGAAAGGAAAGCAACTGGGAAGAAACTGAGTGGTGGGAAGAGAAGTATGTCTGAGACTATTGATCTTTACCGTATTGTTTGCTCCTTTCTTAGTGTACAAGACTGTCTTCTGCACCCTGCAGGTAAAGTTCAGGAGTTGGAGCTTTGGGTTTTGCCTAGGGAAACATGGAGTCAAAGTTTTAGAGCTGAATATGACTGTGGTTCAGAACTTTTTTTTAAAGGAATGAGCTCATGCAAACCCCCAAATTTGAGACTTCTCTAAGATGTGGCAGGTCTTCTGGTTTCCAGTACCATGACATTTCCATTTCACCACATCTAAATATTAGATGCCCACCAGTTTGCGTACCAGCCTTCCAACACACCTTGACAAACTTCCACACTTCCATTGGCCCTAAAACTAGTCCATGTGCCTGAGCTTTTGGTAATGGAAACAGCTTTCCTGTTATTTTCACGCACAGTGGAGTAGAAAAAAATATGTTAATCGGGTCTGTGATTTGTGAATGGTTTAAAAAGGTGGTTACTATGTTGGGTGTATCTAGTTTGTTTGTGTATCTAAGCACCGATCTAAAAAGATTTATTCCTCTTCATTATGTCAAGATTCCTAAGTGGCACCAGGTGAAATGTCAGACTGGGACATGGTTACGTTCCATGATGCGTTGCGAGATGTTAAAGAGAGAAGGATTTGTGTTTGTGTTCTATAAAAATCAGAATTAAAATCTCCTTAAGGGCAGGGATTTTTGTCTGTCTTGTTTACTGGTGTATGTCAGCACCCAGAACACTGTGGGCTCTGAGTCAATAATTATTGACTGAAAAACAGCTTTGCCATATGTCTTGATCTTTGCAGTAGAATTAGGTGCTAGAAATATTGTGCCCTGTTTCTATACTTATCAAACTGAGTCTCCTCGTCCCAACCTCCAACTTATTTTCTACCATAACATGATCAGAATGCACCAGGATATAATTGTCACTATTATTTCATTGATTACTTAGCAAAATCTACCTAACTATTTTTAATACCCAGTCAGTTCTGGGTGGAAAGCAAAATTAATGTTGGCACTGAATGCTTTAATATTTGGACTTGAATGAAAGTGTATAATATACATTATCTCTGATCAACATATCAACAGGTGCTAATTTTATCAATTTATTTGGCTGATAGGGTATTATTTCCTAGAAAGTTCTGCTTCCATTTTATAGTTTGTCTAATCAAAGAACAAAAAAGATTTTCTCTTGTCTATGACTTCTTAAGCTTTAGAAAAGGGGATGGATGCAGGAAGTCAGACTTGTCCCTCTATGAAGATAATTTTAAAAATCATCAATAAGCTGGGAGTTTAGGGTCAGAAATTATGGGATATATTGCTGTTCTAAATAGTAGAAATTGATAAACTAATTGGATTTCTTTGGAGATGAAAGGGACCCTGCTTCCCACTGCTCTTTTTGAGATAAAATAGACTAGTGATCCCATGATGCTAGATTTGACAAAATATTCACTAATATATGTTTTCTTCTTTAAAAATAATTTAAACTTCGAGTGAGCAAACTTCTTATTTTGGTCTGATTTTATTTTAAAGGTTGGAAATAGCCTGAAAATTTCTAACAGCTATCAATGTATACCTTATTATATTTTGGACATCTGACTATTAGATGAGATTTTTAGCCTATACTGAGTCTGAATATAACTTTTATAATTTTAATTTTTGTTCATAGGATTGTATACTTATTGTAGGAAAGACAAAAGAATTAAGAGTTCTGGAAGTGGTAAAATGTTGGTAAATACAAAAGATATTTTTCTTATTTAAAAAAATCTTTTAAAATAACATATTGTTTAAAGTCAAAATAACAACAATGAATTGTGGGGTTTATGACACATGTAGAAGTAAAATGCATGACAATAACAGCATAAAAGCTAAGAGGGAGAAATGCAAGTGTATGGCTGTAAGCTTTTTTACAGTATGTGTAATGATAAATGACATTAGGTTAGTGTGTGATAGGTTTCAGAGGCATGTTGTAACCCCTGATCAACCACTACAAAGGATAAAACAAAGAGGTATAGCTAATAAGCCAATAGAAAAGATAAAAGGGAATAAAAAATATTTAAGAGGAACAAGTACAAAGGACAGATGGGACATAGAAAACTATTAGAAAGATGGGTGATTTTTTAACCAAATCATAGTGATATTTGTATGTCAATACATAAATTATGTCATTTTATCACATAAAAAGCAGATTGACTAAAAAGCAAGACCCAACTATATCCTGTTTATGAGTTCCACTTGAAATATAAAGTCACAGATGAATTAAAGGAAAAGGATAGGAAAAGATATATCATGAAAACACTCATCAAAAGAAACCAGAAGACTTAATTTTGATGTCAAAGTAGGCTTTAGAACAAGAAATATTGCCAGGAATAAAGAGAGAGATTACATATTGATAATGAGATTGATTTACCAAAGGAACAGAACAACCCTCAGTGTTTATGCAACTGGCAACTCAGCTTCAAAACACAGCAAAAACAGAACTGAACGCTTTTTTTGTTGTAAGCTTCTAAGTTCCTCAACAGGGATTCTCTTACTACTGGAATTTTCATGGATGAGAAGGATTTACTGTATAATATTTAAACCATTCACACAGGTACTGTTTTTGTGAAAACTCTAATTTCCAACGTTAATGCATTAAAGAGTGTTAATTAAAACATTTACTCAAGAAATACCAACTACATACCAAGCACTTCATATATGTCATTTAATTAGCATAGTAATCCATGCTGCATGTAAGAAAACCTGGACTCAATAGGATTACATACTTGTCCCAGGTCACACAGTAAGGAGCATAGCCAAGATCTGAGCTCAGATCTGTTTGCCCCTAAGCCCGTGATGTTTCCACCACATAGGGGCTTGAAATATATACATATTTTTCATAACTATTATTTTGGTCTCCAGGTAAGTGATAGTCATCCTCTGAGTCAGCGAGGACAGGAATGCCATGTGTTGGTTAACTGCTCTTGCCTTAGAGCACTACTAAAAATGACCCCATTTATTTTTGGTGGGGACCCCATTCAGTGGGAGGTACAGAGACTAGCAGAATCTAATGACCTACAAGAAATGGAAAAATGTTCAGTAAAGCATACTCTGTAATTTCAAAAAATCTGTATTCAATACTGCCAGATTAATAGTTGTTAAGTGAATGGCTAGATGATATTTCTGCAGCCAAACAATAATATTATGAGGATTTAGTGTGATTCATTTATGTGTTTAAAAAGCTAAAGTGGTGAGATTTGTGGAAACTGTTGGTTTCTGGAATTGATAAAATCTGCCTACTGTAATATTTCCGTGATCTTATTAATTAACCAAGTTTTAAAAACTTGCTCTAGTAAAGGAAGTAGAAAAGAATCAAAGAAACACAGGAATCACATTGGTTGAAAAAAGTGGAGTTGAAATAAAAGGTATATGTTCTGATCGCAGCCATAATTTAAAAACTATTTTAAGGACCATCAAAACATCAAAACCTATGAAAGTCGTCTTCATATTCATATCTCAGACATGTTCACTCTTTAAATTTCATGGAACAGAGCTGGCAGAATTGACGTGTTGCTAAGGAAACATATCAAGCACAAACATAAAAAGCATAACAGGTTCAAAGGATTCTGGGGAGTTATTATAAAGACATAAAACCTGCCAAATCATTGGAACAATAAAAGTGGAAAATTAATTTCAAGCAAGACTAAACATTTCAACCAACTGCTGAAAGAATTTTGAAGACTATGTACGTACTGGGAAAAAGAGGTGAGGACTTTTAAATATCCAAGTGGTTAATTAATGAAGACTGAAGCCAAATGCAAGCGTTAGGAGTAAAGCAGAAAAATTTGGTTTCTGGTTTCACAAAGGGGAATTTGCTTTAATCAAATGTATTAGTAAGAAGGATGAGGGTTCAGAGAACAGGCTCCTTGAAGTGGTTGAAAAATGGACCAATATTCTAAGCTTTGAGATTTGATGCGTTTCTTGGTCCAAGTAAAACAAAACCAGGGTGTTAAAGGAAGTAGAGACAGAAATAAGAGACCCTTTTATGAACAGTTTTACAAGCACACTTAGTTCTGGAGAGACCCCCTAGGATTAGCCAGTATGATGGAATTATTTTAAAGGGTCTGGGAATGTACCAAGTGGCTTGCATACCAGTTGACATCACTCACAAGTAAAGTGTTAAAAAGTGTTTTGAGGGTCAAATGAAGAAACACTTGGAAGCTTACTTGATGAAGGAATGCCAACTGACTTTTTCAGATGGGAAAGAGATGCTTCACTTACTTGTCAAAATGACAGAAAAATTATTTCTGAGGCAGGAAAGAGGTGTCATAACACATCCTTTGCCTTTTGATAGTGGGCAATTTATTGAAATGCTTTACTGGGGTTAAAATGATCCTTTTTCTTAAAAGTGGCATAATGGGAAAATTGGTAGATTGAACTGAAACTTGCTAAATCGGAAGAAACAGAAGTCCTTTGTCAATGGAAGCATTGCTAGTTCAGAAAATCACTGTCTATCTCTAGAGGACTTTATTTTGGCAGCCGTGGGAACAGCCTCTCCTTTTTAGACATTTATGTAGAATTCCTCCGTAAGCACTGTGGGTATAGGCTGACTCATATATACATGATATGTGACTATAAGTTTCAAAAACTTATTTTTGAATAAAATTTCAAAGCTAAGGGAAAGTTAGTCCCGTCCAAGACATCACCTTGGCAGGCTCCATACTCATTTCAGGGATGCTGCCTTTGGACAAGTCATTCTTGGAATTTCTCTTGTGGAATCGTTCCGCAAGACCGTGGCAAACTTTAAAAATTATGTTTAACAGTGAAAAATTTTTCATACTTTGAGTGAAAATATTGTATTTGGGAAAGATCCAAAGAAATCAGAGTCTCATCCGGTGAAGAAAGTGAGTGATTAAAATGTTACTAATTTAAAAAATAATTGAGGTGTAACTATGAAGTAAAGAAAGTGATATTCTTTTGTGGCCTGTAACCTGGTTTTCAAAGTAATTCCCAAAGCATTTTAAACATATTTTGATCAGTGAGGTATGTTTGTAACAGGACAAAAGATTCTCAAGGTGACTGCCTTGAAAGCTAATTTTAGAATGAGTTCCAGTATGCTGGCTAGAAAGCCAGTATCGTGGTGTTTATAGTTTTAACTTATAAAGAGAGAGAAGTAGAGGGTAGTAAGGTCTAGTGAAAATTTCTTGGTGATTTTAAGACATGGGAGCAATGCACAGTTACATTTTTATAGAAAAATAAATAGTCAAGTTTTTGCTGTGGTGTGCTGTATAGGAAAGAGTATGATACCTACCAGAAGGCCAGAGTTGAGGCCATGTGACCTTGGATCAGTCACTCTGACAAACGGGAAAGGTGGGGAGAGAGGAATAAATTAGGAGTTTGGGATTAATATGTACACACTACTATATATAAAACAGATAATCAGCGAGGACCTACTGTATAGCACAGGGAACTCTACTGAATATTCTGTAATAACCTATATGGGAAAAGAATCTGAGAAAAGAATGGATATATGTATATGTATAACTGAATCACGTTGCTGTACACCTGAAACTAACACAGCATTGTAAATCAACTATACTCCACTATAAAATAAAAATTAAATTTAAAGTCAAAGTAAAAAAAAAATTTTTAATTAAAAACAAAAGAAAGAAGAATGGGAGAGGGAGGAAAGTAAAGAGAGGGAAAAGTAAAAAGAAAGAAAAGGAAGAAAAGGAAGAAAAAAGGAAGGAAGAAAAGGCCAACTCTTTCTTCATCCAATATAACATAAACTTGAAATTAGTGGAGTCATAATTAATGATGTTATGTCATATCTAACAAAACCATCAAATATAAGAAAAACAGAGAAGGAAGTGTCAATAAATAGCAGATTCTTAAGAGTGACAATTTTCAAGAACACCTGCTTATCTGCATATGTGCCTGTAAATATGTTCATTTATCAAGACAAAGCTCATTTTCCCAGTCTGTGCTATTGTCCTCTATGTGATGGACCATGGGAGTTCAGGATGCCCTTGAAATGTGTTTGTTCTAAGTAAGTATGAAAACTACAGCTTACCCGGGCCTTAAAAAGACTGTTTCACACAACTGGATTAAAAAGTTTAACACACACAAAAAATGGGGTTATGCTTACTTTTGGAAGAAGGGCCAAAATATTACTGTCCGAAGTGGAAAACATGCAAGCACACACATGAGAGAGCAATTGTGAGGTTCAAATGAGATATTGTATGGAAAAGCACTTGAGAAGTCTAATGCTTGGCAAATATAATTTCATAGAAACTATTTCTTGAGGAAAAAGTAGAAGCATATAAAGACACTGGACTTCCTTCTGCCTCCTGACTTCCTTGAAACATTAAGCCGTTGCTTTAATTTTTGCATAAAGAAAACATGAACGTTGTCACCATTTTTCTACATGTAAATGAAAGCAAAATAATACTCGCCTTCCAGTTATCACATGGAAATACAAATGAAGCGAATATTTGCGGCCACGCCTAGAAATAAAGGCCCTGTGTAAAGTGTAAGTTTATTTCATGTGAAGTGGCCGGGCAAGTGTCGGGCACATATCCAGGTTATAATGCGTACTATTTATGATTGGCGTGGTTAGTATTTGTGTACCACGGTTTGTCATTCAATCTAATACTTTCAAATATGCATATTTAGAACTTGGATTCAAGCATATTTTCTAGTAAAAACCCTGATATTTTATTTCCTTAATACATTAATTGTAGACCAGAAGATCCTAGAAAAGGGAAAAATAACCTGCCTTTAGCAACAGAAACGTCCACCAAGTCATGGCAAATATGACTTCAGTAACATGAATTATTCTGAACACAAAAGAGTCAGAACAAAAGCCTGATTTTCATATTTCTGAATTACATATTGAAATTGAGCACATAAAAAATAGAAACATCATGCAAAATGCCCTGAACTTAAGAGATATTTTGCATTTGGCATGGAAAAATCCTCAGACGGCTGAAAGAATGAAATTTTGTCTTTACTCTTTCTTCTCTATTACTGGACCAGGCTAGTATGTCTTATAAATCAGCCCGTTATGCCCAGGGTAGGATATTGAATCGTCTCTATTCAATAGTTAGAAAAATGTCAGTAATACATTTTAGAAGAAGTCAGACCCTTTCTTGGTCTCTCTAATATTCTCCAATGTGCAGCCAGTGATTCCATGGGCTGGACTTTGCCATGTGAAAATTCAAGCTCTGAGATGCAGTGGGAAGGAAAGAGGACCCTGCGCACACTGGCACACAAGGCTGATGCCACAGAAAAGCCAGCTCGTTTCATCTGACAGAGTCCAGAACCTATTTTTTTTTTTTGTGCATGTAAATGATTTTTATTTCAATCATTTGGAATGAAATTCCAGATTTCAGTCAAACATGCCACATGTTTAAAATAAATTGATAAGCTGCAGAATGTTTTAAATGTATTTATCCATTCCTTCTTTTCTTTCTTTCTTTTTTTTTTTTTTAACATCTTTATTGGGGTATAATTGCTTTACAATGGTGTGTTAGTTTCTGCTTTATAACAAAGTGAATCAGTTATACATATACATATGTTCCCATATCTCTTCCCTCTTGCGTCTCCCTCCCTCCCACCCTCCCTATCAGAACCTATTTTTATTTACTTATTTATTTTTTAAATCTTTATTAAGGTTTCAGTGTACCAAGGAGGTAGACACACTGCAGGCTAGACCATCACATGTTAGCAGTTCTCTCTCTCTACCACATGGAATGTTTCCAAAATGTCTTGTCCATTTTTTTTCTGAAGCCAGTGGTAAAGGGCTAGAACTACAGTTTGATGGGATGAGAGCAGGAGCTCACTCTTCACTTCATAGACATTTCATGACGTGTCCAACTAATTATTGTGAGAAGTATTTGCTTCTTGGTCCTGGTAGAAGTATTCTCAGTGGATGTATGTAAGAGAAATAGCCTTACTTGTATATTTTAAATCTATTTACAATATAGATATGTATTTAATATTTATGCGTTAATTTGAGTAGAGGGAGGGTATTTGCTACGTTCGGCAAAACTTGGGCAATCTCTGTTAGGTGGAATCCAATCCATGCCAAGAATGACTGGCTAGAAGGGTTGGAAGAAGTTCAGATGAGATGTTAGGCTGATTGAAGCCCAAACTCTTTTATAGATAAGGGGGTAATAAAACATGTTCATGGGGCAGTGTGTTTATAGATACTTACTTGCCTAGCTCAGAGGATTAGGAGTTTATATAAGATAAAGAAGAGCTTAATGATTTTAAAGACAAAGCTGCATGTTACTATTCTGTTTAAAATTTAAGGAATGTAGGGGAATTGGTGAGGGTAAGTATATGTAATCCAGGAAATTGCTTTTGAGTTAACTAATGGAGTATGCTTTGTGTAATGTATGGAGAAAAAGCATCAAGGATAAATTCGTGATTTATAAGGCATAAATACTATATTAATGTTGCAGGTTTGACTTTTAAAGGCTTTAAATTTCATTTTGACACTTGAAAACATTTTTAGAAAAAAGGCAACGTAAAAATAATAATGGTGACTTAAAAAACGGCATCGAGGGCTTCTCTGGTGGCGCAGTGGTTGAGAGTCCGCCTGCCGATGCAGGGGACACGGGTTCGTGCCCCGGTCCGGGAGGATCCCACATGCCGTGGAGCGGCTGGGCCTGTGAGTGGCCACGGAGCCTACGCGTCCGGAGCCTGTGCTCCGCAACGGGAGAGGCCACAGCAGTGAGAGGCCCTTGTACCGCAAAAAAAAAAAAAAACGGCATCGAGTGTATACTTTTGTCCCTGGGAGACTAATGAGAGGAGGTGAAAAGAAGATACTTATCTTCATACTGTTTATTCATATATTTATGAATTCCCACTATGGGTCAGGAACTATTCAAGGTGATGAAGACATAGGAATGAACAAAACAGACAAGGCCTCCAGACATCTTATATTTTTGTAGGGAAAACAGACAGTAAACAAATGGCAAGTCAATATGTAGTATGTCAGAGGGTGTTAGAAAATACTTGTGGAGAAAAATAGCAGACATGTCAGTTTTAGGTTGGTGGGTGGGTAGGGATTGTTACATTTTATATAAGGTGATCAGGGAAAACCTCAGGTCAGAGGTCTGAACACCTGTTAGGTGCCTCACAGATAAGGGCTCTGAAGGAGCTGAGGGCACAAGCCATATGCACATGTGGGAGAAGCCATTCCACACAAAGGGAAGTGAGTATGAAGACTTTAAAAAAAAGTGGATACATTTATATGTTGTAAGATGATTGTCATTTTAGTGTACAATTAGGACCTCTATCACATTACATAAGTATAAGTTCTTTTCAGTGGTTGTAATAATTAAGTTCTAGTCTCTTAGCAACTTGGTGATTATAATACAATATTGTTGTCCATATTCACTATATTGTGGACTAGAGATCTAGGACTTATTTACTACTTGTTGCAAGTTTGTGCCCTTAAACGACATCTGTCCCATATCCCACCTTCCCTCTCCTGCTGACCACCATTTTACTCTCTGTTTATAAGAGTTTGGCTTTTTTAGAATCCACATCTAAGTGATATCACATAGTATTTGTCTTTCTCTGTCTGACTTATCTTACTTAGCATAATGTTCTCAAGGTCCATCCACGGTGTCACTGGAGTATGAAGACTTTAAGTCAAGAAAAAACTTGGCCTGTTTTAGGAGCACATAGCTGTTCAAAAAAATTTGCTGGAGTGTTACATAAATTAGTGCACATGTATAAATAGTACCTAGGCATGCCGGCCTCTAGGTCTGTTGTTGAGTGTGCATTCTTCTTTATTAAGGCACCTGAGAAATGGGCTTTCATAGAGAAATTTTGTCCTAGTTCTATTTAGGGCTTTTTCTTTATTCATGGACCTAGTTCTTTGCTACACACTGATTTTCTTACCATAATACAAACTGTTTTTGAGTACTTAGTATGTGCTGAATATAGTGCTAAATTATGTACACACATATCTTAATGATTTTCTCAGTCTTTTTTGCCAAGAAATCAAGATTTCTGTTTTTAAAATCTTTTTAAAAATTTAATTTGTATTTTATATTGGAGTATAGTTGATTTACAATGCTGTGTTAGTTTCAGGTGCATATCAAAGTGATTCATTTATACATATATCCATTTTTTTCCAGATTCTCTTCCCATATAGGTTATTACAGAATATTGAGTAGAGTTCCCTGTGCAATACAGTAGGTCCTTGTTGACTATCTATTTTATATATAGTAGTGTGTATATGTTAATCCCCAACTCCCAATCTATTCCTCCCCCCACCTTTCCCCTTTGGTAACCATAAGTTTATTCCTGAAGTCTGTGAATCTGTTTCTGTTTTGTAAATAAGTTCATTTGTATCATATTTTAGATTCCACATATAAGTGATGTCATATGATATTTGTCTTTCTCTGTCTGACTTACTCCACTTAGTATGATAATCTCTAGGTCCATCCGTGTTGCTGCAAATGGCATTATTTCATTCTTTTTTATGGCTGAGGAATAGTCCATTGTATATATGGACCACATCTTCTTTATCCATTCCTCTGTTGATGGACATTTAGGTTGCTCCCATGTCTTGGCTATTGTAAACAGTGCTGTAGTGAATATTGGGGTGCATGCATCTTTTTTTTTTTTTTTTTTTTTTTGCGGTACGCGGGCCTATCACTGTTGTGGCCTCTCCCATTGTGGAGCACAGGCTCCGGACGCGCAGGCTCAGCGGCCATGGCTCACGGGCCCAGCCGCTCCGCGGCACGTGGGATCTTCCCGGACCGGGGCACGAACCCGCGTCCCCTGCATCGGCAGGTGGACTCTCAACCACTGTGCCACCAGGGAAGCCCCCCTCACTGTAGTTTTGATTTGCATTTCTCTAGTAATTAGCAACGTTGAGCATCTGATTTTCTCAGTCTTGAAGGCTGAAAGTCATCGAGGTTAAGTTGTCCAGTATCAAAGCCCGCAAGTGGCTGAAACAGAATTAGAACTTTGTTCCTCAACTGATGCCACATTGCAAACAAATTCACTGAAGCTCAGATTGAACTTGTAATTTTCTTGTATTTAGTATCATGTACAAACTGAAAAAGAGATCTCCTTGCCTACAGTTGTTAAAAATTTAGCTTTAACATAAACTTCATTAATTTCTGTAGGTATATCTTTTCTAAATTATATTCTTTGGAAAACTATTCCAGAAGATTTTAAAATAATTTTTATATGAAAAATGGTCCCATGGCCAAATAATTTTTAGAAACACTAGTTTATATGAAGATAAATAAGCTATTTGACTGCAGAGCTTCTTAGTCTTTAAAATGCTAATGTGCATTGAACATCTGCAGGAAGTGAATGTTTTCAAATTATTTTATCATGGAGGGGCTGTTATGAAGATATGTAATATCTCAATGAACTAATTTATATAGAGCACAGTTTTGGAAATGTTGCTTAACTATCTCAGTTCCTGTGAGCTACTACCCAGGTGCATTCAATGCAACGGGTTTACGATGCTTCCGTGAGAATGCACTCTGGTTATTGCTTACAGCAAAATATTTTCTTTCCTGTGCTGCCCCAATTTGAAGGAACTCCTATAACTCGAATTTAGGTGGTCAAATATAATATACAGGGTGAGTGACATTTAGCTTTCCCTCCAATATTTAGAAATCCCTTAGTTTTGATGTGTAGGTTGTACTTACAAATATATCTATCTCTTTTATTCCTTCTTACTCATTTTCAGTAGCTGGGAATAAAGAAGAGACAAAGATACGTCCATTTTCTTCTTCTTTGTTTTTGGCTGTTTAACTGTTTCTCATCTCTCTTTGTGCAGCTTGGTCTTTGCTGCCTGATTCGAGAGTCATTCAAGTAGGACTATCCTGGTCTCATAGGTAACATCACAGTTTACTTCGAGAACAAACACTTATATCTTTGGCTTTTAAATGAGCCTTCTGTTCATCAGTGGTACCTAGCTTGGGCTTTGGTGTAATTTAACAACAGAAGAGAGGAATGTACAGGAGACATTTCCAAAATGTACTACATCCTTTTCTTGGGTTCCTACTCTCTGGGGATCCCGGTTAGCTTGGAAAGCCTTACTTTCAAAAAACATTTTTTCACTCTGCAGAGTTTCTCCAACCACGAGGTCAGCAGAACCTAAGATGGTGCCCTGAATTACCGTTCATTTATTTCCATTCTGTTACACGTTTTCTACAAGTTAAGAGTTCCTTGGGGCTAATACTGTTTGTTAGAGCAAGTTGGCTCATTGTTTCTGGGCAGATTTCATTTTCCATTTCTCCAGGCTCTTCTTCAGGAAGCGTGACAGCTTCTGCCCGCCCTGGTTTTTCCTCTTGTGCTCCCGTGTCATGGTGTCCTGTGGTTGTGCGTTGTGTGCCACCTGAGAAGCGACACCTGGGCACAGCATACTGGGACCCTAGGGCCTGGGGAGATTTCCACAGGTCCATGTGCTTTCCCTTGCACGCATCTTCCAGGAATCAAACCCACAATGTATTACTGGTAGGAAACCTCTGTTCATCCTCCTCAAGAAATATATGCAAAAGCTGGCCGTCTCTTCTCTCCCTCACATTTTAAGAGTGATTCACACTAAGGTGGTGAGGGCTGGATATGGTCACCATGGGCTGACACCTTTCTAGAAATGGTAACTGTTGGCAAGACCCCAGCAAGGTTTCGATGAAGCAGCCCCTTATTGGCAGGAACTTCAGGCAGCATGGATGTGGCCTCGGACTCGGTCAGCTGGTCCTGTTGGCAAAGCTCCCACTGGCTTTCAGCCGACTAGCTCCTAGCCAAGTCCTCTCGGTGGTAGAGGGTGACAATGCTGAGAGTCGCCACAATTCCTTCAGAAAAGTTCCTCCAAGTTCTGTGAAGTCATATTGGCAAAGCAAGTCTATGCTAGCCTACTCTCCTGTCCTACTCAGTTCCCTTTCATTCATAAAACTGTCCAGTTTTTGAGCTGGGAAAAAAAGAAGTCTCTAAGCTCAACTCCTTATTTAGTAACTGTGAGATATGGACCTCAGAGAAGTGTCCTGATTGCTCAGTGTTACGTGAGGAATCAGGGCTCAACCAAGACTGGGAGCCTTCTACCTGCCCCTCCCCCCGCAACTCCAACCAAGTCCAAGGCCGTTTCTACCAGTTGCACTGCCTCAGAACGCCCTGAATGTGAGCCCTGCCGCATCAGTTAGGGTTCTTTGCAGTAAGCAAAGGAAAATGACTGACTAAGTCAAACAAGGGAGAAGACATATCCTGGAGATATAATGGATTGCTTAGAGAATTAAACCAAGATTTGGAAAATCAGGCCTTAGGACAGACAAAACTTGAGAAGCTACGGGGACTTCACCTCAGAAATCTGAGGCCCAAACCTCTGGGTGCTGCTTTTGGACCCTGTGGGTGCCCTCTTGAGAGTGGAAATGTCCGGAGAGCATCTGATTAGCTGATCTGAGCTCCTGTACCCACCTCTACATGTGTGTTTGTATCTGAGAGAAAGAGAATTTGTATTTTTATGTTGTGAGGGCGAGGAGGGTGCCTTACTGTGGTTGACAACCCCAGCAGAACCATATATACAATGGAATATTAGCCATAAAAAGGAATGAAATGGGGTCCTTTGTAGAGATGTGGATGGACCTAGAGACTGTCATACAGAGTGAAGTAAGTCAGAAAGAGAAAAATGAATATCGTATATTAATACATATATGTGGAATCTAGAAAAATGGTACAGATGAACCAGTTTGCAAGGCAGAAATAGAGACACAGATGTAGAGAACAAATGTATGGACACCAAGGGGGGAAAGCGGTGGGGGGTTGGTGGTGGGATGAACTGGGAGATTGAGATTGACAGATATACACTAATACGTATAGAATAGGTAACTAGTAAGAACATGCTGTATAGAAAAATAAAATAAAATTCAAAAAAAATAGTATATTCAGTAACCCTAAGGTAATGTTTTAATGCTTAATTCTTTGTCTTAGTAAGATTTAGAAAATCTAATAATAAAATTCTTTAAACAAATTTTTTTGGGAATTTCCGCCGCGTTTATGGTTGTATGGTACGTGGGTGTTGCTGTTCATGGACTGGAATGTAACAGGCACCAGAGAATTCCTGCTCTGTCCCCTGGTCCTGGAACTTGCGACCAAGGTAGCATGTCCCCATATCCTTGTTTAATGGAGAGATCTCAACCAAGCTTCGTTGCTGCTAGCCCCAAAAGCATTTGATTTGTCTGTGAGAAGCTGAAAATCATCTTTTAGAAAGTTGCGCTTCGATTCTCTACCCCCTACCCGCAAATCCCTTAATTATGCTGTAGAAGTTGGGGCTTTTTGAACATCTCTCTCACAATCTGGTGCTGACTTAACTGCATAATGACATTCTATTTCACTGGTATTCGAAGCTTTCCTAAACTTTGGAAGAGCAACCCATACCTTGGGCTAGGCCCAGGTCACTCTTCTTTCTCTCTTGTCTTTCTCAAAGACTGTTATGGCCTCAGGAACTGAGAGAAGTGGTTTTCTCTTAAAACAGTGTCTCCACAAAATACTAAAGCAATGAATCTGCTGATAGCCAAAGCCAGATATGTCAGGAAAAAAGATGAGGGCAGTAATAAGCAAGTCTCTGCCTATTCTGCTCACATGTTTGCAGCTGGAGCGTTTAAGAAGCGTTAACAGATGAATCCTCTGAGTAAAGAGCACGTCTTGCCACCTGTGAAGAACATTATTCAAGTCCCGACAAAACCTTTGAATTCAGAAGAGTGGGATACACTTAAGGAAGAATTCAAAGAAAAGGCTAACTTTGAAAATTGGATCATTTCACAGATGGTTAAATGCCATATTTCTGTAGTTGTGGCCAAATCTGTGCTGGCATAGGTAGCTGCAAAAAACAGTGGTATTGTAGGCTATGATTTGCTGGTCAAGTATTTGTATCTCTGTGTTTTTCATAAGCAGACATCGAAATTATTGATGTCTATGAAATCATGAAAGCCAGATACAAGCGTTTAGAAGCTGGAGGGTACGCTCTTCTCATCCAGGGATTAATCCATACAGACAGATGGAGAGAGGCCTTGCTGCTGTTAGAGGACATCAAACAAGTCATGATTCCTTAAAAAAAGAACTATAGTGACTGTATCCAGGGAGCCCTCTTTCATCAAGATGTAAGTGTAGTTTGGAATTTGTATCAAGAGTTGTTAGGTCATGATATTTTTCCTATGTTGGAAACATTAAAAGCCTTCTTTGATTTTGGAAAAGACATGAAAGATGATCGCATTCAAACAAACTACATGACATTCTATTGTATCTAAGAAATAGTCAGCTATATCCTGGGGAGTCATTTGCCCACAGTATAAAAGCATGGTTTGAAAGTGTTCCTGGAGAACAATGGAAAGGACAGTTCACCACAGTCCAGCAAAGTCGTCAGTGTTTGGACTGTGGAAAAACTGTAGAGTCTATTCACCTGAGTTCAGAAGAGTATGAATTTCTCAAGGGAAAAAATCATGAGGGATGCGATAGATGGAGGTGACCAATGCAAAAAGACAGCGCCTCAGGAACTTGAGATTTCAGAACTTTGTAAAGTACTGTCCTCCTTTTGATATTGTCATTGATGAGCTCAGTGTTGCCGAAATGTTTCCTAAGGCTCGTGACTCTCAAGTTCTCTTGGATGTGGTCTCTCAACTAGCCAAGCAGAATCTTCAAGTGCTGGTCCTGGGCCGGAAGCATATGTTAATGCAGAATTCCTGGTGGAGGAAGGATGATATGGAAAATGTGCAAAAGCAAGCCAGCCTTTTTTTTTTTTTTGCTGACAACATCTCAGAGGATGTCGTTCCTTCTGTATGCCACAATGCACTCAGGGAACCACTGCAAGTTTATCACAAAAGATCTGATGCGGGACCACAAGGCCTGTGTTCCTGATGCCAAGACCCAACACCTGTTATTTAAGTGGCAGCAAGGACATCAGCTAGCAATTGTTTGTAGGCATCCGGGATCAAAAATAACTTTTCAGCATATTCTCATCTTTGACACCCTGGTGCAAACAACTGGAGGCTCGTGGCACATACCTTACAATGACGACCTGGTGGAAAGATATTCCTACGAAGGGCCAACCAAATGGCTTTGCCTTCACCAGAAGACATAGACTCTTACCCCCATGCTAAACTTGTGTTTGGGTGTCCTCCCGGTTGGCATCAGAGCTCTTAAGTTGACGCTTGTTTAGAGTATTGCTTCTATCCTGTTTGTCCTGTTTGGTCCAGTTGGTTTGCATATCAGTAAATTGATTTTTAATAAAAAAAAATTTTGTGGGGAGGACTTCCCTGGTGGCACAGTGGCTAAGAATCTGCCTGCCAATGCAGGGGACACAGATTCAAGCCCTGGTCTGGGAAGATCCTACATGCCACGGAGCGACTAAGCCCATGCACCACAACTACTGAGCCTGCGCTCTAGAGCCTGCGAGCCACAACTGCTGAGCCTGTGTGCCACAGCTACTGAAGCCCACATGCCTAGAGCCCGTGCTCCACAACAAGAGAAGCCACTGCAACGAGAAGCCCGCGCACCGAAATGAAGAGTAGCCTCCGCTGGCTGCAACTAGAGAAAGCCCGTGCACAGCAACGAAGACACAACGCAGCCAAAAATAAATAAATAAATATATATATAAAAAAATTTTTTTTGAAGACAATTTAAAATTTAAAGGAAACAAAGTGCCTGTCTAAAGAAGAATTGGAGTGGGCTGCTTAGAAAATCCTCAGCTATTCTGAATTGCTCTCCTTTAAAGTATATCCCATAGAAGAGATAATACTGACCAACTCTATTAGACCTATCTGAAAATAGGCCATAATTTTTACCTTTTTTTCCTCTGTTTCTAAGACTATATGGAATATTTGAGGAGAAGATTGCCCTCTTCCAAGAGGAATATGAATGGCATGGTAGAGTATTATGTAGGTAACACATTCTATATTAAAGTCTTATATCCCCTTAAATATTTTATAAGTTTCAGTAAAGTGTATTCTTTTGGGAACTGAAACATTATGAAGTACCCAGAAACAATCCTGCTTGTCAGATCAGAGAGTTGAACATTAACTTTTTGAATGCATTTAATTATCTGTGGAAGCATTTAAACACAGTGGACTTAGAAAATGATAACATGGAAACAAAATGTACGTATTTTGATTTCTTCATTTTTTTATTGAGATAAAATTCACATAACATAAAATTCATCATTTTAACCATTTTAAAGTACACACTCCTGTGGTTTTTAATATATTCACACTATTGTGCAACTATTGCCACTAATTCTCAAACACTTCTATCACCCCCCAAAATAAGCTCTATTCCCAGTGCTTCCCACCCCCATCCCCTGGCAACCACAAATTTACTTTCTGTCTCTACGGATTTGCCTAATCTGGACATTTCATATCAACTGAATCATACAAAATGTACCCTTTCGTGTCTGGCGTCTTTAACTTAATATAATATTTTCAAGATTTATCCAAGTTGTAGCATGTATCACTACTTCATTACTTTTAATGACTGAACAATATTCTGTTGTATGTACATTTCATTTATTCATTCATCAATTGACGAACATTTGAGTTGTTTCCACTTTTTGCTGTTATGGTTAATATTGCTGTGAACATTCATGTACAAGTTTTTGTGTGAACATATGTTTTCAGTTCTCTTGGGTATATACCTAGGAGTAGAATTGCTGGGTCATATGGTAACTCTATCTTTAACTTTTGGAGGAAACATCAAATTCCATAGTGGCCAAACCATTTTACACCCTCACTAGCAATGTATGAGGATGAGGTTCCAATTTCTCCATAATCTCCCCAACATTTATTTCTGTTTTATTTTATTTTAGTTAAATTATAGCCATCCTGGAGAATATCTCATTGTAGTTTCGATTTGTACTTCCCTAATAACTAACTAATGTTGTTGAGTATATATTAATTTTTCATCTACACCTTTATGCAAATGAAGCAACAAATGTAATTGAACAGAAAACTCAAGCAGTGTATGTAAATTAACATTATGATGCAAACATCATGTCAACATGCTGCAATTTCTAGTCTGTAACATTTACGTGTGTATCTCCTGTAGACCTCCAATTACATATATGAAGATAGTCTCATTAAAGCGGGTCTTAGTGTCTGGGATTTTCAGCTGACTGTGACACAGACCTGAGTGACTTTCTGAAAAGAGACGGATCTTTCAGGAATTGTTAGAAGCCATTTCAATACTGAACACAGGAAATGTCCCAGACATAAAAAGTGGACTGGATGACTGCATTCAATAACTCTTGATGCTCTCTTTATAGTTTTTCCCCTTCTTCTCTTCCTGACTGGGTGTCGACTGTCACCTGACTTTTCTTTCTGTTCTGAGTGTAGCTGTCCACTTTCAAATATGGGCCCTGAAGCTCTATTCTAACAATCTGTTGAAAAGTTGTTTAAAATAATAGCAAATAGAGGCCGAGTGGTTTCCTTGATAAGATTACATTAGGGCTTTAGAAGATGGATTATGCAATGACTGTTTTGACTGTTTAGTTATTTCTCCCTTTCTGTTACTAGTTTATTTTTGGAGACCTGACACCGGGTATTTCATTGCAAATATTCCAGTGAACTTAGTGTTTAAAAACACCTACTAGTGTGGACTTTTGACACCTCCCGCTTTTATGAAGCAGGCTTTTTAGACTATAAACCAGGAGTATTTAACTAGGGAAATTTTCAGACAAGGCTAAGATGGTCTGATGTCCCAGCAAACATTTACTGTGGTGCTACCTAGAGGATCTGATGTCTGTCTTGAGTTCCATGAGCCTTATGGTGTTAATTACCACTTTTAGCAGATGTTTGTTGACAGTTAATATACTCAGTCGTTACTTGTTCTTTTCAGAAGTAATTATAGATCCTGGTTGCACTCTTAAATTAACAGCACATACAAGAGCTGTTCTCACCTTTTAACCACCTGCACCCCCCAGGCCCCCCTAAGATGGATCTGAGTTGTGATAAATGTTACTTTGGGGTTTAGGGTGATACATTTTCCTATCCATGCATACTTGTAACTACTACCTTAAAATAGGATACAAACACTTTTATTTTTCCTTACTCAGGTGTAAACAAGTCACTTATGTAAGTACTGCTGTTTATCTTGGTGGTTTTGTTCTACTGCCTCTTTGCTATGGATAGTCTGTGATGTCTATATAGTCAGTTTTGGGAAGGTTCATTTTCTTCTCTGAAGAAAAATGGTGCTCATGAATGATTTAAGAAAACTGTATTTAAGTAACATTATTTATAGTAAAGCTACGTTGTTTTATCCTACACCATGGTCAGGCTAATACTACCTGATATTTTGTTCCTACACTCCACCCCTTATCCAGAAAACTACCAGCTCTTATTGTGATGATGGTGGAAAGAAATGATAATGATGCTTTGACTCATTAGTTCTTCATTTAATGAAGTCAGATGAAAATGGTAAGTAGCGTAAATCATGTCTAAACAATTTAGAAAGTGTTATCTCCAAGGGAAATAAAGTCCTTTGGCAATAATTTACAAGTTGTGTGGAGAAGATGCTATGAATAACAGATTGGCACATGAAAATTTTATTTTCCGAAGGGTTACACCTCCTCTCAGATTTCTACACATCTGTTTCTTTCTAAAGTTCACCTGATCACATGCACAGGTTTCAAAGTATGTATGATTACTAATCTCGTTTGATGTAGAGATTGCCAAACACAAGGATTGACGGACATCTCAAAAACCGAAGGTCTGAACAAGGAGTGAGTATGACTTGGAAGAGACTTAGGAAGTTATAAAGTCATGCAAAAATAGTGAACTTGAGCAATGGGTAAGAGGGAAAGCCATCGGATTGAAGAAATATTGTTACCATGCACAGAGAGAAAGAGAGAGAGAATTGCAAGAAGGGTGAGATGCAAAAGCATTATTGTGTGTGAGTAGACGTAGGTGAAAGATAAGGAGAGAAAACAAGTTTCTCTTACCTGAGTTGTCCGTCATTGGCCTAAAGTGGTTCTTGGTGTTATTAATAGTGAAGGCTGACTTCTTAAGGAATTTTTCCCCCCTGATATTTAGACCGAAGTTTTTTGGGTTTTTTTTTGATTTATCTTCCATTTGCATGGAAAATTCATATCATCTAGTTATGTTTTATTTATAAAAGCTTGAAATCTTTGGGAACAGCATTTCCTTTAAAGAGTTTAGTTATTAATAAAAAGTAAATAATGAAACAAATTGTTACTGTTTCTTAGACAGTTCGATAACTTTTTCCAAGTTAAAAATGTGATCTAATATTGTAAAGCCAGTGTAAATACATGTACCAGACATCAGCAGGATCTTTGCTTTTACTGAAATGATATTGTGTGTAACATTGTTCTCTAAATCTACACCACTGATTGTAACTGCTAGAGCTAAGGGTATCTATTAAGGATTCATCAGAGTTTTAGGAAGGCAGTATATTACACTGGTAAAAGTGTATACTTTGGCATCAGACAGCCTTCAGTTCAAATTCTGATTCAGTCACTCTCTATCTGTAACTTTGGGCACATTACTTTGTTTCCTTAAACCTTCATTGCCTACTTTGTAAAAAATATATATATATATATATATATAAAAGTATATATATAAATAAATATATATAAATATATATATAAAAGTATATATATAAATAAATATATATAAATATATATATATATATGATGCTTGTAAAGCATACAGAGTTCCCTCTGTATGGTGACTGTTCATAAGTGTTTGTATTATGATGACTATTATCATCCTTTGTCTTTCCTCTTCTGTTACTTAAAAATAATTAGTAATTCTCATCTTTCACTTTTCTCATCTGCTTCTCTTGACACCTCTTTCTTCTCATTCATATATCATTATTTTTTAAACACTTTTATTGGAGTTATAAAACATTTTTATTGGAATTATAAAACATTTTTATAATTGCTTTACAATGGTGTGTTAGTTTCTGCTTTATAACAAAGTGAATCAGTTATACATATACATATATCCCCGTATCTCTTCCCTCTTGCGTCTCCCTCCCTCCCACCTTCCCTATCCCACCCCTCTAGGTGGTCACAAAGCACCGAGCTGATCTCCCTGTGCTATGCGGCTGCTTCCCACTAGCTATCTATTTTACATTTGGTAGTGTATATATGTCCATGCCACTCTCTCCCTTTGTCCCAGCTTACCCTTCCCCCTCCCCGTGTCCTCAAGTCCATTCTCTAATAGGTCTGCATCTTTATTCCCGTATATCATTTAGCAGGACTTTGAATGAAATAGATTTATCAATTTTAGAACCACAGGACTTTACTCTAGATGTCTGGCAAAGAAAGGGGAGCTGTTTCTATGGAAAATATCACCAAATTTCAGTCTCAGCTATTGTTTCACTCACAGTGGCTGATATAAAATCAAAACTGAGACATGAAAATAAGTAGAAAAATATGATTCATAATAAAAATAAAAAATATGAGCACACTCACAAAGATGTTGGAATTAGTAGTTTTTATACTGCACATATATTATGAATTAAGAATTTGCTAATTAAAGTGGACCTTTTAAAAATAATTAACCATATAAATATTATTTGGAAGCTGTTTGCCTAAAAATTACATAAACAAAGTATCTAAATGACAGGTCTAACTTTTAATAATAATATTGATAGTAATCATAATAATACTCAAAGACTAAGAAACAATAGTCTTTTTAGGAATAGCACTAGTTGTAATATAGTTAATAATACAGTGATATATAAGCACAAGAAAATTGTATAGAATCTTGTAGGTATTTGTTGTACCCAAAACATTAATTTAATATTTCATGATAGTTTGTATATGAACATATATACATGAGTATTTTCTTCAGTATTTAAAGGAAAAGATTGCTTCCCACAGACCTGTATGAATCTGTGTATGCTTCATGTTCTGTTAAAAGCAAACACAACCATGAAGAAAATTGCACTGTTTAAATCTCAAGACTGCTTGCTTGTTTGGTTGTTAAATTCCTTGCTATAATATAGACCAATTTAGTGTTTGCAACGTTCCAGGATAGTTTTCTGCAATGACTAGGATTTCTTAATAAATAGTAACCTGGAAAAAAATGTAGGAAATGTTATGGGAAGATGATAAGTGATAGTTTGATAAAGGCATTACAGGAAATGCTCCTGATTCCAGGAGGCAAGAGAGAATGACAGGGCCAGCTTGGGGTGTGGTAAAGTAGCATCAGAAGTTCTGCCACTTTCTCTATGTATGATCTTGGGAAGGTCCAGCTACCCTGGAGCCTCAATTTCCTTATGTGTAAAATGGGGATAATAATACCTGACCCCCCAAACTGTTATGATGATGGCATCAGATTGCGTTTGTAAGTAATTTAATAACAGGGACAGGTACACACACTAGATTCAACCAATAAAGTGAAAATTAACCTTTCCACTGAAATGGGGTTATAAGAAATTCTATTGTTTCCATCCTGATTTACTTAATCTCTCTATACAGATGAGCAGTCCTAAATCAGCAGTTTACTTGAGGAAAACTTCCATGGAAAAGTCATTTCTCTGTAACGTCATCCATTAACATGAGGTTGCAGCTCTGGCTTTTCAATGAGGCTTTGCTATTGGTTTTATTGATTATTAGTACACGCTTTTTTCATATTAAAACCTATTTATTATTTTCCCAACATGTAATCTGTTTTGATAACTGAGGTGAATCACAAAATTTTTGCATAAGAAATGAGCTTCTACATTCAATTTCTTAAACAAGCCAGGCATTCAGCACACAACTTTAATGAAGTTATTTGCCTAGAGGCAAATCAATAATTAATTTCCCCACTCAAAAGATATGACTTGGGTGTTTCCCTTAAAGCATGCCAATTACAAATAGAAAAGTCAGACTATAAAAAGTATATATTTATTGACAAGTTGGAAGATGTTGCCAGGCTCTTTTATAAGCTCTCTGAAGATTATTGCTTTGTTTGAAAAGAACTTTTAATGACCCTTGATCAGGATGCTGAAGTCTTAGCATTCTATTCCTACTTTGTAATACGCACCCAGCTCGCACTGATAATTCCCCCGTAGTTGTGGTGATTAGGGAGAATCACAACAGACGATTGATAAACTTGCTATGAGATGACTATGGTGGAAAGAACGGCTCTGAATTATTCTAGTTAATTTAACCCCTATACTTGAGAGAACCAGTGGCACTGGTGGCTATGAAGTATTTGCTAATATAAAGTGATAAGTTTTAGCACATGTTCTTAACAAACCTGAAACTGAGTTGGGAGAGTGAGGAAAATTCAACTTGTATTCAATTTAATTTCCAAAACTATGAGTTTATCTGAAGTATCATGCTAACAATTATTTTCCATCTGCTCACTCTGTGCTGGCACCACTGGCCTCCTCTCTGTTCTTAGATAAGCCTCGGAGCCTTTGCACTTGTTATGGCCTCTGCCTGGCCTGCTCTCCTCCCGTATATTTGCATTGGCCCATTTCTTTACATCCTTCAAGACTTTGTTCAAGGTCATTTTCTCAGAGTTGCCTCCTCTGATCCCTATACTTAAAATTATACACCCCAGTACTCCCAATCTCCCTTAGTCTGCTCTGTTTCTTTCCAGAGCACCAATCTAATTATCTTCCGAAGCACTATGTATTTAGAAATACTTATTTGTTTATTGTTTTCTCCTCTCTCCCATCAAATGTAGACTCTAGGAAGCCAGGGAATTTTATTTGTTCTATCCAATGCTGTCTTTCCAGCACATGGAATATTGTCAGATACCTAATGAAAACTGAATAAACATTTGTTGAATAAATGCTTTAATAAATAAAGAGATTAAATGTACTAGCTTGAGCACCTGGAAATGGCTCTAATTGATTATTTGGCTGCTTGCCTCAAACCTGGACTCATCAATGGAAGGTGTCTGATGAAGTTAAAATACCAGAAATTAATTGGTACCCTTTTTTTTTCAGCCTTGTGGTGTGGATTGTGGGAGTTCCCTGGCCAGGGATTGAACCCGGGCCACGGCAGTGAAAGCACCAAGTCCTAACCACTGGACCACCAGGGAACTCCCAATAAATTGGTACCTTGTAGAAAGATAAATCCAAAGAATTTAGGGAGATTTGATATTTCGCAACTTTGTTCCTTAAGGGGATAATAGAAAACACTTCTAGACATTAAGAAATTCATTGGTGAGGGGAGTGCAGCATTCGTGAAAAAGACTGCAGTGGTTAGCATCTCTAGGAGGGGATGATACCACCATGTACATTGGTAACCTTGGTCGACTGAGGGCAAATTAGCAGCACTTAATAAGCCAAGGAAGGTGGTGTGGTTCTGTAATAATCACCAGGGTGAGATTGTTAATAATAAAGTTTGACACACAGAAGACTTTGGAAGTGGCTAACTGATCATGCGGGATTCTAGGACTGAAATTGATGATATCCTACTAAGGTCCTACTTAAAAAAATCTCTAGGTTTGGCAGTGTCCTGAGTGACTCACTACAATGGAAATTCACAGTCCCTCCCACACTTGCCTGACCTGAATCAGATCATAGACTCAGAGCTCCTTAAATGAAGGGAAAGATCTGTCTCATTGAGGAAGAACCCTGCAGCAGTCTCAAGTATATCTTCCTTCTAGTTGTTTTCTAGCATTTTATAAAGTGTGTATTACTGGTGATTAACTTTCTTATTTGATCCATAGGTAGCAGATCAAAGTTGTGACTGACTTGATAGAGAAGGACTGACTATCTCTCAGAGATAGCGATGGTGGCTGAATGATTGTGGGTATTCACTTTTGGGGAGAAGACGCACATGCTTTAATTTGGAATATAGATATTTTCTTTATGTCAGATATGGACATGCTATTGTTGCTATTGCTATTGTTGGAATTATATGTATAGGAAGAAGGTTGTGTTTGGGTGGAAAAGTCCAAGGATTGGGTTATTGATGGTAGTTACTTACTACTGATGCTCTGTCAGCAACCACTCCTATCACGCTCCAGCCTGTGTTCTATATCAATCATCTTTGAGTCTCACTGCAACTCCTGTCTCTTGTTTATGAAATTTTTCCACTCTCTGAAGTCTGCAACATATAGTCAATACTACACAATTTAGTCCTTAATTATATACTGACTTTTTTTTTTAACATCTTTATTGGAGTATAATTGCTTTACAATGGTATGTTAGTTTCTGCTTTACAACAAAATGAATCAGTTATATATATATACATATGTTCCCATATCTCTTCCCTCTTGCGTCTCCCTCCCTCCCACCCTCCCTGTCCCACCCCTCCAGGCTATCACAAAGCACGGAGCTGATCTCCCTGTGCTCTGCGGCTGCTTCCCACTAGCTATCTACCTTACGTTTGGTAGTGTATATATGTCCATGCCACTGTCTCACTTTCTCCCAGCTTACCCTTCTCCCTCCCGATATCCTCAAGTCCATTCTCTAGTAGGTTTGTGTCTTTATTCCCGTCTTACCCCTAGGTTCTTCATGACATTTTTTTTCTTAAATTCCATATATATGTGTTAGCATACGGTATTTGTCTTTCTCTTTCTGACTTACTTCACTCTGTATGACGGACTCTAGGTCTATCCACCTCACTACAAATAGCTCAAGTTCATTACTTTTAATGGCTGAGTAATATTCCATTGTATGTATGTGCCACATCTTCTTTATCCATTCATCCGATGATGGACATTTAGGTTGTTTCCATCTCCGGGCTACTGTAAATAGAGCTACAATGAACATTTTGGTACATGACTCTTTTTGAATTATGGTTTTCTCAGGGTATATGCCCAGTAGTGGGATTGCTGGGTCATATGGTAGTTGTATTTGTAGTTTTTTAAGGAACCTCCATACTGTTCTCCACAGTGGCTATATCAATTTACATTCCCACCAACAGTGCAAGAGGGTTCCCTTTTCTCCACACCCTCTCCAGCATTTATTGCTCCTAGAATTTTTGATGATGGCCATTCTGACTGGTGTGAGATGATATCTCATTGTAGTTTTGATTTGCATTTCTCTAATGATTAGTGATGTTGAGCATTCTTTCATGTGTTTGTTGGCAGTCTGTATATCTTTTTGGAGAAATGTCTATTTAGGTCTTCTACCCATTTTTGGATTGGGTTGTTTGTTTTTTTGTTATTAAGCTGCATGAGCTGCTGGTAAATTTTGGAGATTAATCCTTTGTCAGTTGCTTCATTTGCAAATATTCTCTACCATTCTGAGGGTTGTCTTTTGGTCTTGTTTATGGTTTCCTTTGCAGTGCAAAAGCTTTGAAGTTTCATTAGGTCTCATTTGTTTATTTTTGTTTTTATTTCCATTTCTCTAGGAGGTGGGTCAAAAAGGATCTTGCTGTGATTTATGTCATAGAGTGTCCTGCCTATGTTTTACTCTAAGGGTTTGATAGTTTCTGGCCTTACAATTAGGTCTTTAATCCATTTTGAGCTTATTTTTGTGTATGGTGTTAGGAAGTGATCTAATCTCTTACTTTTACATGTACCTGTCCAGTTTTCCCAGCACCACTTATTGAAGAGGCTGTCCTTTCTCCAGTGTACATTCCTGCCTCCTTTATGAAAGATAAGCTGACCATATATGCGTGGGTTTATCTCTGGGCTTTCTATCCTGTTCCATTGATCTATCTTTCTGTTTTTGTGCCAGTACCATACTGTCTTGATTACTGTAGCTTTGTAGTATAGTCTGAAGTCAGGGAGTCTGATTCCTCCAGCTCCATTTTTCGTTCTCAAGATTGCTTTGGCTATTCAGGGTCTTTTGTGTTTCCATATAAATTGTGAAATTTTTTTGTTCTAGTTCTGTGAAAAATACCAGTGGTAGTTTGATAGGAATTGCGTTGAATCTGTAGATTGCTTTGGGTAGTAGAGTCATTTTCACAATGTTGATTCTTCCAATCCAAGAACATGGTATATCTCTCCATCTATTTGTATCATCTTTAGTTTCTTTCATCAGTGTCTCATAATTTTCTGCATACAGGTCTTTTGTCTCCTTAGGTAGGTTTATTCCTAGATATTTTATTCTTTGTGGTGCAGTGGTAAATGGGAGTGTTTTCTTGATTTCACTTTCAGATTTTTCATCATTAGTGTATAGGAATGCCAGAGATTTCTGTGCATTAATTTTGTATCCTGCTACTTTACCAAATTCATTAATTAGCTCTAGTAATTTTCTGGTAGCATCTTTAGGATTCACTATGTATAGTATCATGTCATCTGCAAACAGTGACAGCTTTACTTCTTCTATTCCAATTTGAATTCCTTTTATTTCCTTTTCTTCTCTGATTGCTGTGGCTAAAACTTCCAAAACTATGTTGAATAAGAGTGGTGAGAGTGGGCAACCTTGTCTTGTTCCTGATCTTAGTGGAAATGCTTTCAGTTTCTCACCATTGAGGACGATGTTGGCTGTGGGTTTGTCATATATGGCCTTTATTATGTTGAGGAAAGTTACCGCTATGCCTAATTTCTGCAGGGTTTTTATCATAATTGGGTGTTGAATTTTTTCGAAAGCTTTTTCTGCATCTATTGAGATGATCATATGGTTTTTCTCCTTCAATTTGTTAATATGGTGTATCACGTTGATTGATTTGTGTATATTGAAGAATCCTTGCATTACTGGGATAAACCCCACTTGTTCACGGTGTATGATCCGTTTAATGTGCTGTTGGATTCTGTTTGCTAGTATTTTGTTGAGGATTTTTGCATCTATGTTCATCAGTGATATTGGCCTGTAGTTTTCTTTCTTTGTGACATCCGTGTCTGGTTTTGGTATCAGGGTGATGGTGGCCTCGTAGAATGAGTTTGGGAGTGTTCCTCCCTCTGCTATATTTTGGAAGAGTTTGAGAAGGATAGGTGTTAGCTCTTCTCTAAATGTTTCATAGAATTCGCCTGTGAAGCCATCTGGTCCTGGGCTTTTGTTTGTTGGAAGATTTTTAATCACAGTTTCAATTTCAGTGCTTGTGATTGGTCTGTTCATATTTTCTATTTCTTCCTGATTCAGTCTTGGCTGGTTGTGCATTTCTAAGAATTTGTCCATTTCTTCCAGGTTGTCCATTTTATTGGCATAGAGTTGCTTGTAGTAATCTCTCATGAACTTTTGTATTTCTGCAGTGTCAGTTGTTACTTCTCCTTTTTCATTTCTAATTCTATTGACTTAAGTCTTCTCCCTTTTCTTCTTGATGAGTCTGGCTAATGGTTTATCAAGTTATCTTCTCAAAGAACCAGCTTTTAGTTTTATTGATCTTTGCTATCATTTCCTTCATTTCTTTTTCATTTATTTCTGATCTGATTTTTATGATTTCTTTCCTTCTGCTAACTTTGGGGTTTTTTTGTTTTTCTTTCTCTAATTGCTTTAGGTGGAAGTTTAGGTTGTTTATTCGAGATGTTTCCTGTTTCTTAACGCAGGATTGTATTGCTATAAACTTCCCTCTTAGAAGTGCTTTAGCTGTATCCCATAGATTTTGGGTCGTCGTTTCTCCATTCTCATTTGTTTCTAGGTATATTTTGATTTCCTCTTTGATCTCTTCAGTGATCACTTCGTTATTAAGTAGTGTATTGTTTAGCCTCCATGTGTTTGTATTTTTTACAGATCTTTTCCTGTAATTGATATGTAGTTTTATAGCGTTGTGGTTCGAAAGGATACTTGATACAATTTCAGTTTTCTTAAATTTACCAAGGCTTGATATGTGACCCAAGATATGATCTATCCTGGAGAATGTTCCATGAGCACTAGAGAAAAATGTGTATTCTGTTGTTTTTGGATGGAATGTCCTATAAATATCAATTAAGTCCATCTTGTTTAATGTATCATTTAAAGCTTGTGTTTCCTTATTTATTTTCATTTTGGATCATCTGTCCATTGCAGAAAGTGGGGTGTTAAAGTCCCCTACTATGAATGTGTTACTGTTGATTTCCCCTTTTATGGTTGTTAGTATTTGCCTTATGTATTGAGGTGCTCCTATGTTGGGTGCATAAATATTTACAATTGTTATGTCTTCTTGGATCGATCCCTTGATCATTATGTAGTGTCCTTCTTTGTCTCTTCTAATAGTCTTTATTTTAAAGTCTATTTTGTCTGATATGAGAATTGCTACTCCAGCTTTCTTTTGGTTTCCATTTGCATGAATTATCTTTTTCCATCCCCTCACTTTCAGTCTGTATGTGTCTCTAGGTCTGAAGTGGGTCTCTTGTAGACAGCAAATATATGGGTCTTGTTTTTGTATCCATTCAGCCAATCTGTGTCTTTTGGTGGGAGCATTTAGTCCATTTACATTTGAGGTAATTATCGATATGTATGTTTCTATTCCCATTTTCTTAATTGTTTTGGGTTCGTTATTGTAGGTCTTTTCCTTCTCTTGTGTTTCTTGCCTAGAGAAGTTCCTTTAGCAGTTGTTGTAGAGCTGGTTTGGTGGTGCTGAACTCTCTCAGCTTTTGCTTGTCTGTAAAGTTTTTAATTTCTCCATCAAATCTGAATGAGATCCTTGCTGGGTAGAGTAATCTTGGTTGTAGGTCTTTCTCCTTCATCACTTTAAATATGTCCTGCCAGTCCCTTCTGGCTTGCAGAGTTTCTGCTGAAAGATCAGCTGTTAACCTTATTGGGATTCCTTTGTGTGTTATTTGTTGTTTTTCCCTTGCTGCTTTTAATATGTTTTCTTTGTATTTAATTTTTGACAGTTTGATTAATATGTGTCTTGGCGTATTTCTCCTTGGATTTATCCTGTATGGGCTCTCTGTGCTTCCTGGACTTGATTAACTATTTCCTTTCCCATATTAGGGAAGTTTTCAACTATAATCTCTTCAAATATTTTCTCAGTCCCTTTCTTTTTCTTTTTCTTTTTCTTTTTCTCTTCTTCTGGAACCCCTATAATTCGAATGTTGGTATATTTAATGTTGTCCCAGAGGTCTCTGAGACTCTCCTCAGTTCTTTTCATTCTTTTTTCTTTATTCTGCTCTGCATTAGGTATTTCTACTATTTTATCTTCCAGGTCATTTATCTGTTCTTCTGCCTCAGTTATTCTGCTCTTGATCCCATCTAGAGTATTTTTAATTTCATTTATTGTGTTGTTCATCGTTGTTTGTTTTATCTTTAGTTCTTCTAGGTCCTTGTTAAATGTTTCTTGCATTTTGTCTATTCTGTTTCCAAAATTTTGGATCATCTTTACTATCATTATTCTGAATTCTTTTCAGGTAGACTGCCTATTTCCTCTTCATTTGTTAGGTCTGGTGGGTTTTTATCTTGCTCCTTCATCTGCTGTGTGTTTTTCTGTCTTCTAATTTTGCTTATCTTACTGTGTTTGGGGTCTCCTTTTTGCAGGCTGCAGGTTCGTAGTTCCCATTGTTTTTGATGTCTGTCCCCAGTGGCTAAGGTTGGTTCAGTGGGTTGTGTAGGCTTCCTGGTGGAGGGGACTAGTGCCTGTGTTCTGGTGGATGAGGCTGGATCTTGTCTTTCTGGTGGGCAGGTCCACGTGTGGTGGTGTGTTGTGGGGTGTCTGTGGACTTATTATGATTTTAGGCAGCCTCTCTGCTAATGGGTGGGGTTGTGTTCCTGTCTTGCCACTTGTTTGGCATAGGATGTTCAGCACTGTAGCTTGCTGGTCATTGAGTGAAGCTGGGTGCTGGTGTTGAGATGGAGATCTCTGGGAGATTTTCGCCGTTTGATATTATGTGGAGCTGGGAGGTCTCTTGTGGACCAGTGTCCTGAAGTTGGGTTTCCCACCTCAGAGGCACAGCACTGACTCATGGCTGCAGCACCAAGAGCCTTTCATCCACTCGGCTCAGAATAAAAGGGAGAAAAAGTAGAAAGAAAGAATTAGTAGAAGAAGGAAGGAAGGAAGGAAGGGAGAAAGAAAGGAGGGAGGGGGGAAGGAAGGAAGGAAGGAAGGAAAAAAAGAAAGAAGATAAAGTAAAATAAAGTAAGATAAAATATAATAAAGTTATTAAAATAAAAAAATAATTATTAAGAGTAAAAAACCCACAAAAACAAACAAAAAAAACAGATGGGTAGAGCCCTAGGACAAATGGTGGAAGCAAAGCTATACAGACAAAATCTCACACAGAAGCATACACATACACACTCACAAAAAGAGGAAAAGGGGAAAAAATCATAAATCTTGCTCTCGAAGTCCACCTCCTCAATTTGGGATGATTGGTTGTCTATTCAGGTAGTCCACAGATGCAGGTACATAAAGTTGATTGTGGAGCTTTAATCCGCTGCTTCTGAGGCTGCTGCGAGAGATTTCCCTTCCTCTTCTTTGTTCGCACAGCTCCCGGGGCTCAGCTTTGGATTTGGCCTCGCCTCTGCGTGTAGGTCACCGGAGGGCGTCTGTTCTTCGCTCAGACAGGACGGGGTTAAAGGAGCCGCTGATTGGGGGCTGTGGCTCACTCAGGCCGGGGGTGGGAGGGGCACGGCGTGCGGGGCGGGCCTGCGGCGGCAGAGGCCAGCGTGACGTTGCACCAGCCTGAGGCGCGCTGTGCGTTCTCCCGGGGAAGTTGTCCCTGGATTCCGGGACCCTGGCAGTGGCGGGCTGCACAGGCTCCGAGAGGGGAGGTGTGGACAGTGACCTGTGCTCGCACACAGGCTTCTTGGTGGCGGCAGCAGCAGCCTTAGCGTCTCATGCCCGTCTCTGGGGTCCGCGCTTTTAGCCGCGGCTCGCGCCTGTCTCTGGAGCTCCTTTAAGCAGCGTTCTTAATCCCCTCTCCTCGTGCAGCAGGTATGTGGGGAGTTTCTTGCCTTTGGGGAGGTCTGAGGTCTTCTGCCAGCGTTCAGTAGGTGTTCTGTACGAGTTGTTCCACGTGTAGATGTATCTCTGGTGTATCTGTGGGGAGGAAGGTGATCTCTGCATCTTACTCTTCCGCCATCTTCCCAGAAGTACTGTCTTTTTCTTAACGAATTTTATATATAAGTGCTTATACCCTGCTTGATATATTATTTTATTATTTTATTAAAAAAATTTTTTTTGATGTATTATTTTAAAATGAGAATATCTTACATTCTCTTTTGTACCATGCTCAATACCTCTGAACTGTTAATCTAATGGAAGTTCCATTTTCATAGGATATCTTTTTTTCTATTTCACACTCCTTTATAATTTAGACAAGCAAAGCCTCAACTGAGTCATAGCAACTCAGTCACAAAAGCTTAGTTATAACAAACCAAATAGATAAGTCTTGACACTCAAATTCTGAAAGTCTGGGAAAATTAAAATGCATCAGCCTTTCTGGAAAGAGATCAAAGTACCCATTCGTTATTTTATGAAAGTAACCAGCAGAGGGAGCAAAAGAGATGTTTAAGTGTCCTTGTTTCTGCTTGCGGACCTTCCAGGATGGTTGCTCTCTAGAGCTAGGCTATGTTTTTAATATATATTCCCCGTCATCCCAAGGCAGAAATTCTTCTTTATAATTACCATGCACCTGTGAAGTCAGTTCTGAGAGATTCTACCTACAGGATTTCTTTCTACAATCTTGAGTCCCGTGAAAACCTCTAAAGCTACTAGGTGAAAACTCAGGACTAAAATTTTAGGCCTTCAAAACCCTAGGTAGCTTAGGAACTACATCAAAGGGATTTTGAATGTGTAAAAAAAAAAGCTTTCGAGCTATCACTTAGGATAAATGATAATAAATTTTTTCTATTATCTGTGTTGTCTGAAACTTTTGAAGAGATTTTCACACATACTCTACATTGGAGATTTTACTGCATTCACAATAAAATTGTATTTTATATTCGATCAAGAAAATAAATAGAGAAGGTCCTTCTGAAAAGAATCTTTCAAATATATGTGTTTAAGTATATATGTATACACATACAGTACCTATACTGTACATAATGTGTCTACATTCCCATTTAAAATGTCTATCAAAACATTATAGGCCAAAAGAGCTTCTCATTACCCTGAGCATTTTGGTTTACATAATTTTGTCAAGCATAATCATGAAGAAGGCCAAAGAGTTGTGTGCGGCTTACAACATCCCTTGCAAAATTTTAGGAATGTCATTTCTTGAATTCTTTGGATGAGCTCAGTATGAGGGCTCCTTGGATGTATAAGATCTAGTTTCCCAAACTGTTCCTTGAATTTAATAAAGTTATATTAAAGTACAGCCACAGGGGAAGTGAAGAAGCAAAAAAGAAGAAAAATCTGTGATAATGCAGAGCTAATGTGAGTTTAATGCAAATCATTTTATTCATCTGCTGAAGGATATCAGAAAAAGGAAGCATTTCATTTTTAAAGAGAAGATAATGATAAATAATGTCTGTGTAGTTTCTTTTGTGTTGGGGATGTATAAACTCTTATATCAACAAGATATAACACGAACTTGGGACTTTCCAGATATCCTGGCATGCTGGACATCTTCATCATTTTAATAACTTTTTACTTTAGGTAGGATTATGTTAGATTTAGTTATTTGAGTTGATCTTCAAAAAACAAGTCGTACAGAGATTCCCCTGACTGAGACTAATGAGATTATTTTTATGAGGGAGCAGATTGGATAAGTGTGTGTGCGCGCACCCAAGTGTTTGTGTGACTGTTCAGCAACAGAAATAACTTTAATATTTGCTTCTTCAAGGAAGAAACAAACTTTCTTACTGCTGTGAAAGTCTTTTTTTTCCCCTGTTGTCTCTTTCTATCCTGTAGTGAATTAGTTTCTATTAGAATGTGGTCATTCCTTGTGCTGGAGGTATAAAATCACAGGGTAACCTGACCTCTATAGGGGATACCTTGTCTGTCTTCTGGCTGGGTAGCTGGGTTGTGCAACTCATGGAAAGAACAAAGTTAAGGCTTGAGAAGAACACTCCACAGAGAGTTTTGTAAGAACATCCAGAACAGAAACAAATAAACTAATGACGGCATTCTTTTCATGAAAGACACTAATAAAGCAAAGTTTGAAAACTCAAAGTCAAAAAGCATCTTTTACTTGAAAAGAATTTAAAGCCCTAGGGAGATTTAACTGCTTGGTACTTCTTGGTTAATGTAGGTTAAAGAAGCTCATGGTTTTAAGTTTTTTGGTGGAGTTGGCATGGATAATATTTGAACTTGTTGAAGTGACGCAGAGATTGGGAGAAGGTACCAGAAAAAAGGTGGTCTGGTGTGGTTCAGTGAGTTGGCTTGGACTAGCAGTCCAGAGATGTCAGTTCTAGACCTAACTTTATCACTTAGTGATTGACCGTCCTTGGCCAGTTCAGCACATTTGTTTCCTTACGTGCTAAATCTCTTACCTCTTCTTACAGGATAACATGATCAGATGGAGGAACTTTGAAAATACCTATAAAAATATGAGCTATCTTTATAAAAATTACTTGTTGATATTAAAAATACTCAAGTAGATGAGCATTATGGCTTTTTAAAATGCATTTTTTTGTGTGTGTGTGTGGTACGCGGGCCTCTCACTGTTGGGGCCTCTCCCGTTGCGGAGCACAGGCTCCAGACGCGCAGGCTTAGCGGCCACGGCTCACGGGCCCAGCCGCTCCAAGGCATGTGGGATCTTCCCGGACCGGGGCACGAACCCGTGTCCCCTGCATCGGCAGGCGGACTCTCAACCACTGCGCCACCAGGGAAGCCCAAAAAATGCATTTTTATTATACTCTAGAATCTATAGTTTGAAAATAATAAAACTTGACTAGGACTATGCCAAAGTGCTCTGATCTTTGGGAATAAGATGGGAAAAATGCAATATTCATTAGAACCTTTATAGTGGTTAGGGAGATGACCTTAATAGGTTATCAAATTCATAACCTCGCACAATGGACCAAGTTTAAGCCAATTTAATTAAGCGAGATTTTCCATTGTTTACCAAGAAGACCACAGCCAGCCAGGACTCCATTCCAATACAAGCAGTTTCAATATTATGCAGTCCTTTCTTATGTAATTCTTGATTCTCAGGCCAGACTCACGTGGGGATAAAAATAGAATATTATGATTGTTGCCAGTTGGTATTTCTCTGGCACTGTTCCTATTCCCCATGTGAGAACTCTAGACCACACTTATACGTCTACTAAATAGTTGTATGACGTTCTTCAGATGTATGTCATCTACCATCAGCAAATTTATCCTTTTAACCACCCAGTGGCATCCTCTGTTCTACTTTCTTTGTCTCTTACCCTGACTCCTTATTCTATGCTCACTGCCTTCTGGTATTAAAAACAGCAGCTTTATTGCCAATGCTGCCCTATGGGGATGATTCTAGAAGCAATAGCGTCTGTGCCCAGGCTGCCAGTGCCTGTCGCTGAGTGTCTTGCTGAATCTGTCACAGCAGCAGCCACCAGTGTCTCCTACTATGGGGGGTGAGACTGGCCCCGGTGCTGCTGGTGCTTGAGTGATGAAAGTCTGTCTCAGCTGTTCTTGTTTTCCCTTGTTTCTCAGTGGATGCTTCCACATTCTGGTACTTGGCCGTGAGCCTGCAAGCTCTGGGATGAGGGAAATAAGAGTGATTGACATTGAGGTGTCCCCCTAGTTATCTCTTCCCTTTGATTCTGGCACATCATTCGTGAACCAAACATGTGTGCTCAGTTCCTTTTCTCTGTAAGTTTTAGCCGAGGAAGGGTTTTAATCTCCCACGTAATACTCCCTACTAGGCACCCCGTAGCACCCTGCTAGACACAGGTGAATATTGTTTAGGCTAAACTGATACACTTACTGTGCCCCAAATACCCCAATAAAATCTCTAGATCATGCCAACTTTGAGCCTTTTCCCTTAGTTTGATTCTTAGAGAAGACTCTCATGTTTATATTAGTACTTCATATGCTTATGGGCCATGGACAGCCCTCTCATCCATCATTGCTGCCAAAAATATCCATCTCAGTGTTTTTAAGTAAGGGTGTTGTTTTATAGACTTTTATTTATCTTTGTGGTTGTAGGCTTGAAGGCTTCTTCAACGTATTCACAAAGTAGGACGCCTTATTCTAAAATGTAACCTCTCCCTTCTACAAGGTTTCTTTGTTCGTCGAGCCTAAAAGACGAGATGAAGCATTATTTATGGGGTCCTAACATAACCCCTGCTCTCCGTATGCCTAGTGTTATTGGATTCACATGAAGCATGCATGCCTTTTAAATGATGCATAAGAATGAAGTGTTATAGCAGGCTCCTGGTTTACCCTGGCTTGTAGTTTCCCGAGAGATGCCAGAATTGGCCAAGGAACTCCTTTTTAAAAAGATGGAAAAAATTCCATGGAAGACAAACATAGATCACTTCAAAAGTCATTTTTCTCCCATTTCTCTTTGGCTCTTCAGTCCATAAATATCAAAGACCACTTTCAAAAGGTACACATACCATATTTATATTGGAATATAATAGCAGGGGTTCTGAGAACCATTCAGACATTTAACAAATGTCAGTTTGAAACAAATGATTTTATTCCTGGCTGGATAAAATCTCCAGTAGACATCAAATTTGGAGGCATCTCTTAAAGATGATATGTCAATTCATTAATATATGTCAGAAAGCAGATTGACATGTTTTGTCAATATATTTTGGTTTCCCTGATTTATCTTAGTATATTCTAAAGGGTCTTTCTTTCATAGAGATCCCATGAGGTATTCCTGGAAAGAAGGGTTCCATGGTCAGTTAGTTTGGGAAAGGCTTCAAACCATAGTCTCAGAGGTCCTGCAGCAAAAATAAATTTGCTTAACTCATTTAACCCATCTAGTCCCAAACTAATTTGAGCATAATAACCAAACTCTCTCTTTTTTAAAAAAAAAAAAAAAAAGGAACATATTTAACACCTTGTGGAACACAATTTGGTAATTATTGCTCTGTTCTTTTTTTTTTAAATAAAGATTTTTTTTTGATGTTGACAATTTTTAAAGTCTTTACTGAATTGATTACAATATTGCTTCTGTTTTATGTTTTGGTGTTTTGGCCTCAAGGCATGTGGGATCTTAGCTCCCAGAACAGGGATCAAACCTGCGTCCCCTGTATTGCAAGGCAAAGTCTTAACCACTGGACTGCCAGGGAAGTCCCTATTGCTCTGTTTTTTTGTTTGTTTTTTTTTTTGTTTTTTTTGTCGTACACAGGCCTCTCACCGCTGTGGCCCCTCCCATCGCGGAGCACGGGCTCCGGATGCGCAGGCTCAGCGGCGATGGCTCACGGGCCCAGCCGCTCTGCAGCATGTGGAATCCTCCCGGACCGGGGCACGAACCCACGTCCCCTGCATCGGCAGGCGGACCCCCAACCACTGCGCCACCAGGGAAGCCCCCTATTGCTCTGTTTTAACCTCTCTGGCTAACTCTTTGGACTGAATGGGTCATTTATTCCAATTTTCCCTTCCATACATGTTTCAGGTATTTCACTGGTTCTATTTAGTCAACAGGAGTCTTCACATGGCCTACACTTTTAACCTCATTCTACTCACATTTTCATATGTATTTTTCACACATCCTTCTCTGACAAAATAGAATTGGGTTTTCATCATAGGGTAAGACAAATGTAGAAATAATTGAAACTTGTGTTTTGTAGGTGAGGCTTAGGCATTCTCTTAGGATCAGGATGGTGCTGAGCCTGGCTGTCTCTTCTCTGGTAAAATATAAAATATGCGGGCTTCCCTGGTGGCGCAGTGGTTGAGAGTCCGCCTGCCGATGCAGGGGACACGGGTTCGTGCCCCGGTCCGGGAAGGTCGCACATGCCGCGGAGCGGCTGGGCCCGTGAGCCATGGCCGTTGAGCCTGCGCGTCCGGAGCCTGTGCTCTGCAACGGGAGAGGCCACAGCAGTGAGAGACCCGCGTACGGCCAAAAAAAAAATATATATATATATATATATATATATATGTAATATGCAAGACAGGCCTCTCAGAGAAGCAATGAACTCAACAGCTGCAAGAAACTAGATACCATCTAGGCTGAGTCTTCCATTTGTGCCAGGAATCAGAGGCCCAGGTTATCAAGGTGACTGGCCTCAGCTTAGGCCACAGTTGTAGCTGAGCTGGATTTAAGCCTGATTTCCTGACTCTTAGTCCTTTAACTTTTCTAATAAATTTGAGGCCTCATAGACCTCTGGTGGAGTAGTTGGATCTTATTGCAAATTCACCTCTGCTATTTTCACCAAGAACAAAAGTCCACAACTGTTGTCCTTGGTTTTGAAAAGCACAGCTATAGAGCTGACAATGCATACCATGTAGTAAACATGTTCTCCAAATATTAAATTCCACCCAAATATTTCTAAACAAAAAAGTGTGTGTTTTGCCTGTGTGTGTGTGTTGTCTCTGTGTATGTGTAGGTGGTGGTGGTGGTGATGGGGTGGGCAGGATAGGGGAACGCACACTCTAATTGACTTAACTAGACTAAGAATACATTTGTTCTGAGCTTCCAGGAACAAAATAAAATGAGTAAAACTGTCATCCTATTCGAATAATTGTTGAGTATTTTTTCTTAGTCAATTTCTTTTTTAGGGAGCTATTAAATAGGCTATGAAATAGGTTGGTGGTGAAAGATGAGCGGGTAGCAATTATTTCCCCATGTCCTCACTGACTTGCATAATGCTAACTTTTCTTGGTTGTATACAACCTAACTAAAAATGCAGATCCAGTGACTAATGTCCCGGGTGTGTCAAAATGCCAGGAAGGCAGTGTTTGCAACTCATCTCTCTTCTTCACATTTCCCTCTCTTTCTAGATTAGTTTCCTCTCGACTCATCAATCTAAGTCCTTTCACAGACAGATACAGATTCTCTTGCAAATACCTGGAGGGATCTCCACTCAAGTATTTGTTGGAGGTCCGTTGGGTTGAGTAGAGATTTTAACAGGGAAATAAACACTGCAGAATTATGTACATCTGTGTACAAGTTATTTATGGGAACAGTCACAGTGACTGAAATAATGGATGCAAAGAAAAGTAATTATGAAACAAATATGACACTGTTTGGATACAGCAGAAGATTCCATGACTTCCCTCTTAATTCTTCTCCATTATGGTTGTGTTTATCAAATCTCAAATAATCAGAAAAAAATTCTGAAATTGAAAGTGGTTCCCAAGGACTGGCTATACATAGTTACCATTATTTTCAAGGCAAGGACTCTTATTAAAGAAAATAAGAGAATTATATTCTGGCCCATTTACCAAAACATGACATGATATTTGAGAATTAAAAAGTATAAATAAGAATAAAAGTTGCTTTTTAAGAATGCGTAAGAAATTGTAATTATTAATCACTACAGCATTGACATGAATTAGAAAAATAATAGTAAAACACATGAAGGGAATAGTATTCAATTCATTTACAAGGATAGCTTGGAGTTCTTATAGATTTATAGTATATCTCTTAGGATGAATCTAGCTGCCAAGAGCCTGGGAAGACTGGATTTTGGCATAAAGACAATACTTCATGCAACTTTTGCTGGTTTTATCACCTCTTCTTCCAGAACTCTGTAGAATACCCTTTTCATGAAATCCCTTTTAGACTCTTCTTTCTTTGGCACCCTTTCCCTGAATTTCACTGTTTCCACCACTCCCGACCACCACATGCCAGACGATGATCGATTCTGTCGGTTCAACGTCTCTCAGATCTGTTTTGGGGACCAGAAGTGTTGCAACGACACCTTGTTAGTTCCCCTTCCTCCGTTCTTGATTTATTGAATCTGTTCTTGAAACAGCTACCAGAGTAAATGTGTCTATAATAATAAAATGCACTGACTGCTTACTCTATTCCAGGCACTTAACATACATCAGGCCTTTTGATTCTCATAGTAATATCATTACTCCATTTTGTTAGACAAGGAAAATTATGGCTGAGAGAAACCAAGTTGCCAATGGTCACACAACAGGAAGAGGCAGAGCCAGAGCTGAACCTTTAACGTCTGAAACCCCATTTGCATCTCTAACTACTACACCACACTGCTTCTTCAAGCCAATCAGACGGCATTACAATTTGTGTTCATTTTGATGTTTCTGTCACTCATGAAATTGTCAGTTTGGGAAGGCAGCAATTTTCTCAGTAAGATCTTTTTCCGCTAAGTAGAACAGTAAAGGAAAACTATGTGACATGTTTTTTTATGGCTGTTTTCTGGTATTGACTGTTAATTAAGCCTATCCCAAAACCAGGCGTTTCAATGGTGCAGAGAGACAGCGCATGGATTGACGTGTAGGTCAGAGGTGTGTGAGTGGTAGAGAAGATTAGATCTTTAATGAACTGTGGTTGCTTAATTCAGTTGATTAAAGCACCATAGGAATGAAGTCACGTTTATGGATTCAGTGCCTGTGTGGGTCCGTTTATTTAGTCACGCTGCACCCTTGACCTCAGCCCACCTCCTTGCTAATGCATACTATTAGCTGAAAGCAAAGTGCAATGTGAATGGAAAAGAGCAAATCCCTCCTCACACTTGGAAAAAATTACTCAACAAGCATGTCCTATTGACACTGGCAAGGAAGCCGGGCAAGTCATTAAATCTTTGTTTTCAGTTCTTCTGAAAAATTCATTATTTGACAAAATGCCATGAATCATATACAAATTTGAATCCCCTTTATAAAATTGCTTTAACTGCATTTTAACAAATGAAACATTAAGAGATAGATTTAGGTGAAAATAGAGTAGAACCTATACTGATAACCTCAGTTTTACAAAGAAAAATTTATTAACGTATCTAGATAGGAACGGTTAATAGCTATTTGAGCCTTTTTACTTGAGGTGTTCACATCTTCCTGGTTCTTAAATTCTTTTCATCAGAGGCGAATGATGGTAACCTGTGGTACCAGGTTTTCATATTCTTGAAGTAGAGCTGTCATAATTGGAGAAAAATAAAGGAAACTCAGGTTAATATTTTTTCAGACTGTTTTCTTCCTTTCCAGCCAAAATAATAAATAGTCCACATAAACGAACCGCCACCATCTTTGAGGTGCCGTAACTGAAAGCCGGTTTAATTGCTGTTTGCCACCTGTTGCTTTTTGTTTGTCATTCTGTCCACCTATCATGGAAGAATTATTGTTCTCTTTGTAATATTATCTAATATAGGAGAATGAGTGTATTTATTTGTTTAATACATATTTATTGAATTTCTACAAAATAAATACATACTTATAGGGCACTAGTCCCTGGAGATAGAATTGTGAGCAAAAGAGGGTATGGTCCTCTCCTCGTGGATGCTTAGAATGTAGGGGGATGATAGACATTGGTGAAATCTTAACTTATTAAACAAATATTTATTGAGTACATCTATGTGCCAGGTAATTTTTGCAGGCACTGAGGATGTAGAGATAAAAAAGACCTATGAAAAAAATTCCTTGCCTCATTGAGCTCATGTTCTTATGAGAAACAAGAGTCTATAAACAATTGAAAAACAGTAAAAAAAAAAAAAAAAAGAAAAGATAGATGATAATGAGAAAATGGGGAAAAACAAAGCAGGAGGGTGATATGGAAAGTGGTGGGATATATGGGTGCAGTTTTAAATGAAGGGGTTGCTAAGCTTCCACAGAAAATATGACATTTGAGCAAAGAACAGAAGGAAGTGAGGGCAAGAGTTATATCTCTCAGCAAAGAGAGAGGAACGGGGTAAAGTCTTGAGACAGGAGGATGCCTGGTATATTCTCAGAACATCAGGAAGGCCGGAAAGGCCAAGGAAGAGAGAGCAAGGTGGCAACTAATATGAGATGAAGTCATGAACATAACAGGAGGCCAAGGCAGGTAGGGAGGGATATGGGGAGCCATTGAAGGTTTTAGGATCTCATTTAGGTTTTAATAAGATCACTCTGGCTCCTGAGCTGAGAATAGACAGCAGAGGGTAAGAGAGAAGCAGGGAGGAAAGTCTCTGATCCAGACCAGACGTGATGGTGGGTAGATTGGACCAGAATGGCAGTGGTGGGGGAGGTGAGAACTGGTTGGTTTCTATATATATTCTATTATTCCCAATAAGTGGTAGAGTATCACTGACTGTATTTTGGGCTGAAAACATTAGGTTCATATACCATACCAAAATATTTTCTAACATATTTTTTATTGTGTTTGAATGTTAGGACAAAAGAACCCATAAATTACTAGCGGATACTTCACATTATATTATCTTTTCATTGAAAAACCATCCATTGTGTTCTCATTCAATTTAGACTAAATTCCAAACCGTACAATGACTTCGAAGGCCAGCCTGATCTCCTGTGCTGTCCAGTATGGTAGCTACTGGCCAGAGGTGGCTCCTGAGGACTTCGAATAAGGCTAGTCCAAAATGAGACATGTCGCTTATAGAAAATCTACAAAACATTTAAAATCTTGGTAAGAAAATAAGAATATAAAATATGTTAATAATTTTTCAAATAGTGGTTACAGACTGAAAGGATAATATCTTGGTATTATAGTGGAAATACAGTATTAATATATACATATATTTTTAATACATCTTTATTGGAGTATAATTGCTTCACAATACTGTGTTAGCTTCTGTTGTACAACAAAGTGAATCAGCCATATACATACATATCCCCTCATATCCCCTCCCTCTAGAGCCTCCCTCCCACCCTCCCTATCCCACCGCTCTAGGTCGTCATGCAGTGAGCTGATCTCCCTGTGCTATGCTGCTGCTTCCCACTAGCTATTTTACATTTGGTAGTGTACATATGTCGATGCTACTCTCACTTTACCTCAGCTTCCCCCTCCCACCCCGTGTCCTCAAGTCCATTCTCTATGTCTACGTCTTTATTCTTGCCCTGCCACTAGGTTCATCAGTACGATTTTTTTTTTTTTTTAGATTCCATATTTTAGCATACAGTATTTGTTTTTCTCTTTTGGACTTACTTCACTCTGTATGACAGACTCTAGGTCCATCCACCTCACTGCAAATAACTCAATTTTGTTTCTTTTTATGGCTGAGTAATAGTCCATGGTATATATGTGCCACATCTTCTTTATCCATTCATCTGTTGATGGACATTTAGGTTGCTTCCAGGTCCTGGCTATTGTAAATAGTGCTTCAGTGAACACTGTGGTACATGTCTCTTTTTGTATTATGGTTTTCTCTGGGTATATGCCCAGTAGTGGGATTGCTGGGTCATATGGTATGTTCATATAAATAGAACTATTTTTAGTTTTTTAAGGAACCTCCATACTGTTCTCCATAGTGGTTGTATCAATTTACATTTCCACCAACAGTGCAAGAGGGTTCCCTTTTCACCACACCCTCTCCAGCATTTATTGTTTCTAGATTTTTTGATAATGACCATTCTGACCAGTGTGAGGTGATACCTCATTGTAGTTTTGATTTTCATTTCTCTAATAATTAGTGATGCTGACCATCTTTTCATGTGCCTCTTGGCCATCTGTATGTCTTCTTTGGTGAAATGTCTGTTTAGGTCTTCTGCCCATTTTTTAATTGGGATGTTTGTTTTTTTGATACTGAGCTGCATGAGCTGTTTGTAAATTTTGGAGATTAATCCTTTGTCCGTTGTTTCATTTGCGAATATTTTCTCCCATTCCGAGGGTTGTCTTTTTGTCTTGTTTACAGTTTCCTTTGCTGTGCAAAAGCTTTTAACTCTAATTAGCTCCCATTTTTTTTGTTGTTGTTGTTTTTATTTTCATTACTCTAGGAGGTGGGTCAAAAAAGATCTTGCTGTGATTTATGTCAAAGAGTGTTCGTCCTGTGTTTTCCTCTAAGCGTTTTATAGTGTCTGGTCTTACATTTAGGTCTTTAATCCATTTGGAGTTTATTTTTGTGTATGCTGTTAAGTAGTATTCTAATTTCACTCTTTTACATGTAGCTGTCCAGTTTTCCCAGCACCACTTATTGAAGAGGCTGTCTTCTCTCCATTGTATGTTCTTGCCTCCTTTGTAATAAATTAGGTGACTATATGTGTGTGGGTTTATCTCTGGGCTTTCTATCCTGTACCACTGATCTATATTTCTTTTTTAGTGCCAGTACCATACTGTCTTGATTACTGTAGCTTTGTAGTGTAGTTTGAAGTCGGAACCTGATTCCTCCAGCTCTGTATTTCTTTCTATTAATTTCACTTGTTTCTCTTTACTTTTTAAAAACATGACTGCTAAGACATTTAAAATTACAAATATAGCTGGAATTTTTGACTCTCATTATATTTCTGTTAGACAGTAGTGTTTCACATTCTCTCTATCTGACTTTATCTCAAACCGTTCTCCATGTTCACTATGTTCCAGTCACACTGGGTTTCCTTGAGATGCTTGAACTTCTCAGGTTCATTCCTGCCTCAGGGTCTTTATGTATTTTATTCCCCTTTCCTGAAGAGTTATTCCCTTAGAACTTCGCTTATCTGTCTCTATTCTTTATGTCTGGGCTCAAAAGTTACTTCTAAGATAAGCCTGTGCTGACTATACCAGCTAAAGATCTGTTCACTCGTAATCTCATCTCCTTTTAAATGTATTTATATCATTTATTCCTGGATGAAATTTATTTACTTACTTATGGCCAGTCACCCTCTAGAATGTGTGATATATGGAAGCTGAGATCCTAATTACTTTTTGTTGACCTGTACACCTCCAGAATAGTGTTTGGCATGTATTAGGTACTTGTTAAATGAAGAATAATCAAGATCTATGCTTAAGAGGACTTACTGCTATAAGTTAATATACAAATAGATAGATTTGACCTGGTCTGGGAAAAATCAGGAAGTCTTCCTAAGAAGCAAACATTGAGCTAAGAGTAGAGAATGAGTAAACATTAACCAGGGGATAAAGTGAGGGAAGACCAGTCTGGGTAGAAGGAAGAGAATGAAGAAAAAACTCACTAATCGGTAAGTGATCTGATGAAAAGTAAAGGATAAAGATTGCAAGCAACAGAAATTTCTGTCTAAATAGATAAAAAGGAATTTTGTTGTAAGGAAATTGGGTAGCTCATGAAGGCAATGGGACATGGGAACACCAAGCTTAGAAAACAGACAGGCACCAAGGGAGGCTAGTAGCATTCAACATCATTCCACAGCAATGGTCAGGGTACCACCACATGTGCTCTTGCATTGAAGAGCCACTGCCCTGAGTCGACTCTGTTATTCCTGTATACTTGCTGCTCTGTGGATGTACATTCAACTCTGCCAAACTCGTAATGAGTAAGCTGTGACTTTTTCTGAGGTTTTAGGTCATGACTTCCATATTCCACGTCCTAGCTGGAAGTCCTTGAATGGTTGAGGCTATGTACTGATTATCTGGAATCTGAAAGAAGTCTCTCTGACTTCCCTATTGTGAGCTGAGGCCTTGATTCCCATTTGTTTTGGGATTGACACCAGATAGAAAGGGTGTTACTTGGTGGGCTTCCAAAATGACAAATATTCACCACAGTCCACTGCCTTGGCTTCCCCAATCATCATGTACATTTTTCGCTTATAACCTCTTTCACTCCATCCAAAGTTTTTTTGCCTAACTAAATAAAATTTGCGTTATTTGCGTCCTATACAGCTCATGGTTAAGTATTTAGTCTTGACGGGGCCAGTTAAAATGCATGAGCATTTTCTTAAAAGGAGAATAATATTTGTTGAGTAGTTCACAAAATTGATTGTGAACTAGACTTGGAAAATGGCGGGAACCAATAGACACAAAGCCAGCCAAGGATGTGGCCATAGGAGTGGCTGTGTCTGATGCCAGTACTGGTGCCGTTACCAATAACCACTTACTGAAGCCTCTGGACCCTGCTCCTCAGAGAAACTCACCATCAAGGCACAGGATTTTGAATTCAGCATCAGGCACTCCAAATAATGCAGACTGTGTCAAGGCTGTGAGTCACTTACAGCAGAGTAACGGACTGAGTGTCTGATTTGTCAAGCCTAGGAGTTGAAAAAGGGACTATTTTACCTTCTTTAGCTTCTTTAGTTGGTTTGAGATTCCCTCAAATAGGATACCTAAATGATCCTTCCAAATGTCAATCCAAAATGACAAATGTCTACTGTAACGTATTTTTCCTTGCATCAATATTTAAATAGTTTAAAAAAGTTTGTTATTGTCTTTTTTTAATATTTAATGCCGCTTTCTTGAAAATAAAATATTTCTGAATCTGTGAATCTATGAATTGAATGTTATTTTTCGTATTTAAATAGTATTTGCACTGACATTCACCTAGTTATTTATTTTCTCAGTAGCGAACATTTTCCAAAATAAACATTCAAACTGTTTATACGAAAAGATTTCTTTCAATATTTTGAGACAAAATTCCTTTTAGGATATGCTATGATCACTTCCTCCCCAACATTAGGCTAGAGATTTTAAGTTCAAATGCTCTTTTCTAAAGCAAACAACTACCAGTAAATGATTTTAATACTTAATAAATTACATCGATGATAGTTTATTTTAAGTGAGAGTAGGTGGCTTATTAAATTTTGGTGTGGCGTATAGATGTTCAAATATAACATACGGTTGTAATTTAGCTCACAGTTTTGGAAAATTAAGCAAGATAGTAATGATCTGATTTTTAAATAAAGCATCTTTTACTGCACCTGATACATTTTTCACTCCTTATAGAAAATGGTGGTGAACAAGTATACTAAAACTCATTGTTGAATGGTTTTACTGGGATATCTTATGCGTTGGTTCATTGTGAGAATTAAATTGATATTTAATGTGAAAATATATTTAAAAGTCCCAAGTTTTATTTGTCCATTTGTGTTGTACTATAGTACCATACAGTCATCAGATGGATTTTAAAATGTTTTCATTCACTTTCTTATTATAAATGTAGTATATATTCAGTGTAGAAATTTAAAAATATAGAAAAGCAAATGAGGCATATTAAGAAATCAGTCATGACTCTACTTTCCAGAAATAGCCACTATTGACATTTTGATGTATTGCTTTTTTTTTTCTGTTTACCTCTATGTACATGCATGTATACATGCATGTGTTTGTGTACTATTATGTACACTACTTAACAACCTGCTTTTTTATTCACAGGATATGTATAGTGATATGATTGTGAAGCAAGAAAAGGGCCTGGGACTATGGACATATTCAAAAGATACATCTTAAATGCTGAATTCTTAAGTTTTAGAAGCTAATTTTTGTTTGGCCTTACCTGCGTAAGAGTATACAAGTGAAATTCTTCACAGGGCCTTCCTGGCAAGACCCATCCTGGGTCATTCAGAGGCTGTGCTCCTCAGTTACAGCTTTTTTGTTTCCTGGAAATCCTCAGATCCTCCTCTGTGATACCAAAATATCTGCTTTTTGCAGCACTACACCTCACCATTGCCAACACAATCTGTTGTAATGAACTTGCATTTTTTTCTTTTCTTGTGTTTTCAGGGTTCTTAATCTTACTCACTTTTTCCTGAATCAAAGATGTTTGATTTTGGCTTCAAGTTAATTTTCCATTTGTTTTATCTTAATGATTTCTGAATATATTCAGTGATGATGCACTGGATTGTTCTATGTCATTCTTATTTATTATTTTTTAACATCTTTATTGGAGTATAATTGCTTTACAATGGTGTGTTAGTTTCTGCTTTATAACAAAGTGAATCAGTTATACATATGTTTCCATATCTCCTCCCTCTTGCGTCTCCCTCCCACCCTCCCTGTCCCACCCCTCCAGGCGGTCACAAAGCACCGAGCTGATCTCCCTGTGCTATGTGGCTGCTTCCCACTAGCTATCCTTTTTTATGTTTGGTATTTCATTCTTGATCACACTTTAGAAGGACAGACCATTTAACTGTTCTGGGCCTCAAGTTCCTTATGATTAAAATGATGATTCTGGTCTTTTCTGGAGCTAACGTGGAATGTCTGTATGTCCATAAAAGCAGTATGGAAGAATAGAAAGAGCATGGGCTTTGCATCAAAGAAAGCTGAGTGCAAATCTTGGAGCTCTGTGACTTTGACTTTGCCGCTTACTGTTTTCAGACATGCATTTTCTTTTTCATTTATTTTCCTTTTTCTCCTCTGAGCAAAAATTTTTAGTTCAGTTCTTGTTTCCTTCAGTTATGTGTTTTCTCTTTGGTGCTCCTTTATATTTTTTATGTCTTTGTTGAAATTCTCAATTTGTTTATACATTTTTCTCCTGACCTTGTTGAACATCATTATGACCATTATGTTGAACACTTTATCAGGTAAATCATTTATCTCCATTTCATTAAGATCTGTTTTGGGGTTTTATCTTCTTCTTTTGTTTGGAACATATTCTTCTGTTTCTTCTTCTTTTTTTTAACTCTCTTTGTTGGGCTCTGTGTCTTAGATAAAACAGCCACCTCTCCCAGTCTTGATGGAAAGGTCTTGCGTAGAAGAAGAACCTTATCTTTCAGCCTCACCTTAGTTTTTGGTTGTCTCTCAAACCTTTGTGATTGTCTAAGCGACCTTCTTTGTTCTTGTTGGTTCCCAGTAGTTGAGGGTGTGCCTAAGACTGTCATTATCCCAAAGGGAAGGATCTCAGTCAGCACCTAGATGCAGGCTGGTTGGAAGCTGGACCTTCAGGCAACAGCTTCAAAAATATGCACATAGACTTTTTTTTTTGCGGTACGCGGGCCTCTCACTGTTGCGGCCTCTCCCGTTGCGGAGCACAGGCTCTGGACGCGCAGGCTCAGCGGCCATGGCTCATGGGCCCAGCTGCTCCGCGGCATGTGGGATCTTCCCGGACCGGGGCACGAACCCGTGTCCCCTGCATCGGCAGGCGGACTCTCAACCACTGCGCCACCAGGGAAGCCCCAGGCAACGACTTTTAATGTAAACAGACAGACCCTTTTCAGGGAAAGACTGGGAGGTGGGCATTTATTTTTCTGTTCCTTCTGTGCTGAGCCCCAGGGGGATAGCCATGATAAGTCCTCTATAATCGTTAAGAACTGTTTGTTTATGGTAGTCTTCTGGGTCTTCTGGATGCAAACCCTGCTGGCTTTCAGAGCTAGGTGTTTTGGGATCCTGTCCCTGAGGTGGAAGTCTTAAAAGTTGGGATGCTAGATGTCAGGCAGGTCCACATCCTTCAGTCCTCAGGAAGAAACTGGGAATTGTGGGTTTCCTCTCAATTGTATGTTGCTGTGCCAGGAGTGAGGTTTATGGCAAGAGTGTGTCTCGGCTTTTCCTACCCATTTCCATGTGGGTTTTTTCTTGTTCACCCAATGTGTAGGAATCACTCAGCTAGTTTCTGGACTTCTTTCAGAGAGAATTTTTCCATGTGTTGCTGTAGATTCAGTGTGTCTGTAGCGGGAGGTGAGTTCAGGAGACTCTGAGGTTGCCATCTTGTACTGGAACTCCCAAGCTTGTATTTTCTTATTCATAAAAAGGGGGTATAGATGTTTTTGTGTTTGGCTACATATAACAGAACTGACTACAATGGCTTGAACAAACAAGGGGTTTACTTTTCTTATTTATCAAGATGTCTGGACATAGGTGGTCCAGAGCTGGTGAGCCTTTTCCTACGTGTAATTATTACCTTGGGCTGCTTCTACTGGTCTGCTCCACCATCCTTAGTGTGTGGTTTTCACCTTTATGAGTGCACTGCCAAGCACAGTATCTGTATTCTAGGCAAGAAGAAGGGAAGGGTGTGCACCGCCAAGCACAGTATCTGTATTCTAGGCAAGAAGAAGGGAAGGATGGAGTTCAAAAGGGATATGCCAGGTGAATTTTCACGGGGAAAACAAACCTCACAACCCAAGAATTTTCCACTTCTGCTTCATTAGCCAGAGCTGTGACACAAGTTTATCCCCAGAAATGAGGGAATCTAGGGCATTATAGTTTTGCTGAATATATTGACATCCTGAATAAAATCCTAGTTTGGCTAGTCAGAAAGAAGGTGGGAATAGATAATCTGTAGGCAATATCAATGTCTGCAATCAGGAAAAGCTAACTTCCACTGGTTGTTGAGATGTCATATGAAATGACACATGTGAGATACAGAATACATATTGGGCCCTCAAAGAATGACCTCTCCTTATTTTGTGGTTATTACTATTTTATGCTGTAGTGACTATTTGCAATGATCATGGTGCTTGAATGATTTAATTATTGTTACATTTAAAAATCCATATGTCTAAAAAATGTAAGAAATGTCTGTTTAAAAGTCCACATGTCTAAAAAAATGTAACAAGTGTCTATATCCCAGCTTTTTTCCATCAGTTCTGGTTGTTATCCAATGTGGCTCAAGAATCAGGTATCTCATTTTCATCTGATGTGTTAGATATTAAAAATAAAAAGAACTAAATAAATTGCAGAAATCTGTATTCAGTAATCGTAAATGTGAACAATCTAAATGAGCAATAAAACCAAATTAACTTGGGGAAATGTTTAATACTTTGGGGAGCCTTAATATGGGAGAAAATCCTGTCAGTTAGAGTAAGTTATCCCTTGTGTAGTGTGGTTTCAGAGGAAACTGGAGAGCATATTTTCTTTGGAAATGCATCCTTACCCAAAATGATTTCCTTGAGTTCTTTTGTTAGTCTGCCATACACCTGATGTGCCCATGGTTAGATTATGAGGATATATTTCCACAGTGTCCTTTGAAAATGTGTTAGCTGGAAGGAAATTCTGAGACATTAGTTATATATGTATGTTACTAACTCAGCCTCTGTGCACCAGTGCTGAATCAAATCTTGGCGACAGAGTTTTGGGTGAAGTAGAAAAGAATAGCTTTATTGCTTTGCCAGACAAAGGCGGGCACAGCGGGCTCCTACCCTCGAAAACTGTGTGTCCCGACCCGGGAAGATTTGGTGAGGAGTTTTATAGCAAGGATTCAATGATGGTGTTGCTGATAAGGATCAGGGTGTGTGCAGGGCCTGCACTCTTTTAATCTGGTCTGGGTAATCTTTTGCTGAGCTTCTCTGGTTCCTTTAATCTGGCCTCAGGTGCTTTTCTCTGGTATGAAGAATGCTGACATCTTCCATTTGTTGGGTTTTAGTTCTCTAAAGAGCTTAAAGATATTGTCATGTGTATCCCTTGAGGAGGAACCAGGACCCTGCCCCAAGTCTGCACTGTTGTTTCCTGACTGCTCCTCCCCTGTCTCTTCAACTGTTTGAATCTGCCCTTTGGAACTCAGGGAAGGTCACAGAGGCTGAACAGAAAGGCTCTCACGCCCAGGAGCCCCACAGGGTCCTGCTCAGTTTCACAGTGAATAGGCTGCTATGAAACATGGTGGACACAAAGTCCATTTTTTTGGTTGGGGAAAGGAAGATTTGAAACTTAGGGGGAGGTCAGCAGTATGAAGAGATTAGGAGGAACCAAAAGAGGGCAGGTGAAAATTAAAGTCAAACATCTAGAAGACATAAGCTTGTCTCTTCTTTCAACGCATCCACGTGCAGTACTAACACTGAAGCACTTTGTTATTATCACCTAGGTTCACGGAGTAGAAAGAATACTTGACTTAAATCTAACTCAAGGACTCTGATATTTGACAGGAACTATGAATCATTGCTTCATGAAATACTTTGAGGGTCATTCCAGATATGACCAGCGATACCTCAGAACTCCTTAGAGCCTTATACATGCCCTCCCCTACCCCCACCACTGCCATTACACACTGTGGAGAAGGGGATATTTCATGGTTCCATGAATGTCTTTGTGATCATCAGAAAGGGGACTTCCCTGGTGGCATAGTGGTTAAGAATCCACCTGCCAATGCAGGGGACACGCGTTCGAGCCCTGGTCCGGGAGGATCCCACATACCACGGAGCCACTAAGCCCGTGCACCACAACTACTGAGCCTGCACTCTAGAGCCCGTGAGCCACAACTACTGAGCCCGTGTGCCACAACTACTGAAGCCCGCGTGCCTAGAGCCTGTGCTCTGCAACAAGAGAAGCCATCACAATGAGAAGCCCGTGCACTGAAATGAAGAGTAGTCCCCACTCGCCACAACTAGAGAAAGCCCGCATGCAGCAACAAAGACACAACACAGACAAAAAAAAAAAAAAAAGAATGGTACCCTGTAGACTGCCTGAATGTTCACATTTAAGACATTTCTCCAGGTTGATGGGAAGAGAGAGGAAACTTCTTTCATCTAGACTGCTAAAAACTTGCAACCCAGAGAGCAGTATTAGCATTAATTTGCAGAGTCAGGAGAGTGGGGGCAATATTGAGTGGTCATGTAAGTCATTAGACTAAAGTGCACTTTCTTCTATAAATCAGCTCCCTTGAAAGATTTAAATTAGATCTCAAATCCATTTGTTTTTTGTAGTCCTTGAAAATTCGTGTGTATGTTTATTTAGAGAACATTCTGTGGCATTTATAAAATGCCTTAAATGTAGGCATTTAAAATATTGACACATTTAATCCTCATTAGAGTCCAGTGAGTTGGGTTTTATTATGATCATCACTTAACAGTGGAGGAAACTGAGGCACAGAGAGGATGAGCAACTCGTTCAGATCACACAGCTAGCAGGCAAGAGAGCCGGCATTCAGACCATGCAGTCTGGCTCCAGGGCCCAAGCTCTAAGCCATTATTCTAAGCCTTTCAGACTGATTCACAATCCTTCTTCTTAGCTGTCTTTTGTCTTAAGATCCTCGGTGTTCTGGAATTATAACATAGAACATTTTGATAGTATTTTACCTACAGCTCATCTTGATTTCTGCACAATAGATCCACAACCATGATGTCAAATTGATCAGGTGTTAGAGTTTATTTATTTGAGTAGCAGTATTTTCACTTCATTTTCCAAAGGCAAATGAAGATATAGAGTCTCTACGTATTCCCAGAATTATATCACATCCTCTTATAACCTGCATGAAAATAATCACCACCCAAAAGCATTAAACATTTGGATATAAAAGCAAAAATCTAAGAAAAGCTTGCAATGGCAGGCAATAAACTACTCTATATGGTTAGTGTGTCAGTGGTTCTGTGTCGTGATAAGTTTTATTGTACAAAAAAACACATTGTTTTAAAAACCTTCCTAATAGCAGAGGACACAGTTTTTATCTTCAGTGAATTGACCATTTCTATAACCTTTCAAATATTACTCATAGGGCAACTAGAGGGACCCAAGAGAGCTGAATGAGTCAGGAATGAGAATAAAAAATATAGACTTGAAAAAGTACCTGTGTGTGTGTGTGTGTGTGTGTGTCTTTATCTTTTACCCAAAGAGAATCATAGTTTGATTTTCTGGGTACCTCTGTGAAAAAGGATAGTGATCTTTTATTCTATATGAAGATGGGCCGCCATTTGCATTTAGGGGGCTAGTACTGTTGGAGCTGACACTTACCAGCTCACAAGAGTGCTGAATGTTTGCAATTTTTCCCATTCTACATTCAGTGACTCGTGCTGTAGCTTGAAATTGGCCATGATGAGTGTATTTATACCATGGAAATCAGGGAACAGTGGAAATCAGGGCCTTTTCTTTTTCCCCAGAGGCAGTTGTCAAACATTTAGGAACACACCACTGGGTGCTTGAATACATAATGAATGCACAGTAGTTAAAATTTTCCCTCTAATAATTTTGAACAAAACAAACAGATAGACAATTGAGAGAAACACACCCTCTTTGACTTAGCTTTACTTATTTTTCATACAAATATTTTTTTGTGATTCAAAGCCTATCTCAGGAGGAAGGCAGTCCTAAGAACACAAAATTCACCTGTGAACTTTGTAACCAGACTTCCCCAAACGCACTCCCCCTATCAGCCTTGGAAAGCTTTGTCAGGAACAGAACCCTCATTGGGTTTTCATTTCCACTTTTCGCCAAACATTTTCAGAGAAAAATGACTTCCTCCTGAGTATCCATTAGCCCCCAGCACTGATGCTAATGAGCAAACTACAAGCAAGCTGACACGCAAATGGATGTGAGTCACCCGTACACTTAGCCTGCCCGGCCTCCTGCGTCACCACTGACACTGGTTCCTTCCCAGCCAGGCAAAAATCATGGTCTGTGTTTGTCCATTGCTGGGAGACGGCTGATCTGAAGGTGCCCCTTTAAAAGGATGCACTGATTTGTTCTCGTGAAATCGTTCGTGCATCTACCTCCCCATATTGAGATTTGCATCCAGCTTGAAATGTACTTCAATGAATAAGATTAAGCTAAGAGAACAGACCCTTTTAAAAGGTACTGCTTAATCAAGAACAGAAAGCCAAACAAATAGAATTGAGAGCAAGCCTGTTTTTTTCTATACAAATATAAAGAAACATTCCATGAAGAGGCAGGTAAAACCAAGAACCACTAGGCAGCTAAGAGTAGAGAAACAGTAAATGCGACCCCGTAAGAGCCTTGCTCTGTGGGATTTGTTTTGTGCCTTCCTAACTGCAGATGCTGCCAGTGGAAGAAAGGAAGGAGAAGTCTGTGGCTCTAGGGCTTTCCTAGGAAAGCTTCACAGCACTGAAGAGTCAACAAACAGCAGATGGTACAAAGATTTCTAATTAGCCTCTGGGAAGGCAGTGAAGCATTTTATGTCCATGGGATACTAATGGAAACAAATTGTGATTTCAAGTTTCTGTTACTGAACGAACGATGCTGAAGCCTTGAGGAGTGGCTAAGCATTCACTGAGGGACACTTTTATTTTTAAGAATTATATTTATCAACCAGGAGGAGGTGGGCATCATAAGGAAAAACTTTGATTCAGTGGGAGATCTTGCAAGGCTCAAATCTAATTTATTTGTTTATATTCTTCTTGGTTCCCCAAATTATTTAAGTCACTCTTTGAAAGATGTGGAGGGAGCTTCAAGATGGCGGAGGAGTAAGACGCGGAGATCACCTTCCTCCCCACAAATACATCAGAAATACATCTACATGTGGAACAACTACTACAGAATACCTACAGAATGCTCACGCAGCATAGGAGCACCTCAATACATAAGGCAAATGCTAACAGCCATAAAAAGGGATATTGACAGTAACACAATAATAGGAGGGGACTTTAACGCCCCACTTTCACCAATGGACAGATCATCCAAAATGAAAATAAATAAGGAAACACAAGCTTTAAATGACACATTAAACAAGATGGACTAATTCATATTTATAGGACATTCCATCCAAAAACAACAGAATACACTTTCTTCTCAAGTGCTCATGGAACATTCTCCAGGATAGATCATATCTTGGGTCACAAATCAAGCCTTGGTAAATTTAAGAATATTGAAATTATATCAAGTTTCTTTTCTGACCACAGCACTATGAGACTAGATATCAATTACAAGAAAAAAACTGTAAAAAGTAGAAACACAATACCCTACTAAATAACCAAGGATCACTGAAGAAATCAAGGAGGAAATCAAAATACACCTAGAAACAAATGACAATGAAAACACGACGATCCAAAACCTATGGGATGCAGCAAAAGCAGTTCTAGATGGTAGTTTATAGCTGTACAGTCCTACCTCAAGAACCAGGAAAAATCTCAAATAAACAACCTAACCTTACACCTAAAGCAATTAGAGAAAGAAGAACAAAGAAACCCCAAGGTGAGCAGAAGGAAAGAAATCAAAGATCAGATCAGAAATAAATGAAAAAGAAATGAAGGAAACAATAGCAAAGATCAATAAAACTAAGAGCTAGTTCTTTGAGAAGATAAACAAAATTGATAAACCATTAGCCAGACTCATCAAGAAAAAGAGGGAGACGACTCAACTCAATAGAATTAGAAATGAAAACGGAGAAGTAGCAACTGATACTGCAGAAACACAAAGGATCATGAGAGACTAGTACACACAGCTATATGCCAATAAAATGGACAACCTGGAAGAAATGGACAAATTCTTAGAAAAGTACAACCTTCCAAGACTGAACCAGGAAGAAATAGAAAATATAAACAGACTAATCACAAGCACTGAAGCTGAAACTGTGATTAAAAATCTTCCAACAAACAAAAGCCCAGGACCAGATGGCTTCATAGGCAGATTCTATCAATCATTTGGGAAAGAGCTAACACCTATCCTTCTCAAACTCTACCAAAATATAGCAGAGGGAGGAACACTCCCAAACTCGTTCTACGAGGCCACCATCACCCTGATACCAAAACCAGACAAGGATACTACAAAAAAAAAGAAAATTACAGACCAATATCACTCACGATTATAGATTAAAAAAATCTGCAACAAGATACTAGCAAACAGAATCCAACAGCACATTAAAAGGATCATATGCCATGATCGAGTGGGGTTTATCCCAGGAGTGCAAGGATTCTTCAATATACGCAAATCAATCAATGTGATACACCATATTAACAAATTAAGGAATAAAAACCATATGATCATTCTCAGTAGATGAAGAAAAACCTTTTGACAAAATTCAACACCCATTTATGATAAAAACTCTCCAGAAATGGGCCTAGAGGGAACCTACCTCAGTATAATAAAGGCTGTATACAGCAAACCCGCAGCATACATCATTCTCAATGGTGAAAAACTGAAAACATTTCCTCTAAGATCAGGAACATAGTTTTGCAAGTCCTAGCCACGGTAATCAGAGAAGATAAAGAAATAAAAGGAATACAAATTGGAAAAGAAGAAGTAAAACTGTCACTGTTTGCAGATGACATGATACTATACATAGAGAATCCTAAAGATGCCACCAGAAAACTACTAGAGCTGATCAATGAATTTGGTAAAGTTTCAGGATACAAAATTAACGCACAGAAATCTCTTGCATTCCTATACACTAACAAAGAAGGATCAGAAAGAGAAAGTAAGGAAACAATCCCATTCACCACTGCAACAAAAACAATAAAATACCTAGGAATAAACCTACCTAAGGTGGTAAAAGACCTGTACTCAGAAACTATAAGACGCTGAACAGGAAAAAAAAAAAAAAAGGAAAGAAAGAAGATGTGACACAAGCAAGTGAGCTGATTGAGCAAAAGAGAAAACAAAGATGAAAAAGTAATAAATATGGGAAGAAGCTAGTTCACAGTTTGCATGGTTGAGGCGGCCCTTACATGCACTAGAGGTGGGGCATAGTGTCTGCTTTGAGCTTTTAGGAAATCATGGTAGGAGGACAATATGATGAATTATTCCTTCAGTGTCTATAGGATGAAAACAAACCAGTTGCTCAGGCAAAGCACTGCTATTCTACACTGAGTAGTAAGAAAAATTTGTCTGAAAAGGTCAGTAAACATTTACAAGTTGGGAGGGACTCTGCGTAACAAGTATTTGGGTCTAATGGGCATCACCTGTAATTAATTTCTTGAAGGACTTTACATTAAAAATATGATGACTAACATTTTAGTACTAAAAGTGCCAAAAGTTATACTTAAAAACGCCCACGAAAGAAACTCACCCCCAAATGGGAGTAAATCTAAATGGAAAGCATTTTATTTTATTTTATTTTTTATTTTAGTATAGTTACTATAGAATATTATATGTTACAGGTATACAGTATAGTGATTCACAGTTTTAAAGGTTATATTCCATTTATAGTTTTCATAAAATATTGGCTCTATTCCCCATGTTGTACACTATATCTTTTAGTTGATTTTGGACCTAATAGTTTGTACGTCTTATTCCTTTACCCCTATACTGCCCCTCCCCCCGCCACTGGTAACCACTGGTTTGTTCTCTATATCTGCGAGTCTCCTTTCTTTTTGTTATATTCACTAGTTTGCTGTATTTTTTAGATTCCACATATAAGTGATATCAAAAACATTTTAAATGTTTAGCAAAATTAATGGAAAGGAACCTTCTATGATTTGTAAAGTGACATATCAATCTAAATTGAGTAATAGTAAAAATTACTCAGTACTGCAAAGATGGGTAGGCTTTAGAAGCAGGTCTTTTATTATTACAAAACCTCCCCGGCAGTTGTAACTGTGTGCACTCTGAAGACTCAAAGCGACACAAGCCTGAACCACAGCTCTCTTCACAGAACACTCTTCTTTCTTATCCAACGTCTCATTTTAAACTGAAAGGGGCTGCCTATTTGTGAGGCAATCTTTATCCTTATCCCTGCCAGTTCATTCTCTTTTTCTCTTTGGTATGAAGACCATTATAGACTGAAACTCATCAAGGACCCAGCTGTGCATTTAAATGTTGATGGTTAAACAACCGTTTGTTTTTCTCTTATTTTATCCTGCGTTCAACTTTTATCTTGCCTCTTAAGCCCATACTTTAAAACAACCTGCAAGATGGATTCAACCATACCTTCAGGACCACAAAAATATGATCCAGTGGTTCTTTATGTTGACTAAAGTTATGGGCTAGGGAAGGAGAAAGGGAGCTATTGATCATGAACAGGTGGGGGTTAAGAACACCTTGACAAAGAGGGGATACCTTTCCTTTTACACAGGAGGGATAGAAGAGGTTGAGTGGACTTTGAACAAGACTGGATGGCGCAGCCAGGAGGAAAAACAATCACGAGATTCTGACTAGATGGTTTCAACATACAATATAAAACTCAGAGCTCCTCTATTGGTTTTCAGGCCCTGTGAGGTCAAGGGTACCTGGAAGCTTGCTGAAAGTGCCAATTTCTGAGCCCTGGAACCCAGAGGTTCTGAACTAGAAGATTAGGGAGGCCAGGGACAATGGTGGAAGGGCAAGGAGAGCGGCACAAAAATATAATTTTCAGGTATACTTTAAGTTGATCCAATGTAAGTGATTCCCAGATGCTACTTTATTTTATATCCTTTTCCCTTTTATGCCAGTGCCATTATTCTTATTATATTCCTTGAGTTCATGACTATAGAAAACTTTACTTTTGATTCTAAACTCTGTACATTCAGAGCTAACCTGTGTCATCCCCTTTTTCACCATCTTCTCTGTCTCCTCCATCTATCTATTCAATATCTGTCTGTGTCTCGCTTTTATTTCCTGAAAAGGGTACCTATGTTATATTTGGCTTTTTTATTCTTTTCCTTTCATTTACTAACACATCTTGGAGTTCCTTCTGTAATAGCGCATACATACCTGGACCATTCTTTCAGTGGCTGCATATGATTATATAATTAGATGTACCAAACATTATTTAACCATTGCTTTAATAATATAAATTTAGACTGCTTTAATTTTTTTTTTTTTGCGGTATGTGGGCCTCTCACTGTTGTGGCCTCTCCCATTGCGGAGCACAGGCTCCGGACGCGCAGGCTCAGCGGCCATGGCTCACGGGCCCAGCCGCTCCGCGGCATGTGGATCTTCCTGGACCGGGTCACGAACCCATGTCCCCTGCATCGGCAGGCGGACTCTCAACCACTGCACCACTAGGGCAGCCCAGTTTTTTTCTATTTTAAGAGACCATACAATGAACATCCATGTACTGGGTCTTGGTGAACTTTGAGAGTATGTCTATAAAGTCTTAGAAATCTGACTACTGAATAAAAAGTTTTGGTTAATCAAATTTTTTCTTCAAAATGTTTAATCTAAATCATATTTCCACTTGAAGTAGATAAGAGTGCCTTTTCCCCAAGCTTCATCAGGATTGTGTTGCAGGAAGGGGGACCCCTTCCAGGGCCCGAGAGTGGGCTCTTGTCTAACACTCAGAAATGAATTGTCCAAGGAGACATGTGCTGACAAAGCAAGAGACGTTATTGGGAAGGGGCACCTGGGTGGAGAGCAGGAGGGTACGGGAACGCAGGAGGAACTCTCTACCAAGTGGCTCGCAGTCTCGGGTTTTATGGTGATGGGGTTAATTTCCGGGTTGTCTCTGGCCAGTCATTCTGACTCAGCGTCCTTCTCGGTGGTGCACGCATCACTCGGCCAAGATGGGTTGCAGCGAAGAGGATTCTGGGAGGTTAGTAGGACATATGGACTGGTGTCTCCTTTTGACCTTTCCCAAATTCTTCTGGTTGGTGGTGGCTTGTTAGTCCATGTTTCTTGCCAGGACCTCCTGTAGTAAAATAACCCATGCAAATGGTTACTGTGGTGCCTGGCCAGGGTGGGTGGTTTCAGTCAGTGTTTCCCCTTAAAACTGGATATGATCAATCTTAAAAATTTTTGCCAATCAGAGAAAAAGATTTTTCATTTCTATTTGTATTTCTTTAATTACGAACAAGGCAGATTTTTTTTTTTTTTTTTTTTTTTGCGGTACGGGGGCCTCTCACTGTTGTGGCCTCTCCCGTTGCAGAGCACAGGCTCCGGATGCGCAGGCTCAGCTGCCATGGCTCACGGGCCCAGCCGCTCCGCGGCATGTGGGATCTTCCCAGACCGGGGCACGAACCCATGTCCCCTGCATCGGCAGGCAGACTCTCAACCACTGCGCCACCAGGGAAGCCCAAGGCAGATTTTTTTTTATTGTTCATAAACCTATTATATTTTTAAAATATGTAACTCATATATCTGTGACCATTTTTCTTTTGGGTTGCTTATTTTTTAATAGTTTTATAAAAGTGCTTAGAAATTAACAAATGAATCCTTTGTTATGCCATCTAGGTTGAAAAACACTTTTAAAAAGCACTTTGTTTCTAGATTTTTTGATGATGGCCATTCTGACTGGTGTGAGATAATATCTCATTGTAGTTTCGATTTTCATTTCTCTAATGATTAATGATGTTGAGCATCTTTTCATGTGTTTGTTGGCAGTCTGTATATCTTCTTTGGAGAAATGTCTATTTAGGTCTTCTGCCCATTTTTGGACTGGGTTGTTTTTTTGTTACTGAGCTGCACCATTGTAAAGCAATTATACTCCAATAAAGATGTAAAAAAAATAATAAAAGCACTTTGCTTTTGCATTTATTTTCTATTGTCTAAAATATAGAACAGTCTATCAAGAAATGTGAAGGGTGTTTAATTTTACCCTGCTTTTAGTCTAACTGCCATAGTTTCATAAATGCTGGTAGAAGAATGAGTCTCCTCGGTCAGAGTTGAGGGACAAAAGCAGTAGCAAAAGTGTCAGCACTTTTGGGTGATTTCCCTGAGCCCCAGTTCTCACGGATGACACAGAAATGGACAGATGACACTTGCATAGACAGTGGGATGCAGTATAGGAGGGGAACCTTGAGCTTAGGGAAACTTAGTATTTTATAGTGGGCAGCAAGCATGTCTGCTCTTTGCTCTAAAGCATGGTTTCTGAACCTCGTCACCACTGACATTTTGGGCCAGACTGTTCTTTGTTGTGGGAGTTTATCCTATGCATTGTAGGATATATAACAGCATCCCTGGTCCACTGGGATTCAGTATTACCCTTAGTCACGACAATCAAAAATCTCTCTAGACATTGTCAAATGTTCCCTGACGGAGAAATCACCCTTGGTTGAGAACAAAGATGTGTCATCTGTAGAGACATGATTACTATGTGTCTCTGTGTGTTTCTCCTTGGGTTTCTCCTGCCTTGGACTCTCTGTGCTTCCTGGACCTTGGTGGCTATATCCTTTCCCATGTTAGGGAAGTTTTCGACTATAATCACTTCAAATATTTCCTTGGGTCCTTTGTCTCTCTCTTCTCCTTCTGGGACCACTACAATGCAAATGTTGGTGCATTTAATGTTGTCCCAGAGGTCGCTTAGGCTGTCTTCATTTCTTTTCATTCTTTTTTCTTTATTTCCTCCTGTGGCGGTGATTTCCACCATTCTGTCTTCCAGATCACTTATCCGTTCTTCTGCCTCAGTTATTCTGCTATTGATTCCTTCTAGTGTATTTTTCATTTCAGTTATTGTATTGTTTGTTCTTTAATTTTTCGAGGTCTTTGTTAAACATTTCTTGCATCTTGTTGATCTTTGCCTCCATTCCTTATCTGAGGTCCTGGATCATCTTCACTGTCATTATTCTGAATTCTTTTTCTGGAAGGTTGCCTATCTCCACTTCATTTGGTTCTTTTTCTAGGGTTTTATCTTGTCCCTTCATCTGGCATATGGTCCTGTGCCATTTCATTTTGTCTGTCTTTCTGTGAATGTGGTTTTTGTTACACAGGCTGCAGGATTTTAATTCTTCTTGCTTCTGCTGTCTTTCATATATTATTTTATAAGTATTTTTTTCATGGAGGTGAGACCATAGGGACACATCTATGTACAATCTTTCTCATAAAATACCGTATACTCCACAATGTAAATGGCCTCTTCTGTCTTCTCTATAGAATTTTCCTTTCAACAATAACCTTGTGCCAAGTGGAGTGTTGTTTTGGGGAAGAGCAAAGAAGGACATCAAGTTTCCGCTGATATATGGACTACCAGCTTTCAGATAAAAGAGATATAGTCCCTTAATTTAAAATGTCTTTCCTTGGGCTTCCCTGGTGGCGCAGTGGTTGAGAGTCTGCCTGCCGATGCAGGGGACACGGGTTCGTGACCCGGTCCGGGAAGATCCCACATGCCGCGGAGCGGCTGGGCCCGTGAGCCATGGCCACTGAGCCTGCGCGTCCGGAGCCTGTGCTCCGCAACGGGAGAGGCCACAGCAGTGAGAGGCCCGCGTACCACAAAAAAATAAATAAAATAAAATGTCTCTCCTTATAAACACTATGTAAATATTATACAGATATTTTAAGAATGTTGACACGGGAGGCCAATTTATTAGGCTGCTCAGAGATGCCACTTATTTCAGTGCTTGAGGGAATTTAAAAGTAGAAGAAATTAGTTGGTATGAATAGTCAGTAGAGGGATGAGGAAAGAAATAAGGTAACATTTAGGTCTTGGAGGTGTTATAGGTAAGGCACAAAAGGTGTTGTTGCAAATCAAATCCCATATTTTAATCTGAGCATATATTTTACAGTATTTTGCTTTTAGGAAAATTGCTACATTTAAGGTATTTCCAAACCTTGGAAATATTATATTTTGATTAATCAATTTTTTTTTAACTTCTAAATATATTCCCAACTTATTTCTGTTGGATACCATGCTCAAGTTTATCTATTTTTTCTTTTTCTGAAAATATTTGTTAGGAACAGATATAGAAGATGTTTACTTCCGGATGGCATGTTAGTTTATGGCAGGCCACTGCCTTCATGGAGGCAACTGAATAAGGCCAGATAAATAATAACATGATACTTTTAAAGAAATCAGAGGACATTGAAAACAACAAGGACTAGATGAACCGAACTGTCCGAAGTGAAAGAATTTTCCGAGATGAGCTGATCGTGTCCATTGGACTTGCTGGGGGAAAGAGAAACCAGCCATGCTTTCATTGATCATGCAGGGCTGGTGTCACAAACTGGAAACAAGAGAGACCGTGGAAGGGACAGGTGGCTTTTTCCACTGGATATTTGCCAAGTTCTAGTACTGTGAGGAGCTAGGCTGGAACTATTACAAGGTACAGTGAAACCTCCCAGTCTCATGGTGCTTTTAGGAAACAAGACTTATTACAGGTGGTGTCTAGAATTGAGACAGAGCTAATATCCTTTTCAAGACATTTGCTAGAGTTTGGAGGTGGGTGGGGGCTGGAGGGCAGAGAGCCAAGCTATAAGATTCTGTAGGGGCGATCTAGATCTGGATCTTCCTAGGAATCTCAGGACTAAGGAGAAGGATCTCTATTGCACTCTTAATCAAAATCCAGGAAGGGTTCCATCTTAGAGAGAAAGCTAGATATAGACAGAGATTTATTACAACTGAAACTCATTCCCAACAGGATCAGTGTCTGATTTGAATTGAGTTCATCAGATCTTTATCCTGTCTATCTGAAAGGAGTGGGGGAAATTCTGTCTCATAGTAGATAACACCATTTGGAACCTATACAGTTCTTTTATTTACACTACGTCCTGCATGCAATAAACAATTATTAGATGTATGAAAAGGCAAGAATATATGGCTGATAATCAAGAAAAAACACACAGATGATATAAACAGACTCCCGAGTCACCCAAATATTTGATTTAGGAGAGAAGGAAGAATCAGGATGTTTGCAGTTGACTTAAGGAAGGCAGAGACTCGAAAGAACCTAGCTCCCATCCTTGCAATAATGAAAAACCCAACAACAAGAAAGTTTTTAGGTTTTCTTGAAGCTCTCAGAGAGCTTGAATGGATAAACACTTCATAAAAAAGGATATCCAAAGGGCCAATAAACATATGGATAGGGGACTTTACTGGTTATACCCACAAGAATGCTGTGCAGTATTGCTATTCTAGACCAATTTAGTGGTCTGTAACAATCAAAGTTTTTTATTGGTCTTGTGTCTGTGATCAGTTATAAGATGGCGAGGCAGCTCTGCTCACCTTGCCTGGGCTCACTCATGTGTCTGAGGGTTTCTGGCTGTCAGCTGAGGCTATCAGGGCACTTGACTCTGTACTATAGCTGACTAGCCTGGACCTGTTCTTACAGCAGCGGCAGAGGCACAAGAGCGAGAACAGAAACAAGGCTTTGCAATTAGTGCACATTAACCTGTTCATTGTGTAGACTATTGACTATTGAGTATATAGTCAAGCTCAGATTCAGGGGATGGGTAGATAGACTCTGGCCTCTTTGGTGAAACTGCAAAGTCATGAGGTAGAGGGTATCATTACAGACGTGGGTAAGGAATGATGCTGCTGATGCAGTCTATTGGTGTGCTATTCTCTCTTTGGTGGTTTCTTTTTTTAAACATGTGCATGTTTTATTTATTTATTTATTTATTTATTTATTTGGTGCATTGGGTCTTCGTTGCTGTGCGTGGGCTTTCTGTAGTTGCGTCAAGCAGGGACTACTCTTCATTGCAGTGTGTGGGCTTCTCATTGCCGTGGCTTCTCTTGTTGCGGAGCATGGGCTCTAGGCACATGGGCTTCAGTAGTTGTGGCACGCAGGCTCAGTTGTTGTGGCTCTCGGGCTCTAGAGCGCAGGCTCAGTAGTTGTGGCATGTGGGCTTAGTTACTCCGCAGCATGTGGGATCTTCCTGGACCAGGGATCGAACCCGTTTCCCCTGCATTGGCACGAGGATTCCCAATCACTGCGCCACCAGGGAAGTCCCTCTTTGGCCGATTTTATGCTCTCCCACTCAAGACTGGCTTCCCAAAGGATAAAAAACAAGTCTGTCTCTAGCTCTTGAACTTTACGTCCTGTATCCTCCACATCAGAGATGGGTTGGCCATCTTCCTTTTGTTCCAGTTAGGAAAATCTCTGGAGAATGATCCTGACTGGGCTGACTTGGCTATCTGTCTAAAGCTCCCCCTTTCAACATTTTGGCCAGAGATTTGAGGTCATGAAATAAGTCATGATTCTGATCACCATATCTCTCTCTGTGTTTCTGGAACATTCTCAGTAAAAGGAAAATCATTGTAACCAAATGCATCCAGTTAATTGTTATTTATAATATTCTGTGTCTAAAGAATCCAAAATATTTAGTAGCTGTAATTGGAACAGTGCCTGACATTTAGTTATTTGATAAATCTGGTTGGATGTGTTTCATTCAACAAATATTTGAGTTGAATGATTGTTATTTTCCAAGCACAGTATAAGGTTTTCAGGATAAGTTAGAAAGTTAAGACAACAAACTCCTTCTTGAAGCTTATATATGTTGTGAGGGATAAGTGGATGAGTATGTTGGGTCTATATAGAGAAACCCAAAAATTCTGAAAAACTTGATTTGGGGGTAATTTAGGTTGCATAGTTGTAATAGGTCATTCAAAAGCACAGTAACTCTAGAATGACTGAAAATGTAGTTCTTCTGTCAGACACTTCTCTCTCATACTATTTATTAAGTTACACAAAGTACTTATACTGAAAGAATACACATAAAATCACTTGAACTGAAAGTGCTTTTCTTCCTAATATAAATATAACTTTTAAATTGAGGATCCACAACACAGAGGGGGTAAACTATATTTATTTTCTCTAATCCTGCTCCAACTCTGCCCTGGTAAATTATTTGCTTCCAATCCTTTAGTGAAATAATGAGCAGATTTCATAAATTATTTTTATTACTTTTGAATCTTATGAATCCATTCACTATAGTTCAAATTCTGATTTCGAATTTCATCAAAGATTGCCCTCCTCTTTGCTATTGGCTGCAAAAATGCCTGAAGGCAATCTATTAGGAGGACACTGCAGAGACAAAACGACCCTCACCCCAAATCTGGTTCAGACTGGTGATACCACACATGCACAAAGAGGTTAATTACAATGTAATGAGGCTTTACAGAGAGAGCAGGAAAGCTTCCAAGCATGTCCAGAAAAATGGCCTAAGAGAGCAGGGAAAGGAGAGTGGCTTGGGGTTTTTATTGTGGTTAGGGAGTGGAGCTGGGATGAGGTTCCCTTGAGGATAGGGGCTTACCTGGTTTGAACTTCCTGCTGGCACCGAAGAAGGAAGCACGTGGGCTTTTGTATCAGCTTGCCAATTGGGGGGCAGAAAGGAAGGAGGAGTGGTGGGGCCTGACCGCTATTGGCAGTCAAACACCAAAAATGAAGTCAGACTCTTTATTGACAGTCTAAGCAAGATTCTTTTCTGTCTTTTTTTCCTGCTCCTCCACTTGGGAGAAAGGGCAAAGAGAGAGAGAGAGAGATTAAATAGAAGAATAGAGTCTTTAAAGTAATCTGAGTTCATTCTAAACAAATGACACAGAAACAATTATTAAACAACTTTAACATAACTCAATAGCAAAACCCCAAATAATTTGATTTAAAAAATGGACAGAGAATCTGAATAGATATTTTTCCAAAGAAGTCCAGCAACTACATGAAATGATGCTCAACATCACTGAAATCATCAGTGAAAACCAATTAGAACCACAATGAGATATTACCTCACACCCGTGACAATAGCTATCCTCAAAAAGACAAGAGATAACAAGTGTTGGTGAGGAAATGGAGAAAAGGGAACCCTCGTACGCTGTTGGTGGGAACGTAAATTGGTGCAGCCACAATGGAAAAGAATATGAAGGTTCCTCAAAAAAACTAAAGATAGAACTACAAGTTTGTTCTCTATACCTCTGTTGCTGTTTTATGCCTGTTTATTTTTTAAGATTCCACACATAAGTGAAATCACACAATATTTGTCTTTCTCTGTCTGACTTATTCACTTAGAATAATACCATCTAGGTCCATCCATGTTGTCACAAATGGCAAGATTTCATTCATTCTTCTTTATGGCTGAATAGCATTCCATTATATATATATATAATATCAAATATATATATACATCAAATCTTCTTCATCTGCATCTTTATTGATGGGCATTTAGGTTGCTTTCATATCTTGGCTATTGTAAATAATGCTACAATAAATGTAGGGGTGCATGTACCTTTTCTAATTAGTGTTTACATTTTCTTCAGATACATACCTAGGAGTGGAATTGCTGGGTCATATGATAGTTCTATTTTTAATTTTTTGAAGGCTTTCCATACTGTTTCCCATAGTGGTTGCACCGCTTTACTTTCCCACCAAGAGTGCAAGAGGATTCCCTTTTCTCCACATCCTTGCCAACACTTGTTATTTTTGTCTTTGAGCTTGTTAGGAGAAAGGTGCTTTCTAAATCGAAGTAGTTGTTATTCATCATCATCATCATCATCATAATAAACTTGGTATTGGAGAAATCATAAAAAAATAAAATAAAATGAATGCCTCCAATGTGTAGGTTAGGCATCATGAAAATAGGACAATATGCCACATTTTGTCAGTGAGTGGCCAGAATATTTATATGCAAACTCAGATATGAGGACTGGCCATTTTTTAAACGTCTTCTATGGATCAGGCATTGTACTAGGAGCTTTACATACATGACCTTGTTTAAACTTTAACCTAAGGTAGGTGGTCTTATCATCTTTCTACAGATGAAAGCAAAATAGAGTTTCAAAAAGAGGGAAAGAGAGACAGAGAGATAAAGAGAGATGGAGATAGAGACAGATAGAACTAATGCCTATTTTAATCACCTGGCTGATAAGGGCTAAAGCTGAGATTTAACCCCAAATATGTGTACCCCCATCTTGCCTGTCTAGAGAGAACCAGAGAAGTAAAAACATCACTTTCCTTCCAACATGACTATGACCCAGTAATGATTTTGGAAAATGGTAGTCTGTGAAACCCACTAACTCAGGTCCTGTTCCCCTGGCTTTTGTACTCAGGGTGCCTGTATTTGTGAAGGAGAGTCTGAAATAGCTCCATTCCTTTCCAGAAAAATTTCTGGTTATAAGCCAACTTAGAGAAGACAAATTGTCCACTTAGACTGCTGCAGTACATAAAATATTCACCATTCAACTGTCACTTATCTTGAGCAAGTTTTTAATGGGCTACGGTACTGGGAAGGTAAAATTTATCTTGAACTCTAATAATAAACTGAAGAGACCATATCTAAGAGTCACTGAGCTGATGACGTCAGTAAACATCAGAAAGGAAAGGCTAAGGTGTGGAGGTGGTGACGGTAGCCGGAGGCATACCAGGAGAAAGGGGGGACCCACTAAAGAAAAACTTTGTCTACGCTTCGTGGAAATTGTTTATTTTCACTTGCAGAGTGTAAAACACTTAATATTTGAGGAAAACAGTGTCAGCACAATGGCTGAATGCACTCAATAAAAGAGCATAGAGTTTTTAATCTTGTTACACCTATGTGTTAATTAGAGATTTGACATTAACAATTTATAGGACCATTGGAAAACTCTTCATCTCCTTTGAAAGTGGGACAACTCCATATGTTAGGGTTGTGAATCTTTGTACTAATTTTATGAGTGTTTATATAATATGCTTTCAGTAAATGTTTGTTCCATTTCATTAACAACACAGTAGTGTCATAAGTCCTTGTTTTGTTTCCTAGAGTATAATTTTTTTTTTAATGTTAGCTTTGAGTCACCAAGGTTTTATAAAAGCTCCACAATTAAGTTCCAAATTTATTTTCTTCCCTTGGCTTTTATGGGAAGTTTTCCCAATGTCTCAGTGAACAAGTCCAAGTGTGATATCCAAGTTCTTTGAGAAAATGAAGCTGTTTATCTGCTATATGTATTCTCCTTGGGAGTTATGAGCCTTCAGAACAAATTTAGCAGATTTTGTTGTAGATATTACAGACACAGGAAAACCTAGCTTGCTAATCCACAGACAGGTCATTTAAACATTTTGAACAGAATTTTAAAATCAACATTAATTAAGGATATTAGCATATGGTGAAACATTATTACCATATTTAGGAGCTATTGAACTAGGTATATTTCAAATAGAGATTCACATTCAGAATTAAAGTGGATTCTGTGTTAAATAATGATCTCCCTGAGTGGGTCACATGCTCTTCCATCAAGGAAAGGTAGTATAACATAGAGGAAGCAGCAGAGAGTTTTGAAATAAAAAACCTGGGCTTGAGTTGGCTCCATAATTAATAGTTGAGTGCCTTTAGTTTAGATACCTACCCTTCTGTAAGCCTTGGTTTATCATCTATTCCAACTAGGTTACTGTGAGGTTCAAATAAATCAAAAAGCAGTTATGTAGAAAAGTTTACTATTACCATTATAATCATCCCAAGGAGCAAAATATCATGAATCTTGATGAACCAAGGTCATGGTGGCAACCAGTAGGATGGAAGGGAAATGTGAGAATTAATCCAAGATGGATTTTAAAACAAAATAAAAGTCAGCTCTCTGTCATCTTGGGTTCTATAGCTTCATCCCTGGCGTGAGAAATTGACTGAGTAATAAAGCTGATTAGCACTGATTCACATTGATGGTGAGAAGAACCAAGCCTTGGGGCTGGGCTGATGGGGAGACAGCAGAAGAACCTCTTCTCCTCCCCATGTCCCTTTTCCAAGAGCATCTGGAGGGATGGTTCAGAACATTGCAGGCTGCTTAGGTGATGACAATCAGTGCGAACTAGCCCCTGCAGTAAGTCCCTTACATACGAACGAGTTCTGTCCTGAGAGCGTGTTCATAAATCAATTTTGTTTGTAAGTCCAATGAAGTTAGCCTAGGTACCTGCTAACAAAATCGGCTATAGGGTACTGTACTGCAACAGGTTTCTAATACTTTTCACACAAATAATACATAAAAATCAAACACAAAAAATAAAGAAAACATTTCAAATCTTACAGTACAGTACCTTGAAAAGTACAGTAGTACAGTACAACAGCTGGCATCCAGGGGCTGGCATCGAGTGAACAGGCAAGAAGAGTTACTGACTGGAGGAGGGAGAGGAGATGGGATAGTATAGAGATGGGTGGTAGAGCTGAAGGATTGTCAGCAGTAGGAAATGGAGGGCGAGCTGCAATTTCACTCACACCTGACGTTGAGGGCACAGGTTCTGGTTCCTTGCTGGGTTCAATTCTATCTACCATCTTGAAAAACCGATCCGCTGCTTTTACGCTTGCTTCCAGACATCCTGGGCTTGAAATAAAGATACTGTACTACTGTAGTATATACAGTACTGCATAGCAAAGTACACAAAAGTACAACCACTCGTAGAGGCTGCATGCACGTGACAATGGACACCAAACACGTGAACTAACTTACGTGATTGGATATGTGCACGGGCGTCCACATCTTTGAAAGTTTGTAACTTGAAGGTTCATATATAGGGGACTTACTGTACTTGTTAGATAATGCTTGGAAGATGAATTCTTGTGAGTTCTTACTACTGTTATTCACACACTGGTTAGTGTGATTACCTAAGTGTTGACCACCTCCTCCAAATGTAATGCAGACCATCGTTTTCATGGAAAGCTTGCTTGGACAAAAATATAGCTCAAATAATGGCATGCATATCATTTTCACATACAACTCCTCAACACCACTTGGAAATCATAGTTTCCTTTGCCTGCCCGCTGAGAATGTGTACTGGGTAGATGAGTTTCTAACTATAATGACGCCAGAACTTGGTGGAAGGGCTGGCATTCAGTGGTTCACTAGACTTCATCTCGTTGTCAGTGACAGCTGCTCTACAAGGCCAGCGATTAGAAAGAACTGTGTCAAAAGGTCTTGAAAGGGCCGGTCCAAATTGCTGATGAAAATAGATGAAGCTGTGAAAGAGATTTATGAAGACTGATTTAGAATTGAAAAGTGTGATGAGACACTTTTGGAATGCCACCGCGTGGCTGGGGCCAGGACAGAAGGGATGAGAAAGGGTAAAACACTGAAGCCTGTTTGCCAGCAGACACATTAGACCCTTCCGCTCGGATCTCAGTTGGAAGATTCGCTGCTCTCTAGGCGTAGTGATCGTGGGAAATGCCTGTGGTTTTCCCAGCCTTCCTCTCTCAGCAGGCTTTGAGTGCAAGTCGTCTCAAAGGCTATAGGAAACCAATAGGAAAAGGAGAAGTAAAAGCTAATAATCCAAACACAATAGAAATAGCAAGGAACTGTAAATTGAAACAAGCTTTTGTTAGGCTGGGACTCATCTTACAATGTTACTGGCTCACTCTTTAAGGAAAGTGCTGCCTGGGGGGTTCTTGTTTGGCTTAGAATCGCCCACACAGGAATCAGCCTAAATAGCCTCCGTAGAGATAACAGGGGCTCCTCTGACAGTGTGCTTATCTTAGTGGAAGTCAGCAATTTCTGCCCCTTCAACCAAAAAACTCTAGAAAATGTATCAGTTTACTGAACTTTTCAACCTTAGCCAAGTGCCGTCAAATTTTAGTCTCTTTAGGTTGTCTGTACTGTCATGCTCACTCTAGATATAATTTAAATTATGGTTGTAATTGTAATGTATCAAAGTGATATCAGGATGGAATAGTTGTTACTGTCTTCCGATTCTTTTTATTAATGAAAACTTTAAAGGTGTTTAAGATTCTAAAATTTCAATAGGACAGAATGTTCTTGACTACCTGTATAGGTATGTTGGTGTGTGCTTTAATCTTGAATAAATGAACAAAATAATTCTTAGTAGATACACTCCTAGTTCCACATGAAAAATATTATGGGAATAATTATGTTGTGCATGGACATGGCATGCGAGGATTCGAAATTCTTTAGGTTGGGTTTTAATCACCAACTGAGCACTCTCAAGCAAATTAGTTAATTCCTGTGCTCTGTATTGCTCATCTGTAAATTGAGGATGACACCATCCTCCCAAGGTGTTCATGAGAATTAAATGATGTACATAGAAGAGCATAGTGCTGACATCAAACAAGGGCTCAAAATATTATTTCCCATTTCCTTCTCTAGGACAAAATCCCTTATAGCCTGAATTTACTAATATGGGGTGGGAAAAGAGTATAGCAATTAAAAATAACTTTTGTGCCACTGAGAAATAGCCCATCTGCCTATATGTATTTTATAGGATGAAACACTTAATATGAAAATATTTTCGGTTGATTACTTAGATTTATGTACACGCTATATTATAAAATCTCAGAAATGTTGGATGATTTTTTTTTTTTTTTAACTGTGAGCAAGGTTTGCTTATCTCCACCTTTGGGATAGAATACAAAATTGGCATACGTACAAACGACTTAAACCCATGAATGAATTTTTATCTTTTTCTCAAACATGGGAAAGATTTGAATAAGACTTAAGAATGAAGTTAGCAGGAGGAATTGCAGCTGAGATATCAATCTCACACTGAGATGTGACATCATTCATTCCTGAATCTGGTATCTAAGCTACCACCTTTTTCTGGCTCCCTCATTAACTCATTCATATAAATTAGAATCTGAACATCTCATTTTACGCTTCCTGAGACATGCTGTGTAGAATGATAATGATCAAAAACAAAAAGAGAACAGCCTTTAAAACTGGATGTTTTCATTGCAACATTCAACGTCTAGGGAAATGGGAGTAAAAGAATGGAAAAGAGGTTTGGTTGTTGCAATTCAATGGCCATTGTTAAAAATAAACGTACCAAGAACTAAAGGAAGGTAAATAAGGTCTGTGGCTTCTGGTCACTTTTCTAGTAGGACTTGGCAAACAATGCTTGTGCACATGCCATATGTTTGTATTGCCATCCGTCCATACACTACACTACTGCTCAAGGTTCTGACTCTTCTCTATAATTTTGAGCCTTTAAAGTTCTGTCCTCAACTGCCCTGATGACTTCCACATATGCTGTCCATCTTCATGGACCAGAGTAGCTGTTAGCTCCACTTCATTCTCTTAACTGCAAATGAGAGCACGTTTCTGCTCTCCTAATCGTGGCACCTACCACTTCAGGTACCTGAGTGTGGGGCTGATATCTGGGATAGCCCGTAATAAATTCCTTTCTATTGTTACTCAACTTTTCCTTTTTCATGTTTCCAAGAACAAGATACTCATTTGAGTTAATTAAACAGTAAATAATTTAGTGGGATGTACTTCTTCAGAAGTACATCCTAAACTCAGGGTGATTATTTTTAAGCTTGTGGCTAGATTTTCTGTATGCACATTCAGGCTTAAAGCAGACTGTGGTCATCTTAAAATAAATGGAAACAGATGCTACAAAAAGATTTAGAATTTAAGGAATATTTAAAATTAATATCCAACCTTCCAAGGGTCTTTTTTGCATTGAAGTCATTTTTTTTAATTTTAACTTTTTACTCGAGTTTCTTTGACAGGTGCAACTATAGCTTCCTAAAACATTGTCTAAATGATGACCTTTTAAACACAATGCTTTCAAATAAGGCATACACAAGGGAAAGATTCAAAGTGCAAAATGACAGGATGTGAGGGTGATCTGGCTGAGACATCTGTCACCCCATTGATCGCCAGGGTGGATTCAGCTGATCCGACTGGCTAGGTGCGTGTCCCCATCCTCCCTCACCGCTCCATGTGCATCCCTCCTGAAGTTGCACACTCAGTCGAAGAGGACGACCTTTCCTGATAGAGGAGGACCGTTCTCTGGTCAAGGGTATACAAGTAGCTGCACTCCCCTCCTAGAACCTCCAAACAAGCTCTCAAGGGCAAAGTGCAAAATGACATAGAGTAAATAGTAAATCTCTTTCCTATCTTAGACCACCAGTGCCATAGCCTCTCTCCCCAGAGGAATCCAATATTACCAGTTTTGATGTATCTCTAGAAAGATATATATGTGCGTAACTGTGGTAGGGAGAATAATGCCCCCACCTCAAAGACATTCACATGCTAATCTCCAAATCCTATGAATATGTTGCCTTATATGAGAAAAGAGACTTTGCAGATGTGATTAATTTAAGGATCATGAGATGGGAATAGTAGTCTGGATTATCCAGGTGTGTCCATTGTAATCACAAGGGTCCTTATCTTATAAGAGGGAGGCAGGAGGGTCAGAGTTAGAGAAACTACTTTGAAGATGCTTTGCTGTTGGCTTTAAAGATGGTGGAGGGGCCATGAGACAAGAAATTCAAGTAGCCTCTTGAAATTTGGAAAAAACAAGGAAATTAATTATCCCCTAGAACATAGAGAAGGAATGTAACCCATCCAACATCTTGATTTTAGCCCAGTAAGACCTGTTTTGAGTTTCCAACCTGTCAGAATAAATTTGTGTTAAGTCACTAAGTTTGGGGCCATTTGTTAAGCAGCATTAGCAAATTAATAAATCTATATTTCTATTGGTATATATATATATATATACACATATATATACACACACACATACATATCACATTTCTATCTTTTCTGGAAATAAGAACATATTATATGCACTTAAGCACCTTCCATTTTATTTTATAATACAGTCTTGTCAGCTCAAATAGATATACCTTTTCTCTTAAGAGCTGTGTACTATTTTGATAAAGGTTGCAATACATTTTTATATCAGTTTTCTATTCTATTGATGAATATTTAGCTTATTACCATTCTTTTTTTTCAACAAAGAGTGCTGTACTTAATATCTGCATAATGTTTAAACAATTATTATATAACATTTCAAATTGAGACAGGGTAATGTAATACACTGACATTTTCCTATTATCTCACTTCAGCATTTACTAACCCATGGTCAATCTTGTTTCTTCTATAACCCACTCCAACTTTTATCGCCATCTCTGGGTTACTTTGAATTACTTTGAATATAATCCCAGACAGGATATCATTTAATCAGTAAATATTTGAGTATATGTCTCTTAGCATAAAGAATCTTGTTCTATAGGATTTTGTTTACTTTGAGCATATACCTAGGATATATTTTAGAAATAAAAATGAACTCGAAGAAGAACCCTATTTTCAATTTGATAAATTATTTCAACGTGGGGTATGTTCAATAATGGCCTACTGCCATCTCACCCACTACACCCCAATATACCAAATTTATTTTGATAGATTTATCAAATAATTAACACAGTTCACAGAAAGTAATTTAAAAAGTTTCAAGATGAATTTCATGATATATTCATCTTGATATTTATTTATTTATTTTAATTGAAGTATAGTTAATTTACAATGTGTTAGTTTCAAGTGTATAGCAAAGTGTTTCAGTTATACATGTATATATATTGTTTGTCCGATTCTTTTCCATTATAGATGATTCATCTCAATATTTAAATCCATATAAATTTTAGGAAAAAATTAACTGTTCATTGAATTAATTATTCATCTTTGTGAATTAGTTTTGTAGGTGGTGGGGAAGGTGGGGAGTGGTCACGGCACATCTTTGAAATATTGTTTCTTGTAAACACAACTTAATTTTTCCAAAGATCTTTTTCAATGCCAGCAGGTTCAAAATCATTGGAAAATTCAAAATTAGAAAATCTTAAGTGCTTATGAAACTTGTTAAGATGTTTTTTCCCCAGATTACTATTGTGATTCTTAAAGAGTCTTGTTTACCTTAATAGCAAAGTTTCTTCTTATAGGATATCTTCAATCTGTGGTCGAGGATTCTTCTATCCACCTATTGAAATGAAAGTTGAAAGCTAAAGTCTGTAAACGATATTAGAACCTTATTGTCTACTTTCCTTTCTCCACATCCTTTTTCTCTGTTTCCAGAATTCATGAGTTTCAGGATTTGTCTTTGTTCTATTTGATGGATAAATGAAGGTGAATGCTCTTAGATCTGAAGCATGCTAGTAAAGTTTAGTGGTGGGCTTGCCAGAGTCTTGTACCATTTTTAGAAACAAGAAAGACTTTCAAAATAAATAATTTTATTAATAATGTTTTTAGCCAGAGGATTTCAGTATATTCCTAGCTTAGATTCTACCAGAGGCATTAAAACCATTCAATATTCTATAGGGAATGACTTACTGCTTTTCTCTTTGTATCCACCCTACACACATATGAGTTTCTCTGACAGTTTCTGCAAAACACAGCCATGCAACACCTAGAGAAATGCTTCTGGGATACTTACAGACATATGTTCATATTTTATTTTACTCAAAATATGGATCCCACTACATTTATTTAATACATAAATATATATAAATAGATGTCTTCATGGCATGTCATAACAGCGTTTTGAGTCATCAACCTGAGCCCAGACAAGAGTTTGAAGCTTTATTTGTCCTTTAAGTCATGCATATGCTCGTTGTGTATTTTTCCTCCTTTCTAATATATGTGTGCATTTGGGAAGAGTTTGTGCGGTAAAAAATTGCTTTCTGCTCTTAGTTTGTGGAGTGTAGAGAAAAGCCATAATGATTTAAGTCAGAAACAATTCCCTTTCATTGCTCTTTTTGGTTTCCAGAGGCTCAAAGCATCATCAACTAACCTGGTCCACAGGTGGGATCTTTTGTGATTTGCATCAGTAAAGGAACGTAATCAATTTTCAGAACCGTACACCATCCACCAGGCTACATGGTCACATACTTTGTAAAAATTTAGTTACACTTATTTTAATTGCTTGGTTAACTAAATTTCCTACAAAGGGCCTAAGATAAACTTCACCCATAGTGATTTCTGCTGTGTGTTGAAGAACATTAGAGAGAAGACATACAGTAGATTGAGACTTCTAGGCCATTTAAAACCCAAATGCCCCCTTTTTCTGGATTAGTGGTGAGGAGTGATAATCTTTTTGAAAACCAAATAGGTACAACTTCTGTTAATCCTAAAATAAAATTGTCCAAAATAGGAAAAAAAATCAAATGATTTAGGTGTTAAATGGCAACATAATTTGACTGTCTCTTGGAAATAATTAAAGGTGATTAAATGAAGTAACAAGTGTTGAGTTGGTTATGTTTACATTTTTTGAAAATTATATTCCTGTGTAACATATAGTACTTCTATTAAGTTGTATATTTAATCAGAATCCCTGATTCCTTTAGAGATCTATATAAATAAGAATGTAATTTACTTTGGGTCAAATTCTACATATAAGTCCATTTCTCAAAATGAATCATTTACTCATTGGTGTATTGATTCAACTAGTATGTATTGAGTGACTGCTGGAAACAGACAACTTTATTAGAAAATGTATATTGTGTATATTATTTCTGAGTCTCATATTATCCCATTTTAAAGGTGAGGAATTGAAGCTCAGAAAGTGCCAAGTCAGGGTCTCATAGTTTGGCGATAGTAGAACTGCGTGAGACCAGAGGTTTCCTGACTCTGTTCCCTCTTCTAGTCACTATTCCATAGATACTTCTAATAATACTGCAGAGTAAAATGAGTGCTTTGCTGGAGTTACAGGTCAAGTGCTATGGAAATATGGGGAATTAATCATGTCTGAGGGAGTGGGAAAGACCAGATAGCTATAAGGCCGAAAATGTTTGACCTGGTCACTCATATATTTTGCTAAGAAGTTTGCTTTTTGATCATTAGGCCATGGGGAGCCATTAACAGATTTTTAAAGAATCATAAGGCATGGTTCAAGTGTGTATTAAGAGAATAACTTTAGCAGCTGTGAGAATTAAAGACTAGAGCAGTGTTTATTTTTCTGGCTTTTTTGATTGCTCATGAATCCACTACATATTTACTATTTATAAATTATGTTACTATATTATAGTACTAAAATTATGTATATTATAAAATTATACAAAAGAGAGAAATGAAATAAAGATTCCATCTTTAATTCTTTTAAATTTTATTATTAACAGTAAAATATGCCTCTAATATAAAATAAGATAGTCATACAGTTTTGCTACTATATATAATTTATGTCTGTTTATGTTGAGAACAGTGTGATTGAATACATTTCTTAAAAAAAACCCAACAACTCTATAGTTTACACATTGTCCTGGAGCTATATGAAGTGCTTGTCTTAGTTTGTCTTGATGCTTTAATTCCATTGCTGTGACGGTTGTTGTAATATTTATTCAATTTTCATGGTATTCATTCATATGTAAATCCCGTCCTCCAATTAAGAAAAGTTTTGCATTAAAATTTGCCTAGGAAATTTCCATCTTTCCTAATATTGGGCAGTTGTTTTAAGCTAATTGGAAGTTGTAGGATTTTAAATTTTTAATAAATCAGCTCTATACCCACTGATACTATTTGTAAAAACTCTTAATAAGTGAGCAAGATGTATTCTGAGTTTCTAAATGTGTGGGTAAGAATTTTTATGGTTGCTGGTATTACTATCTGGGGGAAAATTGTATAACCATCTTAAATTTGTCTAGTTCATCATGTTTCTACCTCAGAATGCAGCTTCTTAAATACATCGATGCTCCGATTTTCTTCTCTGGGCTTTGGCTTGACTGTTTAGTGCTCTCTTCAGTTGACTGTTCTATTTCATTTTATTTATTTTTGGTGTGGAAATCTTTTTATCACTATTTAGTGATGACCAGTGTGATTACAACTGAATATCATCAAAACGCTACCTTAACAGCTTTGTGAAGCAATATGTTGAAGGGACTATCACTGTCAACCCCTCTACTCCAGAACACCCTCTTTTCCCAAAGGAGAATTACCATGTTAGAGGGAACATCTGGCAAAGGCGGTGGGGGGTGCTAGTATTGACTTCCCTATTAATAATTATAGCTAAGCTTTACCTAGAACTTATTATTTTTCCCATGCACTGTTCTTTATTAATCAATTCTCGCATAGGAGAATTTTTCTATGGGAAAAGTATTAATGTTATCTTCCTATTATATATAAAGTAATGTATCATTTAAAAATTTTATTTTCATTAAATTTTGTAGGTAAAAATAAATGTAAAGAGAAGAGTTCATATTTCTTCCAGTACTCTAGGACATTGACTTCATCATCCCTGGGCTATGTGGGTCTCACTTTGGAGACCCCTAGATTAGAGATGTGATAGAGTGAAGAAAGCAGATGGATGAGAAGGTCATGGCAGAAGGCAGGTAAAAAACAAATCTCCTGAACGAGGACAGGGAAAGTGGAATTATATGGAAGGTAGAATTTATAGAAGTTCTCACTCTTTGACATAAACTTCAGTGAATACAGAAGAAATTATGTGCAGGTATAGCACAAAGGGCATACCTCCAACAGCTCCAGAATTGGTGACATGTAAACTTTCCACTTGATTCCAAGCTGTGGGTTACTGTTGCATTCTTTCTCGGATCCAGCAATTTGATCTTCCATTTTCCAGTTTGTTGCTCAGTTGGTAACTCAGTCAGCACCTCCCTTGGCTCCCCCAGTGGTAGCAGAGGCCTGCTGAGAACGGCTGCCACTTTGATTTTGGTGAAATGTTGTATGTGATCTCTTCAGGCACAACAGGGTGATGAGAAAGGCATTAGCTGTTCAGATTGTTTTGTTTCATATATGGATCTAGTCACATGGTCAATTGGACACATTCTGAACTTACAGATCAGCCTGTGCCTACATAATACCAGACCAAAAATTTTCAAGTGGAAATTCCAGCCACCTATTTAGATATTTATTTGAGTGATGCTAAACAGCTGGATAACTTACTTTCGTGTAATAACCATTTTTTAACTTTCTTGGTTAATTCAGGAGCATAGGAATCCATGCTTCTCCTCCAGTGTTTAGATTGCTTTAGAGGTGTTTTATTAGTCAAGATTATCCAGAGAAACAGAACCACCAGGAAAGCTGGCAGTCTGATTGTGTGATTCAGTTCAAATCTGAAGGTCTGAGAACCAGGGGAGTAAATCCTGTAAATTCCAATGCAAGGCCAGAGAAATGAGTGAGATGTAGCAGCTCAATCACTGAGGCAGGAAAAAAAGGACAAATTCCTCTTACCTTGGCCTTTTGTTCTATTCAGGCCCTCAACAGATCACTTACCTGATGGCCATCAATATTTCTTTTTCTTTTTTATTACAGTAGTTCATTTTTCTTTCAGGGTATTTAATTTTTCTAAACAATGTGTATTTATCAAGAATATCAGCCTTCCACCTCCTGTCTATATATTTTATGAACCTTTGTCCTCAGCTTGTCATCTTCCTTTTAATGTTTAAATGTTTTAATTAAAAGACCTGGAATGGCTGAAGGGATACAATAAAATACCTAGGAATAGATCTACCTAAGGAAATAGAAGACCTGTACTCAGAAAACTATAAGACGTTGATGAAAGAAATTGAAGATGTCACAAACAGATGGAAAGATATACTGTGTTCTTGGATCGGAAGAATTAATATTGTTAACATGATCAAACTACCCAAGGAAATCTACAGATGCAATGCAACCTCTATCAAAATGACAATGGCATTTTCCGCAGAACTAGAAAAAGTAAAATTTGTATGGAACCACAAAAGACCCTGAATAGCCAAAACAAGCTTGAGAAACAAGAACAAAACTGGAGGTTTCACACTCCCTGATCTCAAACTATACTACAAAGCTACAATAATCAAAACAGTATGGTACTGGCACAAAAACAGACACATCAATCAATGGAACAGAATAGAGAACCCAAATATGGGCCCACACATATATGGTCAATTAATCTATGACAAGGGAGGAAAGAATATACAATGGGGAAAAGATAGCCTCTTCAATAAATGGTGTTAGGAAAACTGGATAGCTACATGCAAAAGAATCAACCTGGACTGATCTCTCAGTCTATGTACAAAAATAAATTCAAACTGCATTAAAGACTTAAATGTAAGCCTGAAACCATAAAACTTCTAGGAGGAAACATAAGCAGTACGGCCTTTGACATTGGTCTTAATAATATATATACATTTGGGTATGTCTCCTCAGGCAAGGGAAACAAAAGCAAAAATAAATGGGGCTATATCAAACTAAAAAGATTTTGCACAGCAAAGGAAAATACCAACAAAAAGGAAAGGCTTCATACGGAATAGGATACTTTATTTGCAAATGATATATCTGATAAGGGCTTAATATCCAAAATATACTAAGAACTTATAAAACTCAATGTCAAAAGAACAACCAAATAAAAATGGGCAGAGGATCTGAATAGAAATTTTTCCAAAGAAGACATACAAATGGCCAACAGGCACATGAAAATATGCTCAACATTGTTCATCCTCAGAGAAATGCAAATTAAAACTGCAATGAGATATCACCTCATACCTGTCAAAATGGCTGTTGTCAAAATGACCACAAATAACAGATGCTGGTGAGGATGTGGAGAAAACAGAGCTCTTGTGCACTGTTGGTTGGAATACAAAGTGGTACAGCCATGATGGAAAACAGTATGGAGATTCCTCAAAAAGCTAAAAATAGAACTACTATATGATCTAGTAATTCCACTCCTGGGTATCTGAAATGAAATGAAATGAAAATGCTAATTCAAAAAGATACATGCACCCCAATGTTCACAGCAGCATTATTTACAATAGCCAAGATGTGGAAGGAACCCAAGTGCCCATCAATAGATAAATGTATAAAGAAGAAGTTGTATATATATACAATGAAATATTACGCAACCATAAAAAAGAATGAAATCTTGCCATTTGTGACAGTATGGATGAATCTAGAGAGTATTATACTAAGTAAAATAGTTGGACGAAGACAAATATTGTATGATTTCACTTATATGTGGAATATAAAAACAAAACAAATGAACTAACATAACAAAACACAGAGTCATAGTTACAGAGAACCAACATGTGATTGCCAGAGGGGAGGGAGGTGGGGGGAAGAAAGAAATAGGTGTGAGAGGTTAAGATGTACAAAGTTCCAGTTGCAAAATAAATGTCATGGGTATGAAATATACAGTATGGGGATTATAGTCACTAACTATGTAATAATCTTTCTACGGTGACATATCATCACTAGACTTATCACAGTGATCATGTAACTCCTTATTTCTAATATTTAAAAATATAAATAAATATAGTTAACACTGCAATATGTTATATATGAAAGTTATTAGGAGAATAAAACCTAATATTTCTTATCAAAAGAAAAAAATGTTTTTATTTGTATCTATATGAGATGATGGACGTTCACTAAACTTATCGTGATAATCATTTCATGATGTATGTAAGTCAAATCATTATGCTGAACACCTTAAACTTATACAGTGCTGTATGTCAATTATATCTAAAAAAAACCTGGAATTAAAAAGAAACACAACACATGGCAAGGCTAAAAAAAATGTGACATGAAGTCTATATTTTTGTACATTATAACCAGTTATCTGGTACCAGTTTTCTATACTATAACCAGTTTATTGAATAGTCCTATTGCTTTCTAAGGATATGTGCTTTCATATTTAATTATATTTTCAGCATCTCTTTTACTTTATTGTATATTATTGACCATACTATATGATGATATTTTGATTTTATTCTATATTTTAAAATCTTAAAGTGCTAATTAACATTTCCCTGCTCATTTCTAGCCCCCAGTTTTTTTCTTTATATTGTCTTCTTTTTCTAAGAAACTGTAGAATCAGTTCAATATATGTGAGAAAGTTCCATATTGACTTTTACTGGAATTATATTAGGTAACTGTTTAAGACCAAAGCATAGAGTATCAGTATTTTTACATTGAGTATTCCAAATTATGAAACTAGTTTTGTTCAATACTTATTCAGATTGGGCCTCCCTGGTGGTGCAGTGGTTAAGAATCCGCCTGCCATTGCAGGGCACTGGGTTCGAGCCCTGATCCAGGAAGATCCCACATGCCGTGGAGCAACTAAGCCCATGTGCCACAACTACTGAGCCTGTGTTCTAGAGCCCATGAGCCACAACTACTGAAGCCTGTGCGCCTGCACAATGCAATGAAGAGTAGCTCCCTCTTGCCACAACTACAGAAAGCCCACGTGAAGCAACGAAGACCCAATGCAGCCAAAAATAAATAAATTAATTAAAAAAAAATTTAAAAAACTTATTCAAATCTTTTTATATCCCTCAATAAAGTATTAGACTTTTATTTTTATAGATTCCTTAAAATTAATATATATGTGTGTGTGTGTATATATATATATATATATATTTTTTTTTGTGGTACACGGGCCTCTCACTGTTGTGGCCTCTCCTGTTGCGGAGCACAGGCTCTGGACGCGCAGGCTCAGTGGCCATGGCTCACGGGCCCATCCGCTCCACGGCATGTGGGATCTTCCCGGACCGGGGCACGAACCCGTGTCCCCTGCATTGGCAGGTGGACTCTCAACCACTGCGCCAACAGGGAAGCCCAAAATTAATATTTTTTTTGTTCCCAGGCATTTTATAGAATTGTTTTCATTTTCTTTGTATTTAAATTAGTGTTTTATTTTCAATTTTCTAAATAATAGTGGGAAAATTCTTTATTTTTTTTTATTTTCTGGTATCCAGTCACTTAGTCAACTTTCTTATCAAGTCTAGTAATTTTTATTTTGATTGTCTGAAATTCTTTGTTAAATAATTCTATCATCTTAAAAATATAATGCTTTTAACTCCTTATTTCTAATATTAAAAATCATATTTTATTGCAGAAATAATGTAAAATATTTTTGAATTATTTTAGCTCTAGTGAATATCTTGTATATCAAATTCACAGTGGAAAATGAGATGAAGCTTTAATTGCTACAAAGGCCTGTGTGTTTTTAAATTCTGTATCACAAACTAATTTCAGTTATATATAAATATCACCTTACATATATATTTATATATAAAATATCACCTTCTTTAGTGTTACAATTGAATATAAATCAATGACACAAATCAAATATTACTTTTTAGTACCAGGGACAGCATTTTGAATGTACATTTCTGGGCATCAACTCCCGAAACTTCTTTACCATTTCTGTCTATGTTGGTTCCAAAGGCTCTTTTTCTCAGAAAATTTTCCTCTTTCATGACTCCTTTTTTTTGCTAAGGTCTATTAGAAGACCTATAATGGGAATCTTTTTTTCTTTATATCACTTGTTTAGTGACACAGCTTTAACCCCTTACTAGCTATATATATCAGCCTACGTGATATTATTAACCTCCTAGTCAGTGTGGTTTTGAGAATGCATGGTTTTTAGTCTGATGATAGAAGGATAAGTCGATCTTTCTGGAATATGTATGAGCCTAAAAATGTGACAACAAATATATTTCTGTAATACTATTCAGATTTCTCATGATTTCTTTGTCAAGTCAAAAATAAGACATCATTTTCAAATGGAAATAAACTTACTTTAGAATACTGTGGAGTTTTAAACACACAATCAATGTGATTAAGTACAAACTTATTGGAACAAATCAGGAATTGGCTAATGGGGCACAGGGAGGAAGCACTGTTTATCCTGGCCATGAGGTCTGCTTGTGTATAACACGCAGAATTTGGGAGCCTCAGGAGAGACAGTGAGAACTTTTCCTTTGACACTCTGAGTGGTCTGGCTTAAGAATTCAGACAGAAAAGATGATCCGTTCTGCTGATGACCAGGTCAGCACCGTGGGGAGCTGATGCAGAGGCTTTCTAGAGACATGTCAGTCTGTGAGCCACCCCAGCAATAGCAGGAAAATGATATTAGAAGGAATTAAGAGAGGTGTGTATACCAGTTCCCCGTAGGTTTCTGATCAGGGTTTTGATGTAGGCTTGTGAGCTGTAAAAAGCCTTGGTACCCTTTTTGCCTTTTTTGACTGCTGTCCATATAGCCCGGGCTTTTTTGTTCTTTCTTCTTCTCTCCAGTTACTCCAACCAGACTTCATACGGAGGCTCACTTTGAGACTTCCATGATGCCATCACTTTATTCATCATCTAGGGCAGTTTGCACTTGCCTCCAAAATTGCAATTGTCATGGTGCAATGTAATTATTTGTTAATTTCCTGAGGACACCATGTACTGTCAAGGGTGATGTTGAATTTACAGCGGGGCTGCTTTTAGGAAAAAAGAGGTGGACTCAAGTAGAACAGTGATGAAAAAGCCTAATTTAGGAGGAAGTGGCTGCTATGCATTAAAAAAAGACACTGACTTTAGAGAAGAGGCTCTTTGAAGGCTCTGTCTTGGTTGTTGCAGATAAGCCTGGGGGCTATATTATTTATGTTACTTTTTACCTCCAACATGATTTAAAGGGATAAGATACCTGAATGACCTAGTTCAGCACAGATATCTTATTGAAAACACGAAAGATAATTTACAGTTTCTCAAATATATCTGATGATCAACATCATCTGGAATGATTGTTAAATATACAGATTACCAGGCCTCTTGCCTTGAAATCCTAGTTTAGAAAGCCAGCGTTGGTTGCACAGGAATTTGGGTTTCAAACCAGCACACTCCTGGTGAATCTGGTGCATGGTAGTTGTTTGAGAATCAATGGTACAGGCTATGATATTAAGAAAATGGATGTTTCTTTTCCTCTTCCAATATCTATTCTTTGCTTCCTTTTTTATATCAGTGGAACCCACAAATGAAGACACAGTTATAAAAATTGTACGTGTGACTAGATATAGCCAATATTATATATGTGGAACTGACATATATAACTTCCTCGTATTGTCCTTAAGGAGACAGTCTGAGCTGCTTTTCCAGCCCTGCCTTCATCTTGCTGCGTGGGTGGGATATGGACATGGTGGGTGCACCATCATAGACCTTGCAAATAAGGACCACACTGTAGGTTTGAGGGAGCAGCGAGATAGAGGGAGTCAGAGTCTCTGGACATTCTCATGGAGCAGAGCCCTTTCACGAGACAGAGAGACATTTCTATCTAGCTATTTCAGATCTCCATTATATATTATCAAGCTATATCTTAAATAACATAACATGATAAAATTGTAAAAAAATAAAATAAAGCATAGAGCCTGGTAAAAATATAAGTTAATATATAAAGACCAAAATAGAAACCAGAACCTTAAGTCATAGTTATTTATGTAAAATGGTTATCTCTGAGACATGCATTTCGTTCCAAGTTTCTATGAGGTAGAAGTAAAAAGTACATGGTTAGATACACTTTCTCCAATATCATAAGGTAAAGCTTGGCTTATGACTTAATTCTAAAACAATTTCTTCATGTCTTGCTACTTGACATATGACAAGTGTTGCAATGACATATGCAGTGAACAGGGACCTCAGTAACTACTCACAGCAGTTGTATTAGAGGGTTCACAGTGTAGTTCCTAAATTAATCACAGTAGTTCACAGTGTAGTTCCTCCTTAATCACAGTAATCAAGATCATTACTATCCTGGAATCAACGTGGTGTAGATTTCCGGTGCTTGGAGTTGATTTAAGTATAAAATCTAACACTATTACAGCACTGGTTTTCATAGTTTTTAGTTATCAGAATCCATCTTCTATTTTCAAGTGAAATCTTTGGCAGAAAGTCAGTATATAAAATCAAACTCCCTTGATTTACACGGGAGTGAGAGACTCTGAAATCTGCCACCTTGGCCTGCCCTTGTGCTTGAAACCCAACCATAGGAATTTAGAACATAATAGGGAAGGCCTTGCTTTAGAGGAATGGGTGCCACCTCTGCTTCAAATCACATGCTATAAATATCACTCTCCTTTACATGGGTTTTGATAAGATTAGGACAGCAGACCATTCAAGGTTGTATTCACTGGCAAAATCCCATGCATTTATATAGATTATGAAAACTGGCAACAGCAAATTCCAAAAACATTATGAAGTGTTTAGACAGTCTCTGGTGTATTTTGATGAATTTTTAGAGTAATATGGATTCTGGTTGCCTGGTGATTTAAATTGATAATTTACTGGCCATAGATTAGTATAATCCCATCCTTCTGAATTAACGTAAGAACTTGAATTTCCTCATTTAAATTATTTTTTAAAAATCTTTATTGGAATATAATTGCTTTACAATGGTGTGTTAGTTTCTGCTTCATAACAAAGTTAATCAGTTATACATATGTTCCCATATCTCTTCCCCCTTGTGTCTCCCTCCCTCCCACACTCCCTATCCCACCCCTCTAGGTGGTCACAAAGCACAGAGCTGATCTCCCTGTGCTATGCGGCTGCGTCCCACTAGCTATCTATTTTACGTTTCGTAGTGTGTATATGTCCATGCCACTCTCTCACTTTGTCAAGTCTTACCCTTCCCCCTCCCCATATCCTCAAGTCCATTCTCTAGTTGGTCTGTGTCTTATTCCCATCTTGCCTCTAGGTCCTTCATGACCTTTTTTTCCCCTTAGATTCCATATATGTGTGTTAGCATATGGTATTTGTGTTTCTCTTTCTGACTTACTTCACTCTGTGTGACAGACTCTAGGTCCATCCACCTCACGACAAATAACTCAGTTTTGTTTCTTTTTATGGCTGAGTAATATTCCATTGTATATATGTGCCACATCTTCTTTATCCATTCATCTGTTGCTGGACACTTAGGTTGCTTCCATGTCCTGGCTATTGTAAATAGAGCTGCAATGAACATTTTGGTACATGACTCTTTTTGAATTATGGTTTTCTCAGGGTATATGCCCAGTAGTGGTATTGCTGGGTCGTATGGTAGTTCTATTTTTAGTTTTTGAAGGAACCTCCAAATTGTTCTCCATAGTGGCTGTATCAATTTACATTCCCACCAACAGTGCAAGAGGGTTCCCTTTTCTCCACACCCTCTCCAGCATTTATTGTTTCTAGATTTTTTGATGATGGCCATTCTGACCAGTGTGAGATGATATCTCATTGTAGTTTTGATTTGCATTTCTCTGATTAATGATGTTGAGCATTCTTTCATGTGTTTGTGCCAATCTGTATAACTTCTTTGGCGAAATGTCTATTTAGGTCTTCTGCCCATTTTTGGATTGGATTGCTTGTTTTTCTGATATTGAGTTGCATGAACTGCTTATAAATTTTGGAGATTAATCCTTTGTCAGTTGCTTCATTTGCAAATATTTTCTCCCATTCTGAGGGTTGTCTTTTGGCCTTTTTTATGGTTTCTTTTGCTGTGCAAAAGCTTTGAAGTTTCATTAGGTCTCATTTGTTTATTTTTGTTTTTATTTCCATTTCTCTAGGAGATGGGTCAAAAAGGATCTTGCTGTGATTTATGTCAGAGTGTTCTGCCTGTGTTTTCCTCTAAGGGTTTGATAGTTTCTGGCCTTACATTTAGGTCTTTAATCCATTTTGAGTTTATTTTTGTATATGGTGTTAGGGAGTGTTCTAATTTCATACTTTTACATGTACCTATCCAGTTTTCCCAGCACCACTTATTGAAGAGGCTGTCTTTTCTCCACTATATATTCCTGCCTCCTTTATCAAAGATAAGGTGACCATATGTGCGTGGGTTTATCTCTGGGCTTTCTATCCTGTTCCATTGATCTATCATTCTGTTTTTGTGCCAGTACCATACTGTCTTGATTACTACAGCTTTGTAGTATAGTCTGAAGTCAGGGAGCCTGATTCCTCCAGCTCCGTTTTTCGTTCTCAAGATTGCTTTGGCTATTCGGGGTCTTTTGTGTTTCCTCACAAATTGTGAAATTTTTTGTTCTAGTTCTGTGAAAAATGCCAGTAGTTTGATAGGGATTGCATTAAATCTGTAGATTGCTTTGGGTAGTAGAGTCATTTTCACAATGTTGATTCTTCTAATCCAAGAACATGGTATATGTCTCCGTCTATTTGTATCATCTTTAATTTCTTTCATCAGTGTCTTATAATTTTCTGCATACAGGTCCTTTGTCTCCTTGGTAGGTTTTTTCCTAGATATTTTTTTCTTTTTGTTTCATTGGTAAATGGGAGTGTTTTCTTAATTTCACTTTCAGATTTTTCATCATTAGTGTATAAGAATGACAGAGATTTCTGTGCATTAATTTTGTATCCTGCTACTTTACCAAATTCATTGATTAGCTCTAGTAGTTTTCTGGTAGCATCTTTAGGATTCTCTATGTATAGTATCATGTCATCTGCAAACAGTGACAGCTTTACTTCTTCGTTTCTGATTTGGATTCCTTTTATTTCCTTTTCTTCTCTGATTGCTGTGGCTAAAACTTCCAAAACTATGTTGAATAATAGTGGTGAGAGTGGGCAACCTTGTCTTGTTCCTGATCTTAGTGGAAATGCTTTCAGTTTTTCACCATTGAGGATGATGTTGGCTGTGCGTTTGTCATATATGGCCTTTATTATGTTGAGGAAAGTTCCCTCTATGCCTACTTTCTGCAGGGTTTTTATCATAAATGGTGTTGAATTTTGTCGAAAGCTTTCTCTGCATCTATTGAGATGATCATATGGTTTTTCTCCTTCAATTTGTTAATATGGTGTATCACATTGATTGATTTGCATATATTGAAGAATCCTTGCATTCCTGGAATAAACCCCACTTGATCATGGTGTATGATCCATTTAATGTGCTGTTGGATTCTGTTTGCTAGTATTTTGTTGAGGATTTTTGCATGTATGTTCATCAGTGATATTGGCCTGTAGTTTTCTTTCTTTGTGACATCCTTGTCTGGTTTTGGTATCAGGGTGATGGTGGCCTCGTAGAATGAGTTTGGGAGCGTTCCTCCCTCTGCTATATTTTGGAAGAGTTTGAGAAGGATAGGTGTTAGCTCTTTTCTAAAGGTTTGATAGAATTCGCCGGTGAAGCCATCTGGTCCTGGGCTTTTGTTTGTTGGAAGATTTTTAATCACAGTTTCAATATCAGTGCTTGTGATTGGTCTGTTTATATTTCTTCCTGGTTCAGTCTTGGCAGGTTGTGCATTTCTAAGCATTTGTCCATTTCTTCCAGGTTGTCCATTTTATTGGGATAGAGTTGCTTGTAGTAATCTCTCATGAACTTTTGTATTTCTGCAGTGTCAGTTGTTACTTCTCCTTTTTCATTTCTAATTCTATTGATTTGAGTCTTCTTCCTGTTTTTCTAGATGAGTCTGGCTAATGGTTTATCAATTTTGTTTATCTGCTCAAAGAACCAGCTTTTAGTTTTATTGATCTTTGCTGTCGTTTCCTTCATTTCTTTTTCATTTATTTCTGATCTGATCTTTATGATGTCTTTCCTTCTGCTAACTTTGGGTTTTTTTTGTTTTTCTTTTCTAATTGCTTTAGGTGCAAGGTTAGGTTGTTTATTTGAGATGTTTCCTGTTTCTTAAGGTAGGATTGTATTGCTATCAACTTCCCTCTTAGAACTGATTTTGCTGCATCCCATAGATTTTGGGTCGTCGTGTCTCAGTTGTCATTGTTTTCTAGGTATATTTTGATTTCCTCTTTGATTTCCTCAGTGATCGCTTGGTTATTAAGTACTGTATTGTTTAGCGTCCATGTGTTTGTATTTTTTACAGATATTTTCCTGTAATTTATATCTAGTCTCCTAGCGTTGTGGTCAGAAAAGATACTTGATACGATTACAATTTTCTTAAATTTACCAAGGTTTGATTTGTGACCCAAGATATGATCTATCCTGGAGAATGTTCCATGAGCACTTGAGAAAAATGTGTATTCTTTTGTTTTTGGATGGAATGTCCTATAAATATCAATTAAGTTCATCTTGTTTAATGTATCATTTAAAGCTTTAGTTTCCTTATTTATTTTCATTTTGGATGATCTGTCCATTGGTGAAAGTGGGGTGTTAAAGTCCCCTACTATGAACGTGTTACTGTCGATTTCCCCTTTTATGGGAAAAAGTATTAGCCTTATGTATTGTTAGTATTTACCTTATGTATTGAGGTGCTCCTATGTTGGGTGCATAAATATTTACAATTGTTATATCTTCTTCTTGGATCGATCCCTTGATCATTATGTAGTGTCCTTCTTTGTCTCTTCTAATATTCTTTATTATTATTCTTCTTTCTTTCTTTCTTTCTTTATTTTTTTCGGTACGCGGGACCCTCACTGTTGTGGCCTCTCCCGTTGCGGAGCACAGGCTCCGGATGCGCAGGCTCGGTGGCCATGGTTCACGGGTCCAGCGGCTCCGCGGCATGTGGGATCCTCCCGGACCATGGCACGAACCTGCGTCCCCTGTATTGGCAGGCGGACTCACAAAGACTGCGCCACCAGGGAAGCCCTAATATTCTTTATTTTATAGTCTATTTTGTCTGATATGAGAATTGCTACTCCAGCTTTCTTTTGGTTTCCATTTGCATGGAATATCATTTTCCATCCACTTACTTTCAGTCAGTATGTGTCTCTCGGTCTGAAGTGGGTCTCCTGTAGACAGCATATATGTGGGTCTTGTTTTTGTATCCATTCAGCCAATCTGTGTCTTATGGTGGGAGCATTTAGTCCGTTTACATTTAAGGTAATTATCGGTATGTATGTTCCTATTCCCATTTTCTTAATTGCTTTGGGTTTGTTAATGTAGGTCTTTTCCTTCTCTTGTGTTTCCTGCATAGAGAAGTTCCTTTAGCATTTTTTGTAAAGCTGGTTTGGTGGTGCTGAACTCTCTCTGTAAAGGTTTTAATTTCTCCATCAAATCTGAATGAGATCCTTGCTGGGTAGAGTTATCTTGGTTGTAGGTTTTTCTCCTTCATCACTTTAAATATGTCCTGTCACTCCCTTCTGGCTTGCAGAGTTTCTGCTGAAAGATCAGCTGTTAACCTTATGGGGATTCCTTTGTGTATTATTTGTTGTTTTTCCCTTGCTGCTTTTAATATGTTTTCTTTGTATTTAATTTTTGACAGTTTGATTAATATGTGTCTTGGTGTGTTTCTCCTTGGAATTATCCTGTATAGGTATCTCTGTGATTCATGGACTTGATTAACTCTTTCTTTTCCCATATTAGGAAAGTTTTCAACCATAATCTCTTCAAATATTTTCTCAGTCCCTTTCTCTTCTTCTTCTGGGACCCCTATAATTCGAATGTTGGTGCATTTAATGTTATCCCAGAGGTCTCTGAGACTCCCCTCAGATCTTTTCATTCTTTTTTCTTTATTCTGCTCTGCAGTAGTTATTTACACTATTTTATCTTACAGGTCACTTATCCGTTCTTCTGCTTCAGCTATTCTGCTATTGATCCTTTCTAGAGAATTTTTAATTTCATTTATTGTGTTGTTCATCATTGTTTGTTTGCTCTTTAGTTCTTCCTAATTCCTTCTTAAACGTTTCTTGTATTTTGTCTATTTTGTTTCCAAGATTTTGGATCTACTTTACTATCATTATTCTGAATTCTTTTTCAGGTAGACTGCCTATTTCCTCTTCATTTATTAGGTCTGGTGGGTTTTTACCTTGCTCCTTCATCTGCTGTGTGTTTTTCTGTCTTCTCATTTTGCTTATCTTACTGTGTTTGGGGTCTCCTTTTTGCAGGCTGCAGGTTCGTAGTTCCCGTTGTTTTTGTTGTCTGTCCTCAGTGGGTGAGGTTGGTTCAGTGGGTGGTGTAGGCTTCCTGGTGGAGGGGACTAGTGCCTGTGTTCTGGTGGATGAGGTTGGATCTTGTCTTTGTGGTGGGCAGGTCCACGTGTGGTGGTGTGTTTTGGGGTGTTTGTGGCCTTATTATGATTTTAGGCAGCCTCTCTCCTAATGGATGGGGCTGTGTTCCTGTCTTGCTAGTTGTTTGGCATAGGGTGTCCAGCAGTGTAGCTTGCTCGTTGTTGAGTTTAGCTGGGTGTTGGCGTTGAGATGGAGATCTCTGAGAGATTTTTCCCATTTGATATTACGTTGAGCTGGAGGTCTCTTGTGGACCAGTGTCCTGAAGTTGGCTCTCCCACCTCAGAGGCACAGCATGGACTCCTGGCTGGAGTACCAAGAGCCTTTCATCCACACGGCTCAGAATAAAAGGGAGAAAAAGTAGAAAGAAAGAAAGAGGATAAAATGAAGTAAAGTAAAATAAAGTTATTAAAATAAAAAATAATTATTAAGAAAAAAGTTTTAAAAAGTGAAAAAAACAAAAAAAACGGATGGACTGACCCCTAGGACAAATGGTGAAAGCAAAGCTATACAGACAAAATCACACACAGAAGAATACACATACACACTCACAAAAAGAGGAAAAGGGGAAAAAATAATATATCTTTGCTCCCAAAGTCCACCTCCTGAATTTGGGATGATTCGTTGTCTATTCCGGTATTCCACAGATGCAGGTACATCAAGTTGATTGTGGAGCTTTAATCCGCTGCTTCTGCGGCTGCTGGGAGAGATTTCCCTTTCTCTTCTTTGTTCGCACAGCTCCCGGGGCTCAGCTTTGGATTTGGCCCCACCTCTGCGTGTAGGTCGCTCGAGGGCGTCTGTTCTTCGCTCAGACAGGACAGGGTTAAAGGAGCAGCTGATTCGGCGGCTCTGGCTCACTCAGCCGTGGGGGAGGGAGGGGCACGGCGTGCGGGGCGGGCCTGCGGCGGCAGAGGCCTGTGTGACGTTGCACCAGCCTGAGGGCGCTGTTTGTTCTCCCGGGTAAGTTGTCCCTAAATCATGGGACCCTGGCAGTGGCGGGCTGCACAGGCTCCTGGTAGGGGAGTTGTGGAGAGTGACCTGTGCGCGCACACAGGCTTCTTGGTGGCGGCAGCAGCAGCCTTAGCGTCTCACTCCCGTCTCTGGTGTCTGCGCTGATAGCCGCGGGCTCGCGCCCGTGTCTGGAGCTCGTTTATTCGGTGCTCTGAGTCCCCTCCCCTCGCGCACCCTGAAACAATGGTTTCTTGCCTCTTCGGCAGGTCCAGACTTTTCCCCTGACTTCCTCCCGGCCAGCCGTGGTGCCCTAAACCCCTGCAGGCTGTGTTCACGCCGCCAACCCCAGTCCTCTCCCGTCGCTCCGACCGAAGCCCGAGCTTTAGCTCCCAGACCCCGCCTGCCCCGGCGGGTGAGCAGACAAGCGTCTCGGGCTGCTGAGTGCTGGTCGGCACCGATCCTCTGTGCGGGAATCTCCCCGCTTTGCCCTCCGCACCTCTGTGTCTGTGCTCTCCTCCGCGGCCCCGAAGCTCCCCCCCCTGCGTCACCCGCAGTCTCCGCCCGCGAAGGGGGTTCCTAGTGTGTGGAACCCTTTCCTCCTTCACAGCTGCCTCCCACTGGTGCAGGTCCCGTCCCTATTCTTTTGTCTCTTTATTCTTTTTTCTTGTCCCCTACCCGGGTACAAGGGGAGTTTCTTGCCTTTTGGGAGGTCTGAGGTCTTCTGCCAGTGTTCAGTAGGTGTTCTGTAGGAGTTGTTCCACCTGTAGATGTATTTCTGATGTATTTGTGGGGAGGAACGTGATCTCCGTGTCTTACTCTTCCGCCATCTTGAAGCTGCCCTCATTAAAATTTTTAGACATCTGCCATGTTGGAAAAAACAGAGGCATATATGAAAAGAAGTGCTGGAACAGTAAAAAGGGAAAATGGAAAATTAATTCAGAGGATTTGGATTTGTTCTAAAGTAAAACTTGTTTTTTAGATGGAAACACTTAATCGAGCTAACAAGATTTTTAGGGATTGATTTCTTGATTGGTTCCAGATTTTGGAAATCTTCATTCCAAATCTCTGTCTGAGGTATTTTTTAAAACCATGGAAATAGAGCTGGTAGCTTAGTAACTAATACTGCTTTGGAGATTAACATTTTCAAGCAGGGCACCTTTGTTCATAAAAAATATAGAATCTACAAAAAAAAAAGCAGCTTGAAATTCAAAGCAGACATTTGGCTTATTATATTGGGTTAATTAAGGATAACAGGGAATGAAGACATCAATAGAATTTTGTCACTTAAGAGTTTGTTTTGTTACAGAGAAGATAATATTGTTTCACAGGATTACAATAAAGGCTACATGAGCAGAATTAATTTTGAAGATTCCTGAATAATTGTTTTGCATACAGTCCTCCAACACAGAGTCTAATTACTCCTTTTTTGAGTCACAGAGAAGCAGAACTTGAAAACACCTCATTCATTCCAGTATATATATATATGTATATATATATATATATATTTTTTTTTTTTTGCGGTACGCGGACCTCTCACTGTTGTGGCCTCTCCCGTTGCGGAGCACAGGCTCCAGATGCGCAGGCTCAGCGGCCATGGCTCACGGGCCCAGCCGCTCCGCGGCATGTGGGATCTTCCCGGACCGAGGCACGAACCCGTGTCCCTTGCATCGGCAGGCGGACTCTCAACCACTGTGCCACCAGGGAAGCCCTCCAGTATATATTTTTAATGTCTCTGTGTGTGTTTGTGTGGGTGTGGGTGTGAACGTGTAGAGTGAGCACGTTTGAAAATTCTGACTTTGAATACCTTTTTTCAGTAACCTACACAACCCCTTGGCTCATCACTGGCTCCACCATTTCTGTCTTAACACTTTTGCGCTGCCTTACAGTGATATTAATTGTCCAGGTTTTGAGGCATTTGTGCCTGTCAGTTTGTAACCCATCAGGCTACTTCCTGCCTCTGGCATCTGAAGGGAAGTTCAGTTGCTTGCACTCATTCTTCGACTCTTTCTAGATGTGAGTAGCCTCTTTACATGGTGAGCTTGAAGGCAGTGGTAAGCCAGCTGCCTCCTGACAGCTCATTATGCACATTCTTCCCAAGCCCTGATCAGGAACACTTAGCTTGGTAGCTTGAACTCAGCCCTTGTGATATTTACACCATGGAAATCTACAACTGCTATAAATGGCGGGTGGGTGTGGAGGTGAGTTACCAGGACACCGCTGATTTGAGGGTACACCTGGGTGCCACCAAGTCTGCTCTTAAAAAGGTGGGAATTGACTCTTTGCTTTCAGAGTCAACACTTGGTGGTGCATTTAGCTTACCAGATATAGAAGGATGATTTTCTCCTGAAAGTAAATACTAATTAGGCTACAAGGAATACAAGGATTGTAAGGAAGGAAAGGTTGAAGAAACTAAATGTTAGAAATTAAGATGATAGATTCGGGAGTGAGAATTCCAGGGGTCTGTAATTAAATTCTGAGCGAGCACCATGATGTAGATAGAATAATTGTTTTATTTCAGATGAGGAAACTAAGGCTCAGTTGATAGCATGTCTATGATTACACAAATGTTATGGGACAGAGGTGGGCTTCATTATTATTATTATTATTACCTAGGTCTGCTGGATTCCATAGCATAATACCTCTTCAGAAAGCTTAGAATTTTTTGTCTTCTCAGTTATGGGATAATTGACAGAGACCACAGTGTAGGTTTAGCTTTGGCTGCAAATAACAGAGACTAAAAAGGACCACCTGTATCAGTCAAAACAAACCACTCCAAAACTTAATGGCATGCAGCAGTCAAGCATTTATCATGCTCACAGGTCTTGGGGTGGTTCCAGCTAAGGCTGAAGGTCTGTGCATCAGCGGGGGTTGGGTGGAGTTCTGCTTCACCTGCAGATCTGAAGGTGAACTTCAAATCCTTCTGTCTCTCATTCTTCAGGGACCTGCAGGCTAATAAGCCAATTTCTTCTCATGACAATGACAAGCAAAATAGGACAAGCTCAACTGCACAAATACATTTCAAGCCTCAGCTGCTAATATTCCACTGGCCAAGGCCAAAGGTAAGGGTTGGGGAAAAATACTATGCCTTTTGTGGGAAGAACTGTAAAGACACATAGCAGGTGGGATACAGGGAGAGGTGAGGAATTGGGGCCAATATTCAGTGTACTACATTATGGAACAGTGGCTTAAAAAGATAGGTGTTTGTTTCACTATCACAGGGAGGTCTGGTGATACCTTGTCCAGAATGCATAGCAGTTTCACTCCACAAAGACCTGAAGGACCTAGGCTCCTTCTATTTTCTATCTTATTACTCTGCATACTGTTGCCAAGAGTAGGTGTCAACAATCTTTTTCTCTAAAGGGCTAGATACCAAATATTTAGGCTTTGTGGATCATAAGGTCTCTTGTAACCACTCAGTGCTGCCATTGTAGTGCGAAAGCAGCCGTAAACAGTAAGTAAACTAATGAATGTGGTTGTGTTTCAGTACATTTTTTTAATGGGTGCTAACATTTGAATTTCAAATAATTTTCATGTGTCATGAAATACTATTTTTCTTTGAGCTTTTTCAGCATCTAAAAATGTAAAATCCATTCTTTGCTTGTTACTGTATAAAAATAGGCAGCTGGCGTAATTTGGGGCTGTAGTTTGCTGACCCCTGCCCCAGATCATCTAAAGGATCAAATGGTTGCTAAAGCATCACAGCTGTATCAGTCAGTAGGAAGGAAGGGAAGAAGAAAAAGGGAGCAAAGGGCATGTTCAGGCTGGATTTTAAGAAAGCTGCTAAAAGCTGCCATGTGACATTTCTCCTTGTATCTCGCTGGCCAGATTTAATCACACGGTCACAACTAGCTGCAAGGGAAGCTGGGATTAGCAGGCTTTTTGCTGATCAGTCAACTGCCTAGCTAAAAACTGGGGGTTCTTTCTCTGTGGAGGAAGGGGAAAATAACACTGCAGGACAACCGGCAGGCTCTGGTGTTTAGTGTGCAGAGTGTGGAGGTGAAGAGACAGAAGAACTGAATTCACTGACCACATGATTGGGCATGATTACTGTGTCACTAAATCCTATTTTTTTTAAATCATAGAGAAGGGAAATGCCTCCTTCAAAAACAATATGCCATAAGCTTTCTCTTTGAGAAAGGAAAATAAGAATCAGAAATATGAATCTTCCTTTATAAATAGGAAAACAATTTAAAAAACTATAAAGCAAATTCTTTGATCCACAGTTTTTTTCTGCTTATGACTCTGTGCATTGTCTCTACTCTATATTTGTAAATACACTAATTTTTTAAATCGATGTATAATTGATTTACAATATTGTGTTAGTTTCCTGTGTACAGCAAAGTGCTTTACTTATATATATATATGTATTCTTTTACAGATTCTTTTCCATTATAGGTTATTATGAGATATTGCATACAGTTCCCTATGCTCTACAGTAGGTCCTTGTTGTTTATCTATTTTATATATAGTAGTGGTAAATACTCATAATTTTTGATGTAGTGAAAAACCCTTTTAATCAGTAGACTTATTTATCATGTTTCGTGACTATCCATCATTATCTAAGCCATGTTCTCAGACCCTGACTCCCGTCTAAGTTTGTCTGGGTGTCGAGGTTTGTGAAACATGTATCAGATAATTGTGGTTGGTTATAAAGCATGGCTCATGTAAAAAATAGTAATTGTTCATAAAGTGTAACTCTCATCAGTCAGGTCAAATATAACTAAAGTAAAAATGGAACTACTGTGAGTTAAAAACAAGCAAACAAGAAAAGCAACTTACCAATCTTTTGTCTCCTATTACTAAGGCTTGCCCTTCTGCAACCCTATAAACACTTCAGGGTAATTTTATAACAGGAGTGGTAGCAGAAGTCTTTGATGCCCCACTTTGTTCCAACCTCTCAGCCCACATGGAATTAGAGTCCTAGCTGTGATGGGCATGTCTGTGCACAGGGAGGGTCCTGCCTCAGGGGCCTCCCATGCTTCATTCCACATTTCTGCCTCAGGACTTTCTACAACCAAAGCTGCCAACCTCAGTTCCACACAGGCACAGCCATAGTGCAAGGGCATTGGTAGTCCTTGGGCAAGCCTTAAAAGACTGGGGGACAGGAATCAGTGGGTAAGTGTTCCACACTCCTAGACTTTGGATGAAATGTTCTGGGGTTTTTTTCTTTTTTAAAAAATTTATTTTATTGAAGTATAGTTGATTTACAATGTTTTGTTAACTTCTGGTGTACAGCAAAGTGATTCAGTTATACACATACATAATTATTTGCATCTGCTAATCCCAATCTCCCAATCCATCCCTCCCTTACCCCACCTCCCCCTTGGCAATGACAAGTCTGTTCTCTATGTCTGTGAGTCTGTTTCTGTTTCATAGATAAGTTCATTTGTGTTACGTTTTAGATTCCACCTGAAGATGGACATTTAGGTTTCTTCCATGTCTTGGCTATTGTGAGTAGTGCTGCTATGAACATAGGTGTGCATGTATCTTTTTGAATTATAGTTTCGTCTGGATATATGTCCAGGAGTGGGATTGCAGGATCATTTGGCAACTCTATTTTTAATTTTTTGAGGAACCTCCATACTGCTCTCCATAGTGACTGCACCAATTTACATTCCTACAACAGTGCAGGAAGCTTCCCTTTTCTCCACACCCTCTCCAGCATTTGTTATTTGTAGACTTTTTAATTACGGCCATTCTGAGCCATGTGAAATGTTACCTCATTGTAGTTTTGATTTGCATTTCTCTTATACTTAGTGATGTTGAGCATCTTTTCATGTGTCTGTTGGCCATCTGTATGTCTTCTTTGGAGAAATGTCTATTTAGGTCTTCTGCCCATTTTTTGATTGGGTTGTTTTTTGTTATTAAGTTGTATGAACTGTTTGTATATCTTGGAAATTAAGCCCTTGTTGGTTGCATCATTTGCAAATATTTATTCCCAGTCCATCAGTTGTCTTTCCTTTTTGTTTATGGTGGGTTTTTTTGTTTTTGTTTTTGTTTTTCCTGTACTCATCTGAGAGGCCCTAGCAAAGCTGAATTTTTGTTGCTGAGGACAGTGACCTCAGTGCTTCCCAAATCCTACTTCTTGGTATTACTTCCCAGAAAAACTACCAACGTTTTCATTGTTATATCAGTCTTTGCTTTCAAGTCCGAACTAAGCCCAGAAATTCAGTCTATTACCTCTCCTTTTCAGTGATTTAATAAAAGTGTTTCTCATAGTTTCTGTACCTAAAAGATAACGACAAATGTGTTTCTTTCAAAATAAAATCCATTAGTATCATTTGTGTAGTGCTCCTCGAGCTTTTGAACTCATGAGAATCTGCTGGAGGATTCGTTAAAACACAGATTGCTGGGCCCCATTCCAATGAATCAGTAGGTCTGGGTGGTCTGGGGTAGAGCTTAAGAATGTGCAGTTCTCACCAGTTTCCAGGTGATGCTTGTTCTGCTGTTTCTGGGACCACACCCTGAGAACCACTGCATTAGTGTGTTGTAAATGAACACACCTAAGGTTCAAGCAACACCTTGAATGAGAATGAATGCGTATGAATGTCTTAAGCAGTTCGGCCTGCTCTAACAAAACACCACAGACTGGGCGCCTTACAAATGGCAGGAATTTTCTGCTCACAGTTCTGGAGGCTGGAAATCCAAGATCAGGGTGCCAACATGGTTAGATAAGAGCCCTTTTCTAGGGTGCAGACTTCTCATTATATCCTTACATGGTGGAAAGGGCTAGGGAACTCAGTGGAATCTCTCTTTCTCTCTTTTAAAAATGTTTTATTGAAATATAGTTGTTTTACAATTTTTTGTTAGTTTTAGGTGTACAGCAGAGTGATTCAGTTACGTAAATATATATATATATACACATATATGTATATATATACACGTTCTTTTTTAGATACTTTTCCATTATAGGTTATTATAAGATATTGAGCATAGTTCCCTGTGCTGTGCGGTAGGTCCTTGTTGGTTATCTATTTTATATATAGTAGTGTATATAGTGGGATGTCTTTTGTAAAAGCACTAGTTCCATTCATGAGAACTCCACCCTCATCTCCTAAAGGCCCTGCCTTCTAACATCACCACATTGGACATTAGGATTCCATCATGTGAATTTTGGGATGACACACAGTCAGACCATAGTAGATGGGAATGAGGTAGAATACCTAGGAACATGTTGGGACACAGGTCCAGAAGCAACTCTGAGGAGAAAGAAATCTAAGGAAAAAGGTAAAAAGGGCAGGAGTGTATTGCACTAAAGTCATGATAGATATTCAAGAATCAGAAAATTCATGTAAGACTGAGTAGGCAGGTCAATGATCAGATAGCAGCCATCTGTACAAATTCACATGGAGTCAAATGGCATCAAAGAGATCCAGTTGTAGGGCCATGTCTCCAGCCACTGGAGATCAAGGAGATTAGAAGCCAAGATCAGGAAAACCCCTGGAAGAGATGGTAGGATTGAAGTATTGTCTGTGTGATCACTGGGACCCTAAAAATCAATGAGAGTGGTGGGAGGGACCCGGACCAGTGCTTCAGTATTCAGGTGTGGCTGCCATTCAATTATGACAGTGACTTCTCTTAGGTTCCTTCTTTCTTCCCTCCTTCCCTCTCTCTCCTTCCTTCCTTCCTTCAATAAACAGTTGACGTACTACATGCTACTTGAGCCTCCTGTGGATACTCAGAGAATGAATTTGACCTGATCCTTATGCGTGTACTTCCTCACTTATCCCAATAGTCAGCAGTCATTCACTTATTCATTCATACACGGATATTTACTGAGTGCTTCTTATGCAGACGCCCTTACTGAATACTACAAATGCATAGTCCCAGACTTGAGCCTCTTGGGGGATTATGTTACCTGCCCAAGTTATAGGGTGTGAAATCAGAAAACTCTTCATCATGATGAATCCTGATTTATCAGCCATCCCCAAAGACCTTTGCCCAATATTGCTGTCTTCTGCCATCTCTTTTTTTTTTTTTTTTGCGGTACGCGGGCCTCTCACTGTTGTGGCCTCTCCCGTTGCAGAGCACAGGCTCCGGACGCGCAGGCTTAGCGGCCATGGCTCATGGGCCCAGCCGCTCCGCGGCATGTGGGATCTTCCCGGACCGGGGCACGAACCCGTGTCCCCTGCATCGGCAGGCGGACTCTCAACCACTGCGCCACCAGGGAAGCCTGCCATCTCTTTTAAAGTAAAGCTGAATTGCATTGAACTAGATGCTTGTGCATGGTTTCCTTTTGAAATTGAGCAACAATGAGAATTGAGCCAATCATTTAGTTTTAAAGTATCATTAAAGTATAGACTGTCTGGTCTCAGGTAGTTGTGGCTTTGAACCCCAAGCTTGCCGTATAGGATGGCCTTGGGGTGGAACTGAACCTCCTGAGCCCCGATTTCCTTATTCATTGAAACAGACTGCAGACATCTTCTCACAGGGCTGTTTTAAGAATAAAATGATACTTGTCTTTCTCTGTCTGATTTATTTCACTTAGTATGATAATCTCTAGATCCATCCATGTTGCTGCAAATGGCATTATTGCATTCTTTTTTACGGCAGAGTAATATTCCATTGCATATATGTGCCACATCTATCACTTATATGTGGAATCTAAAAAAAATGATACAAGTGAACTTATTTACAAAACAGAAACAGATTCACAGACTTAGAAGATAAACTTATGGTTCCTAAAGGGGAAAGGTGGAGGGGGGAGGGCTAAATTAGGAGTTTGGGATTAACATATACATACTACTATATATAAAATAGATAACTAACAAGGACCTACTGTATAGCACAGGGCACTCTACTCAATACTGTGTAATAACCTATATGGGAGAAGATATAGGTATGTGTATAACTGAGTCACTTTGCTGTACACTTGAAACTAACACAACAGTGTAAATCAGCTATACTCCATTATAAAATAAAAATTAAAGAAAAGAATAAAATGAGGTGATGTATGTAAACTTTTTAGCGGAGCATCTCACATGCAGGACAGCACACTTGGATAAATGTCTCTTAAACAATGGGGTTTTACACTGTCCCACTTCACGAGTCCAGCATTGGGAGGCCAGCCTCCTTCAGTCCTCACTTTTCCCCAGCCTCTGGGTGCTGCCTTTCATCCTCCACATGTTTTCTCATGGTTGCAAGATGCCTGCCACTGTAGGACCCACAGAAATACAAAGGAAGGGGATACTGGCTGAGAGAAATGTCCTCATGGGTCTTGCTCTTTTCATCAGGGAGTGAACCTTAGGACTAAGAGCCTCTCTGTGGAATCCTTTTATGTCTCATCTACACGCATTTGAAGCTGGTAACTTGAATAGCTGACATTTTCAAATTATCATGGAGGGAGGGAGGATAGCCAGTGGAACAGGAGGGGAATAGCTTTTTCTCGGCAACCTACGGTTATCTGCCACGTATGCTGAAATAAAAATAGATTTTATCTTATAGATTTTCTGAGGAGTAATTTTTAATTAATATGTTTACAGTGCTTCTCTCTCTCTTCCTCGTTAATTTGAACACCCCTATCCATGCATTATCTGACCAGTGGAAAATTCAACACGACACTGAATGGGCTTACTGTGCACACGACATTATAGGCAATTGAGTACAAACACTTTACTTTTTGATAAGAAGCCTGTTAAACTCTAGTAGCTTTTGGAAAGTTTTATTTTACTACTCTGATAGTAGTAGTTTATGGTTTCCTTTTCATTAATGCAAACTTTATAATCCAAGAAGAATTCACTAAGCATTTGTGTACAAAGCATGATGATGGCAACTTGAGGGACACTCAGAGGAAAAAAAAAAAGACACCATTATGTCTTCAAGAAGTTTACCATCTAGTGGAAGTAAGGAAAGGAGAAGCAAAGTGTGTAGAGCCAGGGTAACACTCACAAAGTTGAAAAGTTTATGGAGAAGGAAGTAAATCAAGTAAGATTCGAGTTTTGGCTCAGACATCTTCCTTATCCCTAGAATGCCAGGCTTCCTCAAAAGAAGAAAATAATAGCAATGGCTTATATACAGCTTCCTGGATTCCATCCCCTGCCATCAACCCCGCTCCTCAGCAAATTAGGAGAGACATCAGTGCAGCGAAGGACGGTCATGCCATTGAAACTCTTTGTAGACTGAAAAATAGTTAAGTCCGCTTTCCAGATCTTTGCCCATTATGTTGTATGTTACTTGAAAGTTGGAAAGGTGTTTTGTTTACCTTCCTCTTTTATTCTAAAACATGATCGGTGCCATTATGTTCCATGAGGAATAAAAGAATGGTTCTGATCCCATAGTCACTGGATCAGATCTGGTTCTAAAATATGACTCATATTACAAAGGTTATGTTCCCAGGAGAATCCCGTAACATTTGAAAAAAAACCCTGAGAGAAAGAGGGAACAAAAAAGAGATGTGGAGGCTAGTAACTAAGTGGTTAAGGAAATAAAAAACAATCCTTGGAACTGAAAGGTTCAGAATCATAAAATCATATTCAAAATCATATCATTCAAAATCACATCATCTCTTAAATGTTTTCACCACATTCACACAAAACGGTAATTATGTGAGATGATGAATATGCTAACTGACCTTATTGTTGTAATCATTTCACAATATATACATATATCAAATCATCATGTTGTACAACTTAAACTTATACAGTGTTATTTGTTAATTACCTATCAATAAGGTTGGGAAAAAAAGAAAATCATCTCTTGATTTTTTATTTTATTTTATTTTATTTTGCGGTACGCGGGCCCCTCACTGTTTTGGCCTCTTCCGTTGCGGAGCACAGGCTCCGGACGTGCAGGCTCAGCGGCCATGGCTCACAGGCCCAGCCGCTACGCGGCATGTGAGGTATTCCCGGACCGGGGCACGAACCCGTGTCCCCAGCATCGGCAGGCGGACTCTCAACCACTGTGCCACCAGGGAAGCCCTCTTGATTTTTTAAATCTTCAACCTCCTGGCCCTCATCTCAGTCTGCTAAGCTTTCTGCCTATTCAGTGATGACTACTATGCATAGTGATTCCTTTCACAAACCTTCCTTTTTAGATCTACGCCCTTTGCTTGCCTAGAGTCTGATACAGAGTATAGTGGAACAGTCAGAGCACTGTGGCGGACGTGTGTTCCACAGTTGAATAAAATACCACTAATGTGTTTAAAAATTTTTTTTTGGTGGGGGGAGGGAAATGGTCAAAACTATACCAGACCACAATATTTGATTAAACTAGCTCCCCCAAAATTAGAACAAAAATGTTAAAGATGGCTTCTACTGAAAGTTGAACCATCAATTTAACATTACATTTTCATGGAAAAAAAAAATCTTCTTTAAAGCTACTCGACATTAGTTTGCCTTTATTCATAAAATTATGCACAACCTGTTTTTCTACATGACAATTAAGGGTTGTAGCTCTAAGTCTCCTTTGTGTTCAGAAGCTTGCAGGAATTAGCTGTTACTCATAGATTCATGATTTTTGGTTATTTTTTGATAAAGTATGCTCATGATTTTGAACTCTCTGTCACTTTTCGGATGAAAAGCATAGTTTCAAGGTCTATAGAAAATGCTGGTTTTTCATTATCATTTTTTAGGAGTAAGACTCCAGTTTGGACCCATGGCATTAGCAATGCAGTGCCCAGTTCCCACGGTAGTTGAACGTCAGATTCTTTTCCTAAAATCTAAGTTCTTCAGTGTTAAGTAAGACCATCTGTGGGACATCAGATGTCTAGTTCACATGGGGCTACATCAAGCCCAGTCCAGTTCCTAATTAGTTTTCTCTCAATTGAAAAAGAAATTTCTTACGGCATGAACTCAGCCAGGGCTTCCTTGGTACACATGTAAAATCCCTGGCATGGAGTGGGTGCTCAGGAAATGGCTAACCCATTAAGGAAACCTGGCCAAAGAGGGATTGGAATCCAAGTCGTTAGGATAAATTCAGAATTAGTGTTCCTTTTGATGGAAAAGTTCACATGAAAATTTTGTTTGAGTACATTTTCTAGGCATTAACATACTTTTATAAACAAATCCATCACTGGGAACCTTATAAATGTATCAAACTGTGCTCATAAATAATCCTTGAAATTCATATGGGCTTAATAAATAATGGAAAAATTCACTTTAAGTTTTTCCAGTTTCCAAATATTGGCAAAAAAAGTCACACAACTTTTGATCAACACAACACAATCTCGATATACCCACACGTAACAAGCTAAACACATGATATTAATGTGTAATGCCTATATTTAGAAATTATCATAATTATTTGTATGTCGTCTACTCATAGCTTTTGTTTATGCATCACAAATATTTTTCTGTGGAATATGGTTTATATATTTTGAAATTCTTTTTTTCTCATGTACAGTAGGCATAAAAAATATTGGCTTGCGGTATGTCTCATTGCCTTGTACTTTTTAAAACTGTTTTCAGATGTCAATCTGTGTAATGTGATAACTTACCATAAGGACTTCATGAAATGTTTTTTGTTCTTCCAAATCTTTGCAGATTTGTAAAATAAATATTTGTTGAAAATATTACCCTTTGTGCAGGGCTCAATAACTTAAAAAAAGAGAGAGACAGAGACAGGGAAAAAAATACATAGCCTTAACCAATGCAGTACCTCATCTGAAGATGTTGAAGTTCAACAAAAGAATATAATCCAAGCTTGAAAGTATCTTCAGTGTTAATCTGGTCCAACCATTATCCACTATATAAATCTCACAACAACATCTTTTTTTTTTTTTACATCTTTATTGGAGTATAATTGCTTTACAATGGTGTGTTAGTTTCTGCTTTATAACAAAGTGAATCAGTTATACATATACATATGTTCCCATATCTCTTCCCTCTTGCGTCTCCCTCCCTCTCACCCTCCCTATCCCACCACTCCAGGCGGTCATAAAGCACCGAGCTGATCTCCCTGTGCTATGCTCCCACTAGCTATCTATTTTACGTTTGGTAGTGTATATATGTCCATGCCACTCTCTTGTTTTGTCACAGCTTACCCTTCCCCCTCCCCATATCCTCAAGTCCATTCTCTAGTAGGTCTGTGTCTTTATTCCTGTATTACGCCTAGGTTCTTCATGACATTTTTCTTAAATTCCATATACATGTGTTAGCATACGGTATTTGTCTTTCTCTTTCAGACTTACTTCACTCTGTATGAAAGACTCTAGGTCCATCCACCACACTACAAATAGCTCAATTTCGTTTCTTTTTATGGCTGAGTAATATTCCATTGTATATATGTGCCACATCTTCTTTATCCACTCATCCCATGATGGACACTTAGGTTGTTTCCGTCTCCAGGCTCTTGTAAATACAGCTGCAATGAACATTTTGGTACATGACTCTGTGAATTATGGTTTTCTCAGGGTATATGCCCAGTAGTGGGATTGCTGGGTCATATGGTAGTTCTATTTGTAGTATTTTAAGGTACCTCCATACTGTTCTCCATAGTGGCTGTACCAATTCACATTCCCACCAGCAGTGAAAGAGTGTTCCCTTTTCTCCACACCCTCTCCAGCATCTATTGTTTGTAGATTTTTTGATGATGGCCATCTGACTGGTGTGAGATGATATCTCATTGCAGTTTTGATTTGCATTTCTCTAATGATTAATGATGTTGAGCATTCTTTCATGTGTTTGTTGGCAGTCTGTATATCTTATTTGGAGAAATGTGTATTTAGGTCTTTTGCCCATTTTTGAATTGGGTTGTTTATTTCTTTGTTATTGAGCTACATGAGCTGCTTATAAATTTTGGAGATTAATCCTTTGTCAGTTGCTTCATTTGCAAATATCAATTAAGTCCATCGTGTTTAATGTATCATTTAAAGCTTGTATTTCCTTATGTATTTTCATTTTGGATGATCTGTCCATTGGTGAAAGTGGGGTGTTAAGGTCCCCTACTATGAGTGTGTTACTGTCAATTTCCCCTTTTATGGCTGTTAGTATTTGCCTTATATATTGAGGTGCTTCTATGTTGGGTACATAAGTATTTACAATTGTTATATCTTCTTCTTGGATCGATCCCTTGATCATTATGTAGTGTCCTTCTTTGTCTCTTCTAATTGTCTTTATTTTAAAGTCTATTTTGTCTGATACGAGAATTGCTACTCCAGCTTTCTTTTGGCTTCTATTTGCATGGAATATCTTTTTCCATCCCCTTACTTTCAGTCTGTATGTGTCTCTAGGTCTGAAGTGGGTCTCTTGTAGACAGCATATATATGGGTCTTGTTTTGGTATCCATTCAGCCAATCTGTGTCTTTTGGTGGGAGCATTTAGTCCATTTACATTTAAGGTAATTATCAACATGTATGTTCCTATTCCCATTTTCTTAATTGTTTTGGGTTTGTTATTGTAGGTGTTTTCCTTCTCTTGTGTTTCTTGCCTAGACAGGTTCCTTTAGCATTTGTTGTAAAGCTGGTTTGGTGGTGCTGAACTCTCTCAGCTTTTGTCTGTCTGTAAAGGTTTTAATTTCTCCATCAAATCTGAATGAGATCCTTGCTGGGTAGAGTAATCTTGGTTGCAGGTTTTTCTCTTCATCACTTTAAATATGTCCTGCCAGTCCCTTCTGGCTTGCAGAGTTTCTGCTGAAAGATCAGCTGTTAACCTTATTGGGATTCCTTTGTGTGTTATTTGTTGTTTTTCCCTTGCTGCTTTTAATATGTTTTCTTTGTATTTAATTTTTGACAGTTTAATTAATATGTGTCTTGGCATATTTCTTCTTGGATTTATCCTGTATGGGACTCTCTGTGCTTCCTGGACTTGATTAACTATTTCCTTTCCCATATTAGGGAAGTTTTCAACTATAATCTCTTCAAATATTTTCTCAGTCCCTTTCCTTTTCTCTTCTTCTGGAACCCCTATAATTCGAATGTTGGTGCGTTTAATTTTGTCCCAGAGGTCTCTGAGACTGTCCTCAGTTCTTTTCATTCTTTTTTCTTTATTCTGCTCTGCACATAGTTATTTCCACTATTTTATCTTCCAGGTCACTTATCCGTTCTTCTGCCTCAGTTATTCTGCTATTGACCCCATCTAGAGTACTTTTACTTTCATTTATTGTGTTGTTCATCGTTGCTTATTTCATCTTTAGTTCTTCTAGGTCCTTGTTAAACGTTTCTTGCATTTTGTCTATTCTATTTCCAAGATTTTGGATCATCTTTACTATCATTATTCTGAATTCTTTTTCAGGTAGACTGCCTATTTCCTCTTCATTTGTTAGGTCTGGTGGGTTTTTATCTTACTCCTTCATCTGCTGTGTGTTTTTCTGTCTTCTAATTTTGCTTATCTTACTGTGTTTGGGTCTCCTTTTTCCAGGCTGCAGGTTCGTAGTTTCCGTTGTGCTTGGTGTCTGTCCCCAGTGGCTAAAGTTGGTTCAGTGGGTTGTGTAGGCTTCCTGGTGGAGGGGACTAGTGCCTGTGTTCTGGCGGATGAGGCTGGATCTTGTCTTTCTGGTGGGCAGGTCCACGTCTGGTGGTGTGTTTTGGGGTGTCTGTGGACTTATTATGATTTTAGGCAGCCTCTCTCCTAATAGGTGGGGTTGTGTTCCTGTCTTGCTAGTTGTTTGGCATAGGATGTCCAGCACTGTAGCTTGCTGGTCGTTGAGTGAAGCTGGGTGCTGGTGTTGAGGTGGAGATCTCTGGGAGATTTTCGCCTTTTGATATTATGTGGAGCTGGGAGGTCTCTTGTGGACCAGTGTCCTGAAGTTGGCTCTCCCACCTCAGAGGCACAGCAGTGACTCCTGGCTGTAGCACCAAGAGCCTTTCATCCACACGGCTCAGAATAAAAGGGAGAAAAAGTAAAGAAAGAAAGAAAGACGGATGTAGAGGGGAGGGAAGGAGGGAAGGAAAGAAAGAAAGAAGATAAAATAAAGTAAGAAAAAATAAAGTTATTAAAATAAAAAATAATTATTAAGAAAAAAAATTTTTTAAAGAAAAAAAAACGGACGTATAGAACCCTAGGACAAATGGTGGAAGCAAAGCTATATAGACAAAATCTCACACAGAAGCATACACATACACACTCACAAAAAGAGGAAAAGGGGAAAAAATCATAAATCTTGCTCTCAAAGCCCACCTCCTCAATTTGGGATGATTGGTTGTCTAGCAGCTATTCCACAGATGCAGGTACATCAAGTTGATTGTGGAGCTTTAATCCCCTGCACCTGAGGCTGCTGAGAGCAATTTCCCTTTCTCTTCTTTGTTCGCACAGCTGCCGGGGCTCAGCTTTGGATTTGGCCCCGCCTCTGATTGTAGGTCGCCTGAGGGCGTCTGTTCTTCCCTCAGACAGGACGGGGTTAAAGGAGCCGCTGATTGGGGGCTGTGGCTCACTCAGGCCGGGGGTGGGAGGGGCACGGCGTGCGGGGCGGGCCTGCGGCGGCAGACGCCAGCGTCATGTTGCACCAGCCTGAGGCGCGCTGTGCGTTCTCCCGGGGAAGTTGTCCCTGGATGATGGGACCCTGGCAGTGGCGGGCTGCACAGGCTCCCCGGAAGGGGGGTGTGGACAGTGACCTGTGCTCGCACACAGGTTTCTTGGTGGCGGCAGCAACAGCCTTAGCGTCTCATGCCCGTCTCTGGGGTCTGCGCTTTTAGCCGCGGCTTGCGCCCGTCTCTGGAGCTCCTTTAAGCAGCGCTCTTCATCCCCTCCCCTCGCACACCAGGAAACAGGTAAGGAAAAAGTCTCTAGCGTCTTTGGCAAGTCCAGACTTTTCCCCGGACTCCCTCCCGGCTAGCCGTGGTGCACTAACCCCCTGCAGGCTGTGTTCAGGCCGCCAACCCCAGTCCACTCCCTGTGCTCCGACCGAAGCCTGAGCCTCAGCTCCCAGCCCCGCCCGCCCCAGCGAGTGAGCAGACAAGCCTCTCGGGCTGGTCAGTGCCGGTCGGCAGCGATCCTCTGTGCGGGAATCTCCCTGCTTTGCCCTTCTTACCGCTGTTGCTGTGCTCTCCTCCGCGGCTCCGAAGCTTTCCCCCTCCGCCACCCGCAGTCTCCGCCCGGGAAGGGGCTTCTAGTGTTTGGAAACCTTTCCTTCTTCACAGTTCCCTCCCACTGGTGCAGGTCCCGTCCCTATCCTTTTGTCTCTGTTTATTCTTTTTTCCTTTGCCCTACCCGGGTACGTGGGGGGTTTCTTGCCTTTTGGGAGGTCTGCGGTCTTCTGCCAGCGTTCAGTAGGTGTTCTGTAGGAGTTGTTCCACGTGTAGATGTAGTTCTGGTGTATCTGTGGGGAGGAAGGTGATCTCTGCGACTTACTCTTCCGCCATCTTCCCCTCGTCCCCCAACAACATCTCTTGAAAGTAATTTTCCAGGCTTTTTATGGATATACCCAGAGACAAAGAACATAGTACTTTATCCTATTTCCGACAACTACAGTTTCATAAAATTTGTTATTATGGTGTGTCAGAAACTGCCTGTCTGAATCTTATTATCACTGGTCACTCGTCTTCTTGCTAAACCATGTAGAATGAGGCTTCTTTTTTATGTGACAGTTCTTCATATGTCTCAATAAAGCTATTATATTTTTAATAGCTTCTCTTCTTCAGAATTAAACATATTGCCTTTTTTCCTTCTCCTTTCATTTCCCCTTCCTTTTTTTTTTCTTTCTCCTTTCCTTTTATTCTCTCCCTCCTTCGTCTTGTTTCTACCAGGTTTTCAACGTAGATGAGGTGGGTAGACCTGATCCTCTTTCACCAAGGATTCATGGTAAATGCTTTAACAGTTAGTTAAATGGACTGCTGTGAGAGCCCCCCAGAGTAAGAAGTCGGGACAGGCTTTGCAGAGGGGATGACACCAAGTTAGAGGATGACTTGTCGGAAAGCCTGCCGAATAGCACGTGTCATGGGAGAGTGATGTCGTAGGTAGAGAAAGCAGCAGCATATGCATGGCCCTGGAGGAACACTTCTTTTCCTCAAGAGGCTTCATTTATATTGTTCATTTATATTGTTCTTTTGTTCCTGGTTGATTCTTTTGGATCTGTTCCAGTCTGGCTACACTTTAGGACTTTGGATGTGTAGGTTTATAACAAAGAAATCCAGTGAGCACAGAAATAGTTGACCTCATTTCTACACATATTTGAGTATAATAAAGACATTGTACTGGGTTGGACTTTTCACACTATTGGTTGTTAGGAAGTGAGTTAGGACATTAGGGAGGGAGAAATATGGTGAAGGGCAAGCAGAAGATGAAGACACTGAAAAGAAAGGGAGTCAGTAATGTTCATGAAAGGATAAGAGGCATGGAAGAAAATGAATAAGGTGCCTCTTACATGGATGAACTTCACTGGTGTGATCAACATGGCTTTGAGTTATTAAAATAGAAGAAATGTAGCAATCGCTGTCATTATTGTGAGATTTGTTATTTGAAAGCTATTTTAAAGTACTACATCTATGTAAAGAAAAAAGAGATGCATTTTCCCACATTAAAAGATGCATGATTTCCTCACCTTAAAAATCATTCACTTGATTTTTAGGCAAATCTTCATGGCCTACATCTTTTATATCTTTTTCCATCCTCTGTGATTACCTTACTTAATCTTTTTCTACAACATGTACATGTGACTCTTCAATGGAATCAGTACTTTTCCTCCCAACCAATCAACTCATTCTTTTCTTTGACAGTTTTTATTTTTATAAAACCCTGAATTGTACTCTTCTGAGGCAAAATTCAGAGCAGAAATATATTTTCAGTTAAACGTATAAAAATTCGTCCTCTTTTTTGGGATATCTTTCTTAAAAATTTTAAAGAGTTTTCTGTAGCAATAAAAGTACAGGGACAGGAACATGTATCTTCTCAGTTGCTGAGCACAGCTGTAATCTCACGCAAATTTGAATGAATGATGTAGCTCTTGCGGATATGCTCACTGGGGTCCCATCTAACTCCAATGCCCCATGATACTGACCTACAGCTTTCTCTCCAGATACCCAATCTTGCTCTTACTTCAAGGTCCAGCCTTCTGGGCCTTTTATAAAAACAATACTCTCCACTTTCAGTTCTTTTTTATTTCCTTGGCCCTTATAAACCTGTCAAGTTTTTGGTTTTTTGTTTTGTTTTGTTTCTACACTTGATTAGTTTCTTATCATATTTGGGATCCTTGCTTGCATACCACTATGTTTGTGTGACTTAATAGAAGACAGCCCCTTTGATGTAGGAGATAGATAGGCCCCAGGCTGAGCAGCTGCAAGTGGTCTCCTGCTGACACTTTGAGATACCAGCAGGAGCGTTGGGCCTTATTAGGTAAAAGACAAAGCAACCATAATTTTCTCATTCTTGTAGTCAAGGGCATTTCCCAGCCCAAAGCATGCACAGAAGAGGTCCTCAGATGACTGGTCAGAGACAACTTCGAAAACTGCCCCCATGTAAGGAACTTAAGCCACCCCTATTGTGCTCAACTCGCTCCTAGTTTTGCCCATGTGCTCTTCCACATGTACTTTGCTTCTAATAAATGCGGTCTCTATTTCACAATCTTGGTCTCTTTGCTGAATTCCTTTTTCAAGGAAAACCAGGACTGAGGTCCTTCTTCTAGCTGTGCCACTGCCAGAATCACCTTCAGCAGACAAATTGCAATTAGGCACCATCAGTGGACAGACAAATTAGAGGAAGGAGGCTCTTCATCCTGGGGGAAGATTTCAGCCTCCACTTGCACTTTGGCTGGGTACCAACATGCCCAACTGCACAAACTATGTACAACCCTGCTCATAGTATCCAGCACTTATATAATTAGTAATAGGCCCTCAAGCAATAGTTACATTTATTTCAATCTTTATTTGAATTCACAAGATTTTTTTTTTATCATAAAGAGAAAAATGCCATTAAGATCTTTTTTAACCCCCTAAAGAACAAGATCGTCCTGACAATATAGTGTCTATATCTATGGGCAAATAAGAGCAGAAAAGTGGAGGAGAGAGGAAGCAACAAGTAGACAATTTAGTGAGTAGGACTGTCATTGAAATTGTGGTCACAATGGAACCAGCTTCAAATGGTTTGACTCTTTTTTGGCCTGAGTAGGTTATGGAGTAAGACTCTAATTTTTTCAAAAACTGTTTCCATGCTTGCACAAGCTTGTTTTTATACATTTCATTTCATTTCATATTTTTCTTGACTGCTATGTCAAAGTTGTAACATTTCACACCATGGTATGTTGCCAAGATAGGATTCTACACACTGGTCATGTGATATGTGCTGTGTTTGGAACAGCTGCATGATCTTGTCACAGACAATGAAGAAAGACTACATCCTTTGGCTGGGTTTCCTAAGCTCCTGGAATTTAAAATCTTAGCCAGTAGCTAGGGACAAGTCATCCATGCTTATTATGCTACTCTTTAATATCTAGAGTTTTCTGAACGCTGCCTCATCTTTTAAGTTGCATCAGTTTTCTCATTCTGCCATATACAGGTTAGCATCCACAAAAAGGGTTGCAGAAAATCAGGTGCTGTTGCTCCTCTTCTCACCAGCTGTGGTGCAGTTATTTTTAGTTCCCTCCTTCATTCATCACTATGACTGTGAGGGCAAAGGGACTGCCAGTGTTGCCCGACTGGACTGTGTTTATACTTTCTACCAGCTACTTCGGAATCAGCATTTCCTTTCCTCATTGGAGATATCACACTGGGTTATACCTGGCAAATTTATTTTAGTGGAGAAATTATTTAATAGATTGATGTTAGATGAACTAGTTTATCATGACTCTGGTGAATAGACTGAGACTCTGACTATGGCTCAGAAAAGCAAGAATAATTCAATTGACTTGGTTTCCCTTCTCTTATCTGCCATTTCTGGGAACATGGCAGTTCCCCAGCAATTACTCTCCTTTTCGTGAAAATCAATTTGTAAAATATGTTTTAGAAAATGTATGATATGTAGTAGCTGTTTTGAATAGGTGAAAATTATACGAGTATTTCCTGTGGAGAGAATTAATCATATGTAGAGTTCAAAAGAGTGAACTGTTTTTTTATGATCACTTAATGAGATGCAAAACACACTTTTTGGTCTTTTTGTGACATCATGTTATATTTTGGGATGCTCACATTGAATAAAGATGCTTGAGAATTAACAGAAGAAACTGTCAATTTATATGATCAGATCGATGATCGCTAAATCTTCACAAAGATGTATACTAGATTGGGTCGCTTTCTTTTACTACCCCTGGACATCCATGGATTTTTCTAGCCATCAGCATCACTGCCTTCAGGTAAACCCTTATTGATCACACTTCATGGCATTTTCCTCTTCATTGGTTATTGCCATAATTTGGTCTACACATTAGAAATTCCCATGGGGACTTAGGTTTGAGATAAAATGAAGAGCCTCAGGCTGTTATTTGTATTTGGACTGACAAGTGCCATTTTATTGCTCACAGTCTTTATTTGCCAGTGGTGAAACTTTTGTTCCCTCAGGTTCAGTCAGTAAATTTGCTGTTTCTTGATGAGGCTGCATTTAGGAGACATCAAGACAGTGTGCACAATTAACCCCGTATTTTGTCTACTGCAAGCATGCATTCCATTCATGTTTTGATGGGCATTTGGGAAGTTCCCAGTTTGGGGCTATTATACATAAAGTTGCCTTGAACATTTGAGTACAAGTCTTTGTGTGGACATAGGTCTTCATTTTTTTTTTTTGAGTAATTCCTAGGAAGGCTATATAGTCCTAGCCTGGAGATCTATCATAATATTTAACATTATTTAAAAAAAATCATATACAAGGTTGTTGTGACTTTGTTGGATTAACATTTGTTAAGTTGAGCCCCAGGGAGTCAGATAGTAAGCCTTCTGAACAAAAGACCACAAGGAAATTGAAAGAGAGAACTTTGTTACTCACAGGTCCTGGAGCAAGTACAGGGCCTGCTTCCAAAGGCCATGTAGGGAGGTCGGGCAGGATCTAGGCAGAGAAAGTGACAGTGCCTGGGGCATATGCCATTATTAGGTTCCTGGATGGAGTGCTTTGGGATTCCTGGGCTAAGATCAGATAGATCAATTCAAACCCAGAAGATCAGGGTTTTGGTAAGCTTTTTGGGGGTCTTATCTAAAAGTATACAGGAGGAAAGGCCCTGGGAGGTGGGAGGAGACTGTTTAGCACAGGGCCACTGGGGGAGTCATATCAGGAACTTGTATTTCTCTGGGCTATTATCTAGAGCATGAGTTTGGGGGAGAGTGTAGGGTCAGTTCAAAGCCCCTGCAGGCTGCTTGATCACACAAAATGGATGTCAAGGCAGCAATATCATGGGGTCGTTTACCTAAACTCTCAGCAGTGGTTTTCTGAAGTGATAATACCATTTTATATTCCACTAGCAATGCTTGAAATTTCTTATTTTTCCACATCCTTGTCAACACTTGTTGGTCTTTTTAATTTTAGCCTTTTTAGTGAGTGTGTAGTGGTATATCATTATGGTTTTAATTTACATTTTCCTGGTGACTAATAATACTGAGAATTTTTTCATGTACATATTTAAGATTTATATCTTTTTGTCTGAAATATCTGTTGAAATGTGTTGTTCATTTTTTTCTGTTTTTTTTTGGGGGGGTCTTATTAATAAGTTTTAAAGTTCTTATACTCTGGATACCAAATATTTTCTCCAAATTAGAGTTTGATCTTTTAGTTTGAAGAACAGAATATTTTCGCTTTGAAAAAGTCTGTATGAATTTTGTTATTTTGTTGCTAGAATTTTTGGTGTCTTGTCTAAGAAGTCTCTGACTCCTCAAATATCACAAAGATTTTTCTCCTTTGGTTATAGTTTTAGGTTTAGGATTAGGTGTATGATTGAGTCCATGCTAGATTTTGTGCATGGTGAGAGGTAAGTATTGCCATTCACTTTTTTTCATTTGGACAGATTATAGATTTTCCAGCACCATTTATTGAGAAGATTCTCCTCTCACTTTAAATTAATTTAATTCCTTTGTTGAAAATAAACTGATCATGTGTGTGTGTGTCTGTGTTTATTTTTACTTTAAATTCTGTCTCATTGACTATGTATCTGTCTGTATGTATCTATCTATGTTAGTACCACACTGTCTTGACTTCTGTAGATTTATTGGGTATTGTAAGTCTTCCAGTTTTGTTATTTTTCAAAGTTGTTTTGGGTGTTTAGATTTTTTGTTCTTTCACTTGAATATTAAATTCGGCTTGTGAATTTTTACAGTACTTGCTGGGATTTTGTTTGAAATTTATAGATCAAATTGGAGAAAATTGACAATAACTTTTTCAATTCATTAACATAGTCTACTGCTTCATTTATTTAGGTCTTTAATAACTTTCAACAATGTTTTATAGTTTGTGTGGAAGTTTGCACAATTTTTATTAAGTTTATCGCTAAGTATTTTAGGTATTTTTGATGCTATTATAAAATACCAGTTTTTATTTTACTTTCCAATTGTTTATGTCTAGTATATAGAAAAATAATTATTGTTGTGTGCACTGAACTTGTATTCTGTTTTCTTGGTAAATTCACTTGTTAGCACTAGCAGCTTTTTGTTGTATATTCCTTAGTTTTTATGTGCATATCATTTCCTATGAAAATCAATAGTTTTACTTCTCTCTATATAATATACATGTTATTATTTCTTTTCATTGCCAAGTAACCCTAGTTTGTAATGATGTTCTTTCCTATATATTGCTAGATTTAATTTGGTGATGTTTTGCTAGGAATGTTTCTATGTTCATGAATATCTGTCACTTTCTCTCTTTTAATTTTTAGTATGATGTTTATGAAGTCTATCCTTTCTTTTATCATGTCCTTGATCAGTCTTGATATCAGGGTAATGATGCCTCATAAAATTATTTGGGAAGTATTCCCTTATCTCTGTTATAAAAGAGATTTTAGAGGCTTGGTGTTCTTTCTTTCCTAAATGTTTGATAGAATTCACGAGTGAAGTGACTGGACCTGTAGTTTTCTTTGTTAGAAAGCTTTTAATTAAAAATTGAATATTTAAAGATAGATGAATATTCTGATATTCTGTTTCTTCCTGTGTCAGTTTTGATCATTTGTATCTTTCAAGAAGTTTACCCATTTCATCAAATTTATTGGCATAATTTATTGATAAAATTTCCTTAATATCTTTGAAATATTAATAGGACCAGAGTCAGAGTTCCAGTTTTCATGCCTGATATTGGTAATTTTTATGCTCTCTCTCCCCCTTCACCTCTGTCTCTATTTCTGTCTCTAAGTATAGACATAGATAGATCAATTATTAATATATTGATCTTGTCTAATAATGTTTTGGATTTTGATTTTTATTATGTATTGTTTTTTGTTTTCTATTTCATTGATTGCTGCTCTTTTCTTTGTATTATTCTTTATTTCTATCTACTTTGGGTTTCATCTGCTTTAAATTTTCTAATTTTATCAGTCTTTGATATTAGACCTTCCTGCTTTTTCTGAATAAGCATTTAATGTTATACATTTTCCATAAATACAGCTCTATATTTAGTCAACAAAATTTGAAAGTTTTAATTTTTTTTTTTTTTTTTTTTTTTGCATGGGGGATATTAGTTCCCTGAGCAGGGAGGGATCAAACCCATGTCCCCTGCAGTGGAAGCATGGAGTCCTAACCACTGGACCACCAGGGAAGTCCCCCAAATCTTTGCTTTTTAATTGGAATGTCTAGACCACTTATGTACTTATTCATTTTTAATACTATTTTAAAAATTAACACTTAGTACATTGACCTTTTTTTGGTGTACAGCTCTATAAATTTTAACACGTTTACAAATATGAATAGCCAATACCAAAATCAGGATACAGACAGTTCCTGTAAACCCCCCAAAGCCTCCAAGCTGTTTCTTTTTAGTTGCAGCCTCCTTACAACCCCAAATTCTGTCAGCTATTAATCAGTGCTTTGTCACTATAAATTTGTATTTTTGAGAAAGTAATAGAAATATATATCATACAGTATATAAACTTTTGAAACATTTCCTTGAGATTGATCTAAGTGGTTGAGTATAGCAATAGTTCAATCTTTTGCTCAGTAGTTTTCAGTGGAATTGTGTTGATTTACCACAATTTGTTTATCCATTTGCCTGTTGAAAAACATTTGTTTCTAGGTTTTGGTTATTATGAATAGAGCTGCAATAAAACTTCATGTACAGGTTTTTGTATAAACCTGCATTTTTATTGCTTTGGGGTAAATATGTAGGAGTGGGATGGCTGGTCACTTGGTAAATGTATATTTGCATTTTTGAGATACTTCCAAAGTGGTTTTCAGAATGACTGTAGCATTTTGCATCCCCTTGACTTAGGGTTTGCATCAGTATTTTAGTGGGGAGTATTTGTAGGTTAAGTCAGTCTCTCTCTCTTTCCCACAAACACGCACATCTTAAGTTAAATATATAATAGTACTATCTATTATTGAGCATTAATTATGTACCAGGCACAATACGAGGCGCAGAGCTTCATTTAACATATAGGTGAATCTAAAGTCCTATAGTATGTTGCCTTGTCCAATTCCACTCACTGAGACTTCTTGAGTATGATAGATACAGTCTTAATATAAAGAGAATATTGAAGGATGCACCCAAGAGTTTGTAGTTAGATAAGGGCAGAACTCAAATCTGTCTTACTATAATTCTTATGTATATATTCCCTTTTATATGGTTTCATTCCTACTCAATTAGTCTTTTTTTTTCATACAAAATGTATTGTCCTTGTAATTTTGGGGGCATATGTATACTAAAACATTATTTGTTTATCTGAAAGTCAACTGGGTGACCTATATGTTATCTGGCAACTAAGCAATACTGTTTAGTTTATATTTATACAGATAATTTTTCTAGGTAGTTTATCCAATTTAATTCTTATATTCTAATTTTTTAGTGCCATGGAATGAAAATCACATGAGTTTGAGATATTTTTGTAGTTTCTATTTACATTATTTTGGGGTGTCAATGATTACCGAATTAAATCAAATTGTCGGGCTTCCCTGGTGGCGCAGTGGTTGAGAATCCACCTGCCGATGCAGGGGACACGGGTTCGTGCCCTGGTCTGGGAAGATCCCACATGCTGTGGAGCGGCTGGGCCTGTGAGCCACGGCCGCTGAGCCTGCGTGTCTGGAGCCTGTGCTCTGGCAACGGGAGAGGCCACAACAGTGAGAGGCCCGCGTACCGCAAAAAAAAAGAAAAAAAAAAAGAAAAAAAAATCAAATTGTCCCATGTCCTAATCAATTTCTAAATGGTTCAAAATCTTTATATTTGATTTTTTCCCTCTTTAACATAGATATCTTAAATCTTCTATAAATAATGGGCAATAGAATACTTTGAAAAGAAATATTAGATTAAGATTTTTCATGATTCACTGACTTCAAAAAGGAACATTGCCAAATTGACTTCATTTATTTAACCTTCTTGGAACTATTCATTTATGTGTAAGATGACGTTATACTGGAGTTGAATTATACTTGGTGAACACTTCCTGTGTAGTGTCTGGAAATATTCATCATGAGCATATTGCTGATGACTTATTTTCATGTGGAAACAAAAATTGATTTAAATTTATACAGAGAACTTAAGAAAATATTTAATGGGTTCTGGCAATTCAATGCAGGCTAAAAAAAGAAAAGATAATAATAGCATCATGAGTGATGTTTCTAGAGAAGTAGAATAGTTCTAAGTCTGAAACAAGTGATTCCTCAAATTAAATTTTACTTGTAAATATGATAGTAGGTATCAGGAAGCTCATATATATATATATATATATATTTTGCGGTACGCGGGCCTCTCACTGTTGAGAGGCCTCTCCCGTTGCGGAGCACAGGCTCCGGACGCGCAGGCTCAGCGGCCATGGCTCACGGGCCCAGCCGCTCCACGGCATGTGGGATCTTCCCGGACCAGGGCACGAACCCGTGTCCCCTGCATCGGCAGGCGGACTCTCAACCACTGCGCCACCAGGGAAGCCCGGAAGCTCATATTTTAAAAGTATAGGTAGTGGATATCCCACAGAAGAAGACAGAAGAGACATACTGATGCATAAATATCACTTAACTCAGTCTCTACTCTCCTTAACACAATGAAGTAAAAACCACATTCAATAAAAAAAAATAAAAATTGACACACTCAAAAAGAATGGGAAAAACCCCCCAACTTTTCAAGAAATAAACAATCAACAGAACTAGACACAGAAATGACCCACATGTATGAACTCTTAAGGAATTTAAAATAACTGAATGGCATGTTAAATATCTGGTGGAAAAGGATAAGCAAATTCATAAACAGAATTTCAGCAGTGAAATACAAAATATAAAAAGAGGCAAATAGGAATAATAGAAATTTCAAAACACAGAATATCAGGAAGAATTCTGGAGATGTATTTATTAAAAAATTCAATACAGTACAGGAAAAGAAATTGATGAACTTGAAGACAGGTTGACAGAAATTATTGAAATGAAAACAAAGAGAAAACACATTAAAAAAAAAAAAAAGAGCATTCATGAGGTATGAAACAATACCAAACTCTCTTTAGTACTGGAGTCCAAGAAAGATAATGGGGCAGAAGAAGATATATGAGGAGATCATAGCTGAGAATTTCTCCCCCAATAATGAAAGGCATTAAAACACACACACACACACACACACACACACACACACACAAAATCACCTTATACACATCCTATTCAAACTGATATTCATTAAAGATAATGAGAATATATGGAAAGGTAAGGCATGGTCCAAATAGTCTCCTCTTGTAAAATGATCAAATGATACTTTTTTAAGCTGAAGAAACCAAAAATAAAATGATTTTATTACTTAAATGTTGTAACAGTCAGAAAGGAATTAAAATATTATGTCATCAGAAATATATTAAAAGCTGCTGGCCTACAGAGACTGACTCCTCATCAATCGCAGCAGGAAATCCTTAGATAAAGAAATCTGTCCTCAGATATCTAAATCTAATAAATTGTGAAGTTGCACTAGAATAATTTTTACATATATTGAGTACCACTGGAGAAAACAGTTAAATAATTAGGATTAGTTGTGTTAAAGTGTAATTTTTAAAAAGAATGTCTCTCATACAACAATAAAATGAAGGCATGTCAAATATATTATTCAACTCATTAATTGAAGAGGGAACTAGTAAGGTGGTATGACAAGTTCAAAGAGCGTTTGAGCTAAATATTGTTAGGCAATTGAAGAAAGAAATATTAGGATAAGATGCTGAGTCAATACAAAATTGCTTAATGTCCTACAGGCCAATAAATTGTATCCTTTAGGATTATCTTTTGCACTGGACTAAAATTGGTAATATTCTCTATCAGACAAAATTATACAAGTTAAATTCACTAAGTCTTGAGCTTTTATCATTGGCCTAGAGTGTTGCTTTTGGGGAATTAGTCTAGATATAGGAAAGAGTATTAAAAAAAGGTGTTTTTTTAGCTATGTGCATTTATTACTTTTAATAGAAAATAGAAAATAAATAAAAATATTTGTCTGTTAAACAATATCAGCTAACATTTGATGCTTGACGTGTGAGAACTTTGCAAAATATTTTATATGTATTACATAATTTAGTTTTAGCCCAATATTATGAGATAGATAATACAGTTGTCCCTCAGTATGGAAAGGGGTTTTCAGCACCTCTGCAGATACCAAAATCCACAGATGCTCAAGACCCTTTGTAAAGTGGTCAGTGGGCTTTCCATATTTATGGGTGTAGAACTTGCTGATATGGAGGGCCAACTGTATTATTTTCTGCATGTTACATATAAGGAAGCTGAGTTACAGGGAGGCTAAGAAACTAAGCCAAGGTTACGTATATAGTAATTGTCATTCTCCTAGTCTGTGATTTTAACTGTTCATTAAGGTGATAAAATTCAGAGAATGAGAAGGTGCTGTTTCAAAATGTGAATAGAACACATTAGGATATGTGGATTGTTCTGGAATTTGAATAATTCATTGGGAAAATAAACAAAATTCCTTTCTGATGTGATGTTATTTATGTGTAGGAGCTGCCAGGAACAGGAACTGGAGCAAACAGCATTTAAATGCTTCAGTACTGCAACAGTGCAACGGAACCCTTTCGTTTGAATATCCCTATCTTTTCTCTTGCACAATTTTAGCCTTGTAAGCTCTTTTCAACAGATTAGCTCTTTGAAAGTGAATAGTAGTATGTAATTATTAACATCTTTAGTAAATGCCTTTGCTTATCTAACTGCAGTTTTCTCTGAATGATTATTCAGCCTACCAAAATATTTTGCTTTTCAGATTCCCTTTTTCAACTACAAGTGATATGATTGTCTTTTGAATATGGAATATCTAATCGTTGCCAAATAGTTTTGTTTTTACTACAATAGCTAGTGTCTTAATATAGGTATGCTTGAGAATATTTTGTCTGTTTTAAAACAGAGCTAATTTTTTTTTTTTTAGTTTTGCTACTTAGAAGACTAATCTAATGAACTGAGTCCATGATATTTCATTGTTTTTGTGTTTCTTCTTATGCGGTACTTACTGGTTATTACCTAGAGAACCCAAGTCCTAACACTGCCGCATATTGAAAAGGAAACATTGTAGGAATAATGCTAAAAGAGGAGGAAAATAGACTTAGGTCAGTGTGTGTTTGTGTGTGTGTGACTATTTCTGTCACCTACTCGCTTTACTGAGACCCACCCTGTCCAGCCCAGAAGACTATGATTTCTGGTTGCCTTCTCAGTATCTTATTTCTTTTCTCTCTCATCTCACAGGCCAGTATCAGGGGTATGTCTTCTTACCTCCTTTCACTGCTGCCAACCATAACTTTGGCGCCTGTCCTCCTGAACCTTTGGGACTAGAACATTTTCTCTCCCTCCCTGTTGGTGTCACCTCCTTTCTTCCTCACCCAGTGGAGACTTTTGCTCCTGGACGTTCATCTCCTCCCTAAAACCTCTTATCCTTTCTGCCACCTTAACACCCAAAGGGATAAAAATTGTAACACCCCCAAATTGTCCATTACTTGACCTTTCATTTCCAATAATCATTTTCTCCATATGACTTTCCCATCCACTCCCACGATCATATGCTAGATTTTGTTTTCAATGTGTTTTATGTCTTTTGTTGCTCAGTTTCTCCATTGTTGCCTTATTTTGTGTTATATAGATATTTTCTATTGTACTTAAAAAAATTTCTTTGTCATCTCTTTTGCTATATCTTTTTGTTAATTTTTTCCTGGTTGCTCTGGGGATTATAGTTAACACCTTAATATATAACAATCAAGTTCAGATTTTAAAAAATAAGCTAATTAAATTTATTTTTTGGCTCTGTTGGGTCTTCATTGCTGTGCATGGGCTTTCTCTAGTTTCAGCAAGCAGGGGCTACTCTTCGTTGCAGTGTATGGGCTTCTCGTTGTGTTGGCTTCTCTTATTGTGGAGCATGGGCTCTAGGCATATGGGCTTCAGTAATTGCAGTATGCAGGCTCAGTACAGGCTCAGTAGTTGTGGGGTACGGGCTTAGCTGCTCTGTGGCAAGTGGGATCTTCTGGACCAGGGTTCAAACCTGTGTGCCCTGCATTGGCAGGAGGATTCGTAACCACTGTGCCACCAGAGAAGTCCCTCAAGTTCACATTAATTCCAAATTAATTTCAATAGTAAAAAAAAATTTGTCTCTATATAACTTGTCCCTCAACTTTTATGCTGTTATTGCTGCAAATTATATCTTTATACATTGTGTGACCATCAATCTCAATTTAAAATTGTTGCTTTATGCAGTTCTCTTTTAAACTAGATAGAAAAAAAGAGTTAAAAACTAAATATACATTTATATTGTCTTTTATCTTTATCTGTATAGTTACCATTCCTAGTGTTCTTTATTTCTTCATGTGGAGTTGTTACTGTCTAAAGTTCTTTCATTTCAGCCTGAAAGACTACCTTTAGAGTCTCAGCAATGACTTGCCAGCAATGACTTGTCACAATTTTTGTTTATTTGGGAATGCTTTAATTTCTCTTTCATTGTTAAAGGCTAGTTTTGCCAGATACAGAATTCTTGTTTCGCAGGTTTTTTTTTTTTGGTAATTTAAATATGTAACCTCATTGCCTTTTGGCCTCTGCAGTTTCTGATGAGAAATCAGATGTTAATCTTATTAGGCATTCCTTGTATGTGATAAGTCATTACTCTCCTGCTGCTTTCAAGATTCTCTCTTTATCTTGGGTTTCAGTGTTTGATTTCAGTGTGCTTGGTGTGGATCGCTTTAAGTTTTTCCTACTTGGAATTTGTTGAGCTTCCTGAAAGTGCAGAAAAAATGTTTTTCATCAAGTTTTGGAAGTTTTCATTTATTATTTTTCTCAAAATATTTCTTCTACCTCTTTCTCTCTCTCCTCTCCTTCTAAGATTACCATGACATGCATGTTTTTTCACTTGATGGTGATCCACAGGTCTCCTAGGCTCTGTTCACTTCTTTTTATCTGTCTTTCTTTTTGTTCCTCAGAATGTATGATCTCAATTGACTTATTTTACAGTTCATTAATTCTTTTTTCTGTTTGCTCAAATCTGCTCCATCCATCTTGAATTTTCCACTTCAGTTGTATTTTCAGCCCCCACATTTTTATTTAGTTCCTTTTTTATAATTTTTATCTCTTTATTGATGTTCTGTGTTTGATAAGACATCACTCTCATACTTCCTTTAGTTCTTTAGACATGGCTTCCTTTAGCATGCTAAACAGATTTAGAATAGCTGATTGAAGTCTCTGTCTAGTAGTGTCTGGGCTTCCTCAAGAGGTTTCTATGCTTTCCTTTTTCTTGTGTATGATCCATACTCCTTGTTTCATTGCACACCTTTTAATTTTTTTTTGAAAACTAGACATTTTGAATATTAGAATGTGGCAACTCTGGAAATCAGATTCTCAACTCTCCCCAGATTTATTGTTGTTGCTGCTTGTTTTAGTGGTTGGTTGTTTTGTGACTTTTCTAAACTGATTGTGTCAGTTCTGTTTTCTTTGTTGTATATGGCTGTGAAAGTCTCCTTTGAAGTCTGTTAGCTAGTGATTTTACGGAAATTTCCTTAAATGACTATAGACAAAAGCAAACAAAAAATCTTCTCATTTTTGCAGTTTGGCTCTCTGTTGGGAAATTCCTTCTTACTCTCAATGCTTAGCCAGGGCATTTACAACTCTGCCTTAGCCTTCCCTTCCTGCTTCCACAGAACCTCAAGGTTAGCAGGAAATGAAAGCTCAGGACCTTCTCAGGTCTTGCCTGAGCATTTGCACAGGTCTAATCATGTGTGTGACCTTCTATATTCCCAGCAGTGTATTGGAGCTTTTCAAAGCCCCCATGTACATCTCACTCCTCAGCCTTACTTTTTAAGCTCCTCGGCTAGTATACAACAGTCTTTGATAGTCCCAACTGTCACCCATTATCTCAGGCAGCAGCAACCAAGACATCAGCCTACAAATGTTTTCGACAAATGTCCCCCAGGAAGCAACTTTAGCACTGGGTCAGTTTCAAATTAGGCAAAGTAAAGACAAAAGTTTTGGGTTGTTCCTCCAGGGAGCCATCAGACAGGTCAAAACAAATAATTGAAATTCTCTGAGAATGAGATTTATTCTTTTCCCTCCAGCATTGGGAATGCAGGCTGTTATTTTCAAGGCTACCACTGAGCTGAGGTGAGGGAAATGAGAGTGGGGTAAGTTAAAATGCCACAAGTTTCACTATTCTTACTGAAAATCAGCTGTTTTCCTTGAATAAGTGCCACCTATGTTGCTACAAGTCTTTAGTTAATTTCCAGAGTTCCAAATAAGTTGATTCTGAAAGTTTTTGCCCTGTTTTCATTGATTTAATGCAGTGGTAGAATTTGGACTTTCTTACTCTGCCTTTTTCACAGGTATCACTCCACATGCTAGATTTTTTAACAATTTACTTTATTGAAATGTAGTTGATTTAAAACGTTGCATTAATTTCTGCTGCACAGCAAAGTGATTCAGTTTTATATATATATATACACACACACATATATATATATATTCCTTTTCATATTCTTTTCCATTATGGTTTATTACAGGATATTGAATATACTTCCCTTTTCTATACAGTAGGACATTGATTTTTAATCTATTTTATATATAATACTTTGTATTTACTAATCCCAAACTCCCAATCTATCACTCCACCAGTTCCCCCCACCTCCTGCCCCGGTAATCACAAGTCTATTCCATGTGTCCTTGAGTCTGTTTCTGTTTTGTAGATAAGTTCATTTGTGTCATATTTTAGATTCCACATATAAGTAACATCATACGATATTTGTCTTTCTCTGTTTGGCTTACTTCACTTAGTGTGATAATCTCTAGGTCCAGCCATGTTGCTCCAAATGACATTCTTTTATTACATATATATCACATCTTCTTTATCCATTCATCTGTCAAAGGACATTTAGGTGGTTTCCATGTATTGGTTATTGTGAATACTGCTGTTATGAACATTGGGGTGCACCACATGCTAGATTTTGGCATCACCACTAACCTCCCCATCTCTGAAAATTCTGCTGCATAATGAAATATGGTTTTGATTGCTGTAAAACCACCTTCTCCAAATAAAGCAATAGATTTGAAACTTTACATTGGATACATGTTGATATGAGTAAAGTGAAAGTGGCGCTTCTTAAACTAGTGGCAAGAGGGACTAAAGCATAATCCTGAGGTCTTTTAGCACAGTATTTCCTCTCACATAATTATCAATTACTCAAAAGATTAGATACACTTCAAAATGTTTCACTCAGTTATAACAGGAAAGATTTACCTAAGTTTTAGACTGATGATGATTTGAAGCTAATTAAGTATTCAACTGAAGTGACATACACTAATGATTTTGTCTTTGTGGCTAAGGGGCCCTTGCTTTTTGCATTCATGGAAATGTGCCATTGATCGTATATCATGGAACAAATTTATCATTAACTAAATATATATCTCTCAGAATCTCATTCTCTTCTGTATCTTGGAGAGTTTTATGTGGAACTTCCTTTTTCATACCTGCAGTCACAAAAATAGGTGAACTTGTTGGGCTCAGAAGAGCGAGGGGGCAACAATTTCTTTTAGTTACTTGATCACAGGAAAATTGTAAGGCAATTTCTTTAAGTTTAAGTTGTCTCTAATTTTCTTTTCAAGAAAGTGACTTTGCAAATCGAATCCATATTTACAAGGAAAATGCAAGCTCTTTTTAAACATTATCTTGTCACGAGTGATTTATCACTTCAGTCACACTTTGAAGTGAAATGATTTGTAATGCTGATCTCTAAAGTCTGAATTTAGCTTGTACTAAATATCTCTGCCCTCTTTTGGCAAGAGTAAATTTTTTTTCACACAGTATTTGAGATGGGCTAGTATGTATTAATTAGCCCTTTCCTGAGGTTCATGAAAATATTGATAAAACTTAGTATTCACGTTGAGAATAACAATGACATAAATATTTAGGTTGAACCAGGTAAGTTGCTAGTATTTGACCATTTTCGACACACAAAAATGGCAACTTCGTATTTATCAGCCACTTTCTAAACAATGAGATATTATTATTTTTCATTTATTTTTAGTGTTGACACCAATCTTTCTAAAAACATCAGTGAGGTGTCCAGAAGATAGTATCTGTTAATTTGTGGTTATTTAAAATAGTGATTATTACTGAAATAATTATAATTGTTAACAAAGAGTTTGAGGTTCAGCCTTTCTAAATTTTTTAAGTGTTTACTATATGGCAGGCATTATATTAAGTGATTTTTAAGCATGATATAATTTAATTTTCACAGTAATTTGTGACACTGGTACTATTATTTTTCAGAAAAAATTAATGAGTCTTACTTAATCTAAGTAGTTTTCCCAAAGCAACACAACAAACAAGTACGGTTTAAATCCTCCTCTTTCTTCAGATCTCATCTCCCTGGGAAGCCTTTCCCAGCCTCCCTCATTTGGGGCAGGGCTTCCTCAGATACCCCGTGCTTTCATGGCATCATGCATTTCTGCTTGTCTGAGCATCTGTTTTATCACTTGATGATTCATGAGGGTATGGTCCATAACATATCTGCAACTCTAGAGTTACACTTGACATGTAGTAAGCTCTTCATACTTATTTGTGAAGTAAGTGAATAAAGTGAGGAAGCCACTGTTTGATAATCAGGAAGTCTTATTTATAGGTGTGTAAAGTATAGGCTTTAGTCAGTTTGAATAATTTTCTGGACCTCAGGCATGTTGAGAGAAAAGAGACTAAAATTCATTTTTTCAAGTTATAGTCAAATGGAAAACTCACTATCCAATACTCCAAAGTTCTAAGAAACTAAACTAGTTATCTTTAAGATTATCTGCTATTTTAACTGTCCCTTACCATGTTTTTATACATTTGAGATAATTAATTGTATGTTCCTTATGTATGTTGTTAAAAATATATTGTAGAGATATGTGGCAAAAGGTAAACAGGCACACCTGGGGATACTGTGGGTTTGGTTCCAGACCACCGCAATAGAGGAAGTCACACAATTTTTTTGGTTTCTCCGTGCATATAAAAGTTATGTTTACAATGTACCATAGTCTATTAAGTGTGCAATAGCATTATGTCTAAAAAGCAATTAAAAAATACTTTATTGCTAAAAATGTTAACTATCATCTGAGCCTTCAGTGAGTCATAATCCTTTTGCTGGTGCAAGGTCTTGCCCTAATTTGATGGTTGCACTGATCAGGGTGGTTGTTGCTGAAGGCTGGGGGGGCTGTGGCAATTTTTAAAAATAAGACACCAGTGACGTTTATTGCATCTATTGACTCTTCCTTTCATAAATGATTTCTCTGTAGCCTGCAATGTGCTTTGATAGCATTTTACCCACAGTAGAAGTTCTTTCAAAATTGGAATCAATCCTCTCCAAGCCTACTGCTGCTTTATCAGGTACATTTACATAGTATTCTAAATCCTTCGTTTTCATTTCAACAATCTTCACAGCATCTTTGCCAGAAGTAGATTCCACCTCAAGAAACCAATTTCATTGTTCATCCATAAGAAGCAGCTCCTCATTCGTGAAAGTTTTATCATGAGATTGCAGCAATTCAGTCACATCTTCTGGCTCCATTTTTAATTCTAATTCTCTTGCTATTTCCATCATATCTGCAGTTACTTCCTCCACTGAAGTCTTGAACCCCTCAAAGCCATCCATGAGGATGAGGGCTGGAATCAACTTATTCCAAACTCCTGTTAATGTTGATATTTTGACCTCTTCCCATGAAACATGAATGTTATTAATGGCATTTAGAATGGTGAATCCTTTGCAGAAGGTTTTCAATTTATTCAGCCCAGTGCTATCAGAGGAATTAATAATCTATAACAGCTATAGCCTTACAAAATGTATTTCTAAAATAATGAAGTAATAAGACTTGAAAATCAAAATTACTCCTGTATTAGCAGGCATGAAGACAACATTGATTTTGTTGTACATCTTCATCTGAACTCTTGGATGACCAGGTGCATTGTCACCCAAGCCATAATATTTAGAAAGAAACCTTTTTGATCTGAGCAGTAGGTCACAACAGTGGGGTGAAAGTATTCAGTAAACCATGTTGTAAACGGATGTGTTGTCATCCAGGCTTCCTTGTTCCATTTATAGAACACAGGCAGAACAAATTAAGCATAATTGTTAAGGCTCCTAGGATTTTCAAAATGGTAATGGACATTGGCTTCAACTTCGGGTCACCAGCTACATCAGCCCCTAACAAGAGAGTTAGCTTGTCCTTTGAAGCTTTGAAGCCAGGCATTGACTTCTCGTCTCTAGCTATGAAAGTCCTAGATGGCATCTTCTTCCAATAGAAGGCTGGTTTCATCTACATTGAAAATCTGTTGTTTAGTGTAGCCACACTCATGAATTCTCTTAGCTAAATCTTCTGGATAACTTGCTGCAGCTTCTACACCAGCACTTGCTGCATCACCTTGCACTTTGATATTATGGAGACAGCTTCTTTCCTTAAACTTCATGAACAAACCTCTGCTAGCTTCAAACTTTTCTTCGACAGCTTCCTCACCTCTTTTAGCCTTTATGAATTATAGAAAGCCAGGACTTTGCTCTGGATTAGGCTTTGGTTTAAGGGAATGTTGTGGCTTATTTGATCTTCTATCCAGACCATGAAAACTTTCTCCATATCAGCAATAAGGCTGTTTTGCTTTCTTATTATTTGTGTATTCACTAGAGCAGCTCTTTTAATTTCCTTCAAGAACTTTTACTTTGCATTCACAACTTGGCTCTTTGGTGCAAAAGGCCAAGGTTTCTGCCTGTCTCAGCTCTCCACATGCCTTCCTCATTTATCTTAATTATTTCTAGCTTTTGACTTAAAGTGAGAGACATGCAACTCTTCCTTTCACTTGAACACTTAGAAGCCATTGTAGGGTTATTTATTGGCCTAATTTCAGTATTGTTGTGTCTCAGAGAATAGGGAGGCTCGTGGAGAGGGAAAGAGACTGGAGAACAGCCGGTCAGTGAAGCAGTCAGAACACACAGCATTTATTGATTAAGTTCACCATCTTATGTGGGTGCAGTTCGTGGCATCCCAAAACAATTATAATAGTAACATCAAAGATCACTGATCACAGATCATCATAACAAGTATATTAATAATGAAAAAGTTTTAAATATTGTGAGAATTACCAAAATGTGACACAGAGACATGAGGTAAGCAAATGCTGTCAGAAAAATTGTGCCAATAGCTTTGCTGGACACAGAGTTGCCACAAACCTTCAATTTGTAAAATACACAAGATCTGTAAGTACAATGAAGCAAAGTGCGATGAAAAGAGGTCTGCTTGTAGTAGGAGTCTAAATTAGTAATGAAGACTTCTAAATACAGGGTACAGAAATTGTTTCACAATTTGCTTTCTAATTAAATTCTTTTGTAAATTTGTACTTTGCTTATAATAAATTGGAATCAGACAGACTTCAAATTTAGCCATCTGAGGAATCATTGACTCTCTTCTACTTTGTTAGAGTATGAGTTTATTACATACTATTAAGGACATTTTCAATAGTGATTCCATTGACTCATATTTTTATGTATTTACAAATCAAAGTAGTTATATTCAACATTAATTACTATATATTTGATGTTATGAGATAACCCTATTTTATGTTTTTATGTTCTGCTTCATATTGGAAAATTTCATGTTGAAAAGAAATTATTTTATGCACATTAGGGAATAAAACTGCTTCTGTTCACCAATAAAACTTCCTCTGAAAAAAACGCTAAAATAAGAGATAGTTTCAGAAACTTTCAAGGCATATTTTCATGGTTTATGTTCAATAAAGGGAAAATGATTTCTAAATGATAATGTTACTTATTACCTTGCAGAAGAAATCTTCAACCTTATAGAATTAAACACATCTGATACAGTACCCACAGTATTTTAGCTGCAAAATAGCAAGACAAGCTATGAAAAAAATTATCTTCTTATATCTTCATTTTTAAAAAATAAATTTATTTAATTAATTAATTTTTGGCTGCATTGGGTCTTTGTTGCTGCACGTGGGCTTTCTCTAGTTGTGGCGAGCGGGGGCTACTCTTCGTTGTGGTGCGCAGGCTTCTCATTGCGGTGGTTTCTCTTGTGCAGAGCATGGGCTCTAGCTGCGCAGACTTCAGTAGTTGTGGCTCGTGGGCTCTAGAGAGCAGGCTCAGTAGTTGTGGCGCACGGGCTTAGTTGCTCTCTGGCATGTCGGATCTTCCTGGACCAGGGCTCAACCCATGTTCCCTGCATTGGCCACCAGGGAAGTCCCATCTCTTCATTTTGATTACTCTGTTTTAACAAGTATTTGCTTTCTCGTGTTTTCTGTTCCATTAATCCTATAGTAAATAGCTCCTATCCAGAATTCAAGTCTCTAACAAAATAATTTTCTGGAATTCCACTGAGAATCTAAACATTAACAAACAGAATCTCTGGTCATCATATTAGTTGACCCCAAATTTATGTCCTTTGTGCGTGAGATATTTCAGTCCTGCATTCATAACTTATTTATGTGCCTTTTAACCTCAAGTTTAATAATTTGGTTATTTATTTTCCAAGATAAAAAATGAGAAATAATATTGGAAGTGGAAACCAGAGTTGCTGTAGCCAGGCACACTGAAAGTGCTGATGACAGATCTGAGAAATAGTATAGAGAAATGCAGAGCAGATCACAAATCAAGGGTAATCTTCTCACAAATCAAACCAAACAATAGTAACAACAATAAAAGAAACAATAATAGCAAAAAGAACCACAGAAATGTAACTTAGGATCATTTAGTTCAGGGGCAAATTTCTGTTCTTTTGTTAGTTCCTGCAAGTATTACATTGTAATAACTGATGTTTATAATAATGGCATACATGTTAAAGATGATTTAAATATAAAATATAAATGAATTAAATATATTTCAACTATTTTACCAATTTTTTATTTGAATAATAAATAATGTTGCTGCATAAAGGAGTCAACCAGAAACTGAAATTCTTAATTAGCCAAAACCTATTTTTGAGGATTTCCTATAATCATGAAACCACCTTAGAGTGACCATTACTATGATACAAGAAGGGGGTCAAAAAGGAGAAAAGAAACCATCATTTATTGAGTGTCTGTTCCGGGCTTGTTACTCTGCCAGACTTAAATTTATTACTTTTTTTTAGTAAAAAAAATTTTTTTGGCTAATTTTCCAGGAAATTTGCAAGAGAAAATTAGAAAGTAAACTGGAGACACACATCATGAAATCTACTCCCAAAGGGTCTTGAGCAGTGAGGCATTCCAGCAACTCTCATCAGGGAGGAGCAGTGAGCTGATTAGGTGAAACTGACCAGAAAATCAAATCTGAGCACCTGTCGCAAGTTCGTATTGGGTCTAGCCTGCGACAATATGCAAGAAAAGGTTCAATCTGTGAAGGAAGAAACAGATCTTTGATGAAGCAGAAATGAGCATGATATGGTTTGTTAACTAAACTGTCACTAAATGCCTAACATTTCAAGTACAGTGGAATCTTCCAAGATACAGTCAGCTTAGAAGACATTCTCTTCTAAGAGGACTGTTTCTGTGTTGAGCAGGTGCCCTTCTACATGTGAATTGACTGGTGCAACCAGAATTTTGGTTAATAGAAAATTGTTATGTTGAATGTTATTAAGCATAAAGATAAGGTTAATAAAGTCTTCCCCTTTAATTATGTGTATATATATAGTTTCCCCATAACTATATCTAAACAGGTAATTATAAAATCCCTGGTAAGCAGCATTTTTAAAATTGTTGTTCTAGTTGGGTTTGATTTAGTTTATTGCAAGATTTCTCAGAGATTATACTACGCTACTGTATACTCTGAGTCTCTAAGATGGAGATAAAAGGGGTTAACAATCATAACTACTTTTGTTGAGCCCTTTCCATGTATCGAGCACTATGCTAAGCACTTTAAATTCATCATTTAATTTTATCCATAAAGTAAGGGGTAAAATTTTATCTCCATTTTACAAGTAAAGGAACAGAAAAATAGAAGGGTTAAACAGCTTTTCCAAAGTCATGGATTCTTATGGGGTAGAGTCTGCAATCTGACTCCAGAGCTGATGCTCTTACTGAAGGGCTTCCCAAGTTTATTTGACCAGTAGCATTTTGTTCATATAAAAACCACTAACATTTCTAAGAGGAAGTGTGTGTAGAAAGACATTTAAGAATTGTTGGGCTAGATTGTGAGCAAGTACAAATGGGAAAACTATGTCCTGCTCATCTTTGTGTTTCTAGAGTCCTAAATAGTAGTTACCACTAAATGGTTAATTAAAGCATCATCATCATTATGATGTAAATAGTATTCTACATGCCATAATTTAGAAAATTATCTGAGCCAACAATACTAACAGAATACTAGTGAGAATATGGAGTAAACAAGCATGGTAATATGCTGTATATGAATCAGTGCTGGGGGTAGGTTGGTGCCTATATGAGAGAGTGGTACTTTCCAATATTTGTTGTTTCATTCACCACTGAAAACCTATAGTATGATAAAATATTTTTTAAAAATTAGTTTAAGATATATATTATGCTTTTAGTACACACTTGAAAAAGTATAAGATAATTATTACCCATTGGGCACCATTTATGTATTCAACAAAGAATGCTAGAAAAGGTTAACTTCTGTAACAAATAGACCCAAATGTGTACAATATTTAATTATCATAGGTTATATTAGATTTTTCTTGTCCTACTAGCAGTACTGGATAGATAAAAACATTGGGGGCATCCTTGCTTTATATAGCTAGCTCATCAGGGACCAAGAGTGACAGTCTCTTCCCTCTTGAAGGTTACTCTGAGGGTCTTCTTCATACTAGCTTGCCAGTAACAGACAGGAGCATAAAGGAGCACTATATTGGGGAACTTTATGGGCTAGTCCTGTAAATGGCATTCATGACTTCCATTCACACCCCAGTGGTTTGTAGTCCATGATATGGCGACACTTAATTCCAAGGAGACTGAGAGATGTGAGGCCTGGATGGCCAGCTACTTTCCAGTCTCAAATCTGGCATTCACGAAGGGAAGCAAATATTTTGGTGGACTGCTAGTCACAGTGTTTATGCTATATAACCTAAATTCCAGTCCATACATTATTTAACTATTGATGACAACAATTTTCCTCTGGATCTTGGTTCAGTGGTATAAGAAAAACATGAAAATTAAGAATCTAGTCTAGATCACATGTCTTTTAAGCATGCAAGATAATGACACTTGTTGCAAATACAAGATGACTCTGCTTTTGACGTTGAACTATGCCTGCTGATGAAGGGGAAAAGGTATGAAATATTTTTGAAGTGAGGAAATACTAAAATATTTTAAAGTGACACTAAAGCTAATAAAAACATGTCTAAGATTTCCAGTGGTCACATATAGGCATGATATGCTCAGTATTCTGAAATATCATGATTTGTAAAAGCTGAGGATATCGAGATTGCTAAAACAGATTGGACCTGAGTGCAAATGTTCCAGTAGCTACCATCACAACACTGTTAGACCAAGCTAGGTCTGTGTTGCAGTGTAATAGTTTCCATGAAACTCCAGTGGCTTAAAGTCATAAAGATTTATTTCTTACTCTCAATTCTGGCCGTTGTAAGGCAGCCAAGACTTGGCCTCATATAGCCACAGAGAAATCAAATCTGATAGAGGTTCTGCCGTACTCTAGTTGCCTCATCTGGAGCACACAACCTCCCAGTCACTACAGCAGAGGAGAGAGCCTGGATATGCACACAACAGCTGTTTACTACCTTGGCTTGGAAATGATGTGCATAAATGTCACTTTCATCTTATTGGCCAGAATGAGACACATGGTTCTGCTTAATTGTGGGGAGACAGGGAAATGTAAGGGAATAATTGGTGGGCATATTTGGTTAGTGTTATAGCTTCTGCTACAGGCATGTGCCCACAGATTGATAAATTTCTTCATTCACCTAAATGATAAATTAAGGTCATATGCCTTATCATAATTTAGAAAAACTTCCAAATATTTTTACAGCATATGAAGTAATGGTTTTCCGGAGCCAAATACAACCAGAGAGTAGATAAGGAATCTGTGTCTATTCCAAGTTAACAGTCAACATTCCAGCATTTGAGGAGGAAATAGTCATTCAATTATCAACTAATGGCACTTTGAAAATACTCCTCAGTAAGACATTGTTTGGTTTTTCCTGGGTCCACATGTATCCAATTATGCAACACTATCTGACAGAGACATCAAATACTTTGCAGAATTCTCACAGATATGAAATAGTTATTAACAATAATTTCAAATTAGATGTAATTTTAATTTTTGTGAATTACTGTGGATTTTTCTGCAGGAAAACCAAAATCCATTAAGTGGAACATTGATGTTAAAACTTTGATAAACAATTCTAGACACAGTGTGGTCAAGCTCCAGAGGGTGCTTGAAGCACTTGAAATTAATTATATATGAGATTTTTGTGTGAATGGGCATGCTTTTAGGGAGGAGTCATTAAATTCTCAATGATCAGCAAAGGAAACAAATCACCAACTTTAATCAATATTAATTATTAAGTAAATAAATGTGTTATGCATGCTATTTAATTAAAACCTATTCTTCTTAAACTGTTCCAAAAATTGCAGAGGAAAGAACACTTCCAAACTCACTATAAGATGTCAGAATTACCCTGATACTAAAAACAGACAAAGATATGACACACAAAAAAGAAAATTACAGGCCAATATCACCGATGAACATAGATGCAAAAATTCCTCAACAAAATATTAGCAAACTAATCGAACAATACATTGAAAGGATTATAACCATGATCAAGTAGAATTTGTTCCAGGGAATGTGAGGATGGCTCAAGACCCACAAATCAATCAGTGTGATACACTGCATTAACAAGTTGCAGAATGAAAACCATATGATCATCTCAATAGATGCAGAAAATCTTTTGACAAAATTCAACGTCCATTTATGATAAAAACTATCAACAAGGTGGGTATAGAGGTAACATACCTCAACCTAATAAAGGCCACATGTAATTAGCCCACTGCTAACATCATACTAAACAGTAAAAAGTTGAAAGTATTTTCTCTAAGGTCAAGAACAAGGCAAGGATGCTCGTTCTTGCCACTGTCATTCAACATAGTATTGTAACTCCTAGCCACTGCAATCAAACAAGAAAATGAAATAAAAGTAATCCAAAATGGAAAAGAAGAAGTAAAACTGTCACTGTTTGCAGATGACATGTTACTGTACATGGAAAATCCTAAAGATGCCACCAGAAAACTACTAGAGCTCACCAATAAATTTGGCAAAGTTGCAGGATATAAAATAAATGTACAGAAATCTGTTGTATTTCTATACATCTACAATGAACTATCAGAAAGAGAAATTAAGAAAATAATCCCATTTACAACTAAAAAGAATAAAATACCTAAGAATAAACCTACCTAAGGAGGTAAAAGACCTGTACTTGGAAAACTATAAGACACTGAGGAAAAAAATTGAAGATGACACAAACAGATGGAAAGATATGCCATGTTAATGGATTGGAAGAATTAACATTGTTAAAATGACCATACTACCCTAGGCAATCTACAAATTCAGTGCAATTCCTTTCAAAATACCAATGGAATTTTTCACAGCACTAGAACGAATAATTTTAATATTTGTATGGAAACACAAAACACTCAGAGTAACCAAAACAATCTTGAGAAAGAAGAGCAGAGCTGAAGATATCACATTCCCTAACCTCAGACTATACTACAAAGCAACAGTTATCAAAACACCATGGTATTGGCACAAAAACAGACACAGATCAATGGAACAGAATACAGAGCCCAGAAATAAAGCCATGGACTTATGGTCAATTAATCTATGACTAAGGAGGCAAGAATATACAATGAATAAAAGACTGTCTCTTCAATAAGTGGTTCTGGGAAAACAGGACTGCTACATGTAAAAGGATGAAATTAGAATATTTTCTCACACCATATACAAAAATAAACTCAAAATGGATTAAAGACCTAAATTTAAGACCAGAAACCATAAACCTCCTAGGAGAAAACATAGAACAGTCTTTGACATAAATTGTAGCAATATATTTTTTTAATCTGTCTCCTAAGGCAAAAGAAACAGAAGCAAAAATAAACAAATGGGACATAATTAAACTTAAAAGCTTTTGCACAGCAAAGGAAATCATTGACAAAATGAAAAGACAACCCACTGAATGGGAGAAAATATTTTCAAATGACATGACCATTAAGGGGTTAATACCCAAAATATATAAACAGCTACCTAAATGTCCATTGACAGATAAATGGGTAAAGAAGATGTGGCATATTATACAAAGGAATATTACTCAGCCATAAAAAAGAAGAAAATAATGCCTTTTGCAGAAACATGAGTGGACCTAGATATTATCATACTAAGTGAAGTCAGACAGAGAAAGACAAATATTATCTGATATCAGTTATATGTGGAATCGAAAAAAATGACATAAATGAACTTATTTACAAAACAGACTCACAGACATAGAAAACAAACTTACGGTTATCAAGGGGGAAATGGCAGGAGGGATAAATTAGGAGTTTGGGATTAACAGATACACACTACAAACAACAAGGACCTACTGTATAGCACAGGGAACTATATTCAATATCTTGTAATACCTATAATGGAAAAGACTTTGAATAGGCATATGCATGTGTATAACTGAACCACGTTGCTGTAAACCTGAAACACTGTAAATCAACTATACTTCAATAAATAAAAAAGAAACAAAAAAATGGGCAGAAAACCTGAATAGACATTTTCCAGAGTAAATGCAGATGGCCAAAAGGCACATGGAAAAACGCTCATCATCACTAATCATTAGGGAAATGCAAGTCAAAGCCACAATGAGATATCACTTCACACCTGTAAGAATGGCTATCATCAAAGAGAACACAAATGGAAAATGTTGAAGAACATGTGGAGAAAAGGGAACACTTGTACACTGTTGATGGGAATGTAAATTGTTTCAGCAACTGTGGAAAATAATATGGAGGTCCTTGAAAAAACTAAAAATATAAGGTAACCATATGTGCGTGGGTTTATCTCTGGGCTTTCTATTCTGTTCCATTGATATATCTTTCTGTTTTTGTGCCAGTACCATACTCGCTTGATTACTACAGCTTTGTAGTATAGTCTGAAGTCAGGGAGCCTGATTCTTCCAGCTCCGGTTTTCATTCTCAAGATTGCTTTGGCTATTCGGGGTCTTTTATGTTTCCACACAAATTGTGAAATTTTTTGTTCTAGTTCTGTGAAAAATGCCAGTGGTAGTTTGATAGGGATGGCATTGAATCAGTAGATTGCTTTGGGTAGTAGAGTCATTTTCACAATGTTGATTCTTCCAATCCAAGAACATGGTACATGTCTCCATCTATTTGTATCATCTTTAATTTCTTTCATCAGTGTCTTATAATTTTCTGCATACAGGTCTTTTGTCTCCTTAGGTAGTTTTATTCCTAGATATTTTATTCTTTTTGTTGCATTGGTAAATGGGAGTGTTTTCTTGATTTCACTCTTGCACTGCTGGTGGGAATGTGAATTGGTACAGCTACTATGGAGAACAGTATGGAGGTTCCTTAAAAAACTACAAATAGAACTACCATATGACCCAGCAATTCCACCACTGGGCATATACACTGAGAAAACCATAATTCAAAAAGAGTCATGTACCAAAATGTTCATTGCAGCTCTATTTACAATAGCCTGGAGATGGAAGCAACCTAAGTGTCCATCGACAGATGAATGGATAAAGAAGATGTGGCACATATATGCAATGGAATATTTCTTAGTCATAAAAAGAAACGAAATTGAGCTATTTGTAATGAGCTGGATAGACCTAGAGTCTGTCATACAGAGTGAAGTAAGTCAGAAAGAGAAAGACAAATACAGTATGCTAACACATATATGGAATTTAAGGAAAAAAAATGTCATGAAGAACCTAAGGGTAAGACAGGAATAAAGACACAGACCTACTAGAGAATGGACTTGAGGATATGGGGAGGGGGAAGGGTAAGCTGTGACAAAATGAGAGAGAGGCATGGACATCTATACACTACCAAACGTAAGGTAGATAGCTAGTGGGAAGCAGCCGCATAGCACAGGGAGATCAGGTCTGTGCTTTGTGACCGCCTGGAGGGGTGGGATAGGGAGGGTGGGAGGGAGGGAGACACAAGAGGGAGGAGATATGGGAACATATGTATATGTATAACTGATTCACTTTGTTATAAAGTAGAAACTAGCACACGATTGTAAAGCAATTATACTCCAATAAAGATGTAAAACAAACAAATAAATATAAATAAATAAACTAAAAATAGAACTACCATATGATCTAGCAATTCCACTCCAGGGTGTATATCTGAAGAAAACAAAAACACTAATTCAAAAAGATAAATGCACCCTAATCTTTATAGCAGCGTTATTTACAATAGCCAAGATATGCAATCTAAGTGTCCATCAGCAGATGAATAGATAAAGAAGATGTGGTGTATATATATTTTTATATATATATATATACACACACACACACACACAGTCAAATACTACTCAGCCACAAAAATGAATGAAATTTTGCCATTTGTAACAACATGGATGGACTTGGAGGGTATTATGCTTAGTGAAATAAGTCAGACAAAGAAAGGCAGCTACTGTATGATATCACTTATATGCAGAATCTAAAAAATAAAGCAAACTAGTGAATATGACAAAAAAGAAACAGACTTACAGATATAGAGAACAAAGTAATGGTTACCAGTGGGGAGAGGAAGCTGGGAGGGACAAGATAAAGGTAGGGGATTCAGAGGTTCAAATTACTTCGTACAAAATAAACTACAAGGATATATTGTACAACATGGCAAATATAGTCAATATTTTATAATAACTAGAAATGGAGTATAATCTTTAAAAACTCTGAATCACTATGTTGTACACCTGAAGCTTGTATAATATTGTAAAAAATAATTCCACAAAATGTGAATGATACAATATTGAACAATATTTTAGAACTATTTGGGCTGCAAAGGACCTTCCAGAGTGTTTTAGTACAGTAGTGTATAAAACAGAGAGGGCTCTTTCCATGAGTTTCATCCTCTGAAACAAAGAAGGAAACCAGGACCTCAATGGATTTGAGTGAAGAAGGGAAGCAGAAGAAATTGACATGGAGCCAGGTGGTTAAGATATTTAAAAGTTTAAAAATTTGCAATGTCTCCAACTCTGTTATGTGTATCCCGTATATAAAGAAAAGGTACTATAAAGGCATTCAAGACCCTAAGCACAAAATTAATGTGAAAGAAAGAAGTCTGCTCTTCTTCTACTTATATTTATCATGGAGCAGGTCTGGAAAGCATTCCTTTTGGCAGTATCTTAAAGGAATGATCATAATGCATTTAGTGGATGAATGGATAGTTTTAAAGACTTTAGGAAACCTCGGATAAAGGGATGAACTGGAGCTAGGGAGCAGACCATAGCTTACCTGTGGAGTAATACACCTGGGCTTAAAATTCAGAACTTGCGTTTGAGGTCTTTTTGGCTACTTTCACCCCAGCCTCTCATAGGCTGAAGAAAATGCTCTGGGCTTTCAGGAACTCTGTTACTACCCTGCATGAATTTGAGTCCAAGATTCAGGTCATATGTTACTAGGAACAACAGTAATTCAGAAGAACATCCAACAAATTTGACATGTCATTAGAGGGACCTTATTTATTTGTATTGTATAGAATACCATATAACTGTGTGTTGTACGTAGCTTAGTTCATAGGTGTCAAAATATTTTAAAGATACACTTTCTTTTTTCTTTTTATGTTTTAAGTAGTTTTTAAAAAATTTTTATTGGAGTATAGTTGATGTAAAATGTTGTGTTAGTGAAATGTTCAGTTGCTTGCAGTGTTAGTCATTTGATTATATTTCTGTTTATCTTTGTTTGTTTCCCTTAGTAAATGTTACTTAAGAACAGTCTTGATAAATATTTGACTTGGTTCATCAGTTCAATTTTGCAGCCACTTATCGAGCTTATTGAGTGTCTGTTCTGTGCTGCATTTGTGGGGCCATGGGAACCTGCCTTCACATAGTTCTCAGGCGAAAGGATTTACATGCTCTAGCAGAGACATATAGGGGCTTAGGAGAACATGAGGAAGGAAGTGAATTCAGAAAATAATAGAACAAGAAAGATTTTATAGAGGAGAGGTACATGTAGAATTTTGAAAGATAAGCAAGAGTTGGAAGGTAAAGAAGAATAATGGAGGCAAGGGCCTTACAAACAGAGAGAACAGTAAAATGTAAGAGAACAGTCCGCATACAATGAATGGCAGAAGTTTCAGTGGCTGTGCTGGCAGTGTATACCGGTGGGGAGACTGCAATGAAAACATGCAGGGCTCTTATTCCAGAAGGAAGTAAACTAATCATATTCAAGCTCTAGAGCTATTCTGCTGGGCTAGAATGTACAGGGTGGAAAGGATGTGGGAAAGAAAAGAGACAGAATAAAGCGTTAGGAGGCTCCTAAATGGTCTAAGGGAGAAATTAATGTAATTCTGAGCAGTGAGGATGGAGAAGAGAGGAGGGATTTCAGAGATGCTAAGGCAAAAAGTAGGCAGGACTTTATGATCTATGTGAAATGGATGATGAGAGAGAGTCAAGAAAATGGAATGACTTCCAGATTTCTGTCTTAGGTGATTGGGTTTCATTAAATAAGAAAGGGAATATAATCTGGCAAATAACATGTTTCAGAAGCATCTGACAAATTCTCTTTCATCATGAATAGAATATAGCATCTGCCAGACTGTAGATTATACCCAACATATTCTGTAACATGGAAATACTGTTAATTTTTTCCTGGGTAAAAATATGAAATCTATAACTAAACATCCATGAACAAATTGTTTCAATATGTGACTCCTGACAGGCCCATCCCCTCCAGAGACTCTAGTATGAGGATGTGCTGCTGTGTATTTTGTAAGAGTGATTCAGACCTCTGTTTAGTTAAGAAACTTGCAGAAAGCAATTTTGAATTAAAAAAAATCTTGTTTTAGCTCTTGCCATTTGAGAGGTATAATATAAAGTGTTTTTCTGCCCCTCCGATTGCCCAGAATTTTTCTACCTTTTCTGCATGCCTACAGAGCAATAAGTGTCAACACTGGTGAACATATGTAGTTCTGTTAATGTCACACTTTTTCAAATGACAACTTGCATTTGAACTTTTTGTTAATTCATTTTTTTTTCTGTGTTAGAGGTGGAATAAATAAGTTGGCAAAATTTGCTGTTTCAGCCCTCAGGAGATTTTGGGGTGGTCCTTAGATAAAGTGACATTGTGATTGTGTTATCTCCATTTCGAATTGTTAGCAAGCGAGTGATGGAAGTGTCGTGGTGATGATGGAAATGATCTGGCAAGCAGCTGCATCCTTTGTTGAGTATCTTTTTATGAGTTGATATATCCCTTTGCGTCTTCCTCCTTGTCAGACTTGCCATATTCCAGGACTCAGCCTATACGCCCTCCTTCTGATTCACCTATAATTTCAAGAATTTGGCACTTGAAGTATAAAAATATTGTTAGCATGGTAATATAGCATCAGGCAATTAACACTCACTATCTGATGTTATACTCCAACTGTGATCATAAACCACTAGAATATAAGTCAAAATGGGAGTAGGGAAAGAAAACCTCTACAGAAGTTTGTCATTACTTTAGTTACCTTCCTTAAATAGTGTATGCTTCTCTTTTATGTTTCTGCAGGTATAACTAACAAGCTTATTCAAATTAATAACTTATTCATTATTTAACATTATCAGTATTAGTCTAACATGGCATACATATGTTTTATTTTTCAAATACACAAGTTAGATGAGGAACTAAAGCAATAAATGACTGATATCATGATTCCTTTTCCATTGATATAATTTCCTCTGTAGAATTTCTTTCTTAAAGTAAACAAGGGAGTTATACAACCACAGTTCATGCTTTTTAATTTAAATTTATGAAGTATGTAAAAGTAAAGTTCAGTTAAACAGTAACTTTTTTGCTGCCCTTTAATCTTCTTTACATAAGTTTGATTTTGACTAACCCATGCAATTGTAAATTGTTCAAGTGTAGTGTATTTTGGAACTTTTCAGAGGAGTTCCAGATGGTTAAGGTAAAATAATGAACAGGTTAAATCTCATCAGATCACACGGTACCTTTAAAAAATATTCATTAAAGTTTTTACACCCCATACCCTAGATCTTTATTCTACCTATTGTAAATCCCACAGGCTCTCTTTGATTTTGTTTTGTTGTTAAGTTACAGTGAAAGATACTGACTTTGGAACTGAGGGAGATGATACCTTCATAGTGTCTGTTGTGGAGGACTGCAGGATCAAGGCATCTCAAGTTAGTGTCTGCTGACAGAGATGTGTCCCTTACCAGGCCATGCTTAGCTTGAAAGAGTTCGGAAGTAGGCGTCAGAAGACACGAGTTCTAGTCTCAAAACACTCATTTACATTCTATGTCACTGAGAAAATCACTGCAGCTCTCAAAGATCAGCTGGCAGTTAGATTCCACCAAACATCGACATCCGGGACCCTGATTCTAGTGGCTGAGTTCAAGTTCCTTCACTGTGCAGTGAAGTCATTGAACCTCTTTCTCTTCAGGCTGCTCATGATGCTTTCCTGCCCGATGTATCTCCCCGCTAATGGAGAAGGAAGCAAAGCCTGTATGATGGTCATGGATCCTCACTCTTCCTCCTGCAGCTGCTTAGCTAGGTGTAAAGTTCTAATGTTCTTTTCTCCTCCTCCCCTTCTTCTTCTTCTTCCTCTTCTCTTCCTTCTTCTTCCTCTTCTCCTCCTTCTTCTCCTCCTTTTCTTTCTTGTTCTTCTTCTTGTTCTTGCTTTTCTTCTTCTCCATCACCTTCCTCTTCCTCCTCTTTTTTTTCTTTCCCTCTCTCCTTATTTCTATAGCCCAGGGCTCTCATTTTCCTCCTTTACCCAGCCTCCCATGCCATGATGTACCATGAGTTTCCAACTTATAGCAAAATATAAAAACTGTCCTGTTTCCAGCCCTTCCAGGGTTCTCCAATATGCATCCTTTGGTAACATATCAATGGTGGTTAGGGGCTTGGTGCTCTACTGGTTCTGAGCAATGTATTTATATTTTGACTTTCAGGAAATAATAAACTCAAGGGAATGTCAAGAAAAGTGCTGATGCTTGTTCTTGACAGGCAGGTATTAGTATTATCCACTAAAACTAGTTTAGGTGGAGAAACACTGTGGGAACCTTAGGGGGTCTTCCCCATTTACCTGACTTTACTCTTAAACTCCATGCCTGATTGAATCTGTGAGGCATATTAGGCCATCACTGGATTCCTTGTCATTAGAGCACATATGAGAGTAAGAGAGAAGTCGACTCAGAGTGCTTTCTTTGGTCTACGCAAAATCTGACGTTTTAAAAATATCAGTTTAAAACACTGTGATTTCAAAGGTTCCTCTGAGCACGTTTTATGGTTTACCCAGTGACAACCTTACAAACTGATTTTCAATTTCTTTATTCTTTTATTAGTGTGTTGATTCCAACTTTCAGACCTTAAACTCACAGAGGCTCCCTTAGCATCTTGGGACCCTTCCCAGGCCCTACAGTCATGAATGGCCCTGTTGGGGAAGTAAAAGGTCTTGAGCTGTGCCCAATGCAGGGATCCCTGGAATTTGGGGCTGGATGGGATTGGACTAACCTACAGCTGCAGGCATGAGCAAAACAAAAACAAGATCTGAGTTCTTTATGAGAGACTGAGGTGGGAGTTGAGCTTTAGGAAATCTGTTCAAAACACTAATCCCAGAGCAAAGACTGCATCCACAGTGGAGGTTTATCGTCGATGTAAATGGGAAAAAAAAAGGTGGAGGTGAGATGTTGGCGATGGCATACAAGAGAGACAGAATCTTTGAGGAGCATCTGATGAAAGAGTCCTAGCGAGGAGATGACTGATAAAGGCACTGAGCCTGCTCAGAAAGTTTCACGTTAAGCAGAGTAAGTGTATTTTTACTTTAATTTTGTCCCATTAAGTACAACTCATGTATTCCTGAAGAAATGCAAAATGCAGAAAATAGAGGGGAACTTTAAAGATGATATGAGAGCAGAGTAAACAGGTTGTGAGCTTCGTTATAGGAATGTCTGCCTGGACACATGCAAGTCCAGATCACCGAGCCACTGTGATTCTGATGTAGTTGGGAATTCCTCTAAATGGGAAAAGTCAAAAAAGGAAGTGAAAAATATAGGGTTGAAGAAGCTATGGATATGAGCATGGACGACTACTTTTGTGTACCCTTGTGTATAAAATGTTATTTTTAAAAATACTATTTATGCATTGAGAACAAGTAGAAATGTCCACCCTAGAAGGAGGACTCATTGTCTACAACGTTGAGGTTTTCAAAATTGTAAAGAAACAACCTGGGTTAATATGACAGGCTGTCTCTTTCTGTAAAGAATACAACATGCCCTCTTGCAGTTGTTTTTGGACTGAGGTCCACAGAAGCTAGCAGATTTCCTTCAGTGTCCCATGTGCTTTATGAGAGGGGGTGTAGACTAGAGGCTGCTTCTGTCAGTTTTAGGGGCAGTTTATACTGGACTTCTTTTCATTCCCTACACAGTGCTTCAGTTCTTTTCTAAAACTCCACTCTGGTCTTCCTCTAGCCACAGCACTCTGTTGACCCATTCATTTTTTTATTCCCATGAAGTCCTAAATCACTCTTTTTTTCCATGAACATCTCTGTAGTTTGCAGTGTCCTCAACCTCACCTTTCACACAGACAATTATGGATATTCAGGAATAGACATTATTTGTGAGTGGAAAATAGTTAAAACAAAAATGTAACAAAGAGAACGAGAAGGTTAGAGAATTATGGCTAGGAGGGCTAAAGTCCCATGACATTGCAATCATACATATATATATATATATTTTTTTTTTTTTTTTTCTTTTTCTGTAAGTCTGGTCACCACTTCTTCCAAGGACGAGTGTGCCATCTTAGATGTGCCATTTTTGCATCCAGTGCACTGGAGAAAGCCATACGTTCTGTCTTCTGGTCATCCACCCACTCCCCACCTCTAGCTAGGTTCTAGAATGCAATGATATGCAAATCAGACACACGGTCCCAGTACTCATAGGATCTGGTTGGGGGATGAGAGGTATAAGATTCAATGAAATCATCACACAAATACAAAGTGCAAGCCATGCTAAATGATGTGAGGGAAAAGTACAGTGAGCTATGATGCAGTTTGTGTAGATATTGCAAAAGCAATTCTTTCACACATGACACGTAACATTAAAGGCAAGAAGTGAATCAGCCCCCCACACTCTGACTGAATTTAATATTTTGAATCATAGGATAACAAATGACAGTAAATAATAAGTGAAGATGAATTCACTTGTGAGCCATATATCTCTTGTCTGCTACTTAACAAATTGTAACTTTCCCACAGTTTCCATAAAAATGGTGGAATTTTTATCACTAATCATCTAGTAGTTCCATGGGTTCTATATAGTCTCAATTTACTTGCCTTGGGGAAATCTCACACATCACCTGAAAAATCTCATCTGGTATGTGAATGAAGACCTTTTCTGTTCAAAACCAGGAGACTGAATGTTCATTCACAACCTCATAATCATGATAGGTACATAGTATATTTGTACATAGTAAAAGGAGTCATTGAATATTTCACTTTTGATAAATGTTTTTCTCAGTTCCTATGGTCTGGTCACGCTTGTGGTAGGACAGCCCAGCCATACGAGCCAAACCATACCCTCAAATTAAACACTGAAATTCTCTAAAATTCAGTGGTAGCTATTTATGTGTTGACTGATCACTATTACTATAGCAAAATATCCTTTCAGTTTAGTGGAGTTATTTATAGGGCTGGATTTGTCTGCAAGGACTATTATATATATTACTGTAATATTATTTAATATATAATGTATTATTGTATGAAAAACTCTATAGGAAAAACATGAATATTCAGGAAGGCACATTTTGGGTTATTAATTTTTTCATTAACTCCTTTATTGACTTATTTCTAGCATTTAACTACTAGCTTTTATTAGTTATGTAATAGTTAAGTTTTATGGACAGACAAGAAAGCAAGAAGGGGTTTTTAAAAGATAAAGAATTCACTCAAGGTCATTTTCAGAGCTAGGCAAAGTCTGGTATTTTCCTGGGCAGCTTATCTCTGTGCTTCTGTCAATGAATTCTATCTGTATTTCCATGAGAGAGCATATATTTTTACTCCCTTGTAATTAGGAAACACCCATATTTGGAATCTAATACCAACTTTATTTTACTGTCACTTTTGATTTTAACCTTGGCTCTGTCTCTTACTCTGCCCTTGGGCAAATCCTATTCTCTCTGAATTTAAACCTGCTCATATAAAAATGAGAATAGGGCTTCCCTGGTGGCGCAATGGTTGAGAGTCCGCCTGCCGATGCAGGGGACACGGGTTCGTGCCCCGGTGTGGGAAGATCCCACATGCCGCGGAGCGGCTGGGCCCGTGAGCCATGGCCGCTGGGCCTGCGCAACGGGAGAGGCCACAATAGTGAGAGGCCCACGTATCGCAAAAATTAAAAAAAATAAAAATAAAAGAGAATAATAATGTCTCCATTGAAAACTAAAAAAGGTTACTGTGAAGGTCAAATAAAATGACACTTGTAAAACAAATTTAATCTGTGAGATGCTGTGCAAATATATTATTTAAGTAATCCCTTTTTTTCTGTTTTCAATGGAAAAGCTGACCCATGGTAGAAAACTGCTTAGAATATAGTGTTGCACCTAAGATCAGTCATTTTCAACTTTAGGATGAGTTCAGAAGGTCTGGAGTGAGAACCAGGGGTGGGAAAAGATTGAGGGAATGTTCTCAGCATGAACAATTCTAGAATAAGTTGTTCTGATCAATCTCTAAAAATTTATTAGGATATTCTTTCTTGCAGTGAGTAAAAGTTTTTCTTCTTTCCTGAAATGGTTCTAATTTTGATTTCTGGACACACCTGTACATACTTTCTCAATATTTCCTAAATGAAAACACTTTATTCTGTTACATATTGTCTTGTTAGATTTCCCTATCTTTCTATGGTATCCTAGATCCTTTGTGCATCTTATTTTAGTCAGTTAATCAAATTGAGTGGTCCCCTTGGTTCCAGGTCATTTTTTAATTTGATAAGCATATTACACCTATGTTTTTATTTATTTATTTTTGGCTACGTTGGGTCTTCATTGCTGCACATGGGCTTTCTATAGTTGCGGCAAGCAGGGGTTACTCTTCGTAGTGGTGTATGGGCTTCTCATTGGGAGGCTTCTCTTGTTGCAGAGCAGGGGTTCTAGGTGCGTGTGCTTCAGGAGTTGTGGCATGTGGGCTCAATGGTTGTAGCTCACGGACTCTAGAGCGCAGGCTCAGTAGTTTTGGTGCATGGGCTTCATTGCTCCGCGGCATGTGGGATCTTCCCAGACCAGGGCTTGACCCTGTGTCCCATGCATTGGCAGGCGGATTCTTAACCACTGCGCCACCAGGGAAGCCCAAGTGCCTATGTTTTCCTTGCATTTTTTACAGGACATTAAATGAATGCTAGCATATGCTGGGTCCTGTGCCAGGACTTGGGAGAATACAAAGATGAGTAAAAATCATGGTAGCTGATTGCCATTTAGACTTCTTATCATCTTCTTATCATCAACTTTAGTAGCTCAAAGAAAACAGTGATTTCATATGAAACAAGGCTAAGGTTGTCCAACTGTAAGTCAACAAAACCCAGGGATTTAAAGACAGCCTTCTAAATGTAAAAGAAATCAGGAAATGGCACTAAAATATTTGCTATTACTTTTTGATTTATTTATTTTAACATCTTTATTGGAGTATAATTGCTTTACAATGGTGTGTTTGTTTCTGATTTATAATAAAGTGAATCAGCTATACATATACATATGTTCCCATATCTCCTCCCTCTTGCATCTCCCTCCCACCCTCCCTATCCCACCCTTCTAGATGGTCACAAAGCACCGAGCTGAACTCCCTGTGCTATGTGGCTGCTTTGCACTAGCTGTTTTACATTTGGTAGTGTATATATGTCCATGCCACTCTCTCCATTCGTCCCAGCTTCCCCTTCCCCTTTCCTGTGTTCACAAGTCCATGCTCTATGTCTGAGTCTTTACTCCGGTCTTGCCTCTAGGTTCTTCAGAACCATTTTATTTTTTATTAGATTCCATATAGGTGTGTTAGCATACGGTATTTGTTTTTCTCTTTCTGACATACTTTAGTCTGTATGACAGACTGTAGGTCCATCTACTTCACTACAAATAACTCAATTTTGTTTCTTTTTATGGCTGAGTAATATTCCATTGTATATATGTGCCATATTTTCTTTATCCATTCATCTGTCGATGGACACTTAGGTTGCTTCCATGTCCCGGCTATTGTAAATAGTGCTGCAATGAACATTGTGGTATATTACTCTTTTTGAATTATGGTTTTATCCAGGTATATGCCCAGTAGGGTGATTGCTGGGTCATATGGTAATTCTATTTTTACTTTTTTAAGGAACCTCCATACTGTTCTCCATAGTGGCTGTATCAATTTACATTCCCACCAACAGTGCAAGAGAGTTCCCTTTTCTCCACACCCTCTCCAGCATTTATTGTTTGTAGATTTTTTGATGATGGCCATTCTGACTGGTGTGAGCTTATACCTCATTGTAGTTTTGATTTGCATTTCTCTAATGATTAGTGATGTTGAGCATTCTTTCATGTGTTTGTTGGCAATCTGTATATCTTCTTTGGAGAAATGTCTGTTTAGGTCTTCTGACCATTTTTGGATTGGGTTATTTGGTTTCTTTCTTTTTTGTTTTTGCGGTACACAGGCCTCCCACTGCCATGGCCTCTCCCGTTGTGGAGCACAGGCTCTGGACGCGCAGGCTCAGCGGCCATGGCTCACGGGCCCAGCTGCTCCATGGCATGTGGGGTCCTCCCGGACTGGGGCATGAACCCGTGTCCCCTGCATTGGCAGGCGGACTCTCAACCACTGCACCAGCAGGGAAGCCCTATTTGGTTTCTTGATATTGAGTTACATGAGCTGCTTGTAAATTTTGGAGATTAATCCTCTGTCAGCTGCTTCATTTGCAAATACTTTCTCCCATTCTGAGGGTCGTCTTTTTGTCTTGTTTATGGTTTCCTTTGCTGTGCAAAAGCTTTGAAGTTTCATTAGGTCCCATTTGTTTATTTTTGTTTTTATTTCCATTTCTCTAGGAGGTGGGTCAAAAAGGATCTTGCTTTGATTTATCTCATACAGTGTTTTGCCTATGTTTTCCTCTAAAAGTTTAATAGTGTCTAACCTTACATATAGCTCTTTAATCCATTTTGTGTTTATTTTTGTGTATGGTGTTAGGGAGTGTTCTATTTTCATTCTTTTACATGTAGCTGTCCAGTTTTCCCAGCACCACTTATTGAAGACGCTGTTTTTTCTCCATTGTATATTTTTACCTCCTTTATTAAAAATAAGGTGACCATATGTGGGTGAGTTTATCTCTGGGCTTTCTCTCCTGTTCCATTGATCTATTTATCTGTTTTTGTGCCAGTACCATACTGTCTTAATTACTGTAGCTTTGTAGTGTAGTCTGAAGTCAGGGAGCCTGATTCCTCCAGCTCCATTTTTCATTCTCAAGATGGCATTGACTATTCGGGGTCTTTTGTGTTTCCATAAAAATTGTGGAAGTTTTTGTTCTAGTTCTGTGAAAAATGGCCATTGGTAGATTGATAGGGATTGCATTGAATCTCTTGATTGCTTTGGGTAGTATAGTCATTTTCACAGTGTTGATTCTTCCAATCCAAGAACATGGTATATCTCTCCATCTGTTGATATAATCTTTAATTTCTGCCATCATTGTATCATAGTTTATTGCATACAGGTCTTTTCTCTCCTTAAGTAGGTTTATTCCTAGGTATTTTATTCTTTTTGTTGCAATGGTAAATGGGAGTGTCTCCTAGGTTTATTCCTAGGTATTTTATTCTTTTTGTTGCAATGGTAAATGGGAGTGTTTCCTTAGTTTCTCTTTCAGATTTTCCATCATTAGTGTATAGGAATGCAAGAGATTTCTGTGCATTGATTTTGTATTCTGCTACTTTACCAAATTCATTGATTAGCTCTAGTAGTTTTCTGGTGGCATCTTTAGGATTCTCCATGTATAGTATCTTGTTATCTGCAAACAGTGACAGTTTTACTTCTTTTCCAATTTGGATTCCTTTTATTTCTTTTTCTTCTCTAATTGCTGTGGCTAAAACTTCCAAAATTATGTTGAATAATAGTGTTGAGAGTGGACAACATTGTCTTTTTCCTGATCTTAGTGGAAATGGTCGCAGGTTTTCACCATTGAGAATGATGGTGGCTGGGGGTTTGTCATATATGACCTTTATTATGTTGAGGTAAGTTACCTCTATGCCTAGTTTCTGGAGGGTTTTTATCACAAATGGGTGTTGAATTTTGTCGAAAGCTTTTTCTGCGTCTGTTGAGATGATCATGTGGTTTTTCTCCTTCAATTTGTTAATATGGTTTATCACATTGATTGATTTATGTATAATGAAGATTCCTTGCATTCCTGGGATAAACTCCATTTGATTGTGGTGTATGATCTTTTTAATGTGCTGTTGGATTCTGTTTAACAGTATTTTGTTGAGGATTTTTGCATCTATGTTCATCAGTGATATTGGCCTGTAGTTTTCTTTCTTTGTGACTTCTTCATCTGGTTTTGGTATCAGGGTGATGGTGGCCTCATAGAATGAGTTTGGGAGCGTTCCTCCCTCTGCTATATTTTGGATGAGTTTGAGAAGGATAGGTGTTAGCTCTTCTCTAAATGTTTGATAGAATTCACCTGTGAAGCCATCTGGTCCTGGGCTTTTGTTTGTCGGAAGATTTTTAATCACAGTCTAGATTTCAATGCTTGTGATTGGTCTGTTTATATCTTCTCTTTATTCCTGGTTCAGTCTTGGAAGTTGTGCTTTTTGAAGAATTTGTCCATTTCTTCCAGATTGTCCATTTTTTTGCCATATAGTTGCTTGTAGTAATCTCTCATGATGCTTTGTATTTCGCAGTGTCAGTTGTTACTTCTCCTTTTTCATTTCTAATTCTATTGATTTGAGTCTTCTTCCTGTTTTTCTTGATGAGTCTGGCTAATGGTTTATCAATTTTGTTTATCTTCTCAAAGAACCAGCTTTTAGTTTTATTGATCTTTGCTCTCGTTTCCTTCATTCCTTTTTCATTTATTTCTGATCTGATCTTTATGATTTCTTTCCTTCTGCTAACTTTAGGGTTTTTTTTTCTTCTTTCTCTGATTGCTTTAGGTGTAAGGTTAGGTTGTTTATTTGAGATGTCTCTTGAGGTAGGATTTTATTGCTATAAACTTCCCACTAAGAACTGCTTTTGCTGTGTCCCATAGGTTCTGGGTCATCCTGTTTTCATTGTCATTTGTTTCTAGGTGTTTTTTGATTTCCTCTTTGATTTCTTTGATGATCTCTTGGTTATTAAATAGTGTACTGTTTAGCCTCCATGTGTTTGTAGTTTTTACAGATTTTTTCCTATAATTGGTATCTAGTCTCATAGCGTTGTGTTCAGTGAAGATACTTGATATAATTTCAATTTTCTTAAATTTACCAAGCCTTGACTTGTGACCCAAGATATGATCTATCCTGGAGAATGTTCCATGAGCACTTGAGAAGATCGTGTATTCTGTTGTTTTTGGATGGAACATCATATAAATATCAGTTAAGTCCATCTTGTTTAAAGTATCATTTAAAGCTTGTGTTTCCTTATTTATTTTCATTTTGGATGATCTGTTCTTTGGTGAAAGTGGGGTGTTAAAGTCCCTTACTATCACAGTGTTATTGTTGATTTCCCCTTTTATGGCTGTTAGCATTTGCCTTATGTGTTGAGGTGTGCCTATGTTGGGTGCATAAATGTTTACAAGTGCTATGTCTTCTTCTTGGATTGATCCCTTGATCATTATGTAGTGTCCTTCTTTGTCTCTTGTAGTAGTCTTTATTTTAAAGTCTATTTTGTCTGATATGAGAATTGCTCCTCCAGCTTTCTTTTGATTTCCATTTGCATGGAATATCTTTTTCTGTCCCCTCACTTTCAGTCTCTATTTGTCTAGGTCTGAAGTGGGTCTCTTGTAGACAGCATATATATGGGTCTCCTTTTTGTATCCATTCTGCCAGTCTATGACTTTTGGTGGGAGCATTTAATCCATTTACGTTTAAGGTGATTATCGATATGTGTTTCCCTATTACCATTTTCTTAATTGTTTTGGGTTTGTTATTGTAGGTCTTTTCCTTCTCTTTTGTTTCCTGCCTAGAGAAGTTGCTTTAGCATTTGTTGTAAAGCTGGTTTGGTGGTGCTGAATTCTCTTAGCTTTTGCTTGTCTGTAAAGGTTTTAATTTCTCCATTGAATCTAATGCGATCTTTGCTTAGTAGAATAATCTTGGTTGTAGGTTTTTCCCTTGCATCACTTTGAATATGTCCTGCCACTGCCTTCTGGCTTGCAGAGTTTCTACTGAAAGATCAGCTGTTAACCTTATGGGGATTCACTGGTATGTTATTTGTTGCTTTTCCCTTGCTGCTTTCAGTATTTTTCCTTTGTATTTAGTTTTTGCTAGTTTGATTAATATGTGTCTTGGCATGTTTCTCCTTGGGTTTATCCTGTATGGGACTTGCTGCGCTTCGTTGACTTGTTTGACTCTTTCCTTTCCCATATTAGGGTAGTTTTCAACTAAAATCTCTTCAAATATTTTCTCAGTCTGTTTCTTTTTTTCTTCTTCTAGCACCCCTGTAATTCGAATGTTGGTGCATTTAATGGTGTCCAAGAGGTCTTTGAGACTGTCCTCAATTCTTTTCATTCTTTTTTCTTTATTCTGCTCTGCAGTAGCTGTTTCCACTGTTTTATCTTCCCAGTCACTTATCCGTTCTTCTGCCTCAGTTATTCTGCTATTGATTCCCTCTAGAGTATTTTTAGTTTCATTTTTTGTGTAGTTCATCATTGTTTGTTTGATCCTTACTTCTTCTAGGTACTTGTTAAACATTTCTTGTATTTTCTCCATTCTATTTCCAAGATTTTGGATCATCTTTACTATCATTACTCTGAATTCTTTTTCAGGTTGACTGCCTACTTTCTCTTCATTTGGTCTGGTCGGTTTTTACCTTGCTCCTTCATCTGCTGTGTGTTTCTCTGTCTTCTCATTTTGTTTAACTTACTGTGTTTGGGGTTTCCGTTTCACAGGCTTCAGTTTCATAGTTCCTATTGTTTTTGGTGTCTTCCCCTGTGGCTGAGGTTAGTACAGTGGGTTGTGTAGGCAGGCTTCCTGGTGGCGGGGACTAGTTCCTGTGTTCTGGTGGATGAGGCTGGATCTTCTCTCTCTGGTGGGCAGGGTTACATCCAATGGTATGTTTTGGGGTGTTTGTGACCTTATTATGATATTAGGCAGCCTCTCTGTTAATGGGTGGGGTTGTGTTCCTGTCTTGCTAGTTGTTTGGCACAGGGGTTCAGTACTGTAGCTTGCTGGTCATTGAGTGGAGCTGGGTCTTAGCATTGAGATAGAGATATCTGGGAGAGCTTTTGCTGTTTGATATCATGAGGAGCCAAGAAGTATCTGGTGTACCAATGTCCTGAGCTTGGCTCTCCCACCTCAGAGGCACAGGCCTGACACCTGGCTGGAGCATCAGGATTCTGTCAGCCACACGGCTCAGGAGAGAAGTGAGATAAAAAGAAAGAAAGAAAAAAATAAAATAAAATAAAGTTATTAAAATAAAAAATAATTATAAAAATTAAAAAGTACTAAAGGAAAGGAAAAAAAAAAGAAAGAAGAGAGCAACCAAACCCAAAAACAAATCCACCAATGATAACAAGTGCTAAAAACTATACCAAAACAAACAAACATAAAAAACGGACAGGCAGAACCCTAGGACAAATGGTAAAAGCAAAACTATACAGACAAAGTCACACAAAGAAGCCTAAGGATACACACTCAAAAAAAGAGAAAAAGGAAAAAGAAATCTATAAATCTATAAAAAAAGGAGGAAGAGAGCAACCAAATCAATAAACAAATCTACCAATGATAATAAGCTCTAATTACTAAACTAAGATAAACATAAAACCAGAAACAAATTCGATGCAGAAAGCACACCCCAAGTTTACAGTTGCTCCCAAAGTCCACTGCCTAAATTTTGGGATGATTCATTGTGTATTCAGGTATTCCACAGATGCAGGGCACATCAAGTTGATTGTAGAGATTTAATCTGATGCTCTTGAGGTTGCTGGGAGAAATTTCCCTTTCTCTTCTTTGTTCACATAGTTCCTGGAGTTCAGCTTTGGATTTGGCCCCGCCTGTTCGTGTAGGTCACCTGAGGGCATCTATTCTTTGCCCAGACAGGGCGGGGTTAAAGGAGCAGCTGATTATGGGGCTCTGGCTCACCTAGGCTGGGGGGGGGAGGGAGGGGTATGGAATGGGGGGCGAGCCTACAGTGGCAGTGGCCAGTGTGACGTTGCAGCAGCCTGAGGCACTCTGTGTATTCTCCTGGGGAAGTTGTCCCTGGATCACAGGACCCTGGCAGTGGTGGCTGCCCAGGCTCCTGGGGGGTGTGGAGAGTGACCTGTGCTCGCACACAGGCTTCTTGGTGGCGGCAGCAGCAGCCTTAGCGTCTCATGCCATCTCTGGTGTCTGTGCTGATAACTGCGGCTCGTGCCCATCTCTGGAGTTCTTTTATGTGGTGCTCTGAATCCCCTCCCCTCTTGCACCCCGAAACAATTGTCTCTTGCTACTTAGGCAGTTCCAGACTTTTTCTTGGACTCTCTCCTGGCTAGCTGTGGCGTGCTAGTCCCCTTCATGCTGTGTTCACGCCGCCAACCCCCGTACTCTCCCTGCGCTCCAACCGAAGCCCGAGCCTCAGCTCCCAGCCCTGGCCGCCCCAGCGGGTGAGCAGACAAGCCTCTCGGGCTGGTCAGTGCCAGTCGGCACCGATCCTCTGTGCGGGAATCTCTCCGCTTTGCCCTCCACGCCCCTGTGGCTGCGCTCTCCTCTGTGGCTCCGAAGCTTCCCCACTCCGCCACCCGCAGTCTCCGCCCGCGAAGGGGCTTCCTAGTGTGTGGAAACCTTTCCTCCTTCACGGCTCCCTCCCTGAGGTGCAAGTCCCCTTCCTGTTCTTTTGTCTCTGTTGTTTCTTTTTTCTTTTGCCTTTCCCAGGTACGTGGGGGGTTTCTTGCCTTTTGGGAGGTCTGAGGTCTTCTGCCAATGTTCAGTAGGTGTTCTGTAGGAGTTGTTCCACGTGTAGATATATCTCTGGTGTATCTGTGGGAGGAAGGTGATCTGCATATTACTCCTCTGCTGTCTTGTTCTGAGAGAGCTATTACTTTCTTTTGTTGGTGTTTGATCCAATTTCTTCTTATAGACAGAATTTAAAGATATTTTCTAAGAAAAGTATTTGTGTTTCTCAAAAATTATAGCATTGATATTTTCTAAATATAAAACTTGGCAAGGTCTGAGTTACTGAAGAAGCTTCAGTGAGGCTGTTATGTAAGCTAGAATAATAAATGGAGTAAAAAAAAGGAAAGAAATCAAAGTGGATTGGGGATTTCTTTGATAAGCGGAAGAAAGATACTAGTAGAACAAAGGACAATATATTCAGTAGAAGGTAAAGAGGTAAAGAGAGAGTAGGAGAGAGAGAGAGAGAGAGAGAGGGAGAGAAACAGAGAGAAATAGAGAGAGACAGACAAAGAGAGAAACCAGAATTGAGAACTGAGAGATGGGAAGAGACAGCCCTGATTGTACCGGGTCAGGTTGCATCTAAAGACTGATGTCTCCTGGATTTTTTATTTTCTCTGTGGTTGTCCTTAGAATGATCTTAGAAGCTGTCACTGAAGGTTAAGACACATGAGAGAATTTAATCAGAAGATTTTAATATTTTTAAGGGTGGTAAACCTAGCTGATGAGAATAACATAAAGTAATGCAGGATTTCTTCCAATTAAAAAAATGTCAAAACCCCATGCAATGGCTTTAATATCTTTGTAGAGATGCACAGTTTCAGAATGTCTGGTTCACATTATGGTCTCTGGTGCCCCTGGGGTTGTGCATGTGCTATGTGTCATGCAGTATTAGAGCTGCCAGAGAGACACATAAATACTTCTAGAGGGCTGAAGAACACAAGACCATCAGATCATTTAAGGAAGTTAATTTCATGTGTGTGTGTGTGTATACACATACATACATCTACATATATATCCCGTATACGCACACACACACATACATATACACTATGTTGTTGTGTATCATGTATATATAGATATCCACTGTTCACTCTGAGAAGTAGTTTATCTGAAAGGCTTTAGTTTTCTGGGATAAGGTGGAAGAGTTAGGAAATAATAAGATTTAACCCAAAGACATGAACTCTGTGGACTTCTAAGCAGATCCCATGACACATTAGTCATAAAAATAAGTTTAGCTTAGTTTTTATTATTTTTTTATTTTGTGTGGTTTTTTTTTTTTTGCGGTACGCGGGCCTCTCACTGTTGTGGCCTCTCCCGTTGCAGAGCACAGGCTCCGGACACGCAGGCTCGGAGGCCATGGCTCACGGGCCCAGCCGCTCCATGGCATGTGGGATCTTCCCGGACCGGGGCACAAACCCATGTCCCCTGCATCGGCAGGCGGACTCTCAACCACTGCACCACCAGGGAAGCCCTAGCTTAGTTTTTAGAGTCCTGACAAAAATGACCCTGGATAACTACAATTCCAGATTTCACACCTGAGACAAAACCTCGGGTTTTCAAGCCACCTCAGCCTCACCAGCTGAGAAGGTGGTTGCCTCCTAGGAGATAAATGTCTTTAACTCCAAGGAGAACAGAAACTCTAGCTCTGAGAATTGAGCATTGAGGGATGCAGCAACCAAACCTACAAGACTGCAGTTTTTGGTGGTGAAATATTATTTGTGCAGATTTCAGCAGTTTAATCTTTTAAAAAAACTTATGGAGATATTATCCTGGTAGGGTAACAAATGAATAACTGAGTAACGAATGCTTAAACTTCTGATTGTTAGTTGAAGTCTTACAACATTATAAAATAAGATTTGACCGTGTAAAAAATCTCAAAGCTTGTATTTATAAGCATGTCTTTATGAGAATTACTGAGGTGCATAGGAAGGCTTCTCTAATCATCTGGGTGTCCTTCAAAAGGAAATTAAATTTATTACATTTGTAACTACAGTTTTAAAATATTGAAGGGAAATATACATAATTACATTGTAAAATCTCTATTGCCAATGATTATTAAAATAGGCTCAGTTAATACATAGAATAATGAGATTTATAAATTGAACAGAAAGATTAAGAAAGAAGTGTTTTGAATTGGTAACTTTAAAAAAGGGGAATAATAATATACCAAGGTTCCCAGTGAATAATTGTTTTGACTCAAAAATCCACCCTCTAGGACATCCAAAAAACTCAGCTTGACAATATAGCTATGCTTAAAGTCAAAACCATCCTTGGACTTTTCAGTTAAGGTGTAAGTTACTCTGAGTTGGTTATTCTAAGACTTGGAATAGAACATGTTTTGACTAATACAGCAGATTTGAGGAGATTTTGGAATGTGGGGGCAGGGGGAGGGGGAGAAAGAAAGACTTTGGGAGGTATGTTGGGATTTTAAGAGTATTTGGGGGAAATAGGATTTAAAAAGTCATGCTGTGTATTTGAAGAAAATTCCACATTGAGACCGAGCAGTATTAGACAACCGTTCTTTGAAGGTTGTAGAGAAAATTTGGAAAATGCCAAAATATGTAAGTTATTCAGTCATAATCCTACCACCCAGAAATAACTAGTTAATATATCCGTGTCTTTCCTTCTAGTCTTTTACTATTTCTATGTATGTATATTTGTGTGCTTGTATTAAATATGTAATGATGACAGTATATATCAATATATCTATTCTATCTCTGTATATTTGATACATCTTATATACACACATACAGTTTTGTATCCTACTCTTTCAGTGAACTTCACGTTGTAAAATATTTTAAAATCTATATTTCAAAACTCTTTTTTTTTTTTTGGCTTGAGACTACCGTGGTTTTCAAGATAAAGTCTAATTCCTGCTATTCACTATTAAGCAGATAAAGTGATCTAATTCTCTACAGACCTTCGAACCTGGTTTCAAACATTTATCTATATCTCATGGAGTTCGACTGCCTGGGCTTTTAGGTTCCAAGACATGTGGACATATGTTAGACATGATAAGACACAGGTGAAGCACTTTGATCCTTGATTCAGGTACCACTTCCTCCCCCCTTCCTGCCACTCACAAGTAGGGCTGCCAGATAAAATACAAGATGCTCAGTTCAAGGTGAATTTTATATAAACAACAGATAATTTTTTAACAGAAGTATGCTCCATGCAATAGTTGCCACATACTTATACTAAAATATTATTCATTATTTTTGTGAAATTTAAGTTTAACTGGGTATACTCTATTTTTATTTGCTCAGTCTGACAACCCTACCCACAACTCTGCCAGTTGCATCAGGTTGAAGCAGAGATGGGTCTCAGAGTCCTGGTTAACACGTCCCTCTCTGGTCCACTTCCAATTCTCCCTTGTCCCGTATGCATTCTCAATAACAGTAAGATAGCCCCTGGTCAAAGTAAAAGGCAATGAGATGCTGACCTAGAGTGGTTATAAGAGGAATGGGAAAGAAGAAATAGGTAAGAAGTATTTTGGATATAGAATTGAGAGACTAAAGGTTCAAGGATGACTCAAGATTTTCACTCGAGGCATGTAGGACAATGACTATGCCATTGAGTGTGACAGGAAAATCAGGAGGTGGGGCCATTTTAAAACCAGCATGACATCGAGTTGAAGATGATTGATTATCAGGTAACTTGTTCAACACAGGTCCCACTCCTAAGGTTTTGCCTTATAACAGATTATTGAGGATTTGATTGGAACTGTTTCAAAAAAGAATCCTTTTATTTCTTTTTTAACACTTGGAAGAACACAGACCACAAGAATTGGTTTGATGTATTCTTCCTGCTTATCCCCCACTCCTGACCAGCCCTTATCCTTTTTCTACATCAACTGAAATAAACAGGGGTTTTAAATAAGGATGTTTCTAGAAAGTATCTGAATTGTTACAACCAGGATTTTTATTTCAAAAATCATTAAAAACACTCCTCAGAGCTCAATGAAGAATGTACCCACTATTAAGATAAAAAGGAGGTTTTATGAGATTAGGTTCCAGCTGGCCTGTGTGACTGGACTCAGAGATTTACTCAATAGATTTATGTAACCAGAAGGGCAACTGTCATGATACATGGAAAGAATAATGTTACATGTAACTATCTACTCCTCACCAGCCCCCCCATCAAAACCTGATGATTAAATAAAATATTGATGCCTAATATAATTAAAGAGTAGGGAAAGGGAATAATGTCATTTATTTATATAACCTTTTTGGAGGGCATTTTAGCAAAATTAATTAAGCATATTAAAAATATGCCCATAACCTAGAAATACCCATTTAAAAATTAAATTAAGAACATATACAGAGATGTTTATATAAAGATGTTCATAGCAGCATTGTTTAGAATAAATATTTTAAAAAAAGAATGCAGAAGTATCAGAGGTAACATGTTACAAAAGCCTTTTTTTTAATTACTTCTAAAAAAGAAAGGACTTCCCTGGTGGTGAAGTGGTTAAGAATCTGCCTGCCAATGCAGGGGACATGGGTTTGATCCCTGGTCTGGGAAGATCTCACACACACACACAAAAAAACAAACAAAAAAAAACAAACCTCATTAATGTCCATTAATAACAGATTAAATAATAATTATATATTTCCATATAATAGAATTTTATCTGGACTTTACATATTAAATAGTAAATGACTTAGGAAAAGTATCACAATATTAAATTTAAAAAAGCTATAAAATATTAAGCCCACAGTATTTTTGCAGTTTTCCTAAAAATAATATCAGCATATTTTCCAAGGCATGGGAGTGAAAGAGACCATTAAAGGAAGGAAAATATTGAAAAGAGGGGCCAGGATACTGCCCCAAGACTACTGAGATCAAAAGGCCACATTGGGAGAGAAATTAGTGAAAAAGACTGAGAAAATGTGGTAAGAACAGGTCAGTGAAAAATGGCAAAAGGCACTAAATTAAAGAAGGTGTTTTACAAAGGGGATGGTGCCAAAAAGTCTACACAATTTCAGAAAGAGTAGGAAAAGGATTATGAAACATTTCAGAAAAGATCAAGTAAGAAGAGAAATAGGTAAAATAATAACAGTGTTTAGGGAAAGGATATTTTAAATAGAGTAGTAGAGATATAAACTTGATTGAATAATAAAGAAGATAGGGGAAACAATAGAGTGTAAAACCGAAGAACCAAGTGGTATTTAAGTCTCTCTAATATATAATGGGGAAAACTCCAGAATTTAAGATCTTGAAAACTATTTGTTAAAATATGAAAGTTAAATTTTAAAAAATACATAAATCTTCATAGAAAAACTGGAAGAATATGAAACCAAGTGTTAATAGTGATTATCTGTGTGGCAAGATAAGTGGTTCTTATTTTCTTCCACCTGTTTTTATTTTCCAATTTACTACAACTATCATGTATTGCCTTTGAAATTAAAAAAATATGCAATTTAATAAACAACTATTTAAATAAAATTATGGATTAGTATTGCATGCCTTTAAATTTCAACTTTGGTGGTGGAGGGGAAATCCTATTAAAACCATTTGTTTATTGTTTAAAAATACTGAAAGTGTATTAGCAGGAAAGAACTTTGTTCTTCAAACCTAGGAGACTACCTATAATTTTTGCATTTGTAGGGTTGCTCTAAGTTTGAGTTCATCTAATCTTGTAAAAAAAGTGACCTCTAGTTTTTAAAGCTATATTTTAAAAGGTCTCTAAAATGCTGGAAAAAAATTTTTTGGACATAAAAATTGCTCTTTAAATAACACTTGATGTCCTGTGTATGAAGGAACTAGAAATGTAGATTTGGAATTTAGAAGCAAAAATGCTTTGCAAAATAGCTTTTAGGTTCTATTCAGGCCTTTTGAAAAAATAGCTTTAAAAAGTGAAAGTAACCTATGATGAAAGTCACTCTAACTTGTTAACTTAATGCAAAGTATCTAAAAGCAAAATTCAACCCTTTTATATGATTGACACAGACCAAGTAGTTCCCCATGAATCTCTTCAGTCTCAAATGAAAATGCTCTTAAACCAAACTGTAATGACTCTTAAAATAGAAAGTTTCTTGAGTTTATGGGGAACCACAACCTTTCAACCACCCATAAAGCATTCTACAAGTAGGAATAGGCATCTATTTTGGGTGAAGTATTTTGAGTCCAGATCTTAAGGACAATGCTCAAGTTCTTCCTTTGGGCATTTCTGGGGTGGTGTAGGAAGAACTAACATTGTGTGTGGTCTGCGTTTCTAAAGTAATGACAAATCACTGAAAAGATCTGGAAGGGGAGCAGATAATGCACTCAGATCTCACTTGTGTCAGTGTTCTCTGGGCAATGAAATCTTCGAGGGATGACACAAACGGAATTACTTGGACTTATTTTGTTAATTTTAGTGGGTATCGGTGTGATATCATCCCTCTGAAGTCTTCTAGGGAGGACCGATTACTCATTTTAAACAACTGTTTGCCCAAGTACATTACTCTTAAACTCACCCTTGACCATTGCCTTGTTTTATGGTTGCACGTGATACTGCCGATTTTGTGTTTCTGAGCCAGTCTTCCTGTTAACAGCAGGGCTTATATTTGAGCTGTTTCTGGAGGAGATGTCTTGACACATGGCTTCAATCTCCCTTCTCCGGCAGCTTGTGAAGCCAGCCAGTTGGCAGATTCCAGGTCTGTAGCAGAAATATGGGCTGCTATTCTTGCACTGAGCTGGGTTTCTGTTGTTACAGCAAAAATAAGCTTCCCACAACATGTGAAATAGTATAAGAGAGGAAGAGAAGTAAGGTGGGGATGGCAGAGGTGGGGGGTACATGGAGGCATTTATAGATGATGAGATATGGAAAATAATACAGAGCTGATACTGTCAAGTGTATCTGGGCCGCTATTGGGTAAGTATGGGCAGTTATCAGCGTTTCCATTTGTGGAGTGTAGTGTCTGTTCAGAATCTGGTGTTGTTGCAATAGTTGATTCTCTCAGGCTTCAATAATGTTTTCCAAGATGGAGATTATAAAAATTACATTTTTCCATTTCCATGTTTCTTTGTATGGATGAAGTAAAAATGGAGTTCAAATTTAGTTTCACTGTTAAATATATGACATTAGGCAATTAATTTATCTTCTTGGACTTTAATTTTTCCTATCTGTACAATGAAACTTTGGGGTAGATGATCTCCAAGATCTGTATTTACTCTCAAATTTGAAATTTATCATTTCCAGTATTGGCCTGCCCCGCCTCGAACAGAGGTTCCTGTTCTCAATCCTAATAACCTAAAAGGCTGACTTGAAATGTTTGCTCTTATTTTAGGCAGATTCCCGTCTTGTGACTAAGGACCCCTCTCCTCAGGGTTTGAGGCTTAAAAGTCTCTTAGTTCATGTATGTCTGACATAGATGAGTATAGGCTGGGAACAAAAATGATTTTTCTTACAATTAAAGACCTTGCTTCTTCACAGAACTTTGGAAATATTGAAAGGGAGAATGTTTTGAGATATGATAGTATTTACTTTGACAACATAACCTCTATAAGTGAGCATGGTGATATTCTACATTATGTTTATTAAGGTAACAAAATAATGTGACAAATTGTTGAAAATCTTAAGTCAAAGCTATTGTTTCCTGGAATCAATAGGGTCAGAATTTGTTAGAGAAATACATTTAGATACTTTGGCATGATTTGCTTACTTGTTTAACAAATATTTATTGAGTACCTATTATGTAACAAGCACTTTTCTCAGTGTTTGGAATGTATCAGTGAAAAAACAGACAATGACCTCTGTGCTCATGGAGCTTACATTCTGTTTGTTTTATTAGCTGCTAAGGAACATGAGTTATTTAACAGATTTGAAACAATTTTCTTTTCAGAAGCAAAAATTGATAGCTGAAGTGTAACTCATAATTATTCTCCACTTTATTACTTCCAAAAAAATAACGACATGCTCTTTCTCCAAACATCTTGATAACTTGCTAAAGTCACACATGTTCTCAAATAGCCTGTAAATGGGTTGTATTAAATAATAAAAATGACAGTGGTGTTCTCTTTTGGGTTAATTTTAGTGTGTCTCAGTGTCATAAGAAGATTACGTTTGGACAGTTGGAGGATAGAACTACAAATATTTCCCTAACAACACAACATACAATAAAACAGAAGCAAAGAAGCAAATAATCATATAAGTAACAAGAAACTTAATTTTTGTGAAGTCATTAATCTGGTAGTAGTTCTCTCTTATCTAGATAAATAATTTAAACACAGTGTTCAATTTGCCAGTCCTTTGGATGGCATCAAACTATTAAACACATTTCATGTTATGCCTATTTTATTTGATTAGTTATGATAATTATGTCATATAAATAGAGATCAATAGCATCTTGGTTGTGCAACACTTTTAAAAAATACTTTATTAAAATGATTTTTTCAGCAATAGAAAACTGATAATTCATTTCACTAAATGTTATGGCTAGACTTTTTTTCTCCTAAAATTCTGACACACATTTTCATTTATCAATATTTTGCCAAGAGCTAAGCAGCTGTACATATTTGGAAGTAAAAAGCAGAGCAACTTCCTTTAAAAAATTTTTTGGAAGTTGAAATTTCCTTAACAAACTCTGTGGTTCATATTGAAAATAAAATTTGATGGCTTCTTTTTAAATGCTCTTTTGCTGTGTCAGTACTTGGCAATGAACCATTTTTATGAATTCCATCACTGTTTTCTCTAGGGATTATATTAAAAACTAGGCATCAGTATTATTCTTGGTACTAATTGCCTGAGAAATTAATTGGCGGGATGGGTATTTGTTTATGAATTGATGACCCAGAGTTAGCCTCGACATCCAGGATCTAGTATTGATATTTCATGAAATATTGCAGAAATATTTGGAAATTTCCAGGAGTATTTTTACTGCCTCAAAAAGATTTCATCATATGCTGACAAAAAGTATGGCAAAACTAGGCCATGGCAGGGTACCATTGTTCTTACTCTGAAGTGAATCAGAGACTTCGTACATTTATAAGAGTACATCTTAAAATTTGGGTCCTATTGTTTTTATTTTTTAATTGAAATATAGCTGATTTACAAGATTATATTAGTTTCAGGTATGCAACATTGTGATTCAATATTTTTAAAGATTATATTCTTTTAAAGTTATTTTAAAATATTGGCTATATATATTCATTGTGCTGTACAATATATATTGTAGCTTGTTTATTTTATACTTAGTAGCTTGTACCTTTTAACACCTTAACCTCATGCCCCTCCCTCCTTCCCTCTTCTCTCTGGTAACCAAGAGTTTGTTCTCTATATCTGTGAATCTGTTTCTGTTTTGTGATATTCATTTGTTTTATTTTTTAGATTCCACATATAAGTGATAACATACAATATTTGTCTTTGGCTTATTTTACTTAACATAATAACCTGTAGGTCCATCCATGTTGCTGCAAATGGAAAAATTTCATTGTTTTTTATGGCTGAGTAGTATTCCATTGTGTGTGTGTATGTGTGTGTATATCACATCTTCTTTATCCATTCATCTGTTGATGGTCGGTCCAAGAGTTTTAATGTAGTTTTGCAAGAAAAAAGTAATGTGGGGTACATGGTGGATTATGCCTTTGCTTTCTTTTCTAATACAGTTATGAGGGGTGGTGAACATCCATTCATCTCTTCCCCATTCCTACGAAATTGTGATGTAATCAATAAAGATTCCTTGACTTAGGATTTTTGTCATTAATAATTTTTCTTCCCATGGCAGTCATGGGAGGTCAATCTGGTTTAGTCACATTCTGTATTTCTAACTTGGGTCATACAATTGGAATATACGAACAGCCTTACTTTGTCATAGCCTTCCATTGAATATTTGAGCACACGAATCCTGTGAAACTAGAAAGATCAATAAGGATTTGTTTTTTCAGATTTCTATGATTAGTTATTTTTCTTAAATTTTTTTTTTATAAATTAGGGAACTATTACATAAAATTTTTTTTCTGATAATCAGCCTATTTTGCATAGTATTCCAACAATTATTATGGCCTTCAGAAAGTAATATAACTAATTGGAGAAATATCCAACTGATCAATCATCTGTCAATTTACTGCTTTTTTTTTTCTGTTGAGTGCCTAAGTATGTGATTTGATGGATAATCGTACTCCTTTGCCCTTTGGCCATTTTGGTGTTGGATTACAATCTAAAACTTTGCATTTTCCTCCATTGATATTTATCTTGAAATGTCCTCTGTTTCTGGTTACAGAGCTGATGTAATCTTGAGATTATTCATGATTTTTGTAACTCTGTCTAAAGAGTACACATATTTACATAGCTGATGTTAACTTTACATGAGATGTTAAATGCCAGATTAAAATATCTGGATAAGCCATGATATTTGTGTTGTATTTTTGAACCCGGGCCCAACCTGACATTGAGTTTAACAATTTCTGGCCAAAGCCAGCTATTGAGGCCCTAGGAAGATAACAGTGGAAGTCAGCAAGCTGTACATATAGCCAGGCTGGGTCTGCCATGGCAGAGCGGCCTTTGACGGAAAGGGTTGTTTTGTTGTTCTCTGGTGAACTTTGCAGGCCCTCTGTAGCCTTCTAATGGTCACTTCCCAGAGTGGGAACTCTTCTGTAAGAAAAAGACCAAGGGGAGTAGTTGAGTGATCTCAGGATTGGGATGTCTCAACGGCAGATCCAGGAGTTGCAAAGTCGATCTCAGAGGAGAAAATCACAAGGAAAAAGAGATTCAGGCAAAGAATAAGGGGAAGAGATGCAGAACAGATCAAGAGGCAGGGAGTGTGGCATTGAGATCAACAGACCAGAGAGTGGAGGTGCTAGGGCTCTGCTACACATAGGGCTTAGGAGAAGCAGTCCTCACCTGAAAAGGAGCCAGGAGCTTGCCTTGAAGTTACATTTCAAAGCAAATGATTTCAACTAGAGCAGTCATTTTAACCTTGAGCTTGCAGCAAAATCACTTGAAAGCCTTCTGAAAACACAGATGACTGACTTCCACCTCCCAACCCCAGCATTCCTAATTCAGAAGGTTCCACTGGGAGGGCTGAGAATTTGCATTTCTAACAAGGTCTTCAGTAAGAATTCTCTTGCTGGTCTGAGAACCACTCACAGAGAGAGCCTGTCCCTGTCGGGGGGCTTGGAGACTCTCTGTAGAGATTCTGAGGGTACTAAATCCTGCCTGGCAAGTGGTCAGATTTCCCCATGCCTCACTTCTCTCATCGACAAAAGGGAAACAATGTCTAGCTTGACTGTCTGGAATAAAGATTAGTGATAACAGATGTCAAGTGCCTGGTTCATATTAGGAATTCAAAATATGGCGGCTGTAGTGGAAAGAGCAGTACAGTTACAGGATGCAAATGAAGACTCAGAATATGCAACACTGAAATATTAATCATCTCTGGAATTTCTGAAGTTTCATTAAAACAACATCTTGGTAGTCTTCTCTGACTTCTTAGAAGTTTCATATTTTTTTTTGTTTTGTTTTAAATTTTATTTTATATTGGACTATAGTTGGTTTACAATGTTGTGTTAGTTTAAGGTGTACAGCAAAGTGATTCAGTTACACATATACATATATCCATTCTTTTTCAGATTCCTTTCCCATATAGGTTACGACAGAATATTGAGTAGAGTTCCCTGTGTAGGTCCTTGTGGATTATCTATTTTATATATAGTAGTGTGTATATGTTAATCCCAAGCTCCTAATTTGTCTCTCTTCATGACATTTCCCCTTTGGTAACCATAAGTTTGCTTTTGAAGTCTGTGAGTCAGTTTTTGTTTTGTAAATAAGTTCATTTGTATCATTTAAAAATTTTTTAGATTCCACATATAAGTGATAGCATATGCTATTTGTCTTTCTCTGTCTGACTTACTTCACTTAGTATGATAATCTCTAGGTCTAACCATGTTGCTGCAAATAGCATTATTTCATTCTTTCTTATGGCTGAGTAATATTCCATTGTATATATGTACCACATAGAAGTTTTATATTTTTAAAACATTATTTTGTTCAAATGTATCTTGTGTAGACTATTATTTGTTATGATACATAGTTCCCTTAACCCCATAGTTAAGGTATATGCAGTCATTTGAAAGCAGAATCTAAAGAAAAGAAAATGAATGGCTGTTTTTCCTGTGAAATGAGCACAGAAAAAGTGTGTTTTCCAGGTAGGATCAAGGTTAATAGGAAAATATTAGATTTTAATTGCAGACTTTTTTTTTTTATGGACTGATCTTTTATTAAGTCTATCACTTATGGTCTTAATCTTGTGATTGCTACATAAGGTTCCTTGCCAAAATATAAGCACGAAAGGATGATTGCTTTTAATCCAAACACATGTTTTACTTCAAAAAAAAAAACTATAAAGAATGCTTTTTCCTGCTTTCACACCCCTCCAAGCCGCAAACTTCACTTTCAAACTATGAACTTGTTATCAATAGCTTGGTTCAAAGAGATTCTTTTCATTGTTCTGAATGACAACTGAAACAATTTAGAGGTTTTTATCATTAAAGAACATGCACTCTTCAGCAACAGTGCTTACCAAATTAGTCTGTTTTACTTTAAAAGTGCTTTCAAGGCCAGACTTTTTTTGACTAACATTTTCTGAAATCACAGAGCATAGTTGTATAAAGTTCCAGATGTTTTCAGATTTTGCTCTAATTGGGAAGAGAAAATGGGAACACCTGAAAGACATTGGCCTTGAATGAGAGATTCTCACTATCAGCACAAAACTAAAACTTTAAGTCCTGACACATTTTAATTTGTTCCTTAGACAAGGAATTTTAATGTCCTGGTTTATGGTGGATGTTTTCAGGTACCAGAGCAGCAAGAGGAGTGAGTTATCTATGTGCATATGCTGTTCATTCTTTCACTTAACAAACATTTATTGAATACCTTCAAAGGTCCAGATGCTGTTCGAGGGTTCGATTTATACATTTTGTGTCTCTAAAGATGCCAACCAAGGTGTAAAATATATTCTTTCGTTTATTTATTCCACAGTCATTTATGGACAATTTATCTTATGCCAAACACTTTTCTAGATTCTGGATCACAAAGACAAATAAGGCATGATGCTTGCTTTCAAAGAGTTTATAGTGTAACAGGGAGAAAAACCTAAGTCATTAATTAATTAATTAAACCCATTTACTGAGCATCTGCCATGGGTCAGACAGGGAGCTGAGACAGGCCATGGTATATCCAATCAGACAAAAGTTTTACCCGCACGAAACCTATATGTTCTAGGAATGAAGGCAGAGAGTGAGCAAGTAAACAGATGAGCACAGAGTATTCAGTATATACGGAAACATGGGGTAATGCGATCTAGGGTAATTGAGGGAGGGACCACTTTACACAGAGTGATGAGGGGCTCTTCTACGGGTGATATCAAGCAGAGACCTGAGGATTGACAGTGGGAATGCACTGTGTGAGCTAGGAGAAGTTAGAGATGAACACGGGGGACTTCCGAGTCTTTGAAGAGCAGAATGATTCCAGTACTGCTGGAGAATGATGAGGCTTTGGGGTCAGGCGTGATCTGAGCTGAGGCTGGAGAGACAGGAGGAGCCAGATCCTCGGCTGCAAGGAAGCAGGTCCTTGCAGGCCATGGGGACTTTAGGTTTGCTTCTTACAGCAACAGGAACATGTTCAAAGACTTAAAGCAGGTTGCTGATCCGAAGACATTTTGAAAAGATCACTCTAGAGGCTGCATGGAGTATGGGTTGGAAAAGAGTAGAAGGTGCAGGGTGGAAAGTAAGAGGCGAGTTAGGAGAATATTGTGATCAGCAAGACCAGAGGTGATGCCATGGGTTGAGCTGAATGGTGGTAAAGGAGATGAAAAGAGGTGGGTAATTTAAGACAGGTGTCAGAAGTAGGACTGCTGGGGCTTGCTGATGGATAGAATTTGTAAATGGATATGTGCAGTAAAGTGTTACAGGTGTAATGCTAAAGGGCCCAGATGAAAAAGTGGTCAATCCTCCTCAAAGTGTATGGAGAACCAGGGAAGACTTGAAAGGGGGTGGTAATGCTGTAGTTAAGTCTGTAAGATGAGTTTGTGCTCACAGGCAGTTGGAGGAGGTGTAGAGCAGAAGAAGGGTAATTTGGGCAGATGCACAGCATGAGTGAAGGCAAAAAAAGGACAGCAGGGCGGTGAGAGCAGACACGCCAGAGCCAGGGCAGGGTCAGACACTGCAGGTCACAGTGAGGAGTTTGGATTATCTAGTAGGATATAGGGAGATTTGTTACCTGGAAGAAGAAGACAGCATAATTGTAGAGTGGGGGAAAAGTAGTACATTTTTCTATGAATAGGAAATCTTTTAACCTTATTATTGAGTCATAGCTCAATCAGTTTTGAATACCATTAGTTTACTCTGGCAAGAAAATCAACTTCATTATTTGTGGCAAGTAATATGGTAGAAGGAGCGCATAGATCATTTGTATACAATTAAAATACCTTTCTTTCACACCTTAATCTCAAATTTCATTCTAACAGATCAGATGGTAATTAAACATTAACACTGAGTAACTCAGAATTTATTTTATTTTCGCTTCTCCTTGTGCGCTGTAGGTGTGATTCTTATCATTGAAATGACTGTGGTAGTCTGGAATCTTCAGATCTTATATCTAATCTCTGACATTTTTAAGGACTTTTTTTTTGGTGTGGGGGGGAGTTTTTTCCCCCATGTTTAAAAAATATAAAAGGTAAATTTAAGTCTGTGTTTGTAGTATGAAAGTTTCTCAATGGAGAATTTTGAGAGCAATAGTAAGTGAAAATGGGATTATAACAGAAGTTGTCTGGAGACTATAATGAGGTAAAAGTGTTTTGTACCACAAGAGCTGCAATCATATTCATTTTGGCATGGCCAGGATGTCAAGCACTTTCAAGGTAATGCATTCCAGATGATTGTCTGTATTTTTTTCATACTTTAAATAGCATGAAGATGGTTGAAACAATTTGCTGTGGCATCAAAGGCATTGTGAATGGGCGTTGCCCTCCCAATTCTGAGGCAGAATTTAGCTTTGGCAAAGACTGGGTATTTTAATGAGCACTAGCTTACATTTTTTTTGGCATTAGGTTTACATAGGGCCATATTTCTCCCTCTCTGTAAAAGGATACAAAAATGTAAAAAATGACTATAATGGTTAACCAAAATGAATGTCCAGTGCTGCTAGGTATTTTAAAGAACGTCAGGTAGCATTTTGTGAAAGATTTAGCAACTCGTTGCTACCATGTGGGTGTTGTTTAAATGAGAGAAACAGTTTTGAAAATGTGAATACCTTTTTTCTCAGGACTTTACTACATGCAATTAGGTAAAATTCAGGAGAATGTTATAGCTACAAAAGTTAATGCGAGTAGTCAGCAACTTGACTTGCTGGTATTCTGATCTGTTATACTGGAGCACAAGAAGAGCTGTCATTTTAAGTGGTAAATATTTAAGTTTCCCAAAATGATATCCAGGGCAGCCTTGTTGACTCCATAATTCCACCTTGGATATATAGTTAGTTTAAGGACTTTAAGGTCACAAGTTTAGTGTTCAACCCAATAAAGGTTTGATAATACATTTGAGAAAGCAATTGATGTAGACAGACTTTAGGTTTTCTCTAATTTGTCTTTTGAGAAAATGGGAGAATATATTCTTATTTTTTTCAGAGAAGTAAATGTCTCTCAACACATACTATATGAGGACGAGGACAAAATTCTTTCTGACATTATGGATCTAATTGTACAAAAATCTCCTAACATTTTAAGGAATTTTTATTGCCTGTTTGTGAAGTATCCTACTTCCTCAGTCTTTATATGTTCAGCCCTGTTGTATGCTGACATTTGGTGTCACTTTTCAAATTAGTTTAAGCTGTAATTTTAAAACATGGCTTTAATTGTTCATTATAATTTACTTGAGAAATTTTGTGAGGCTAAGTGACACAGGAGAGAAGTCCTAACATAGTAACTGCAAGTTTTGTATCATGTGGATTGAGGATCTAAATTAGATGACAACAGGGAAAAGAAAAACCTTTATTAGGATGAAAATTATGGGATTTTAGTCCATTCTGATCCTATATAATTGAAAGGATATAAGTATAATTTGAAGCATAAGCATTCACATTTTATCAGAGGTGTAATAAGGTGCATGGTTTAGTAGTATTATGGTGCAATGCTTCCCCCAGGTAGAATAAATAAACAAATCAAATAAGCACATATTTTATTGGGCAACTTCCGTGTGAACTGAGTGCTGTTGGAGAAGGAATTAAGATGAAATTTTCTCTCTCGAGACCTTCTGAGATACTAGGTACTAGTTCAGTTTTCTTTAATTTTATGAATCAGTAAGATGAAAGTGCCATCTGAACTAAGTCCAAGTTACGCGTTGTATTTCCCTGTCATTTCTTCTGTGGACTTTGTTTATATCTTTTGGCTCATACATATTAGTATTTGCTTTGTCTAAAATGGCAAACATTAATTATTAGCAAATAAAGCATTCCTTATATTACATCTTGATATTTATTCTGAAGTACTTACCCCTGATCAATCTATTTCATAATAAAACCTTAGCCAAAGTAGCACAAACAGTGAAGTTTTTGAAAAGTACATTGCAATAAAAAAGATAATTTGTTTTTCTAACAATTCTCAGATATTGCATAGAACATAAACTGTGTATAAATCAGAACAGTGCTTATTTAATTTAGTGAAAGTGTAATAAACGCTTGAATGAGTACATATAATACAATTATAATGGTAGATCTTTAGACTGATATTGGCTATGTGGCACATTTCCATTGCACTAGTTTTCTCTCATTTGGACCTTGAAAAGTCTATTCAGAGCAGGGATATATTAGCAAGGTGTCAGACCATATGCCCTTTCACTTCTATTCCTGTGTTTTGGCCTTCCTGCCTCTCCACAAATTAAGGGCAGACTTTACCTTTAGAATTACAGCTGGTTTCATAATATACACAATATTTCTGAAACCAATGCTTCTCATACCTCCTGACTCTGAGTGGCCTTCCTACATCTACAAGATCTGCTACTGCGTTTCTAGCTAACTTCTCTGAGCTTGTGGCCTTACGTACTCAGTGACAGCTGAAAAGTCACGCATGTTTATCTGGATTCTCATTCTGTTCTTGTTTGGTCTGTTTGTTCGTGTCCTGGATGTGACTGAGGAGCTCTGTGGACTGATGGTGCCATTTCCACATTGCTTTTACTAAATCATTAACAATAATAATGAATTTCTTCGCTTTTAAGACATTATTGATTTTAAGATATATCTTCAATGTAGAATCTTTATATTAAATATAAGCACAACTTTATTATAAACCGGCACTAATATACATTTATTCATTTTCAAAAAGCCACTTTGCTAGTGCCATAGCCTGTGTCTTCTTTCACAGTCCATGCCAGATTCATTATTTTAGAGGATTAATAAGTTATTTGGAAGATTATCAAAGTATACTCTTAGATTAATATATGAAGAATTGATTTGTGACGGACTACTACTTTGAGATATCATATAGTATGTAAGCTCTTCTGCAGCAACCCCTCCCACCATTCAGATTGGAGAAATGAAGTTTCCATTTGATGGGAGATTCTTCAAGAATTGAAATCTAAAAGATTCTTGACTCCTGAGATTAAAAGCCTACTGTATGATGGATGGAGAAGATTTCAAAGTAATTTTAAAGTGAGAAAATCTGATAGGTTGGTCTGATCCCCTCTGCCTTCTGCCCTGTCCAGTTTGCCTAGGATTGGGATTTCAGTACTAATATTGGGAAAGTCCTGGGCAAACTGGAACAGTTGGTCATCCTACCTATATCCATTCAGCTTTTTGCCTTTTGGAGGAGGCTGAGGGGTCAGGGAATGGTAAACAAACTGAAGTGAAGAGAATGACGGTTTCTGTTACTCAAAGTAACAGAAGAAGTAGAGAAGAACAACTGGGGCAGAGAAGAACAATTAGATTTTTCCCATAAATTATTTTTTGGCGGAATTCAGAGTGTGGATGTGTACCATACCCTACTTTGCCTAGAGTTCCAATATATGAAAGCCTGAGTTCCACCCTATGAGGGCTTGAAAAAAGTTGAGTTCCACCCTACAAGGGCTTGAAGAAAGCAAGAGAAGTAACAGGATGGCCTAATGAAAGGGCGGTCAGTGGAAGAGAAAGCAAGCAAGCACCCTGCCTGGCATAGAGATCAGAAATGTTAAAATATTTCATTCCTACAGGTATAAGTGGTAGAACACAAAATATATGAGTGGGTTGATGAAAATATTCGTCAGCGTTCTCCAGAGAGACAGAACCAATAGAAGATCTCACACACACACACACACACACACACACACACACACACACACACACAGATTTATTTTAAGAAATTGGCTCATGCGATTATGGGGGCTGATGAGTCTAAAATCTGTGCTGCAGGCCAGCAGGCTGGAAGTTCAAGTGAGAGTTGATGTTGCAGTCTTGAGTTCAAAATCTGCAAGCTGGAAACTCAGGTGGGGGAATCTATGTTGCAGTCTTTTTTTTTTTAAATTAATTTTTATTGGAGTACAGTTGATTTACAATGTTGTGTTAGTTTCTACTGTACAGCAAAGTGTACCAGTTATACATATGCATATATCCACTCTTTTTTAGATTATGTTCCCAAATAGGTAATTACAGAGTACTGAGTAGAGTTCCCTGTGCTGTATACAGTAGGTTCTTATTAGTTATCTGTTTTATATATAGTAGTGTGTATATGTCAATCCCAGTCTCCCAATTTATCCCTCCCTCTTTTTTCCCCATGATAAGCATACGTTTGTTTTGCTCAAAGTCTGATTTGCATCTGCTTTGCTCAAAGTCTGATTTAAATGATAATCACATCTTAGAAATACTTTCACAGCAACATCTAGACTGGGGTTTGACTTAACAACTGGGTACCATAGCTTAACCAATTGACACATAAAATTAATCATCCCAGGGAGCAAATTCAATGACTCAGTGAAGGGAATATTGACCCTTTGAGAAACCTGAGGTATGGACCCCCAGCTAGGGTCTACCTGATGCAGAGTGCAGCTGGGCTTCTGGAAATTACTCATACCAAGAAGCAGTACAGAGGAAGATGGACGCCCACGCAGTACCCAATGTGCCACCTGGTAGGACCAGCATTAAATATCACCCTCACTGAGAAAATAGATTACAAAAGTTCCAGGAGCTGGACCTGCAGTAGACTTGGGAAAGGACACCAAAATCACCTATGATCTCCTCACAGTGAACGCATGCTCAGTTTTTAAAGGGGCTCTTCCCCCTCCTTCCCTCTGTTTGAAAACAACCAGTAGGGCCAGGACTGGAGGAAGGAGAGAAAGTTTCTGTGGTGCCTGTGATCAGCAAGACGGTTGAGAAAATAACACTGAGCTGGCTTTTCAAACCATTGGATGGAACTGAATCTACCTCGAAGTATCTAGGTGTTATTAATTAGTTAATTTAACATTTTTTGCTACTGATAAAAATGGGTTCTTGAGAGTAAATTTCAGATACAGAGAATTTTAAAAGAAAAACAGGAAACCTCCATCTTTATACCCCTGGGTTTTGCTGATTTTCAATCATCATAAGTGAAATATTATACTTACATTGAATGCCTATTGCTGGAAGTTAAGCAGTTTATCTTGAAATTCAGCCAGAAGTCTTACCAACCTCTTCTAACTTTGAAAAGTCCTCTGCCAATTAGTAGTTTCCAAACTTGGCTGCTTATTAAAAGCACCTAGGGGTACTTTAAAAAACCTTCAAATGTTTAGTCTTCTCCACACCCCTCCACAAATCTGATTTAGTTGGTCTGAGGCAGAATCTGCAGCCTTGGTACTTAAGGAAAAAAAAGTCTAAGGGATTCTAATATACAGGAAAGCTTAAGACTACTGATAAAACTATGGTGATTTCTATTGCCTTTCATTGCACTGGCTGGTAACTTGCAGGTATCATGTTTTAGTTCAAGGATGAATCACGTAATTTTTGAAGAGCTGTTATTAGGGGTCTGAATTTAAAGTAAAACTCAACTGTGTGAGGCACTGCTAATGCAAATAACTCGAACGTGGTTTAAATTGAGTGAACAGATGACTTTTAACATATGGCTTTAAAAAAATACAAGTGTAGAGAATATTAATTATTTATATGTTGCATCTCCCCTTTAATCCCATTGACAAGTTTCTTTTTATCTATAGATACATCCAGATTAGAGAAATGTTGAAATGAGAAAAAATATGAGAGTTAAGGAAGTAGGATGATAGAAATAATGGTAATTATAATAACTACTTTGTGTATAGAGTATTTGTTATATGCTAAATTCATTTAAATTTTTGATATATTCCTCCCAACACACACTTTACATGTGAGAAAACTGAGGTTTAGAGAAGTCAAACCATTTGCCCAAGGTCACTTAGCTGGTGAGAGGTAGACCTGGTTATCAAACCCAGGAGAGCCTGACACCAAAGTTTATTTCTTACTTACCATACTCTACATCTTCCCGTTTTTATGTTGAATAGCAAAATCACACATTACAGTCAAACCCTGAGATGGGATAAGTCTTTTGTTATTGTTCCGAAAAGAAATCATTCTGTGTCCACAGTGCTATGAAAGAAAATCTAGAGAAAGGCAGTGAATGAGTTTTGCAAATGAAATTCCCATTGATTATCCTATAGATTATCTTGTAAGTGGTAAAACTTAATGTTGCTGAAGTCACTAGGTATTTCAAAGCTTTTGAGCAGAGTCCACCCTTAATCAAAACTCTGTCTTTTCTTCCTTTCTAGTTTGCATACTTAATTTCTTTTTCTTATCTAATTGCACTAGCAAGAACTTCCAGTATGATGCTGGATAGATGTGGTGAAAGAGGACATCCTTGCCTTCTTCTCAGTCTTAGGGGAAAAGTGTTCAATCTCTCATCAGTATGATTTTAGTTTAAGTTTTACATATATACTCTTTAAAAGGTTAATGATGTTCCTGTATGTATTTAGAGTTTTTTGCAATTTTTTAAAAAGAATCAAAACTGACAGGTTTTCAGAAACAGTTTATGAAAATGATATGTGAACAAGAATATATATTTTGCAGAGTTGTTGGATCGTTTAATTTAATCTCCTGTGTACATCACTGTCTTTATTATGAGCTCCGGTAGAGTAGCTCTGAGATTTCTCTGGTTAGTCTTTCAGACATTCGTAAGACTGCCTACCTTAAACACCTTCTATGCCAGCATGTGGTGAACAGTTTTGGATCCATGTTCCGTGATAACAGCAGGCAATGCCTGAAGGGCCATTTCATTTACATATGGCATAGTTTATAAAGAAGCTCCTACTTCACGGGTGATTCTGAACATCTGAGCAGACAAAAAGGACTTTCATACTCTTCCTAGGGGAGCAGTACTAAATTAATGCAACATTAAGTCTAATGAAGTTAAAACGTGAAAAAAACAACTTAGGGGACACTTTTCTATGAAATAGAGCAGATAAATTTGTAGTCTTCTTGCTCAGTTTTAAATGAATAAAATTCCACTTCCCCAAAACAGATATTCAGAAGAATTGCTTCATAATTATTCTTAGATGATAATTTGGGATAGTATGTATGTATGCATTGTTACAGACTGAATGCTTTTGTCTGCTCCCCTCAAATTTGTATGTTAAAGCCCTAACCACCAACGTGATGGTATTTGGAGATAGGTCTTTGGAGGGTAATTACAGTCAGATGAAGTCATGAGGGTGGGGTCCCGATCTGATGGGATTAGTGCCCTTTTAAGGAGAGACACCAGAGAACTCATTCAGTTTCTAGGAGCTCACGAAAAAGAGGTCATGTGAGCATATGGTGAAATGGCTGCTGCCTACAGTTCAAGAGAAGAGGCCTCAGAATGAAAGCTACCTTGCCAGGACCTTAATCTTGGTCATCCTATACTCCAGAACTGTCAGAAATAATTTTTTGTTGTTTTAACCACCCAATCTATGGTATTTTGTTATGGCAGCCTGTGTAGTCTGATGTATGCATATATTCCAAAATTTTTCTATTTTATTTTTTAATTATAAGAGTAATATTTATGTGTCATAAACTATTGAAGAATACAGAAAGGTATACAGAAAAATTCAATAATTTCTCCTTCCTATTTTAATTCCATCTTTTGGTTATAACAAATATTAATTGTTCAGAACAGTCCTTGCTAACATTAATGGGCATATAAATCACTTTGGGAACTTTGTTAAAATGAAGATTCATATTGAACAGATCCAGTGTAGAGATTTTTCCTTTCTAAAATAATCCCAAGATGCTGCTGATCTGAGGACCACATTTGAGAAGCAAGGATTTAAGTGTATTTTCCACCATTTCTCTATGTGTATACAAACAAGTCAAAAGCATTTTAAACCGTGTTTTTCCCCTTAAAACAGAAGTGGTGATGGCATACATATTATTCTATAATTGACTTACTCAATTAACAAAATAAAATGGTTATCTTATAGGATAATACATGCAAATGTGACTCAATTTATAGGTATAGCATAAACATTGGAAACTGAAAACAAAACAAAAAACCCCTGCAAAACAAGTTTTTCCCTTGGCTCTTAGAATAATATCAAATAGAATAATTGAGTCAAAGGATGGCTGTGGATAGAGTTCACTAGACCACCCCTGATGAAGACCTTGAGAAGCCTTAGTTTCAATGTTGTGGTGGTGATTACTGTAATTAACTCTTTCTCACAATGATCTGAGATTGTAAATAAATTTGCAGATATAACCAGGCCAAAAAAAAAAAAAAAAGGAAGCAAAGAAAACGAGTTAATTTAAAGTAAAAATATGATATAGTAAATGTATTTGATTTATTTTTTATGTAACATTTCAACTTGGTCTAGACAACGATTCAGACTTTATGGTAATACTCAACTATAAGCACTTAAAAATATGGTGAGTTAAATGTAAATTTTTAAAGGAAAATCTTGGGTTTTGTATATTTAAATAACTAGTTTTTCACTTCCAAGCTTCTAAAGCTTGTATGCCTATTCTAAATATGTTTATATTCTGTAGGCAAGAAGACAGAATGAAAGTATCAACTTTGGAGTTGAACAAATGGAATTTCGTGTTTTAGTTTTCAACCACTTACAAGCTTCAGTTTCCTGTTCCTGAGTTCCCGCCACAGGTAAGATTATGATGGCAGTTACTGCCTCTTAGTATTGTTAAGAGTGCTACAAAATGATGTGAAATGCAAAACATAGCGACTGCCGTGTGATAGGCACTCTATAAATGACATGATTATGCCTGCTACCCAGAAACTTTGAACTACTCTCTTGAAACTCATTTTGAATCCTAGGTGTAGTGCTTTTATCCTTTGACAGAGATACTGGCTTTTCAAACAGTCAGAGGTACTTCTAAGAAATATCTGGTAAATAAGAGGGCAATTAAGGTAGGCGATACCTGAGGTTATCTTCTTTCTGAAACTAAAAAGTATAATTGTAAAGTAGAAGCTCATTTTTGTGTTAGTGTATGTTGGAGGAGGTCATGGAGAGGACGTGACTGCCGGTTGATCCTCAAGTTGGGCCCGGCTGATGGGAGGCTCCGCACCCCTCCTTTGTCCTTGCAATATACATTCTGCCCAGAGTTTCCACAGTGAGAGCCTTCTTCAAGGGCACAGCCTTGAGAGAGCCCTGTGTTGCTGAGACCAGCTGGACAGTATACGTGGCTGAACCCAGTTAAAGCCTCTATATAAACTTTGAGATTCTGTCTGGGGGGTTCGGCGAGATCTACTTATTTTATGGCTGCAAAAACAAGGATCATAAGTAACTTTTCTTGCTTATTAAACCTGCCACCTACCCATCTGGAAGTCTGCCTCTTTCTTCAGGCTCTCCTTGCCCTCTGTATACAGGGGTCAATTTGGGAACCAACCGCATTTTAAGCTAATTCTGTAAATAATGTGAATGGATTTCATAATTTTATTAAAAGAATATGACTTCTATAATTTTTTTGAAAAAATATCTGGTATCATTGAAGTAAGTGTAAGTTGAGCTCTATGAGCTGTCTTATAAATATTAAAAATAGTTTCACAGCTTTTTATTTTGTAATGTAATATATTTTAAAGTAAATTATAGTTATCATGACATTTCACCTCTAAATATGTCATTGTGCATCTTATAAAATTAAGGCCATATTTTTAGATGATAAAATAATATCACATTTCACAAAATTAGTGACAGTCCCAGCTAATACCCAGTCTATATTCAAATTTCCCTGGTTGGTCCCCCAAATGTTCTTCACAGGTGGTCTGTGCAAATCAGAATCCTATCCAGTGCCACACATCACATTGGTTGATATATCCCTTAAATCTATTTGACTCTCCAGTGATATCTTTACTTATGATGCTGAAATGTTGCATGGAGTGAATCAGTTGTCTTGTGAAATATCCTGCATTTCAGATTTGCTCTGATTGTTCAGAGTGAGAAGTGTCATTTAGTTTGTTCCTCTCTGTCCTGTCTCTTACATGTAGCCCGGAATAAAGTATAAAGGCTTGATTAGTATTCAAGTGAAATATTTTTGGTGAGATTTGGTAATGTTACCTACTTTTAAAAAATCATTCTCATCTCTTCTTGTCATTTTGGATAAGATCAAGTGTAAAATCATTCTTAAACTGTCTTATTGAAATATTTGTAGAACACTTCACAGTATTTTCTGACTTGTAAATTTGTAATTTTTATAGGTATCATCTCTAAAATATGGGCAAAAGAAAAAAATTCCATAACATGTCAAGAAATTTCAGAATTCATCTCTAAAACCAGAACTCATGTCTAACTTCTTCCCTCCCTCCCTCCCTTATCCATCCTCCCTCCCTTCCTTCCTTCCTTCCTTCCTTCCTTCTTTCCTTCCTTCCTTCCAATTTCCTTTCAATACTGAGGTTATAAATAGTCTCTTTTAAGAAAACTGCCACCTACACAAAGACTTTAGGTTATAGAACCAATCAATCCAGAAGTAAGTAATGAATAGGGAGATTTCTTGAGTTAAATTTATTTCAAATGCTTTCTTTTTGTTATAGCGTTTATATTAAATATAAAAATAAAAGTCAGTACTGCAGTGTATTTTCTAGGTATGGTTGGGCCAAGCAGCCTGATATAGCACAAGAAAAAAATACATCATCTTCAAGACAGGAGCCAATTCTTGATCTGAGTCACCTTTGAAGTGGCTGGTGGCATATGAAGTGTTCATATTTTTATTTTTAAGTAGTTACCTCTGACCTCCAAGGATTTGATGGGATCAGAAACAGAAATACAGATGTCTCAGATGAAAATCATTTTGGAAAGATATTCTGCCTAGCTCTTCAAATCCAAGATGTTTGGACTTTGTATAAACTAAAGAGAAGCATTGTGTTGGAATCAATTCAAGCCTACATATCATGGAATAGATATCTCATCCAACTGAAAAATGAGTATTTAAAAATTTTTTTGAAGTACTATATATACACAAAGAGAAAGCACAGAAAGCATGAGTGTACAACTTGGTGAATTTTCACAAAACAAACACTTATGCATAATTAGCACACAGAATACAAAACAAAATATTATCTATACCTCAGAAGATCCCATTGTACCCCCTTCTAATCTCTACCCCCCAAGGAAAGTCACTGTTTTAACTTCTAACACCACAGATTAGTTTTTACTATTATTTGAACCCTTTATTAAAAGAATGATACATAATGAAAATTTTTGTGCCTGGCTTTTAAAATTAGTGTAGATGTTTTAATATTAATTTTTGCTTTAATCGGTATGCTGTGTAGGGTCATGGAATGAACATATTTAAATTGGGGAAACTGGAAGGCGGATCTTGAGTCTGCCATTTACTAACTGTATTAGCCTTCAGTAAGGTACTTAACCCTTCTGGACCCTGTTTCTTCACCTCTAAAATGGAAATGGTAATACTTTCTTAAAAGCCTGCTGGGAGGATTAAATGAGATACTATGTGTAAAGTACCTGGAAAAATAGTAGAAGCTTAATAATTGCTAGTCTCTTCACCCCACCGTTCTTCAGCCTCCCACCTTTTCTATTTAAATGTACTAGTGAAAAAAAAAAAACCCCACAAAGCTATTATTCCACTTGAAACCTGAAAAAGATTTTGTCATGGAAGATCCATGTGTTGTTTAAAGGAACACAAAAATCTTTGCTAGAATTTTTTTTTTTTTTTTTTTTTTGCGATACGCAGGCCTCACTGCTGTGGCCTCTCCCGTTGTGGAGCACAGGCTCCGGACACGCAGGCTCAGCGGCCATGGCTCACGGGCCCAGCTGCTCTGCGGCATGTGGGATCTTCCCGGACCGGGGCATGAACCCTTGTCCCTTGTATCGGCAAGCGGACTCTCAACCACTGCGCCACCAGGGAAGCCCCCTTTGCTAGAATTTTTAAAATGATCATAATTTTTTTCCTTCCTTTAAATTCCAGCAAATTAAATATATTGCAGTTCTACTGATATAACATTGGGAAGACTTCAGATTTTACCACCTGCCGAAGGAAAGGTCAAATGACCTATGATTTGTGCTAATGGCAGGAAGTTATAAAGCAGGGAGATTGGATGTAAAACCCCACCTCCTGGAGGTGATTTCTTTCCTCTCTCCTCCGCAATTGGCTAATGATGGATTCTCAGACATTATTTCCTTCTTAAATTTAGTGGAATAAGTGTTACTCTCTGAGATGTCAGTGTATTAAAAACTAGGATATAATTATATTTAATGTGAACACTATTTATTATTGTGTTCATACTAAAAATTAATGCTTGAAAATGATCAAATGAGATAAATTTATCTAAGTTAAAATTTCAGTGATTTTATATATGTTCTGAAAAATAAGCCTTTTTGAAGAAAAACTGAGTTGAGTTATGGAGGGCAAATTGACATAATTTTCAGAGAAGCCTAAAAATTACTTCTTTTCCTGGAAGAAAATGATAAATATAATGTAATTTAAAATAACAAATAATATGAATTAATTACTTCCATAACTGGAGAGGCATCTTAGTATTTTTGCTCTATTTTAACTTAAAATAAGTATAATTATAAGTAGTTTTGTCTTTGCACAAAGTAGGAAGTATATCAATGGGTGTTTTTACTTACACCTTGTTATTGTGAGGCTCAAAAGATAGTGGACATTAAAGCTCTTTTCTCTGTTAATATAAGATGAAAACATTTAGAAATACTTAGTTTTTATGTAAGCATGATTTACTAGTATTTTAGGCAGAGCATGAATATCTGTCTATACCAGCCAATGTCCAAAGATTTTTATTCTTTATTCATAAAAAGTTAATTCAGCATGCTGTTAAGTCCTTTCGGCAACTTGATCTACCTGCCTAGTCTAACTGTTCATATCTCTAACCTAAACCACTCACTTAGAAAATTGAAATTAAAAAGTCAGTCAGGGCCTCTGCAGAAGCTGGATGGCTCAGAACCTGAGCAGTAGACTGTAGCTCTGTTTCCTTTCTCTATTACCAAACAACCAGTCTTTATATTGAAAAGGAGCACCAAGAAACATATGTTATTCTTCTCAAACATAGATGGCGCTACTGACCCACCATCACAGACTGTTCAGTTTTCACCACTGGCTGTGGACAAACATCAATCAATGTCTGGTCACCAGATAGTTTCTATTTTTGGAGCGCTAACTGGGGCTAAGGGTGGGCTGAGCTTCTTAACAAGGAGCTGTTATTGTTGTGTGTAACTAACTGTGCTAATATTTAGAAACAGTAACACACTGGTTGACTGGACTTTTCACGTTGCAGTGATTAATCGGTAGATATTGTAAGTGAAAACAAAGGATATTGATCTAGATGTTTTTTATTTAGTTAATTGTTTGTGAGATGCTGAGTACTTGATTGCATCTTCTTTGCATCTGTTTTCTCAATTTGAATGGCAGGGAAGGAACCAACATTTGTCCACCATCTAGTGTATGCCAGTCTATAGGCTATTTATAAATATTTAATCCCCTCATCCTATGGGGAATGGCTTCTTATCTTTATTTCAAACATAAAGATGAAGGTCAGAGATACCCTATGGCCTGAGATCTTCACCGAGGTGGTGGTGTTCAAGTCTAGTTCTATATGACTTAAGATCTGACTTCAAATGTTCTTTTTATTTAAACCAGTTCTGGGAATAATAATATTAATCTTATAATATAGCCTTAATACAAACTTTATACTAACACTGGCTTATTGGTGCCACGGCGAAAGGTAAATAACCTTTGGAAGGATAAAATACATAAGAAGGTCTTTTAAAGAACTTCACTGAGCTAAGTCGCCAGATTAACCAATGATCTCTTTTCTTCTGTACAGAATATAGTGACTTGTATAAGTGAGGATTTAGAAATACATAAAATATATCCCCAGTTGTTTATATTATCTAGTTCAAACCGAACAACTAGAATTGTGATTTTTAAAATTTATGCATAGACATTCACAATTTTATTAAGAATTTTAAGAAGCTGGATATGTTTAAGTCCATGGTAATCATAGGATATATATATTTCTTTTGGGTTGAAAAGTTTATCAAAAATTGGCTACTTTTGATGATTTGACAAGATACTTTACTGTATCATTTATACTGACTGCTTCTAAAAATTATTAGGACCACTGTCTTCAGAGACAGGAGGAAAAAATTTGCTACAAATTATTTCAAAATTTGAAAATATCTAGAAATGCCTAGCAAGGTTCTCTCTCATATACCCAGTCTAACCTGATTACATCAGATATACGTAATCTCTCTAAGACCATGTTAGTGGAATATCATAAAACATAAGGCTTTTTTTTCTGTGTAAATTTTCTAAATAAGAAAGATACCTTTGGATTGTATTCTGTAACTTGATTATACTGTTCCTAAATCTCTATAATTTAGTTAGAATATAAAGTCTTCTCAATTCTTTGCATTTAAGCTTCTTGTCATTATGATTTAGTAAAGAAATTCCAGGAGAGAATCAGTTGTGACCGTTAGGAAAAAGGATGCTCACCCAACAAAGACATCAACACAGGAGCAGCATCAGAGGCCAGTGATTCAAGGCATGGAGTCTTGAAGACTTCGGGGCCAAGAAAAATTCGAACGTGGGATATCCTTCAAGAGGTCAAGAACAAACAGGAAATGATCACCATGAGTCATAAGTTTAAAGTGAATCTAGGAGATTTGATGTTCATTTAAGCAGGCATAGGGCTGCCAATTTGTAGATGGCTCTAGACCGAGAATTTGATTGCCATCTTGACAGCTAGAAATGGAAAGGCAGATAAAATGCAGGGCCTCAGACATGGAGAGAGGGTTGTAGGAATGGAACGTCCAGCTAATGGAAGAACTGGCTCTAAGGAAACTTGGTAATTGGGTAGAATATTGAAAAAGAATCTCAGAACTCCCGATTACATAGTTGGTGGGGGGGGGGCGGAGTTCCAGATACTATCCATTTTGTATTATCCTTGTCTTTCTTCCTGTTGTATATACCCTTCTACTTATACACAGGCTCTTAAAAATTTTGCTTTCATAGGCACTTTGTATATATATTTATTTTCCTCTCTCTCCTACTTTAGCAGTTTCTCCCTCTTTCTTGCATGTTCTTAAAGCATTCAGAAATTCAAACATAATCCAAGATCTTTCTGTATAATCAAAAAAAGCAAAAAATTTCTTTCATCAGAAGTCTGCTTCCAGATTCCATCACATTTTAATGTTTTCCTTAGTAGGATCAACAAACAAACAATAATAACAAAAAACCCAACCTCTCAAGACTTCGTTTAAATTTCCATTCTTGACTTCGCGATTTTTCATTCACTTTCCAGTGGTCTGGTTTTCATCTCCATTCAACTCTAAAATTGCTGTTTCATGACTTCCATGTTATCAAATCAAAAGGATACTTCTCTGTCCTCATTTCCCTGTGTTTCTTAGTATTCAACACAGATCACCACTCACTTTACATTGAAATAATTTTTTTCTTGGATTCCAGAACACCATATTCTCTTGGTTATCCACATAAGGAATAATTTGATTTTGGAATAAGAAAAGAGATCACCGGATATCTTTTTAATGCCATGCTGCAGCCTAGAGGGATTGTCTGATTGTATGGGGATTCTGAGCCTTGCCCTTTGATCTGTTTTACAACTGGGAATTATAGATAACTGAAAGCAATGGAAATAATTCTTGTCTACAGACATGAAAATAAATTGTATCTGGTGAGGGAAATAATTCTTACCCTCTCCCCTTCCTACCAATAAACCCAGTTTGGGGGTCCATTTATAAATTTATTATTTCTTTAATCCATATAAGCTTGTGATTCTTTGACTTCTCCTTTGAATTGGTTGTGACATCTGTCTGGTTCCCTTAATTAATGAGATAAAGTTTTGACACATATTTATTTCATGTCTGTATGAGAGTTATGGTTCTTACTTCCAAAGAAGGTTTCCTTTAACACCACTTCTCCTTGATCTGACTGGCTACTGTTTCTCAGTCTCATTGGTTGGCTTCTACTTTTTCTACAGACGATTAGCTTTTGCTCTATTTTCCCAATAAGTAATATAATTTGGGCAACCTCAGTTTTCAGTGATATCTCTATGCTGATTACTTCCAAATATTTATCTGTTGCTTTAACCTTTCACCTGAGATCCAGAATCATATATCCAATAACTTATTGAAGAGCTAAGTTTTATTGATAGTGAGTGTTTTGCAAGAAAACAAAATGGACTTCTTCATTACTGCTCTCCCTCCATCCACAAAGAAAAACAACAACAACAATAATAAGCAATCCATCAAAAAACAAACTTGTTCCTCTCCCGGTTTCCTCATTTCAATAAATGTTAATACCATCTAGCCAATTGGCTCAAGCAGGAAACTCAAAACTCCATATTATTTTATCCATCAATAATCTTTGTTTCTTCTACCCTAAAGTATCTCAAATTGGTTACTTGTCTTAATTTTTACCATCACCATCACATCATCTCTTGCCTAGAACATCATAAGGGCTGTCTGGTTTGTCTTGCTATTTCCATTCTTGCCCTTCTGTATTCCATTTGCTACAAAGCAGCCAGACTGATCTTTTTAAACACAAATCAGATTATTTCACTTTAACACTTAAGACCCTTTCATAGCTTCCAATTTCATTTGAAAGAAAATTCAAATTCCTTACTATGGCTTACATAATTCTCTTTCTCCCCAAATCATTTCTCTTACTAATTGCTGTCTCACTTACTATGCTCCAGCTATGGAGGACTTACTTCTTTTCCTTGAATAATCACAAACCTTTCCTGTTTCTAGGACTTTACACTTACTTTCCTCTACGTAGAACATACTCTGACTTTTCATAAGCTTGACTCTTTCCTGTTTGAATCTGAAAAAAAGTATTTTCAGATTTCAAATCACCTTTCTCAGAGTTCTCATCTTATCCTGCCTAAAGTAGCCTTATCCCCTCTTATTTTCTGTCTCACCACTTAGCCTTTCTCCTTCACATTTACCACAAACGACAATATCTTTCTTTGAATTTTTAAAACGGCTTTTATGTGTTTATATCTGCCCAGCTCTGCCTTCTCCACTTCCCCTTTCCTCTACAGAATACAGTACCCCAGGGAGGCAAATACCTTGCCTGCCCTTTTCATCCTCTTATTCCCAGAATCCAGGATAAACCCTAGATCATAAAAGACACTTACAATGTTTTTTAAAACATGAATGAATTGATAAAGTATTAATCTTATACTTGTGAAATAATATTTTATCAGTATCTACCTCAGTCTCTCTACTATAGAAAATGAAATGCAACTTGTGACGTTTACTCATTCCTGTCTTCCTAGGACTGGTATCATGCCTGGTGCATAGTAGGCACTCAATAAATATTTTTTAAATACATGAATGAATGAAGTAAGTAATATAATCCCAAGGTCAGAACAGATTCTTTGCTGCCACTTTCCTGCCATAGGCCAGCTTATAGCTCCAGTATTTGAGGCCAAATGGGTGCCAAGTCTGGCACAGGACTGAGTCTAGAGATGAAGGATGATTAGACTTGGGTAAGAGTTAGAGGAGCAGGCAGGAAACAGGCAGACCATTGTACTACTTTTAGTCTCTAGGTCATTTATATGACTAGTTTTTGACTCAGACTCACTTTATGGGATGTCAAAGTCTATACATCTATAACATTATGGTTCATTTATTTTCTTCTCAATAAATAGCCTTATCCATTTGATTATGGAGCACATTTTATCTTATGCATGCTCTCTCTCCCACCGGAAACTTTCCTGACAGAGGGAAAACTTTGCGTTTGTCGGCTGTCTGATAACCATATCCATAAGTTTTATTTGAGTTTACTTTAGTAGTTGCAGGAGTTGAATTACACTGCCTAAATCAGGACAACTTTTTCTCAACTCCAAACATTGAAAAACCCTCAATTAAAATTTTAATACAATCTCACATTTCTTGGAAAGCTTAACAGAACCTATATTAATAGTAAGAGAGATTTGAAATATATTTGAATATTTTTCTGGAAATTATGTATACATACATAAATTATTAGTAGGAACACTAGACAAGGCTCATTTTTATTGCATTAGTATTTCTTAAAAAACACCAAAGTGAAATACCTAAAACAAACTCCAAATGGAGCAGAAATCAGAGGAGGTAGCACATAATTGCTTTTATTTAGAACAGAAATCTTGAATGGTGAGTTTTTTTTCTTTATTTTTTAAGCAGGTAGAAAATTATTTCTAATGGAACCAATGTAACATAGACTTACACAAATCTATTATGTGAATAATGTCTTATTTCAATTAATTCTGATTGTGATGTTTTAGGATCAGTTTAGCCTGCTAGGAAATCTTGAATTTGGATAATTTTTAAATATAAGTACTGATGATTAAAAAAAGAGTTTAGCAGCCAATTAAGCCGACTGTGTTCTTTTCCCGATGGGGGGGCCCCATGTGCAATGGCTGTAAAGAGTAGCCTCCTTGGTAGTGTACCAGCCTGTTGCCTGTATGGGTTGCCCTGAGGGACCTTGGGGACAGCTCTTTCCAGTGGACATTAATGACAGGCAGGCTGTCCCCAGTCTAGGCTCCAGACAGGTATGCGCGGTGCCTTTGGAAAGCCCAGGGCACAGTGGCCAGGGTCCACATTGGCCAAGTCATAATGTCCATCCGTATCAAGCTGCAGAACAAGGAGCATGTGATTGAGGCCCTCCGCAGGGCCAAGTTCAAGTTCCTTGGCTGCCAGAAGATCCACATCTCCAAGAAGTGGGGATTTACTAAGTTTAATGCAGACGAATTTGAAAACATGGTGGCAGAAAAGCGGCTCATTCCCGATGGCTGTGGGGTCGAATACATCCCTAATCGTGGCCCTCTGGACGCATGGCAGGCCCTGCGCTCGTGAGAGCCTTGGCACTGTCCCCTCCTTACTCATGCCCACCAATAAATTCTACTTTCTTATTAAAAAAAAAGTCTATTTTACTTAGAGCAAAAGAAGATTCAGCTTTGATGGTGACTGTTCATTAATGTGCGAGTAGAACTGCTCTAAACTCAGATAAGACTTAATTCCTTAAAGCTATCCATAATTTAGGAATAACCCCTTGCTAGAAAGTGACATAGTATATACATATATAAAATTTAAATGTACAAATTAAGTAAGAATTTAATAATCTCAATAACTATCAGGTCCAATTAAGAATAATTTAGGGATAATTTGGGTTAATGGAAAGGATCTTAAACAAAGAATGAGAACTCTGCATTCCAGTTCTAGGTCTGACCTGAATTTATTTTATTGTAGGACAAGTAAATTTATCCCAGTGAACTAGAAATCTTCATCTGTAAAATAAGGGGATAAGACATCTTATGTTTCTATGCTTATACTTAAAGCTCAGCCCTTCATTGAACAATAGGGTATAAGGAGTTATGATCAAGCCTTAACTTATCCACTACTGTACTTAAAGTTTATATTCACAGAGAGAAATAAAAAATCAAAGAATCTAGTCTAAGGATCTTTTTATATATCACACTTCTTGAGAAATACCTAAATGATTATTTTTGCCTTTTCGTATCACTTTTTTTTTTTTTTTTTTTTTTTTTTTGCGGTATGCAGGCCTCTCACTGTTGTGGCCTCTCCCGTTGCGGAGCACAGGTTCTGAACGCGCAGGCTCAGCGGCCATGGCTCACGGGCCCAGCTGCTCCGCGGCATGTGGAGTCTTCCCAGACCGGGGCACTAACCCATGTCCCCTGCATCGGCAGGCGGACTCTCAACCACTGTGCCACCAGGGAAGCCCTGTATCACTTTTGCTTTCCTGATCCAAGTGGATCTGATGGCTACGATCAGTTGTTGGATTCCTTATTCTTAAAGAAAATAAGGTCAAAGGAAAGAATAGTCTCGATTCTAGAAACTCTTCTCACTCACTCTCTCCTTGGGATTGTTTTTTTAATACATTGCCTCATCTGCTCTGTTACCTACCTGAGTTTTTGAATAAAATTTTAAAATTAATTATAAGCATTTTTCATGCATATATACTCTTTACAGAATATTGGAACATATATGACTATGAGTACAGAGAATATAACTAAATATGACGATAGTCATTGTCCATTTGGAAAAATTGTAACCTATGCTAATGTCATTTATTCCTTCTTTGGAGATGAAGAGTAATTCAGCTGATCTAATAGTCTTGTGAAATAGGTAAGAAATGTTTCCTACTGCCTGCACACATATGAAAATAAAAATAACAAAAAAGTAAATAAATTACCTAAGATATCTAAATGAGTAAATGGAAAGCTAGGAAATAAACATTATAGCTGGAATTAAGATAAAAACACTAAGACAGTATATTAAATTACAGCTTAACTAGTTTTAAATCATTGAAAGCTTGAATTCATTATGCATTGTGCAGTATATAAAGTGATTCATATAAATACATCAAGAAAATTTATGTCCTATCTTTTAAAATTAATCCAGGCCACCATTAAGTTTGGTTAGTAATGAATTTTGAAAAGAGAGAGTTTAGAGCAGACACCTCTTATTGTTAAGTTTTTCTTTTAAGCAGAGTGAACCAGAAACATCGTGGTCCAGTGTGCCCACAGCAAATATTTACCATTTTAACAAAGTCATGTAGCTTTTTCTAAATTCCTGTCAGAGAAACCATATTCACTGCACTGCAAAATTTTCTTTTATCCAGTTTCATGCTCTAGGAATGACAACTGTTATGGTTGGAAAGTTTGTATCTCTTCAAAATTCATGTTTTGAAAAATTTTAATCCCCAATACTATGATGTCGGGAGGTGGGGCCTTTGGGAGGTAATTAGGTCATGAGGGTGGAGCCCTCATGAAGGGAATTAGTGCTCTTACAAGAAGAGACAGTAGAGAGCTTTCTCCTCTCTGTCTCTCTCTGGCATGTGAGGACACAATGAGAAGCCAGTCATTTGCAAACCAGGAAGAGTACTCTTACATGATGCTGGATTGAGCACCTTGATCTTGGACTTTCCAGTCTCCAGAACTTTGAGAAATAAATGTTTGTTGTTTTCAGACTCACAGACATAGAAAACAAACTTATGATTATGAAAGGGGAAAGGAGGGGGGAAGGGGAAGGGATAAATTAGAATTTGGGAGTAATACACACACACTACTGTATATAAAATAGATAAACAACAAGGACCTGCTGTATAACACAGGGAACTATACTCAGTATTTTGTAATAGCCTATATGGGAAAAGAATCAGAAAAATATAACAATCACTTTGCTGTATACCTGAAACTAACACAACATTGTAAATTATAAATACTTCAACCAAAAAAAAATTTAAATGTTTGTTGTTTAAGGCACCCTATCTTTGGTATCCTGTTATAGCACCCTGAACTGACTAGGACAACAACTTATCAAAATTATTCTATAATTATAGAATTTGCTGACAGCACCTCATTGTACCAAAATCTATTGTCTGTGCTCAGTTACTAAGTTTTAGAAATGCATCAATGTATTCAATCAAATTCATCAAATGTATTCAATCCTACAACTACTTACACCTGGAAGTAGCCTTGAAGTAGCTTGGTTCTCTTGATCTTCAGTCATGTATTCATTTTGACATTATCCAAAGCTTTTCCCAACTGGTATATCTTTATCTATTCCTGCATCAACCACTTTATAGACAATGATCTTGCCTAGCCTGTGAACAGTGCCTTTTATTACCTTACAATAAGTGGATTTGCTCACTTTTCATTTTGTGGTGGTCAGGCCAGGTAGACCATGATGCAGTGGAGACCTCAGGCCAACAGGAGCCAATGAACACACAGTACAAGGACACCTGAATAATTGGGCAACCACAAAACAGTAAAAAATGATTATTTCAGGGAAACAGTCTAGTTGAACTGTTAAGCTTGACTTTACTGTAGTAGAATCATTTGAAAGGTAATTGTGGTTCCAGGTACTCCCTTTGATATATATTTTCAGAATTCAGCCATTTGTAATTTTTGCTTTAAAATTTTATAGTCTTTTCAAATTAGGTTAGGTAACTATCTTAATTTACTTTTAGATTGAATTGTTAAGGTGAATAATTTTATTTTGATTTGAATGTGCCCAAAAAGCATATTTTTGGTGTGAAATATCAAAGTACGTTTTTCTTCCTTACATGAAAATAGCTTGCAGATTTGGTTGACATTTGATATAAAGTGATTTCTATAGTTTGAGGCACAAGTGAACTTTAATTTTAACCTTGTAATGATTATACATGTTTATGGAAAATGAGTTGAAATGTAGAACTGCAATCATTGTCTGCATTTCCAGGCTTTGCCAGGCCTAAATGCCTTTTTATTGAGAGAATTTTCCATGCCTTTAGGTTACTAAGCATCAAAATAATGTAAGCTGGTACATTTTTATTTGGTTGACTCTGTAGCCAAGAAGGCAGTGACTAGGGGCTTTTTTCACCATATCATATTTTTCGTGGGCTTTGCCTATGGCTTTTGGAATACAATGGTGGCATATCAGGAAAAGGGGAATAAACCATTCCAAAAAATGGCCTGGCTTAGGGCTCATGCTCAGAAGGGAGGTCAGCAAGCAAAGTTAAAGTAATTGAGAACACAGTGTTCATAATTAAAAGGCCCTGCCTGGTGGTTGGGTGCCTAGCAGCAAATGAAACCCTTATAGTTAGGCTGGTGGTACTCTCTTGAGTCCAAGGGGAACTCAAACGGTTTTAAATAAAACTGGGACAGGACCTAACTCCGAAAGGAGAGGGAGCTGGCTAGAGCCAGGCAAGCTTGCAGGATCCTGGCCAAACTGGCTAGAGTTTAGGATACTGGTCCTAGAGATATTTGGAACACAAAGTAGGAAGAGTGGTAAAACCCAAGTATACAGAATTTGCACAGGTGGAGGAGACACAAACAAAGGCTGAGGTTTAGTGATTCAGTTATGGGGATTCCAGCTAACTCTAGACCCCACTGATTACTTCGGAGATGGTCTCTCAGTGTGATGCTCATTGGCTTAAGGGCCAACGAGGCTGGAGCCTATGGTTGAGGATCCTCAGTGACTAGTGATGAATAAGCAGAAATAGAATCCCATGAGGAATCTAGAACAAATATTTTCCCCTCAGTCAATGGACTGGTTTTACAGTTTTCCTTTTCATTGGTCGGATTAATTGGCTCAGTTAATCTTATACTTCAGGATTATATGGACGTAATCGAAATACATGGTATTTTCTTCTTCTACATGACCTTGAGCCCTTACAAGCTGAATTCGGAACCATTTTTCATCTGATGTACTTAGAGCTATACAGTAGAGTCTGTTTGATATTACGCAAATTTTTAAATATTGGGGTCATGGCCAAACTAATTTCAAGTAAAATTTTTGGAATTTTTAATTAAAGTATAAAGTACCACCAGGAAAGGTAGCACATTATCAGTGTGCAACTTATCAATGTTGACAAACTGGACATGCCCAGATCAAGGAAGAGACTATTACCAGCACCCCAGAAGCCTCTTTAGTTCCTTCTACTTACCAACTCCCAAAGAATAACAGCTCTCTTGGTAATAGATAAGTTCTGTGTGTTTCTCTACTTTATGTGAAATGAATCATATAATATGTATTCTTTCATGTCTGGTTTGTTTGGCTCAGTATTATGCTTGTGAGATTCCTCAATGTTGCTGTTAGTCATAGATCATTTATTATCTTGGCTAATGCTGTATTCCATTGTATAAACATATCATAATTCCTTTTAGCGCTTCTATCGGTGAACATTTAGGTAGCGTCTTCTGTTGGTGCTGTTATGTATAGTGTTGTTATGTATAGTGTTGCTATGAATATTCTAGTAATGTCTTTTGGTAAACATATGCACACATTTCTGTGGCTATTACAGAGTGGAATTGGTGCGTCACGTATCAGTGAAACTTAATGTTTTCTAAAGTTTGTAATTTTATTAATTAACCAGTCCCAAAGATTTTCTATCACCATACGTATATCACAGATCTGTCCTTTCCTTGCTTTACCTGGCCTACTATTCTATTGGCCTATTTTTGGCCAAAGTTTTAATACATGGAGGCTTAATTATGTGCTTCTTTCCTCTGTTATACATTTACAATTTCCCAAATATTCACTCTGAAGTATAAGTGCTGTAATTTTATGAAGAGATAAAGAATAAGCAGCCCTTTTGTAGTTTAAAAATTTATAAATAAGTATATTTTAGTTTTCAGATTTTATCCACAAGTGATACAGAAGAAATATTGACATAATATAAGTTGTTCTCCTTTTTAAAAGTTGCCCGTGCTAAAATCTGACATTTCAGAACAAGTAAATACATAGGTATTTATTCATATTAAAACACTACCTTGCTTTACAAAGGGATCAACTCCAATCTTTTAAAACTTTATTCTAAAAACAAACTTTATTTTTAGGGCAATTTTAGATTGACAGAAAAATTGAGAGGATAGTACAGAGAGTTCTCATATATCCTCCACAGAGTTTCTCCTATTATTAATATTTTACAAGTATGGTACACTTGTCACAATTAATGAACTGATACTGAAACATCATTATTAACTAAAGTCTGTAGTTTATTCAGATTCCTATAGATTTTAAGTAAGGCCCCACCTCTCCCCGTCCACCCCCCAATTCCATCCAGGATACTACATTCCATTTAGTTATCATGTCTCCTTAGGCTCCTCTTGGATGTGACAGTTTTTAAGATTTTCCTTGTGCTTCATGACCTTGAGAGTTTTGAGGAGTAATGGTCAGGTATTTTGTAGAATGTACCTCAATTGGGATTTTCCTGATGTTTTCCTCTTTTTTTAGTTAAAAAAATTAATTGTGGTAAAAAAACATATAACGTAAAACTATGTTAACCTTTTTTCCCAATTTGAACACATCCATCATGTCACATAGTTACTAATTTTTTTTTTTGGTGAGAACATTTAAGTGCACAACACTGTATTATAAACTATAATTACTATGCTGTAACTGGATCCTCAGAACTTATTCATCTTGTAACTGAAAGTCTATACTCCTTGAGCAGCATTCCTGTTTCTTCCATCTCCTGATGCCTGGCAAGCACTGTTCTACACTCTGGTTCTATGAGTTTAACTTCTTTAGATTCCATGTATAAGTGCGATCATACAGTATTTGTCTTTCTATGCCTGGCTTAGCATAATGTCCTCCAGATTCATCTATGTTGTGACAGATGGCAAGCTTTCCTTCTTTTTATGGCTGGATAATATTCCAATTTTCTACAGACACACACATATATATGTATACATATGTGTATATATATATAGGCTATTATGAATAATGCTGCAATGAACATATGAGTGCAGATATCTCTTCAAGATAGTAATTTCATTTCCTTTGGATATATAACCAAAAGTTGGATTGCTGCATCATATGGTAGTTCTATTTTTTTTTTTTTTTTTTTGAGGAATTTTCACATGGTTTTCCATAGTGGCTGCCCAATTTACATTCCCACTAACAGTGCAAGTGTTCTCTTTTCTCCACACCTTTGCCAAAATTTGTGAGCTCTTTTCTTTTTGTTATTAACCATCTCATTGTGGTTTTGATTTGCATTTCTCTGATCATTAGTGATACTGAGCATCCTTTCATATACCTGTTGGCCATCTATATGTCTTCTTTGGAAAAAATTTCTGTTAAGGTCCTTTGCCCATTTTATAATTGGGTTATTGGGTTTTGTTTTGTTTTCTTAACATCTTTATTGGAGTATAATTGCTTTACAATGGTGTGTTAGTTTCTGCTTTATACCAAAGTGAATCAGTTATACATATACACATGTTCCCATATCTCTTCCCTCTTGCGTCTCCCTCCCTCCCACCCTCCCTATCCCACCCCTCTAGGTGGTCACAAAGCACGGAGCTGATCTCCCTGTGCTCTGTGGCTGCTTCCCACTAGCTATCTATTTTACATTTGGTAGTGTATATATGTCCATGCCACTCTTTCACTTTGTCCCAGCTTACCCTTCCCCTCGCCATTGACTATTGCATTTTATGAGTACCTTATGTTTTTTGGATATTAACCATTTACCAGATGTATCTGTTTTCTCCCATTTCATAAGTTGCCTCTTAATTTCATTGATTATTTCCTCTGTCGTACAGAAGCTTTTTAGTTTGAGTAGTCCCACCAAACCCGAAGTTTTATGGTTTCTGATCTTACATTTAAGTCTTTAATCCATTTTGAGTAAATGTTTGTGTATGGTGTAAGATAGGGGTCCAATTTCACTCTTTTGCCTAGTGTTTTTCCAAGACTGTTTATTGAAGAGACAATCCTTTCCACATTGTGTATTCTTGGCACTCTAGTCAAGATTAGTTAAGCATACATGTGTGGGTTTATTTTAGGGCTCTCTATTCTGTTCCATTGGTCTGTGTGTCTGTTTTTTATGCCAGTGCAATACTGTTTTGATTACTATAGCTTTGTAATATAATTTGAAATCAGGAAGTGTGATACCTCCAGGTTTGTTTTTCTTTCTCAAGATTGCTTTGGCTATTCAGGGTCTTTTGTGGATCCACATGAATTTTATAATTGTTTTACTTCTGTTTCTATGAAAAATGACATTTCAATTTTAATAGAGATTGCATCAAATCTGTTGATCACTTTGGGTAGTATGAATATTTAACAATATTAATTCTCTCTTCAGTCCATGAACATGGCATATATTTTCATTTATTTGTGCCTTCTTCAATTTCTTTCATCAGTGTTTTATAGTTTTTAGTATACAGCTCTTTCACTTCCTTAGTTAAATTTATTCCTAAGTATTTTATTCTGTTTTGATGGTATTGTAAATGGAATTTTTTTTTCTAATTTCTTTTTTGGATAGTTTGTTGTTCGATAAAGAAATGCAACTGATTTTTTTATATTGATTTTGTATCTTACAACTTTACTGAATTTGGTTATTCTAACAGTTTTTTGATGGAGTTTTTTGGGTCTTCTATAAATAAAATTTTGTCACCTGCAACACGGAGACAATTTTACTTCTTCCTTTCCTACTTGGATGCCTTTTATTTTTTTTTCTTCCCTGATTTTTTTTAGCCAGAACTTCTATGAGTATGTTGAATAAGAGTGGTGAGAGTGAGAACCTTTGTTTTGTTTCTAATTTTGGGGGAAAATCTTTCATCTATTCACCATTAAGTATGATGTTAGTTGTGGGCATGTCATATATGGCCTTCATTATGTCGAGGTACATTTCTTCTAAACCTTCTATACTAAGTTGTTGAGTTTTTTTTTTTTTTTAATGAAAAGATATTCAATTTTGTCAAGTGCTTTTCTAAATCTATTGAGATAATCCCATGGTTTTTATCCATCATTCTATAAATGTCGTATATCACAATGACTTGTGTATTTTGAACCATCTTTGCATCCCAGGGATAAATCTAACTCGATGATGTGTGTGTTTATTTTAATATGCTGTTGAATTCAGTTTGCTAGTATTTTGAGAATTTTTGCGTGTGTGTTCATCAAATATATTGGTTTGTGGTTTTCTTTTCTTGTAGTATTCTTGTTTGGCTTTGGTATGAGGGTAGTGCTGACCTCTTAAATGAGTTTGGAAGTGTTTCCTGCTCTTCAGTTTTTTGAAGGAGTTTGAAAAGAGTTGGCATTAATTCTTCTATAAATGTTTGGTCAAATTTACACATGAAGACATCTGGTTCTTTGTTTTTCTTTGTTGGGATTTTTTAGTACTGCTTCAATCTCCTTACTGGTTAATGTCTGTTCAGATTTTCTCTTCATGATTTAGTCTTGGTAGGTTTATTGTTTCTAGGAACTTACCCATTTATTCTGTGTTATCCAATTTGTCAATATATAATTGATAGCAGTCGCTTATGAGCCTTTGTGTTTCTGTAGTATCAGTTGTATTTCTCTTCTTTCATTTATACAATTATTTTTTTTAGCCTCCTCTCTTTTTTTCTTGGTTGATTTACCTAAAGTTTTGTCAAGTTTGTTTATGTTTTCAAAAAATCAACTCTTAGTTTTGTTGACCTTTCCTGTTTTCTCTCCAGTCTCTATTTTATTTATTTTTCCTCAAGTCTTTATCATTTTCTTCTGCTTACTTTGGGCTTAGTTTGTTCCTTTTTTTCTAGTTTCATGAAATGTAATATTAGATAGCTTAATTTGGGATCTTTCTTTTTTCTTAATGTAAGCAGTGATCACTACAGATTTTCTTTTTAGAATTGCTCCTTCTACATCTCATAAGTTTTGGTATGTTGTTTTTCATTTTTGTTTGTTGCAAGGTATTTTTTGATTTCTATTTTGATTTCTTCTTTGATGCATTGGTTATTCAGTAATGTGTTGTTTAATATCCTAATATTTGTGAATTTTCCAGTTTTCCTTCTGTTATTGATTTCTAGTTTCATACCATTGTGGTCAGGAAAAATATTTGATATGATTGTAATCTTCTTAAATTTGTTAAGACCTGTTTTGTGGCCTAAGATATAATCTATCCTGGATAATTTTCCATGTGTGCCTAAGAACAGTGTGCATTCTTCTGCTGTTGGATGGAATGTTCTATATATGTCTTTTAGATTTTTTTTTAGTCTATAGTGTTATGAAAGTTTGTTGATTTTCTCTCTGGATGATCTATCTATTGTTGAAAATGAGGTACTGAAGTACCCTACCATTATTGTATTGCTGTCAATTTCTCCCTTCTGTTTTGTGAATATTGGCTTTAAATATTTAGATGCTCCAAAATTGGGTGCATATATATTTATAATGGTTATATCCTCTTGATGAATTAATTTTTTCATTATATAGTGACATTCTCTTGTGACTGATTTTGACAGAAAATCTATTTTTTTTTTCTGTTATAAGTTTAGCTACCCCTGCTGTCTTTTGTTTACTAATTACATGGTATATCTTTTTCTACCCCTTCACTTTCAACCCATATGTGTCCTTAAATCTAAAGTGAGTCTTTGGTAGACAGCATAGAGTTGGAGTCTGTTTTTTTTTTTTTAATCTCTTCATTTGCTCTATGTCTTTTGATTGAAGAATTTAATCCACTTACATTTAAACTAATTATTTTAGTGAAGCACTTACTTTTGTCATTTTTCTAATGTTTTCCATCTGCTTTATAGTTCTTTTGTCTCTCTTTTCTTTTTTTGTTTTTTTCCTTTGTGATTTGTTGGTTTTTTTGTAGTGGTATGTTTTGATTCCTTACACTTTATCTTTTTGTATCTACTAGAGGTTTCCTCTTTGTGGTTGCCATAAGGTTTACCTAAAACTTCTCATAAGTCTATGTTAACTTGATAGCAACTTAACCTCAGTTAAATACAAAAACTCTGTACTTCTCCACATTTTATGTTATGTCTTTTTATTCTGTTTCTCCATTAACAGATTATTATAGCTACAGTAATTCTAAATGCTTTTGTCTTTTAATTTTTATACGAGTGTTGAAAGTGATTTATGCACCATAATTACAGTATTGGAGTATTCTGAGTTTGACTATATATTTACCTTTACTGGTGAGTTTTATACTTTCATATGTTTTTATGTTGTTACTTAGTGTCCTTCCATTTCAACTTGAAGAACTCTCTTTAACGTTTTTATAAAGCGTGTCTAGTGGTGATGAACACCCTCAGCTTTTTTTGAATGGGAATCCTTTATCTCTTCTTCATTTCTGGAGTACAGCTCTGCTGGGTATAATATTATTATTTTTCTCCTTTGAGCACTTTTACTATATCATCCCACTCCCTCCTGGGTTGCAGGATTTCTCATGAGAAGTATACTGATAACCTTATATGTGATGAGTCTATTCTCTTGCTACTTTCAAAATTCTCTTTGTCGAATTAATTTGTAATGTTTCTAGGGGTAATCTTTGGGTTGATCTTGTTTTGGGTCCTTTGAGATTCATGTATCTTGATGTCCATATCTCTCCCATGATTTGGGAAGTTTTCAGCTATGATTTTTAAAATTGCTTTCTACCTCTTTCTCTCTCTCTTCTTGGACTCCCATAATGCTTGATGGCAACCCATAAGTCCCATGTGTTTTCTTCACCCTTTTTAAATTCATTTTCTTTTTGTTCTTCTAACTGGCTAATTTCAAATGACTTATTTTTGAATTAGCTGATTATTTCTTCTGCATGATTGAGGCTGCTGTTGAGCCCTCTATTGAATGCTTCAGTGCTGTTATTGTATTCTTCATCTCCAGGATTTGTGCTTGGTTTTTTTTATGGTTTTTATTCCTTTATTAAATGTCTTGTTTTGTCCATACATTGTTTTCCTGATGTCATTTAGCTGTCTGTCTGTGCTCTTTTTCATCTCATTGAGCTTCTATATGATGATCATTTTGGATTCTTTGTCAGGCAATACATCAGTCTCCATTTCTCTGGGGTTGGTTATTGGAGTTTCATTAGGTTATTTTGGTGGTGTCATGTTTACCTGATTCTTTGTGATCCATGTAGCCTTGCTTTGGTGTCTGTGCATTTGAAGAAGTAAACACCTCTTCTAATTTTTACAGATTGCCTTTATCAGGCACATATCTTCTGTTGGGTCTCTGGGATGATGATATTTTCTCCAGGATCACAATCGAGTGTGGTTGGAGCTGCGTCACATGGCTGCTGCTGGGCCCAAAGTGAGTTTCATAGTTGGTAGGTCTGTTATCAGGTGTGCAGATGAGTGTGGTTCTCTTTGGGTCTCTAGGATGGCTCCTGACAGATCACTGACAGGTCTTAGGGTAGGAAGGATTGAGCTCTGACTACAGTTGAGAGGGGCTAGAAGGAAGTCACAGGGCTGCTTCATGGTCCGTGGCTTGCACCAAGGTCTGCAGTATGCCTCTGGGGGTATGGAAAGGCATGCCTCCTACTAGGTTTTTGGTTGGGCATGACTTCCCCAGGAATATGGCCAAGTGAGACTGGGACCAGGTTACAGTGCTGCTTCAGAACCTGCAATTGGGTTGATGTTGGCAGCCCTGCCTCCAGGGGGGCATAGTCAGGTATGACTGCCAGTAGGTCCCTGTGTGGTCAGGAGGGCTCCCAGACTTAGCTGTGAGGGGTTGGAGCTCAGTTACAGGGCTGCTTCAAGATCCACAGTTGGACCATGGTCAATGGGCCTACGTCAGGGGACACAGATGAGCCTTGGTGAGTTCCTGGGAGGGAAGGAGTGTTTCTGGCTCATGGCTGAGAGAGGTTGAAACTGAGTTACAGGGACATTTCAGGGTCTACAGGACTGAGGTTGGAGGGCCTGCTTTGGGACATGGATGGGCAGGACTGGTGGCTAAGAGGACTTGGAGCAGGTTTACAAGACCCTTCAGGGTCCACAGCCAGAACCAAGGTCAATGGGCCTGTTACCCAAGCCATGGGCAGGCATGACTTTTAAATTTCTTGGTAGATGGTGCTGGTGGCAGGACCATGGCCAAACGAGGCTGTAGTCAAGTCCACACGGGGACAGGGTTGTTTATAGGGCTGTAGCTGAGATTAGAGTCAACAAATCTGCTACCTGGGCTCAGACCTACCTCTTCAAACAACCCTTCTTTGTCTTGAGTTCCATCATTGTTTCGGAATCTTCTACCTGAATCCCAAAACTCCCCCAAAGGCAATTTTGTCCATGGATGGCTGTCGAATTATTGTTGGTGAGGGGGAATATGAGCAGGGGACCTCATATTTCACCATCTTGATGATGTCCTCTCCCATTTTAACCATTTTTGAGTGTATAGTTCAGTAATTAGCTATATTCACATTGTTGTGTAACAGATGGCTGGAACTTCTTGATCTTGCAAAACTGAAACTGTATACCCATTGAACAACAACTTCCCAATTCCACTGTCCCAAGATTCTTTTAATTACTGTTTCCCAGTAGACTTAAAATATAACTCTGATTTTGTATGAGACAGGAAAGAATATTTATTGAAAGCCTACCATGTGCCAGGCATTTTGTCAGCTATTTGCAAATATGTTTTCTTATTTAGTTCTTACAACAGTAGAGTGGAGCTGTACTTACTGTCCCTATTTTTCAGATTTGGGAACCTTGGCTTTGTTGAGTAAACGGCTAAGGGTTCCATAGCAACTGATGAAGCTAATATTGATACTAAACTGCACCTGTGGGAATGCAAAGTCAACGCTCTTTCTTGCATAATATTTTATCAACAGCTTCCTAAGATTCTGCTTATTACATATCATAATTGGGCAAATGGATAAGTATCTGCCTAGAGGAGAGTTTTTTATAAATGAAGTTATGTCTCTAAATCAGTGGAGGGATTAAAATCTTTGAGGAACTGAAGAGAGAATCTGAATACTTGAATACATATTTTATTAATTCAGTAGACTCTGTAGAGGTTGTATTTTAAATGTTCAGCAGTTTAGAGCTGGAAAACCCTCTGCCTCAGGGTCTGCTGCACTCTGGACCATTTCACATTCCATTCCCGTGACTGACTGATGTGCATGACTATGACAAACGCTTGGCAACCTCACTGGGCGGGGCCTGTAAGTGTGAGGACTCAGACTGTCATTAAACTGGGGCCTGGTGCCAAGGACTGAGTGCATGCTGGAGACCCTGCTCCAAGTTCCACCACCCTATTGGCCAAGGCACAAGTGCAAACTGTGCTTGTGAATTTTTCATAAATTACTTTTTAATGGAACATTTTAAATCAGACAAAGAAAATGCTTTCCCTCCGGAATGGAATCCCACCCTACTGCAGTCTGAGTCTGACCTGATAAATAATCGGGCAGACTACTGAGGGAGATTACAAACAATATCTCTCAAAGGGTTTTCAAAAGAGGATAATCATCTGTCCATGATGAGCACAAGGTAGAGTTGTGTCTATGAATCTGAAAAGGCCGCTGTGTTGTAAATGAAACATTTCACTAATAGGAAGGAGAAATTGGCTTCGGTTCTCAGCTTTCCAGCAACTCTCCTTGTGACCTTAAACAAGTAGCTTGAATTCTGTCACCTAGGGTGACATCTCCAGAAAGGGGGTCCTCACCTTTAGATCCTTCTGGCACCTGGATATCCAGGAATCAACACTAACTAAATTAGGATGAGGTTGGACTAAAATGTGTTCAGTGGAAAGCTAGAGCCATGGGAGCTAAGTAACTATTCTAAGGTGTTTTGTAATAAGTTGAGTAAAGTGAGTAGAACAAAATGAAACATTTTTTTAAATGCTAAGATTTCTCAGAGACTTTAATGTGCGAAAGAGCAGAGTGATTTTTCAGGAATTAACTCGCGTTAAGTGTTTCCCAAACACACTTGACCATGAAACCCATTTTATGCAACATATCATAGATTTAGTGTTCCACGAAATATTTTATGATAATCACAGATTTCAAGCACAGTATTATAGCATCTAGCTTTGAAAATTCAGTGCGTCTATGTTTTATAAATAGTCCTACTTATTTTAATCTATCAAGGAATGTAGGAACATTAACTTGTTCATTAATTCATTCAATAAGATTTTAGCATCTTTTATGTGCTAGGATAGTGCTAAGTGTTGCAAATAAGTCAGTGAATAAGTATGTCAGTAACACAATTTCTCCCCTCATTAAGCTTATTTTAGTGCCAGGCAGAGAGAATAAACAAGTCAACATATAAATAACATATAACATATAAATAACATAAATATAACATATAAATAACATAACTGTGTGCTATGTAGAAAATAAAGATAGAATACTGGATTAACTTTAGAGATTTGCTATAAATAAGTCTAATAATAGAATTTAGCAGAAGTGAAACTATGTGATTTCTGAAGCTAGGTCATAAAAGACCATACTGCTTTCTTTGATTCTCTTGGAATGGCCACTCCCTGGTTGCTTTCTCATAGGATGTTTCCTCTGGCAACCCCTGCTCTGGAAATCCGAAATCACAAGAAGTCAAATGTAGGTGCTCTGATTAACAGTCCCAGTTGCCTAAGTCCTTTGAACCATTTCAGCCCAAATGCCCAAGATGTCAGTGAAAATGCTTCCATATAACTTTAGTGCTCAGGTATGCAAGTTACTCCTGGCCATTTGGGTCTTCCTAACTGAGGCTCCAGGAAAAGAAATAAGATATCCCTACTGTACTCTGTCAATTCCTGACCTACAGAATCCTTGAGCATGATATGTTTTTCATTCTATGCTATGAGGGTAGTTTATTTAAGAGCAGTAGAATATGTAACAAGGGTCATATCTCTATTCCTTAAGGTCACATCTCGGAGAATGGCCATGATTTGCTTCAAAAACCTCATATGTCACTTCTTATTTCAGAGTTTAGGTGGCAAATTTGAGGTTAGATAGCATCTAAGAAATGCTTAGTCGTCTTATGCCATGGTGAGGGTAACTCAAAAGCTGTGCCTTGCTTTTGTGTCAACTGTCAGTGGCTTGTGGAACCCCAAACTTGATTCATTCAGTGCCATGAAAGTGAATCTGTCTTTAAGGACTTCTTCATAATAAACATCATAAGAGACTGATATATTAAATAGGTTGCCTACTTATTAACTCATAGTGATTTACAGCAAAGTATGAACTTAGATACTCATGTTGGCTGTTCTGTCATCTCTGTTCAGAAATCTCTATTCAGGAAGTCATATTTTTGAGACATCATGAAATTGGAACAAGACTTGTTTGATTGATTTAAATGGCTAGTAAAATTAAGCTGTGATAACCTATCCATTCCCATAAGAGGCATGAATATCTTACAGTACAAAACATTGAATTTAATTAACTGGCTACTTCTTCTCTGCATAGTACTAGGGAATCACTATAAATTTTGGTTCACTGAAGATATTTTTTCTGTTCTATGCTGATCCTCCAATTTTGAGGTATACATACATTCTTAAAAATATCCCAGTGCCATTAGTCGTATTAGCCTAAGATCTTTCTTTACACCTGAAAGCCATTCTATCTCTTTAAGATGATTTTGAATATATCTCATCTCCTAGTTCATACAATTGATTCAATTATTCAAATTCCCAGTACTCTGGGAGCCAATTAAATCTTTATTGGGAAGGGTGGTATATTTGTAATTAAATGGGATTTTGAGAAGGTGCTTTTCCTAAAAATCCTAGGAAGCCAATACGTAGGACAGAGTTTTCCAAATAAATCTATAAAATATTATTTTATATTTTCTTTTAAATGGACATTAAAAAGTAGAGTCAATTCACAGAACATGAATGTGATCTTTGATAACATTGGTCTTTATAATATAACATTCTTTATTTGAATGAAGACTTTGGAACTTATCCTTAATGGCTTTGGTGGCAACTTATAGCACCCACATTTCCATTCCCACTAACCCCTATAACCAGTCCAATAAACTTTTAAAAACTTAAGTTAAAAACTTAAGTTCTTTCTCAAGCAGAGGAAATTTCCCTGCTACTAAAATGAAAATCACCATAGCTATGCAATTATTTCATGAATGAATTCTTTAGTCTCTCAGTACTGTGTAGTTCTGTGTAGTTGTTACAGTCATTAGTAAGAAAGTATATGCTCTCCAAAGGACTTCAGATTCAACAGCCTGCAATCATGACTATGTACATATTTATTTGTAAGCAGAGTGTTCATCTTTGATTATCATAAAAGACCTAATGTCCCCTTTGGCTGACATCCTAAAAGAAGAAAAGAATAAATAATAATTAAGGAGAAATAAGTAGACATTTATGCAGTCTATACATCTCACATAATCATAAAAACTGTAAGGAGACAAAGCCAGCAGATCATTCTGTCCATCATTCCAAATATATTGGATTATTCTTTATTCAGTGTGCTTGATTTTGCAGTAATTATCCTTCTATTGCTTCATTTAGGGGCTCATTCCATAGTATAAAAAACTTTTTAATTAGGAAAAAGTAGACTTACTTTTTATCATGAACTTTATTGTGCTTGAAATATGGTATGTTGAATACAAAGAGATTGATATAACTGCACAAAATCCAGGTAGATTTTAGGAAATACAGAAAAATAGGTTTTTAAGAATTCCATTCATATCAAACTTTCTTTGTTGTTTTGGTATTTGATGAGGTTGGAATGATTATAAGTCAAATTATCTGTACACTGAATTTCTTTCAGTCACTCATTTTCCAAAGTTCTATTGATTTCATGTTGAATGAGAGCTGGAGAGTTAACTTGTCTCTGGTTCCAGAGTTGAGGTGTTTTCCAGGGAAGACTGGCTATTTGGCATGTTTATCCAGATTGAATCAATAGGGAATAACAGGAGAAAAGAAAATTGTAGTGTTAAAAGAAAATAGATATTAGAGCTGGAGAAGCATGATGGATGTCAGGCACAGAGTGTGAGGAAGCACAATCTGCTGGAAGACGATACTTGAGGTCTGAATACAGGGGAATCCAGGAGCAGATTTGGATTCCAAATTCAATTAGCCATTAGAGGTTAGAATGAAGACTGTAAACATTAGGAGGGTGTAAGTGGCTTGTTTTTATGCTGTGCTGCCTGTGTGGTGCCGGGGTGAGTTTATAAACTTAGAGGAACTTGTAGGGTCAGACAGCCTTAAGACAAAGCTGAAAAATACCTTAATTCCCAAAGCATTTCATTGTGAAATTGGCCCAGGTATTTATAATATTACTTTACACTTCAAGAATGACTAAAAAGGGGTTCTAATAGATAGAAAAAATGCAGGACCATATTTTGGGTAAAGTCCCTGGCTCCATTTTTTTCCTAAGCTGGCATACTGTGTACATTTCCCCCTCTTTCAAATGGCTTTAATGATGCAACCCACTCTCTTTCCTTCGTGGCTACTCTATTATTTTGGACCAGGTACTGGGCAAGCAATGGATAAAAGAAGATATGCTTTCTGTCCCTATGAAGTATAAAATTCTAGTAAGAGAGATAGGCATTAAATCTGGGGATTGTGTAACAAGTGTAACATTTAGTAGTTCTGGGGGTAGGTACATGGGTGCTTGTATTTTTGAATGCATAATAATGAGTTAACATTTGTAGAGTACCTGTTCTGTGCTAGATACTGTGTTAAATGTTTTACATGTGTTAACCAATTTGATCCTCACAATATTTTATGATCCTATGAGATAGGTAGTTATTATGTTCATTTCCAGGTGAAGATATTCAGACTTAAAAAGATTAAATAGTTGTCCCAGGTGTACGTGACTTGGAACAAAGGCAGGCCTTAAATTTATAGTTGGGAGAAGAACATCTCTCCCTTCTCTCTACCCGCTTTGCCCCCACTGCTTTCCAAGGACAAACTAATCCGAATTGGAACAAAGTTTAAGTTATAGCTGGTTAGTACCTTGGATAGCTCCCAGGGCACAGTTCCCAGATGAAGTTCAAGGCCTCATTGGGTCTTTTATTCTCAGAGCTTCCCAGCTATCTGGTGGAGTTTGCCTTCTACCTGTCCCCCTTTGATGAGTTTCTGAATATTAAAGAGGCTCAGCTAACTTCATTTAGTAACTCATTCATCAGCACTTATTTAAGAAAATGCTATAATGGAAGGGTGCAAGGGGTATATATCGAGGCAAATATGCCAGTATAATGTCTGTGATGAGGGTGATTTCTCCTCATTTTCCTCCAATACCCCTCGCCCTCCAGTACACACATCACCCATTAGAAGAGAAAGGCAGAGCGCTTTAGCTAGTAAGGTATTATACAGAGATTCAATGACCCCAGGAGCTCTGGCAGACTTGTAATAACACATTTTGAACAGTTAACCAGGAGTTTAACCAACAAGGATTAAAAGTAGAAATTTAAAGTAATTTAACAACATGGGATATAATTGGTTTCTTTTGTGCTTTGCTCAGTTCAGCCAAAGATATCACACAATCATACATTAGCTCTAAAATACATTTTGCTTTTCTTCACAGAACTTCAGTGAGCAATCTAGCCATATATATATAGTCTATTTATAAACACACCTGATTCTAACCTTCTGATTATGTATAGAAGAAAACATCATTTCCTTGCTTTATCCATGAGCAGGAATAATGAGAGAAAAATGCCTGATTCATCTTTTTTATTTTTCTGGGGAAAAAAAAAATGCTGCCACTTTTTCTTTTCGTATGCACATAGTAGTTGTTCTGCCTCAAAATTTCCCAGTAACTGATTAGGTTTCTGTATATTTGTTCTTTCCAAAACCCAAAAGAAGAAAGGATTACCAAAGAATATAACAAATTAAAAATAACGTGTGGGCTTCAGACTCTCCCTTCTTTGATGTCACTGTTAAACCAGATGTGTGCTATGCATCAGAAGTTTTATTCTGTTCTATAATCCTATTGGCACACTCTTGTATCTGTTCCTTATCATATTCTGGAAGGAATTCCATGAAGCAACTTCGAAACAGTGGGAAAAACAACAAAAACAGATCAAGAATCTCATGAAACAGCATTTCAAAGAAAAAATAATAAAATCCCCCATATTTTGAGTAGTCTAAAGTATCTTGATTTTAGTTTGGAATCTTTGCTACAATTGGGCAATAGTACTAATAAAACCAGTCTGCTCTACTTCATTTGTTCCTTGCAAGAGAGAGGAAATTATTGGCCTAATTTACATATGTGTTAACTGATGCTTACAGAATATAAATTCATTAAAAGCAGGTGAGGTTAAGTATTCTGACTTCCTTTCTGAGCTATTTCTACTTCACTAATATGCTTTATCTATAATAAAGCTAAATTATGTTTTAACATGAAGTAGGATATCATGAATTAAATGATGAGGCAAAAACAATAACCAAACCAAAAATAAGCATTAAATATTCAAGTGTCTATGGTTGATTGAATTATATGATCCTAAAAATGTTCAGAGCTTAATATCATATGCCACCTACTGTAAAACTAAATCTTAAAATTTAGCCCAATGTAGAGAAATAGCCTTATTGAATTATAGAAAAAAGAAAAACATGTTACATTTATATTAACATGAGCTACATTAAAAACATATTATTGATTAAAAGATACATTTCCATCGTAAACACTGAGAATTTATAGTCAATTGTTATTAAATAAATGGACATTTCTAATATCCCTGAGTCCCTTCTTTTAAAAAGGTTAAACAGAGTCTTTAGAGTGTCTTTTACCATTACTAATTTGTTTTAACATAACTATCCACATAAATAGTGCAAAAGTGTTCATATCTGTGAGATCATAAAGCCTAACTTAGGATATGAAAGTTGGAGAAGTTCCCAAGATCGAGAGCAGAATGCCCTGAGTTCACCTCCTCTCAATAAAATTACAACTATTTATAGAACAACTATTTTTTTAACATCTTTATTGGGGTTTAATTGCTTTACAATGGTGTGTTAGTTTCTGCTTTATAACAAAGTGAGTCAGTTATACATATACATATGTCCCCATATCTCTTCCCTCTTGCGTCTCCCTCCCTCCCACCCTCCCTATCCCACCCCTCCAGGTGGTCACAAAGCACCGACCTGATCTCCCTGTGCTATGCGGCTGCTTCCCACTAGCTATCTACCTTACGTTTGGTACTGTATATATGTCCATGCCTCTCTCTCGCTTTGTCACAGCTCACCCTTCCCCCTCCCCATATCCTCAAGTCCGTTCTCTAGTAGGTCTGTGTCTTTATTCCTGTCTTACCCCTAGGTTCTTCATGACATTTTTTTTTCTTAAATTCCATATATATGTGTTAGCATACGGTATTTGTCTTTCTCTTTCTGACTTACTTCACTCTGTATGAAAGACTCTAGGTCTATCCACCTCATTACAAATAGCTCAATTTCATTTCTTTTTATGGCTGAGTAATATTCCATTGTATATATGTGCCACATCTTTATCCATTCATCCGATGATGGGCACTTAGGTTGTTTCCATCTCTGGGCTATTGTAAATAGAGCTTCAATGAACATTTTGGTACATGACTCTTTTTGAATTATGGTTTTCTCAGGGTATATGCCCAGTAGTGGGATTGCTGGGTCATATGGTAGTTCTATTTGTAGTTCTTTAAGGAACCTCCATACTGTTCTCCACAGTGGCTGTATCAATTTACATTCCCACCAACAGTGCAAGAGGGTTCCCTTTTCTCCACACCTTCTCCAGCATTTGTTGTTTCTAGATTTTTTGTTGATGGCCATTCTGACTGGTGTGAGATGATATCTCATTGTAGTTTTGATTTGCATTTCTCTAATGATTAATGATGTTGAGCATTCTTTCATGTGTTTGTTGGCAGTCTGTATATCTTCTTTGGAGAAATGTCTATTTAGGTCTTCTGCCCATTTTTGGATTGGGTTGTTTGTTTTTTAGTTATTGAGCTGCACGAACTGCTTGTAAATTTTAGAGATTAATCCTTTGTCAGTTGCTTCATTTGCAAATATTTTCTCCCATTCTGAGGGTTGTCTTTTGGTCTTGTTTATGGTTTTCTTTGCTGTGCAAAAGCTTTGAAGTTTCATTAGGTCCCATTTGTTTATTTTTGTTTTTATTTCCATTTCTCTAGGAGGTGGATCAAAAAGGATCTTGCTGTGATTTATGTCATAGAGTGTTCTGCCTATGTTTTCCTCTAAAAGTTTGATAGTTTCTGGCCTTACATTTAGATCTTTAATCCATTTTGAGCTTATTTTTGTGTATGGTGTTAGGGAGTGATCTAATCTCATACTTTTACATGTACCTGTCCAGTTTTCCCAGCAGCACTTATTGAAGAGGCTGTCCTTTCTCCACTGTGCATTCCTGCCACCTTTATCAAAGATAAGGTGTCCATATGTGCATGGGTTTATCTCTGGGCTTTCTATCCTGTTCCATTGATCTATCTTTCTGTTTTTGTGCCAGTACCATACTGTCTTGATTACTGTAGCTTTGTAGTATAGTATAGAACAACTATTGATGAAAAAGACCAAAACCTACTGTAAAAGCTCTTCTACAGCTAAAGATATAAAGAAGGAAAGAAAATGAGACAGGTAGGATGGGGAGAGTTGCAGTATAGTCAAGACCCGTACCCCTGGATTGAACCCACAAACAGGAGAATAATTATGAAGTCAGAGTTTCTCCCCAAGGAACAAGGGGTCTGAGCTCACATTGGGTTCCCCAGCCTGGGAGTCCTGCACCTAGAAGATGAACCCCCAGAACATGTGGCTTTGAAGACCAGCAGGGTTTGCTTCTGTGGGAGCCAGGGGCCTGTGGGAAATGGAGACTCCACTCTTAAAGAGCTCACACAAAATCCTACAAGATCCAAGACCCAGGGCAGAAGCAATAATTTGAAAGGATCCTGGGTCAGACATAACTCCTGATCTTGGAGATCTCCTGGAGGGGCAGGAGACAACTGGAGCTCACCCTGGGGACATAGACACTGCTGGAAGCCACTTTTGGGAGCTTGATCTACCACATGGATACTGGAGTTAGCAAGTGCTTCTTTGGAGTCCTCCCTCTAGCTTATTAACCTTGGGATGCAACCCTGCCCCCACCCACCAGCCTGCCAGAACCAGTACTGGGACACCACAGGCCAAGCAAATAACTGGGTGAGCACATAGTCCCACCCACAAGCAGACAGGCTGCATTAAAACCCTTGAGCCCACAGTTGCCCCTGGACATGGCCATACCAACCAGAAGGCCCAGGAACTGACACCACATGCCAGTGTGCAGGCACTAGACCTGGGAACCCCAGAGGCTTGCAGCCAGAGACCCTGGGACCCAGATCTATCAACCAGTGGGCAGGCACCAGCCACAGGAAAGCTGCAGCCCCACAGCCTGCTATGGCAGGACCCAGCCCACTGGCCAGCAGGCAAGAACCAGCCCTGGGACTGGCTGGGCTCCCACCCCATCCGCCAGCTGACCAACACAAGCTTTGGGATACCCTAGGCCCTGAAGCCAGAATCTAGGACATGGCTTTGCTGCCAGTGGGGGAGGACTCACCCCAGGACTTGGCTTCATCCATTTGTGGGCAGGCACCAGCCCTGGAGCTGAAAAAGTGAGGAATTAGTTTGCAGACTTTATAAGAAAATATTTTAAGGTAGAAATGTTTTTTCATAAAAAATGCATAAACGTGAAATCATATTTAATCTTGATATTTTAAAAGAAAATATGTTAAGTTTAGTTTTACAGATGGAAAAACCCAGAGTAAAATTCAGGGAATATTGATCTTCTTATAAATATATTCTCACTAAAATACTTATTATTTTTTAAAACATACTTGTAGGGTTAGAAAAAGTCAATGAAAACTATTAACAAGTTTAAATCGTTATGTTTTTTAAACACCATATTTAAATTTTTTACTGAACTGATATAAAATTACCACAGAGTTATGTCCCTCATAGCTTGATTTTTAAATTTATATTGACAGTGTTACATTGTTAAGATATTAAACATTTACATTCTTTTTATAACTGTAATTCCCATACTTGCATGTTCAAACTGTTCAGTGATTTATCCCGTCATTGTATGATGACTTTTCCCTCACATTTATTTACCTTTGACTCTTAGTTACCTTGATAATTGGATGACACTTTTAAAAAAGACACATTCTTAGATATTGAATTTTCCAAGTTACTTGGCCTTTGAGAATATTGCTCTTTTATTTTAAGAAATTGTCACAGTCACCCCCAGCTTCAGCAACCACCACCCTGATCAGTCAGCAGGAATGGGTATTGAGACAAGACCCTCCACCAGCAAAAAGACTATCACTTGCTTAGGCTCAGATGATGTTTAGCATTTTACATCAATAAAGTATTTTTAAATTAAGGTATGTATATTTTTAGACATAATTCTATTACACACATAATAGACTACATTACAGTGTAAACATAATTTTTATATGCATTGGGAAACCAGAAAATTTGTGAGACTCACTTTATTGCAGTATGCACCATTTTTAGTGGCCTGGGACCAAACCCACAATATCTTCAAGGTATGCCTGTATCTATTCATTGCTTTTATGACTAATGGTCATAGTGGTTACTTGTAATATCTTGAGTCATAATTTTTTTCACTCATAGGCATTCCTACTTGTCTTTTGGCATTGTATGTTGCTATGAAGAAATCTGGGCTAGCCTGTTTATTATTATTTTCTTTACTTAGATGAATTGCCTTTTTGTCTTGTATTCTTGGAAATGAGTAACTACTTTTGAGAAATTAATGGAATATAAGACCTAAATTATATCATTTTTATCGTATTTATTTTCAAGTTGCTTTAATATCATTTCATTTAATCTTCACAGCAAGCCTGTAAAATAGATATTATCTCCATCTTTTATAAGTAAAACTAAATTTCAAATAATGTAATAGATGTTTCCAGTTCTTGGAAGTAATATTAAACTAAAATAGACCTCCCTCACCAAAAAAACCCCCAACAAAACCTGTCTCTAAATTTAGTGCTCTTTCTATTACACAGCTCTGTAACATGATTATGAAAAAACTATCTCGGGTTCACACCTCTTCTACCTTTCATGATTTAGTCTTGGTAGGATGTGTGTTTCTAGGAATTTATTCATTTCTTCTAGATTGTCCAATTTGTTGGTGTATAAATGTTCCTAGTATTCTCATGATTTTTTGTATTTATGTGGTGGTGTTTGTAATTTCTACTCTTTCATTTACAATCTTATTTGAGTCTTTTCTCTTTTTTCTTGGTTAGTCTAGGTAAAAGTTTGTAATTTTTTTTATTTTTTCAAAGAACCACCTCAGTTTTGTTAATATCTTCCATTATTTTTCTATTCTCTGTTTTATTTATTTCTGCTCATATCTTTATTTCCTTTGTTCTGCTAACTTTGACCTATTTGTTCTTTTTCTAGTCAAATTGGGCATCCATCTGTACCCCAGCTCCCTTCTCTGTATCTGATTCAGGTTATACAGATTATGGGACTTGAGCATCCATGGATTTTGGTATCGTGGTGGATTCTGGAACCAACCCCCACTGAGGGATGGCTGCATTATAATGTCAGTGTAAATTCATGAGAGATAAAATATAAATAGCAAAATGTATTTCATTAATAATTACAATATGAATATGCATTATATGATATAGTTCTGTCAACCTTCACAGCTCATCTTTCATGAATCTTCTCTTAAAACTAAATAACAGAGGAAGGAAAAAGAAGTTGAGATAGAAGATAACACAGTCTAAATTGAGCTTAGAGGAGCAGGTGATTATTGAAGCCCAGTACCTTTTTATTCACTGCCTTAAATTGATAGGCAATTGGTAACATAGGTAAATAAAGAAAATTCAGTTTACCCATTCACAGTTCTTCTGTTATACCTTTAAAGATAATATTAATTTATGTTATTTTCCAGTGCCAGCTAAAAATTAATATGACTTCCACCCACACCCAATAAAGTAGGTGATATTCTCCCTTGCTGTCACCTTGTTGTTGTTTCTGATTTATTAGACCCAGTAAACTTTGGCACCAACTAAGGCATTACTTTAGTTGCTCCTTGCTTTCCAGTTATTTGCTACCATTTTCTAGCCATGAAATCCAAAGCCAGCCAAGCAATCTGCATCTTAACCCAGTCACTTTATTTCCTGAGCTGAATCTAGTCCCACACGTGGATGAAAACAAATCTCATTTGAATTCTCATCCAGGGGGAAATGTCTTTTTGGTGTGATCCAGAAGAGATCTAAATAGCAAAATTGTGTTATGAGTAAGGTTTGTTAATATCTAACGAGTTTGGCAGGATTTCACCTCTTAGTACCTCACCAAGGTGCTTGTGACTGTAAAGTAGAATCTTATGCAAGAGCCTCAAGTTTATTAGTCATATTTACCTACCTTATAAAAACCAAAATTATATCTCTCAGTTGTTTTCAAGACAGCTGCAGCTAACATATCTGTTCCTCTGGGTACTCTCAGACTTAGGTTATATTTTCTCAACTCTTTGGAACAGTTTAGACTCAGGCTACCACATTGCTGTACTACAGCAAACAGATTATTCAGAGCATATTATTATTATGAATCAACACAGAGAGGGAGCTTCAGATTTAGGAAATTTCCAACATCTTATAAACTGGAAAACTTTAAAACAGTGGCGTAACCATCTCTGCTTTTACTGGGAAGGAACTATGTAGAATGGAGACTTGGATTTAAGGTACTGATTATTTGTTGATCGGAAAAGTTGATTCTTAGAAGAGAACAGAATAGTCGGGATCTAAGAATATAAAAAGGGGAACCCCAACCTGCATATGGATTCAGAGACTCCAGTTTCTTTTCCCCATTAGGACACAAATATCATGTTGGTAGTTAATACATGTGTCAGGAATGTCGTATGCTTATAGTACAAAGATGACAATTTGTAAAGTAACTTATCCCACTTCACTTTTGATGTCCTTGTAGTGTTTATTTCCTTTTTCAAAAATTGAATTTGTTAGTATAGGCCAGTGGTTAGCAAACTTTTCCTGTAAAGGGCCAGGTAGTAAATATTTTAGATTTTTTGGCCATGCAACCTGTTACAAAAACTCATCTTTGCTGTGGTAGCTTAAAAGCAGCCAGAGACAATGTGTAAATGAATGGGTATGCTTGAGTTTCCCCAATTTTTATTTCCAAAACCAGGTGGTGAGTGAATGTGGCTTGCTTTTCACCCCTGGTTTAGGGTTATTTCCAGCTGAGGCAAAAGACCAGAGATCAATTCCTTAGGTTCTTAATCTTTGTTATATTTTCAAAAAAATCCTAAACTCTTAGAATTATTTTTTTTATGACTTGAATCATCTATTTAAAACATGAAACAGGTTAATTTAAAAAGAAGTTTAATTGTGAAATGCTTTTCAGGTGTCTTAAGACTCAACTCTGGTTTTGATTAATATACACGTAATTTGACAAACAGTTGATTTATTAATATGTCTATGTCCTGAGAATACTCTCCCACGAGGTATCTAAACACCTTCACGTTTTCCGTTTGTTACTACATCAAACCTGAGTTTCATATAGGAAGCTGTTTATTAAAGTCTCTACTGAACATATTTACACAGTGTTTGAATTATTCCTAAATTACAATGAGGAAAATTCGTTAACAATGGATGATTAGCGATTTTTATAGGCTAAGAGGTGAAACTTGCCAAAAGTGATTGCCTGGGCCATTCAACCTCTACTCCTAGCCCTTTCAGTGTTAGGATGTTATTATACAAAATAAACCAATTCATTTACTTTGCCCTAAAAGTGCATATTTGTTTATTTAGATATTCAAAAAGGGAAGTAGACCAATGAGCTTCCTTGATTTAGCCTGTCAGACTTCAGTATTTATTGTACTTTTAATTTCCTCTCATTTGTTTCTCTGTTACAATTATAAATGGTTCATAATCTAATACTATACTGATAATTTGTTTTTTAATTTGCCAGTTGATGACGTTATATAACAGTGTCATAGAACCTCAGAGGTAAAAAGACTTAAAAGACATCTGTTTTCTCTCTTCATTCAATAGCAGGTTGTGAATATTATCCACAGTTTTAAACAATTTTTTTCTATTGGAGACTCATGGGCATTTTGCACTCATATTATTGCCAGCAAATAATCGGCAAATAACTATTATTTGGCTAACAGATTTAGCACATATTAAATCCTATATTAAAACAATTTAAAGAGATTATTTACTAAAAGTAGGCTATCTATAACAACTGAATATTCTGCCTCGTTTCTTTTTGTGTAGTGATATGGATTATTCAGAGTGAGATGAACCCACATTCTGAGTTTATTGAATTCAAGTACAGCATAAGGATTTTTCTACTAAACTCAGAGAATATTAACTAAGAGGCAAAAAAAAAAAATAGAGCCAACATTTATTAAGCTGTGGTTTTTCTGACCTTTTCAGTGTGCTTTGCATCTTTTATTAGTAGTTTACTAGGTACTCTGATAATGAAAACAAAACAAAACAATGACCCACCAAGAGACAGAAAGTTAAGAGCGGGGGGGGGAGGGGGGGGAGAGAGAGATCATATTCTATGGGCTAAATGTTTTAAAAAAGCCAGTTTCCATTGCCCTCTTACTGATATCCAACGGTAGCCCAATAGAAGTTGTTTAATTGCAAACAATAACAGGGATTGCATTTTCTGTAGATAAAAAAAAAATAAATAAAACTGTATATTTTAAAAAATTACATTGCCCTGGCATTCTAAACAATGTCAATGCTTAAAATATTCATCACTCTCAATTTTTTGTTTGCCTAAGCTCTAAACAGGGAGGGGTTGGCAAACTATGGTCTATGGGCCACATCCAAAATGTAACATAATATAAATACATTTTTAAGTGGTTGACAAAAAATTTTTTTTCTCTTGTTATGCAACGACCTACAAATTACTTTCAGTTTTGCTTTTGGCCTGGAAAAAGCCTAAAATTTTTGCTATCTGGCTCTTTAAAGAAACAGTTTGTTAATCTTTATTTTAAACAATTGCTGAGGTTAATGTCTTATTTTTATATATGTAATATATAAAAACTTCACAGGGAGATCAGCTTGGTGCTTTGTGACCACCTAGAGGGGTGGGATAGGGAGGGTGGGAGGGAGGGAGACACAAGAGGGAAGAGATATGGGAACATATGTATATGTATAACTGATTCACTTTGTTACAAAGCAGAAACTAACACACCATTGTAAAGAAATTATACTCCAATAAAGATGTTAAAAATAAATAAATAAAAAACAACTTCAGATCTATAAGATTGAAATTATCACATTTTAATTATTTATATTTTAATAGCATTGTTACTTTGGGAAGAAATTATAAAGAAGGCCCCTAACAGCCAAGCTTGCATTACGTTCCAGAGTAAATTTATAATGGTTTGGAACCATTTGAACTACTTTTGCGTCCTGTCAGTACCTCCAGTTCTGTGGTACTACATATGCTTATGTTTAGACATTTGAAATAAACAATAATAGCATGGTAATTGTAAATACTAAGAAACAGAACTACAGTTATTTAAATTTTGACATTTTCTGTAACCACAAAAATATTTGCAAACAATTAGCCTTGAAGAGTGAAATACAAAATCTAAAATTATTCCCCAATGATTAGTGATGGACAAAATCTCTGAAGAATGTTAGCCATGCAAGAATAAAGTGTAAGGAAATTGGTATTTACAGAGAAGAAGGACACAAATATTAAAGAAAATCATTAGAAATGATAAAAGATGCTCTTACATTGCCAGAAGAAATAAAGATGACTAAGTTGAATGTAGTCATTGTTTTTACCAAAAATTGAATGTTTTTTTCTAAAAAGGTGGACCAAATAATGTCAGAGTTTGTCATCATTTAATCTTTTCCTCTGATATTTTTAGGAAGAAAAAATTTGGAAGTTTTTACAGAATGTAATCAAGATTTATGATGAATTTTTCTGGTGTAGACATTTTAGTGAAATTTTTTCAAGTGCAAAGGCATTTGAAAGCTGCCACAATCAATCCTGGTGAAATAAGGCCTTCAATAATATTGCAAATTCTGAAATTCAGTGTAAAAGGGGGTTTTCATTAACTGCTACCCAACTTATTTTAACACCTTTCTAACCTTATTTGTATATTTGGTGCTTCATAACTTAATTAAATAAACATTAATAAAGTTTTTTCAATCAGCTATGAGTGAAGATAGATTGACAAAAATCTGGCTGTATTGCCTTTTGAACATGAATATGTAAACAAAATCCATATTCATGAAGTCATTGATAATCACAATACTGTTATTATTTATTACTGTGACGGCTCAATATGTAGGTATAAGATTTTTTTCCTACTTTGTCAAAAATACATTAATTAAAAAGTATTCATCTAATCCTTTTTTTACTATAATATTTGGTTTTACTTTTTTTAATGAATGATATTATGTATATATAGAAGATGCATGCATATACGTGATATAGATAGGTAAATATAGATATACAAAGTTAAGTAAAAATAAAATTTTAAATTCTGCATTTATTTTCTTCCCACAGTTATTATTGATTTCATATTAGGATTTATTACTGAAAATAATTTTGTTGCCGAGAAGATGGAGCTCTTTAAAAATGAGATGTTTTATCTGTCAAATATACCAGCCTTGCCCCTGTGTTTGTATGTATAGCCATTATAAAAAAAGAAAAAAGTTAACTTTTCTTAGCTTATACTTCTATTTACTGTTACACCATAATTTTTAACTTTGAATTTCCTTGTCATCCTTAACTTTTCCAAGTAGTTCCTCATGTTTTCTTGGCTTACCAGATATAGGTTATTAGTTTGTTTACTTTTTTAACTGCTCATCATTTAGAATTTCAAATTTTAAAATATATTGCACAAAGCTGAAGCAGTGATTTCTCTTCTTCTGATGTTTCCTCTCACTGAAGGGAGAGCTATTAGCAAAACAATTCTGGCTTCCCTCCATCTTCAGGCCCCCTTTCCCTGGGACAGGGAGTTGAGGGCAAAAAGATGGGTGGAAGGACAAGCTGGTTGCTGAGTTTGGGAATATTAACTGGGCTTGTATAGCTCAGCCCTTTCCTCTCCCTTTATTCTGGAACCTGGACGTTGTCTCCAGGGGCAGCCTTCTCTGTACTATTATTACTATAATTCTGCCAGCACTGCCATGGTTGAGAGTAAGTTGGATTAATTCTGGTGCTTGGGATTAGGAAATCTATTTGTCCTTGGAAATAAGCCTCATTCTCCAATATCACCTTAATGATTGGCGATACTTTGGCCCCAGGTGCTTTACTCGATTTTCTTATTTCCCAGTTGGTTTACAACTTGAGTGGAGATGGCAATGCTATATACTGGGACTCCCCAGAAACCTATCAATGGCAAACAACAGTATTTTAGTTATATACTTCTGATATATCAATATGCTCTTTCTTCTTTACATAAGTAACTTCTAGCTATGTAATGTGATAAAAGTTAAGTCAAGCCATAATAAGATTAAAAATAGAAAGTATATCTTTATGGATTTTACTTGAAAATAATGTACATCAAGCTAATTTTAAACAGAGATACCCCATTTGATTTTTAACTCTCAAAATGTAATAAGTTGTTTTTAATCCTTTTTCTTAGACTTGAATTTTATTTTATTTACTTTTTCCATACAGCATGTTCTTATTACTTATCTATTTTATACATATTAGTGTATATATGTCAATCCCAATCTCCCAATTCATCACAGCACAACCACCACCCCCGCCTACCCCCTTGGTGTTATAGTTTGTTCTCTATATCTGTCTCTATTTCTGCCCTGCAAACTGGTTCATCTCTACCATTTTTCTAGATTCCACGTATATGCATTAATGTATGACATTGGTTTTTCTTTTTCTGACTTACTTCACTCTGTATGACAGTCTCTAGATCCATCCACGTCTCTACAAATGACCCCATTTCATTCCTTTTTAGGGCTGACTAATATTCCATTGTATATATGTACCACATCTTTATCCATTTGTCTGTTGATGGACATTTAGGTTGCATACATGACCTGACTATTGTAAATAGTGCTGTAGTGAACATTGGGGTGCATGTGTCTTTTTGAATTATGGTTTTCTCTCGCTATATGCCCAGTAGTGGGATTGCTGAGTCATTTGGTAATTCTATTTTTAGTTTTCTAAGGAACCTCCATACTGTTCTCCATATGTATGTATTCAATGTAAATTGAATGTATCAATTTACATTCCCACCAACAGTGCAAGAGGGTTCCCTTTTCTCCACACCCTCTCCAGCATTTGTTGTTTGTATATTTTCTGATGATGCCCATTCTAACTGGTGTGAGGTGATATCTCATTGTAGTTTTGATTTACATTTCTCTAATAATCAGTGATGTTGAGCAGCTTTTCATGTGCCTCTTGGCCATCTGTATGTCTTCTTTGGAGAAATGTATACTTAGGTCTTCTTCCCATTTTTTGATTGGGTTGTTTGTTTTTTTAATATTGAGCTGCATGGGCTGTTTATATATTTTGACAGTTAATCCTTTGTCCATTGATTCGTTTGCAAATATTTTCTCCCATTCTGAGGGTTGTCTTTCCGTCTTGTTTATGGTTTCCTTTGCTGTGCAAAAGCTTTGAAGTTTCATTAGGTCCCATTTGTTTATTTTTGTTTTTATTTCCATTACTCTGGGAGGTGGGTCAGAAAACATCTTGCTGTGATTTATGTCGAAGAGTGTTCTTCCCATGTTTTCCTCTAAGAGTTTTCTGGTATCTGGTCTTACATTTAGGTCGTTAATACATTTTGAGTTTATTTTTGTGTATGTTGTTAAGGAGTGTTCTAGTTTCATTCTTTTACACGTAGTTGTCCAGTTTTCCCAGAACCACTTATTGAACAGACTGTCTTTTCTCCATTGTATATCCTTGCTTCCTTTGTCATAGGTTTGTTGACCATAGGTGCATGGGTTTATTTCTGGGCTTTCTATCCTGTTCCATTGATCTATACTTATGTTTTTGTGCCAGTGCCATATTGTCTTGATGACTGTAGCTTTGTAGTATAACCTGAAGTCAGGGAGTCTGACTCCTCCAGCTCTGTTTTATTCTCCTGAAGATTGCTTTGGATATTTGGGGTCTTCTGTGTCTCCATGCAAATTTTAAGATTTCCCTTTCTAGGTCTGTAAAAAATGCCATTGTTAATTTGATAGGGAATGCATTGAATTTGTAGATCACTTTGGGTAGTGTAGTCTTTTTCACAATATTGATTCTTCCCATCCAAGAACATGGTATATGTCTCCATCTGTTTGTGTCATCTTTGATTTCTTTCAATCAGTGTCTTATAGTTTTCTGAGTACAGGTCTTTTGCCTCCTTAGGTAAGTTTATTTCTAGGTATTTTATTCGTTTTGTTGCAATGGTGAATGGTATTGTTTCCTTAATTTCTCTTTCTGATCTTTCACTGTTAGTGTATAGGAATGCAAGAGATTTCTGTGCATTCATTTTGTATCCTGCAACTTTACCAAATTCATTGATTAGCTTTAGTAGTTTTCTGGTAGCATCTTTAGTATTTTCTATGTATAGTAGTATCCTGTCATCTGCAAACAGTGACAATTTTACTTCTTCTTTTCCAATTTGTACTCGTTTTATTTCTTTTTCTTCTCTGATTGCAGTGGCTAGAACTTCCAAAGCTATGTTGAATAATAGTGGCGAGCGTGGACATCCTTGTCTTGTTCCTGATCTTAGAGGAAATGCTTTCAAGTTTTTCACCATTGAGAGTCAGGTTTGCTGTGGATTTGTCATATATGGCTTTTATTATGTTGAGGCAGGTTGCCTCTATGCCCACTTTCTGGAGAGTTTTTTTTTTATCATAAATTGTTGTTGAATTTTGTCGAAAGCTTTTTCTGAATTGAGATGACCATATGGTTGAGATGACCATATGGTTTTTATTCTTCAGTTTGTTAATATGGTGTATTACACTGATTGATTTGCGTATACTGAAGCATTTTTGCACCCCTGGGATAAACCCTACTTGATCATGGTGTATCGTCCTTTTAATGTGTTGTTGGATTCCATTTGCTAGTATTTTGTTGAAGACTTTTGCATCTATATTCATCAGTGATATTGGTCTGTAATTTTCTTTTTTTTTTGTAGTAACTTTGTCTGGTTTTGGTATCAGGGTGATGGTGGCCTTGTAGAATGAGTTTGGGAGTGTTCTTTGCAATTTTTTGCAAGAGTTTGAGAAGGATTGGTGTTAGTTCTGCTCTAAATGTTTGATAGAATTCACCTGTGAAGCTGTCTGGTCCTGGACTTTTGTTTTTTGGAAGATTTTTATTCACAGTTTCAACTTCATTACCTGTGATTGGTCTGTTCATATTTTCTACTTCCTGGTTCATTTTTGGAGGTTATACGTTTCTAAGAATTTGTCCGTTTCTTCCAGGTTGTCCATTTTATTGGCATAGAGTTGCTTGTAGTAATCTCTTATGATGCTTGTATTTCTGTGGTGTCCGTTGTCACTTCTCCTTTTTCATTTCTAATTTTATTGATTTGAGTCCTCTCCCTCTTTTTCTTGATGAGTCTGGCTAAAGGTTTATCAATTTTGTTTATCTTCTCAAAGAAACAGCTTTTAGTTTTGTTAATCTTTGCTATTGTTTTCTTTGTTTCTATTTCATTTATTTCTGCTCTGATCTTTTTGATTTCATTCCTTCTACTAACTTTGGGTTTTGTTTGTTCTTCTTTCTTTAGTTCCTTGGGTGTAAGGTTAGGTTGTTTATTTGAGATTTTTCTTCTTTCTTGAGGTAGAATTGTATTGCTATAAACTTCCCCCTTAGAATGGTTTTTGTTGCATCCCATAGGTTTTTTATCATCATGTTTTCATTGTCATTTGTCTCTAGGTATTTTTTGATTTCCTCTTTTATTTCTTTAGTGATCTCTCAGTTATTTAGTAATGTATTGTTTAGCCTCATGTGTTTGTGTTTCTTACATTTTCTTCCCCTGTAATTGATTTCTAATCTCAGAGCATTGTGGTCGGAAAAGATGCTTGATATGATTTCAATTTTCTTAAATTTACCGAGGTTTGATTTGTGACCCAAGATGTGATCTATCCTGGAGAATGTTCCATGTGCACTTGAGAAGAAAGTGTAATCTGCTGTTTTCGGATGGAATGTCTTTTTTCAATTAAATATACAGGGTCACTTGTATCATTTAAAGCTTATCAGTTTTCTGTCTGGATGATCTGTCCATTTGTGTAAGTGAGGTGTTAACATCCCCCACTATTTTTGTGTTACTGTCGATTTCCTCTTTTATAGCTGTTAGCATTTGCCTTATGTATTGAGGTGCTCCTGTGTTGGGCGCATATATATTTATAATTGTTATATTTTCTTCTCGGATTGATCCGTTGATCATTATGTAGTGTCCTTCCTTGTCTCTTATAATATTCTTTATATTAAAGTCTATTTTGTCTGATATGAGTATTGCTAATCCAGCTTTCTTTTGATTTCCATTTGCATGGAATATCTTTTTCCATCCCCTCACCTTCAGTCTGTATGTGTCCCTAGGTCTGAAGTGGGTCTCTTACAGACAGCATATATATGAGTCTTGTTTATTATCCATTCAGAGAGCCTGTATCGTTTGGTTGGAGTATTTAATCCATTCACATTTAAGGTAATTATTGATGCATATGTTCCTAATACCATTTTCTTAATTGTTTTGGGCTTGTTTTTGTATGTCCTTTCCTTCTCTTGTGTTTCGCACTTAGAGATGTTCCTTTAGCATTTGTTGTAGGCCTGGTTTGGTGATGTGAATTCTCTGAGCTTTTGCTTGTCTGTAAAGCTGTTGATTTCTCTTTTGAATCTGAATGAGATCCTTGATGGGTAGAGTAATCTTGGTTGTAGTTTCTTCCTTTTCATCACTTTACATATGTCTTGCCACTCTTTTCTGGCTTGTAGAGTTCCTGCTGTGAAATCAGCTGTTAACCTTATGGGAGTTCCCTTGTATGTTTTTTGTCATTTTTCCCTTGTTGCTTTTAATAATTTTTCTTTGTCTTTAAATTTTGTCAGTTCGATTACTATGTGTCTTGGCATGTTTCTCCTTGGGTTTATCGTTCCTGGTACTCTTTGCACTTCCTGGACTTGGGTGGCTATTTCCTTAACTATGTTAGGCAAGTTTTCAACTATAATCACTTCAAATATGTTCTTGGGTCCTTTCTCTCTCTCTTCTCCTCCTAGCACTCCTACAATGCAAATGTTGATGCATTTAATGTTGTCCCGGAGGTTTCTTAGACTGTCTTCATTTCTTTTCTTTCTTTTTTCTTTATTCTCATCTGCAGCAGTGAATTCCACCATTCTGTCTGCCAGGTCATTTATCCATTTTTCTTCCTCAGTTATTCTGCTCTTGATTCCTTTCAGTGTATTTTTCATTTTGGTTATTGTATTATTCATCTGTTTCTATGTTTTTTAATTCTTCTAGGTCTTTGTTAAACATTTCTTCCATCTTCACGGTCTTTGCCTCCATTCTTTTCCTGAGGTCCTGGATCACCTTCACTATCATTATTCTGAATTATTTTCTGGAAGGTTGCCTATCTCCACTTTATTTAGTTGTTTTTCTGGGGTTTTATCTTTTTCCTTCATCTGGTACATAGCACCTTTTCATCTTGTCTTTCTGTGAATGTTGTTTTTGTACCACAGGCTGCAGGATTGTAGTTCTTGCTTCTGCTGTCTGCCCTCTGGTGGATGAGGCTATCTGAGTGGCTTGTGCAAGCTTACTCATGGGAGGGACAGGTGGTGGGTACAGCTGGGTGTTGCTCTGGTGGGCAGAGCTCAATAAAACTTTAATCTGCTTGTCTGCTGATGGGTGGGGCTGAGTTTCTTCCCTGTTCATTGTTTGGCCTGAGGTGACCCAGCACTGGAGCCTACCCGGGCTCTTTGGTGGGCCTAATTGCTGACTCTGGGAGGGCTCACACCCAGGAGTACTTCCCAGAACTTCTGCTGCCATTGTCCTTGTCCCCACAATAGCCACAGCCACCTGCCGTTTCTTCAGGAGACCCTCCAACACTAGCAGGTAGGTCTGGTTCAGTCTCTTATGTGGTCACTGCTCCTTCCCCTGCGTCCCGATGATCACACTACTTTGTGTGTGTCCTCCAAGAGTGGAGTCTGTATTTCCCCCAGTCCTGTTGAAGTCCTGCAATCAAATCCCACTAGCCTTCAGTATCTGATTTTCTGTGAATTCCTACTCCCGTTGCCCTACCCCCAGGTTGGGAAGCCTGATGTGGAGCTCAGAACCTTCACTCCAGTGGGTGTACTTCTGTGGTATAATTGTTCACCAGTTTGTGAGTCACCCACCCACAGTTATTGGATTTGATTTTATTGTGATTGTGCCCCTCCTACCATCTCATTGCGGCTTCTCCTTTGTCTTTGGGTGTGGGGTATCTTTTTTGGTGAGTTCCAGTGTCTTCCTGTCGATGATTGTTCAGCAGTTAGCTGTGATTCCGGTGCTCTCGCAAGAGGGAGTGAGTGCACATCCTTCCATTCTACCATCTTTAACCTGTTTATTTTGCTTTTTTATGTATATCTTGCTAGCATAAGTATTCTAAGCAAGCACTAAAATGAGTCAAAACAAAACAAAACAGCAACACAAATGTTGTTAGTCTGGGTTTATTTGTCCTCATGAATGCTTATAACATCCAGCATCATTTCATCTCTCTAAAAACAATTGATCAGTTTTAGGTCTATAGGATAATTGAGCTAAAGCACAGAGAGTTCCCACATATCCCCCACCCCATCCTCCAATTTCTCTATTATTAACATCTTGCAATATTTGTTACAGTTGATGAGCCAGTACTGATGCATTACTATTAACTAAATTGCATAGTTTATATTAAGATTCACTCTTTGTGTTGCATAGTCTATGGGTTTTGGCAAATGTATAATGACAAGTATTCACCATTACAGTATCATACAGAATAATTTCACTGCCCTAAAGTATTTCCTGTGCTCCACCTATTCATCCCTTCTCTCTCTGTCTCTGCCTGTAACACTAATCTTTTTTTCTATCTCCATAGTTTTGCCTTTCCCAGAATGTCATATAGTTGGAATCATACAGCATGTTGCCTTTCCAGATTGGCTTTTTTCACTTACCGATATGCACTTAATGTTCCTCCATATCTTTTCATGGTTTGATAGCTCATTTCTTTTTTTATTGAATAATATTGAATTGTCTGGGCATACCACAGTTTGTTTAGTCATTCACTTATTAAAGGACGTGTTGGTTCCTTCCAAATTTTGGCAGCTATGAATAAAGGTGCTGTAAAAATTCATGTACAGATTTTTTTGTGGAAGTTTTCAGCTCCTTTGGATAAATACCAAGGAGCACAACTGACAGATCGTCTGCTAATACTATGGTTAGTTCTGTAAGGAATGGCCAGACGGTCTTCCAAAGTGGCTGTGCCATTTGCATTCCCACCAGCAATGATGAGAATTCTTATTGCTCCACATCTTCGCCAGCATTTAGTGTTGTCACTGTTTGGATTTTAGGCTTTATAACAGGTATGTAGTGGTATCACATTGTTTTAATTTGTGTTCCCCAATGATATATGATGTTGAACGTCCTTTCATATGCTTGTTTGATTTCTGTAAACTTTCTTCGGTGAGTTGCCGGTTCAGTTCTTGTATCCACTTTTCATTGGTTGTTTGCTTTCTTATTGTTGAATTTTAAATGTTCTTTGTCTGTTTTGCACACCAGTTCTTTATTAGATACCTTTTGCAAAGACATTCTCTCAGTCTGTGGCTTGCCTTTTCATTCTCTTAACAGCCTTTTGCAGAGAAGTTTTTAAATGTAATGAAGTCTAACTTTTTTCTTTTGTAGATCATGCTTTTTGGCATTTCTTCACTTTTTGAATGTTCACTACCTTTGATGACTTATTTTAAACATTTACTAAGTATTTCAGGTGGTAATGATTTTTCTTCCTTGCCTCTTATGTTACATGCTTCTGAAATTTCACTACTTCTTAGTATTTCTCTTAGGTGGAAGGAAGGCAGAAAATGATTCCATTTTGTTACCTGTAAACTAAGTTAATAAAAATGGAGTAAGAAAGTTGAAGCTGGAAAGAGGTTTTATGATATTCTGGAGCATCATCTTAGTCTTAGCCCTCGCCCTTCAATAATATAGATAATAATGGGTTGATTGAATAAGATACATACTTTATGATCCTAAGTGATACAAATCTGATTCTTGATTACAAGCATTTTCCGTCACCTCTAAGCCACCATTTCTTAATGTGTGTCCTTGAATTCTAGTCAGTTCCTATATGTACACATGAAGTGTGTTATCAGCCACATTTTCTGTTGACTCCAGCAAACGTGCTGACAAGGCTCCTGGTTGGCCTGCCAGCCTTAATGCCCCTTACCTGCACCCATCTCCTTGCATTCCCTCCCAGTTAGAGCTTGCCACAAGCTTTCTCTGGAGCACGAGTCACTTATTCAAATATGATAAAGTTATGAGACAGTGCCATAAATGATACCCTTAGAGACTTTTAAGATAGAATAATGGATTTTCAAACAAATGGACTAAACTTCAGAAAACCTTTTTCAGATTTTTGCAGAAAAAGGGAGTTTTGAGTGGAAGAGAATGCTAGTCATTCAGACACAGGAAAGGGTGACTCAACCTGAAAGAAAAAATTCACTGAGGATGAACTTTTCTGAACTGGCGCTGGGATAAACCTGCAGACCTGGGATCATTCTAGCTTATCTCCTTGAATATGGTTTAATTGATATTTGAGAGGCGGGATTTGCCTACAGCATGATTTTTTATTTTGTGAGTGATTGCTAATTTTAGATAAATAAATCATTTAACAGTATGAAGTTAATAAAGCATGTCTGAGTTGCAGCTACTGAATAAATCCTTAGAGACCCCAGAACAATTACAGAAACTGGGAAGTTTGTCTGTATAATTTTATTTCTGGATTAAATTACAAAGGTTCATATTATCCATGGCAAGGGAAGATCTGTTTTTAATAGGCTCTACTTAAACATATGGCTTGATAATAATGAAATGAATAAGTGGATAAGTCTAGGACAGTGTTTTGCACAGAGCTGTCATTCTTTAAATTGTATATGCTAAGTTTTCACAAACATAATTAGATACAAAAAACAATCTCACTAAATATTATTAAACAGTGGGAAAACATCCTGTTGGTTTTTTTTCTTTTCCTTTTTTTTTGGCGGTACGCGGGCCTCTCACCGTTGTGGCCTCTCCCGCTGTGGAGCACAGGCTCCGGACGCGCAGGCTCAGCGGCCACGGCTCACGGGACCAGCCGCTCTGTGGCATGTGGGATCTTCCCGACCGGGGCATGAACCTGCGCCCCCTGCATCAGCAGGCAGACTCCCAAAGTCAGGGAGCCTGATTCCTCCAGCTCCGGTTTTCATTCTCAAGATTGCCTTGGCTATTTGGGGTATTTTGTGTTTCCATACAAATTGTGAAATTTTTTGTTCTAGTTCTGTGAAAAATGCCAGTGGTAGTTTGATAGGGATTACATTGAATCTGTAGATTGCTTTGGGTAGTAGAGTCATTTTCACAGTGTTGATTGTTCCAATCCAAGAACATGGTATATCTCTCCATCTATTTGTATCATCTTTAATTTCTTTCATCAGTGTCTTATAATTTTCTGCATACAGGTCTTTTGTCTTCTTAGGTAGGTTTATTCCTAGATATTTTATTCTTTTTATTGCAATGGTAAATGGGATTGTTTTCTTGATTTCACTTTCAGAGTTTTCTTCATTAGTGTATAGGAATGCCAGAGATTTCTGTGCATTAATTTTGTATCCAGCTACTTTACCAAATTCATTGATCAGCTCTAGTAGTTTTCTGGTAGCATCTTTAGGATTCTCTATGTATAGTATCATGTCATCTGCAAAAGTGACAGCTATACTTCTTCTTTTCCGATTTGGATTCCTTTTATTTCCTTTTCTTCTCTGATTGCTGTGGCTAAAACTTCCAAAACTATGATGAATAAGAGTGGTGAGAGTGGGCAACCTTGTCTTGTTCCTGATCTTAGTGGAAATGGTTTCAGTTTTTCACCATTGAGGACGATGTTGGCTGTGGGTTTGTCATATATGGCCTTTATTATGTTGAGGAAAGTTCCCTCTATGCCTACTTTCTGCAGGGTTTTTATCATAAATGGTGTTGAATTTTGTCAGAAGCTTTCTCTGCATCTATTGAGATGATCATATGGTTTTTCTCCTTCAATTTGTTAATATGGTGTATCACGTTGATTGATTTGCGTATATTGAAGATTCCTTGCATTCCTTGGATAAACCCCACTTGATCATGGTGTATGATCCGTTCAATGTGCTGTTGGATTCTGTTTGCTAGTATTTTGTTGAGGATTTTTGCGTCTATGTTCATCAGTGATATTGGCCTGTAGTTTTCTCTCTTTGTGACATCCTTGTCTGGTTTTGGTATCAGGGTGATGGTGGCCTCCTAGAATGAGTTTGGGAGTGTTCCTCCCTCTGCTATATTTTGGAAGAGTTTGAGAAGGATAGGTGTTAGCTCTTCTCTAAATGTTTTATAGAATTCGCCTGTGAAGCGATCTGGTCCTGGACTTCCGTTTGTTGGAAGATTTTTAATCACAGTTTCAATTTCAGTGCTTGTGATTGGTCTGTTCATATTTTCTATTTCTTCCTGATTCAGTCTTGGCAGGTTGTGCATTTCTAAGAATTTGTCCATTTCTTCCAGATTGTCCATTTTATTGGCATAGACTTGATTGTAGTAATCTCTCATGATCTTTTGTATTTCTGCAGTGTCAGTTGTTACTTCTCCTTTTTCATTTCTAATTCTATTGATTTGAGTCTTCTCCCTTTTTTTCTTGATGAGTCTGGCTAGTGGTTTATCAATTTTGTTTATCTTCTCAAAGAACCAGCTTTTAGTTTTATTGATCTTTGCTATCATTTCCTTCATTTCTTTTTCATTTATTTCTGATCTGATTTTTATGATTTCTTTCCTTCTGCTAACTTTGGGGTTTTTTTGTTCTTCTTTTTCTAATTGCTTTAGGTGCAAGGTTAGGGTGTATATTCGAGATGTTTCCTGTTTCTTACGGTAGGATTTTATTGCGATAAACCTCCCTCATAGAACTGCTTTTGCTGCATCCCATAGATTTTGGGTCGTCGTGTCTCCATTGTCATTTGTTTCTAGAGATTTTTCCATTTCCTCTTTGCTTTCTTTAGTGATCACTTCATTATTAAGTAGTGTATTGTTTAGCCTCCATGTGTTTGTAGTTTTTACAGATCTTTTCCTGTAATTGATATCTAGTCTCATAGCGTTGTGGTCGGAAAAGATACTTGATACAATTTCAGTTTTCTTAAATTTACCAAGGCTTGATTTGTGACCCAAGATATGATCTATCCTGGAGAATGTTCCATGAGCACTTGAGAAAAATGTGTATTCTGTAGTTTTGGGGTGGAATGTCCTATAAATATCAATTAAGTTTATCTTGTTTAATGTATCATTTAAAGCTTGTGTTTCCTTATTTATTTTCATTTTGGATGATCTGTCCATTGGTGGAAGTGGGGTGTTAAAGTCCCCTACTATGAATGTGTTACTGTCAATTTCACCTTTTATGGCTGTTAGTATTTGCCTTATGTATTGAGGTGCTCCTATGTTGGGTGCATAAATATTTACGATTGTTGTATCTTCTTCTTGGATCGATCCCTTGATCATTATGTAGTGTCCTTCTTTGTCTCTTGTAATAGTCTTTATTTTTAAGTCTATTTTGTCTGATATGAGAATTGCTACTCCAGCTTTCTTTTAATTTCCATTTGCATGAAATATCCTTTTCCATCCCCTTACTTTCAGTCTGTATGTGTCTCTAGGTCTGACGTGGGTCTCTTGTAGACAGCAAATTATATGGGTCTTGTTTTTGTATCTATTCAGCCAATCTGTGTCTTTTGGTGGGAGCATTTAGTCCATTTACATTTAAGGTAATTATTGTTATGTATGTTCCTATTCCCATTTTCTTAATTGTTTTGGGTTCATTATTGTAGGTCTTTTCCTTCTCTTGTGTTTCTTGCCTAGAGAAGTTCCTTTAGCAGTTGTTGTAGAGCTGGTTTGGTGGTGCTGAACTCTCAGCTTTTGCTTGTCTGTAAAGGTTTTAATTTCTCCATCAAATCTGAATGAGATCCTTGCTGGGTAGAGTAATCTTGGTTGCAGATTTTTCTCCTTTATCACTTTAAACGTGTCCTGCCACTCCCTTCTGGCTTGCAGAGTTTCTGCTGAAAGGTCAGCTCTTAACGTTATGGGGATTCCCTTGTGTGTTATTTGTTGTTTTTCCCTTGCTGCTTTTAATATGTTTTCTTTGTATTTAATTTTTGACAGTTTGATTAATATGTGTCTTGGCGTATTTCTCCTTGGATTTATCCTGTATGGGGCTCTCTGTGCTTCCTGGAGTTGATTATCTATTTTCTTTCCCATATTAGGGAAGTTTTCAACTATAATCTCTTCAAATATTTTCTCAGTCCGTTTCTTTTTCTCTTCTTCTTCTGGAACCCCTATAATTTGAATGTTGGTGCATTTAATGTTGTCCCAGAGGTCTCTGAGACTGTCCTCAGTTCTTTTCATTCTTTTTTCTTTATTGTGCTCTGCAGTAGTTATTTCCACTATGTTATCTTCCAGGTCACTTATCCGACCTGCCTCACTTATTCTGCTATTGATCCCATCTAGAGTATTTTTCATTTCATTTACTGTGGTGTTCATCGTTGTTTGTTTCATCTTTAGTTCTTCTAGGTCCTTATTAAATGTTTCTTGCAATTTGTCTATTTCCAAGATTTTGGATCATCTTTACTATCATCATTCTGAATTCTTTTTCAGCTAGACTGCCTATTTCCTATTCATTTGTTTGGTCTGGTGGGTTTTATCTTGCTCCTTCATCTGCTGTGTGTTTTTCTGTCTTCTCATTTTGCTTATCTTACTGTGTTTGGGGTCTCCTTTTTGCAGGCTGCAGGTTCGTAGTTCCCGTTGTTTTTGGTGTCTGCCCCCAGTGGCTAAGGTTGGTTCAGTGGGTGGTGTAGGCTTACTGGTGGAGGGGACTAGTGCCTGTGTTCTGCTGGATGGGGCTGGATCTTGTGTTTCTGGTGGGCAGGTCCACGTCTGGTGGTGTGTTTTGGGGTGTCTGTGGACTTATTATGATTTTAGGTAGCCGCTCTGCTAATGGGTGGGGTTGTGTTCCTGTCTTGCTAGTTGTTTGGCATAGGATGTCCAGCACTGTAGCTTGCCGGTCGTTGAGTGAAGCTGGGTGCTGGTGTTGAGATGGAGATCTCTGGGAGATTTTCGCCGTTCGATATTATGTGGAGCTGGGAGGTCTCTTGTGGACCAGTGTCCTGAAGTTGGCTCTCCCACCTCAGAGGCACAGCACTGACTCCTGGCTGCAGCACCAAGAGCCTTTCATCCACACGGCTCTCCTTAATTTGGGATGATTCGTTGTCTATTCATGTATTCCACAGGTGCAGGTACATCAAGTTGATTGTGGAGCTTTAATCCGCTGCTCCTGAGGCTGCTGGGAGAGATTTCCCTTTCTCTTCTTTGTTCGCGCAGCTCCCCGGGGCTCAGCTTTGGATTTGGCCCCGCCTCTGCGTTTTGGTCGCCGGAGGGCCTCTCTTCTTCACTCCGACATGACGGGGTTAAAGGAGCCGCTGATTCGGGGCCTCTGGCTCACTCAGGCCGTGGGACGGGAGCGGCACGGAGTGCAGGGCGAGCCTGCGGCGGCAGATGCTGGCGTGACGTTGCACCAGCCTGAGGTGTGCTGTGCGTTCTCCCGGGGAGGTTGTCCCTGGATCCCAGGACCCTGGCAGTGGCGGGCTGCACAGGCTCCCCGGAAGGGGGGTGTGTATAGTGACCTTTGCTCGCACACAGGCTTCTTGGTGGCGGCAGTGGCAGCCTTAGCGTCTCGTGCCCATCTCTGGGGTCTGCGCTTTTAGGCGTGGCTCACGCCCGTCTCTGGCCTGTTTAAGCAGCGCTCTTCATCCCCTCTCCTCGCGCACCAGGAGACAAAGAGGGAAGAAAAAGTCTCTTGCCTCTTCGGCAGGTCCAGACTTTTCCCCGGACTCCCTCTCGGCTAGCCGTGGTGCACTAACCCCTTCAGGCTATGTTCAAGCCGCCAACCCCAGTCCTCTCCCTGCGCTCCGACCGAAGCCCGAGACTCAGCTCCCAGCCCCGCCCGCCCCGGCGGGTGAGCAGACAAGCCTCTCAGGCTGGTGAGTGCCGGTCGGCCCTGATCCTCTGTGCGGGAACCTTCCCGCTTTGTCCCCCGCACCCCTGTTGCTGTGCTCTCCCCAGCGGCACCGAAGCTTCCCCCTCCGCCACCCGCAGTCTCTGCCCGCGAAGGGGCTTCCTAGCGTGTGGAAACCTTTCCTCCTTCACAGCTCCCTCCCACTGGTGCAGGTCCCGTCCCTATCCTTTTGTCTCTGTTTATTCTTTTTTCTTTTGCCCTACCCAGGTACGTGGGGGTTTCTTGCCTTTTGGGAGGTCTGAGGTCTTCTGCCAGTGTTCAGTAGGTGTTCTGTAGGAGTTGTTCCACGTGTAGATGTATTTCTGGTGTATCTGTGGGGAGGTAGGTGATCTCCGCGTCTTACTCTTCCGTCATCTTCCCGGAAGCTCCCAGGGCTCTATCATTTTAAAGCTACATGCCTTTCCTGATGGGTAGTGGTATCTGGGTAAAGTTAATAATTTTGGTAAAGTAGAAGCATCAAACTAAGCAGACCATCACCTAATAATATTTGAGTTTATGTTCTAGGTGAACATGCACTCCAAAATGTAATTGCTAAATTACATGTTCTTCAAATATAATATAAGTGGTTTCTGCATGCTGTTTCGTAGTATATGGGATACAAAATATGTCTGCCACTTGGGAACATAGATAACCTCCAGGATGTTTTGTTAAATATGATAGCAATCAACAATTTTGGTTTTTAAGTAAAAGTATATTTTGCATGCTTTCATGATAGATCTGTTCATTAAGCATGTTCATTGTGAGTGACAATGTTTGATAAAAACAGGTTGAAAGGAAAACTGTAGCAATTTTTAGCAGAGTGATTACAAATAAATTGACAATTCATTTATTACCATTGTGTATATACCTATAACTTTGATCTTTCTGACCTTTTTATTTATAAATCAGCCTTATGCTTTCAGGAAAATTACAAAGGTAAACATTATTTGGTCCAAATACAGAAGTATTTCAAGAGAATAGTCCATTGGGTTAAAGAAAATGATAGCATAGTATGACTACCTGTTTTATTTTTGGCATAAAGCACCTGGAGGTACATTCTTCTACCAGGTAATGAGGGACAGGAGATCCATAAGAATAAAGAATGAAGAGGCAAAGAAAGATTCTTCCCTATAGCCTTCAGAGGGAGCAAGGCCCTGCCAACACCTTGATTTCAGAATTCCAGCCTCCAGAACTGTGCGAGAATAAATTTCTGTTGTTTTAAGTCAAAAAAGAAAAAAGAGAGGCAGAATTTCTAATAGGGTATGAAGAGGAGATTATTAATTCTGTCAGTGTCTCACCTCCTCCATTCACACCACCTTGAGTCAAGCACTGTCACCTCTTCCCAGGATGATTACAATTGCCTCCTATTTTGATTGTTTCCATACTAGTTTCTTTTTCAGTGTGCACCTGTATCATCCCATGCACACATCTCTCTCTCATCATTTTCGACTGTTTATTCAATTTATCTAATTTAGAATCTGTTCTAGATGGTAAGGAACCCATGTCTTACTCAGCTATGTCTGTCTAAAGTCGGCATACAGTAGGTGCTCAATAAGTGCAAGTGGAACTAAACAAAGACATGTGATCAAGAGCAATGAATGTGGAGTGTGGACATGGACTTGGGAAAGTTGATGAGCTGGCATTTACAATAAAGGCAAAACTGTGATGTGAAGATGTGAGTGGTAGGACAGGCAAAGATGGTGGAATAAGAGAATGGAAGACATAATAGGATGGACTGCTCTGAATAGTGATGAGTTCACGGTGTAATATGGTAACCGGTAGTTGTCGAATGAAGACGGTGCTGACGCTTGAGAAGTTTGAGATGTCACAACGAGATGTTAGAATTCCCATGAAGCCATTAAAGTTAGTGAAGATATCTTACTAACAAGAGAAAAAACAAAAGATTTAGATTATTTTATGACCTTTGAAATCATAGGCATGAAGTTAGAAATGTTCAATATGTTTATCTGGTTCAACCCTCCAGCAACTTCTAAGATAGGTACAGTTGAGGAAAAGGAGCCCCAGAATGGTAAAACGACTTGCCTAGTGTCCACAGATGATAAAAGGTGGAAATTAAACAAAATTGTCGTTTATCTGAATTCAAAACCCATGTCGTTTCTACTCTGCTACTATTACGCCACTACGGGAGATCTAAAGCAGGTGATGAGATATTCTTCCAGATGAGAGATTGAGCTAAAGTAAGTTTTGGATGGAAAAAATTGAGCTCCTTAAGTAAAAAGAACTATTTAAGTTGCAGGAACAGAAAACTATTCAAACAATTAAAAAAATATTATCGACCCTCCTAACTGAATAGCCCGGGGACATCTAACTTTAAGGACATCTTTCCCCCGGGCTTAAATAATGTGAGCAGGACCTGGCTTGTCTTGCCATTTCCTGACTCTCCTTTCTCCTTCTACATTCCATTCTCGGCATGTTCTCCTGTTTTCATCACACAGTTGTCACCAATAGCTGTTGAGATTGCATTCATTTTTCCTTGATGATGTGCATCAGAACAAAACTAATCTCTTTCAACAGGTTCTGCGAAAGAAAAGAATCTCGCCTTCCCTCAAACTATTGCAAATCCTCACTAGCTCTGAGTAGGTCACACGCACATCCCTGAAGCAGTTCCTTTGGCTCTCAGTAGAATCCAAATTGTTTTAAGCCTTTCCTTGGCTTACATTTGTCCTCATGGACCAATTCCCACAAATCCACATGGCTGAAAATGTAGGAGGGGTTAATCCTTTGCCAGTACGAGGAAAATTGCTGTCAGGTAGATGGTAGACAATGAACGTTGGAAGGTCCGCCAAAAATGAATATGTCATCTGGAATAAATAATTTTTGCATTAATTGGCTCATGTATTAATAATTCTTTTGTTAATTTATTTATGTGGCAAAAATTTATTGACCATAAAATGTGTTAGACACTGTATTAGGGGTTGATTATATGGGCAAAACACAGCACTTATCCTCAAGGAGCTCACAATGGGAGACTGATGAATTAACAAGTCAAATGCAAGTATAATAGATATCAGTGTAACAACCACCTGAGAATAACTAGGTGGCATCTACCGGGAATGACTAGAGTGAAGAGTTAGCAAGAAAGTTTTCTGGGAATGATGTACCTGAGATGAGGTTCAATAGAAATTAACCAGGTGAATAAAAGTGGGTATTCCTGAAAAAAAGGGCAGCCACGTACAAAGCCATGTAGGCTAAAAATTGTGGTTCATCTGCCAATGGCAAGCACTAGTTTAAGAAGAATCTGCTCAAGAGCCTTCAGGCTTTAGAAAAATGTTCCTGTGAATGTGAGAATAAGATTAGATGAATCAATAGCTGGTTGTTCAAGTAGTGAATTGTGGTTGGCAAGTAAATTACATTTTGAGTAGTAATTTTCTTTACCCTTCACAGCTTGTGAGTGTGTTACTATTTTCTTAGCCATAGAGCCTAGACACTTTGCAGGGAGAGTCGGATGGGGAAAAAAGGACGAAATGGGATGGGAACATTTTTTTCCTAATTTCAGTCCAGTTATTTTGGAAGTGAACATTCCAAATGGCTTGTATGGAGAACAAGCGTGTTTGACAGATCCTAACAGGTAGTGAGCTTAAGAAAACAAATCCGCTGTTGATTCTCCTTTCCAGGGTGTTCCCTAATGAAACTGGGCTATATGAGAGCTTTTCAGAGAACTGAGGCACCCATTCAACCCGAAATAATATTATACTTTTGATCAAAAATAACCAATTCGATAGGATTTTCACGGATAGTATCATACTTGGACCTAAATGGGAATAGGAAAAAGAATTTAGACTCTAGAATTTAGAATTAGCTTTTTCTTAAAAAGAAAAAGTAATTTGCCAATTCACAGTAGAGAATACTCTACATTCAAATATAATTGCTTTTCTTCTGAGGCTTGAAATCAGGACTATTAGTTTAAGAAAGCCTTTGGAATAACAGACCTTGCCAAACCATTTCATGGACAAACACTTTCCCGGTTAAGAAAACAAAGAAAAAAGCAAGGCAAACAGAATTCACTGGCATGATCTCATGCTCACAGACCCTCTGTTAGGGGCTGCTGGAGGAGGGAGTCTTCTTTGTGTATAAGATGCCACTTTGATGTGACTGTCTGTCTAGCCATTGTCTGGTCTGATTCTGAGAAACACAGCTGGAGACATTTAGAAAACATGCAGAAGAAACCTGTTTAGTTCTCCATTGGCAAAGCCCAAAGCATTGTGATAATAATGAAAATTATATATTTTTTTATTTGAATTACAGTATTTCATCACTAAGGAAAAAGTTTGGGGAAAATTTATAAGGAGCAAATCCCCATCACAGCACACTAATAAAAAGAGTGATACTCTTTTTTTTTCATAGTTGTCAGTGTTTATATTTTTCCTTAAATGGAATTGAATGAGTGAGAAGGGTAAATGACTATCTGGGATCGAGAGAGAAAAAGAAAGCAATAAGATGTCGGAATTTTATGTGATAAAAGACATCAAGAATTAGCATAAGTTTAGTTGAACACTATTCTTTTTCAGTTTTGCCCTAATAATCTTTATTTTGTGAATATCGAACATAGTAATAGAATTCAACTCTCATCATTGTGCTACCCTTATTAAGTGCCAGGATACTATACTCTATTTCATTCCAGAGACAAAAAGCTCCTTTATTCTATGCATATTTATAGAAAGCATAGAAATAAAATACTTCACATAAAATTAGCAGCAAATCATTAAGTACATTGAATAAATGTGATCTTAATTTCTTGAATCATATGGCAGAAAATATTTCTGTATTTTTTTCTTTGCTCCACAATGCCATTTGTTTTTTTGTTTTTTGGTTTTTTTGGCCACACCGCACAGGTTGTGTGATCTTAGTTCCCCGACCAGGCATCAAACCTGGGCCCTCAGCAGTGAAAGTGTGGAGTCCTAACCACTGGACCGCCAGAGAATTTCCCACAATGCCATTGTTTAAGAAAATTTTTATACAATTTTTAAAGGTAACTTTTCATTTACAGCTATCACAAAATATTGGCTATATTACCCATGTTGTACAATATATCCTTGTAGCCGATCTTATACCCAGTGGTTTGTACCTCTTACTCCCCTACCTCTATATTGCCCCTCTCCCTTCCCTCTCCCCACTGGTAATCACTAGTTTGTTCTATGTTTGTAAGTCTGCTTCTTTTTGTTATATTCACTAGTTTGTTGTATTTTTTAGATTCCACATATGTGATGTCATACACTGTTTGTCTTTCTCTTTCTGACTTATATCACTATTTTTACAATCTGTACTCTTCTAAAACTTTTCCCATATTTTTCCTATGTCTGGAAATAGAGGGAAATTGAGAGATAAAATAGTGAAGTTTGTAGTCACACAGTAAATTCAAGCTCTCATAAAAGCAAAATGATCTATTGAGAGACAGCTTCGGAGTCAGACAGATCTCATATCAAAATGCTCCCTGAGTTTTTAATTGTGTGACATTAAACATGGTTCTAAAACTATGAGCTGTATTTTCCTCATCTGCAAAAGGAGAAAATAATATTTATCTCAGAGAATAGTAACGGAAATTTAAAGAAACAATTTGTTTTTAATTTGGGAACTTGTTTTTAAAAAACGACTCATAAAAAAAATCAGACTCATGTAGTAATAAAGACTCCAGATGCAGATGTATCTAATTTACTTACTATATTTATTGAAATTTAATATTAATTCAACCTAGTTGTTGAGAACCAACTCTATCAGAGACTGTTTTGGCTCAGAGGATGTAGCCATTAGCAAGAAAAATTGACTTTATATTCTAGAGACAAATCCAACAATAAAAGTAAAGGAAAATATGTTAAAGATATAATTATAGATAGTGATAAATTTACAAAGAACTAGATCACATAGGGATATGCATATTAATACAAGTATAATGGGAATTTCTTGAAAAGCTGAAAATGTCCTATAGGACTTGGATGATGGTTGCAAGAAATAGCTAATACCCTCAAAGAAGTTTACCTGGGGTGGTTTTCCTGCTGCCCTCTCTGGGGCTCCCTCGTGGACCTACAGTTGGCTGTCAGATTGGCTGGGACTCAGCCTAGGAAGCCCTCCCTCACATTTTTGGCAGGTGTCAAGTTGTAAACCAAGACCCCTGGGTTGTCTTCCATGTGGTCTCTACAGTGGGCTATCTCAGCCTCATTCACACCTTCACACAATCCGGGAATTCTGAAAGCTGCAAAACAGGGCAGAATGTGCATGTGCTGATCAAGGCTTAACTTGCATCATGTCTGCTAATATTCTATTAACAAAATAAATCACATGGCCAAGCCTAGATTTAGTGATGGAGAATTAAACTCTTCTTGAAAGGAGGAGCATTAAAAACACATTGCAGGGCTTTCCTGGTGGCGCAGTGGTTGAGAGTCTGCCTGCCGATGCAGGGGACATGGGTTCGTGCCCCGGTCCGGGAAGATCCCACATGCTGCGGGGCGGCTGGGCCTGTGAGCCATGGCCGCTGAGCCTGCGCGTCTGGAGCCTGTGCTGCACAACGGGAGAGGCCACAACAGTGAGAGACCTGCGTACCGCAAAAAAAACCCAACAACAACAGAAAACACATTGCAAAGCAGCAAACATGGAAGGATAACTTACTGAGGTTATCTTTACGAAAAATCTTTCACACTAATTAAGTTAGATAAGAGAAATAAACACATCTTGAGATTCAATAACAATGGAGACAAAGAAAAAAGTCTAAAATCTTCTTAAAAGAAAGAGAAGATGACTCGCAGAAGAACAAGAATTGAATGCACATCAGATTTCTCGACAGTAAAATAGAACTGCAACACTTAAACATGAGCGTGACAAGCGTATTTTGGAATCATACAAAGGGTCAGAAGTTTAACACACAAAGACCTCCTGGACAGTGCTTTTGAGTAATGTCTTTCAATAAGAAGAAAACAAGAATCAATGCATACAGGGAATAAGACTGAAAATAATTAAGTGAAAAAATGTTTGTGGCTTAAAAGCATAGATATGGTTGGTCCTCCGTGGGTTGGACATTGGCGGATTCAACCAGTCAGAAGATGCAGAACCTGCGGGTATGGAGGGCCACTGTCCTACACCGTTTTATATAAGGGACTTGTGCATCCATGGATTTTGGTATCCGCAGGTGTCCTAAAACCAATGCCCTGTGGATACCGTGGGACAACTGTACTTCCTACTGTAATCTCCAAGAAGAACTGTATCCTGAACAATACCAAGATTTGTGCCTGATTAGGAGAGGGGAATGGGCCAGTTTTCCCAATTTTAATGTAACGTTTCTTTACTTAATTAAATAAAAAAGATAGAGTGTTACATAAATCGCAATCTGAGTGTGTTTGTGAACGTCTGCAAAAGAAGTAGGGTTCCTGTCTTACCCGGAGCCACTTTTTTAGTCTTTATCTAGGCTCCTTCAGTGACCTTAGACAGTCATCATTAAGGCATCTCTAGTTCATCCTGTAGCGTCAGCTGCCTATGAGGTTTACAACGGAAGGAGCTCAGCACCAGAGACTGTTTCAGATAATAAGTGTTTCTCATTTCTGCCTTGTAAAAGCCGTGACCCCAATAGCTAGAGTCCTGATGTTAACTGTATCTTGCTGATAGTCAGGGGGTCCAGCTCTCACTAGGAAAACAAGGTGTAACAACTCTTGTTAAACTGGTGTCATAGATACTTTAGACCTAGTATCATATGTGCTGCCCATTTTTATTAATATGTGCTTATGTTAATTCTTACGTGCATAACCAGTCCTTTGAAAAAAATATTTTTATATAAACATACCCATCTATGTTGGAAATCAAACTATTTTCTTGCTTTATCATAAACTTTTCTAATAGCTGTTTCCTAACTAATATTTCTCCTCCAGGCCGAGTTTCTGCAGCTACTGCTTTTAAAGTGTTCCAAAAGGATCATGAATTATATAGATTATGCAAAAGTGTTAAATATACATTGTGTTTCATTCTAAATTAAGGTTCAATAACTAGATTTATTTTAGCAATAAATGTAGGGCCACAAGAAAAATAGAAAAAATGTTATTTGTTAAGAGAATGGTTCCTAGTTTTATGTGTTAATTTAATATTAAATTATTGAATGCATTAATTTAATATTAATATATTAAATATCAATTGAATATTAAATGCAAATATAATAAACATTAAACCACAAAATCCATTTCACTTTAACTTTCTGGGAGTCAACTTTCTTGTTTCTAACTTGGGCAACCATTACCTGCCATCACTGAATGTAATTGTCAAGGAAAAATGGTCAAAGCTGAAATTGTAAGATGTAGTTGTCATAAGCAGAGAAAAGAATGGGGAAATTTTAATTCATAAAACTTTACGCCACTTTTTACAATGTCCTAAAGAAAAACTTCTATCATTTGTTATAAAAATTTAATATAAACAGAGATTAATACCTATAAATATACATCGAGATTAATATAAACAAAGAATTGAGAGAACTAGATTATAGCAGTCATCATGAATAGCGCTGTATGAAACCTTGTCGCATAACTGTCATAGGTCATAGGTCAGGAGAAGGTAACTGTGACTAGGAATCAAACTCTACAGTGTTTATATCTCACAGTGGAGAATTTATACCAAGACTATATAAAGAGCACTTAAAATAATGACTCAAGCAACCCAATAAAAATGGGCAAACAATTTGAATATATGCTTCACAAAAGAAGATATGCGAATGGCCAAAAAACATATGAAAAGTTACCCAACATAATTAATCATCAGAAAATGCAAATCAAGTCATAATGAGATACCATTACATACCCACCAGAATGACTGAAATATAAAAACACCACTAAATAAAAACAAAACTTGTTGAGCAAGTGGAACAAGTAGAACTTGCATGTATTGCTGGCAGGAATGTACGATGGTGTGACCCTTTCGGAAAACATTTAGCAAGTTTCTTTTAAAGTTAAACACTGAGTTACCATAGAACCCAGTAATTCACTTTAAGGTAATGAAATGTATGTTGATACAAAGTCTTGCATATAAATGTTTAGTGGCTTTATTTATTATCACCCCAAATGGAAACAGCCCAGGGCTTGTCAACTGGTGAATTGGTACACAAATTGTGGTATGTCCATATAACAGAATGTTGCTCAGCAAAAAATAGAAACAAATTCCAGATGGATCTCAAAAACATATTGAATAAAAGTAGCCAGGCATAAAAGAGTGCATACTACTGTGTTATTCTATTTTTATGAAATTCCCAAACTGACAAAACTAATCTATAGTGACAGAAAGCAGAGCAGTAGTTGACTGACTTCAAAGGAAGGTGGGATAGACTGCAGACCATCACATCCTGATTGTGATGGTGTGAATGTTTTGACCTTTGTCAGACTCATCTGCTTAAGATGAGTGCTATTATTTTATGTAAATGTTATCGCAATAAAAGTTGAAAATGTTTTTTAAATGTCATTTATGTACAGCACATATATAAAGTTAAATATTTCATAAGTTTTTCTTATGAAATATTTTAAAATTTCTTATGAAATATTCCTACGAAATATTCTTATGAAATATTATAAGATTTCTTACGAAATACAGCACACATTTCATTGTCTTAAAAATAAAAATTTATTTGAAGGAAAACTCTTATTACTGAAAAAGTAAAAGAAAATTGAAGTCTTGAGGTCTCCCAAATGTAAACGACTAGTTCTAAGGCTGTACAAATAGGCATTTGATGAGGAAGCCCAAAAGTTACAGGAACCTGTGGGAGTTAGCAACCCATATCTAATCATTAAGCACATCTGTGATGATTATAATGAAGAAACAGATCCTGATGGTTGTATTTCTGATTGGAGAAATCAGAAATCTGACACTTTAAAAAACTAAAGATCTCAGAGTGTCAAGAGCTGGGACTCTTAGCTTTAGATAATCTATGGCCGGACATATTCTCTTGATATCTGTTAGGTACAGGTTAATTACTTCTCTGTAACATATCTGTTCTTCGGCCAAGGGGGTTGAGTGGTTAAAATAAAATTTAAGAAAACTCAAAAAGATGAAATGTAACCTTTACCTAGTTTTGATCACTGACACCAGTCACTTACAACAGTGCATACAAATGTCAAAAATGACAATGGCATATTATGTCAAACCAAGAATTCAACAATCTAAAATTAAATCACACTCTGTATATATTAAAAAAAACCAAGAAGGGGAGTAGTCAACAGGTGGGGAAAATTATGGGGAGGAAAGGTGGATTAAATTTTCATCTTAAATAGATGAAAATATCAGATCATGCCTCTGATATGATCTTAAAATTGTTATGACCTTTAAAACTTAACTGGTTGTTAGGTTTTGAATCTAAAGTGTGGTTGAATTAGAAATGGGCGCATATATCTTCCAAAACTCTGTAGAAAATAAAAGCAAAATTATTATAATCCAAATAGAAAAAGCCAAATAAAAAGGAAATACAAAAGCATGTAGAACAGAAAGAGTAACATAAGATGAAAGAGTTGTAAGAGCAAATATATCAGATGAAGCAGTGAGTCAAGTTCTCTAATCCTATGTAAATACTCACAATGTAACCAGAGAAGTGCTTTGAATTGAGAAGTAACTGATTTATTTTTCATTATACCATCTTAGAAAATGCAAATTAATGAACTAGGTACTATATTTAAACCATTAACAGTAAATGGTTAAGTGAGGGAGAGAAGGGAGATGAGGAGAAGGGAGAGACTGTAAGCAACAGTCCAACCACAGACGCTATCAAGATGTCCAAGGAGAGCCGGGCCTGACTTTCTCATGGACTTGAGGATATGGGGAGGGGGAAGGGTAAGCTGTGACAAAGTGAGAGAGTGGCATGGACATATATACACTACCAAACATAAAATAGATAGCTAGTGGGTAGTAGCTGCATAACACAGGGAGATCAACTAGGTGGTTTGTGACCACCTAGAGGGGTGGGATAGGGAGTGTGGGAGGGAGGGAGATGCAAGAGGGAAGGGAGATGCAAGAGGGATGAGAGATGGGAACACATGTATATGTATAACTGATTCACTTTGTTGTAAAGCAGAAACTAACACACCATTGTAAAGCAATTATACTCCAATAAAGATGTTTAAAAAAAAGAAAGAAAGAAAAAAAGAATAGCCCCACTGCACTAGCAGCCGTTCTATCCTCAGGAGCAAAGAATCCAGACAGAGACAGTCTTGCATCATCAAGGACCTCCTTACCTTCTTTTTCATACCTAGAAATGCATACTTCAGTGTATACTTTATTATTATGGGGCTTTTTCACCTACCTGTGGAAGAGGAGGGTACAGCTTCCAAAAACGAAAAATTGATGTCAAAGATCCAACAGCAGATAAGGCAGTTTTTAATTATGGAAACACCATACATCTCCCCATTCTGTGCTCTGAAAAAGAAAGGCAAGAGCCAGGATCGTCTTGTCCTGTACCCGTTTATGACTGGGTTGTTGAGAAGGGTTTGTCCACATAGATCAAACAAACGGGTGTAGAGCAGAAATATAAAATAATAAAATATAAGATAATGCAAGTTTGGAAAGGGAGTAATCAGTGTAGGCTGCCATCCTTGGAATGTCTTCATGGAAACAGAAGGCTTTGAAGTGGTCATGGAGGATAAATGGGCTTTAGAGCGTGGAAGGGTGGGAAGAGACTGGAAGAACCAGACAGGAAGGAGCAAGCTGTGAGGCGGGTGACAGAGAGAGGACAGAGTTCAGGGAATGAGGTGTGGAGTAATCTACAGGGGAGAGGGTTTAGCAAACCTAGGTCACCCATAGCACATCTTTTACTGTTTTGGAATAATTTTTACTTTATTTTTTTACATATATATAAATATATTCTTTTAAAATTCTCTTCCATTATAGGTTATTACAAGATACTGAGTATAGTTCCCTATGCTATAATTAGGTCCTTGTAGGTTATGTATTTTATATATAGTGGTATGTATATTCTAATCCAAAACTCCTAATTTATCCCTCTACCCGCATCCCCTTTGGTAGCCATAAGTTTGTTTTCTATGTCTGTGAGTCTATATCCATTTTATAAATAGGTTCATTTGTATCCTTTTTTTACATTCCAGCAATATCATATGATATTTTGTTTGTCTGGCTTACTTCACTTAGTATGATAATCTCTAGGTCCTTCCATGTTGCAGAAAATGGCATTATTTGATTCTTTTTTGTTGTTAAGTAATATTCATATATATATATATGTATATATATATACCATATTTTCTTTATCCATTCATCTGTAAATGGACATTTAGATTACTTCCATGTTTTGGCTATTGTAAATAGTGCTGCAATGAACATTGGGGTGCATGTATCTTTTCAAATTATGTTTTTCTCTGGATATATGCCCAGGAGTAGGATTGCTGGATCATATGGTAACTCTATTTTTAGTTTGTTAAGGAACTTCCATACTGTTCTCCTTAGTGGCTGCACCAACTTATATTCCCACCAACAGTGTAGGAGGGTTCCCTTTTCTCCACACCCTCTCCAGCATTTATTATTTGTAGACTTTTTAATGATGGCCATTCTGACTGGTGTGGGGCGATACCTCATTGTAGTTTTGATTTGAATTTCTCTAATAGTTAGCGGTGATGAGCATCTCTTCATGTGCCTTTTGGCCATCTGTACCCCTAGCACATCTTACTTGCAGAGCTGCGTGTCTCAAAGAATTCAGAGGGATTGTATGTATGCACGTATAGAAAATGCGAATCTTGAAATTAGTCTCTGGTTTTCTATAAAGTTGCATCCATTGGCAACACCATCTATGTGACCAAGGCTCTTAGCTAGCAAAAGGGAAGTAAAGATTAAGATCGATATAAAATGTATAGCTTTGAGTGACTCTAGCAATTTTTTTTATCAACAATAACCTACTTGCATGGCACAAAAATATCAGAGTTTTGTGGAAACAAGAGAAACTCTAAATAAAATGTGCATGCTGTAAGCTGATCTACCAACCGTGGCAACATTTTTATGAATTTAATGGACCATAAGTAGAGACCTACATATGGTTTGGCATGGATCATTGAGAGGTAGGTTTTTCTTTTTTTAATCTGTCTCAGCTGTAACAAGAATGCCTTAGATCCTGATTCTTCTTGCATAATTTTTGAAGTCTCCCAGAGGCTGTTTACAATTGGAGGACCCATAGAAAGAAATGGATGGATACACTCTCAGGTCACAAGAATTCTGCTCTTGAAATAACATGCCATTCTTTCAGCATATGTCTGAAGAATCAGTGAACCTGGCCCCATTTTTAATGTTCCAATGATCCTAAATTAATTTTCTACCATGCCAGGCTAAGAAAAAACCAATACATATTTCATATAACTTTGTGTATTTTAAGGGAATTTTCATGCGTGTGCTTTTAATTCATTTACATTTATATCACCAAATTTTAGTTTTATGAGTGTTTTGATATACAACCAACTTTAGCTGCCTTCCCATAAGGTATGTTTCAGTACTTTTCCCTTTTAACAACAGGAGGACTTGTTTTGCCAAAGGCAAATAAACTCAAATATGCAAAGGTTTAGATGTGATCTGGAAGTCCAGGCTCATGTGATTTGCATATCTAGAATTACCTCCCTTCCCTAGTACCCACATAACTAAAATAACCAGATTCTCAAGATTATCCTGCCAGATGCTAAACAAACAAAGGGCTTTGGCAATGACCATTGAATAAAAACTCCAGAAGAAAAATGTGGAATTCTTCAAAAGTACTGAGAAAGGCTTGGCTGAAAATGAAATTTCCCTCCTGTGTTTAATAGGTCTGAGCCTGATGACTCCCAGGCAAATTATGAAAGCTAACATCATCTTATCTGAAATGTCAAAAAATTATCATTAAAGATAAATATCAGCTAATTCTAGTTTTCTCCCGTATCTCAGAATGGGATCTTCCTGGGAACTATTTGATTTACCTGCTTATTTACTGTTATCCTGCTCTGTTTCTTTGAAGTGGACAATTTCTTTCATTTATTGCCTATTGATTAAAGTAGAATACTTTAGTTTTTAATTAAAAAATTTTTTTTGCAGCTAAAGAGTCTGTAAGCCAAGGGACCTGTAGGTTTATGCCCAAGAGATGTGGGGAGGGGAGTTAACTGGTACTACATCTAAAAGTATAAAATATCAACTTGTTCTGGCTATAATATTCAAAGGAAATATGTGTATATATGCACATTTAACAATGACATCATGTTGTGGGGAGATGTAATTATCCAGGCTCTCCATTTTTTGTTTCCAGTTTTTTCTGTGAAAGGAGTTTTAAAACTTATAAAAATTAAAAAAATTTTATTGATGTATAGTTGCTGAATACTTTATTTTTTTTGAGTTTAAAAAATTCATTCTATAAAATTCAAGAGAAATTCCACAAATCTGTTAGTGTCTCCTGGGATTTAATCAAGAAATCTGAGTTTACCTTCTTCATTACATTTGTGGTTTCATTCACTTTAATCTTAACACTTTTGGTCTGTTTCTCTATAGTAAAAAAATTCAGAAATAATTGAGCATGAGAGCATATGGAAAAATAACTGGATGTTTCAGTTTTGGAAAGGAGAAAAAAAGAATTGAACAAGTTCCTTTGCCAAAGTTTTATTGCCAAATGTTATTTAAAATGATGTATAAGGAACTAGGGGAAATCTTTAGTGATGACTGGGGGAAATCGTAGTGATAATAAAAATGTAGAGGTAAAATGTAACTTTTCTTAATGGCCAACTACATGATGTAATATCCCCTATGGAAAGAATTTATTAAGCCCTTTGTATCTTATCAGTGATAACAAAGATCTCATGTTTGAAAAGACATGCATCGCTTCTGTGTAAGTAAGTGCATAATGCCTGGGTCTCTGAAGTGCTGTGAAGCATTTGTAAGACAGAGAATTTGGGAATAAATCACTGTATATAGATCTGAGTTACCCAGCACATAATAATCTAAGAATCTATAAGCCCTTTGTACTAGACTGTTTTCTGAAGGCATTGGCTGTACACAGGGAGCAGAGGATAATCAGAAAACATAGAAGCCAAAGAGGGAACATTAATTCCTCCCTCCCTCCCTTTCTGCCGTAACCCCACACCTGCAAATTAATAACAGCTAATATGTGTTAAGTACCTTCTATGTGCCAGGCAGTCTTCAAACACTTTATAAATGTGCCTTTGCTGTTTTCTGATGTCACACATGGTTGAATCAGAGCGGTACTCAAGACAGCTATATTTACAAATGTGTGTATAGATCTGTCTGTAGAGACACTTATAGGTAAGCACCAAAAAGTAGTAGGTATCTATATGCATGTATACATATATATGCATACCTGCATGTACATGGGTGTATACACACACATACTCATTGTTTAGACTGGCTGATAAAAGGAGATAATAATGTAAAAAATGCATGACGTAATTTGAAAGGATCTCTATGCAATGACATTCCAAGATTTACAGTTTAGGTCCATAATGAAAGGAGAGTGAATGAAACACATTTCGCCATCTACCCTCTCCTTCCATCCCCCGGAAATTAGTCTATTCTCCTTTCCTCCCTATCCCCTATCCTGCATATCCCCACCTTCTCCTATAAGCTCATCTCTATAGTTAGGAACTGAAGATGCTAACCTAAAAACCACCACTTTTTTTCTGTACATCAGAGACAGATGAGGACGTTCCCAATATATGGAGCCTCCAAGTATCATTATCTCCTTTGCGTCTCCACACTTATCTTTAGCTTTTTGAGGACTTTTAGAATCCATTTTACCTTCTGTTACAATGGCACAGTTCCTTTAATTCCTGAGATTCTCTGTTGAACTGTTTTAAAGACAGCTGCAAACCTAGTCATTCTCTCAGCTCAATTATAGCTCCCTAGGTCTTTGCATTCGTGTCAGATCATTCTTAAAACACGCATGCATTTGAAATGATGTTTATTTGTTTAGGTGTTATTGGTATCATTTCCACTTCAAAAAAAGGACTTGAGATGTCTTATCACTGCTGTTAATTGCTGAGCATCAGCACAGGTCTGTGTAAAGAGAATTCTTAATTTTAATGTCAAAGAGAGAAGGGGGGAAATGGGACAGGCTACTTGAAAGAAGCAGCAGATGGAAAAGATCAAGATTTGTGGGACTAACACTAGCCATTGATTGATTCTGTGTGCTTGGGAAAGTGATTTGTCTTCCTTATGTGACAAAATTTTCTCATACTAAAATAGGAATAAATGCGCAAATAATTTCATATGGCCGCTAACACTTAACCAGGTTAGTTATCTTGAAAACTAAAGTTTTGCAAGGCATTAAAGGTTAATAAGGAGGGGGTGATTTAAAATGTAGGCATCCATTTTATTCATGCTCTATAGCTCCGAAGTCTCAAGTGAAAGTAGCCTGCTATGAAACTCCCCCAAATCCTGGAGAGCCGTGTCATGTTACTACGTACATGTATCAGCCCCTCTCTCACTCTCTTCCATCTGTGAGCCAAGTTAATGTAGTTTCTGTAAAACTCAGATGTAGACACTCTCTTCACTTCATTCAATGTGGGTATCTACTGTATGGGAGGTAAAAGTAGAGGAGGTTGGCCTTAGAGCTTTTCCAGTCAGGAAATCATAAACTGTACATCTTCCTACCAAGTACACCAAAATGATGATGGGGGCCAGGCTCATTCGAAGACCATGAAACAGGACCAATCTCTCTTCCAAACTTTCTTTCCTGTTTTACTGAATTAATGCACCCACAATTCTGTATGAATTGAAAATGAGTTTGTCATACCCCAATCATTTCTTTTAATCACACATTTTTGTGGATGGGGGAAAAATGGGAGTGGGAATAAGATTGAGAAGTTTAAATCCACTCATTTCTCTTAATGTGCCTGAAGAGATAGGCAGTCTACCTATGTGGAGAGGACCCAGAAAGCTTCATCCAGATTACTGTCTGGAAGAAGACATGTGCATAAAGAAGGACTCTGGAGAAGAACATCTGGGGCTTGTACTTGAGGAAACTCTTAAGACCTGGAAACACTAGTTTTTCAAGCAATGATCCTTAAATGACCACTGAGATAACTGAGATGCTGTTGAGCCCCAAAGGAATTGTCAGCATACTTTTCGCTCTTCATCAAATACCTAAATTCAAGTTATCATAAATTGCTATGTCATAATCACTTAGAGATGCATATACATTAATACTGTATAGGTGTACCGCAAATAGTATCACACTAAATACTGTCATAGCATTCAACAAAGCAGTGCAAGTGCTTTAGAAACACACATGTAGATGGACAGAGCTCCTTGTTAAAGGAAGAGTAGTCAGCACACCTTGAAACACATATACCAAGGTTATCAATTCATGACTTGTCTATCACAGCTGTGGTCCAGTCAGGAGCCAGAAGCTAGACAGCAATGGCCCAGGAAGCCTCTCCTAGATTTTAGTGATAGAAGGGTTCCCTCCATCAATGCACAGTTTTGAAATTTAAAAAGCTTGCCATTGATGGGTCTGAATCTCCATGCTAGGCTTTGACTGGCTGAAGTCCCACACTCTCTGGCACCCCAATATCTGTGTTATGCCAAAGATTTCCAATGCCTCATGCCTTCTATAGTAAATATTTTACTCTATCAAATATTTGAGGTCATTTGATATTTATAGTAAGAAACCAAACATAGTGAACACTCCCCAGGTGCTAGACACTGAGCTAGAAGCTCACATCTCTTATCCCACTTGACCCTAACCACAACCCTTCAAGCAGACCTAGCATTATTCCTGTAGATGGGGAAAGGGAGCGTTAGAGATACTATTATACCCACGATGACAAAGGTTTAATGTGCAGTGGCTGAACTCAAACTCAGGTCTGTATGATTCCAAAGTTAATACTGTTAACAAATTCCTTTAAATATTATATTAATTTTCATTAGACATTTATAAGGACAGTATCAACATACGAATAAAGATGAGAGGATGTGTAAAAACAATTGACAAAATATATTGAGAAATATCTGTCTCTGCTGATAATCATGAAGCAAACAGAACATAATCATTAGGTACAAAGTCTCTGGAGTCAGTCTTCCTGGTCTCAGTCTTGTGGGCGCCATTTTCTGGCTATGTGATCTTAGAAAAATGGACTTGATTGCTTTGTTTTCTAATTCTCTGAAAAAACGGGGATCTATCCATCTATGTATCTATTCAATATTACAAGGGTAGTCTGAAGGTTAAATGATTTAATCTAAATGAAGCACTTATAATAGCTTCTGGCCTAAACAAATGTTATGTGTTTTCTTAAAAACAAATCAAACCCAAAATGGACATTGGTGAAGATTCCAGAATCAAAAATTGCTCCATGAAAGTAATAACTTTTTGTGCCCCTTTGTATCTGGTTTCTCTGAACGTAGAACAATGTCTGACACAAAGTAGTGCTCAGAAAATGTTTATTAAATAAATTAATGAGTGATTTTAAACTGAATATGCAAAAATAAAAAGAAAGAAATATTAGAACCTAATGCTTGCCAAATGTGTGAAATTAGTAAATCCAAAGTAGTGACAGTGTAAGTTATCAATAGTTTTGCAATGCAATTTAGCAAAATATTTTCAAAAGTTTCAAAAAGTTCATATTTTTTTACTCAATATTAAATTACTGAGAATTTTTGTAAAGGAAATAAATCTAAAAAAAGGAAAAACTGAATGAAATAATGTGTTATTTATAAAAGAAGCAAAATGAAGAAAAAATAAGCTAAAGTTTTTGAAAAAAACAGAACCATAGTATAATTTATTAGAATATTTCATGGCCAGTAGATTATATGTAAAGTATATGTTGCAACATGGTGAAGCTATAAAAATGTAATTAAAAACACATGCCATTTATATTTAGTTTTGCAGTAATCTGTTCAATATATTTTTTCAGTGTTCTTATCATTTCTTTGTAATAATAACAAAAACTTTTGTTTCAGATTGAAAAAATTAAACTATATCCCCCTTCTCCCACCTCCAGCTCTTTCTTCCAAATTTGCCAAGATTATCTAGAAAATATTCACTTTATAGTGTGAATAACTTATTTCTTTTTCTATACATGATTTCTTTAGAAAAGAGAAAAAACAAGAGATAGAAAACTATAGCTAAGGGGAAAAATAAGCCAAACTTAAATCTAGGCTGACTGTCTCAAAGTTTATTAAACTGCAACAACACTGCTAATAATTCTTAGGGCTCATGAGAGCAGCATGTTGTTCTGGCTATAAAAGTTTGGTTTGGGTTTCCAAGAATTTTGCAGGCAGGTCAAGTTGAAGAAGACATTGGCCAAGATAGGATGTCTAAAACAAAATGTTAGGTATCAGTCAATTAGGGAATCCCTTTAAGTGTGATTTGCCAGAGGAAACTGCAGCTACTTTACAGTGAGTACAGAAGGATTTATTTTTACAAATGTTGAATATACTGAGACATTATAACTGCTAAAATTATAGCTCAACTTAAAATATTCAAGTTTAATTTGGTTTTGCTAAAATGTACCTTTTGAGATGTTGCATTTTTATGCATATATAGTCCAATTTTCATGTTACAGAATCTCAACATGAAGCAGAATGTTAGAGTCTACATTAAATGATATTTTTTCCAAATTAACAATAGTTTTTCAAGAGGTCAGGATAAAGAGGAAAAAAAAATGAAGACTCTCCAGCAGATTTCAAATTTTCTTAGGCATCTTACATCAATTTTAGAGGTCCATTTAGCTTATAAAATATTATGCTTTCTCTCATTCTTGGTTATGTTATTTCAAAGAAATATTAAGTATCCTGAAGAAAAAATCTTCCCCTAAAGTTCAGATGGAGGATTAATAGTCTTACTTTTTAAAGCCATGTTCTTTGGTATAAGGTCAAAAATTCTATTGCTGAGCTAAAACCTTTAAGAGAACAAGGGTAAATAAATCATTAGAAAAGTCTGGATTCAGTTTCCAATAGTCCATTTATATTTCTTCTGAGTTAGTCTTTTCTTGATTCCACAGAATATATTTTCAACCAAAATTCATTTTTCAAATTTTGTGAGGACATAATTAGGGCAAGCACAGAAGGATCATTAAATTGTATATGTGCTCCCATGGTAAAAGAACCATTATTTATCACTATCTTGGTGGACCAGACAATGTCTCAAAATTTCAAAACACATGATGGCTGTGAATTTCCTAAACCACATTGCCATCATAATTTTTGTTTTTGATCATCAGCTCAGAGAATTTTAATGGGAAGAAATAAGAAATGAAAACCCTTGTGCTTTTCTGGTCTCTGCTTGTTCTGCTGTGCCATTGGAACATGTACAAACATTTCCTCTCTGATGAAGTGTTGGCGATTGAAGTGGGCATTATGCGCAGTTTTTTATTGTTCTAAGATTACACCAGGGTCATTAAAACATGATATAGAGATCAATTGGAAGCCACAATAACTGCTGACATACTCCTCACAAGAATAATTCTTATAATGAAGTCAATAAAAAAAATTAGGGTAAAACACAGTAAAAATACAAAGCCATCTGACTCTTTAAACAGGCTAAAAAAGGGGTGATCTAATAAGTGAATAATTTCACTGATTACAAGTTTAAATAATTCTCAGATCTATAAGTTATAAAAATAAAATAATATAGTACATCAAATACACCAATAAACATTATAAATATAAACTGACTACTTTTTCCCCCAAAAATGAACATTTTGATCATTATAAATTTCTCAAATTATTTAATTTTTTTTCAAATATTTTGGTCAAGTTTAGGGGTCAGAAAACTATGATCTCTGAGCCAAATCCAGCTACCACCTATTGTTGTAAATTAAGTTTTATTAGAACACAGACATTATAATGCTAGTAAGCATGGTCTATTGCTCTTTTCACGCTATAACATCAGGGTTGAATAGTTGCAAGATGATATCCCTGCAAAGCCTAAAAGTTTACTATCTGTCTCTTGACATAAGAAGTTACTACTCTCTGGTCTAGTTGTTAAGAATACATCAAATTTTACACCCACATTTCAGTTTTGTCCCAAATAACAGATTCTAATACTTGATTACATTAACTTAAGGAAAGGATACATTTATTCCTTTTGCTTATGCCTAAAAATATTAAAAAAAAATAAGAGGATAGCACACCAGAAAAATTGAATAGACACGCTAAAGCACTCTTTGGCTGAAATAAAGGTATCTGGACAAAATGTCTTCCCTTAGGAAAGAAAATATTTATTTTTTTTCACAAAGTGAAACTTCTGCATTCTTTTTTCTTTTCTTGATTTTAAAGTAATTAGAACAGCTGTTCTTGGACTGGAAAATTTAAAGGGAGTCTTAGCTTATATGTTGAAGAGAAGGAATCCATCCTTATGCCCCAAAGTGTCCTAGGGATTCTCTAAAGAGTCTGAGAACTTGGACATGGAAGAAAAGGTCTCTTGAATACTCAAGTCAAGTGAACAAATTCCAGTTGCATTAAAGAAGGAGGCGCCAGATACCAAACTATTTCAAGGGGTAAAATGGGTAAAGCACAGAGCACTAACTTAACATTCCATTTTCTCATATAATTTCTTTATTGAAATATAATCACATACTGTGAAATTCACACTTTTAAAGTACACAGTTCAGTGGTTTTTAGTATATACACAGTGTCCCGCAATTGTCATCACTATCTAATTCCAGAGCATTTTCATCACCCCAAAAAGAAATCTCAAATACACAATCACCCTCCTTTCTTCACTCCTCCAGTCCCTGACAACCACTAGTATAATTTATGTTTCTATCAATTTGCCTAGTCTGGATATTTCCCATAAATGGTATCATACACTATATGATATCTTGTGGTCTAGCTGATTTAACATAGCACAGTGTTTGAAAAGTTAATCCTTGTGTAACATTTATCAGTACTTTATTCTTTTTAATCGTTAAATAATATTCCAATGTATAAATATTGTATATACATATATTGTATTAAATATATATCACGTGTTTTTCCATTCATCATTTTTTGATGGTCGTTTAACTTGTTTCTATTTTTTTTGGCTATTATGAATAATGCCACTATAAACATTCATATAAAAGTTTTTGTGTGGGCATATATTGTCAAGTTTCTTGGGTATATACCTAGTAGTGGAATTTCTAGGTCATAGAGTAACTCTGTGTATAACTTTTTGAGGAAATGCTAGAGCGTTTTCAAAGGGCTGCTCTATTTTATACTCCCACTAGCAATGTAATCAAGGTCAAAAGCTTCTCAGCCTCTTCTCCCTAGTTGAAAATGAAGAGGCATGTTAAAGGGGGTATATATGTGTGTGTGTGTGTGTGTGTGTGTGAAAGAGAGAGACAGAGAGGAAGAGATAGAGATAAAGAGAGAAAAACAGAGAGATTTGATGGGGGAGACTTTCTTATGATAATGTATGAGGAATATTATAGAGCAAAACTTAGTCTCATTATCACCCAAAATTGTATCATTCTAACATTCACACAATTTTGAATTTTAAATTTTATTTGGTTGCCAATTTGAACTTTTATAAAAAATTAATTCTTTAATATAAAAGTAATACATGCACATCATTTTTTAACTATTAAAATGATACAGAAGTATGTACACAGAAGTTACATATCTCTTGGAAAAAGATGTCTCTGCCATCTTCCTTCCTTGAAAATCACTTCCAAAGAACATGGAGAATGAGAACAGAAATATAATTATATTTTTACTAAAACTAAGATATATCTGTGACTTCAAAACATCTCTATTTAGAGGAAAAAAGTGTGGGGGAGGGACAACTAACTTAAACATTACTGGAGAGATAAAAAAAAAAGTGACATCTCCAGACATTAAAACTATTAAAAATAAAAGAGTTTTCTCAGGAAATTGCTGAAGATGCCCTCCAGAAAAGTAAAGGAATAAACAAAGATGAGTAAGAATGGAAACCAGAAGGTGTGTGATCTAACACAACCAAGAAGTGAAGGGAACCCCCAGAATGAAGGTAAAGAGACATCCCATTGCCACACCTGAGCAGTAAGTTTAGAAAAGTGATCAGAGGACACTGGAGCCAAAGCTGAAGGACTCTCCCTAGGAGGAAGCATGTCAGGAAAAATATGGACATCATAGGTTTCAACACAAAAAATTTTACTCTTAAGACCAGAGATCCCCAAATCTTCTCATTTCATGGCACTCTTTGTATCTCAGCAACTTTTTTCCACGGTGCCTCCAAAACAAAAGAAATAAATAAGAGCTGGATTTATAAAGTCCAAACAAGTTAATAAGTATTTCTATCCTAACATCTTAGTAAGTGTTTGAAATAAAAATACATGTAAATGGAAAGTAAGCATCTTTATATCATTATTAAACATAATTATTTGCTAATAGAATCTGAGGTGCTGTTGGGCTCTGTACAACTTGGAAATTAGATTAAACAATGACACCCTCATTTCCTGTTGCACATTGATTTTCTTTTCATTCTTGATTTTTTATCACAGCAACCTTGCAAAACATGACTTTGCAAAGATATGTCCATGAAAAGAATGTAGATGTGACACCATCAGAAAGAATGTAGCTCTATTTAGTATTGGAGCTGCTGTCTACCTAGAGCTAATGTTTTGCTCAGTGTCTGGAGGATGTGGAGCATAGCTGTTGCCCTCTACAGTGTGAAATATCCCACAGCATCCCTGTGAGTTGGCTGCAATGCATCAAGATGTCTTGCTGCACAGTCTGTAAAAAATGGTGTTTGATATAATAGTATATGGCCAGATATATTTATGTAAACAAATGAAGAAAACCAACTAAGCAAATAGAAAGCAATTATTCTAGAAAAATCAAATCAAAACAACAAAAAGTGTTGAGTTAGCACCTAACCTCCATTTATACTTCATTAGAAAATGTGAAGCGTGTAGGACCCATAGGAGCGTTCCCTTCCTTCCTCATTCTCCAAATTAATGTTAGTCTAGGGGTTGCTTTTATAACTTGAAATAATTTAATGCTTTTATAACTCATGCTTTTGTTCCCACTTTCATTTGGGACACTCTGTCCTATTCGATGGTGTTCCAGTGAACTACACATCAGCGTATCCATTTCACACCCAAACCTGACTTACCCCCAGTTAGTTCTACTTTTTTATTCTAATCTCTTGGATTTATTTTTAGTTTTTATCAGAGTATTCCTGACTAAATGTAATTTTTTTCCTAGAAAGAATGTCTAATTGGTGGGCTTTATTTTTGTCTGCATATTTGAAAAAGATACTTATTTTCCTATATAATTAAGTGTTCAAATGCATATGGAATTTTAGATTTAATAGATAACCTACTCTCACCACTTTGATGCATTCCTCTATTGTTACACCCAATGATGATGATGTCAGTTTGATTATAGCTTCTTTAAGATAAACTCTATCTTTCTCTTGGGAGATTTTAGAATTTCTCCTTAGCGTTATAAAAAAAATTGTGAGAATGTGTTAGGTGCAGGTGTGGATTTTACCCATTTATCTTTTCTCATGCTGAGGACTTTTAATATGAAATGTATACCTTTATTTTTCTCAGGAAATTTAAAAAAATATATTTATTTATTTAGGCTGTGCCGGGTCTTAGTTGCAGCACACGGGATCTTCATTGCAGCATATGGGATCTTTAGTTGTGGCATGTGGGCTCTTAGTTGCAGCATATGGACTCTTAGTTGTGCCATGCATGTGGGATCTAGTTCCCTGACCAGGGATCAAAGCCGGGCCCCCTGCATTGGGAGTGCAGAGTCTTACCCACTACTCATTTATTTGATTATTTTCATCCTTCCATTTTCTCAGTCTCTTTTATAAAACTCTGGAACCAGATGAAAATCAGACTTATGGATATATCTTTCTTGCCTCTTAACTTTTAAGTGATTTTGCTCAAAATTTGGGTATTTCCTGAAGTTTATTTTGAAATAAAAATTTCATTCTTTAACCATTTTCATCCTATTTCTATAGTCCTTTTCAACAGTTTTTTTTTCAATTTATGACACTAGTGTTTGTACTTTCCAAGAACTCCTTGATTTTTTACTTTTCTCTTTCACTGCAGTTTGATTTTATATTATGAATTCAAATATTGTCTTATATACCTTTAATGACAGTAATTTTTTAAAGTTTTTTTTTCCTGTTCCTTCTTTTTTCTGTGTTTAGTTTGGGGTTAATTATTCTGCTTATTTTACTCCTTTGCTTTCATATTATTGGTTTTACTCAAATGTCTGTTTATTCCTATTTGTGAATAACAAGTAATTAATATATGCTTAGTTAGTTTCCTCAGCAGATGAGCAGGTCTGTTTTTTCCACAGGCCTCTCATTTTAAGGGGAGACTCACTGCAGACCTATGTAAGTTGGAGGGAGTCTTCAATGTAGGTTAAATGGGTGAGAAAGAGGTAGGCAGGCTTTATATTAGGGATGAAGCATCTGGGTTTTCCCTCTTGGGAAGAGCTGCCCTTCCGCCCTGTGAACTGCAGACCTGTTGATTTACCTGTTTGTGTTGCTTCTTTTTTCCATTCACTTTCTGTCCACTTTCTCCATTAATATGGTTTATTATCAGTCAATTTCATGATTCTTCCATCATGAAATTTCTCCAACAGTCTAGTTCATTGTCTGCTGGGTTTTTCACAGTGTTGCTCTTTTTTTTCTTCCTTGAACTTTTGCTATTATTTTTGTGATATATAGGGAGTCAAGGGAGATGAACACATATGCTCTATTCAGTGGTATGCTGGAGCTGGCCCTTGCAGGCTTGCAAGGACCAATGATTAAAATTTTGAGAATTTCTGTGCGCTTGCTGTTAAACACAGCCATTATTAAATAGTACATTATATAACTTGCAATTAAATAGATTATATTGAAAACAAAGGTGATAAATACTCAAAACTCATTGCTTCTTAATTTTTAAAATTATATTTTACGGTTATCCATGACCTTGAGGTTATTGTACCTGTATATTAAAAATACAATGTAATGGTGAGCCACTGCCCATTTCTTCCCAACTCTACATTTTGTGACATCACATTGGTAGCTGGAAATTGGCCATTGTGGGAGTATTTATACCATAAAAGTTAGTCAATATCACAAAGCAAGGCTTGTACCCCCAGAAAACTGGTTACATTTACCTGCAGACCACTGCTTCTGTCTGGTATTTTCAACCAGATCTCAATCACTGACCTTGTATGACAGTGCAAGTTTACTGAACATTTTGGAGGAATATCATGTTCATGGATACACACACATGATCTGGATAAGAACACTCACATTTTACTCATATGTTTTATCAACATACTGTATAATTAGCAACATAATTTCACTTATTCTGTTGTCTGTCTTAGTAAATTACATGACACTTTGGAATATGCCTGAATTTTATTATATTCTATATGCTATTTTGATCCTAATTAAATCTTGCTTGAATAATTAAACTAGGTTATACTTATGACAAGATTATCTTATTGTGAGATGCTTCTTAAATAGATCCATGTGAGAATAGTATCAACAGGCATACATTATAATAATTATTAGTTTATCTACCAAAAATAGGATTATTTTATGACTGCAACCCACTGAAAATTGTTAATACAGCTATTGTAGGAGAATGTTACTAGGTGGGGGATTTAGTGAAAAATTTAAAGAGTGGATTGAGTGGTTTTACAGTCTTTACTCCTCCCCAGGTAAGCAGGATCTAGATAATATGTGAGGAAAATGTCCTAAATAGAGAAAGACATTTTACAGAATCTAAAAGCTAAGCCTCAGGAGAAACTTGCTTACTTGTGCTCTTCCAAGGACATACCTCTTCTGAGTTGTAATGATAAACTTTCCTGAAGTACTCTATTTTCAGTTCGTTATTTATGGAAGCAAAATGCACATGTCCTTAAACTGATCTCTAACGTTATTTCCTCAAGTCAAGTGAAGGGGCATTTATTGTTTCATGATAATTCATTTCTGATTAATTTAACAGTGAATACTGCTAACATTGTGAGGGGTAAATGGCTCACCTCTGTTATATGGAAAAATTTATGATTCTTTATTGCTAGGGATGAATATTAAGTACCCATTCCTTCTCTTCTAAACATTGATTCTTCTTCCTCTTACAATCTTTTCTCACCCTTTAATGACAACCATAAGCCCTAAATCTAATTCTAAACAGTTGGCAGTAGGGTATTAAGAAACAGCATCTCATCTTGCTCTTTCCTGTTTACCACTGACAAGTAGAATTAGGATAGATGGGTTTATGAACTGAGCTGGAAATCACATATGTTCAGCTCTGCACAAATAGACAGCCCGGGTACTCAAAGGAGTAATAAAATCTTGCAATTTGGAGGGAGAAATGCTCTAATTAAAATATAAGTTAGGGCAACAATGCATTGAGGAAGAAACCAGAATACAGGGAAGGTGCAAGGACATTAGTTGGTCCCATGTGTATTTGTTAATGGAGCTGGCTTTAATGAATGACCAAGGTTGTATAATGGCCCTGTTAAAGGTCAGCCACATATAATGAGAAAATTACATACTTTTTTATACCCAAGTTATAACTTACATATATACAACATCAGATGTTGAATATTCTTATCAACATTATAAATATGTATATGAAAATACAGACATCTCTCTTGAATTATTTTGACTACCACCATTTCAGATATGGAAAATTTGAAGTAATGTTAGCATCCTAAAAATGGAACTACTTTCTCTTGCTGCTTGTTTACACAATAAAGGTAGCAACTTTAGGTTAATAAGATTAGAGGTGAGCTGCCTCTATGTCTACGGTAGTGATGGCAGTGGATATTGGAATGGCAGGTGGGGCAGGGGGAGGATAAACATTTCAAACACATTATTTTCTTTCTACTTTCTTTCAGCTGCTCTTTTAGAATCTGCCATAGACAAACTTGATTAGTACAATTAAGGAAACCCCCGAGTGCCTTTCATGTCCTTCAGGAGTGTTAGAGCAGGAGGAAAAAGGAAAAGAAAGTCTCCACTGGAAGGTTTTTTGAACCTTTATTTAGGAAGATAAACCATTAACTCATAATTAATAACATACTAATTATTATAAAATTTATACTCGTTTTGGATAAGAGATTACGGTTATGATCAATTCTTTCATGTGCAGGTTGAAAACACGTGATACTGAGGTTCACCAGGGGTGTGGTGTTTAGAAGGCATTATTCATAGCTGGTGTGGTTCAGTTCAACTTAATGAACATCGAAGTCTTCCCATGAATTGGAATGTATTAGTTTTTCTTTTAATTAATTAATTAATTTGGCTGCGTCAGATCTTAGTTGCGGCACGTGGGATTTTCATTGCTGCTTGTGGGCTTTTCTCTAGTTGTGGCGCGCAGGCTTCAGAGCCTGCTGGCTCAGTAGTTACGGCACGCGGACTTAGTTGCCCCGCGACATGTGGGATCTTAGTTTCCTGACCAGGGATCGAACCCGTGTCCCCTGCATTGGAAGGCAGATTCTTAACCACTGGACCACCAGGGAAGTCCCAGGAATGTATTAGTTTTTAATAATAAAAATGACTAATAGAACATAACTTCAAATAAGAGCCATATATACATGAGTAAAACCTTTTACATTATTAACAAAGTGAAAATTAACAAGTATTTATTGATTACTTTAATGATTATCTTGAGCACCCATTAATCATAAGAATGTATGTAAAAGGGTATAAACAATGGGTTGAAATAAGAGCTTTATGTTTTAGTTATGTAGGGGCATACCTTATTAAACAAAATCATAATTACCCTGAAACCATCATAGGAGCTCAAGGTATAAGGGCAAACTCTATGGGTGTTTTGGGCCTGTGTTGCCAAGCATGACCTAAAACTCAGTAGTGATACGACTTCTGTGGGCTTTTGCTGTTTGAAGAAATTTTTTCAGCATAACAGCTTTTCTCAGTTGACCACAGGTATTCTAATAGAAGAATACCAGGTTTATGTGTCACTATGTGTACACATTTACAGTGATATTGTAATGAAATGAATTCTAAAAGCACATGCACACACAGCACATATACACAAAAGGACAAAAGCAAATGGGCTGTGGAGTCATTCTTCTATTACTGAGCTCTGTGATCTTGGGGAGATTAAATAATATCACTTATCCCAATTCATGTGTAAAATAGAACCTATTATAAAGGTAGTCTATAGCTAATGTAAAGTAGTTAGCATAATATTTAAGCTTAATATATTTTACAATGATCTCTCTTCTATTAAACTATTTTCAACTCAATTTCTTTTCTATGTGATTCTTTAATACAATTTATATTTGTATGTATTTTATGGTATGTAATAACATTTTTAGCAAAAACATGGACATAACAAGAAGAGTGATGAAAAAACTTGAAATATTGATACTTTTTATATTTTAAATATAAAAATTTTCTTTTACCAACATCAGATTTACGTATGATGATTGGTTCAAAAGTGCACTTAAAATAACATCCCTTTTTAGTGTTATTTCAAAACAAGTTTATAAATGCAGTACTAAAACTAAACACTTTCAAACTAATTGTCAGAATGTGGCTGCTATAACTAATCCATTTAAATTTTTTTCTCCCTTAAGGCAACTCACAATTTATATTCAGTCATCAAGTGCAGAGTACATGTTAACAAGCCCAGTATTTTATATATAATATTCTTCATCCTTATGGTTAACATATTTTATTACTAATTTAAAATAAAGATATAATATAAATTAATATTACATAAATTATCTGTAATATAAAAAATAATATAACTATGAACTTGGGATTTTTTCAGGCTTTTTCTTAATAGTATTTGCTGCCTGGTTACTAAATTGCTTAATTGGTCTGAATTAATAATTCACGCATCAAATGTCACATGGCTGTGTATTGTATATGGTGGAAATTTTGGTTAAATAACTGGCCAAAGGATGATTAAGCTTATTTCAGTCTACTAAAAACTGTTCTAATCATATTTCTCACGGAATCATCTCTTTTACTCCCCTGTTGTATTCATGGAGGCATCAGTCTCCTAAAATCCTAATCTTGAAGGCTTACAGTCACTTTTTGACTCCTGATACTTATTTTTTCACTCAATGGATTTCCACATTCTTCAACTGAACTTCAGAAATGCCATTTGAATCAATTTTCTATTTGCATCTCCCACTGGTCATTATTGGTAATTAGAAAATCTCCTAATATTTTCAGGGGTTTTTTTTTTAACATCTCTTTTTTTTTTTTTGCTGTATGCTGGCCTCTCACTGTTGTGGCCTCTCCCATTATGGAGCACAGGCTCCGGACGCGCAGGCTCAGTGGCCATGGCTCATGGGCCCAGCCGCTCCGCAGCATGTGGGATCTTCCCGGACTGGGGCATGAACCCGTGTCCCCTGCATTGGCAGGCGGATTCTCAACCACTGCGCCACCAGGGAAGCCCTTTTTTAACATCATTATTGGAGTATAATTGCTTTACAATGGTGTGTTACAATATGTAACATATATCCCCATATCTCCTCCTTCTTGCATCTCCCTCCCACCCTCCTAACCCACCCCTCTAGGTGGACACAAAGCACTGAGCTGATCTTCCTGTGCTAAGTGGCTGCTTCCCACTAGCTATCTATTTTACATTTGGTAGTGTATATTTGTCCCGGCCACTCTCTCACTTCATCCCAACTTACACTTTCCCTTCCCTGTGTCCTCAAGTCCATTCTCTGCATCTGCATCTTTATTCCTGTGCTGCCCCTAGGTTAGTCAGAACCAATTTTTTTGCGGGGGGACTCCATATATATGTGTTAGTGTATGGTATCTGTTTTTCTCTTTCTGATTTACTTCACTCTGTATGACACTCTCTAGGTCCATCCACCTCACTACAAATAATTTCATTTTTTTATGGCTAATATTCCATTATATATATGTGCCACATCATCTTTATCCGAAGTGTCGATGGACACTTAGGTTGCTTCCATGTCCTGGCTATGGTAATAAAACTGCAGTGAGCATTGTGGTACATGACTCTTTTTGAATTATGGTTTTCTCAGGTATATGCCCAGTAGTGGGATTTCTGGGTCGTATGGTAGTTCTATTTTTAGTTTTTGAAGGAACCTCCATACTGTTCTCCATAGTGGCTGTATCAATTTACATTCCCACCAACAGTGCAGGAGGGTTCCCTTTCCTCCATCCCTCTCTAGCATACATTGTCTGTAGATTTTTTGATGGTGGCCATTCTGACCGGTGTGAGGTGATATACCTCATTGGAGTTTTGGTTTGCATTTCTTTACTGATTAGTAATGTTGAGCATCTTTTCATGTGTTTGTTGGCAATCTGTATATCTTCTTTGGAGAAATGTCTATTTAGATCTGCCCATTTTTGGACTGGGTTGTTTGTTTTTTTAATATAGAGCTGCATGAACTGCCTGTAAATTTTGGAAATTAATCCTTTGTCAGTTGCTTCATTTGCAAATATTTTCTCCCATTCTGAGGGTTGTCTTTTCATCTTGTTTATGGTTTCCTTTGCTGTGCAAAAGCTTTTAAGTTTCATTGGGCCCCATTTGTTTATTTTTGTTTTTATTTTTATTTCTCTAGGAGGTGAATCAAAAAGGATCTTGCTGTGATTTATGTCATAGAGTGTTCTGCCTATCTTTTCCTCTAAGAGTTTTATAGTGTCTATCCTTACATTTATGTCTTTAATCCATTTTGAATTTATTTTTGTGTATGGTGTTAGGGAGTGTTCTAATTTCATTATTTACATGTAGCTGTTCAGTTTTCCCAGCATCATTTGTTGAAGAGGCTGTCTTTTCTCCACTGTATATTCTTGCCTCCTTTATCATAAATTAGGTGACCATATGTGAGTGGGTTTATCTCTGGGCTTTCTATCCTGTTCCATTGATCTATATTTCTGTTTTTGTGCCAGTACCACACTGTCTTGATTACTGTAGCTTTGTAGTATAGTCAGAAATCAGGGAGCCTGATACCTCCAGCTCCAATATTCTTTCTCAAGATTGCTTTGGCTATTCGGGGTCTTCTGTGTTTTCATACAAATTCTGAAATTTTTTGTTCTAGTTCTGTGGAAAATGCCATTGGTAGTTTGGTAGGTATTGCACTGAATCTGTAGATTGCCTTGGATAGTATAGTCATTTTCAAAATGTTGATTCTTCCAATCCAAGAACATGGTATATCTCTCCAACTGTTTGTATCATCTTTAATTTCTTTCATCACTGTCTTATTGTTTTCTGCATACAAGTCTGTTGTCTCCTTAGGTAGGTTTATTCCTAGATATTTTATTCTTTTTGTTGCAGTGGTAAATGGGAGTGTTTCCTTAATTTCTCTTTCAGATTTTTCATCATTAGTGTACAGGAATGCAAAGAGATTTCTGTGCATTAATTTTATATCCTGCTACTTTACGATATTCATTGAGTACCTCTAGTAGTTTTCTGGTAGCATCTTTAGGATTCTCTACGTATAGTATCATGTCATCTGCAAACAGTGACATTTTTACTTATTCTTTTCCGATTTGGATTCCTTTATTTCTTTTTCTTCTCTGATTGCTGTGTCTGAAACTTCCAAAACTATGTTGAAAGATAGTGATGACAAGTGGACAACCTTGTCTTCTTCCTGATCTTAGAGGAAATGGTTTCAGTTTTTCACCATTGAGAAGAATGTTGGTTGTGGGTTTGTCATATATGGCCTTTATTATGTTGAGGTAATTTCCCTCTGTGCATACTTTCTGGAGGGTTTTATCATAAATGGGTGTTGAATTTGTCAAATGAGTTTTTTGCATGTATTGAGATGATCATATGGTTTTTCTCCTTCAATTTGTTAATATGGTTTATAACATTGATTGATTTGCATATATTAAAGAATCCTTGCATTTTTGGGTTAAACCTCACTTGATCATGGTGTATGATCCTTTTAATGTGCTGTTGGATTCTGTTTGCTAGTATTTTGTTGAGGATTTTTGCATCTATGTTCATCAGTGATATTGGCCTGTAGTTTTCTTTTTTTGTGACATCTTTATGTGGCTTTGGTATCAGGGTGATGGTGATCTCCTAGAATGTGTTTGGGAGTATTCTTCCTTCTGCTATATTTTGGAAGAGTTTGAGAAGGATAGGTGTTAGCTCTCCTCTAAATATTTGATAGAATTCACCTGTGCAGCCATCTGGTCCTGGAATTTTGTTTGTTGGAAGACTTTTAATTACAGTCTCAATTTCAGTGCTTGTGATTGGTCTGTTTATATTTTCTATTTTTCCTGGTTCAGTCTCCGAACGTTGTGCTTTTCAAAGGATTTGTCCATTTCTTCCAGGTTGTCCATTTTATTGGCGTATAGTTGTTTGTAGTAATCTCTCATGATCCTTTGTATGTCTGCAGTGTCAGTTGTTACTTCTCCTTTTTCATTTCTAATTCTATTGATTTGAGTCTTCTCCCTTTTCTTCTTGATGAGTCTGACTAGTGTTTTACCAATTTTATCTTCTGAAAGAACCAGCTTTTAGTTTTATTCATCTTAGTTATTTCCTTTGGTTTTTTTTCATTTATTTCTGATCTGATATTTATGATTACTTTCCTTCTGCTAACTTTGGGGTTTTTTTGTTCTTCTTTCTGTAATTGCTTTAGGTGTAAGGTTATGTTGTTTATTTGAGATGTTTGCTGTTTCTTGACGTAGGATTGTATTGCTATAAACTTCCCTCTTAGAAGTGCTTTTTCTGCATCCCATAGGCTTTGGGTCATCGTGTTTTCATTGTCATTTGTTTCTAGGTATTTTTTGATTTCCTCTTTGATTTTTTCAGTGATCTCTTGGTTATTTAGTAGTGTATTGTTTTGCCTCCATTTGTTTGTATTTTTTACAGATTTTTTTCCTGTAATTGATATCTAGTCTCATAGCGTTGTTGTCAGAAAAGATATTTGATATGATTTCAGTTTTCTTAAATTTACCAAGGTTTGATTTGTGACCCAAGATATGATCTATCCTGGAGAATTTTCCATGAGCACTTGAGAAGGAAGAGTATTTTTTGTTTTTGGATGGAATGTCCTATAAATATCAATTAAGTCCATCTTGTTTAATGTGTCATTTAAAGTTTGTGTTTCCTTATTTATTTTCATTTTGGATGATCTGTCCATTGGTGAAAGTGGGGTGTTAAAGTCCCCTAGTATGAATGTGTTACTGTCGATTTCCCCTTTTATGGCTGTTAGCATTTGCCTTAAGTATTGAGGTGCTCTTCTTTTGGGTGCATATTTACAATTGTTATATTTTCTTTTTGGTTTGATCCCTTGATCATTATGTGGTGTCCTTCTTTGTCTCTTGTAATAGTCTTTATTTTAAAATCTATTTTGTCTGATATGAGAATTGCTACTCCAGCTTTCTTTTGATTTCCATTTGCATGGAGTATGGACTATCTTACTCCATCTCCTCACTTTCTGTCAGTATGTGTCCTTAGGTCTGAAGTGGGTCTCTTGTTGACAGCATATATACAGGTTTTGCTTTTGTATCCATTCAGCCAATCTATATCTTTTGGTTGGAGTGTTTAATCCATTTAAATTTAAGGTAGTTATCAATATGTATGTTCATATTACTATATTCTTAATTGTTTTGGGTTTGTTATTGTAGGTTTTTTCCTTTTCTTGTGTTTCCTGACTAGACAAGTTCTTTTAGGATTTGTTGTAAAGTTGGTTTGGTGGTGCTGAATTCTCTTAGCTTTTGCTTGTCAGTAAAGGTTTTAACTTCTCCTTCGAGTATGAATGAGATCCTTGCTGGGTAGAGTAATCTTCATTGTAGGTTTTTCTCCTTCATCACTTTATATATGTCCTGCCACTCCGTTCTGGCTTGCAGAGTTTCTGCTGAAAGATGAGCTGTTAACCTTATGGGAATTCCCTTGTGTGTTGTTCTTCCCTTGCTGCTTTTAATATTTTTTCTTTCTCTTTAATTTTTGATAGTTTGATTAATATGTGCCTTGGCGTGTTTCTCCTTGGATTTATCCTGTATGGGACTTTCTGTTCTTCCTGGACTTGATTGACTATTTCATTTCCCACGTTAGGGAAATTTTCAACTATAATCTCTTCAAATATTTTCTCAGACCCTTTCTTTTTCTCTTCTCTGGGATCCCTATAATTCCAATGCGGTGCATTTAATGTTGTCCCAGAGGTCTCTGAGACTGTCCTGAATTCTTTTCATTCTTTTTTCTTTATTCTGCTCTGCAGTAGTTATTTCCACTATTTTATCTTCCAGGTCACTTACCCGTTCTTCTGCCTCAGTTATTGTGCTATGGATTCCTTCTAGAGAATTTTTAATTTCATTTATTGTGTTGTTCATCATTGTTTGTTTGCTCTTTAGTTCTTCTATGTCCTTGTTAAACATTTTTTGTATTTTCTCCATTGTATTTCCAAGATTTTGGATCATCTTTACTATCATTACTCTGAATTCTTTTTCAGGTGGACTGCTTATTTCCTCTTCATTTGTTTGGTCGGGTGGGTTTTTACCTTGCTCCTTCATCTGCTGTGTATTTCTCTATCTTCTCATTTTGCTTAACTTACTGTGTTTGGGGTCTCCTTTCTGCAGGCTGCAGGTTTGTAGTTCCCATTGTTTTTGGTGTCTGTCCCTTCTGGGTAAGGTTGGTTCAGGGGTTTTTGTAGGCTTCCTGGAGGAGGGGAGTAGTGCCTTTGTTCTGGTGGATAAGGCTGTATCTTGTCTTTTTGGTGGGCATGACCACGTCGGGTGGTGTGTTTTGGGGTGTCTGTGAACTTATTATGACTTTAGGTAACCTCTCTGTTAATGGTTGGGGTTTTGTTTCTGTCGTAGGCTTCCATGGTCCTGTGCCCTAGCTGTTTGGCATAGGGTGTTTAGTGCTGTAGCTTGCTGGTCGTTGAGTGAGCTGGGTCTTAGCATTGAGATGGAGATCTCTCAGAGAGCTTTCGTTGTTTGATATTACATGGGGTCGGGAGGTATCTGGTGGACCAGTGTCCTGAACTGGGCTCTCCCACCTCAGAGGCTCAGGCCTGACACCTGGCTGGAGCACCAAGACTCTGTCAGCCACCCAGCCAGGTATGTGGGGAGTTTCTTGCCTTTTGGGAATTCTGAGGTCTTCTGTCACCATTAAGTAAGTGTTCTGTAGGAGCTGTTCCACATGTAGATGTATTTTTGATGTATTTGTGGGGAGGAAGGTAATCTCCACATCTTACTCCTACACCATCTTGAGGCTATCCTCAGATTTTCAGTTTTGATCCAGTTTATTACACACTGCTGCTAGAGTAATTTTTCTACTAATGGAATGAAACTAAACCCAAAGGAAACTAAACTAAAAAATAAAGAAGCAAACCAACAAAGCTTTCATTTTAAAAGTCCTCCAACTGGCAATCAAATTAAAAATCAGCTCCTTAGATTGATGGTCAATATTTTTCATTCTCCTATTGAAATGTTTTCTAGTTTGATGTCATATGTTTTCTCGACATGTGTTGCATATTCCAGAATTACCCACAATGGCATGAAGTGTTAATTCCTACTAAATAGCCCATCCTCCTTGCTAAAATAACCCCCGTTTTCTTCAGGAATCACCTTGCACAGTGCCAGGGGCATGAATCATGGTGGTTTCCTTTTCTTTTTGCCAGCGGTTAGTCTGAGATGATTATGTGACTCAGTTCTGGCCAATTAAATATAGAGCAATTCTACCATGGAACATTTTGAGGCAGATTTGTCTCCATGATAAGAAGGAGATGTATTAGCAATGATTCCCTACCCCTGGACTTTTTGATTTGTTGTGTGATGAGTACCTGATGTCTGGAGTTACACCAGTGTCTCGTGACCATGAGACAACAAGGGAAGCAAAATTCTATAAGGTGAAGGAAGTCGAATACAGGATTTAACAAAATGGATGCTAGAAGATACTACCACTGCGAAGATAATCCGGAAATTTTTCCTGAAGACATTTTAGTATTTGAACAGATGTAGTTGTTTCTTTAATACGCACAACACTTTCTACTTTTATTCATCATTCATGAAAAAATAATTCAATGCCTGGAGTGCACCATGTCTTTACTCACGTGGGTTCATTTATTTAGAACTTTGACTTGTTCTTTTCCCTCTGACCTCCATCAAATCTAGCCATCCTTGGATTCCATCTCATATGATTTTTACGTTATTAAGTCTACTCTGATCCTCTCATTTAAATGCTGACTCTACCTTTTTTAGAGCAAAGTTCCATCCTACTATTTCCCTTTTTTCAATTTACTGTATGTTACTGAATCTTACTAACTAAATATAAAACTTACTTTCTGCTTAATAGCATCCTCAGAGAATGTTTTTCATATAATAGACACTCATGAAACACATTTTATTCTGAGTCATCTGTAATGTTCCATGAAGTCCCCTCAGTCTGTGAAAGACCTGATATTCAATTATACTTTAGTTCTCAATCTAGCTACTGGATAGACACGTGACAAGAGCAGGGTTTAAAATTCCACTTGGTACAAATCCTTTAAATTCCCAAGGATTAAATCCTTTAATCCTTAGTACAAAGTGATCAATTCCTCTGGGATAACTTTACTGCCTTTCTGTAGAGTAAAAGGACAATAATTCATACATTTCTCAAGGTAGGTGAACTTTACTACAAGGTGTATATAAATGTACTGTACATAACTCCTTCCGCGTGTGTGTGTGTTTTAGTTGCGTATGTATGTCTTATGGTGCCTATCTCAAAGTTATATATCTGGAATATACTTTACTTAATTGAAGTCATTTATTTACAGAAGAAATTCAATAACAGCACAATCATAGCTTAAACTTAGCGTGCCTTCCTTATACTTGTGAACATAGATATGCAAACATACATGTTTCACTTAGAAGGAACTTGTTTATTTACATGTATTTCTTTACTGAAAAACAACAACAACACACCCAAATGTGAAAAGTCCCAGAACAAATCCACACATACATGTTATTAGCAGGTGTTATGAGTAGGTATTATTAATAAGCTATTAAATCATTAAATTAATCAAAACGAAGCATGCTGAGGAAGACCATAATCTTAAAATATTTAAAAAGATCTTGCTTGATACAAAAATATATCGTTGAGAGTGCAGGTGAGACTCATGGGCAGAAATACTGGGCTAAGTGATGAACACATGCAAATAGTGTGTGTGTTGTAACAACCTAAGAGCTAAGTAGTTCCACAGGACTGCTGAGTGTACATGCCATGCCTGAGGACATGTGCTGTACCTGCCCAGATATATTAATGGCTCCCTGTTACATGACTAATCTTCTGTTATGGGCTGTCTGCTGAAACCACTCTATCTGTCAGTGCTCATTATGTAGGATATATTTCCATTTCCTTTTTTTTAAATTAATTTTTTAATGGAGTATAGTTGATTTAAAATGTTAGTTTCAGGTGTACAGCAAAGTGAATCAGTTATACATATACATATATCTACTCTTTTTTAGATTCTTTTCAAAGGGAAAGAAAGAAGGAAGAAAGGAAGGAAGGAGTGAAGGAAGGAAGGAAGGAAGGGAGGAAGGGAGGAAGGAAGGGAGGAAGGAAGGGAGGGAGGAAGATAAACTCCTTAGTCAACTCAGTGGAATCTCTGTATCTCAGCTCCAGGAGAGTTTCTATCACTGACTTGTCCAGCCACTGGGAAGGAGTGTAAAGCTGAATTTGCAATAACAGTGCTGATGTGAGAATTCAGCTGTAACCGTATGAACGGTGCTCTAATTTACCATCACAGGTGAGTGAAGATGAGTGTGCTTCTGTCACAAAGGGCAAGCGTGAATTGCTGACTTGACAGTAGAGATTAAAGCATTCACCTTTGTTTAAGCTTTGAGTATTTTAGTATTTTTAGGAAAAGGAGAGGGGAAAATGGTGTGAAATATTTGTAGTGGTAATGGAATGTGACATCAACAAGAACAGGCAATAGGAAGGCAGGCAGGAGTGGACTGAGCTGCTGACAATGTTCTAGGCCAAAGAAGCCAAAGCAAATGACTGAATGATTATACTTTCACACTAAGATACAGAGCCTGCTTCATACTAGAATAAACATCTGTTGGATCTCTCTCATTAACTCTATTAATGACAACAATTGGCCAATCAAAAAAATCTTTATTGTATGTGGAGAAAAGGGAACACTTTTGCACTGTTGGTGGGAATGTAAATTGGTACAGCCACTGTGGAAAACAGTATGGAGATTCCTCAAAACATTAAAAATAGAACTACCATATGATCCAGCAATCCCATTTTGGGGTATATAGCCATAGGAAGCAAAATCACTATCTTGAAGAGACATCTGAACTCCCATGTTCATTGCAATGTCATGCACAATAGCTAAGATATGGAAACAATCTAAGTGTTCAGCTATGGATGAAAGGATAAAGAAGTGATATATATATATATATATATATATATATATATATTCATAAAAAGAGTCGAGTGGTGATTGTCAGGGGTTAGGTGGTGGGGGAAATTGGGAGATGTTGGTCCAAGGGTACAAACTTCCAGTTATAAGATGAATAATTTCTGGGGATCTAATGTGCAGCATGGTGACTATAGTTAACAATACTGTATTGTATACTTGAAAGTTGCTAAGAGAGTAGATCTTAAATGTTCTCACCACAAAAAAGAAATAGTAATTATGTGAGGTGACAGAGGTATTAACTAACCCAACAGTGGTAGTCATTCTGTAATATATAAGTGTATCAAATCAACATGTTGCACATCTTAAACTTACACAATTTTATATGTCAATTATATCTCAATAAAGCTGGAAAAAAGTCTTTATTAAGTGTCTATTAAACATAAGGTACCGTTTCTTGTGCTGAAACACAGTGGACATGATACCTGCCTTCATGGAGCTTCAGACTCTTGGCTGTGCTCTGCTGTCCCATCCTCACACAGGACCTCATAAAATTATTCAGAACTCCGCCCTAACATATGTTTACTCTTCCTTAGAGATTTTACCTTGCCATTTTAATCTTTATATTTTCTTTAATTAAAAAAAAACTTTTTTCTTTATTTTTATTGGGTTTTATTTGGCTGCACTGCACAGCCTGTGGGATCTTAGTTCCCTGACAAGGGATCAAACCTGCGCCCCTGCAGTGGAAACACAGAGTCTTAACCACTGGGCCGCCAGGGAATTCCCTTGCCATTTTTAAATACAAAAATTAGTTCTTTGGGTTTTTTTCATGAACAAAGTTTAATTAAGTTTACTAACTATTTGATCAATTTTTATTTTCAACATTGAAAAAAAATCTATTCCTTCTTTTGAGTTTACTTTTCTTACTGGTGTAGATAGATAGATAGATAGACCGATCTTAAGAATTTTATTAGAGAGGATTTTCTCTGGCCATGAAATAACTCAGTCTGTGCAGATCCAACAATATATGGATGTCACTTTTGAATTCTAGATTGATGGGTATTTGTCTAAAGGACTTTGAAGATATTTTTCCATAGTTTTCTGGCATTTATAGATAAGTCTACTATGGAATTACTGTAATTGGTTTTTACACATTGATAACTTTAAAGACTATCTTTTATTCTCTTTTTTTCATAAATCTTTATTGGAATATAATTGCTTCACAATACTGTGTTAGTTTCTGCTGTACAACAAAGTGAATCAGCCATATGCATACATATATCCCCATATACCCTCCCTCTTGAGCCTCCCTCCCAGCCTCCCTATCCTATGTCTCTAGGTGGTCACAAAGCACTGAACTGATCTCCCTGTGCTATGCTGCTGCTTTCCACTAGCTAACTGTTTTACATTGGGTAGTGTATATATGTCAATGCTACTCTCACTTCACCCCAGCTTCCCCCTCCCACCTGTGTCCTCAAGTCCATTCTCTAAGTCTACATCTTTATTCCTGCCCTGCCACAATGTTCATCAGTACCATTTTTTTTTAGATTCCATATATATGTGTGAGCATACGTTATTTATGTTTTTCTTTCTGACTTACATTACTCTATATGACAAACTCTAGGTCCATCCACCTCACTACAAATAACTCAATTTTGTTTCTTTTTTATGGCTGAGTAATATTCCATTGTATATATGTGCCACATCTTCTTATCCATTCATCTGTCGATGGACATTTATGTTGGTTTCATGTTCTGGCTATTGTAAATAGTGCTACAATGAACATGGCTATGTAGAGATGCTCAGGTGAGGTCATGGACAAAGACAGTTCCATGTTCACAAACATTTTCTTAAATGGAGTCAACCGGGGTACAGGTGGCATGTACGCATTTTCCTGGGCCCTGAAAGAGTCTTTCCATAGTAAAAAGATTAGCAGCAAAGTAGAAAAATGACTGCCCACTTTTTTCTCTAATTTAACAGTTCCCTGCCTAAGCAAAGTAATACTCATGGAAAGATGTGTGTGTTCTTGCTCTGTGTTCCCAACTCTATTCTGTTTTTTTTTTTTAAAAAAATTCCTTCCCCAAATAAAATGTCATTTATTTCAGGTGTGTGTATTGTCTCAACACCTTTCTGTAGCTATCTGAAATAACAATAAAAAGCAATTTTGCATTGTTATTTCATAGCTTTCGTATAATGTATTCAATAAGGCTTTTACTGTGGCCAGATTTCAGTATACCCAATGAGGAGCCATGCAAAATATTGCAGCTGTTGTATAGAAAGTATTAACTTTCTTTTTATAATCTGTAAGTATTTCTTAAAGTATATAGTAATTTTCCATAATAATTCTATATACACCATTTTTAGTACTGGCTTTACATATTATCAAATGCTACATCTTAATTATCTTTGGGGATAGCTATAACATAATATCAAGTGAACACTTTTGTAATTACATTTAATAACAATTTTCTAAATAGTGATGTATATACAATAGCTCTTTTGACTTTTGGAAATATTAATTTGGTGATAAAAGGCTCTTTCATGATTTTTCACTTTTATTTCTCACATTCCTCTAAGTTGGGCTATATTACAGAGGAAGAAACTGAAGAATTGGGCCATTAAATAATTTAGCCAAGTTGACTCAATTTTTCACCCAACGATGAGGAAGTTGTATTACAGAGATTTGAGCACAGCAGACAAACCCAAAAGCCTAAACTATTCACCAATACAGTATACCTATGCCTGCTCAAATTAAAGATTACAAGTCATTTGTAAGTGCATTTTAATTTAATTTTACTCATATATTTTCTTTACAATAATAGTACTTATTAAAAGGCATTGTGTACATTTTACGTGTCAGGCCCTTTGGTAAATGGATTGTCGTATATGAGCCTCCTTTATGACTTACCACACTATAATGTGGAAATATTCCCCATTTTATAAGAAACAAAACATTCTATTCGTCCAAAGTCCTTGTCCTATTAAGCAGAATAGCTGGGAATCAAAGCCAGTCAGACTCCAAACCCTGCAATGTTAGTTGAGAATTCAGTTCAAATATTTCAGCAAATATTCGGGTTGTAACAAATATATTCTTTCCAAGACTATAATGTCTGAAATTTTATAGTCGCTATAGCTGATTATATAACTTGGACACAATAGTTTTAGAGAAATTGGATGGGTCAACAGTCAGTTTCTTAAATTCAGAAGATTGTTTTTTGTGGTTTTGCATGAACTTCTAAAGTGAAAATGCCTGATTTGCCCAAAAGCACCAGCACATTCCCTGTTTTCTCCATTAGTTTTTATCCCAGTGAACATTTTACTATCCCTAACATTTGATGAAGGCAGTGAAGCGAAGTAGTCCTCCAGATTTTGAAGGCTTGTGCAGTTATGCCCTGGAGGCGTTTTTGTCCCAGGAGCGTCAAGGCTGGCAACTTTTTGATGGCACTTTGTTTCTCCATCTGTCCCATACATTTAGGGCCGTTGTGAAGTGAAGATTGGGTTTCATACCGTAAAAGCAGGCCTTTCCTTTTTTGTGTTGCCAATCCGATTTCTCGAAGAAGTCACCTGTGTGTTGGGCTTCTGTGACTGTTCAGGGGAATGTTAAATTTTTTGACAAATCTTAAGGAAGCTTAAAAATGACAGGCGAATAAAATCTAAACTCTGGTGTTTCTGTATTACTTGGGGTAGATAGGCTATGCTCTGGTGACAAGTACACCCCAGCTGCTTAGTGGCCTGACACATACAAAGTCTGCCACAGGTGCTACACTAGGGCAATTTCCTTTCAGAGGTATCCCAGGGTCCAGAGTGGCAGAGCACAAAGCTTCCAGGGTCATAAGCCCCAGAGGTTTAAGCATGAGCTATATGTGCTTTAGCCCAGAAGTGATAGAGACCACTTCTCTTCCCAGCTCTTTGATTAAAATTTGTAATAAGGTCCCACCTAATAATATGAAAGCAGTAAACGGGATGTGTGAGAAGACAGCTGGATATAGGTAAGCACTAGCAAATAACCTCCAAGCCACCAACCTGTGTCAGTCAAAAGATTTATCTTTCGATATTCTAGACTTTTGAAGTTGCAGATTACATAATCTGATTTATCACCCAGTTGAGTATGTAGGTTTGGGTTGTTTAATCATTTACTTTGAAAGGGAAAATTAAACTTACCACTTTTGGGGAATTAATTTGCCCTATTTTTTTGCCTGTAATGTTTGGAAAGATGGTTTATGGAATATTGTAATCTGAAAAATTAAATATTGCATGATTTTCTCAATCAAGAGATAGCTAGAAGGAGATGTGTACATTCCTAGTTTTCTCTAAAATATTGTAATCTCTAACATCTGAAGCATTTCAGGAGTTTTCAGGGCCTTTGAACAAGCATTGTATCCCTGGCTGTGTTATTTAACCTCCCCAAGACATACTTCCTTAAATGGAGGTAGGGACAATATCTTTTATAGAGTTGTAGTGAGAAAAATCCAGGTAAAGAAACTATAATAGTTCCCGACATTTACTAAACCTTAGTGAAGTTATCTAGTGTTACAGACAGCTGAAAAAGTGATGAGCATGCCTGCATCAGGTTTGAGCCAAACCCAGTTATACACATCCATTAGTTATCTACAGATTTCCCAAATGCTATTAAAGGCTTTCCATGAGCAGTTATTAGCATGCCTTTGGGAGCCGTTAAATAAAAACTATTCTAACGCATCTTATCCTGATAGTTTGGTTTTGTCTTTGAGGATTTCTCTTGCTCTTATTCTGTTATTTGTAAGCTTAAAACTATTTCTTTGGGTTTAATAATTTGCACAGGGAACTTATAAATCTAGGAACATATATATTATGATTGTTGTAGACCTAGAAGAATTGGATAATAAGAAATGTTGTCTCGTTTTCAGTACTCTTTAGCTTCATGGTTATGGTTGTATTCCGAGTCGAATTGTGTCCCCTCGAAATTGTTATATTGAAGTTCTGATCCCTAGTAACTCAGAATATGATTTTATTTGGAAATAAAACCCTTGCAAATGTAATTAGTTCATGTATAATAATTAGCAAATGTAATTAGATGAAGTCATACTGGAGTAGGGTGGGCCCCTAATCCAATATGATTGGTGTTCACATAAGAAGATGTGATTCAGACATGGGGACATGTACAGAGTGAAGACAATGTAAAGACACCGGGGAACACCATCTACAAGCCAAGGGATGCCTGCAGCTACTGCCCTCAGACAGAATCAATTCTGCCAACAGCCCTACCTTTCACTTCTAGGCTCCAGACTGTGAACTAATAAGTTTCTGTTAAGCCACCCCGTTATGGTACTTTGTTATGGCAGTCATAGGAAAAAGAATACAGGTTGTCATACATTTTAATCTTATATACATTTGAAGCCCCATTAGATATTATTAATATTTATTTACATTTCCAGGACTTCAGGAGGAAATCTTTCAGTACCAGGTATAACCAGAGATATCCTACCTCACCTACATAAAAAGTTGCCCAAACAGATGATATTAAATCAGAAAACTCTTAAGCAAGCTATATGACTTGATTAGTAAAAATATAATTTTTTATAGAGGGAGTTGCTCATCTCCAACTGTCTAGGGTATTAGTTTTGCAGACTAATCTGTGAAACTCTGTTCCTAAACTTTACACGTGGAGAAGACACATGCATCTTTTCACTCTTTGTTGCATCAGTGGTCAGCAAAGATTAATTCCTCATCCACAAAGTAGTTGGAGATATAAATGCCTTTTGTTGGCAGTGGAAGCTTTTGTAATGTTGATGGATTTTTCAATGGATTTAATATATAACTAAATTTAGATCTCTTTCTAGTCTTTGGACACCAGAAGTTCGAAGAATAGGTGGTACAGCAAATAGATGTCTCTTTTTGGATACATAGTCATATAGTTAATTTACAATATTGTGTTAGTTTCAAGTATATACAGTCAAGTGATACAGTTATACATATATATATTATTCTTTTTCAGATCCTTTTCCATTATAGGTTATTACAAGATATTGAGTATAGTTTCCTCTGCTATAAAGTAGATCTTCGTTGTTTATCTATTTTATATATAGTACTGTGCATCTGTTAATCCCAAACTCCTAACTTTACATAGTCATACCTTAGCTCTCTAGAATTTAGTGTCTATATACATTTCATATACCAGTACTTTCTCAGGTCCTTATTCAAGTGATTCTTGATTAACTCAAATGTGTGTGTGTGTGTGTGTGTGTGTGTGTGTGTGTGTATGCAGATATTTGAAGTTTGAGAAAATACTACATGAAGTCCTTGAGCCGTGCTTCTAACAAGACCACTGAAGATTTGTTTTCAGAGCTAAAATTATATTTACTGAGGCGCTAAACCTGAACCTTAAACACATAGAATCTTTTTTTTCATTTGCTCTTCCTCTCTTTCACTTTTCTCCCATTTATATTGTGGCAGTAAACACTCGATGTCATACAGTATCCTCCAGGGAACAATTGAATGTGTGTCTAAGGGGGAAAAGAATGTGTGGACTCTAAATCAGATTTCTTTATTTTACCCAGGAGGGGCTACTGTAATGTTTGTGAGGCCAGAGTACACAAGGCAGAGATCAAACTTGAGAGCAAACCTCTCATTGTTAGCTTTGGGGTTGCCAGTTTGAATCTTTTCTTTTCTTTTTGATGTGAGACATTAATTTTCCCAGTTTTGTACCCTCTGGTGGATTTCTAGGAATACAAAATTTCTTTTTATAAAATGAACTGTTATACAAAACAAAATCCTAACGATATTCATTGTCTCTGACAAGCAGACTTTGATTACCTACTTCAACTGCCACCCTTAGCTCAGTCTCCAGTGTCATAAAGACATTGTTTTTGATCTCCTAGAGTGGAAATCGTTCTATTACATCACTTGAATGCACTTAAGCTTTAAGGATAAACCTCCAAGGTATGTGTTTAATATCATCAGGTCTTCTCTCTCAGCTCAAAGGCTTGTAGGAAACACTTACATATGAAGATTATGACTTAACTTGGAGATAGTTGCTGTCCTGGTCTATATAACATGATTTGCTTTTGGTTCATTGTTTTCAAGCTTTAAGATTAGATTGATTTCTATGTTCCATTTTGTAAAGTTATTCAGTGTCATTCTCATAAAACAATTAGAGCTATTATAGCTACTTTCTAACATAATTCTCTTATTTTTTATAAGAATAAATTGAAACTAGTTGTTAAGTAGTGGAGACTGACTTTGAACTCCAATCTAGCTTTCAATGCACATTTCATGCACATTGCCATGACATCACCCTGCTTCAAAACTCTACTAGTAAGGTGTGATGGCTCTGCTGCTTGAATTCACTGTTTTAACTACACCCAACAACTGGGATGAAATGTTATGGACTGTGGTAATTGAGTTTTGGAAATTCCACAATTGTAATGAAAAATTGGCTCTTCTATCTTGAGCCAGTTTCTTCATTATCTCTTCTGAGTCACTTATAGGATGGGTTCTGATGCCCCTGGGATTATTCTTGAAAGAAACATCCTTTAATTAATATTCAGTTCTCTGATTCTGTAGCACAAGGTCCAACACATAGATCAGACATAGTAGGCCCTCAATAAATATTTCTTTCTCCACTTTCTCTTTACCATTTCTTTCAATAATTGAAAACATTCTTCTTTATATTTTCTTCTAGTCTTTGTCCTTCTGGTTTAAAGTCCTGATTCCTAAATTTGTGAAAACAAAGAATACAATTCCTATCCACCTCTCCATCTGCATTTTGAAAGTCTCCCTTCCTAGATCTTCATATATATATATATATATTTTCCATATATATATAGTATTCTTATATATATACATTTAGTATATATTTAATATATATATTTAATATATATATTGCATTTTGTGGCTACTTCTCTGATCTTTGCTTTTCTCTGTCATATGTTTATTTATTCCTCTTGTATAGAAAATATGAGTTATTTAAAAATAACCCATCTCTTTTCTCTCAGTTTTCATTCTTTGAAAACATATCTTCTCTCGGTAAATGATTCTCAGATCTATTAGCCTGATCCTAAAGTTTCTCCTGGGCTCCAGCTATATATTTCTAACTCTCTGTTCAGCTAATTATTCTTGTGATCTTGTAATCACCTCACATGCTGCGTGCTTCAACTTTTCCTTCAAAACTGACTTTACTTTCAGGCAAATATCCTACTTTTACTTTTGATATACGTATTCTTTCACATCATCAGATTCAAATTTTCCTTTGCAAACTCAACCCTCACCAAACAGAGTTGACTATGATTTGCCTTTTTTTTTTTTTTTTTTTTGCGGTACGCGGGCCTCTCACTGTTGTGGCCTCTCCCGTTGCGGAGCACAGGCTCCGGACGCGCAGGCTCAGTGGCCATGGCTCACGGGCCCAGCCGCTCCGCGGCATGTGGGATCCTCCCGGACCGGGGCGCAAACCCACGTCCCCTGCATCGGCAGGCGGACTCTGAACCACTGCGCCACCAGGGAAGCCCCTGATTTGTCATTTTTTAATTCACTTCTTTTTTTCCTCACTGCCACATTATTTCAATCCCTGAGCTTTAAATAGCCACTTGGATTGTTCTTGCCTTCGGTTTCCTTCCCTATATGAATTGTTCTGATGTATTGCTGGTATTTCTAACCCCAGACTTTTAACACGTGCCTTCTTTAGTCAGATATATTTAATGGTTTTCCAGTGTCACACTGGAAAATACAAATTCTTTAGACTTGCAGTAAGAACTCTTGCAATCTGTCCTTAAACTCCATTTGTAACTTCATCACCTATTACTTCCCTACAAACACCTCAATCTGATCAAAATTGCGTGAACTGAACTCTGAAAATCTGATTCTCTGTGCTTAAGGAGAGTTAAAATATGTACCTATCATATGTCTACGTATCATAGTAAGATATATCTTTTTATATATTCATTAAGATTTGTTGTTGAGAAGTTTCATACTGCTGTGGAGGCTAGCATATGTGATAAATGGTAATAACTTGGTTGTATTATATTTTTCCTGGATAAGGCATGTATTAGCTGTCTTAAAGCTTGTTCTATGCTTTTCTATAATCTTTGTGATCAAACTGGAGTCTCCATTGGGTAATTATGGCAACATTAAAAATTTACTATTTTTCTTAGGTTCTAACCTTAATTCAACAAGATGCTTATTTTAATTGTAAAATAATTGTTTTGAATGTACCTGAAAACTCTTACTAATATGGGCTATAAAATCATAATCATGGTGGTAAGGAAGCAACCTTATATGTAACATGCAAATTCTTAGTGTAATTTACAGAACTGAATTGCATTTTTCCCTTGTAACAAAACAGTAGAATAAATAGAACAGTTGAGAAAACTGCATTTAAGTAATTTGTTTGAAATTACATAGTAATGTCAAAGTCAAGATATGATTCTCAGAACTTGGTTCTTAAGCAGTCTTAACCCCAGACACACAATGCTTGGAAACATTCCACAGCTGGGACACATGAACCCTACCTTCAGACAATTGAGATCAAAGCCCATATATGATATTTACTACCTGTATGTCTTTGGGCAAATTAGTTAACATCACCAAGCCTCAGCTTTCTCATCTATAAATGAGAAATAGAATAACAACTCTTTGGGATTAATTTTTGTGAGGATGAATGGAATAACAAAAATTACCTAGCACCATGTCTAACTCATGGTAGGTAATCAGTAAATTACCTATAATAGTAATAGTGGTAATAATAGTAAACAATAAAACTTTTTGTTGGCCTTTTTTCTTTAGTTGGAGAAAATATTTTAAAAATCAGGTGAGAAAACAAGGAAAATAATTTACACCTAATTTGAGTGTTCCAAAGCCACCTCTTTTAAATGCTCCAATTCTTTAGAAGTCTGGAGTAGATAAGAGAGAGTTGGGCTGATGTTCCCATGCATGCAAACATCACGAGACTATAGGTGTCTACAATTTTGGCTCAAAGGGGTAATTTTGACAAATACTTATGTAGTCCCGCAAAACCTCTTCTCCTTTTGCAACATCTCACTCATTCCCAGCACTTGCCTCCCTCCCATCAACATAACAACTCACATCTAAAGTAGATGTGGCCATATCATCAGAGATGGAAGGAAGAATAAACTTTACATCTAATTTCCCCGATAGGTTTACGGCATCATCCATGAGACCTCAGAGTCCAATGACACACAACACACCCATAGATTTTGGAGAGTTTTACATGGATCCACGATATGCCCATCGGTATACTAACAATAACTATATGTGTGAACTCTATTCAGATCCTGTGCTAAACACTAATTACATCCATTTAAATCTATATAGCGATCTTGTTAGGTAAGGTACGATTATAATCTATGTTTTACAAAAGGGGAAAATGAAGCAGAGTGAAGAAATAACTTGCCCAGAGTCACAAAGCTAAGTTAAGAGTTATATTGGATATATCTGATTCTAAAGCTTTTTCTTTAAAAGTCCAGCTATTATTCTGATAAATAGTGTACAACTTTGTTGTTTAGTTTGGTTCTCTGATATGTCTGGCTTCACTTATGTGAAAAATATTAAGAATACATAAATCCTACACAAAAACTAGGGAAAACATGAAACTAAAATATTCTAAACAAACAAGCAAAAAAAATTGTTTACAGTTTATCATTCAGTGACCTTGTTTAACAGAAAAAATATATGAGTTATTATTGGGTGAGCATTTTTAGCAGAGGCTAATCCTAGATAACAAAAGGGAGGATGTATTAACAAAGTTTAGTGGGTCCAGTCTCTACTGAGAGGGGTAAGTACAAGAGTGCAGGGTTTGTTTGTATTAATTTTGGTTGAAGATCTACTCAATACTTCCACTGAGTCTTGGATTTTCAGGGAATTTATACTGGAATTATGATATTAGGCAAATCAATGCATTAGCATAAATTTTAAAAACTAACCAGATTCCACTGAAATTTTTTGAACATTTCTTAGGAAATAGGTGCTACAGTAAGGGTTTTACATAATACTTAATTCTTTTTTTTTAACTTATTTATTTTATTATTTTTTTAACATCTTTATTGGAGTATAATTGATTTACAATGTTGTATTAGTTTCTGCTGTAAAACAAAGAGAATCAGTTATATGTATACATATATCCCCATATCCCCTCCCCCTTGCATCTCCCTCCCACCATCCCTATCACACCCCTCTAGGTGGTCGCAAAGCACCGAGCTGATCTCCCTGTGCTATGTGGCTGCTTCCCACTAGCTATCTATTTTACATTTGGTAGTGTATATATGTCTGTGCTACTCTCTCACTTCGTCCCAGCTTACCCTTCCCCCTCCCCATGTCCTCAAGTCCATTATCTACGTCTGCGTCTTTATTCCTGTCCTGCCCCTAGGTTCATGAGAGCCATTTTTTTTTTAGATTCCATATACATGTGTTAGCATATGGTATTTGTTTTTCTCTTTCTGACTTACTTCACTCTGTGACAGACTCTAAGTCTGTCCGCTTCATTACAAATAACTCAATTTCTTTTCTTTTTATGGCTGAGTAATATTCCATTGTATATATGTGCCACATCTTCCTTATCCATTCATCTGTGAATGGACACTTAGGTTGCTTCCATGTCCTGGCTATTGTAAATAGAGCTGTAGCAAACATTGTGGTACATGACTCTTTCTGAATTATGGTTTTCTCAGGGTATATACCCAGTAGTGGGATTGCTGGGTCATATGGTAGTTCTATTTTTAGTTTTTTAAGGAACCTCCATACTTTTCTCCATAGTGGCTGTATCAATTTACATTCCCACCAACAGTGCAAGAAGGTTCCATTTTCTCCACACCCCCTCCAGCATTTATTGTTTGTAGAATTTTTGATGATAGCCATTCTGACCAGTGTGAGGCGATACCTCATTTTAGTTTTGACTTGCTTTTCTCTAATGATTAGTGATGTTGAGCATCCTTTCATGTATTTGGTGGCAATCTGTATATCTTCTTTGGAGAAATGTCTGTTTAGGTCTTCTGCCCATTTTTGATTGGCTTGGTTGTATTTTTGATATTGAGCTGCATGAGCTGCTTGTATATTTTGGAGATTAACCTTTGTCAGTTGCTTCATGTACAAATATTTTCTCCCATTCTGAGGGTTGTCTTTTCATCTTGTTTATGGTTTCCTTTGCTGTGCAAAAGCTTTTAAGTTTCATTAGGTCCCATTTGTTTATTTTTATCTCCATTTCTCTAGGAGGTGTGTCAAAAAGGATCTTGCTGTGATTTATGTCATAGAGTGTTCTGCCTTATGTTTTCCTCTAAGAGTTTTATAGTGTCTGGCCTTACGTTTCGGTCTTTAATCCATTTTGAGTTTATTTTTGTGTATTGTGTTAGGGAGTTGTCTAATTTCATTCTTTTACATGGAGCTGTCCAGTTTTCCCAGGACCACTTATTGAAGAGGCTGTCTTTTCTCCACTGCATATTCTTGCCTCCTTTATCAAAGATAAGGTGACCATATGTGTGTGTGTTTATCTCTGGGCTTTCTATCCTGTTCCATTGATCTATATTTCTGTTTTTGTGCCAGTACCATACTATCTTGATTACTGTAGCTTTGTAGTATTGTCTGAAGTCAGGGAGCCTGATTCCTCCAGCTCCGTTTTTCTTTCTCAAGATTGCTTTGGCTATGCGCAGTCTTCTGTGTTTCCATACAAATTGTGCAATTTTTTGTTCTAGTTCTGTGAAAAATGGCATTGGTAGTTTGATAGGGATTGCATTGAATCTGTAGATTGCTTTGGCTATTAGAGTCATTTTCACAAAGTTGATTCTTCCAATCCAAGAACATGGTATATCTCTCCATCTGTTTGTATAATCTTTAATTTCTTTCAACAGTGTCTGATAGTTTTCTGCATACACGTCTTTTGTCTCCTTAGGTAGGTTTATTCCTTGGTATTTTAGTCTTTTTGTTGCAGTGGTAAATGGGAGTGTTTCCTTAATTTCTCTTGCAGATTTTTCATCATTAGTGTATAGGAATGCGAGAGATTTTTGTGCATTAATTTTGTATCCTGCTACTTTACCAAATTCATTGCTTAGCTCTACTAGTTTTCTGGTAGCATCTTATGATTCTCTGTGAATCATATCATGTCAACTGCAAACAGTGACATTTTTACTTCCTCGTTTCTGATTTGGATTTCTTTTATTTCTTTTTCTTCTCTGATTGCTGTGGCTAAAACTTCCAAAACTATGCTGAATAATAGCAGTGAGCATGGGCAACCTTGTCTTATTCCTGATCTTAGAGGAAAAATTTTCAGTTTTTCACCATCATTGAGAATGATGTTGGCTGTAGGTTTGTCATATATGGCCTTTATTATGTTGAGGTAAGCTCCCTCTATGTCTACTTTCTGGAGAGTTTTTATCATAAATGGGTGTTGAATTTTGTTGAAAGATTTTTCTGCATCTGTTGAGATTATCATATGGTTTTTATCCTTCTATTTTTTACTATGGTGTATCACATTGATTGATTTGCATATATTGAAGAATCCTTGCGTTCCTGGGATAAACCCCACTTGATCATGGTGTATGTTCTTTTTAGCGTGCCGTTCGATTCTGTTTGCTAGTATTTTGTTGAGGAGTTTTGCATCTATGTCCATCAGTGATATTGGCCTGTAGTTTTTTTGTGTGTGGCATCTTTGTCTGGTTTTGGTATCAGCGTGATGGTGATCTCATCAAATGAGTTTGGGAGTGCTCCTTCCTCTGCTACATTTTGGAAGAGTTTGAGAAGGATAGGCTTAGCTGTTCTCTAAATGTTTGATAGAATTCACCTGTGCAGCCATCTGGTCCTGGGCTTTTTTTTGTTGGAAGATTTTTAACCACAGTTTCAATTTCAGTACTTGTGATTGGTCTGTTTATATTTTCTATTTCTTCCTGGTTCAGTCTTGGAAGGTTGTGCTTTTCTAAGAATTTGTCCACTTCTTCCAGGTTGTCCATTCTCTTGGCATAGAGTTGCTTGTAGTAATCTCTCATGATCCTTTGTATTTCTGCAGTGTCCATTTTTCCTTCTCCTTTTTCATTGCTAATTCTCTTAATTTGAGTCTTCTCCCTTTTTTTCTTGATGAGTCTGGCTAATGGTTTATCAATTTTGTTTATCTTCTCAAAGAACCAGCTTTCAGTTTTATTGATATTTGTTGTTTCCTTCATTTCTTTTTCATTCATTTCTTTATGATTTCTTTCCTTCTTCTAACTTTGGGTTTTTTTGTTCTTCTTTCTCTAATTGCTTTAGGTGTAAGGTTAAGTTGTTTACTTGAGATGTTTCTTGTTTCTTGAGGTAGGATTGTACTGCTATAAACTTCCCTCTTAGAACTGCTTTTTCTGCATCCCATAGGTTTTGGTTCATTGTGTTTTCATTGTCATTTTTTTCTAGGTATTTTTTGATTTCCTCTTTGATTTCTTCAATAATCTCTTGGTTATTTAACAGTGTATTATTTAGCCTCCGTATGTTTGTATTTTTTACAGATTTTTTTCCTGTAATTGATACCTAGTTTCATAGCATTGTGTTTGGAAAAGATACTTGATATGCTTTCAATATCCCCTAAATTTACCAAGGCTTGATTTGTTACTCAAGATATGCTCTATCCTGGAGAATGTTCCATGAGCAATTGAAGAGTGTATTCTGTTGTTTTTGAATGGAATGTCCTATAAATATCAATTAAGTCCTTCCTGTTTAATGTATCATTTAAAGCTTGTATTTCAGTATTTATTTTCATTTTGGATGATCTGTCCATTTGTGAAAGTGGGGTGTTAAAGTCCCCTACTATTATTTTTTTTAGTTAATTAATTAATTAATTTTTGCCTGTGTTGTGTCTTTGTTGCTGTACATAGGCTTTCTCTAGTTGTGGAGAGTGGGGGCTACTCTTCGTTGCGGTGTTCGGGCTTCTCATTGTGGGGCCTTCTCTTTGTTGTAGAGCACGGCCTCTAGGCACATGGGCTTCAGTAGTTGTGACACGCAGGCTCAGTAGTTGTGGCTCACAGGCTGTAGAGAGCAGGCTCAGTAGTTGTGGCACACAGGCTTAGTTGCTCCATTGCATGTGGGATCTTCCCGGACCAGGGCTCGAACCCATGTCCCCTGCATTGGCTGGCAGATTCTCAATCACTGCGCCAGCAGGGAAGTCCAAAGTCCCCTACTATTATTGTGTTATTGTTGATTTCTTCTTTTAGAGCTGTTAGCATATGACTTATGTATTGAGGTGCTGTGATGTTCAGTGCATAAATATTTACAATTTTTTATATCTTCTTTGTGGATTGATCCCTTGATCATTATGTAGTGTCCTTCTTTGTCTCTTGTAATAGTCTTTATTTTAAAGTCTATTTTGTCTAATATGAGAATTGCTATTCCAGCTTTCTTTTGATTTTCATTTGCATGGAATATCTTTTTCCATCCCCTCACTTTCAGTCTGTATGTGTCCCTAGGTCTGAAGTGGGTCTCTTGCAGACAGCGTATATACGGGTCTTCTTTTTGTAAGCATTCAGCCAGTCTGTGTCTTTTGGTTGGAGCATTTAATCCATTCACATTTAAGGTAATTATTGATATGCATGTTCCTATTACCATTTTCTTAAGTGTTTGGGTTTTTTTTTTTAGGTCTTTTCCTTCTCTTGTTTCCTGCCTAGAGAAGTTCCTTTGGTATTTGTAGTAAAACTTGTTTGGTGGTGCTGAATTCTCTTAGCTTTTGCTTGTGTGTAAAGGTTTCAATTTCTCTGTCAAATCTGAATGAGATCCTTGCTGGGTAGAGTAATCTTGGTTGTAGGTTTTTCTTGTTCGTCACTTTAAATATGTCCTGCCACTCCATTCTGGCTTGTAGAGTTTCTGCTGAACAATCAGCTCTTAACCTTATGGGGATTCCCTTGTATGTTACTTGTTGCTTTTCCTTTGCTGCTTTTAATATTTTTTCTTTGTATTTAATTTTTGATAGTTTGATTAATATGTGTCTTGGCATGTTTCTCCTTGGATTTATCCTGTATGGGACTCTTCTGCCCTTCCTGGACTTGATTATTTCCTTTCCCTTGTTAGGGAAATTTTCAACTATTACCTCTTCAAATATTTTTCAAACCCTTTCTTTTTCCTTTTGTTCTTCTGGGACCCTTATAATTTGAGTGTTGGTGCGTTTAATGTTTTCCCAGAGGTTCTCTAAGTCTGTCCTCAATTCTTTTCATTCTTTTTTCTTTATTCTGCGCTGCAGTAGTTATTTCCACTATTTTGTCTTCCAGGTCACTTATCCGTTCTTCTGCCTCAGTTATTTGCTATTTATTCCTTCTACAGAATTTTTAATTTCATTTATTGTGTTGTTCATCATTGTTTGTTTGCTCTTTAGTTCTTATAATTCCTTGTTACACATTTCTTGTATTTTCTCCATTCTATTTCCAAGATTTTGGATCATCTTTACTCTCATTATTCTGAATTATTTTTCAGGCAGACTGCCTATTCCCTCTTCATTTGTTTGGTCTGGTGGGTTTTTACCTTGCTTTTTCATCTGATGCATCTTTCTCTGTCTTCTCATTTTGTTTATCTTACTGTTTTGAGGGTCTCCTTTTTGCAGGTGGCAGTTTCGTAGTTTCTTTGGTTTTGGTGTCTGCCCCCAAAGCACGAGGTTGGTTTAGTGGGCTGTGTATGCCTCTTGGTGTAGGGGACTGGTGCCTGTGTTCTGGTGGGTGGGGCTGGGTCTTGTCTTTCTGGTGGGCAGGTCCACATCCAGTGGTGTGTTTTGGGGTGTTTGTGAACTTAGTGTGATTTTAGGCAGCCTCTCTTCTAATGGGTGGGTTTGTGTTCCTGTCTTGATAGTTGATTGGCATGGGGTGTTCAGCACTGGAGCTTGCTGGCCATTGGGTGGAGCTGGGTCTTAGTGCTGAGATGGAGATCTCTGCGAGAGCTCTCGCTGACTGATATTACCTGGGGCCGGAAGGTCTCTGCTGGTCCAGTGTCCTGAACTTGGCTCTCCCACCTCAGAGGCTCAGGCCTGACAGAGCCCCAACACCCTGTCAGCCACGTGACTCAGAAGAAAAGGGAGAAAAAAAGAAAGAAAAAAAAGTTATTAAAATAAAGAAATAAAAATAATAATAAAAAAAGAAGACAGCAACCAAACCAATGAACAAATCTACCAGTGATAACAAGTGCTAAAACTATACTAAGATAAACATAAAAACCAGAAACAAATCAGTCGCAGATAGCAGAGCCCAAGTCTGCAGTTGCTCCCAAATTCTGCCTCCTCAATTTTGGGAACATTCGTTGTCTATTCAGGTATTCCACAGATGCAGGGTATGTCAAGTTGATTTTGGGGATTTAATCTGCTGCTCCTGAGGCTGCTGGAAGAGATTTTCCTTTCTCTTCTTTGTTCGAACAGCTCCCGGGGTTCAACCTTGGATTTGGCCCCACCTCCGCGTGTAGGTCACCCTCAGGCATCTGTTCCTGCCCAGACAGGACGAGGTTAAAGGAGCGGCTGATTCAGGGGCTCTGGCTCACTCACGCCTGGGGAGAGAGGGGTACGGTAGTTATAATTGGAATGTGGGGCGAGCCTGTAGTGGCAGAGGCTGGCGTGACATTGCAACAGCCTGAGGCATGCTGTGTGTTCTCCTGGGAACTTGTTCCTGGATCACAGGACCCTGGCAGTGGCATGTTGCACAGGCTCCCGGGAGGGTGTGGATAGTGACTTGTGCTTGCACACAGGCTCCTTGGTGGCTGCAGTAGCAGTCTGAGCATTTCATGCCTATCTCTGGGGTCCAAGCTGATAGCTGCCCCTCACACCCGTCTCTGGACCTCGTTTAGGTGCTGCTCTGCCTTCTGTGGGCAGACAGGGAAGGAATCCCCTCTCCTCGTGCACCCTGAAACAATGGTCTCTTGTCTCTTAGGCAGGTCCAGACTTTTTCCCAGACTCCCTCCCAGCTGGCTGTGGTGCACTAGCCCCCTTCAGGCTATGTTCACGCCGCCAACCCCAGTCCTGTCCCTGCGCTCAGACCGAAGCCCAAGCCTCAGCTCCCAGCCCCACCTGCCCCAGCGGGTGAGCAGACAAGTCTCTCGGGCTGGTGAGTGCAGGTCGGCACCGATCCTCTATGCGGGAATCTTCCCGCTTTGCCCTCCGCACCCCTATTGCTGTGCTCTCCTCCGCGGCTCCGAAGCTTCCACCCTGCCTACTCCCTGTCTCTGCCAGTGAAGGGGCTTCCTAGTGTGTGGAAACTTTTCCTCCTTCACAGCTCCCTAACAGAGGTGCTGGTCCTGTCCGTATTCTTTTGTCTCTGTTTTTTCGTTTTTCTTTTGCCCTACCCAGGTACATGGGGATATTCTTGCCTTTTGGGAGGTCTGAGGTCTTCTGCCTGCGTTCAGTAGGTGTTCTGTAGGAGTTGTTCCATGTGTACATGTATTTTTGATGTATTTATTGGGAGGAAGGTGATCTCCACGTCTTACTCCTCTGCCATCTTGAGGGTGCCCCACCCATAATACTTAATTCTAACAAAAATAACATCAAGAGGCATTTATATTCATGAAGAGATGAAGAAATTTCCTCAAAGAATTGAAAATTATTAAACTCTAAAAACAGTTTTGGCATGTAATGCACTAGCTAAATAACAAAATAAAATTACACAATTACAATATAATTCACACAGTAATGCAATAGATATGAAGCTATTTTCTAAGCAGCAGTGGCAGGACAATTTTGGTTACCATTCTTGCAAAAGTCCTTCAGGTCTCAATATCTATCATTATTAAACCTTCCAAACCATACTACCATCTAAATAATTTTTCTAATAACTGATTTAACAGCATGCAGCCTGAAGTCTCTTTTGTTTCTACTTTCATATTTTTGATGCTGTCGTAAATGTTATTATTAATTTCAATTTATTATTGTTTGCTGCTAGTATAAAAAAATACAATTGATTTTTTATTTATTGATCTTGTGTTCAGTTGATAAAACTTGATAAACTCACTTCTTAGTTCTAAGTCAATTGTATAGATTGCTTTGGGTATTCTAAATAGGTATTCATGTCATCTAGGGATAGGGACAGTTGTACTTCTTCCTTTCCAATATGGATACATTTTATTTATTTATCTTACTTTATTTTACTTTTCAGACCCTTCAGTACAACATTAAATAGGAGAGAGAGTGAGCATCCTGCCTTATTTGTAAACTTAGAAAATATTCAGTCTTTCACCATTAAGTATAATGTTAGCTGTAAAGCTTCCTCATAGGTGTTCTTTGTTAGATTAGAAAGTTCTTATCTATTTCCACTTTGCTGCGAGTTTGTATCTGAAATAGAGTTTAGATTTTGTCAAATAGTTTTTTTGCACTTGTTCAATGATTATATCCTGAATTTTTGTGGCGGCGTTGGTTTGCTTGTTTTAGTTTGTTAATATGGTAAGTTACGTTGATTGATTTTCCAAATCTTAAATCAACTTTGTGTTCCTAGGATAAATCCCACCTGGTCATGCTTTTTGTATATTGTTGTATTTGATCTGCTAAAATTGTGTTTAGAAATTTTGCATCTATATTTATGAGGAACATTTCTCTGTAGTTTTCTGGCCAGGGTAATTCTGGCCTCATAAAATCAGTTAAAAATTATTACCTTCTCTTCAGTTTTCTGGAGGAGTTTTTGTAGAATTGATATTAGATTTTTCTTAACTGTTTTGTAGAATGTACCAGTGAAGCCGCGTACTCCTGCAATTTCTTTGTGTAAAGTTTTTTTTAATTTCCAGTTTTTCTAATAGATTATCTATTTCTTCAGGTTATCTCTTTCTTCTTGAGTTAGCTTAAGTGAGCTGAATAAAGTAGCTTGTGTCCTTCAAGGAATTTGTCCATTTCATTTAATTTGTTGTAGTTATTGACATAAAGTTGTTTATAGTCTCTTACTATCCTTTAATATCTGTGGAAACTATACTGATGTCACCTTTCTCATTCCTGGTATTGTTAATTTGTATCTTCTTTTTTCCTGAGATCTTAGGCTAGAGGTTTCTTAGTTTCATTGATTTTCTCAAAGAACTAAATATAGGTTTTATGTAGTTTCTCTATTATTCTTTTTATAAAAGTTTTCACTGATTTCCTTCTGGTTCTGAGTGGAGGTTTTGTTGTTCAGTATTTTTAAAATGGTGTCTCACTGACTTCTCATTTCTGTTGTTTACAACAGGACATATGGTTTCATCCTTATCTTTATTCTTTTGTACATAATATTCCCTCACCGAATTTAAGATTTTCTCCTTCTCACTGGTTTTAAGTAATTTAACCATGATGTGCTTTGGTACAGTTTTCTGCATATTTCTTGTGCTTGGGGTTTACTGAGCTTCTTGGATTTTCATACTTACAGATTTTTTTTAATTAAAAAAAAAACCTGTGTCCATTAGTTTTCAATTTTATTTTACTTCCCTCCTTCCTCTCTCTCCTTCCAGAATGCAAATTACATACATATTAATCCATTTGAATTTTTCCCACAGTTCACTGATGCTTTCTTCATCTCTCTGTGTTTCATCTTAGATAGTTCTATTACTTATGATATCAAAGTACACTTATCTTTTCTGGCACAATATCTACTGTCTAATCTGCCATTAATCCCAGCCAGTGTATTTTTTTTTTATCTTATACATTGTAGTTTTCATCTCAGGAAGTTTAAAGTTTTTTAAATCTTCCATGTCTCTAACTTTTTGAATATATGCAGTACATTTATAATACCTGCTTAATATTCTTATCTGCTATTTAACATCTGTGTCCGTTCTGGGTTGCTTTTGATTAATCATCCCTCATTATGAGTCATATTTTACTGGTTTTTTGTTACCTGGTAATTTTTTTTTTATGGAATGCTAAACATTGTAAATATTACTCTGTTGGGTGCTGAATATTTTCACATTGCCACAAATGTTGAGCTTTGCTCTAGAATGAAGTTAAATTACATGAAGAAATGATTTTTTTTGTTTTGCTTTTAAGATTGGTTAGGTGGAGCTAGAGCAGTTATCAGCCTATGGCTAATTATTTCCCACTATTAAGACAAGACCAGTTTGTGTACTCTACCTAATGAGTTATGGATATAAGGTTTCCCAATATGCTTAGTGGGAACTGATAAAATTCCTGCATCTATATGGGTGCTGAGCAATGCTTTTAGGTCTATCTTTTTAGGTAGTAGTCTCCCCTGGTTAGGGTAGTTTTCTCACACTAATTTGCTGATCGGTACTCAATTGGATACTTAAGATAGACCCTCTCCAAAACTAGAAATCTGTCTTCCTGACTCTTTCATCTATGATACAGTTTCCTGTGTATTTCAGAATCTCCCCAGAATTTCAGCTGTCCTTTCATCTTAAGTAGTTTACCAGTCTCTGTATGGGTTCCTTCTCCCTGAATTGCGACCTGAAAAGTCTCCCAAATTAATAGCTTGGGGGCAATTTTAGGTCTCATTTTTTCCCCGTCTCTCAGAGACCAGTGTTCTTCATTGTCTGATGTGTAGTGTCTTGTAAACTTTTTCTCACATATTTTGACTGTCTATTTTTGGTTGTTTCAGGCAATAGGGTAAATTTAGTCTCTTTTACCTTATCTTGGTGAGAAGTACAAGTCCAGATAGTTTTTTAATTGGCAGATGAGTTCCAGTCTAAATATTATTTAAGAGAATGAAAATATACATTGTTTTCATTCTGTCTGAAATTTACTCACTCCTAGAAAACACCAGGGTTCTTGCTTATTAAAATAATGATGGTAAACAATTTTTTCTTCGAAGCCTTAAAAATAATTGCAGTCTCATACTCTTGGCCTAAAAGAAATCAGGGTGGAGCAAATGAACATCAGGCAACAGGCTAATGATGAAAATCAATATGTTTAGTCTGTCTCTTTTTTTATCTGGTTTTCATGCTAATCTGAATTTGTGCAAGATTCCAAATCTGTTTGGGTGAGATTCTTCTGCTCCTTTTAACTGTTAGTATGGATGGAATCTAATGTAGAGAGATCTAGTAAAGAGAGCTGAAATGATAAAAAGTGGTAGGGGTCAAACAGACGGTTTGAAGCTGTAATCCATTTTTTGAGGATTATATGTGAGATTGCACTAAAGCCACTTTATACTACAGAATGTTTTAAATATCAGTAAGACCAATATACCCCAGCACTATAGAAATATCAGTTCTCTCACTGTGCCTTGGTAGAAGTAAAAGTGGTATAGCTGACAGTTGAGAGCAGAAGGCCATAACAGGGCCAGTAATGATGCTACAAATAAGATAACACTGTGGAGACTGAGGGAGAAATCAAAATGGTAACCCATCTGAACCACTGAACAGCATCCTCAATTCATCACTTTCTAAAGCAAGAGCCCCTATGCTGTGGCCATTAAATAAATGTGGTGGAAGTTGTGATGGGATATGAATATAAATATTTTACTTTGTAGAGTGTGTTTTGCCCCATGGTTTCTGTTCTGATGATCTCTTCTTCTGCTCTGAGAAACGATCATTACGAATAAATACTTGAATTTTTCCTTGGTCCATTTCATTACTTATGTCTGAAATTTTCTAGTTACATTTGCCTGCCTACGTCAAAAGGGTTCAACTTGGGATATGAAAATTTCAGCCCCAAATTTTATTGGAAACACAGAAAAGTGTCACCCTTTCGGTGATGAAGGGGAGGAAGGTGGGTGAGTGCACTGAAATGTCAACCCTGACTTTGGACCGTGTAAGGAGAGCCTGCCATATGCGTTGCTTTCCAAGTTTGTCCCTCCTGCTGAATCTGTGTTTCGAATTATTTTTCCCCTCGATGTGTTAGTTCTTTTTTCCAAGATGAACCTTATTTTATTTTCCTTGCTAGGGCCCATGTTATTATTCCAACATTTCCCATTTTAGTATCATCTGCAGAATTCATTTAGACCCTGTTTACTTCCTTGCTGAGGTCTCTGAGCCATAGAGCGGGACAGAGCCTGGAGGCAGGCTGGGTTTTCCTTCTCCTCCAGGCAGCTCTCATCACACACATGGGCCCACAGAAATGAGGATTTAATTTGCTACAAGATTTCCCCATGGAAGGGGACTTCTTAGGCTTCCCTATAAAACAAAACTGAAGTGGAAAATGCAAAAGATAACAATAACAACATTCTTGCCTTTGCTGCTTGGGAAGAGAGCAATCAGTAAACATTTTTATTAATCATCATTCAGCGCATGTCCAGACCTTGACTAAGTAGCCCGGAGGATGTGAAGGGGGTCAAACTTAAGCCCCCTCCCTTGAGGAAGATATAATCTAATTTAGGAAAGAAAGCATACACACATACAAACATATGCACACACATACTTCTGAAACAGTGACACCATGTACAGATACACTGATTTATGCAACGCAGAAAGGAATTGTCTGGAGCGCGAAAACTATCCAGGCAGAGGAGGAAGGGCTTATATCTCAAGTATTTATTCATAAATTCATGCAGTCCTGTTACAAGTATTTACTGAGTAAGAGAAATTCTCCTAGGGAAGAGAGTAACAGACAGAGCTCATGCTATCACCAAGCTTTCAGCTGACAAGGAACGAAGAATCACAAGATAGCATGATAGTAGCTACCAAAACTTTTCATTCTGTGATGCTTTTCCGGAGACTAAAAGTCAGTGAAGCAAGATGTGATCTGCCTGGGTTGTTAGGTTGATAACTTGTTGATTCATTTAACCACTTATTTGTCTTGAGTGAATACTTGGTGTAAAAAATTGGGCTAGATATTATGTAAACATGAAGAAGAATTGGACTTGGACCCTGACTTCAAGATTTCAGTCTAATATAGACAAACATACTGAAAATACAGAGTGCAAAGTAAAAAACGATGGCTGCATTTTTACCTGGCTTACATTTTACTAAGCAACATTAACCTAAGAGAACAATTCAAAAATATTTGTGTTCTATGTGAAAGAGGTTTTCATCAAATGTGCTAGCAAGAGGAGAGGACAGGTTGAGGATTTGGGTGGAAGCCTGGCCTTCCTCTGTGAGAAGGAGTCTGCAAAAATCCACCCCCCATGGCCGTCTCTCCACTGGAAATGTCTGAATACTGTGGTTAGTGTTCAGAAAAGTATAACAGCAGCAGTAGTAGCAGGAGTAATGCTAGTATATATTCAGGTCTTACTCTATTGCCAAGACCTTAGTTAACAATTTTAAATTGCAGCATCTCATTTAATCTTTCCAACAGTCCCATGAGGTAGCTACTATTATTTTCCATATTTAACATAAAGTAATCTGAGCCTTACAAACTAATAAGGCCCTTCCTAGATAGTAGGCAGCTGAGCATGGACTTAAACTCAGGCAACTCTGAGTCTAAAATGAAAATTCAAGAAATAGGCATTGCCATGGGCCCTAAGAGTCTGACTTTGCACAGTGGCCAAAGGCAATGGCTCTCAACCTCAGGTGCACGTTAGAAATACCTGGGGAGCTTAAAAATACCATTATTTTAATCCAATTTTATCGGAATCTCTGGGAGTGGATCTCAGGCATCAGAATTTCTAAGGACTCTCCAGGTAATCCTAACAGCCAGTCAAGCTTGAGAACAGATGTCTTTAGGTCTTTCCCTGAGCAGAGGAGTAAAACAACTATCTTAAAAACAAGCAAACGTATGTATATGTACAACTGATTCACTTTGTTATGAAGCAGAAACTAACACACCATTGTAAAGCAATTATACTCCAATAAAGATGTAGAAAAATAAATAAAATAAATAAATAGAAATTTAAAAAAAGCAAGCAAACAACAATAACAACAAATACATATATATTACATAATACATATGATTTTCTGGTTATGCTCAGAATTCATATGTACATCTATGAGTACATCCTGCCCTGAGAAATATCAAACTCCCTGCTGCGGTGAATTGTCCTACAATAGGCAAAATCCACAGCATTTAAACAAATCATGACCTTCAGCCAAGTGCTCTAAGAAGTCAAAAATTCCCTGTCTTCCTTGCCCCAAGTCTGTCTGACAGAAATATTTACATCAAGACTCCATGGATTATCTACAAATTATTGAAAATACTTTTTATTAAGTAGAAAGCATGGCCACTGCATTTGAAATGTGGGGAGTCTGGAAGACCTAAGATCAACTGAGCGTCCTTTAAAGAAACTCAGAGCTCCTCGCCAGGGCCATCCCTTGTACACACCTCAGAGACACATATTACAAATACATATAAGAGATCATGTATGAAAAAGAACTGTCCTGAACATCATTAACAATCCATAGATAAAATAATATTTTCCTTCCTTCCAACAGTTCTCTTAATTTAGAATTTTGAAACAAATTCTGATCTCATCAGTTGACAGGTAAAATGGAGGAGTTATAGCCGTACATATCCAGGAAAATGCTGGAAATAAGGAAGAAGGTAGGAATGTCTCAGCATTGGGGTTCGTAAATTTTAAAGTTTCAACAATTCCTTTTGTGAAAATTTTGCTTGGTGAATCAAATATTAAAATCTCATGCCTTGACAGAAGTAATGGATGAGGGATAATGTCTGATAAATCTATCAAAATTATCAAATAATACAAAACGTCTTTTAACATTCAACGTCAGGCTTAAAATAAAATCTTTCTCTTAAAACACAATCCTGAGCTCATGGAGACTACACATTTTCCTAAACGGTGCAAATAAATTTAACATTTTAAAAGATGTCAATTAACTCATTCCAAAGAATTACAGGTTTTTAGATCCCAAGCCAATCCTTCTACTTGGCAATCGAAATTGGTTCATGGAGTATTATTTTAGGCCAGCTAAATCTAATGACCTTTCTGCTCTCCAAGTTTCAAGCCACGGATTTCAGGAACAGAGACAAATGAAATGTGTATCTTACATTCCAGCAGGCAAAAATTGCGAGGAGCTTTTCTGGTGGCTACTAAAGACCATGTTTCTTAATAAGAAAATGACTGTTTAACACTGTAACCCATCAAGTCATTTCCTGGCTGCTCTTTACACGTGGCTTTCTATTATTATCTGAAACACTGACTGCATCCTTGATATCCTTGGCCTCCATCTCCATCTGCATTAGAAATCTTCGCCTAACCTCTTTCCTCCATCAAGGAATTCAGCTCCTTTCTTCCCATTTTTGATCAAAGTGATTGTTGAAAGGGAATGGAGGACGTAAGAAATGAGAGAGCTAATCAAAAAGGAAATTTGCACTAAGGAAACTGAAAGACATCTTTACTACTTTAATTTTGCTATCAGTCTCTGTGCCCCAAGGTGTCAATTGTAGATGCTTTCTGTTTACAGTCTGTAGCATGTCACAGTGGGACCACTCCTCCCTTTCCTGCCATCAGTCCTTTATAGGTTAGCTTACCATTTCTCCTATAATCTCCAGCATTGCTTTTCTGTGAAAGAGAGGGACTGAGAAACTGAATAAAGGAGAGGAGAATGGATAAAGTAGAGATGATATCTGCAGATATATCGTCTCTCCTCTTTTTTTGCCAGCTGTGTTTTTAGTATTTGACTTTTCTCCTCTTAAACACTTCGACTTTATTCCTCCTAAGAGACCCCTAGGTTATATCCATTTACAGTTTATAAAAGGTGTGCACTGCAGTGAAGATAATTAGCAAGGGCCATTCATAACTAATTGAAAGGCTAACTTATGTTGAATGGATGGACAGAGATTTTTCTTCATATATATCCTTTAATACATCAATTTATTGGATGCTATGGTAATTACTCTTAGGTATAAGCATAAATAGAACAAGTTACACAGAGAGCTTGCAGTTTTCTAGATGGAGTTAGTAATAAATTCCAATTCAAATATCACACAGGGAAATAGTGTGCTATAACAGAAAGAATAACAAGATGGGGTGAATAGTCAGGTGAACCCCAAGGTCATTACTTCCCACCTGTGGACCTGGGGTATACTAGACTGGGCCCCTCACAAATTCATATGTTGAAGCCCTAACCCCCAATGTAACTGTGTTTGGAGGTGGGGTCTTTAAAGAGTTAATTAAGGTTAAAAAAAGTCATAAAGATGGGGCTCTAACGTAATATGACTTGTGTCCTGATACGAAGAAGCAGAGACACCAGGATTGATCATGCATAAAAGAAAGACCTTGTGAAGATACAACGACAAGGCAGCCAACTGTGAGAAAAGGAGAGGGAGATATCAGGAGAAAACAACCTGCCACACCTTGAACTTGAACAACCAACCTCCAGAACTGTGAGAAAATACACTTCTATTGTTGAAGCCACGTAGCCTGTGGCATTTTGTTATGGTAGCCCTAGAAAACTAATACAGGGCCTTTAAGCAAATCACTTAAAATTTTCAACCACAAACACCTCTATCCTCATGTTCTCTGACAATATCTTATCATTTATTCTTGACCTCTTTTCCAGGCAATATTTCCTCTGCCTGTGTCTTAAATTGTTGGAGTGAGGCAGGGATCTGCTCCAGGTCTTCTCTTCTCAGTCTTTATATTGTTCTGGACAATCTTGCCCACTCCTATGGCTTCAGTAACCACCCATTTGCTGATAGATCGCTATACCCAGGTTTCTAGCCCACCGTTTTCCTTTTTTTTGTTGCCTCCTTTTTAACTTCAGCTTTATTGAGGGATAATTGACATATAAAATTGATAAAATTGTAAGGTATTTAAAGATTAAGATATTTAAAGTGTGGTAATTTGATATATGTATACATTGTAAAAGGATTCCTTCCATCTTTTTTTTTTTTTTTTTTTTTTGCGGTACGCGGGCCTCTCACTGCTGTGGCCTCTCCCGTTGCGGAGCACAGGCTCCGGACGCACAGGCTCAGTGGCCATGGCTCACGGGCCCAGCCACTCCGTGGCATGTGGCATCCTCCCGGACTGGGGAACGAACCTGTGTCCCCTACATCGGCAGGCAGACTCTCAACCACTGCACCACTGCGCCACCAAGGAAGCCCTCTTTCTGGTTTTTTGATGAGAACCTTTAAGGTCTACTTTCTTAGCACACTTCAGTTGTACAATACGGTGTTATCAACTACACTCACCACATTATACATTAGATCCTCAGACCTTATTCACCTTATAGCTGAAAGTTGGTACCCTTTTACCAACCTCTCCTTATTTCCCCACGCCCTACCCCCTGGCAGCCACTTTTCTACTCTCTATTTCTATAAGTTTGAGTTTTTAAAAAACACCATATATAAGTGATACCATGCAATATTTTTCTTCCTATGCCTGGCTTATTTCACTTAGCATAATGCCCCAAGGTCCATTCATGTTGTCACACATGGCAGAATTTCTTACTTTCTCATGGCAGAGGAATATTTCATATATATATTATATATATATAATATTATATTCCATATATAATATATATATAATATTCCATATATATATTCACACATACATATGTGCACAGTCTGTTTCATTTGCATGTATTTTGTGATATTCACAGTGATATATTAATATACAGTGTTTTAAGTATATTAATAATTTGAAAATTTCAACCCATGAAACTACAGTAATGCTGGGAAAGCACTAAAGTTGGAATTTTACTTTCTTTTCAAATACTTTTTATTTTTCAAGCTCCAGTGCTTTTCTTACAAGATTTATTTAGGATCCATTGTTTCCTGCATTCCTGAAAATCTTCCCAGAGACATGATTTCCAGATTCTACTCTAACATTATCCTTCGCAGATTTTGCTAGATATTTTCATAATATTTGGATGTTTCTATCTTGCTGACCTCTTCTCCACATAGGCTTACCTGATTTAATAGAATAATGAATTTTATTTGGACAAGGTCTTGGAGGTTATCTCAGAGCAATCCCATCTCTAGTTACATGACTTTCCAGCCTTAGCTTGAACAATTTTCAGGGACTTGGCACTCTATTATATAAGGAAATTCTTTTCAGAGTTGAAAATGTTTTTCTCTTATTACTCCCAAATTGCCTCTGTGTTACTAACATCTTGATGTTTTAACGTCTAGAATTTTCTCCCATAGCAAAATCTGGTTGTCTGTAAGGCAATAAGTAAGTCCCGTACATAAGAACGAGTTCAGTTCTGAGAGCACATTCGTAAGTCCAAATTGTTTGTAAGTCTAACAAAGTTAGCCGAGGTACCCAACTAACACAATCGGCTATATAGTACTGTACTGTAATAGATTTATAACACATTTCACACACATAATACATAAAAAACAAACACAGAAAATAAAGAGGACATTTCTAATTTTGTAGAGGATGCACACACATGACAATGTACGCCAGACACATGACCTAACTTAAGTGATTGGGTACGCGAACACACATTCGCATCTTTGAAAATTCGCAACTTGAAGGTTCATATGTAGGGGACTTACTGTACTTCTAATTTTTTAAATCAAACAATTAAAATAATGGATTTGAAATGTTTGTCACTATGATTTTTTCTCATTTATGCTATTTTTGTAAATATTCAATTAATATAATTAACTAATAACATTATTCGATTTTTGTGTTTCGTTTTTATGTTTTCCCCACACACATGCCAATGTCAATATAATATTTTTTATATGTTAATATAATATTTTGTCAATATATAATGTCAATATAATATTGCTTTATGTAGATGAGACCCCCTACCCAGTGTTCTGCATTCTGAACTAAAAGCCGTTAGTTCTCAACTGGGTCCCATTACTTAGCTTTGGGGTTTGGCCACAGCCTGGCTGCTATTCTCAGGTTACACTCTTGTTGGCTGCTAAGCGATGATATTGGAACCGAAACTCCTGGCACAGTCATTTAGCTCAGAATCTAGATTTCATGACAAATGTTGGGTGCTAATTCCAAAGATAGGTTCAAATTAAACTTCTGTTAATTCTGGGTTCCCCAGTTTGTAGCTAGCTTTCTGAAACCAAGTGAGAACTTACCAGTTACATTTAATTTTCTACTTTTTGGCTTACCTAGCTAAGATAATTTTGAATTATAATTCTTTTGTTCAAAAAAGTGCATATACCTTTTAGCCAAGTCTGATTAAAATGCAAAACAGGATTACATCTTGTGACAGACCAGTGGCTAACATTCTCCTGATCTACAAGACACTATTAATCATTAATGCAATGCAAAGTTTTAGAATCTGACACACATTCGTCCAATAACTCTATTAATTCTAGCCTATTTAAAACATTGTATAATGGTATTGTCACTAGCAGTCAAAATGGCTTGCCTAAATAAATTCCATTATATCTGTTTTATTACCCTAATCAAGCAGTGAATGAATTTGGTTTACTATAATTTGTTTTAGTGAAAAAAAGTTATTTTTCTTACGAGTAGACTACTTTCTGTCTTTTCTTAATATTGCAGCCTTTTCCCCTTCACTGCTGATCTTGCTTAAGGACTGTCTACGAATCCTTTTGTATTGTCCGTATTAGTTTTTACAAGTCTCAGTTTGTTCTGAGCTTTATTCCCACGATGCTATTCATAGAGATGCATGCCATTCTCCCATGTTTATTTCTCCTTCAGTGATTTTCCATCAATCTGTGGTACAGATTCTTTGAAAGGATTGCCTTTGATTAATCTGATACATTTTTAATATGTACATTTATTTACATGAACCTGAAAGCCAATGCCAAGGTTCTGGGTCAGAGACAGAGTATTATCACTTATAGCAATAACTGTATTAGTTCTCCATGTTCTATTATTCCCTCTTCAGAATAATACAATCAGGGGCAAAATCACAACATACATGCCAAGGATTTGTTTGTACTATAGGAGAGGAAGCCCAAAACTATGTATGCGGGAGTTTATATAGGCTACAGATTACTCCTCTGTTCCTGAAAGAGGGAGAGAAATCTTTGTTCCCTAATGGTTTAAAATCCTTCAGAAAGTAAAAGGACATCTCTGGGTTTCATCCTTTGAAATGTAAACAAACACCAAGGAGGTAAACCCTTTAAATCTCGCTGAGATCTCTCACTTTTCAGTCATCTTTTACCTTTCAAGACTTATCCTTCAATCCAGCTTGCAGTTTTCTTTTTTCTGAATGCCCTAATCACACAGAAACATGAAAATATTTGTTTCCCTCCACTCTCCATGAGATCTCTAATCCCTGTGTAGGGAAGGTCCGTTAAGAAAAATATACATATACATTTTCATCATAAAATGTTTCAATAATTAGGGAGCAGATCTTTAACATGAAGAAACAGAGGATAATCAAAGGGAAGAAATACTTTGTGTATATGTGGAAAGAATAAGAGAACATACAAGTTATTGTCTTTGTCCAAATGAGATCCTTGCTTCCAGGATTTTCATTTAGGTCAGAAAGCATTCTGTGTTTTTAGATAGCAGTTTCTCACATCTCCCAGAGGTATGACTGTCCAAGTGATCCATATTGGGCCTAGTTAATGGCTTAATGATACATATAGTACCAGATCCTTCTCTAATTCTTCTTCACACCCCTTAGTGTCTTATCAAGGTTACTACCTTCTACCATTACTCCTACCCCCATTCTCCATACTGCAAGCAGAGGTTTTTTTTTAATGCTGATATGGTCTTTAAAATATTAAATAATTTCTTCTTGTACTTAAAATACATTCTAAATTATCGCATTTAGAACACAATTCAAATTTGTTAACTCTCCTTGCTTGATTTGTCTCCAGTCTGCCTCTCTAGCACCATCTTTTCTACTTTCCTCATCATCCTTTCATCATAGTGGCCTACTCTGAGATATTGAAAACAACCTCAGAACAAGATCTTTCCACTTGAAGGCGTCTTCTATCAATTTGTTTCGCCTGAAATGTCCCTTCAAATGAGAATCAGGCCAACCCACCCCAAGATGTCTTCTGCTTCTCACCTATCAAATCACAAATTGTAGCAGATTTGACTAATTATCCACCAACCAAAAAATGTGTTCCCCCTTCCAAAACAGAGTTTTCAAAGGAAAGCAGTGCATATCCCATCTCCCTTGCAGCTAGGTAGAGCCACGTGACTAGTTCTGGCCAAGGGAACATGAGTGGACATGCCATGTGGTATGGCAAGGTTCAGCACTAAAATCCTTTCCTGTGCTCCTCTATTTTCTCTGAACTTTTGTATGGTTTGAATTAGAGTGACTCTCAGTTGCCCTTGAAAGCAACATGTTGACAATGTCAGCAGCTCCGTCACAAAGGGTTCTTGAACAATTGTGTGGACAAGCACAATCCCGTTAACCTGTTCACCTACCCAATACTTTTACATGAATAAAAGTAACCTTCTATTGTATTTATACAGTTTACATTTTAATTTCTAATTTTTATGGCAGTTAGTCTAACCTTACTAATAAGGAGAAGTATTGCCTTCAATGTTTGTGGCCCTAGAAGAGGCTGGAGAGCAGAATGTTACTAGCTTGGGTAGCTTGTTATTTACTGTATTTAGGAAGATATTACATAAGAACAATGATCTTGGTCAAGAATTTACTGATTCAGGGGCAGAAACAAAAAGCAGAAAGAAAAGGGTGAAGAGTTTTGAAACTTAAACCATAGGAAACGAGACTTAAAAAGAACGTAAGTGACAAAGGTTCATCAGCGTCCTCAGTAAACAGAGAAACTCAGCTTTGAAAGGTTTAAATTAAAAATTCTTCCCTTCCCCTCAAGTTTGTCACTTCATATGGTCTCAAGGTAGCTGTTACGGAGAGAGACATAGGGGCATGGAGGCAAGGGAATAAATCAAACTTGAAAATTACGTGTAGGAGAAAATTTAAGTTGTAGTTACTGGCACCTGGTGCTGACTGAAGGCAAGTAAATCAGAAGCTTACTGTTTTTGAAAGCTGGTGTTTCCAAAGAAATGTGAGCCTTCACTAAAGGAGTCTTTGAATAGTCAAGACTCAGAGCAACTTCTTAACTGTCTAATTTATATATGTAACAAGTAGGGAGTTGTGAAATCTATATTGCTCTCAAGGAGGACATAGTCCCCGAAAACCCCCTTATATGTGGTTTTGGAGGATAACTACAGTTTCTTTCAGATAATAGTATTTAGGTCAATGAAGGACTTTCCCTCATGCCGGGGTAGAGACTTCCATGATAATTGGCAGTTTGGATGCTATGACTGTTACAGATGAGTGGCTGCTGTATATCTTGTATCCTTCAACATTCTGAATGGTAGCTTTTATTGCTATCCTTGCTCCACTTTATAAAATAGGCATGTGACGTTGGAAAATGCACATAATTGGCCTTTTGGTATGTGGATCATTAAATTATGAGAATCCACCTCTGGAAGTGATGAAGAAGACAGTGCAGCACCTATATATCCTGGACTTTGTACTGTATGCAGCAAGTGGGTTGGATTTTGAATTGTCTACTTAGGGATGGGGTATAGAGTCATATCTGATGGTGAGAGAGGTAGATTGTGAAGAAATGTCTAACGGTCCACCAAAAACACGTTACCTTTTTTATGTTATGAAGTGTATATGGGAAGCACAAGATAGAATTTCCCAGGTTTTCTTGCATCTAGCTGGGATCCTGTGACCAGGTCTATTCAATGCAAGGTGAATAAATGAGATTTGGCTCACTTCCAAGCCAGGCCTGTTAAATGTCCCTGGGCTTCTCCCTCACCTTGCTACCGCTGTTTTTTCCCCATTTCAGCCCGCTAGAAGCCATATATTGAAGATTGCAGAGCGTCTTTTCATTTAGTTCAGAAAGATGGCATGGAAGAGGGCTGTTCTGCTGACAAACCCACTTGGTCCCATGTTACAAGATTGAAAACTAAGCTTCTGTGGTATTGGAGTAATTATACATGTGTGAGTCTATTTATTAACGATTACTTCCTCAGAGACCATTCCTATCCATATAATACCTATCTTAATGCTTGGTCATTTAGAAGATGGTCAGTAAATATTTTTTGAATGAGTTAAATAATGCATAATTTTTAAAAACAAGCTGTTTGGGCTTCCCTGGTGGCGCAGTGGTTGAGAGTGCGCCTGCCGATGCAGGGGACGCGGGTTCGTGCCCCGGTCCGGGAAGATCCCACATGCCACGGAGCGGCTGGGCCCGTGAGCCGTGGCCGCTGAGCCTGCGCGTCCGGAGCCTGTGCTCCGCAACCGGAGAGGGTGCAACAGTGAGAGGCCCACGTACCGCACACACACACACACAAAAACCACAAGCTGTTCATTTGAGTCTTGACCTGCAACATGACATTTCCTTTTGTAAAGATTTACCAAAGTTGATTCACAATTTAGATGTATTCTTACCCAAATATTTTTTTTATTTATTATCTATACTCAGGTTTCTAATTTTCTCTCAAATCCCAATATAACACACGTAAGTTATGACCTTTTCCTAATTTTATTTAGTCTCGATAATTTCTCAGAAGTGTTACTGTCACAAACACACACACACACACACACACACACATCACAGAGAAGCAGAATTCCTGGAATTAGCAGGAAAATAGAAACCCTCCTGGAATTACCAATTCATTCTTTTACTGTCTGAAGAAAATTAATGTGTTAGGCTACAGATGAAGTAATGGTCTTTCTTTTAATAAGATAAACATTGAAGGTCGTTGACCTCATTTTGACGTCGATAATTTATTATTTAGTTCTTTACAAAAATATCTAGGCCCTTTCTCATTTCACTCTTTTGGCCCAAGCCAACAATGAATTGGCCCCAGACATTGGAAAAGGGTTTCCTTTTTGTCTCTAGTACTGTGTTTGGTTCAGTGCATTTCTAGAACTTAACACCTTCACCATATGGGCTCAGAACTTTCCTAAAAACTAAAAATATAGGAAATGAACAATAAAGTTCAACAATACAGTGTATTATTACATAAAACCTTAACTTAGAAAGCTGTAAGATTTATTTTTCGCTACAGCAAAAATACTCCTTTCAACAGATCTTCTGTTTCAAGCCACATACAAATTATCATGAACTTATCATCAGGATTTAAATGATCAGAGTTGACAATGTGGCAGAATTCTTATAATTCAAGCTTTCAAAAAAAGCAAATCTCAAGTCATTGATTTTACTCAGTATCTAAAATAATCATGAGGCTTAAGATGAGTTAGTGGAGTTTGTGACAATAAATTAAAGCCTTTTATGGGATATTCTGAGGGTTCTCGTACAGCAGAAGCACCATGGAATAGAGATTCATTCTTTGAATGCTTTTTTGGTGATTTGTTTAAAGCTTTTCACTGAATATGAAGTCTTCATTTTCGTACAATCCAACAAAAGCTCCAAAAATATGTGTTTCTAAAAACTATTTCATGGAAACAAAAATCATTATTGCATCTTCCAAGAGAAAAAGATCACTTTTTTGGTAAGCCTGTGAAAGCTGATGAACTCATAGATTTACATGAGGATTTGCTAAATGTGATTATTCCAAATTTCAGCTGTAGAAAAGTTGTAGTGAAGTTCTGTGCAACACCTAACACCCAGCAGGTGATCACCTCTCTCAGTTTGCTTGAGACTGATCATGAGGGTCTTAACATTCTCCTCAGCTTGACTGAACTTTAGGATGCCTTTTTCCTAATTCTTGGCCTCTGACCTCCCTTTTCTTAGAGCATTTACTTTAGGAAACTTAGAGTTGTAAATTGTTTTCTGTCCCTTTGAGATGTAAATCTTCTCACAGCCCCTTGACAGTTTCACAACCCAGGAATGTCTTTCCAGGGGATCTGGGAATCATCTATTTGATATATAATCATCACGAAAGATACCATGCTATCTCCCTGTTTCTGTGTGAGGTAGGAGCCTAACTTCAATAAACAACAATTAACAAACACAAATGGCCTAACCCTATTAATCAGTGACTCCCTAATATTCCCCAGTACTTTTCCACTAACTCTCCCTACAGCTTAAAAACCCTCTCACCTTTGTTTCAGCGGAGTTGAGTTCAATTTCTCTCTCCTGTTGCAATAGTCTTGAACAAGGGTTCTTTGATTGTTTAACTCCATTTGATGCATTTTTCTTTTGACAGGACTTTCCCAGAGTTAGTATTAAAAACCCAAGTCACAGGAACCATCTCAGACCCAGGCAAACCAGAAGAGTCAGGCTTGTTTGTTTTTAACACAACCCTTAAACTCATTTATAGGTAGTTCTGAAGCCTGATTTTCTCTCAGAAGAGCATGAGTTGCCAACGACCATGCTGCTGTGTGTGGTGGTCTGCACATCATTATTCTGTTGGACAGAGTAGGTGCTCGATAAATATTTATCCAGTAAATAAATGGAGATAACGCAACAAGGATATGAACACACTAATGTCACTGAAGCATTTGCCTTTATTGTTAGATCAATACAGAATATAGGATGACCCTTGTTCACCTATCCATTCATTTAGTGATTCATTAATTTATTCATCTATACATTCAACAAATAGATATTGAGAACCTCCTATTTGTCAACCTAACAGATTCTTCCCGGCCCTTTAGTAGTTTATAGACTAGAAGAAGAAATAACAATGAATAAGAAAACAACAAAAGCAGTGACAACAACAACACACACAATTTAGACTGTGGAAAGTCCTGTGTGATATGAAAAAATGTAAATTAGGTGTTGACTATAATCTTCTATTTTCACTCTTTTATAGTCTTTTAAAAGTCCTAAAACTCTTTAAAGACTGGAGATTTGGTTTTTTTGTTATGGTATGCAAATATCGTCCTGAATGTCACGAGGTGGTTTAATATATTCTTTCAATATACTAAACTGTTAAGAAGGAGAGAATATATGTATCTACCGAGGCTCGTATACTAACTACTATAACAATTTAGCATTTTAGGAAACCATTTTTGGTATCCTGAATTATTTTAAATATTAAATAATGAATTTCAAATTCGTATTTTAGAACATGAAATTGAGTCCTTTGGGAGAGGTTATCTTGTGAGCAAGCTAATAGCCCTCACGTGACCAAACAGATGGAATTTTGCTGCTGACATCAATTTTTCCTATCATGCTGGGAAACAAAAAGTGATTCCTATTCCAAGTAGTACAGAAGAAAGACTGATATGGCCGTGTCTGACTAAGATTTGTGGATGGTCATTGGAGTATATGTCACTTCTATGACTTTCTTTTAACACAGTAGAATAATGTGCTTCTGTGTGTGTGTGTGTGTGTTTGACTTGTGAAGTGCTATTTTTAAATGAGTATATACAGTCAGAGCAGTTATGTTTTTGCTATGACTATTAGGGTAGAAATTACAATGCTTACAAATGACTGAAAAAATGTTTTCTAGTAATGTTTCTCATTTCTCCTAGCCCAGTGTTGGTTAATCAAGCATGCTTCATTCAACTTCACTAAGATTCTTGTGGGGTTGCTGGAGAGGAGTAGGTTGAACACTTGTGACATACTTCAGCAGAGGTGTCAGCTAACTGGATTCATGGTTCACAAGAAACAAAATTCTTACATGCCTAAACACTTGTTAGTCAAGTGGTGCAAACCTATTATATAGATGTGAAATCTGTATTGGTTAGGACTATTTTAATTGCAAATAACAAACCTCAACATGAACTGGTATAATCAACAACCACAAATGAATTTATTGACTTTATAGCTCAGCAATCCAGATAAAGGATGCTAATGTGACTTGGCACAGTGAATAAGCCACTAGTCATCTAATTTTTTTCCTTGTCTTTTTGCTCCATCTTCCATGGCACTAGTATTCATTTTCAGTTCTACATGGTGGCCCCAGGATTTTCTTTTATGTAGAGTGCAGTTCTGTATCTCATACTATCTCAGCAATTCATGCAGAGGAAGAAAATGGCTACTTCCCTGTGGTCTCCCTTACTTGAACTGTGTTATAGGTTCACCCTTAAATTGAATATCAAGGCCATGGTGATGAGATGAATTGATTGGATTAAGCCTGTTCAGGACCACTTCAACAGCATTGCCACTATACTGTTGGGAGAAGTAAACTTCTCCAAGGGTCAATCAGGCTACTTTTGATTGAAGAAGGAGGAAATAGGTGTTTCACATTCTAAAGGCCACTACTAAAACTTCCCATATAATTTATACAAAGACAGATTAGCTGTCAAATAACCTCTTCCAACATGTCTCATGGACAGTGAAGTAATATCCTTGTAGTGTCCTTTCTCCTTCCCACTTGATTCATCCTTCCCAGAAAGGACTCTTGGATTATCTTCCTGAGTTTTCCATACTCTTTCTCTCCAATCGTCTACTTCTCTTGTCCACACAAGGCTCTCCCACCTCCCAGCCTCTACCAATTTTAAGATGCACATCAAATCCCTATTCTTTTCTTTACCCTCACAGAAGCATTTGGTGGTCTATCAGGTAGAACCTCAGTGACCCATGATAACTGGACTCTACACCATTAACTAAAGAAAACTCTTTTTCCTTTTCTTGAAAAGATAGGAACTAGTTCTTGTAAACCACGATTGTCTAATCTTTTCTTCTTGGAAAAGAGGAAATTTATTTTTACCCACTGCTGGAAAAATATTCTCTTTTCATCAAAATGAGCAGAATGATTCTTTAAAATGCTAAAAGAAAAAGGTAAAATTAATTTTAGTTTAACATTTATATTCTGTTATAATACTCCTAAAGTATATCTTTGCTGAGAAGAGATGCAAAGAGAAGAGAAGGCTATGAGTTAGTTATAAATTCATGCTAATCTACTCAATTTTTCTATTTTCAGATAACTTAAAGGGTAGGATGATAGTAATAATAGCAAACACACATATAGCATCTACTGTGTGTCAGGCAGTGTTCAAACATTTAATAATTTTTTTGATTCTCACAATAGCTCTGTGAGATATGTAATATTATTACCTACATTTTAAATAGAACTATGTCACAGAGTAGCTAAGCAACTTGCCCAGGGGACATAACTAACAGGTGGCGGAGCTGGGTTGTGAACCCAGGCAGTTTGGCTTCAGAATCCAGGTTTTCGCTTTTAACCCTATACTACTATGGATGATTATATTTTCTGAGTTGGTGGTTAACTAAAAAGTGACTTAGATGACATGATGAAATACAAGGTCAGAAAGATGATTTATTAATTTCATTCTTTTTAGATTAGATTAGGACCCAGAAAAATCTATTCAGGGAGAATATGAGACTTTTGTCTACTTCTGTAATTCTAGGGGATGCCAACTAGCTATTGTGCCCCACTCCATATGTGAAAGCTTATTAGTTATCTGTTTTATATATTGTAGTGTGTATATGTCAATACCAATTAGGACAAATCTGAATCTTTTCACTTAAACTGCTGTCAAGCCAGGTCTACCCCATGTTATCCATACACAGTTTCTTTTGCTCCCAAATCAGGACTTTACCTTTATTCTTATTTTGTTATACTGTTTGAAACCATCATGTGTTAGAGTACTCCTGAATCTCAATTTTGTCATTTAATATTTTAACCATTCATTTCAGATACATATATATTTCATATATATCTACATACATTTCAGATATATATATATATATATGCACATCTTCCATGTTATTATAAAAAATCTTTTATAAGAAAGAATGAAAGACCAAGCCCTGTATGGAATAACCATAATCACTATGGGTTTATCTAGTTTTGAGTTTTATTTAATGTTTCCTCTCTATTCTTAAGATTTCTGATTCCTTAGCATAAAAGCATTTTGAAGTACTTTTAAATATTTCAATAGATGTGTTACTCTTAACCTTTTTTATGATGGTTTCTATAGATAATGACTGTTTTCATGAATATTTAACCAAAGAAATGTAATAAGCTGAGGTAATTCTCTGCCTAGTTTAACATCTATTTTATATGGTGATTCATATGGCATCCTTTATTTTATGGTAGTTAAATATTTAGTCTATTAAAATAAGGTAAAAATTTTAAAGAACATTCATTTCAAAGTGGTTAGGATTCTCTTTTTAAAAAATTAATCAATTTTTGGCTGCATTGGGTCTTCATTGATGCATGGGGGCTTTCTCCGATTGCGGCGAGCGGGGGCTACTCTTCGTTGCAGTGCATGGACTTCTCATTGCGGTGCCTTCTTTTGTTGTGGAGCACGGGCTCTAGGCCCACAGGCTCTGTAGCTGTGGTGCACAGGCTTAGCTGCTCCACGGCATGTGGGATCTTCGCGGACCAGAGCTCAAACCCGCATCCCCTGCATTGGCAGGCGGATTCTTAACCACTGTGCCACTAGGGAAGTCCAGGATACTCTTAGATAATAAAATATATGTCCCTTTTTATTGTGATAATAAAGAGCATACCTGTTTAGCATGTGGACTGCAGGTTAAACTTGCTTTATTGTGTCTCTAGTAAAGTATTCTGGATCAAATAGAAGATATTGATGATGATAAGTAGTTTCTCTTCTTTTCTTTTCTTTTTTTTTAAGAGATGTGAAAGAATATGAAGACCAAGCTTTATTATTTGGAGCTTGAAAACTTAGCAGCATAACAAACTATTGGCATATAATGTAGTACAATGAGCATTTGTTCATAAAAGACTCCCAAAGTCTTAAAACTTCATACATAAACCAGAGTGAAATCCACTAGGTTGGGCTTTCCTGGTGGCGCAGCGGTTGAGAATCTGCCTGCTAATGCAGGGGACACAGGTTCAAGCCCTAATCTGGGAGGATCCCACATGCCGCGGAGCAACTAGGCCCATGAGCCATGACTACTGAGCCTGCGCGTCTGGAGCACGTGCTCCGCAACAAGAGAGGCCACGATAGTGAGAGGCCCGCGCACGGCGATGAAGAATGGCCCCCGCTGGCCGCAACTAGAGAAAGCCCTCGCACAGAAATGAAGACCCAACACACCCAAAAAAAAAAAAACATCCATTAGGTAAATGATTTAAAGATGTCCAGAGTAGCTTATTGAGAACTGCTAGATACTCTCACCTGCATGACCAAATCATAAACAAGCTTTTGCAAAACCAAGTTCTGGATAACTCACTCTTATGGCTCCCCAATAACAAGCTCAGATAAGGCAGATCAAAGCTAAGAGATAAGCAACTGCCCAAGAAACATAGGTTGCATGAAATCGCCTTGCAAAATCTTGGGTGCCAACAGTTAATCCAACTCCAGTGAAAATACATATCATTCCAGTGGTAATATACGCACAGCAGCACCTTCGAGGAAGTGCACTACCCACTGAGGAAATTTTTTTGCAGTGTGGGCATTTTGCCAGTGTTGAACCTCAGTTCCATCCACGAGAACATGTTTCCACAGTGCCCACACATGATCCTTGTACCTTCTGGTTGGACTGGCAATGCAGGTTGAGCTGGCTGTTCTTCAGAAATAAGCATTACTAGGCCAAGGTTAATTACGTGTCTACAGGTGGGTCTTGGACATCCTATTTGCCATGATGTGTCCTTATAAATGAGGAGACAATTACAAGGGCATCTAACATACTTCTTCCTTGTTGGGGGATTTCCGACTGGCCTAGCATCATTGCAAACCGTGCACCTAACCACAAGCTGGTGAAGCTTGCCATCCAAATTGATGAGAGATTGGCACACAGGGTACTTTATTACTGGAATATCACTGGCGTCTGGGCTGGCGATGGCTGTGTATGGAGGTGGGAGTTCTGCTCTGGGGCTGCTTTCTTGTAAGTATGGTGGGGACATGGGAGTGACATTTCTTGAATGGGATGCGCAGAGCAGAGGCAAACGTTCGTCCACCCCATCAGCAGTCGTGACTGCAGCAGTGATGGCGGGGCTGGCAGGGAGAGGCTGAGTCTAGTAGTTTCTCTTTCCTAAATTCAGTTTCATATTTATTATTAGATTTGAAATTGAGAGGTTTTAAAATAATGCCTTATTTTCAGTGTAGGAGATGTTGATCTGAAGAATGGAATTTGAAACTTGGTTCTGTTAATTAATTACATGAATTGAATGCTCAAAGCTTTATCTTTATGTCTAGTAAAGTAATAATAAGAATACCAATCTTGCTGGTTTTTAAGGCGTTTCAATGAGATAGTATATGTTAAATTATAATGGTATTGCTTGCTTGGCAAATGGTAGGGAGCTTTTTAAAAAACCTTCTTCACTGTTTAGTACAACCATAACCTTATTAGGAGACTAGTGTAGGTAAGTGGTCTATTAACTTTATGAGGGGGTAGAAGGCTCACAAAACATACTTTGTTAATATTTCAAAATATGGGTAATTCAGAAACTTCAAACATTGTACTGTTGCATGAAATGACCTTCACAGGTCATTTACTAAATAGTACTTGAAGTATGCTTGGGTTGCAAGGAATGAAATGGGTGACATTAGTTTAGCACAACATATCCTGTGGAATCAGCGTGTAACTTTTATTTTCTCCTTTAGCTTTGAGTGAAGAATGCAATTTCAGTTGAGCACAGAGTTGGAGATTCAGACAACTAGGGTTTTATTACCAGCTCCATCAATGACATACAGTGTGCCATTAGGGAAAAATTATTTTTCTGAACATCAGAATTCTCTTCTTTAAAATGGAAACGAATTTGGTGGCTTGGAAAATAATGTTGGATTTGGCAAATATAGGTACATTCAATATTCTAGAACACCTTTGATTTAATGAGACAATGAAATTCATGCTGTGTTTATAATACCAAGAAATAGCAAATAGATATAGTTGTAAATAGTGATGATGATGGTGGTGATGATGATGATGATAGTAATAAAAAATAAACAACTACATAGGAAGTTACATCAGCCAGTGTAGCCATATTGATGCAGCATGATGTGCTATGTTGTGAATGTGGAAGGGCAAAATCACCTGTGCCCTTTAAGAGCATTGCCAGCCAAATTAGCCCTCTCCAGTGTGGTCTGAACTGGCATCACTATACAAGAACACCGACCTGAGTGCTCACGTTTGATCTTGGCGATTGTGTGCCCTATCATTCAGTATTTGTATGATTGTGTAAGCACAGGTGTATGTTAGCCTATTTGTAGTTCTCCAAACTGTGGATCAGGGGTTGTATATAAAACAAAGCAGGAAGAGTCGGTTGACATAAGACAAGGAGAGGAACTATTTTCATCAACAAAGTGATTCTAAACCAGTCTTCAAACCCATCAGGAGATTCTGTTAAGAGCTAAGAATCAGGAAGACAGCCAGAAGGTGAGTAAGGTGGATAGTCAGACGCAATAGGGAGCAGATTAACTGTTGTCTCATGTTCCTGTGGATGTACTAGGGTGAGAAAGATATGAATGAAGACAAGTACAATTAACCTCGAACTGGGAAAGAGACTCTTCAAAGTCTTTAACTAAAAGGGAAAGGGCTTTTAATTAGGTCCCTGGAGACTCGCAGTTGTGTAGGACTAATCAGGGTGAGGCTGGATCTAGTTTTAACATCCTGAGCAGAAAGGAACACAGCATTGGCCACCAGAAAATGTCAGTGAATGACAAGTATGGTAACATTTCTGATTTTTAATGTCTTTGGTTTATTCATGTATCCTATAAACAGGGATTTACATGATTTTAACCCATTAGATAGAGCCATATTTAAGAACATGTATTTATTATTAAATAAATCTGGAAGATGTAAATAAGCAAAAATATCAGAGAGCAATTTGGAGAGAAAAAACAATGAGATATCACAAATTAAATGCAATAAATCTCAAGTCAGAAAAGAGATAATAAAACAGAAAAAAAAGCTTTAAAAGATTCCTGCTATGCACAAAAAGGAAATTTTGTTTGTTAGTTTGTTTTGTAAATAATAGTAAATATAATTGGATAGAATTTTTTGTTGTTGCTGTTCGTAAGGATGATTTATTGGAAGCATAGTTCACAAAAATATCTCACAAAATTCAGACAATTTAAATTGAATATAAAAATAACTCATTTTGCAATTATCTGTTGAGTAACCACTATGTACCTGTCATTATTCTAGGCACTGGAGTAACAAATAGAACATAAACATCAACTCCATCCTTATGGGCCTTATAATAGTGAGAGAGAGACAACGATAAATGAAATATTTTTGACTGTAAATAAATTTAAGAATCAATAAAAAAACAAACAAGTAAGAGCAGAAAGGAAATCTGCAAACCTAGAACTATACTTGTGAAGAAAAACAAAGAATTTCTGTGTTAAATTTTTTAATAAATTAGCCATCCAGGAAAAGGTTAATGGATTTAGTCATTCATATTTTTACCAATTAACTACGAAGAGGAATTCTGGAAAGATAGCAACATGCTCCCTCATTCCTGAATCCTTCTCCTTCCCAACTTAAAACCACTCTCAAATGAAATCCCTCAAGTGTCCCCTGAATGTTCCAAGGGAGAAAGCAAGCACCAGATTCCATTATCCTAGGTGCTCAGGGAGAGCCAAGAAACCAAATATTCCTAATTAACATTGACCTTATTGTTATTTTTTTTTACTTACAAACACCCATCAGTGAAGAATACAATGGCCAGTAGTACAGTTAGGTACCACTACCTTGATTGGTGCTAAGGTACCAGCAGTTTTACCCATAGTTACTTCTGTACCATCATTGCAAAAGTCAACACATTTCTTCCATGGGGCCCAAAAAGTGATGTAATTAAAAAATATTACTCAGTATTTTGAATATTTCAGTGCCAGTTGTGCTTGTTGCCAAAAATTCACATAAAACAAGCTCTTCCCGGTTGCTTATTTAGTATCCATAACAGATGAATACAAGCAAATGAGCAAGTCCAGCCATGTCTGTAGATTCATCCATTTGTAAGGAAAAAGTACAGTTGTGCAGATGAGATATTATCTCATCTCCATGTTTTCAAGGAAAATTTTAATTTGACAAGATACTCTAATACCGCAAATTGGCACTGATGTGAATGCCTTTGTTTTTCATCAGCAAGCATTGAGCAACGTCAGTGGTCCAAAGTGGACTCTAGCTATTGTGTGTTCTTCTCTAGCCAATGGAATATGATAACATTCCCTGTAAGATATTTCAGTGGCTTCTGCAAGTCTAGTTTGAAAAACTGTAAGAAATAGTTTTGTCTGCTAAAGACTTTAGCCCAACTATGTTTTAAATATTTAATTATTTATTTTTTAAACTTTTGAATGCTTGGTCTCAAAATAACATTGCAACTTAACTGGCACTACAAAACTGTTTTAAAATATTCTGTTTCAAACGACACAATAAAAAAATTATTAGCATTTATAAGGTGAGGAAAGTAGCATTTTGTCACAGTTTTGTTTCTTGGTTACAGTTTCACCAGGTTCCTTAGAGAAGATTTCTCTCTTCCATTAGTCAAATGACCCTCTAATATGAGAGTTTAATTTTTCTCAGCATTTTTAGTTGTAGATGGTGCATCTGTGGGTTGAGAAAATGAGTCTTCTTTTTTTAAGCCAATAATCATTCCTCAAATATGTATTTCCTCTATTTGAAAATAAATGATTATATTCTAAAATAGTAATATTATTACTAAAAATATTATCTTTAGATAATTAAAAGATTAGAACTTCTTTAAAATTTAAAATTATACAAATCTAGACAACTTCTACTTCTTTTTGTGTTTCCATGTAGCTAAAAGGAGAATTTCAGAATTTCAGAGTAAGATTTATTGGATGATAATGAGTTTACAAAGATTAAAAGAAGTATAATCAAGACTTCCCTGGCAGTCCAGTGGTTAAGATTCTGCGCTTCCACTGCAGGGGGTGCAGGTTCCATCCCTGGTCAGGGAACTAAGATCCCGCATGCCTCGTGGTGCAGCACGAAACAAAACTACATCCATGTTATGACTTCCATTAAAAGAAGTATAATCAGTGATAGTAATAGAATAGTGTAAGTACTAATTAAAAATTAAGTTAATTTATGAAAATTCAAATATTTATATGCTATAGATTTCAGAAAACATAGGAATATTCCACACAAGCACATATTCCATTAGCAGTAAAAACACATGTCCTGCATAACATGTCGTTTCTGGAAAGATGTACTGCACACTTATTCATGAGGGAAAGTAAAAGGGCAAAAATATCTCCATATTATATAGCATGGAAGTAGTTTGGCTTAGCAGAACCCTTGAAATTGTCTTGGGAACTTCTAGGGGTCCTTCAACCACACTTTGAGAACAATTGTCCTACTGGAAAAAAGGGAGTGGCTCATGAGTACATTAAGCTGAATTATAGAACAATACAAAAAAGTTACAGTTTTCACACTTTCTCTTTGATTAAAAATTTAAAATTCAAATTACATTTATATCAATAAATTCAAAGAAATATTCTTCCAAGGAAAATTTTAATCCATGTATCTCTGTTTCTATATACATTAGTATGTCTGTGTGTCTGATTTATAAGAAAATTCTGATTGTTTAATATAAGAGTTGACTTTAACCATAATAAGAACGTAACTTTAATTTCTTTGCAAAGAAGAGTAAGTGACAACTTTATGAAAATGATTTCATTACGTGAAATTTATGTCTGCTATAGACAGGAATTCTAAAATATTTTCTTAGGCAGCATGAATAGCTCTGCAAGCACCACATGCTAAGAACATTAATCCCTCAATTCAAAAAATTATTTCTTTAGGACATACAAATACAAATGTGTCAAGGTAATAGAGTCAGAATTTTAAAAATGGCACTTTTAGGTGCAATGATAATGGTCACTGAATTGTCAAGTTGTGAATGCTGTGGTCTGGAAGGAATCTCAATGGTTATCTAGTTCAATTACCCATCAAATGCTTAATATACAGCTTCCCTGACAAGTTCAGTCTCTGCTTAAATGCCTCTAAATTAATATAGAAAAAGTACAATTCTTTAGTCTGTCATTTTTATGTGGCACTTTTGCTGGAAGTCCTTCTTTCTATAGAACAGACATTGGGTTTTTTATGCCCACTTTCCTACTAGTTTGATCCTTGAGACTGCGAAGACATTCTGATTGAGTCATTAACTATTTATGCAATCTTTGAAAGTCACCTAAGTGATCTAACTCCAGTCTTTCATAGGAAATGCTTGCATTTCCTAAGGTTTCTTTAGGTTGTTTCTGCTCTCAAAATGGACAGTTTTTTCTCTCCACACACATGAATCCATAGCACGTGTGATCTTTCGTGATCTTTGAATCTTTGGAATCCCAATTTCCTTTTCTCAAACTTGATAAAAATTCTACCTACTCTTTTTTGTGAGTTATTTGAGAACAGCAAAAAAGGTGCTAAGCTGTGAATACTCTACATACCAGCAATTAAAACAACACCTGGTTTAAATTAAATATTAACATTATGGGAAAATGAATAAAGGGAAGTAATAAGTAGCATTTGCAACAGTTTAGTTAGGCAAAAGCACACACACATTTATTGCTATATTAAATAATAGAATTTGGGGCATTTGTGTCTTTAGTATGGTAGAAAAGGTCACAATAGATTGATGCTTCATCAGATAACAACTATATACTCTAGAGAAAACACATATACACACACATGCACACAGACATACCAACACGCAGTCTTACTTAATGACTCTTGGAAAGTGAATAAGAGCAGACATATATTAGAGGTGAGTTGAAATTTGGAAGAAAGGGCTGTCATGGGCTGAGCTTCCTATTTTGATGACCTGAGCTTGAGGCTAGCCAGAGCGTCAGGTACAAAGTAGTGAAGGGCAGCTAAAGAAGCAGAGGACAGAGAACAGGACAACCATGGCCTCTAGAGTGTGGGGAAGAAGTCCCGAAGAGGAAAAAGCCAAAGAAGAGGAATTCTAAATTGTATATACACTCTACCCAAATCTCTGATTGACCCTGGGACCAAGCATACATGGAGCAAAGTCAAGGTTAGCTGCCCCTAAGGATAAAAGGACAGAACTGAGATCTGCAATACCACCCACTGCAGGTGAAACAGAATTTGCAGTTGGGGTCTAATCAATTTAACTGTTTACTAAAAACATTTTAAGAATAAGGGTCAAAAACATACCAAATTTGGTGAAAGAGTTAATTTTACATCTTCAAGAAGTTTAGTGAACCACAAGTAGAATAAGTACAAGTGAAATGCCTAGCCACATCTGAATGAATCTGCTTGTAAATCAAAGAGAAAGAGAGAATACTGAAAGCAATTAGGAAAAAGAAATGATTTGAAAGATTGTAGTTTTCACACCAGATACAATGAAGATCAGAAGACCATGGATCAAATCTCTGACGTATGGAAAGGAAAAAAAATTGTTAAGCAAAATTCTAGTACAGTAAAAATATGCTTTAAGAAAGAAGGTGAAATAAAGGCATTTTGGGTTAAAAAAAGCAAACAAAACCAAAAAATTATAGCAACAAAAAATTGTCAGCAGATCTGCACTTTAAGAAAGGCAGTTCTTCAAGCTGAAAGCAAGTGATACCAGAAATAAACTCACACACTTATGGTCAATTAATCTACAACAAAGAAGGCAAGAATATACAATGGAGAAAAGACAGTCTCTTCAATAAGTGGTGCTGGGAAATCTATATAGCTACATGTAAAAGAATGAAATTAGAACATTCTCTATCACCATATCCAGAAACAAACTGAAAATGGAATAGACCTAAATGTAGGACATGAAACCACAAAACTCCTAGAAGAAAACATAGGCAGAACACTTTTGGACATAAATCATAGCAATATGTTTTTTGTCTCCTAAAGCAAAGGAAATAAAAGCAAAACCAAACAAATGGGGCCAAATTAAATTTAAAACTTTTGCACAGAAAAAAAAACCTTCAACAAAATGCAAAGATGACCTATTGATTGGGAGAAAATATTTGCAAATGATATGACAATAAGGGGTTCATATACAAAATATATAAATGGCTCATAAAATTCAATATCAAAAAAACAAACAACCTGATTAAAAGATGGGCAGAAGACCTGAACAGACCCTTTTTCCAAAGAAGACATACAGATGACCAACAAGCACATGAAAAGATACTGAACATCACTAATCATCAAGGGAATGCAAATCAAAACCGCAATAAGCTATCACTGCATATCTGTCAGAAGAGCTATCATCAAAAAGACCACATATAACAGATGCTGGAGAGGATGTGGAGAAAAGGGAACCCTTGTACACTGTTGGTGGAAATGTAAATTGGTGCAGTTACTATGAAAAACAGTATGGAGGTTCCTCAAATAACTGAAAATAGAGCTATCATATGACCCAGTAATTCCACTTTTGGGCATATATCCAGAAAATATTAAAACACTAATTTAAAAAGATATATGCACCCTAGTGTCCACAGCAGCATTATTTACAATAGCCAAGATACAGAAACAACCTAAGTGTCCATCAACAGACAAATGGATAAAGATGACTTGGTATATATATATACACATGCATACACACACACACAATGGAATACTATTCAGCCATAAAAAATAATAAAATTTTGCCATTGCACTAATGGAGATGGACTAGAGGTTATTATGCTTAGTGAAATAAGTCAGAGACAGATAAATACAGCTTGTTATTACTTATATGTAGAATCTAAAAAATAAACAAATGAATATAGCAAAACAGAAACAGACTCACAGATACAGAGAATAAGCTAGTGGTTACCAGTGAAGAGAGTGAATGGGGGAGGGGCAAGATAGGGGTAGGGGATTAAGAGGTACAAAATACTATGTATAAAATAAGCTATAAGGATGTATAGTACAGCACAGGGATCATAGCTTTAACTGGAGTATGTAAAAATTTTGAATCACTGTGTTGTATAAGTAAAACAGATATACTATTGTAAGCTAACTATTCTTCAATTAAAAAGAGAAAAATGACATTAGTGTAAAAACTGGTTAAATGCAAATAAAGCCTCCAGGTTAGTTATCAGCATTTTCCCAGTCTTATCATCTTAGTTTTGATAATTGTATGAATATAAAAAATGTTTAAATTAAGGGAGGCTCTGTGAAGTTCTTTGGGAACCCTCAATACTACTTGGAAAACTTTTCTGACTGTCTAATATTATCACAAAATTAAAAGTTAAATAATAAACTTCTAAAGAAAAAAGGAGAAAATCTTTGCAATTTGGGGGAGCAAAAAGTATAAACCAGACAAAAACACATTAAATTTAGCTTTATTATTACATCCTGTTTTTCTCTTCAAAAAACATGGTTAAGAAAATAAACCACGCCAAAGATTGGGGAAAATATTTGCAATATGTGTATCTGCCAAAAGACTTGTAACCAAAATACATAAATAACTTTTACAACTCAACAGTGAAAACAGAAACAAACTTCTAAATATAAAAATAACTTCATTGACGCCTCACAGAAGAAGATAAAGTAATGGTCCTAAGTGCATGATAAGATGCTTAACATTAGTCATCAGGAAAATCCAGATAAAAATGAGACCGAGGGCTTCCCTGGTGGCGCAGTGGTTGAGAGTCCGCCTGCCGATGCAGGGGACACGGGTTCGTGCCCCGGTCCGGGAAGGTCCCACATGCCGCGGAGCGGCTGGGCCCGTGAGCCATGGCTGCTGAGCCTGCGCGTCCGGAGCCTGTGCTCCACAACGGGAGCGGCCATGACAGTGAGAGGCCCGCGTACCGCAAAAAAAAAAAAAAAAAAAAAAATGAGACAGAGCTACATGCACAAATAGAATGGATGAAATTAAAAAGACTAACCATACTAAGTGTTGGTGACAATGTGGAATATAAAATTACTCATGATGGAAATATAAAATTAGATAACCAGCTTGGAAAACAAATTTGTACTTTTTAGAAATTTTAAATATACAACTAACATATGACCCATCCATTCCACTCTTAAGTACTTACCCAGGAGAAACACACAAAGACTTGTATATGCATGTCCATAGCAGTTTTATTTAAAATAGCTCCAAACTAGAAATAACCCAACTGTCCATCAGCAGGTATGTGGTTAGAAAAACAAAACAATAAGAATGAAGAAATTACTGGTGCATGCAATCACATGGTTAAGTCTCAAGATCATTATGCTGAGTGAACAAGGTCAGACATAAAAGAGTACTTACCACATAATTCCATTTCCATAAATACAAACTCCTTCATACTGACAGAAAAAAGATCAGTGGTTGGCTGGGTTGAAGGTAGAGAAAGGGCTTGACTACAAAGGGGCACCAGGAGTCTTTTGGGGGTCATGGAAATATTCTGCTGTTTTAGTGTATTGGTGGTTTCATGGATGTGTGCATCTGTCAAAATTCATTTAATGGTACACTTCATATGTATGCAGTTTACCATTCCTAAAACATACTTCAAAAAATTTGATAAAAATAAAATGAAAGAACAGCATAATTTACAATTTGGAGACACCTCAGAGCTCATTTAGTAGCCTTCCGTGAGAAGGGGATCATAGTTTAGAATCTAGATTTTTTTTGCTTCCCAGCCTGTGCCGTATTAACTACATAAATATGTATATGTATACCTATATAAGTGAAAATTCAGAATACTCCAGGACATAAGACTTTGAATCTTCTTGTTTAAATTCTGAAAGCAACTTATTTTCAAATATGTACCTCTGGACTACTTTGTCTTTCTTGCTAAAAGGGGAGAAGGAAGGCCACTGGGTTCTCAGAACATACTAGTTTGCCTGGCTTTGCCAGAAATGATAGGAATTCCTATTAGGATACATTTCCAAGCCCTGGAAATGTTTTCAATAAACCATGAGGAGTTTTGGCTCAACCTCCTGTTCAGTTCATGCCTCTTGGGCTTCACAGAATACTCAATCTGCAACATGTGCTAGAGAACTGGATGAGGCTATGATGGAAAACTTCTGCTATCATCTGCTACTTTGCTTTTTCTTTCATTCAGTTCTCCATTTCCACCTGCATGGGAAAGGAAACCTCACACTCGCGGCAGAATGGGAGGTAAGGGCTAACCCTTCCCAGGTCTTGGAACTAGCCCTCGGGGATCTCTCTTATCCAACACATCTGAGCTAGTTCCAGAATCTTCATCTTGTCATTTGCAACACTCAGTGCAAAAGAAGTGTTTGAACATTATTTTACATGGCACACTCCAGCATTTATCTGGAACACAAAAAAGTTCAGTTCAGTTCAAACACGTGACTGGAGCTGAGGAATATATAAAGGGTATCTAAGCACTTGGTGGGATCAGAATCTTGTAGAGGATACAGATGCAGTAGTTGACCATTTTGTACCCTATGCACAGAGATATATGTTGGATATTTATGGAGACTATTCTTTTTTCCCTGAAATGAAACCCAGATGGAATAAAACACAACAGAGAAATTTTGACAAAGAAAGGTTTAAATTTTATCTTAAAAAATTAGAAAAGGGCAAAGTCCAAGTAGGAACTTTTTTGGTTGTAATTTCCTTATTGTGAAGCAAATGTTTGGATAACCTTAAAACCAATCTTACTACTTTGTCCTTCTTTGACAATGATATCAGGCTGTTTTATTCAATAGAATGATGGAATGGGTCACCTCTGAAGTCCAACTCTTGGAAACGACTCTACATTTATAGCCCTAGATGCTGCCAGCCTTCCATTCAGGTCTCTGGGACTCTAACAAGAAGGGTTGGTTCCTCTAACAATTCTTTCTATCTTCTTACATGTGGCTGTATCTGTTCTCAGACTTTTGGCTCTTCCCACCAGGTCTTTACAAAGATGCAGATGTTTCTTAAAAGTGGCAAGAAGATCAAAGGGACTTTTTGTGCCTGATGTGCTAGAATGGCTCGGAGTTCTGTTAAATCAGATTTGGACATATTACATAAAACCAGTAACTAGTGGTTTGCAAAGGTTGCTGGTGAAAGAATGGAGCTTCATAGGTCAACATGGCAGCACACAAAAATATGCCAGGTTTAATTGTCTTTTTCTTTTTAATTGTATCTGGAGATAGAAAATCAACAAAATGGATGCCGCTATACATTACAGCTGATTTGTTTTAGAGTATTAGTGCTTCTGCAATTAATTAGCCCATGTCTATGGACTATCGCTTGCTTCTTTTTTATTCTAAATATGACCAAAGAGTGTAGTTACCAAATGTAATGATGGCTCAAAGCAGAATTTAATATACAAACATAAAAATGAGCATTGGCTTCATGCAAAGCACTGAATAGGAACTGAGGAAACAAATAGAAGCTTTTCCTACCCACACAGAGGACACACGCTAAAGGGAAGAATAAAACAGTCATGTAACTGCAATATACATAAGTCCCATAAAATTGTACAAAACGTTTATGGACTCTGAAGAGAAAGAGCTCAAATCCAGTTGATATACATTTTATCTTTGATGTACTTAAATTGCTTCTGAAGCTATCTTTCCTTTACATCCTGGGGTACCTGCTTTGATTCTCAGACTTGCTGTCAAGTGATTAGTAATCCTGATACGGTTTTTTGTTTGTTTTTATTTTTAATTAATTAATTTATTTATTATTTTTGGCTGCATTGGGTCTTAGTTGCGGTACATGTGATCTTCGTTGAGGCACACGGGATCTTTTGTTGCAGCGTGCAGGCTTCTTTCTAGTTGTAGCATGCGGATTTTCTCTCTCTAATTGTGGTGTGCAGGCTCCAGGGCGCATGGGCTCTATAGTTTGCGGCACCCAGGCTCTCTAGTTTAGGCACATGGGCTCAGTAGTTTTGCTGTACGGGCTTAGTTGCCCCGTGGTCTGTGGGATCTTAGTTCCCTGATCAGGGATCAAACCTACATCCCCTGCATTGGAAGGCGGATTCTTTACCATTGGACCACCAGGGAAGTCCCCCGATAAGGTTTTAAATGATAGGGTGTTTGCAGATATGACCTGTCTCAAGTATGTTTGCATTTTAAAGCTATACAAATCCACAGGAATGAAACTATTGATATAATAACAGGCAGAAGGGTTGATTTATTTGCTGTAGGTCCTTGACTGACCTCTTAACATCTTTCAGTTAAACCATTACATTTAAAGATAACCATGGTATATCTTTGATTTAGGTAAGCTCTCTGGATGTGTTCTACATTTCTCTATTTTATTTTTTTAATAAATGTATTTATTTAATTTTCGGCTGCATTGGGTCTTCATTGCTGCTCGCGGGCTTTCTCTAGTTGTGGCTAGCGGGGGCTACTCTTACTTGCAGTGCACAGGCTTCTCATTGCAGTGGCTTTTCTTGTTGTACAGCACGGACTCTAAGCATGTGGGCTTCAGTAGCTGTGGCATGCGGGCTCAGTAGTTGCAGCTTGCAGGCTTTAGAGCGCAGGCTCAGTAGTTGTGGTGCACGAGCTTAGTTGCTCCGTGGCATGTGGGATCTTCCTGGACCAGGGCTCGAACCCGTGTCCCCTGCATTGGCAGGTGGATTCTTAACCACTGCGCTACCAGGGAAGTCCTAGTTCTCTATTTTAAAAGCTCTACACTATTTGTTTCTACTGTGATATTAAACATTTCTCTCTGAAATTGGCATTATTCTTTGCAATTGAGCTATAATTTTCTTACAGTTGAGACACACTGAATTTTTAATTTAAGTGTAAAGGAGGAACAGAAAGGGGTCTGATCCAATAGATGATACTTCTGTGCTGAGCTTTGATAAGAGCTCGCCTAAGAGGCATCTAGTAAGCAGACTGGATGGTCATTCCAATGTGAATGAAAAGGAAACTGAATTTTAAAATATCAGAAAAATGCACATAACTAGGAGAAAAAACACAGCAGCTTGCGAACTGGATTATTTTCTTAGTGTGTACTTTTCTCCTACAGCCTAGAATTTTCTTAGGCACCAAGAAAGAAACCTCATGAACTTCCTTGCATTTCTAAAATTCTATGATCCTATGATCTCACTTTCCATTTGGGTACAATTTACATACTTTGTCAGTGAATTTGAGTGATACCCTATGTTGGAGAGAAAAACAGTTGTCTTTCTTTTAATAAATATTTACTGAGAAACTTTTGTGTTTCAGACTTGGTGCTCTGGGCTGAAGTCATAGAAGAATGAATGGTCAGGCTCTCAGACAGATTACTCTCTACTGAGTATCTAGATTGTTATTAAACATTCAAACTACAAAAAACCCCAAAACATTGCAGGCCATAGATAAAGAGGTAAGCATTTCATGTTCACTTTATTTATTTTTTCAGTGACTTTATTTTTATTATTTAAAAACAATTTTATTTTATATTGGAGTAGAGTGGATTAACAATGTTGTGTTAGTTTCAGGTGTACAACTCATTTCCACTTTAAATATTCTTTGTCATCTCTTTCTCATCACTGTCACCACATTTCATTATTTGGAGTGAAGGTGTTTCTCATCTTAAGGAATTGAGTTTGTGGTTCAGCCCTTTTAAGAGAAAAGACTTTTTAAAAATTGTAAGAAATGACAGTTGCTGCCATGGTATTTCTAAAAAATTTATTATTTCTAAGTCTTATGCAGGATGAGATACAATGAGTGTTTTCAGCATAGTTAAGCAGGGGTGTAATAAAATAATTAAGATATGAAGAATATAACTCAGGCTAATTCATATTTATTCCATATGGAATTCTTTTCCAATGAACAGAATTTTTTATTCTAACATGGTTTACTTTAGCATGGAATTCTATATTCTACATTTAACATGGGATTCTTATTTTCCACTCTAGCCAAAGTAGTTTATTTACTGAGGTAACAACAAAACATCATTTCATTATGAAATAAAGACTGCTGTAGATTCTGGAAATAAATTAATCAGGAATAAAGAGAGAGGGCTCAACAATAGGAATATCCACATGTCTTACAGGGGACAGTGGAGAGGTCAGACGGCTGAGAAAAGTTAGTATTACATGATACTTTTAGAGAGCATTCTGGTTCTGCAAAACTCCTGCCATTAACTACCCATGCATCTCTTTTTTTTTTTTTTTTTTTTGCGTTATGCGGGCCTCTCCCTGTTGTGGCCTCTCCCATTGCGGAGCACAGGCTCCGGATGCGCAGGCTCCGGATGCGCAGGCTCCGGCCATGGCTCACGGGCCCAGCCGCTCCGCGACATGTGGGATCTTCCTGGACCAGGGCACGAACCCGTGTCCCCTGCATCAGCAGGCGGACTCTCAACCACTGCGCCACCAGGGAAGCCGCATGCATCTCTTTTAAGAAGTTGTCCATTTTACTTAAAGATGACATCCACCTTGCTGCTCTTCCTACCCTGTTGTACCTGCCTTGAACCACAAAGGTCCCTTAACAGTGAAAGTTATGCCACCTGCTAAGCAGATGGATTGCAGGAATAGTCCAATTTGTTGAGCCATTGACCAGGGGGTGTTGTTAAGTATTTGTAGTCTAATAGGTGATATGGTAACATTTATGACTTGGAAGCCTAGAAGTTAATTTTTTTGGTCTCATTTTGTTTTAAGAAAATAAGAAACCTATGAGGCATCTGAATTTGAGTAAAAAAAACCTTGTTTTCACCTTTTCCTATATTTGTACATTATTGAATTGTGTAAACCCTATCTAGAGCAAGGCTCTGAGGACAGAATGACTAAGTCAAATCCTGGCCTTGATACTCATTAGCTCTGTATCCTTGAGAACTTCACCACCTCAGCTGCACCATCCATAAAATGGGGATAATCACTGTACCTAATTCTTTTGGTTATGCTTATATTAAGTGAGGAAAAAAACCTTACAATTATCTCATCTTTTTAAACACTATCATACATTTTTACCTATTAACATGCTCAAAATTTTCCACTTCCTAATGCCCAATCTTCATATTTGATGAAAGGAGGGCAGACCCGAGTTCTTACACCTCTTTTGTTTTTACTTTCTTAATTTTTCCTATTCAAGAATATTGACTTGGATTTAGAGCAAAGTCATTGTGTACTATTATTTGTTGGTTTAAATTACACAGCAGCTTTTGCTTTATCATGAAGTTCTCCAGAAAATTCTATCGTTCATACCCATAAATTTTAGTAAATGGGTAAGCAAGAAAACAACAATATTTACAGATAAGAACTTTTGGGACAGTCCTTTGACATTTGGAACAAAATTACCGTATTCTTTTTGGTTGTTTAAACTATATAAACTACACAAGCAGCATGTACATTTCACAGATGATTTCCTGGAAACTGTATTGTTCATACATTCAAATTTTAGTCAATATATTAACTGAAACAATCATGTATTGAGGTAAGCATATCAGAGTCGCCCTGAATCATTTTTTCTAGCTGTGATGATAATGGATTTTAATGAAAAAGCAGGGTTTGTTTTGCTCAGTAACTGCTGGAAGTTTTTAATGCCTTGGTATTGGATTAGAGCACTTACATGGCAAGAATCAAACTGAGACATGAAGGAATAAACATCATTCCTTGCCTCAGGAATGAAAAACAAAAGAACAAAACATCCCAAAGGTAGCACAGGGGCCAATATTCCAGGAGAAAGCAGAAAAGTTTCTTTGGAACCCATACATATCAGGTAACCTAACCCAGGTAACAGCCAGAAGAAGGAACAGACTTCAGTATGAAAATGGTAGTTATTTTTGTAATGAGAAAACACATAGTTTACTTTTTCTTGTTATACTAATGAGAAAGTTAAGTAAGTCTAGGGACTATCAAGATACTTTCAGTTTCATGCTTTTTAGATGTTCATAAAGTAAATATTAATGATATATATGAGAAACCATTGGCAAAGATTTTCTAAGAAAAATGAGGCTGTTGGAGTCTTAAATTCTTTTTACTATCTCAATTTACTTGCTGCAGTCAGGCAATTTAGTGCTGCCCATTGAGAGGGGTGAGGTATGTGAATACTGTTGTAGGGTAATACTTGTAATATCAAAGAATGCTACCTCAGAAAATAATTCAGAATCATTCTAAGTTTTGTAGTCTTCCAGAGTTGGATTTTACAGATTGGATCTCAAAATACCACACTGGGATGGGGTACAGAGGTGAAGCAGCAGATCAGACGTTTTAGTTGTGTGAACTTTTCTTTCATAATATCATTGGTGATATCTTAAAGACATCTGAGATTGCTCTGAAAGTGGTGCAGAACCTGGGAATATTAGAATATTACGTTATGATTTGCTTCTTTTCCTGTTAAAGGACTCTAACTTAGCCATTGTATTTGTCAGTGTTCTCTAGAGAAATAGAACTAACAACACTTGTGACACCAGATGGGTGGTTTTTTTTTTTCCCCCACACCAAGCAAATCTGGGACACCAGCTGGGTGTCCTGCAATTTAACTCAATTCTGACACCGTCTACTTGGAGATAGCGTCAGATCCCTCAAGTTAAGTGCTCAGTCCCAGGAGACTATACTACAGATGCCAATCACAAGTAATTGGTCCCCAGGTTACCCACAAATTCTGTCTAACTTGACTACAAATTGGAGGTTCCTATAACCTCCTCCCTCTTGGATTTGATTATTTGCTGGAATTGCTCACAGAACTCAGGGAAACACATTTACCACTTTATTAAAGACATTATAAAGTATACAGATGAATAGCCAGATGAAGAGATACATAGGGCGAGGTATGTGGGGAGGGACTTGGGAAGTCCATGTCCTCTCTGGGCATGCTTTTTTGAACCTGGAAGCTCTCTGATCCCTGTCCTTTTGGGCTTTTATGGAGGCTTCATTACATAGGCATGATTGATTAAATCATTGGTCTTTGGGCTTCCCTGGTGGTGCAGTGGTTGAGAGTTCGTCTGCCGATGCAGGGGACACGGGTTCGTGCCCTGGTCCGGGAAAATCCCACATGTCGCGGAGCGGCTGGGCCCGTGAGCCATGGCCGCTGAGCTTGCGCGTCCGGAGCCTGTGCTCCGCAACGGGAGAGGCCACAACAGTGAGAGGCCCGCGTACCGCAAAAAAAAAAAAAAAAAAATCATTGGTCTTTGATGATTGAACTCAATCTTCATCCTCACTCCACTCCCTGGAGGTCGAAGGTGAGGAGTGAGATTGAAAGTTTCAATCCTCTAATCACAAGGCTGGCTTTACTGGCAAACAACTCCCTCCTTAGGTTACCGTGGAAAGCTTTCCAAAAGTCACCTCATTAACATAACAAAAGACACCTTCGTTGCTCTCAACAATTAGGAAATTCCAATGGTTTTAGGACGTCTGTGCCAGGAAGGGGAAGAAGACCAAGTATATATTTCTCATTATAAATCACAATATCACACTTACTAAATCTAGGGACTATACATAATACTCGAAGTAATAACTCCCGTCCTTGTAAATATTTCTATGTCACATTTGAAGTTTCGAACATTGGACTGATTGGCTTTAGAACAAGTTTATTTGGAGGCAAAAAGTGATGACCAGGATATTAATAACGTGAGAGATGCATTTCCTTTGTGGACTTCCAAGTTGGAGTCTGAATATTTATGGTGTGTTTCAAGCTATCCCTTGCTCTCACCCCATTCTTTCTTCCTAAACAAGGGACTAGCTGCTTATATGCTGAGAAGATTGCCCTGAAGATGTTACAGTTTCAGGTGCTTTTCAGTGTTTTGTTTTCTGACAAAGTGCAGCGGTCACATTTTCAGAAAGCAAGAAGAGGTGTGGGAGGAGAAGAGCAAAAAGGGGGAAAGGTATGAGGTTAGATGGACAGCATAGTGGATGATTGAAGGTCATGGGAGTGATAAGGTAGACTACACCTGGAGACCCTTGTGATGTAATCAAGAAAGCTGAGACCTTCATGCCACGTCTAATTGTACGTGTAATTGTACTTAAAGCATGTAAAAACCAAGGAACGACCCAATCCTGGTTCATACGCGTTTATAATTCATGGAATTTTTACTAATTATCTATGGACAGAGTATGACCTACCATGTCATCTTGCTTTGAAATGCTTCTTTTGACTTTCCTGAGGGATCTCAAACTTAACTGCTCTGTTGATTTTCCTAGTCATTTACACATTGTATTAATTTCCTATTGCTGCTGTGAAAATCGTCAAAAAGTTGAGGGCTTAAAACAACATAAATCTATTTTTTCACAGTTCTGGGAGTCAGAAGTATAGAATCAAGATGTCAGTGGGGGTGTGTTCCATTGGGAAGCTTCAGGGGAGAATCCATTCCCTTACCTTTTTCAGTTTCTAGAGGCCGCCTGCTCCCCTTGACTCATGACCCCTTCTTCACATCACTCCAACCTCTTGCTTCCATGGTGACCTTTTCTGCTACTCACTCTGATCCCCCTGCCTTCCTCTTGTAAGGACCCTTGTGATTACATTGGACCCAGTTAGATAATCTAGGATAATATTCCCATCCCCCAATCCTTAGTCACATCGGAAACATCCCTTTGAACAGGTAAGGTGACATATTCACAGGTTCTAGGAAATTTAGGACATGGACATCGTCAGGGGCTCATTATTCAGCCTATTACAAGGATTAGGAGGGAACAAATTATTATCCAATTTGGCAGATACAGAAACTGAACTAATGGGGGTCACAGAGGCTTTTATGAAGTTCTACTCATAGTTAGAGGAAGAGCTAGGGCCAGGATCCGGAGCTCTGGATTCTTAGATTGTCAGACTTCTCTGTGATGCAACTGCTGATCCTTGGACTAGGACTGTGCCAAGCAGGCACTTCCACTTCCACTCTGATTACATTTCTACCAGGATGAACCAGGCATTTGGTACCAATTCTTCATAGTTTCCCCTCGGAGTCATGAGATTTGAACTGGACACCTCCACTACCGAAACAATTGCAACATTATCATGCCTTGGACTGGAACTGGGAGGATCACTAAATGGCGTGACAGTTCCTCACTGCTGGCCTACTCCCTTAAGAAGAATTTGAGCAATCAAGTAACTTTTGTTTTTGCATGGTGACATGTAGACAATCCCCTAGATTAATCATGGACAACAAGCTGGGCTGACAGTTACTAAGAACAATGAAAAGAAAATATAAGGGTCCACATTATCTAAATATTCATTATCTGTGCCCTATGATTTAGAAAAGTTATAATTAATGAGGTAGAGGGCATCATAATAAGAACATACTTACAAACGGATCAACCCTTTATAAAATTAAGTCCCCAACTGATAACTAAGTAACACTCTGCTCTACCACTCAGCTTACTGATTTTTGGATATCGTTAACACTAAATAATACAAGGCACAGAGAATGAACATCAGTTAAGACGAAAATGCTAATTTTCCAGTACTGTATTGGAGACTTGATCAAAGCACAGGCAAATCACTGACGTTAGAATTAGCATGTTTAGACTGCTTAATACTGGTTAAGAAAAAATAACAAGGGTAATGCTAAGATTGACGCTTCTAAAGAGCATGATTTGATCTTCAAATGATTAACAGAAGCCCTTAGGGAAACGGATGAAGATCTAAAATATCTGTTGTAAAGACGAAATATAACCTGAAGAAAGTTGTCATTCAGAGCTTTCATATAACGTGATTGATTTAAAAATTTTTTTCCTCCATTGTAAGAATTAAGTAGAATTTCAATTACATTTTGAAGTTAATAAAAAATCAAACAGCATCTTAATTTAGTTTCATTTTTAAGATGACGTCCCTTGATTTTTTAAAAAAATTATTAATTTATCCCTATCTTAAATAATTTATATAGTTTTTCCCACTGCAGATGACCCTCAGGTAATAAGGACTTTCTGTATTTCAGAGTCTGTAGTCCATCCTTAGTGGGCAAGTAAACATTTGAAGATTTCTAATTCCAACCATCAGTACATTGTTGTGAAACACAACTTAAGGCTACCAGTTTCTGGGCAGAGTTTAGGAAGTTTTGAAGTGGTAAATAGGACCAATGACAAACAGTTAACTGAGCTTCCTGGGAGGATAGTTTTCTAAAAGACTTTCTTAGGTTTTACTGGAAAAAGAATCCTTCCTTCAGGGAATAGACAAATAGACCACTTCGAGGGCTTACAGGAGCCCTAGAAACCCTTAAATAACTTTGGAGTGAGGTGGAGGGTGTGGCCACTTCTGACCAGCAGCCTCTGTAATCATCAACGTGATTCCAGAAAGGTGAGCCAGCCAAGTCTTTCAGTCATTGTGAGGCCTCCTAGTGGCTCAGAGAATCGAAGAAGCACTGATCAATTCAATTAGATGAAATTACATGAAATCTATCAGGGACCCTGAAAAGACTGTTAACAAGAATGCCTTTGTTGTATAAGACAAAGCTACTAAACTGTTAATATTCCTATGTTAATTGCTTAGTAATCTGTATGCAGTTAACCCAGTATATTTTTGACGTACTCGCAACTGTTCTTTCATTGTTCACTGAGTTCCCCGGATAAGAATAACTTGAGATTTTATAAAACAGAAATAGTTGAATTTGGGTGAGAACAGTTGATTATTTGAAGGTGCTATAGTAACATTCTATCAGGGAAAGTCCTTTAAAAAATAGTATACTAACAAGGGTGGTTTGAAGAAGTGGTGTCTGAACAGGAACTTGCTCCATCTTGAGTGTTTTCATAAAACTGTATACACCGTTCTGTTTACTCTTTCTCTCTCTCTCTCTCTCTCACACACACACACACACACACACACACACACACACACACAGTTTGTTTAGCTTTCTGCTTCCCCTGCTAAATTTTAACTTTCTAAAGACAGGAGCTGTGGCCTCTTAATTACTTAATTCCAATTCTCTCAATTTAAAAGAGTGGATTAAATGAATCTATGAACTTGAATAATTTAGTGTCACAGTTCCACATGTGGCTTTATTTTTCTTTCTCAATATCTGGACTCATTCACTTTCTCTTGAACTATAAAGTAACAGATTGTAATAACTGGGAAGGTAGATCTAATTCCAGTAATTGAATAATGTCTACCTCCTGGAGAGAAGGAAATAAACTAAGATGATGTTTTATCATCATTTCTGGATTTATGATTTATTCTAATTAATTATATATAGATTATGTGAAAGGAAGACCAAATAATATTTGAGCCTAGGATCCACGCTGCGATAAAATCCCGAATGATAAAGGAGCTACAATGTATTAAAATTTCCTGAGTGTCTACCATGTACGAGGGGTTTTGCTAGATGTTTTACATGTAATGTTTATACCAAGATGCTTCCTTGCAGCTCCTTTTTACAGAAGAGCAAATTAAGCTGAGTAATTTCCCCTGCATCACACAGAAAAAAGCTCAGAAATGGCAGAAAACCAGAATGAAAGCAGTCAGATTCTGAAGTACTTTGGTATGTCCTGGGTCTTTTATAGTCTGGCAAAAAGTACGCTCAGTTTGGGATAAGGGAGACTGAGTCAAAAGAGGTCGTTCATTGGCTGGTAGTAGCTAATTCGGGGTTCTCTACATAGAGTCCTCTTTCAGTTAACACTCCACCTTTGTGAATTCTGAGTAGCTTCTGTAGACGATGTGGACCACAAGTCTCACTGAGTCAGCTGTGTAGTAATGTAGTAGGTTTGCACTCCCATTAAGTACAGAAGCCTCTAGAAGCAGATGACCAACCCATCCTCCCCCTCAATTAGGTCTTTTACATGTGGTGCTCTGGCAGCCTGTCTGCCTCTCTGTTCAGATAAAGAGGGAGTTACCCATGTACTACACTATGTTTAGCCTGGAACTGGCAGAATACAAAAAGCCAAATAATCCTGGCAAATACAGAGACCATTAAGTTTGCATTAGATCCAACCGTTGTTTGAGTCTCTATAAATAGACTTTTTCTTTATTGGATATAATTGAAGCTTATAGTGTTCTGTTCTTACCTATAACTCATGTCATTGGAGCTGGCCAGTCTGTGCATCCTTTGCAGATAGAGTGTCTGATTCTGAGTGGTGCAGGCTTGATACGGATGGCTGCTGTGTCCCTGGTTTTGTTAAGGAACGATTGGGGAAGGCAAAGGGATTGTTGAAGCATAGCTGCCTCATAAACTTAATGTATATGCGTCCATAACTCCTCTTCCAAAAATATGAGCCTATCAATGGAGATGATTTATCAATGTTTATATCAACACCAGGTGGGTAGAAGCTATCAGCCTTAAAATTAATATCTGTGTGTCAGCTGCATCCTTAGTGTTGTATTTAAAATGACTTTCTCCATTGGCGTCACCCTTCCAAACACTGTTTCTGTTTGCCTCTTCATAGGTCCCTTGATAACTCTGGATGCAGAATGGGGCAGGCTACAGGCAAGGCACACATAGATTCATAAGCACACTCAACTGGCAAGTTAGAGACTCGGATTTTCATTAGAGAGTTGACAATAGTTACCTGTGTAATTCTGAATGAGGTACTCAATTTCTCTGAGCCTCAGTGTTCTCATATAAAAATGGGAGACTCATCATTGACAGATGAGACACCTTTCAGCTCTGAAATTCAGCAGTTCTACTAGAAGATGGCAAGGAAACAGCAATGATTTCCCATCAAAACCTAGAGGCTTACAAGGTTTGGAGGCCTTCATTTGGTGACAAAAGCAGAGTTGGGGGAGAAAACTATCAAAACAAGGTCCTTTTTGCAACTGGGCTCTAAGAAATGGGATGAACAGGGCAATCCTTCATGCTTTGTCTTGCAGTCTCTGTCATCCTGTGCTCTTCCTTCCCTTGCCTTATAATTTGGCTCAAATATTATTTTCCAAAAAGTAATTCTCCTTATTCTTCCCACAGTTTATGTTCCAGCAACTGCCTCCGTGGAGTTCCCTATTGAGGTACCTGGATGTGACTGACATTTCTGTTCTTTCTCAGAAAGTTTTCAGAGATGTCTTTCCAGCTACATCTCCCCAGTTCTGTACCAAATCATATCCACACTTCAAGGTTCAGTTCAAATATCACTACATCCTCAAAGTCTTCATAACACTCCATTTGAAAATACCATCTTCATTCACTATTCCATACTTACTTCTACTCATGATACTCATATCTCTATATCTTTCTTTTTCATAGATGTGAGTACATATATACATATATATATATGTATTGAGTATGACTCCTTCCTTAATTTCATATTGCCTTACAAATAGTAACTGCTCAATAAATATTTGGTGGGTAGATAATAGTCTAAGACTATTTATCGTGAACTCGTATACCATATTGTGATTCTAAATGAGAAGGAATGAAACTAGGAAACAAATTGGAAGGGGGTGTATTGGAATCCTTGGAAGGGGGATTTGCAAATGCATGTTTGCTTTGGTTTCTTTTGTTGACATAGTATACGACTAATTTTGAAATTTCAACTAACCTGAGAGTACTTGATAGTTTTATTTTTCTTAAACTAACTCATAGCTTTAAAAATTGAGGATTGCAACACTTTATTGTTTATTGATTTCACTGATAATTCTGAATTCAAATTTTCATTGGTGTCAGGTTACACTTTGGTTTGATAACATCAACCAGACATATGCTGACCAAAAATGCTACTTTCAGTAAGAAGCCTCTCCTGACACCAAGCTAGATACGTTCTCACTCTGACTTGAAACGCTTTGTATTTTTCAAATTATATTAGCACATTTGGCTGCAGATTGCAAAAAGTTATGTTCTAGTCCTGTCTTCTTATTACATTTCATCCTTATTTATCATTTTTTCACCCACAAAACTAAAATTATTCTTTTCAGAGTAAGAAATAATAATAAGTAGTAGTAGTAATTAATGCATTACATTGTATGTCTTATAAGGAAGCTTGTTTTTCTGGTTTCATAAGGCTTTAAGTTCTTGAATAGTTGCTAGAACTTAAGAACTTCCCTTTGTTGCTCAGCTGATCATTTCATCACTGTTTATTTCTTAGTTGAATTGTTTTCCTTCATCTTCAAATAGCTGCTCTGTTTCATACCATATGGAATATATATCAAGTTGCCCACTTTTGATTGTGTCTGACATCGCACACTGATTTGATTTTCAAGTCCATATAGCCAATATATAAATTCTCCCATCCAAGCTCATCCATTACATGTGTGGTCTATTTTGATGTTGCTTTGAAAATAAATAATGAATTTGCAATACTTCTGGTGAGAGTTTCAAGAAACAAATGTAGACAATATGCAGATTTTAAAATAGTTAACCTGGGTTTTCAAAATTTATGATCATATTCATGTCTTTATAATGCTTTTTTTTAAAAAAAATATTTATTTAATTTATTTATTTTTGTCTGTGTTGGGTCCATGTTGCTGTGTGTGGCCTTTCTCTAGTTGCGGTGAGCGGGGGCTACTCTTCGTTGCTGGGCGCAGGCATCTCATTGTGATGGCTTCTCTTGTTGCGGATCATGGGCTCTAGGCACAAGGGCTTCAGTAGTTGTGGCACACGGGCTTAGTTGCTCCGCGGCATGTGGCATCTTCCCAGACCAGGGCTCAAACCTGTGTCCCCTGCATTGGCAGGCAGATTCTTAACCACTGAGCCACCAGGGAAGACCAATGCCAGTTTTTTGGTCATTATTTTGCCTAATACTGAAATACCAATATTAGTATATTTTGTTTTTAAAAAAGTAGAATTCACAAAATTAAAAACATATCAGTGAAATAAAATATTTGATATTCAAAATACATTTGGAAATAGAAAACCTCAAGCAAAGCACAAATCTACCAATGTATGTTAAACATCTTATTCTAATAAATTATTAGAAAAAGTGTTTAAAATAACTATTAGGTAAAAATGAACACAATCATGAGAAACCCAAATTAAGATGACTTGATTTTCCTAAAAAATTTAACAGGAAGGCTTGATGCCCCAGTGTGGTCATTACTGAATCATAAGTGTTTTTGCTTTTGTTTTTGTTTTTTTCCTGGTAGGACTTCTTTTTTTTTTTAATTTTTAAAATTTATGAATTTTATTTTATTGTTTTATACAGCAGGTTCTTATTAGTCAACAATTTTATACACATCAATGTACACATGTCAATCACAATCGCCCAATTGATCACACCACCCCCATCCCCCTGCCGCTTTCCCCCCTTGGTGTCCATACGTTTGTTCTCTGCATCTGTGTCTCAATTTCTGCCCTGCAAACCAGTTCATCTGTACCAATTTTCTAGGTTCAAATATATGCGTTAATATACGATATTTGTTTTTCTCTTTCTGACTTACGTCACTCTGTATGACAGTCTCTAGGTCCATTCACATCTCTACAAATGACCCAATTTCGTTCCTTTTTATGGCTGAGTAATATGCCATTGTATATATGTACCACATCTTTATCGAGTTGTCTGTCGATGGGCATTTAGGTTGCTTCCATGACCTGACTGTTGTAAATAGTGTTGCAATGAACACTGGGGTGCATGTGCCTTTTTGAATTAGGGTTTTCTCTGCGTATATGCCCAGTAGTAGGATTGCTGGATCGTATGGTAGTTCTATTTTTAGTTTTTTAAGGAACCTCCACACTGTTCTCCATAGTGGCTGTATCAACTTACATTCCCACCAACAGTGCAAGAAGGTTCCCTTTTCTCCACACCCTCTCCAGCACTTGTTGTTTGTAGATTTCCTGATGATGCCCATTCTACCTGGTATGAGGTGATACCTCATTGTAGTTTTGACTTGCATTTCTCTAATAATTAGTGATGTTGAGCAGCTTTTCATGTGCTTCTTGGCCATTTGTATGTCTTCTTTGGAGAAATGTCTATTTAGATCCTCTGCCCATTTTTGGATTGCGTTGTTTGTTTTTTTAATATTGAGCTGCATGAACTGTTAATATATTTTGAAGATCAATCCTTTGTCCATTGATTTGTTTGCAAATATTTTCTCCCATTCTGAGGGTTCTCTTTTTTTTATGGTTTCCTTTGCTGTGCAAAAGCTTTGAAGTTTCATTAGGTCCCATTTGTTTATTTTTGTGTTTATTTCCATTACTCTAGGAGGTGGATCAAAAGAGATCTTGCTGTGATTTATGTCAAAGAGTGTTTTTCCTATGTTTTCCTCTAGGAGTGTTATAGTGTCTGGGCTCACATTTAGGTCTCTAATCCATTTTGAGTTTATTTTTGTGTATGGTGTTAGGGAGGGTACTAATTTCATTCTTTTACATGGAGCTGTCCAGTTTTCCCAGCACCACTTATTGAAGAGACTATCTTTTCTCCATTGTATATCCTTGCCTCCTTTGTCATAGATTAGTTGACTATAGGCGCATGGGTTTGTCTCTGGGCTTTCTATCTTGTTCCAGTGATCTATATTTCTGTTTTTGTGCCAGTACCATATTGTCTTGATGACTGTAGCTTTGTAGTATAGTCTGAAGTCAGGGAGTCTGATTCCTCCAGCTCCACTTTTTTCCCTCAAGACTGCTTTGACTATTCAGGGTCTTCTGTGTCTCCATAGAAATTTTAAGATTTTTTGTTCTAGTTCTGTAAAAAATGCCATAGGTAATTTGATAGGGATTGTATTGAATCTGTAGATTGTTTGGGTAGTATAGTCATTTTCACAATATTGATTCTTCCAACCTAAGAACATTGTATATCTCTCTGTCTGTTGGTATCATCTTTAATTAGTTTCATCAGTGTCATAGTTTTCTGCTTACAGGTCTTTTGTCTCCTTAGGTAGGTTTATTCCTAGGTATTTTATTCTTTTTGTTGCAATGGTAAATGGAAGTGTTTCCTTAATTTCTCTTTCAGATTTTTTATCATTAGTATATAGGAATGCAAGAGAATTCTGTGCATTAATTTTTTTATCTTGCAACTTTACCAAATTCATTGATTAACTCTAGTAGTTTTCCAGTAGCATCTTTAGGATTCTCTGTGTATAGTATCATGTCATCTGCAAAGTGACAGTTTTACTCTTCTTTTCCAATTTGTATTCCTTGTATTTCTTTTTCTTCTGTGATTGCCATGGCTAGGACTTCCAAAACTATGTTGAATAATAGAGTTGAGAGTGGACATCCTTGTCTTGTTCCTGATCTTAGAGGAAATGCTTTCAGTTTTTCACCATTGAGAATGATGTTTGCTGTGGGTTTGTCGTATATGGCCTTTATTATGGTGAGGTAGGTTCCCTCTATGCCCACTTTCTGGAGAGTTTTTTATCATAAATCAGTGCTGAATTTTGTCAAAATCCTTTTCTGTATCTATTGAGATGATCATATGATTTTTATTCTTCAATTTGTTAATATGGTGTATCACATTGATTGATTTTGCATTTATTGAAGAATCCATGAATCTCTGGGATAAATCCCACTTAATCATGGTGTATGATCCTTTTAATATGTTGTTGGATTCTGTTTGCTAGTATTTTGTTGAGGCTTTTTGCATCTATATTCCTCAGTGATATTGGTCTGTAATTTTCTTCTTTGTAGTATCTTTGTCTGGTTTTGGTATCAGCGAGATGGTGGCCTCATAGAATGGGTTTTGGAGTGTTCCTTCCTCTGCAATTTTTTGGAAGAGTTTGAGAAGGATGGGTGTTAGCTCTTCTCTAAATGTTTGATGGAATTCATCTGTGAAGCCATCTGGTCCTGGACTTTTGTTTGTTGGAAGATTTTTAATCACAGTTTCAATTTCATTACTTGTGATTGGTTTGTTCATATATTTTATTTCTTCCTGGTTCAGTCTTGGAAGGTTATACCTTTCTAAGAATTTGTCCATTTCTTCCAGGTTGTCCATTTTATTGGCATAGAGTTGCTTGTAGAAATCTGTTAGTGTGCTTTGTATTTCTGCGGTGTCTGTTGCAACTTCTTCTTTTTCATTTCTAAATTTATTGATTTGAGTCCTCTCCCTCTTTTTCTCGGTGAGTCTGGTTAATGGTTTATCAGTTTTATCTTCTCAAATAACCAGCTTTTAGTTTTATTGATCTTTGCTATTGTTTTCTTTGTTTGTATTTAATTTATTTCTGTTCTGATCTTTATGATTTCTTTCCTTCGGCTAACTTTGGGTTTTGTTTGTTCTTCCTTCTCTAGTTCCTTTAGATGTAAGGTTAGATTGCTTATTTGAGGTTTTTCTTGCTTCCTGAGGTAGGCTTGTATAGCTATAAACTTCCCTCTTAGAACTGCTTTTGCTGCATCCATAGGTTTTGGACTGTCGTGTTTTCATTGTCATTTGTCTCTAGGTATTTTTTGATTTCCTCTTTAATTTCTTCAGTGATCTCTTGGTTATTTAGTAACATATGTGTTTGTGTTTTTTACGTTTTTCCCCCTGTAATTCATTTCTAATCTCATAGCATTGTGATCAGAAAGGATGCTTGATATGATTTCAATTTTCTTAAATTTACTGAGGCTTGATTTGTGACCCAAGATGTGATCTATCCTGGAGAATGTTCCATGTGTACTTGAGAAGAAAGTTTAATCTTCTGTTTTTGGATGGAATGTGCTATAAATATCAATTAAATCTATCTGGTCTATTGTTTTATTTAAAGCTTGTGTTTCCTAATCAATTTTCTGTTTGGATAATCTGTCAGTTGGTGTAAGTGAGGATTAAAGTCCCCCACTATTGTTGTGTTACTGTTTCCTCTTTTATAGCTGTTAGCAGTTGCCTTATGTATTTTTTCCTATGTTAGATGCATATATATTTATAATTTTTATATCTTCTTCTTGGATTGATCCCTTGATCATTATGTAGTGTCCTTCCTTGTCTCTTGTAACATTCTTTAAAGTCTATTTTATGTGATATGAGTATTGCTACTGCGGCTTTCTTTTGATTTCCATTTGCATGGAATAAGTTTCTCATCCCCTCACTTTCAGTCTCTATGTGTCCCTAGGTCTGAAGTGGGTCTCTTGTAGACATCATATATATGAGTCTTGTTTTTATATCCATTCTGTGAGCCTGTGTCTTTTGGTTGGAGCATTTAATCCATTCATGTTTAAGGTAATTATTGGTATGTAATGCTCCTATGACCATTTTCTTAATTGTTTTGGTTTTGTTTTTGTAGGTCCTTTTCTTCTCTTGTGTTTCTCACTTAGAGAATTTCCTTTAGCATTTGTTGTAGTTTAGGTGGTGCTGAATTCTCTTAGCTTTTGCTTGTCTGTAAAGCTTTTGATTTCTCCATCAAATCTGAATGAGATCCTTGCTGGGTAGAGCAATCTTGGTTGTAGTTTCTTCCCTTTCATCACTTTAAGTATATCATGCCACTCCCTTCTGGCTTGTAGAGTTTCTCCTGAGAAATCAGCTTTTAACCTTATGGGAGTTCCATTGTATGTTATTTGTCATTTTTCCCTTGCTGCTTTCAATGATTTTTCTTTGTCTTTAATATTTGCCAGTTTGATCGCTATGTGTCCTGGCGTGTTTCTCCTTGGGATTTTCCTGTAGGGGACTCTCTGCGCTTCCTGGACTTCGGTGGCTATTTCCTTTCCCATGTTATGGAAATTTTCTATTATAATCTCTTCAGATATTTTCTCTGGTCCTTTCTCTGTCTCTTCTCCTTCTGGGACCCCTATAATGTGAATGTGTTGTGTTTAATGTTGTCCCAGAGGTCTCTTAGGATGTCTTCATTTCTTTTCATTCTTTTCTCTTTATTCTGTTCTGCAGCAGTGAATTCCACCATTCTTCCAGGTCAGTTATCCGTTCTTCTGCCTCAGTTCTTCTGCTATTGTTTCCTTCTAGTGTAGTTTTCATTTCAGTTATTGTATTGTTCATCTCTGTTTGTTTGTTCTTTAATTCTACTATGTCTTTGTTAAACATTTCTTGCATCTTCCCAATCTTTGCCTCCATTCTTTTTCCAAGGTCCTGGGTCATCTTCACTATCATTATTCTGAATTCTTTTTCTGGAAGGTTGCCTATCTCCACTTCATTTAGTTGTTTTTCTGGGGTTTTATCTTGTTCCTTCATCTGGTACATGGCCCTCTGCCTTTTCATCTTGTCTATCCTTCTGTGAGTGTGGTTTTTGTTCCACAGGCTGCAGGATTGTAGTTCTTCTTGCTTCTGCTGTCTGCTCTCTGGTGGATGAGGCTATCTAAGAGGCTTGTGCAAGTTTCCTGATGGGAGGGACTGGTGTTGGGTAGAGCTGGGTGTTGCTCTGGTGGGCAGAGCTCAGTAAAGAGCTCTGAATCGCTTTCTCTTTTGTAAGTAAGTTCATTTGTATCATTTTTTAAGGTTCCACATATAAGTGATATCATATGATGTTTGTCTTTCTATGTTTGGCTTACTTCACTTAGTATGATAATCTCCAGGTCCAACCATGTTGCTGCAAATGGCATTATTTCATTCTTTTTTATGGCTGAATAATATTCCATTGTAAATATATCTCACATCCTCTTTATCCATTCATCTGTTGATGGACATTTAGGTTGCTTCCATGTCTTCGCTATTGTAAATAGCATTTCAGTGAACATTGGGGTACGTGTATCTTTTTGAATTATGGTTTTCCCCAGATGTATGTCTAGGAGTGAGATTGCAGGATCATATGGTAGCTCTGTTTTCAGGTTTTCAAGGAACCTCCATACTGTTCGCTATAGTGGCTGTATCAATTTACATTCCCACCAACAGTGTAGGAGGTTTCCTTTTTCTCCACACCCTCTCCAGCATTTATTGTTTGTAGACTTTTTGATGATGGCCATTCTGACCGGTGTGAAGTGATACCTCATTGTAGTTTTGATTTGCATTTCCCTAAAATGACTATACTACCCAAGGCAATCTACAGATTCAGTGCAATCCCTATCAAATTATGAATGGCATTTTCCACAGAACTAGAACACATAATTTAAAATATTTTATGGAACAATGAAAGACCCTAAATAGCCAAAGCAATCTTGAGAAAGAAAAGCAGAGCTGAGGAATCAGGATCCCTGACTTCAGACTATACTATAAAGCTACAGTCATCAAAACAGTATGGTACTGTCTCAAAAACAGAAATATAGATCGATGGAACAGGATAGAAAGCCCAGAAATAAACCCACACATCTATGGTCAATTAATCTACAACAAAGGAGGTAAGAGAATATACAATGGATGAAAGACAGTCTCTTCAATAAGTGGTGCTGGGAAAACTGGACAGCTACATGTAAAAGAATGAAATTAGAACAACTCTCACACCATGCACAAAAACAAACTCAAAATGTATTAAAGACCTAAATGTAAGACCAGATACTATAAAACTCCTAGAGGAAAACATAGGCAGAACACCCTTTGACATAAATTACAGCAATATCTTTTTGGATCCGTCTTCTAGAATAATGGAAATAAGAACAAAGATAAAAAAAGGGGACCTAATTAAACTTAAAATCTTTTGCACAGCAAAGGAAACCATAAACAAAATGAAAAGACAGTGTACAGAATGGGAGAAAATATTTACAAATGACGCAACCAACAAGGGATTAATCTCCAGAACATACAAACGGTCCATACTGCTCCGTATCAAAAAACACCCCAGCCCAATCAGAAAATGGGTAGAAGATCTAAATAGGTACTTCTCCAAAGAAGACTTACAGATGACCAACAGGCAGATGAAAAAGTGAAAGGATTTTTCTTCACTCTTCTTCAGAGTCACCCATGAGATGGGCTGTAATACAGTAGTATCTCATTAGTTCCACTGCCCACATATTATGCAAATCCACCTGTAAAAACAAGGCTGATTTTTTCTTTCTCTGTCACCTGATTATAGGGAACCTCACATGATTCCATAACTGGAGCCTGAGGAAGTGTGGGCAACACACAGAAGTAGGGATCAGGAGAAACTGATCTATCTGCTCAAGCAACATACTTGTGTTTTCTGATCTGTTAAGACATAATATTGTATATGTCCTTTCCACGTAAAGATACTGATACTGCATCTTCTTAAACTCATGGCTTGTTGCGTCAGCTAATACTGTACCTACTTTGTTATAAAAAAGCCTATATATATATATATATATATATATACACATACATATATATATATAAATTTTTTTTCTTTTTGCGGTACACGTGCCTCTCACTGTTGTGGCCTCTCCCGTTGTGGAGCACAGGCTCCAGATGCGCAAGCTCAGCGGCCATGGCTCACGGGCCCAGCCGCTCTGCAGCATGTGGGATCTTCCTGGACCAGGGCACGAACCCATGTCCCTTGCATCGGCAGGCGGACTCTCAACCACTGCGCCACCAGGGAAGCCCAAAACAGCCAATTTATAATAGTCACTTTGTTTCCTTTAGTCAGGCTTTCAGTCTCTACCAGAGTTGAGTAGAAATAAAATAATTGCTTCTCCAACGAGAATAGTTATCCACACAAGAAAGTCGTTTTTATCTGAAAATTTTGATGTTTATACTGATTCTCCTCTTGGGGCCAACTAGGGCCTCCATTAGAGCATCTTAATTTGCCAGAGATACTTTGACTACTGTTGCTTCTACTGTGTTACAAGGCTTAAGTGGAAAAATTAATTGCACCACAGCTTGAATCTGCTGCAGAGTAGTGTCGTGCTCTGGGTCCCACTCAAAACTAGCTGACTTATGTGTTAAGTAAAATGTAAGAGCACCACACCCACATGTGGTTTATGTTGCTTTCTAAGTATAGAGGTCCATAATAGGTTGCACTTTTCAACAACTGGTAGAAATTACAGGGTGCGGCAACCTGCTTTTTCTTTAGATACCCATAGATAACATGGACCACTGAATCTCTAGAAATTTCACTGATATACTAGAGACTAAATTTTCAGGGAGTTTATCTTCCACCCTCTGACATAAAGCATCTTGACAGCTACTGTCTGGTACTTCCTCTTCACAGGTGCAATCATAATGTCATCAGTGTTGTGGACCAACATGATATTCTTTGGGATATTAGTTCAAGTCCCTGTGGACAGGCCCTGAGGTAAGACAATAAAGGTGTATTGATGTCCCTGCCAGGTAAAATCCAATTACTTCAGATATGCCTTGCCAATGGAGAAAAGTTTATTTGCCACATTAATAGCTGCATGCCACATGTCACTGGCTGTGTTGATTTGCTCCGGTAAAGATACACATCTGGAGGAAAGCTGCAGTGAGAATCACTCGTTGATGACATTAACAATAACCCAGTCATAGACCCATCCAGCTTTTGCATTGGCCAAACAGGCAATTTAAACAAGGACGGGCTATGAATCATCACCCCTGCATCTTTCAAGTTGCTGATGGTTAAAGTAATCTCTATAATTCACTCAGAAATGTGGTATTGCACTTGGTTTAGTATTTTGGTAAGGAGGAGTAAATTTAGGGATGTCCACTTGGTCTTTCTACCATATTAGCCCTTATTCCATGAGTCAGAAAACCAGCTTATGGATTTTTTTCCATTTGCTGAGTATAGCTATTTCAACTGCAAATATAAAATTAACATGTGGGAACACCACAGGATGTTTTACTTGATTAACTAGAACGAACACAAGATGGACTCAGGCTGAAGGTCCATTTATTATTGACCTAACTTCCACATGGACCACAGTACTATTTTATTCCTCCACATTTGCATTAATTCAGAGCCAGTGTCCCTAAAGTCTGATTGCTACTCCTTCCAAGTTCATAGTCATCCTATGTAAATAGCTTCGCAGACCCTTGGAAACATCTTGCAGAAATATTTGCAGTATATATTTGTATTAGTATTCTCTTGTTGATGTAACAAATTACCAAAAATTCAGTGGCATTGAAACAACACAAATTTATCATCTTGTATTTCCATAGGTTAGAAGTCTGATACAGTTCCCACTAGGCTGAAATCAAGGTAAGGCTATGTTCCTTTCTGGCACCTGTAAGGTCGGATCTTAACAAATGGCACCGCGAAACAAAGGAAAGCTTCAAGTGAGCTTTATTAGGGAGCGCTCCCGGGCGAGGTTCACTGGTCCGAGAGAAAGGGGCCAGAGAAGTTGCACCCGGGCGAGGCTTGGGCAAGATTTTATAGGGGAAGAAGGGAAAGGGGTGTGGTGAATCTGGGAGGGCACAGGATATTCCTTATTTGGTGGTCTCTTCGGGTATCGTGGCAATATCTGGTGCCGGTTGCATCAGTCTTGGGACCATTAGTCCCGCCCCTCAAAAGGCGGGAAGGCTGGGCCAGGTGGAAAGTCCCCAGGTCAGTTCCTGGAGCTGGGTGGTCCGGACAGTCTCCAGGTCAGTTTCTGGAACTGGGTGGTCCGGAGAGTTTTGGTCTGATGCAACCTGTGAATCTGCGTTCCCCTGCCTCGGGCCAGTTGGCCTTACATCCCTACATCTTTGGTGTAATGGGGCGGCGTTCTGATCTCTGGCTACTTATTGCTGAATGGAGGCGTCGAAAGGGGAGTCGGGCGACCAGAGGTCCGAGGCTTAGGGGAGACCAGTGGATGATTCTGTAGGAAGCAAGGTGTAAGGGCCGAGGAGCATTTGGTTTGTGGCCACCCGAGAGGCTTCCTCCATGCACCTGCGAAGGAACCTAAGAAAACAGGGAGCAAGCATGAACAAGATACAGATGAGAATTAAGGGGCCTAGGATTGGTGTCAGCCAGGTGTAGAGGGTGGACCGCCACCAATCGGGAATTGGGGGAGATGGATTGTCGCTGCGTGCGTTGGAGTTCTTCGTTTAAGCGCCGGAGAGCATCTACATTGTCCTCAATGACCGCTGTCTCGTTGATGTGGTAGCAGCATTCTTCCTGTAGGAAGAGGCAGGTACCTCCTTTGTCGGCTGTCAGAAGGTCCAGGGCACGTCGATTTTGGAGGGCAACTCGGGCTACTGAGGTGATCTGGCACTGGAGGGAGGTGATGGAGGCGGCAGAAGCCTCGATGGCTAGCTGGAGTTTCTGTTCTAGGTCACGGGATGTTGAGACACTGTGTGTTAGGGCTCCTCCCCCCATGCCCGCAGCAACGAGAGAGGAGGCGAGGGAAATGCCCGCGACCATAGGGAGAAAGATGGCCCTTTGGCCCTTAGAGAGGTTGAGGGCCCGTGTGAGTGCTATCAGTTCAGCCCTTTGAGAGGTTGTCCCTTCTGGGAGGCGGTTGGCCTCGATAATGGTTGAGATGGTTACTACCGCATAGGCCGCCCGGCGGCGTCCGTCGGGGCCGAGTATTGAGCTGCCATCTACGAAGAGGGTGCGGTCCGGGTTTAACAGTGGAGTATCAAAGCGTCCCTCCCTAGGCAGGCTGAGGGCCTCTACGACTTGGGGGCAGGAGTGGGAAGGGGAGGTCCCGGTATCAGAGATAGGCAAGAGGGAGGCCGGGTTTAGGTGGGGGGAGAGGTCGAGGGAGATAGCAGGGTTTTCACTGAACAGTAGGTGGAACTCCTGGATGCGGGAGGGGCCCAGGAGGGCGAGAGACTTGTGGCCTAGGAGGTCGACCAGCTGGTGGGAGGAAAGCACGCTTAGTGGGTGGGCCAGAGTCAGTTTGAGTGTTTGTTTGGTCAGTTCGGCTGCCGCTGCTAGGGCCCGAAGGCATGGTTGCCATCCCCGAATGGTTGGGTCTAGCTGTTTGGAGAGGTAAGCCACGGGGCGGTAGGAAGGCCCTACAGGCTGGGCAAGGGGTCCAGTGGCTATTCCGGCCCGTTCATCCACAAAAAGGTGAAAAGGTCGGTTTAGGTTGGGCAGAGAAAGGGGAGGAGAAGATATCAGAGCGTTACGGAGGGTGAGAAAGGCCTGCCGAACGGCGGAAGGAGAGGTGAAGTGTCCTTCAGGGGTTTCTTTAGCAGCTAGATGTAAGGGTTTAGCGAGGAGAGCAAAGTTAGGGATCCAGTGTCGGAAAAATCCTATAAGGCCCAAAAACGAGAGAATTTGCTCCGCTGTTTCCGGAGGCTGGAGTTCACGGATAATCCGGGTGCGGTCGGCTGTTAGACCTTTTGTGGTAGGGGTAAGGTGGAGCCCCAGGTAGGTTACAGAAGATACAGATAACTGAGCCTTGGCTGGGGAGACCCGATAACCGCGAGAGCCAAGGTAATTGAGGAGATCTGCAGTGTGTTGTCTTGAGAGGCTGAGAGATGGGCTGCAAAGGAGGAGGTCATCTACATATTGAAGGCGTGTGCTGGGGGTAAGGGAGCAGGAAGTGAGGTCCCGTGCCAGCGCCTGACCGAAGAGGTGAGGACTGTCACGGAAGCCCTGGGGAAGAACTGTCCAGGTGAGCTGACTGGACGTATGAGTATCCGGCTCCGTCCAGGTAAAGGCGAAGAGGAAATAGGAGTCGGGATGTAGGGGGATAGTGAAAAAGGCATCTTTGAGATCCAGAACCGTAAAGTGGGTTGTGGATGGGGGGATATGGGAGAGCAAGGGGTATGGGTTTGGCACTACTGGGTGGAGAGGAATTATGGCCTCATTGATTAGTCGGAGGTCCTGGACCAGGCGATAATCCCCAGAGGCCTGCAGACAGGCAGGATGGGGGTGTTGCAGGGAGAGTCCGTGGGGATAAGGAGTCCCTGGTTTAGGAGTCTGGTGATAATAGGTTGTAGGCCCCTAAGGTGAGTCTCAGAGACGGGAAATTGGGGCCTTGACGGAAATTTGGAGGGGTCCTTAAGGATGAGGACGGGGGGATGGTGTGTTGCTATTATGGGCTTAGAAGTGTCCCAGACTCGGGGACTGATTGGGTTCGGTGTGATTGGAAGAGGGGGATAGGAGGGGGAGGGTTCTAGAGACAGGCCGAGAAGAGGAAGCAGGAGTTGGGAGGAGGGGACCTTAGGGTCAAGTCTAACCAGCTGGAGGGAGGCCCCTAAGTGGAAAAGGACATCTCGGCCTAGCAAGGGAACTGGGCAGGATGGTATGACTAAGAAGGAATGAGTAAAAGGGAGTCCTTCGATATGACATGGGAGTGGACCGGTCTGGAGTGGGAAGGATGGTTTGCCATCAATACCCATGACCGAGATCTGGGAAGGAGAAACTGGCCCGGAATAAGTAGGCAGGACCGAATAGGTAGCCCCCGTGTCCACCAGAAATGAGATGGACTTACCCGCTACCTGTAGTGTTACCCTGGGCTCGGCGAGGGCGATGGGGGTCTTCGAGTCCGGGCACCGTCAGTCATCAGCCAATCCCAGCAGTTTGAGTGGTAATGCCGTTTGGTCGGCCTGCCCCCTGCGTGGAGACGCTGAGGGAGGGCCAGTCGTAGGGCAGTCACTCTTCCAGTGGCCCGTTAGCCCGCAGCTGGGCCAGGGCTTAGAAGGAGGTCGGGGATTGGGACATTGGCGAGCCCAGTGGCCTTCTTTTCCGCATTTGAAGCAGGCCCCCGGCGGGGTTGCCTTTTGCGGACCCCGTGGATGCTGTGATCCATGGGAGATGGCCGGCCTTAGGGCGGCTACAAGAGCTTGGGTTTGGAGGGCCACCTTCTGGTGCACCCGAGCCTGTCGGCTGGATTCTGCCAAATCCTCACGGCCATTGTAGAGTTTAAAGGCCATCTTTACCAGACCTCGAATAGGGGTTTGAGGGCCGTCTTCTGCCCGTTTGTTTCTTTCGGATGTCCGGGGCTAATTGGGTGATAAAATGGGTGGCTAGGACCGCTGCCCCTGCCGGGGTGTCGGGGTCCAGCCGGGTGTAGAGAGTTAAAGCCTCTGTAAGGCGATTGAGAAAGATAGCTGGTTTTCATTAGGTTGTTGGGTTATCTCTTTTAGTTTTTCAAAATTGACTACCTTATGAGCGGCAGCCTGCATGCCAGCCAGGAGGCATTGGATCATGAGGTCGCGTTTACGACAGCCATCTTGCATCGTGGCCATCCTGATAAGTCCAGCCTGGATCGGTGCCACGTACCGCAGTCGCTCCGACAGGCATGGAGTTGTCGGTAAGGTGAACCTGATCTGCATGGTTTCGGGCAGCAGTTTGAATTCTTTCCCTTTCGTCAGGGGTTAAGGTAGAGGACAGAACCACAAAGATATTGTGCCAGGTTAGATCGTAAGCTTGAGATAGGTAGCGAAATTCTTTGATGTAGTGGGAGGAGTCGGCAGAGAGGGAGCCTAATCGTTTTTCAATTTGAGAGAGGTCCTGGGGAGAGAAAGGGACATGGACTCTGACCACTCCTTCCGCTCCTGCTACCTCCCTCAGAGGGCAGAGGAGATTTGGATCTTGGGAGTCGTGAGAGCGTGTATGTGCACTAATTGGCGAAGCAAGGGGCGTGGGAGGAGAAACCGTTGAGGGAGGCGGGGGAGCGGTTGGAGGGGCCGGAGCAGGGTTTGGGAGGAGGAGGGACCGCTTCAGGGTAGGGTGGAGGTTGGAGAGGAGCTCTGGAGGGGGGTGGGTCGGTTAGTGGGGAGGAATCATCGTCCAAGGGGATTGAGGTTTTAGATGGAAGAGATGTTTGTTTGGCAAAGAGGATTTGAGAGGTAGAACAATTGATGCAAAGGGAGGGGCGAGAGCGCAAATACCAAAAAACCTGGACATAGGGGACCTCAGACCATTTGCCCGTCCTGCGGGCAGTAATTATCTAGATCACGGAGGATGTTAAAATCGAAAGTCCCTTCAGGAGGCCATTTGGATTGTCTCAAGGATAAGCCGTCGGCGACGGAGATCTTGGGAGAAACTGAGGGCTGTAAAATTGGCTAGGAGACACCCCAGGGGCATCTTAGGATCTTGTCTCGATTGTGAGGTTCCCATGACCCCCAGTCTGTCCCTGAGTGATTGGAGAGGGAGAGAGGCGTCCCTGGTCTCAGTCTCCAATTCACGGCAGGTCAGAGGGTGGTCAGGCGATTGGGACGTCTCCACAGTTGCCCGAGGCCCGGAGAGAGGACGGAGGTCCCTGACGCGGCCGCGATTAGGGACAGGGAGTCCGGTGGGCCGGGACTCTGGGGGTCGGAGGGAACAAGGGAGGGGGACTTACGCCGTTTTCTGCCGGATCGGGTGGATGAGTAGAGGTTCCCTGGTTGTCTGCTGGGGGAGGGGAGGAGCGGCCCGCGCGGTAACCCGCGGGGCTTGATACCCCTCCCGGATTTCGGCACCAAATGTAAGGTCGGATCTTAACAAATGGCACCGCGAAACAAAGGAAAGCTTCAAGTGAGCTTTATTAGGGAGCGCTCCCGGGCGAGGTTCACTGGTCCGAGAGAAAGGGGCCAGAGAAGTCGCACCCGGGTGAGGCTTGGGCAAGATTTTATAGGGGAAGAAGGGAAAGGGGTGTGGTGAATCTGGGAGGGCGCAGGGTATTCCTTATTTGGTGATCTCTTCGGGTATCGTGGCAATATCTGGTGCCGGTTGCATCAGTCTTGGGACCGTTAGTCCCGCCCCTCGAAAGGCGGGAAGGCTGGGCCGGGTGGAAAGTCCCTAGGTCAGTTCCTGGAACTGGGTGGTCCGGAGAGTTTCGGTCTGATGCAACCTGTGAGTCTGATTGCGTTCCCCTGCCTCGGGCCAGTTGGCCTTACAGCACCTTTAAGAGAAAATATTTCCTTGCATTTTCCAGCTCTAGAGGTTGCCCACATTCCTGGCTCCCTTCCTCCATCTTCAAAGGCAGCAACGTTTCATCTCTCTGGCCATTCTTCCTTGTAACATTTCCCTTTGACTCTCTGATCTCTTTTTAGCCTCCCCTTCCAATTTAAGGACTCTTTTAGTTACATTGAATTAATCTGGATAAGGCAGAAAAATCACCCTTTTTAAATGTCAGCTGATTGGAAATCTTAATTCCATATGCAATCTTAATTCTATTTTGCCATATAATCTAACATAGTCCATATAATCTAACATAGTGACAGTTTTCCTGGATTAGGACAAAGACATCTTTGGGGGTTCATTATTCTGCCTACCACAATACTATAATCTTATTGCAGAGTACTTCCTCAAAGATATCAGACTCCCCTTCTATAAGGGACTGCTAGTTGGGTGAGAAGCCATGACTATGTTGACAGTTCAAATAAGCTGACTGCTTACCATGCCTAGGGAATATTTGTTTATACACAGGCATACCTTGGAGATATCACAGGTTCAGATCCAGATCAATGCAATAAAGCGAATACCACAATAAAGTGAGGGACATAGTTCTTTTAGTTTCCCAGTACATATAAAAGTTACATTTACACTTTTTACTGTAGTCTATGAAGTGTACAATAGCATTCTATCTAAAAGACAATGTACATACCTTAATTTTAAAATACTTTATTGCTAAAAAATACTAACCATCTTTTTGCTGGTGGAGGGTCTTGCGCCAGTGCTGATGGCTGCTGACTGATCATCAGGGCAGTGGCTGCTGAAGGCTGGGGCAGCTGCAGCAATTTCTTAAAATAAGACAACAGTGAAGTTGCCACATTAGTTGACTCTTCCTCTCACTAACGATATCTTTGTCACTTACAACACCCTTCCATAGAATTTTACTCACAGAACTTTCAAAATGGCAGCAGTCCTCTCAAACCCTGCCCCTACTCTAGCAGATAAAGTTACATAATAGTCTAAATCCTTTATTTTCATTTCAAAAATATTTGTAGTATCTTCACCAGAAGTAGATTCCATGTCAAGAAACCACTTTCTATGCTCATCCATAAGAAGCACCCCCTCACCTGTTCAAGTTTTATCATGAGATTGCAGCAACTCAGTCACATGTTCAGGCTCCACTTTTTTTTTTAACATCTTTATTGGACTATAATTGCTTTACAGTGTAGTGTTAGTTTCTGCTGTATAACAAAGTGAATCAGCTCTATGTGTATGTATATCCCCATATCCCCTCCCTCTTGGATCTCCCTCCCACTCTCCTTACCCCACCCCTCTAGGTGGTTGCAAAGCTATTTCCACCACATTTGCAGTTAGTTTCTCCAAAATCATCCATGAGGGTTGGTATCAACTTCTTCCAAACTCCTATTAATGTTATTGGGACCTCTTCCCATGAATCACTAATGCTTCATGGCATCTAGAATGGTGACTCCTTTCCATAGAGTTGTCAATTGACTTTGCCCAGATCCATCAGATCCACTATCTATGTCAGCTATAGCCTTATGGGATGTATTTTGTAAATAATAAAATTTGAGAGTCAAAATGACTCCTTTATCTACAGGCTGCAGAGTGGATGTTTGTTGTGTTAGCAGGCATGAAAACAATATGAATCTCGTCGTACGTCTCTATCAGAGCTCTTGGCTGGCCAGGTGCATTGTCAGTGAGTAGTAATATTTTGTAAGGAATCTTCTTTTCTAAGCAGTACGTCTCAACAGTGGGCTTAAAGTATTCAGTTAACCATGTTGTCAACAGATGTACTCTCATTGAGACTTTGTTGCTCCATTTATTGAGAACAGGCAGAGTAGATTTAGCGTAACTCTTCAGGGCCCTGGGATTTAGGGAATGGTAAATGAGCATTGACTTCAACTTCAAGTCACCAGCTGCATTAGCCCCTAACAAGAGAGTCAGCCTGTCCTTTGAAACTTCGAAGCCAGGCATTGACTTCTCTTTGGCTATGAGAGTCTTAGATGGCATGCTCTTCCAATAGAAGGTGGTTTTGTCTGCATTGGAATCTACTGTTTAGAGTAGCCACCTTCATTAACTATCACAGCTGGATCTTCAGAATAACTTGCTGCAGCTTCTACACCAGCACTTCTGCCTTAATGTTATGGAGACAGCTTCTTTCCTTAAACCTCATGAATCAACCTCAGCTAACTTCAAACTTTTCTCTGCAGCTTCTTTACCTCTCTCAGCTTTCATAGGATTGAAGAGAGTTAGGACCTTGCTCTGGATTAGGCTTTGGCATAAGAGAATGTTATAGCTGGTTTGATCTCCTAACCAGACCACTGAAACTTTCTTCTTATCAGCAATAAGGCCCTTTCACCTTCTTATTATCATGTATTCACCAGACGAGCACTTTTAATTTCCTTCAAGAACTTTTCCTTTGCATTCACTTGGAAGCCTAGTTTTTGCCCTATCTCAGCTTTGTACATGCCCTCCTCACTAAGCTAATTTATTTCTGTCTTTTTACTTAAAGTGAGAGCTGTACAACCCTTCCTTTCATTTGAACACTTAGAGACCATTGTAGGGCTATTAATTGGCCTAATTTCAATATTGCTGTGTCTCAGGGAATAGAGAGGCTTGAGGAGAGAGATGGGAGAGAGAGGGAAATGGCTGGTTGGTGGAGCAGTCAGAATACACACAATATTTATCAGTTAAGTTCACAGCCATCTTATGAGGGTGCAGTTCATGTTTCCCCAAAGCAATGACAATATGGTAGTCACATCAAAGGTCACCCGGTCACCCGGTCACCATAACAAACACAATAATAATGAAAAGTTTGAAATATTTTGAGAATTGCAAAAATGTGACACAGAGACATGAGGTGAGCAAATTGCTGCTCGAAAAATGGTGCTGATAGAATTTCTCCATGTAGGGTTTCCACAAAACGTCAACCTGTAAAAAACACAATATCTGGGAAGCTCAGTACTGCAAAGGGCAATAAAACCAAAGACACCTGTGGATGAAGTAGCACTTTAGTGAACTGACCATCTGTTTCATTCCTTGGCTCACCGTAAATCAGAAACCACTCATAGATTCCTTTACGTCAAAATACTCTTAGCTCCACCTTATCCATGATGCCTATCACAGTGTTGGTGACCACATTGTTTCTCATGGCTACTTACTCTTACCTGGACTCCTTGCTCCAGAATTCCATCATCTCTTTTGAATTCAGGAAGTTCATTTTAAAGGCAGCATTTCACACTATCAGTCCTAGCCTAAGAGACAGCCATCATGGAGATTTTATGGATGCCGTCTCTCTTGTTATTATTTAATTTTGTAATGTTTTAGAGAGTGGAGTGTCCACTGGGTCCTCCTGGTGGTTAGAGTCAAGGAAACGCTGTTCTATTTCTACATAATAACTTCAGTCCACTACTTGCATCTCTGTCTTGATTGCTTCCTACAAATTATGCCAGGGAAATTCTGTCGTTGAAATTTTATTGAATTGAAGTCATCATTAAAACCATGATTCGGTCAATCAAACTAATAACCTGCTGGGTCACTTACAGCTGTTCGCAGTAACACATTAAATCAAGAATCTTGGGGACTTCCGGGAAGATGGCAGAAGACCAAGACGTGGAGATCCCCTTCCTCCCCACAGATACACCAGAAATACATCGACTCCTGGAACAACTCGTACAGAACACCTACTGAACGCTGGCAGAAGACCTCAGACCTCCCGAAAGGCAAGAAACCCCCAATGTACCTGGGTAGGGCAAAAGAAAAAATAATAAACAGAGGCAAAAGAATAGGGACGGGACCTGCACCAGTGGGAGGAAGCTGTGAAGGAGGAATGGTTTCCACACACTAGAAGCCCCTTCGCGGGCGGAGACTGTGGTGGGGGGGGAGCTTCGAAGCCGCAGAGGAGAGCACACCAACAGGGCTGTGGAGGGCAAAGCAGAGAAATTCCCGCACAGAGGATCGGTGCCAACCAGCACTCACCAGCCCAAGAACCTTGTCTGCTCCCCCGCTGGAGCGGGCGGGGCTGGGAGATGAAGCTCGGGCTTCGATCGTAGCGCAGGGAGAGGACTGGGGTTGGCGGCGTGAACACAGCGTGCAGGGGGTTAGTGTGCCACGGCTAGCCGGGAGGGAGTCCGGGGAAAAGTCTGGACCTGCCGAAGAGGCAAGAGACTTTTTCTTCCCTCTTTGTTTCCTGGTGCGCGAGGAGAGGGGATTAAGAGCGCTGCTTAAAGGAGCTCCAGAGACGGGCGCGAGCCGCGGCTAAAAGCGCGGACCCCAGAGACGGGCATGAGACGCTAAGGCTGCTGCTGCCGCCACCAAGAAGCCTGTGTGCGCGCACAGGTCGCTATCCACACCCTCCTACTGGGCAGCCTGTGCAGCCCACCACTGCCAGGGTCCCGTGATCCAGGGACAACTCCCCTGGGAGAACGCACAGCACGCCTCTGGCTGGTGCAACGTTACGCCGGCCTCTGCCGCCGCAGGCCCGCCCCGCACTCTGTGCCCCTCCCTCCCCCCGGCCTGAGTGAGCCAGAGCCCCCAAATCAGCGGCTCCTTCAACCCCGTCCTGTCTGAGGGAAGAACAGACGCCCTCCGGGGACCTACACGCAAAGGCGGGGCCAAATCCAAAGCTGAACCCCAGGAGCTGTGAGAACAAAGAGAAAGGGAAATCTCTCCCAGCAGCCTCAGGAGCAGCGGATTAAAGCTCCACAATCAACTTGATGTACCTGCACCTGTGGAATACCTGAATAGACAACCAATCATCCCAAATTGAGGAGGTGGACTTCGAGAGCAAGATTTATGATTTTTTCCCCTTTTCCTCTTTTTGTGAGTGTGTATGTGTATGCTTCTGTGTGAGATTTTGTCTGTATAGCTTTGCTTCCACCATTTGTCCTAAGGCTCTACCCATCTGTTTTTTTTGTTTGTTTTTGTGGGTTTTTTACTTTTAATAATTATTTTTTTATTTTAATAACTTTATTATATTTTATCTTACTTTATTTTACTTTATCTTCTTTCTTTTTTTCCTTCCTTCCTTCCTTCCCCCCTCCCTCCTTTCTTTCTCCCTTCCTTCCTTCCTTCCTTCCTTCTTCTACTAATTCTTTCTTTCTACTTTTTCTCCCTTTTATTCTGAGCCGAGTGGATGAAAGGCTCTTGGTGCTGCAGCCATAAGTCAGTGCTGTGCCTCTGAGGTGGGAAACCCAACTTCAGGACACTGGTCCACAAGAGACCTCCCAGCTCCACATAATATCAAACGGCGAAAATCTCCCAGAGATCTCCATCTCAACACCAGCACCCAGCTTCACTCAATGACCAGCAAGCTACAGTGCTGAACATCCTATGCCAAACAAGTGGCAAGACAGGAACACAACCCCACCCATTAGCAGAGAGGCTGCCTAAAATCATAATAAGTCCACAGACACCCCAAAACACACCACCACACGTGGACCTGCCCACCACAAAGACAAGATCCAGCCTCATCCACCACAACACAGGCACTAGTCCCCTCCACCAGGAAGCCTACACAACCCACTGAACCAACCTTAGCCACTGGGGACAGACACCAAGCACAACGGGAACTACGAACCTGCAGCCTGCAAAAAGGAGACCCCAAACACAGTAAGATAAGCAAAATGAGAAGACAGAAAAACACACAGCAGATGAAGGAGCAAGGTAAAAACCCACCAGACCTAACAAATGAAGATAGGCAGTCTACCTGAAAAAGAATCCAGAATAATGATAGTAAAGATGATCCAAAATCTTGGAAATAGAATAGACAAGATGCAAGAAACATTAACAAGGACCTAAAAGAACTAAAGATGAAACAAACAATGATGAACAACACAATAAATGAAATTAAAAATACTCTAGATGGGATCAATAGCAGAATAACTGAGGCAGAAGAACGCATAAGTGACCTGGACGATAAAATAGTGGAAATAACTACTGCAGAGCAGAATAAAGAAAAAAGAATGAAAAGAACTGAGAACAGTCTCAGAGACCTCTGGGACAACATTACACGCACCAACATTCGAATTATAGGGGTTCCAGAAGAAGAAGAGAAAAAAAGGGACTGAGAAAATATTTGAAGAGATTATAGTTGAAAACTTCCCTAATATGGGAAAGGAAATAGTTAATGAAGTCCAGGAAGCACAGAGAGTCCCATACAGGATAAATCCAAGGATAAATACGCCAAGACACATACTAATCAAACTGTCAAAAATTAAATACAGGGTGGGACCTTGAAGATGGCGGAAGAGTAAGACGCGGAGATCACCTTCCTCCCCACAGATACACCAGAAATACATCTACACGTGGAACAACTCCTACAGAACACCTACTGAAGGCTGGCAGAAGACCTCAGACCTCCCAAAAGGCAAGAAAGTCCCCACGTACCTGGGTAGGGCAAAAGAAAGAAAGAAAAACAGAGACAAAAGAATAGGGACGGCACCTGCACCAGGGGGAGGAAGCTGTGAAGGAGGAAAAGTTTCCACACACTAGGAAGCCCCTTCGCGGGCGGAGACTGCGGGTGGCGGAGGGGGGAGCTACAGAACCGCGGAGGAGAGCGCAGCCACAGGGGTGCGGAGGGCAAAGCGGGGAGATTCCCGCACAGAGGATCGGTGCCGACCGGCACTCACCAGCCTGAGAGGCTTGTCTGCTCACCCGCCGGGGTGGGCCGGGCTGCGAGCTGAGGCTCGGCTTTGGTCGGAGCGCAGGGAGAGGACTGGGGTTGGCGGTGTGAACACAGCCTGCAGGGGGTTAGTGCGCCACAGCTAGCCGGGAGAGAGTCCGGGGAAAAGTCTGCACCAGCCGAAGAGGCAAGAGACTTTTTCTTCCCTGTTTCCTGGTGCGTGAGGAGAGGGGTTTAGGAACGCTGCTTAAAGGAACTCCAGAGACGGGCGCGAGCCGCGGCTAAAAGCGCGAACCCCAGAGATGGGCGCGAGCCGCGGCTGAAAGCGCGGACCCCAGAGACGGGCGCAAGCCGCGGCTGAAAATGCGGACTCCAGAGACGGGCGGGAGACGTTAAGGCTGCTGCTGCCGCCACCAAGGGGCCTGTGTGCGAGCACAGGTCACTCTCCACACCCCTCTTCCGTGGAGCCTGTGCAGCCCGCCACTGCCAGGAACCTGCCAGGTTCCAGGGACAACTTCCCCGGGAGAACGCACGGCGGGCCTCAGGCTGGTGCAAAGTCACGCCGGACTCTGCCGCCGCAGGGCCGCCCCGCACTCCGTGCCCCTCCCTCCCCGCCGGCCTCAGTGCGCCAGAACCCCCGAATCAGCGGCTCCTTTAACCCCGTCCTGTCTGAGCAAAAAACAGACGCCCTCCAGTGACCTACATGCAGAGGCAGGGCCAAATCCAAAGCTGAGCCCCTGTGAGCTGTGAGAACAAAGAAGAGAAAGGGAAATCCCTCCCTGCAGCCTCAGAAGCAGCGGATTAAAGCTCCACAATCAACTTGATATACCCTGCATCTGTGGAATACCTGAATAGACAACCAATCATCCCAAATTAAGGAAGTGGACTTTAGGAGCAAGATCTATGATTTTTTTCCCTCTTCCTCTTTTTGTGAGTGTGTATGTGTATGCTTCTGTGTGAGATCTTGTCTGTATAGTCTTGCTTCCACCATTTGTCCTAGGGTTCTATCCGTCCATGTTTTTTTCTTAAAATTTTTTTCTTAATAATTAATTTTAATAACGTTATTATACTTTACCTTCGTCCTTTCTTTCTTTCCTTCCTTCCTTCCCTCCTTTAGACAACGAATCATCCCAAATTGAGGAGGTGGTCTCTGACAGCAAGATTTATGATTTTTCCCCCTTTACCTCTTTTAGTGAGGGTGTATGTGTATGCTTCTGTATAAGATTTTGTCTGTATAGCTTTGCTTCCAACATTTGTCCTAAGGTTCTATCCGTCCCTTTTTTTTTCCTAAATAAGAATTTTTTAATTCAATAATTTTATTATACTTTATTGTATTTTTACTGTATCTTCATTCTTTCTGTTCTTTCTTCTTTCCCTCCTTCCTTCCTTCCTCCCTCCCTTTCTTTCCTTCTTGCCTTCTTTCCTTCTTTGCTTCTTTCTTTCTTCCTTCCTTCCCTCCTTTCCTTCTTTCTTTCCTCATACTTCTACTAATTCCCTCTACTTTTTCTCCCTTTTATTCTGAACCGTGTGGATGAAAGGCTCTTGGTGCTCCAGCCAGGAGTCAGGGCTCTGCCTCTGAGGTAGGAGAGCCAACTTCAGGACACTGGTCCACAAGAGACCTCCCAGCTCCACATAATATCAAACGGCGAAAATCTCCCAGACCTCCATCTTAACACCAGCACCCAGCTTCACTCAACGACCAGCAAGCCACAGTGCTGGACAACCTATGCGAAACAACTAGCAAAACAGGAACACAACCCCACCCATTATCAGAGAGGCTGCCTAAAATCATAATAAGGCCACAGACACCCCAAAACACACCAGCAGACGTGAACCTGCCCACTAGAGAGACAAGATCCAGCCTCATCCACCACAACAGAGACACTAGTCCCCTCCACCAGGAAGCCTACACAACCCACTGAACCAACCTTAGCCACTGGAGACAGACATCAAAAACAGCGGGAACTACGAACCTGCAGCCTGCAAAAAGGAGACCCCAAACACAGTAAGATAAGCAAAATGAGAAGACAGAAAAACAGCAGATGAAGGAGCAAGGTAAAAATGCACCAGACCTAACAAATGAGGAGGAAATAGCCAGTCTACCTGAAAAAGAATTCAGAATAATGATAGTAAGGATGATCCGAAATCTTGGAAATAGAATGGACAAAATGCAAGAATCAGTTAACAAGGACCTAGAAGAACTAAAGATGAAACAAACAACGATAAACAACACAATAAATGAAATTAAAAATACTCTAGATGGGATCAATAGCAGAATAACTGAGGCAGAAGAACGGATAAGTGACCTGGACGATAAAATAGTGGAAATAACTACTGCAGAGCAGAATAAAGAAAAAAGAATGAAAAGAACTGAGGACAGTCTCAGAGACCTCTGGGACAACATTACACGCACCAACATGCGAATTATAGGGGTTCCAGAAGAAGAAGAGAAAAAGAAAGGGACTGAGAAAATATTTGAAGAGATTATAGTTGAAAACTTCCCTAATATGGGAAAGGAAATAGTTAATCAAGTCCAGGAAGCACAGAGAGTCCCATACAGGATAAATCCAAGGAGAAATACGCCAAGACACATATTAATCAAACTGTCAAAAATTAAATACAAAGAAAGCATATTAAAAGCAGCAAGGGAAAAACAACAAATAACACATAAGGGAATCCCCATTAGGTTAATAGCTGATATGTCAGCAGAAAGTCTGCAAGCCAGAAGTGAATGGCAGGACATACTGAAAGTGATGAAGGAGAAAAACCTGCAACCAAGATTACTCTACCCAGCAAGGATCTCATTCAGATTTGATGGAGAAATTAAAACTTTTACAGACAAGCAAAAGCTGAGAGAGTTCAGCACCAGCAAACCAGCTTTACAACAAATGCTAAAGGATCCTCTCTAGGCAAGAAACACAAGAGAAGGAAAAGACCTATAATACTGAACTCAAAACAATTTAGAAAATGGGAATAGGAACATACATATCCATAATTACCTTAACTGTAAATGGACTAAATGCTCCCACCAAAAGACACAGACTGGCTGAATGGATACAAAAACAAGACTCATATATATGCTGTCTACAAGAGACCCACTTCAGACCTAGAGACACATACAGACTGAAAATAAGGGGATGGGAAAAGATATTCCATGCAAATGGAAACCAAAAGAAAGCTGGAGTAGCAATTCTCATATCAGACAAAATAGACTTTAAAATAAGGACTATTAAAAGAGACAAAGAAGGACACTACATAATGATCAAGGGATCGATCCAAGAAGAAGATATAACAATTGTAAATATTTATGCACCCAACACAGGAGCACCTCAATACATAAGGCAAATACTAACAGCAATAAAAGGGGAAATTGACAGTAACACATTCATAGTAGGGGACTTAAACACCCCACTTTCACCCGTGGACAGATCATCCAAAATGAAAATAATTAAGGAAACACAAGCTTTAAATGATACATTAAACAAGATGGACTTAATTGATATTTATAGGACACTCCATCCAAAAACAACAGAATACACATTTTTCTCAAGTGCTCATGGAACATTCTCCAGGATAGATCATATCTTGGGTCACAAATCAAGCCTTGGTAAATTTAAGAAAATTGAAATTGTATCAAGTATCTTTCCTGACCACAATGCCATGAGACGAGATATCAATTACAGGAAAAGATCTGTAAAAAATACAAACACATGGAGGCTAAACAATACACTACTTAATAATGAAGTGATCACTGAAGAAATCAAAGAGGAAATCAAAAAATACCTAGAAACAAATGACAATGGAGACACAACGACCCAAAACCTATGGGATGCAGCAAAAGCAGTTCTAAGGGAGAAGTTTATAGCAATACAAGCCCACCTTAAGAAGCAGGAAACATCTTGAATAAACAACCTAACCTTGCACCTCAAGCAATTAGAGAAAGAACAAAAAAACCCCAAAGTTAGCAGAAGGAAAGAAATCATAAAAATCAGATCAGAAATAAATGAAAAATAAATGAAGGAAACAATAGCAAAGATCAATAAAACTAAAAGCTGGTTCTTTGAGAAGATAAACAAAATAGATAAACCACTAGCCAGACTCATCAAGAAAAAAAGGGAGAAGACTCAAATCAATAGAATCAGAAATGAAAAAGGAGAGGTAACAACTGACACTGCAGAAATAAAAGAGATCATGAGAGATTACTACAAGCAACTCTATGCCAATAAGATGGACAATCTGGAAGAAATGGACAAATTCTTAGAAATGCACAACCTGCCAAGACTGAATCAGGAAGAAATAGAAAATATGAGCAGACCAATCACAAGCACTGAAATTGAAACTGTGATTAAAAATCTTCCAACAAACAAAAGCCCAGGCCCAGATGGCTTCACAGGCGAATTCTATCAAACATTTAGAGAAGAGCTAACACCTATCCTTCTCAAACTCTTCCAAAATATAGCAGAGGGAGGAACACTCCCAAACTCCTTCTACGAGGCCACCATCACCTTGATACCAAAACCAGACAAGGATGTCACAAAGAAAGAAAACTACAGGCCAATATCACTGATGAACATAGACGCAAAAATCCTCAACAAAATACTAGCAAACAAAATCCAACAGCACATTAAAAGGATCATACACCATGATCAAGTGGGGTTTATTCCAAGAATGCAAGGATTCTTCAATATACGCAAATCTATCAAGGTGATACACAATATTAACAAATTGAAGGAGAAAAACCATATGATCATCTCAATAGATGCAGAGAAAGCTTTTGACAAAATTCAACACCCATTTGATAAAAACCCTGCAGAAAGTAGGCATACAGGGAACTTTCCTCAACATAATAATGGCCATATATGACAAGCCCACAGCAAACATCATCCTCAATGGTGAAAAACTGAAAGCATTTCCACTAAGATCAGGAACAAGACAAGGTTGCCCACTCTCACCACTCTTATTCAACATAGTTTTGGAAGTTTTAGCCACAGCAATCAGAGAAGAAAAGGAAATAAAAGGAATCCAAATCAGCAAAGAAGAAGTTAAGCGGTCACTGTTTGTAGATGACATGATACTATACATAGAGAATCCTAAAGATGCTACCAGAAAACTACTAGAGCTAATCAATGAATTTGGTAAAGTAGCAGGATACAAAATTAATGCACAGAAATCTCTGGCATTCCTATACAGTAATGATGAAAAATCTGAAAGTGAAATCAAGAAAACATTCCCATTTACCATTGCAACAAAAAGAATAAAATATCTAGGAATAAACCTACGTAAGGAGACAAAAGACCTGTATGCAGAAAATTATAAGACACTGATGAAACAAATTAAAGATGATCCAAATAGATGGAGAGATATACTATGTTCTTGGATTGGAAGAATCAACATTGTGAAAATGACTCTACTACCCAAAGCAATCTACAGATTCAATGCAATCCCTATCAAATTACCACTGGCATTTTTCACAGAACTAGAACAAAAAAATTCACGATTTGTATGGAAACACAAAAAACCCCGAATAGCCAAAGCAATCTTGAGAACGAAAAACGGAGCTGGAGGAATCAGGCTCCTAGACTTCAGACTATACTACAAAGCTACAGGAATCAACACAGTATGGTACTGGCACAAAAACAGAAATATAGATCAATGGAACAGGATAGAAAGCCCAGAGATAAACCCACGCACATATGGACAGTTTATCTTTGATAGAGGAGGCAGGAATGTACAGTGGAGAAAGGACAGCCTGTTCAATAAGTGCTGCTGGGAAAATTGGACAGGTACAGGTAAAAGTATGAGATTAGATCACTCCCTAACACCATACACAAAAATAAGTTTAAAGTGGATTAAAGACCTAAATGTAAGGCCAGAAACTATCAAACTCTTAGAGGAAAACATAGAACACTCTATAACGTAAATCACAGCAACATCCTTTTTGACCCACCTCCTAGAGAAATGGAAATAAAAACAAAAATAAACAAATGGAACCTAATGAAACTTCAAAGCTTTTGCACAGCAAAGGAAACCATAAACAAGACCAAAAGGCAACCTTCAGAATGGGAGAAAATATTTGCAAATGAAGCAGCTGACAAAGGATTAATTTCCAAAGTTTACAAGCAGCTCATGCAGCTCAATAACAAAAAAACATACAACCCAATCCAAAAATGGGCAGAAGAATAGACATTTCTCCAAAGAAGATATACAGACTGCCAACAAACACATGAAAGAATGCTCAACATCATTAATCATTAAAGAAATGCAAATCAAAACTACAATGAGATATCATCTCACACCAGTCAGAATGGCCATCATCAAAAAATCTACAAACAATAAATGCTGGAGAGGGTGTGGAGAAAAGGGAACACTCTTGCACTGCTGGTGGGAATGTGAATTGGTTCAGCCACTATGGAGAACAGTATGGAGGTTCCTTAAAAAACTACAAATAGAACTACCATATGACCCAGCAATCCCACTACTGGGCATATACCCTGAGAAAACCAAAATTCAAAAAGAGTCATGTAGCAAATTGTTCATTGCAGCTCTATTTACAACAGCCCGGAGATAGAAACAACCTAAGTGCCCATCATCAGATGAATGGCTAAAGAAGATGTGGCACATATATACAATGGAATATTAGTCAGCCATAAAAGAAACGAAACTGAGTTATTTGTTGTGAGGTGGATGGACCTAGAGTCTGTCATACAGAGTGAAGTAAGTCAGAAAGAGAAAAACAAATACTGTATGCTAACACATATATATGGAATAGAAGAAAAAAAAAGAGGTCATGAAGGACCTAGGGGTAAGATGGGAATAAGACACAAACCTACTAGAGAATGGACTTGAGGATATGGGGAGGGGGAACGGTAAGCTGTGACAAAGCGTGAGAGAGGCATGGACATATATACACTTCCAAAAGTAAGGTAGATAGCTAGTGGGAACCAGCTGCATACCAGAGGGAGATCAGCTCGGTGCTTTGTGACCGCCTGGAGGGGTGGGATAGGGAGGGTGGGAGGGAGGGAGACGCAAGCGGGAAGAGATATGGGAACATATGTATATATATAACTGATCCATTTTTTTGTGAAGCAGAAGCTAACACACCATTGTAAAGCAATTATACTCCAATAAAGATGTTAAAAAAAAAAAGAATCTTGATTAAATACACCCATGTTAATAAATTTATTCTCTCTGGTGTAACATTCTTAAAATCCAATCCCAGGGCTTCCCTGGCGGCACAGTGGTTGCGAGTCCGCCTGCCCATGCAGGGGACACGGGTCCGTGCCCCGGTCCGGGAGGATCCCACATGCTGCGGAGCGGCTGGGCCCGTGAGCCATGGCCGCTGAGCCTGCGCGTCCGGAGCCTGTGCTCCGCAACGGGAGAGGCCACAACAGTGAGAGGCCCGCTTACCACAAAAAAAAAAAAAAAAAAATCCAATCCCAGACATACTCCCTATGTTCCAGCTGATATATATTAGCAATATATTGCAATTCTTTGGTTTGTAAGCTATCTGTTTATAGAGGTGATTCTTGTAGGTTTCCTCCTTGGGCATATTGATATTTACCTACTTATGGACTTGAGAGTAATGAAGGGCATTTGGGTGAATTATTAAAAGAACAGGATGCCCCTTGTGAAGCAAGCCTCACAGGAGCTTTAAGAATGGAAGGACTAATCTATTTATTTATTATTTTAAATATTTATTTGGCTGTGCCGGGTCTTAGTTGCAGCATGCATGATCTTTAGTTGCAGCACGTGGGATCTAGTTCCCTGACCAGGGATTAAACCCAGGCCCCCTGCACTGGGAGCATGGATTCTTAACCAGTGGACCACCAGGGAAGTCCCAGCCTAATCTATTTAGACAGGAGAAGAGAGGCTATTTCTGCCTGCAAAGGGAGCTTAGAAATATTTAGAGGTTCAAGTTTCATCAGAGCTTATCTAAAACAATCCAAAAAAAAAGATCAGAATCTCACTCATTCCAAATAATGTCCTAAATTAAACAAAAAATGACTTGTTTAGGTTGTGTTTTCAACTTGAGTTTTGATTGTGAAATACGCATATTTATTTTTTGATATAATCCTAAACCACGTATTCTCTGAGGTTACTAAAACAGGAATCTGAAAACTGAAAAGTATAGCCCAGAGCCCATGCTGAGAATGGTTTACAGGGTTAATAGGAAAAAGATTATGTAACATAGACTGTCCCATAAGTCCTGAAATTTTTACTATCTGACCCTTTATAGAAAATAAGTTGCTGAACCTTGAACAAGAAAAAAAAAAGTGATTATTTTAAGGTTATGCAGAAGGCCTGGGGTTTCCGCTGACACTGCCTTAATGTAAGCATTATAAATCCAGTGCCTTTTCTGTACACTCCAGCACTTTCATAAGTAGTCATCCTACTTCTCAGACTTCGTAGTCATTATGATATCTCTACTGTCAAGTAGAACAACTACTTGGCCTCCTAAGCCTTGCAGGCAACCAACACTTCACCCAAGCATTTATAGATCATAATTTCATAAAATCACACATTACCAGTATCCCATTTGCACTAGAAAATATATTATCAAAGTATTAATACTCAAAGAACAGAACACTTCGATCTCATATTGAGAGTCTTGGTACTAGAAACTGTATCAGTCAGAATCTAGTCAGAAAATGGAAAGCATCACATGTATTTCAAGCAGAGGTAATTTAATATAAGAAGCTATTTACCTGTATAATGGAAGAACACAGAAATAACCCAGAAACAAGGAAATCAAAAACAAGCAGTAGCAGGAATTCCCTCACACCTCTATGACTATAAAGATAAAAGGAAAAGATGAGCTCAGGAGCAGGTCCATCACACAGAAGCAGGAACTATAGTGAGTCTGTCTTTCAAGACCTGAGATTATGGAGCTCCGCGTTGTTCAGCCGTTGATGGACCAACGGCGGTGGTGTTAAGGAATGTAACTGCTTTTGTTCATGCTGTTTAAAGCAGGTGAGTGGGGATATCCTGCCTTTTCCTTTCCTTCCTGCCTTGCAGTCTTCTTATATACCTGTGTAGACTAAAGCTATTTGGAAATGGAAAGCAAGGAAATCTGGGAAATGCTATTCCCTTCTAGAAAGAGGAAGGCAGAGAAACATGGGAATTGGACATGAAACAGAAAAATAGCTGTCATGTTTGTTTTGTAACCAGCAACGTGCTAAAAAGTCTCTTATTCTAATAATTTATCAGTATATTCTGCTTCACTCTGTATAATGTATATTATAATGTATAATACTATATTTTTGTGTTTAATAATTATTTTCCAATACATACACTATCATTTTTTTCTTGACTTACTGAACTCAGTAGGGTTTTTGATAAAATATTAAATAAAGGTACTAAAGGTGAGCATTCTTATCTTTTCACTACAGCAAAGGGAAAGTATTCAATATTTCACCATTAAGTATGATGTTTGCTAAGGGTTATGGGGTGCCTTTATTTTTTACTTTTTTGGTTTTATTGAGGTATAATTGATATACAAAAAAACTCCACATATATTATACAGTTTGGACATATATACACACCCATGATACCATCACCACAATCAAGGTAATAAACATATCACCTCCAAAAGTTTTCTTGTGTCCCTTTGTTTTGTGTGTATATGTGTGTTAAAAACACTTAACATGAGATCTATCCTCTTAAATTTTTAGATGCACAGCACTGTATTAACTATAGGATCTATGCTTTGCAGCAGATATCTAGAAATAATTCACCTTGTATAATGTACTGAACATCAAATCCCCATTTCCCCCTCCTCCCAGCCTCTGGAGACCATCATTCTACTTTTTGATAAGTTTAACCCTTTTAGATTTCTCATATGGATGGAATCACGCAGTAAGTGTTCTGTGCCTGACTTATTTCGCTTAGCATAATGTCTTCAAGGAACATCCATATGGTTGCAAATGGTAGAATTTCCTTTTTTTTTAAGGTTGAATAATATTCCGTTGTATGTATACACCACATTTTCTTAATCGATTCATCTGTTGATAGATTTTGGAGTGTTTCCACATATAGGTTATTGTGAATAATGCTACAGTGAACAGGGGAGAACAGATACCTCTTGGAGATCCATACTTTAATTCTTTTGGCTATATATCCAGGAGTAAGGTTGCCAGATTATATGGCGGTTCTATTTTTAGTTTTTGAGGATCTTCCATAGTGTTATCCATAGTGGTGCACCATTTTACATTCCCATCAACATTGTACAACTGTTCCAACTTCTCCGTATGCTGCCACACTTGTTATCTTTTTGGTTTTTAGATAATTACCATCCTAACAGGTGTGAGGTGATATCTCACTGTGATTTAGATTTGCATTCCCTCATGATTAGCAGTGTCAAGCATCTTTTCCTATACCTGTTGGTCATTTGTATGTCTGCCCTGGAGAAATGTGGGAGAACTGGATATTCACATGCAAAAGAATGAAACTGGGCCTCTATCATACAACATACACAAAAATCAACTGAAAATGGATTAAAGACTTAAATGTAAGGGCTAAAACTGTAAAATTTTGCTTATTTTTTTCTTAATAATTTTTTTGGCTCTCCATTCCCTGTTCTCTAAATTTTTGCATCCCACATTATTACATTTTTTGCCCATTTTCTATAAATACCATACAAAACTTGAATTTCTCCTTTGCATTTCTTATTATATTTATTATATTTAAACCTTCAAATAAAGTTTGAACACTGCTGTAGCATTTGATTTTTTTTCACAGTCTTCTTTTTCTTACATTTTCCTAATCACCTCATATTCTGGCCTTTTTATTCGTTTTATTTTTTTCTTTATCAAACTGGATTTCTGTGTTGTATGAGCCATGTCATATTTTTTCCCACTGAGGATGCAAAATAATTTTCTTAATTTATTTTCTGGTAAAATAATTTACAGGTATTATATTTTCTCTGAGTCTTCCAAATATGTTCTCTTTTATTCTAAAGAATTTTTTTATAGCTACTATATTGGGTTTTTAATATTTATAAATTATTGATCAAAGGAAGATATGATCAAATATTTTGCCAATGGTTTGAGGATATACAGTCCTTGTTAAAATTCTTTGTCAATCTCTGTGCTGGTAGAATCTTCTTATCATTTTTATAACCACTGGGCACATTGTTATGTACAGTTTATGCCTTCATCCACAGTATCTGACAGGGTTTATTTAACACAGTGCTGCTGGAATAAACTTCTCATACTTATATATATTTATTTATTTATGATGTGCATTCTTATTTATTTATTTTAACATCTTTATTGGAGTATAATTGCTTTATAGTGGTATGTTAGCTTCTGCTGTATAACAAAGTGAATCACCTATAGGTATACATATATCCCCATATCCCCTCCCTCTTGCGTCTCGCTCCCACCCTCCCTACCCCACCTATTTAGGTGGTCACAAAGCACCGAGCTGTTCTCCCCATGTGATGCAGCTACTCCCCACTAGCTATATATTTTACATTTGGTAGTGTGTATATGTCAATGCTACTCTCTCACTTCGTCCCAGCTTACCCTTCCCCCTCCCCATGTCCTCAAGTCCATTCTCTACTTCTGCGTCTTTAGTACATGACTCTTTGAAAGTCTTACGTATCAGGTAATTGAAAGCTTCACATCCAAGTATATTTGATATCAGAATACTAATGTCTCTTCTCACATCCCTGGCATGTTCCATGTGGGAATCACATCTTGAGTAACACCAGCAGTCGTACCCAACTACTTAATAATATATAAGTTGGAAATTGAAAGAAACCTAACATTTAAGACACTATCATATAGCAAACCAATTTTTGATTAATTTAAAATATATGCACACTAATGCATATACATTGTAAATTATTTCAATAGTGTAGTAAAAATGCTCACAAAGATCATTGTCTATTTTTATTTCCAGAACTTTCCCCCAATCCTGTTTATACATCATCCTGTTCAACCATACTAAGGGAGAGCGCCCTATACATATGCAGCAACAGTACAAATATTTTTTAACTAATAGAGAACTATTCAGCTTTATTCCACAGGTTTTACAGTTTTATTTCTCAATTTTACCCTGAGTTTAGTCATGAGTTCTTTAGAAATGTTCTTTAGAAAATGTTATAAACTAAAGACTTCTGAAGCACCATCTGGTGCAAATTATTGCAGACTTTTCTGGTAGAGAGGCAGACGGCTGTGGTACTGATCCTTTTTGTATATCATGTAATCCTGTACTACAGAATCCAAAATTTGTCTGTGTTCTGTATAAAACACAAGAATGCTGGAAGTCAGCCAGAGTAGAACAAAGCTTTAATCAATTCACAGTTTCTTGTTGAGGATGGTTTTGCTTCAGTGGGCAGAAATCTGATTATCTATAAAAGGCTAATAGTACAATTGTCTATACCCTCTGATAATGATTTACTGACTGCTTTCCTTTTCCTATTTGTTTCATCACTGAAATATGACCCTCTCCTCCTCTCTTCCACTGAGGCTAAAAGAACAATGTGTTCAATTTAACTGCAAATGAGTATCAAGATAGATATAAGCTTAGAAAATAAAACCCAATATTTATTCATTCGTTCAGCAAAGACTAGCATTGCATACGCCATGTCAGACACTGAGATAGACATTAAAAGATCCAAGGATGTGTAGATACCTCTTTAACCTCAAGACGCTCCCAGTCCAGTGGAGAAGAGAAACCAAGGTAAAACAACCACTAGCAGTGCTACAAATATATACATGAAATTTCTTTTATTTCCATCAGTAAGATGAAAAAATGAAAATAAAAGAAAATATGATTTCCAAACTCTCTCTCTCCTTCTTCCTCTCTCATTTTTCTCTCTCCTTTGCTTTACTTTTCCTTATCCTTATTAAAGTTTCAACTAACAAACAAACGGAAGAAAATGGATTAACTGATTATATTCTACACACCTTGAAAAGGCAACTATGTCACATAATATAAAGCACAGGAAGAGCCATCAAAACTCTTCAAAGTTCTAACACACTTTGTAAAGTAAAAACATGAATTACATTTTAAAATTTAATGATTTTTTTCTCATTAGGAGCCAAATCTTATCTGAGGGCAATAAAACACTGGAAACATAAAACCAAAAAAGAGCCAATTAAATTTCATTTAAATAACACTGGTAAAATAAAAGAAATTAGGAAATGTGAGATGTTTCATGTTTCTTTCCCCTAATCTTTCTGGCCTGTTTTAAAATGAATTATCAGTATTCTTCAAAGCATAATAAATTTGAAATCATGGAACATGGGGATGTGTTTTATCCAGTGAACAATGAAATGAGTCTTGGAAAAATAAACTTCATCTGAGGATTTTGGACTTCTACTAGTACCCTTTCAGAATTACATCTGTTTTGGTTAAATATAAGCTTATCCCATTTATGAAAAGTCAGAGAGAGGAGGTTTTGATTATACAGGCACTGGTTTTAAACACATATTGATAAGTGTTCAGGATTTAAGTTTAGGTAATTCATATGGTATTGTGATTGAACTTAACAACTGCAATGTGCTTTCTAACAACATAAGAGCAGATGATTTTAGAGTTATTTAAACACAAAATACTTCTAACTAAAAATACACATAACCAGGTCTTCTAATAATGGCTGTATAAAGAAGGCAGTGATTACAACCATAGATAAAACTTTCGCATTTTAAAAATTACAAAAATATTTTTAAACAACTATTTTAAGGCTTTTGAAAATGAAGGAGTCAGTCAGAAATGTGTAAAGTTTATATTTTCATTACTCTAGGAGGGGGATCAAGAAAGATCTTGCTGTGATTTATGTAGGGAGGGTTCTGCCTGTGACTTCCTCTAAGAGTTTTATAGTGTTTGGTCTTACATTTAGGTCTTTAATCCATTTTGAGTTTAATTTTGTGTATGGTGTTAGAAAATGTTCTAATTCATTCTTTTACATGTAGCTGTCTAGTTTTCGCAGCACCACTTATTGAAGAGACTGTCTTTTCTCCATTGTATATCCTTGCCTCTTTTGTCATAGATTAGTTGACCATTGGTGCATGAGTTTATCTCTGGGCTTTCTATCCTGTTCCATTGAGCTATATTTCTGTTTTTGTGCCAGTACCATATTGCCTTGATTACTGTAGCTTTGTAGTATAGTCTGACGTCAGGGAGTCTGATTCGTCTAGCTCTGTTTTTTTCCCTCAAGATTACTTTTGCTATTTGGGTTCTTTTGTGTCTCCATACAAATTTTAAGATTCTTTTGCTCTAGTTCTGTGAAAAATGCCATTAGTAATTTGATGGGGCTTACATTGAATCTGTAGGTTGCTTTGGGTAGCACAGTCATTTTCAAAATACTGATTCTTCCAATCCAAGAACATGGTAAATCTCTACATCTGTTTGTGTCATCTTTGATTTCTTTCATCAGCATCTTATACTTTTATGCACACAGGAGTTTTACTTCCTTAGGTAGGTTTATTCCTAGGTATTTTATTCTTTTGGTTTGAATGGTGAATGGGATTGTTTCCTTAATTTCTCTTTCTGAACTTTCGTTGTTAGTGTATAGGAATGCAAGAGATTTCTGTGTATTAATTTTACATCCTGCAACTTTATCAGATTCATTGATGAGCTCTAGTAGTTTTCTGGTGGTATCTTTAGGATTTTCTATGTATAATATCACGTCATCTGCAAACAGTGACAGTTTTACTTCTTCTTTTCCAGTTTGTATTGCTTTTATTTCTTTTTCTTCTCTGACTGGACTTCTCTGATAGGACTTCCAAAGCTATGTAGAATAAAAGTAGAGAGAGTGGATATCCTTGTCTTGTTCCTGATCTTAGAGGAAATGCTTTCATTTTTTCACCATTGAGAATCATGTTGGCTGTGGGTTTGTCATATACGGCCTTTATTATGTTGAGGTAAGTTCCCTCTATGCCCACTTTCTGGAGAGTTTTTATCATAAATGGATGTTGAATTTTGTCACAAGCTTCTTCTGCACCTACTGAGATGGTCATACTGTTTTATTCTTCAGTTTGTTAATGTGGTGTATCACATTAATTGATTTATGTATGTTGAAGAATCCTTGCATCCCTGGGATAAATCCCACTTGACCATGGTGTATGATCCTTTTAATATGTTGTTGGATTCTGTTTGCTAGTATTTTGTTGAGGATTTTAGCATCTATTTTCATCAGTGGTATTGGCCTGTAATTTTCATTTTTTGTGATACATTTTTCTGGTTTTGGTATCAGAATGATGGTGGCCTCATAGAATGAGCTTGGGAGTTCTCTTTCCTCTGCAATTTTTTGGAAGAGTTTCAGAAGGATATGTGTTAACTCTTCTCTAAATGTTTGATAGAATTCACCTGTGAAGCCATCTGGTCCTTGACTTTTGTGTGTTGGAAGATTTTTAATTATGCTTTCAATTTCATTACGTGTGATAGGTCTGTTTATATTTTCTGATTCTTCCTGTTTCAGTCTTGGAAAATTAAACGTTTCAAAGAATTTGTCCATTTCTTCTAGGTTGTCCATTTTATTGGCATATAGTTGCTTAATGTAGTCTTCTATGATCCTTTGTATTTCTATGATGTCTGTAGTAAATTCTCCTTTTTCATTTCTAATTTTATTAATTTGAGTCCTCTCCCTTTTATTCTTGATGAGTCTGGCTAAAGTTTTATCAATTTTGTTTATCTTCTCAAAGAACTACCTTTTTGTTTCATTGATCTTTCCTATTGTTTTCTTCATCTCTATTTCATTTATTTCTGCTTTGATCTTTATGATTTATTTCCTTCTACTAACCTTAGGTTTTGCTTCTATAGCAGAAGTTAACATAATATTGTAAATCAACTATACTCCAATAAAAATTAATTGAAAAAAATTCTGGAGAGGGTATGGAGAAAAGGGAACCTTCCTACACTATTGATGAGAATGTAAATTGGTACAGCCAGTATGTAGAACAGTATAGAAGTTCCTTAAAAACTGAAAATAAGGCTACCATAAGACCTATCAATCACACTCGTGGCCACATATCCAGAGAAAACCATAATTCAGAAAGATACACGCACCCCAGTGTTTATAGCAACACTACTTACATGGCCAGGACATGGACACAACCTAAGAGTCCATCACAGAGGAATGGAAAGATGTGGTGTGTGTGTGTGTATACACAATGGCATATTACTCAGCCATACAAAAAAATGAAATAATGCCTTTTGCAGAGACATGGATGGACCTAGAGATTGTCATACTCAGTGAAGTAAGTCAGACAGAGAAAGACAAATATCATATGATATTGCTTATATGTGGAATCTAAAAAAAATTGTACAAATGAACCTATTTACAAAACAGAAATAGAGTCACAGATGTAGAAAATAAACTAATGGTCACCAAGGAGGAAAGGGGGGATAAATTGGGAGATTGGGATTGACCTATACACATTACTATATATAAAACAGGTAACTAATAAGAACCTACTCTATAGCACTGGGAACTCTGCTCAGTACTCTGTAATGACCTATATGGGAGTAGAATCTAAAAAAGACTGGATATATGTGTATGTATAACTGATTCACTTTGCTGTACAGCAGAAATTAACACAACATTGTAAATCAGCTATACTCCAATAAAAATTAATTAAAAAAAGAAATGTGTAAAGTGTTTACTCCTGAGCAACTGTTCCATTAGATAAGAGCAGCTAATTTGTGGCTTCTTGTTTGAAGATGGTACCTTGGTCTGATATCTCCCAGTTCAGGTAGTTATAATATGCAGAATCTCTGAAGATGCATATAAGTGGGTTCTAAAGAACAGATAATCTAGAAAACACTGCAAACACATGGAAGACCTCGGGGATTCCAGCACAAAACTGGACAGAAATTAAAGAGTACTTAACTTCCAAAGAGAGAACTGCTCCTGGTGAGATTTGAATGTATGTTGGACTTTTAGTGTGTTTTCAAACCCATATACAGTTGGGGAGGTTTGTGAGCCGAAACTGCAGCACATAGTGAGATTGGGAGCAAACCCCAGAAAAAAAGAAATGTCAGAGATGGTAAGGCTCAAAATCTGAATATAAATTCTACCTGATCTTTGAATCAATACTGAGCTAGGCAGGCTCAGGGGAGACTCCCAGGGATCCAAGCTAAATAAGTTATAGCTCGTAGAAGAAAAGACTGAGCAGAGTCATCACTGTTACCCACCATGAGGGAGAAAGACATGCAGTTTTAGTCTTGGCTAGTTAAGAGGCTACTATGACAAAATAAGGGCAACAATCATCTTTAGGGGGAAAAAAAAAAAAGACCAGATCCCATAGTCTTCAAAACATTATTCACAATGACCAACAGAACATGAACTTAAGAACTGCATTCAGGAAAGAAAGCAGTCATTAGAAATTGACTCCAAATGGACCCAATTGTGGTACATAGCATGTAAGATTTCAGAGCAACTATTTTAAATTTGTCCCAAGTGTTAAACAATGTACTAAGACCTAAAGGTAAATTTGATATTAATGATAAAAATAGGTAATCACAATAGGGAACATTCAAAACTTGTTTTAATTTTTTTGCATGTGTTTTAGTGCTTTATGTAGAAATTTCATGTTTGACAGGCTTTAATCTAGGAAAATCTGCCAAGTAAGGTCCTCACAACTTCTCTTCTCCCACATGCAGAAATGACATATTGTGACCTTGTACACTCCTACACTCCTGGGTGTACAATTTCAATGAGATGCTTCCTCTACCTCCCCAAGGGTTGTTCCTAATCTTAAAACTGTAATAAAATTTTTCACATTTAATTTTTTTCTGTTATTTTTATTTAGCAGTACGCAGGCCTCTCACTGCTGTGGCCTCTCCCATTGCGGAGCACAGGCTCCGGACGCACAGGCTCCAGACGCGCAGGCCCAGCGGCCATGGCTCATGGGCCCCACCACTCTTCGGCATGTGGGATCCTCCTGGACCGGAGCATGAACCCATGTCCCCTGCATTGGCAGGCGGACTCTCAACTACTGAGCCACCAGGGAAGCCCATGTCTGTTATTTTTAGATATTTGTTTTTACCCTGTATTCACATCTCTAAGGACTTGCCATGGGAACATCTCTGATTCATGTATTTGGATGGATTTGGGGGAAAACTGAGCCAAGCAAAGGGAATCATATTTATCTGTCATGTTAAGAATGTTTTTGTGTATTATTTTTTTTATCCATTTTTGTATTTTTAAAGTGGAGCTTAATGGATATCACATATTAAAACAAAGCAAAATAAAGCACTTTGTTGAGGAATGCTTTCTCTCTTGTAAAAAGCTTGTGATCTTTTGATGTAGAAGTTTTTAACAGTGATGACTTTTTTTTTACATTTAAATGGCTGTTTTTTCATAACATCAAAATCCAGTGGCCTAATATTTGTTTTGTATGTTTTATATGAAAATAAAACATAGTCACAATAACTTTTCATAGTAAAGGTGATTATTCTTATATTTAATATTCTAAGCATTCATTTCCTTTTTCTGAATTTTTTTAGGTGACATGTATAACCAATAACTGTGCTTATGAATAGAGCATAAGTAAATGTCAGATTTGTCGCTGTATTTTTATCTAGTTTTGAATGATAAATGTTGGAGGAAATATTAATGTTTAAAATTGGCTTGTATTGCCAGATCTTGGTGAATGGTTGAATGTAACTCATTATTCAAACTGGAACACTTTTTAGGGTAAAGGAGGGTGCTAACCTCAGGATAACAGGTTAACAAGCGTACACTGGCAAATGCCCAGATCAACTCAGATATAGGTTTACCCTAGACTGGAGGGATAAACTGCCCATAAATGTCAAGGATGAAATGCAGAATCGGTTAGGCTAATAGATCTATATATCTATCCCAACACTTCCCTGGTTTTATTGGATATGGATAGAGTTCCTTTCTTTTGTCTACACATTGTCATTGAATTGATAAATAATAAAGTGAAGCAACAATTTCATATCCAGAGATTACTTGAACTATTTCCCATAGAGCCTCAATAGGGTAATTCAAAGTCTGTGGCAAGAAAAGCACTAATCTAAAAGATCTCATGTGCACCAGGATGGGTTCAGACCCTCCATCCTGGAAGTATTACTTCTTCATCTATGATTTATCTTTTTAAAATGGCATAGGAGAGAGAACTTCAAGATGGTGGAGGAGTAAGATGTGGAGATCACCTTTCTCCCCAGAAATACATCAGAAATACATGTACATGTGGAACAACTCCTACAGAAAACATACTGAATGCTGGCAGAAGACTTCAGGCATCCCAAAAGTCAAGAAACTCCCCACATACCTGGTTAGGGCAAAAGAAAACAGAAAAAACAGAGACAAAAGAATAGAGACAGGACCTGCATCTCAGGGAGGGAGCTGTGAAGGAGGAAAGGTTTCCACACACTAGGAAGCCCCTTCGCGGGCGGAGACTGCGGGTGGCAGAGGGGGGAAGCTTCGGAGCCGCGGAGGAGAGCACAGCCACAGGGGTGCGGAGGGCAAAGCAGGGAGATTCCCGCAAAGAGGATCAGGGCCGACCGGCACTCACCAGCTCGAGAGGCTTGCCTGCTCACCCGCCAGGGTGGGTGCGGCTGGGAGCTGAGGCTCGGGCTTCGGGAGAGGACTGGGTTTGGCTGCGTGAACACAGCCTGAAGGGGGCTAGTCCACCACAGCTAGCTGGAAGGGAGTCCAGAAAAAGCCTGGAAGTGCCTAAGAGGCAAGAGGCCATTGTTTCACGGTGTGCGAAGAGGGGATTCAGAGCACTGCCTAAATGAGCTCCAGAGATGGGTGCGAGTTGCGGCTATGAGCGCAGACACCAGAGACAGACATGAAAAGCTAAGCCTGCTGCTGCCGCCACCAAGAAGCCTGTGTGCAAGTGTGGGTCACTGTCCACACCTCCCTTCCCGGGAGCCTGTGCAGCCCGCCACTGCCAGGGTCCCGGGATCCAAGGACAACTTCCCCAGAAGAACACATGGCGTGCCTCAGGCTGTTGCAATGTCATGCCGTCCTCTGCCACCGCAGGCTCTCCCCACACCCCTCCCTCCACCCGACTGGAGTGAGCCAGAGCCCCCTAATAGCTGCTATTTAGCCCTGTCCTGTCTGAGTGAAGAACAGATTCCCTCAGGCGACCTACACGCAGAGGTGGGGCCGAATCCAAACCTGAACCCCAGGAGCTGTGCGAACAAAGAAGAGAAAGGGAAATCTCTCCCAGCAACCTCAGGAGCAGCGGATTAAAGCTCCACAATCAACTTGATGTACCTGCATCTGTGGAATACCTGAATAGACAACGAATCATCCCAAAATTGAGGCTGTGAAATTTGGGAGCAACTGTAGACTTGGGATTTCTTGATGCTTCTAATTTGTTTCTGGTTTCGGGGTTGTCTTAGTTTAGTATTTAGAGGTTATTATCATGGGTAGATTTGTTTATTGATTTGGTTGCTCTCTTCCTTTATTTAAAAACGTATATATATTTCCTTTCTCGCTTGTTTTGAGTTTGCATGTGTATGCTTGTTTGAGTGATTTTGTCTGTATAGCTTCCCTTTTACCATTTGTCCTAGGGTTCTATCAGTTTTTTGTTTGTTTTTTTAGTATAATTTTTATCGCTTGTTATCATTGGTGGATTTGTTTTATGGTTTGGTTACTCTCTTCTTTCTCTTTTTATTACTCTTTAGTTTTTTTAATACTTTCTTTTATTTTAATAACTTTATTTTATTTTTTTTTTTTCCTTCTTTCTTTTATTCTCCCTTTTCTTCTGAGCCATGTGGCTGACAGGAACTTGGTGCTCAGGCCGGGTGTCAAACCTGTGCTTCTGAGGTGGGAGAGCCAATTTCAGGACATAGGTCAACCAGAAACCTCCCAACTCCACGTAATATCAAACGGCGAAAGATCTCCCAGAGATTTCCAGCTCAATGCTGAGACCCAGCTCCACTCAACCACCATCAAGCTACAGTGCTGGAAACCCCAGGGCAAACAACTAGCAAGACAGGAACACAACCAACGCATTAGCACACAGGCTGCCTAAAATCAATAAGGTCACAGACACCCCAAAAGACAACACTGGATGTGGTCCTGCCCACCAGAAACACAAGATCCAGCGTCATCCACTAGAACACAGGCACGAGGCCCCTCCACCAGGAAGCCTACACAACCCACTAAACCAACCTTAGCCACTGGGGGCAGACACCAAAAACAACAGGAAATATGAGCCTGCAAAAAGGAGACCCCAAACAAATTAAGTTAAGCAAAATGAGAAGACAGAGAAACACACAGCAGATGATGGAGCAAGATAAAAACCCACCAGACCTAATAAATGAAGAGGAAATAGGCAGTCTACCTGAAAAAGAATTCAGAATGATGATAGTAAAGATTATCCAAAATCTTGAAAATAGAAGGGAGAAAATACAAGAAACGCTTAACAAGGACCTAGAAGAGCTAAAGACCAAACAAACGGGGTGAGGGGAAGATTGCGGAAGAGTAAGACGTGGAGATCACCTTCCTCCCCACAGATACAACAGAAATACATCTACACGTGGAACAACTCCTACAGAACACCTACTGAATGCTGGCAGAAGACCTCAGACCTCCCCAAAGGCAAGAAACTCCCCACGTACCTGGATAGGGCAAAAGAAAAAAACGGAGACAAAAGAATAGAAACGGGACCTGCACCAGTGAGAGGGAGCTGTGAAGGATGAAAGGTTTCCACACACTAGGAAGCCCCTTCATGGGCAGAGACTGCGGGTGGCAGAGTGGGGAGCTTCAGAGCTGTGGAGGAGAGCACAGCCACAGAGGTGCTGAGGGCAAAGCGGAGAGATTCCCGCACAGAGGATCGGTGCTGACCAGCACTCACCAGCCCGAGAGGCTTGTCAGCTCACCCGCCGGGGTGGGCGGGGCTGGGAGCTGAGACTCGGGCTTCGGTCGGAGCGCCGGGAGAGGACTGGGGTTGGCAGCGTGAACACAGCCTGCAGGGGGTTAGTGCACCACGGCTAGCTGAGAGGAAGTCAGGGGGAAAGTCTGGACCTGCCAAAGAGGCAAGAGACTTTTTCTTTCCTCTTTGTTTCCTGGTGCGCGAGGAGAGGGGATTAAGAACGCTACTTAAAAGAGCTCCAGAGACGGGCGTGAGCCGCGGCTAAAAGCACGGACGCTAGAGACGGGCGGGAGATGCTAAGGCTGCTGCTGCCGCCACCAAGAAGCCTGTGTGCGAGCACAGGTCACTCTCCACACCCTCTTCCGGGGAGCCTGTGCAGCCCGCCACCGCCAGGTTCCCAGGATCCAGGGACAACTTCCCCGGGAGAACACACGGCGCGCCTCAGGCTGGTGCAACGTCCGGCTGGCCTCTGCTGCCGCAGGCCCGCCCCACACGCCATGCCCCTCTGTCCCCCGGGCCTGAGTGAGCCAGAGCCCCCAAATCAGCGGCTCCTTTAACCCCGTCCTGTCTGAGCAAAAAACAGATGCCCTCCAGTGACCTGCACACAGAGGCGGGGCCAAATCTAAAGCTGAGCCCCTGGGAGCTGTGGGAACAAAGAAGAGAAAGGGAAATCTCTCCCAGCAGCCTCAGGAGCAGCGGATTAAAGCTCCACAATCAACTTGATGTACCTGCATCTGTGGAATACCTGAATAGACAGCCAATCATCCCAAATTGAGGAGCTGGACTTTGAGAGCAAGATTTATTATTTTTTCCCCTTTTTCTCTTTTTGTGAGTGTGTATGTGTATGTTTCTATGTGAGAGTTTGTCTGTATAGCTTTGCTTCCACCATTTGTACTAAGGTTCTATTGGTCCGTTTTTTTTTAAATTTTGTTTCTTAATAATTATTTTATATTTTAAAAAATTTATTATATTTTATTTTATTTTACTTTATCTTCTTTCTTTCTTTTTCCTTCCTTCCCTCCTCCCTCCCTCCCTTCTTTCTTTCTTTCTTTCTTTCCTTCTTTCCTTTTCTTTCTTCCTTCCTTCCTTCATTCCTTCCTTCCCTCCTTCCTTTCTTTCTTTCTTCCTACTTCTACTAATTCTTTCTCTCTACTTTTTCTCCCTTTTATTCTGCGTTGTGTGGAAAAAAGGCTCTTGGTGCTGCAGCCAGGAGTCAGTGCTGTGCCTCTGAGGTGGGAGAGCCAACTTCAGGACACTGGTCAACAACAGACCTCCCAGCTCCACATAATAATAAATGGCGAAAATCTCCCAGAGATCTCCATCTCAACGCCAGAACCCAACTTCACTCAACGACCAGCAAGCTACAGTGCTGGACACCCTATGCCAAACAACTAGCAAAACAGGAACACAACTCCACCCATTAGCAGAAAGGCTGTCTAAAATCATAATAAGTCCACAGACACCCCAAAACACACCACCAGACGTGGACCTGCCCACCAGAAAGACAAGATCCAGCCTCATCCACCAGAACACAGGCATTAGTCCCCTCCAGGAAGCCTAAACAACCCACGGAGCCAACCTTAGCCATTGGGGACAGACACCAAAAACAACGGGAACTACGAACCGGCAGGATGCAAAAAGGAGACCCCAAACACAGTAAGATAAGCAAAACGAGAAGACAGAAAAACACACAGCAGATGAAGGAGCAAGAAAAAAACCCACCAGACCTAACAAATGAAGAGGAAATAGGCAGTCTATCTGAAAAAGAATTCAGATTAATGATAGTAAAGATGATCCAAAATCTTGGAAATAGAATAGACAAAATGCAAGAAACATTTAACAAGGAACTAGAAAAACTAAAGATGAAAAAAACAATGATGAACAACACAATAAATGAAATGAAAAATACCCTAGCTGGGATCAATAGCAGAATAACTGAGGCAGAAGAACGGATAAGTGACCTGGAAGATAAAATAGTGGAAATAACTACTGCAGACCAGAATAAAGAAAGACAATGAAAAGAACTGAGGACAGTCTCAGAGACCTCTGGGACAACATTAAATGCACCAACATTCGAATTATAGGGGTTCCAGAAGAAGAAGAGGAAAAGAAAAGGACTGAGAAAATATTTGAAGAGATTATAGTTGAAAACTTCCCTAATATGGGAAAGGAAATAGTTAATTAAGTCCAGGAAGCACAAAGAGTCCCATACAGGATAAATCCAAGGAGAAATATGCCAAAACACATATTAATCAAACTGTAAAATATTAAATACAAAGAAAGGATATTAAAAGCAGCAAGGGAAAAACAACAAATAACACACAAGGGAATCCCCATAAGGTTAACAGCTGATCTCTCAGCAGAAATTCTGCAAGCCAGAAGGGAATGGCAGGACATTTTGAAAGTGATGAGAAAAACCTGCAATCAAGATTACTGTACCCAGCAAGGATCTCATTCAGATTTGATGGAGAAATTAAAACCTTTACAGACAAGCAAAAGCTGAAAGAGGTCAGCACCACCAAACCAGCTTTAAAAGAAATGCTAAAGGAACTTCTCTAGGCAAGAAACACAAGAGAAGGAAAAAACCTACAATAATGAACCCAAAACAATTTAGAAAATGGGAATAGGAACACACATATCGATAATTACCTTAAACGTAAATGGACTAAATGCTCCCAACAAAAGACACAGATTGGCTGAATGGATAAAAAACAAGACCCATATACATGCTGTCTACAAGAGACCCACTTCAGACCTAGAGACACATACAGACTGAAAGTAAGGGGATGGAAAAAGATATTCCATGCAAATGGAAACCAAAATAAAGCTGCAGTAGCAATTCTCATATCAGACAAAATAGACTTTAAAATAAACACTATTACAAGAGACAACGAAGGACACTACATAAGGAACAAGGGATCGATCCAAGAATATATAACAATTGTAAATATTTATGCACCCAACATAGGAGCACCTCAATACAGAAGGCAAATACTAACAGCCATAAAAGGGGAAATCGACAGTAACACATTCATAGTAGGGGACTTTAACACCCCACTTTCACCCATGGACAGATCATCCAAAATGAAAATAAATAAGGAAACACAAGCTTTAAATGATACATTAAACAAGATGGACTTAATTGATATTTATAGGACACTCCATCAAAAAACAAAAGAATACACTATCTTCTCAAGTGCTCATGGAACATTCTCCAAGATAGATCATATCTTGGGTCACAAATCAAGCCTTGGTAAATTTAAGAAAATTGAAATTGTATCGAGTATCTTTTCTGACCACAACGCCATGTGACTAGATATTAATTACAGGAAAAGATCTGTAAAAAATACAAACACATTGAAGCTAAACAATACACTACTTAATAACGAAATGATCACGGAAAAAATCAAAGAGGAAATAAAAAAATACCTAGAAACAAATGACAATGGAGAGACGATGACACAAAACCTAAGGGATGCAGCAAAAGCCATTCTAAGGGGGAAGTTTATAGCAATACAAGCACACATTAAGAAATAGGAAACATCTCGAATAAACAACCTAACCTTCCACCTAAAGCAATTAGAGAAAGAAGAACAAAAAAACCCCAAAGTTAGCAGAAGGAAAGAAATCATAAAAATCAGATAAGAAATAAATGAAAAAGAAATGAAGGAAACAATAGCAAAGATCAATAAAACTAAAAGCTGGTTCTTTGAGAAGATAAACAAAATAGATAAACCATTAGCCAGACTCATCAAGAAAAACAGGGAGAAGACTCAAATCAATAGAATTAGAAATGAAAAAGGAGAAGTAACAACTGACATTGCAGAAATACAAAATATCATGAGAGATTACTACAGGCAACTCTATGCCAATAAAATGGACAACCTGGAAGAAATGGACAAATTCTTAGAAATGCACAACCTGCCAAGACTGAATCAGGAAGAAATAGAAAATATGAACAGACCAATCACAAGCAATGAAATTGAAACTGTGATTAAAAATCTTCCAACAAACAAAAGCCCAGGACCAGATGGCTTCACAGGTGAATTCTATCAAACATTTAGAGAAGAGCTAACACCTATCCTTCTCAAACTCTTCCAAAATATAGCAGAGGGAGGAACACTCCCAAACTCATTCTATGAGACCACCATCACTATGATACCAAAACCAGACAAGCATGTCACAGAGAAAGAAAACTACAGGCCAATATCACTGATGAACATAGATGCAAAAATCCTCAACAAAATACTAGCAAACAAATCCAACAGCACACTAAAAGGATCATGATCAAAAGGGGTTTATTCTACGAATGCAAGGATTCTTCAATATACAGAAATCTATCAATGTGATAAACCATATTAACAAATTGAAGGAGAAAAACCATATGATCATCTCAATAGATGCACAGAAAGCTTTTGACAAAATTCAACACCCATTTATGATAAAAACCCTGCAGAAAGTAGGCATAGAGGGAACTTTCCTCAACATAATAAAGGCCATATATGACAAACCCACAGCCAACGTCATCCTCAATGGTGAAAAACCGAAAGCATTTCCACTAAGATCAAGAACAAGGCAAGGTTGCCCACTCTCACCACTCTTATTCAATATAGCTTTGGAATTTTTAGCCACAGCAATCAGAGAAGAAAAGGGAAGAAAAGGGATCCAAATTGGAAAAGATGAAGTAAAGCTGTCACTGTTTGCAGATGACATGATGCTATACATAGAGAATCCTAAAGATGCTACCAGAAAACTACTAGAGCTAATCAATGAATTTGGTAAAGTAGCAGGATACAAAATTAAGGCACAGAAATCTCTGGCATTCCTATACACTAATGATGAAAAATCTGAAAGTAAAATCAAGAAAACACTTCCATTTACCATTGCAACAAAAAGAATAAAAATATCTAGGAATAAACCTACCTAAGGAGACAAAAGACCTGTATGCAGAAAATTATAAGACACTGATGAAAGAAATTAAAGATGATACAAATAGATGGAGAGATATACCATGTTCTTGGATTGGAAGAATCAACATTGTGAAAATGACTCTACTACCCAAAGCAATCTACAGATTCGATGCAATCCCTATCAAACTACAACTGGCATTTTTCACAGAACTAGAACAAAAAATTTCACAATTTGTGTGGAAACACAAAAGATCCCGACTAGCCAAAGCAATCTTGAGAACAGAAAACGGAGCTGGAGGAATCAGGCTCCCTGACTTCAGACTATACTACAAAGCTACAGTAATCAAGACAGTATGGTACTGGCACAAAAACAGAAAGATAGATCAATGGAACAGGAAAGTCCAGAGATAAACCCACGCATATATGGTTACCTTATCTTTGATAAAGGAGGCAGGAATGTACAGTGGAGAAAGGACAGCCTCTTCAATAAGTGGTGCTGGGAAAACTGGACAAGTACATGTAAAAGTATGAGATTAGATCACTCCCTAACACCATACACAAAAATAAGCTCAAAATGGATTAAAGACCTAAATGTAAGTCCAGAAACTATCAAACTCTTAGAGGGAACACTCTATGACATAAATCACAGCAACATCCTTTTTGACCCACCTCCTAGAGAAATGGAAATAAAAACAAAAATGGAAATAAAAACAAAAATAAACAAATGGGACCTAATGAAACTTCAAAGCTTTTGCACAGCAAAGAAAACCATAAATAAGAACAAAAGACAACCGTCAGAATGGGAGAAAATATTTGTAAATGAAGCAACTGACAAAGGATTTATTTCCAAAATTTACAAGCAGCTCATGAAGCTCAATAACAAAAAAACAAACAACCCAAACCGAAAATGGGCAGAAGACCTAAATAGACATTTCTCCAAAGAAGATATACAGACTGCCTACAAACACATGAAAGAATGCTCAACATCATTAATCATTAGAGAAATGCAAATCAAAACTACAATGAGATATCATCTCATACCAGTCAGAATGGCCATCATCAAAAAATCTAGAAACAATAAATGCTGGAGAGGATGTGGAGAAAAGGGAACACTCTTGCACTGCTGGTACATGTTGGGAATGTGGGAATGTGAATTGGTACAACCACTATGGAGAACAGTATGCAGGTTCCTTAAAAAACTACAAATAGAACTACCATATGACCCAGCAATCCTACTACTGGGCATATACCCTGAGAAAACCATAATTCAAAAAGAGTCATGTACCAAAATGTTCATTGCAGCTCTATTTACAATAGCCTAGAGATGGAAACAACCTAAGTGTCCATCATCGGATGAATGGATAAAGAAGATGTGGCAAATATATACAATGGAATACTACTCAGCCATAAAATGAAACAAAATTGAGCTATTTGTAATGAGATGGATGGACGTAGAGTCTGTCATACAGAGTGAAGTAAGTCAGAAAGAGAAAGACAAATACCGTATGCTAACATATATATATGGAATTTAAGAAAAAAAAATGTCATGAAGAACCTAGGGATAAGACAAGAATAAAGACACAGACCTACTGGAGAACTGACTTGAGGATATGGGGAGGGGGAAGGGTGAGCTGTGACAAAGCGAGAGAGAGGCATGGACATATATACAGTACCAAACGTAAGGTAGATAGCTAGTGGGAAGCAGCCGCATAGCACAGGGATATCAGGTCGGTGCTTTGTGACCGCCTGGAGGGGTCGGATAGGGAGGGTGAGAGGGAGGGAGACGCAAGAGGGAAGAGTTATGGGAACATATGTATATGTATAACTGATTCACTCTGTTATAAAGCAGAAACTAACACACCATTGTAAAGCAATTATACCCCAATAAAGATGTTAAAAAAAAAAAGAAAGGAGAAGTGAGGAAGTGAGATTGGGTCACTGGGAAAGGGTAGAATTTAAGGATGTGTTTTCATAAAGGAAAACTGCCTCCTTCTCTCTTCCTTCCAACCCAAGATGCAACTCAAGATTCACTTAGCAGGTAACAAGCACTACTGGAGGCCCCATCTCCTGACCAGGACACCTTGTTATGGGAAGACTTTACTGGGAGTCCATGAAGACATGACATGCAGAGGGCACTTAATAAATGTGTGTCCATGAATTTGATAAGCAGGAAGTGAATAAAACAGTGGACTGGGTCTCAAAATTACTTGAATCTACTGAACTCCTGTGTTTTTATTTTTTTCATTTATAACATGGAGATGAGGGCTTCCCTGGTGGTGCAGTGGTTAAGAGTCCACCTGCCAATGCAGGGGACACGGGTTCGAGCCCTGGTCCAGGAAGATCCCAAATACTGCAGAGCAACTAAGCTCATGCATCACAACTACTGAGCCTGTGCTTCTGAGCCCACGAGCCAGAACTACTGAGCTCGCGTGCCACAACTGCTGAAGTCCACATTCCTAGAGCCTGTGCTCCACAACAGGAGAAGCCACTGCAATGAGAAGCCCGTGACAAAGAGGGGAACCCACTCGCCGCAACTAGATAAAGCCTGCGTGCAGCAACGAAGACCCAGTGCAACCAAAAATAAGTAAATAAATAAATTTATAAAATGGAGATTAGAATGTTAGGAATTAGAGAAAGAAAATTCTTAAAATAAGTAAGACCTGATCAAGAAGTGTTGATGTTGGAAAGGAGCAACTACCCAAGTTCTGTATCTAATGATAAGCAATCTACTAAAAATTTTATATATATGCTATACTCTTTAGTGTCTATCTAAAGGTTTATTTTGTATCTTTTTGCCATAAAGCAATTAAACAAATAAAATGAAGTGCAAGCTTTCTCAAATTTACATGGGAAAGCTAAATCTGTATGGAAGTCTTACTGTGGAAAACATATTTAAGGAAAGTTTTGAGAAAAACTTCTTAAGTTTGAGAAAAACTGAATATTTGCAAGAAGTCTTCATATTTACAAAGATAAGAACATAATACTTATGGCCTGGTTTTACAGTTGCCTTTAAACATTATTTCATAATAAAACATTATTATTTTAGAGATCTTAGGTATTAGGAAAAAGTTAAATGTATTAAATTTAAATTGCCAGAAATTTTTATAGCTATCAATCAGGCAGAATTTGATGTAATTAGAAATGTTTGGAATATAACAGTGAGACTCCATTTGATATTCTCACAGTGGCTCAAAAAATACCCACTGACACACCTATTAGAATGGCCAAAATTCAGAACACTGACAACACCAAATGCTGGTGAAGATATGGAGCAATAAGAACTCTCATTCATTGCTGGTAGGAATGCAAAATGGTACAGCCACTTTGGAAGACAATTTGGTGGTTTCTTACAAAAGTAAACATACTCTTACCATACGATCCAGCAATCACACTCCTTGGTATTTACCCAAAGGAGTTGAAAACTTACGTTTACAGAAATATGGATGTTTATAGCAGCTTTATTCATAATTGCCAAAACTTGAAAGCAACTAAGATGTCCTTCAATAGGTAAATGTGTAAATAAACTGTAGTACATTCAGATAATAGAATATTCAGCTCTAAAAGAAAGAAGGTATGAAGCCATGAAAAGACATGGTGGAAACTTAAATGCATATTCCTAGGTGAAAGAAACCAATCAGAAAAGGCTACATACTGTATGATTCCAACAATAAGACATTCAGGGAAAGAAGACAGTAAAAAGATGAGTGGTTGCCAGAAGTTGGGGGAAGGTGGAGCACAGACGATCTTTAGGGCAGAGAAAATACTCTGTATGCTACAATGATGAATACAGGTCATCATATCCCATACAATATACAACACTATGAATGAACTGTATGTAATGTAAACCATGGGCTTTAGGTGGTAATGATGCATCAATGTAAGTTCATCAATTGTAACTAACGTACCACTGCAGTGAGGGATGCTGATCGCGGGGGCAGCCGTGCACATGGCAGGGCAGGAGCACAGTGGTTAAGAATCCGCCTGCCAATGCAGGGGACGCAGGTTCGAGCCCTGGTCCGGGAAGATCCCACATGCTGCGGAGCAACTAAGCCCATGCAACACAACTACTGAGCCTGCGCTCTAGAGCCTTGGAGCCACAGCTAGTGAGGCCCACGTGGCTAGAGCCTGTGCTCTGCAACAAGAGAAGCCACTGCTCACCACAACTAGAGGAAGCCTGTGTGCAACAATGAAGACCCAATGCAGCCAAAAAAAAAGAATTTCCATTCTCCCAGCATTTCTACTCCTAGCAGTAAATCCTAAAGAAATAATCAGAGATGTGCAAAAAGATTTATGTACAGGGTGTTCCAAGAGTAATTTTTAATACTGAAAAATAAGAAGTACCTTGAAGATTCAACATTATGGGACTGATTAAGAATTAGTTAAATAATTATATTCATGTGGTATAAAATTGTGCAGCTATAAAAATGCTGCTATAGAACCAGTGCTGTCCAACAGAAACAGAGTGTGAATGATATTTGTAACTTTAAATTTTCCAGTAGGTGCATGAAAAAAAGTGAAATTAATTTTATTACTATATCTTATTTAATCCAATATTTCAACAGGTAATTAGTATAAAAATTAATAATGAGGCATTTTCCCTTTTTTTATACTTCCTCTGGAATTTGATGTGTTTTTTTTGTAGTTACAGCACATCCTAATTCTAACTAGCCACAATTCTAGTGCTCAACAGCCCATGCTGCTGTGGTGACAGTACTGAACAGCGCAGTCACAGACAATATTTAGATCTAGAAAGTAGTTAATAATGTATGAAAATTTCAAAACAGATTATATGACATATCTATAGCATAATTCTAATCGTATGCTTTAAAAATTCATGAACAGGAGAAAAAAGCATAGGAGGGTATATACCGAAATGCTCACAGTATTTTTCTAGGAAGCAGGATTATAGTTATTTTCTTGTTTTCTTTTTTCTCTTCTGTATTTTATAAATGTTTGAAAATAAACCTGTATTATTTTGAAATTAAAAAAAAAGAGCAAACAAACAATGATGAACAACACAATAAAGGAAATTAAAAATTCTCCAGAAGGAATCAACAGAAGAATAACTGAGACAGAAGAATGGATAAGTGACCTGGAAGATAAAATAGTGGAAATAATACCACAGAGCAAAATACAGAAAAAAAGATGAAAAGAATTGAAGACCATCTCAGAGACCTCTGGGACAACACTAAATACACTAACATTCGAATGATAGTGGTCCCAGAAGAAGAAAAGAAAAAGAAGGGGTCTGAGAAAATATTTGAAGAGATTATAGTTGAAAACTTCCCTAACATGGGAAAGGAAATAGTCAAACAAGTCCAGGAAGTACAGAGAGTCTCATACAGGATAAATCCAAGGAGCAACACCCCAAGACACATATTAATCAAACTATCAAAAATTAAAAACAAAGAGAAATATTAAAAGCAGCAAGGGAACAACAACAAATAACATACAAGGGAATCCCAATAAGGTAAACAGCTGTTCTTTCAGCAGAAATTCTGTAAGCCAGAAGGGAGTGGCAGGACATATTTAAAGTGATGAAAGGGAAAAACCTACAACCAAGATTACTCTACATAGCAAGGATCTCATTTAGATTTGATGGAGAAATTAAAACCTTTACAAACAAGCAAAAGCTAAGAGAATTCAGCACCACAAAAACTAGCTTTACAAGAAATGTTAAAGGAACTTCTATAGGCAGGAAACGCACAAGAAGGAAAAGACCTACAATAACAAACCAAAAAAATTAAGAAAATGGTAACAGGGACATATATACTGATGACTACCTTAAATGTAAATGGATTAAATGGTCCAACCAAAAGACATAGACTGGCTGAATGGATACGAAAATGAGACCTGTATATATGCTGTCACAAGAGATCCACTACAGACCAAGAGAAACATACAGACTGAAAGTGAGGGGATGGAAAAAAGATACTCCATGCAAATGAAAATCAAAAGAAAGCTGGAATAGCAATTCTCATATCAGAAAAAATAGACTTTAAAATGAAGACTATTACAGGAGATGAAGAAGGACACTGCATAATGTTCAAGGGATCAATCCAAGAAGAAGATATAACAATTGCAAATATTTATGCACCCAACATAGGAGCACATGAACACATAAGGCGAATGCTAACAGTCATAAAAGGGAAAACTGACTGTAACACAATCATAGTAGGGGACTTTAACACCCACTCTTACCAATGGGCAGATCATCCAAAATGAAAATAAATATGGAAACACAAGCTTTAAATGATATATTAAACAAGATGGACTTAACTGACATTTATAGGACAATCCATCCAAAAACAAAAGAATACACTATCTTCTCAAGTGCTCATGGAACATTCTCCAGGATAGATCATATCTTGAGTCACAAATCAAGCCTTGGTAAATTTTAAAAAATTGAAATTGTATCAAGTATCTTTTCCAACGACAATGCTATGAGACTAGATATCAATTACTGGAAAAGATTTTTTAAAAATACAAACACGAGGAGGTTAAACAATACACTACTAAATAGCCAAGAGATGACTGAGGAAATCAAAGAGGAAATCAAAAAAATACCTAGAAAAAAATGACAATGAAAACACAATGAGGCAAATCCTATGGGATGCAGCAAAAGCAGTTCTAAGAGGGAAGTATATAGCAATACAATCCTACCTCAAGAAAGAAGAAAAAGTTCAAATAAACAACTTAACCTTACACCTAAAGCAATTAGAGAAAAAAAAATCCAAAGTTAGTAGAAGGAAAGAAATCATAAAGATCAGATCAGAAATAAATGAAAAAGAAATGAAGGAAATGATAGCAAAGATCAATAAAACTAAAAGCTGGTTCTTTGAGAAGATAAACAAATTGATAAACCATTAGCCAGACTCATCAAGAAAAACAGGAAGAAGACTCAAATCAATAGAATTAGAAAGGAAAAAGAAGCAACAACTGACACTGCAGAAATACAAAGGATCATGAGAGATTACTACAAGCAACTCTATGCCAATAAAATGGACAACCTGGAAGAAATGGACAAATTCTTAGAAAAGCACAACCTTCTGAGACTGAACCAGGAAGAAATAGAAAATATAAACAGACCAACCACAAGCACTGAGTTTAGTCTGTGATTAAAAATCTTCCAACAAATAAAAGCCCAGGACCAGATGGCTTCACAGGCGAATTCTATCAAACATTTAGAGAAGAGCTAATATCTATCCTTCTCAAATTCTTCCAAAATAGAGCAGAGGTAGAAACACACCCAAACTCATTCTACAAGGCCACCGTCACCCTGATACCAAAACCAGAAAAAGATGTCACAAAGAAATATCATGCCAATATCACTGATGAACATACAGGCAAAAATCCTCAACAAAATACTAGCAAACAGAATCAAACAGCACATTAAAAGGATCATACACCATGATCAAGTGGGGTTTATCCCGGCAATGCAAAGATTCTTCAATATACACAAATCAATCAATGTGATACACCACATTAACAAACTGAAGGAGAAAAGCCATATGATCATCTCAAGCGATCCAGAAAAAGCTTTTGACAAAATTCAACACCCATTTATGACAAAAACCCTCCAGAAAGCAGGCGTAGGGGGAACTTACCTCAACATAATAAAGGTCATATATGACAAACCCACAGCCAACATCATTCTCAATGGTGAAAAACTGAAAGCATTTCCACTAAGATCAGGAACAAGTCAAGGTTGTCCACTCTCACCACTCTTATTCAACATAGTTTTGGAAGTTTTAGCCACAGCAATCAGAGAAGACAAAGAACTAAAAGGAATCCAAATCGGAAAAGAAGTAAAGCTGTCACTGTTTGCAGATGACATGATACTATATATAGAGAATCCTAAAGATGCTACGAGAAAGCTGCTAGAGCTAATCAATGAATTTGGTAAAGTAGCAGGATACAAAATTAATGCACAGAAATCTCTGGCATTCCTATACACTAATTATGGAAAATCTGAAAGAGAAATTAAGGAAGCACTCCCATTTACGATTGCAACAAAAAGAATAAAATACCTAGTAACGAACATACCTAAGTAGACAAAAGACCTGTATGCAGAAAACTATAAGACACTGATGAAAAAAATTAAAGATGATATGAACAAATGGAGAGATATACCGTGTTCTTGGATTGGAAGTACCAACATTGTGAAAATGACTATACTACCCAAAGCAATCTACAAACTCAGTGCAATCCCTATCAAACTACCACTGGCATTTTTCACAAAACTAGAACAAAAAATTTCACCATTTGTATGGAAACACAAAAGACCCCAAATACCCAAAGCAATCTTGAGAAAGAAAATCGAGCTGGAGGAATCAGGCTCCCAGACTTTAGACTATACTATGAAGCTACAGTAATCAAGACAGTATGGTACTGGCACTAAAAGAGAAATATAGATCAATGGAACAGGATAGATAGCCCAGAGGTAAACCCACAGACATATGGTCACCTTATCTTTGATAAAAGAGGCAACAATATGCAATGGAGAAAAAACAGCCTCTTCAATAAGTGGTGCTGGGAATACTGGACAGCTACATAAAAATGAATGAAATTAGAACACTCCCTAACACCATACACAAAAATAAACTCAAAATGGATTAAAGACCTAAATGTAAGGGCAGACACTATAAAACTCTTAGAGGAAAACACAGGCAGAACACTCTATGACATAAATCACAGCAAGATCCTTTTTGACCCATCTGCTATAGCAATGGAAATAAAAACAAAAATAAACAAGTGGGACCTCATGAAACTTAAAAGTTTTTGCACAACAAAGGAAACCATAAACAAGACAAAAAGACAACCCTCAGAATGGGAGAAAATAGTTGCAAATGAATCAACTGACAAAGGATTAATTTACAAAATTTACAAGCAGCTCATGCAGCTCAATATGAAAAAAACGAACAACCCAATCCAAAAATTGGCAGAAGACCTAATTAGATATTTCTCCAAAGAAGATATACAGATTGCCAAGTAACACATGAAAGGATGCTCAACATCAATACTCATTGAAGAAATGCAAATCAAAACTACAATGAGGTATCATCCCACACAGGTCAGAATGGGCATCATCAAAAGATCTGCAAATGATAAATGCTAGAGAGGGTTTGGAGAAAGGGAACACTCTTGCACTGTTGGTGGGAATGTAAAGTGATACAGCCACTATGGAGAACAGTATGGAGGTTCCTTAAAAAACTAAAAATAGAACTACGATATGACCCAGGAATCCCACTACTGAGCATATATCCTGAGAAAACCACAATTCAAAAAGAATCATGTGCCACAATAGTCATTGCAGCTCTATTTACAATAGCTAGGGCATGGAAGCAACATTAGTGTCCATTGACAGATGAATGTATAAAGAAGATGTGGCACATATATACAATGGAGTATTTCTCAGCCAGAAAAAGAAATGAAATTTGAGTTATTTGTAGTTAGGTGGATGGGTCTAGAGACTATCATACAGAGTGAAGTAAGTCAGAAAGAGAAAAATAAATACCATATGCTAACACATATATATGGAATCTAAAAAAAAATAACAATGGTTCTAAGGAACCTAGGAGCAGGACAGTAAAAAGCCACAGAGGTAGACAATGGACTTGAGGACAAGGTGAGAGGGAAGGGTAAGCTGGGACGAAGTGATAGAATGGCATGGACATATATACACTACCAAATGTAAAACAGATACCTAGTGGGAAGTAGCCACATAGCGCAGGGAGATCAGCTCTGTGCTTCGTGACCACCTAGAGGGGTGGTTTAGGGACGATTGTAGGGAGATGCAAGAGGGAGGAGATATGGGGATATATGTATACGCAAAGCTGATTCACTTTGTTATAAAGCAGAAACACACTATTGTAAAGCAATTATACTCCAATAAAAAAATAAAAATATAAAATGGCATAGAATAGGTCAGGAAGATAGGTCTCACCATAAACCAACCCTGATATCACCTTGATCTTGGACTTCAAGTCTTCAGATACATAAGAAAGTAAATTTCTGTTATATAAGTCGCCCAGTCTGTGGTATTTTGTTATGGGAGCCCAAGCCAACTCATACACCCCCTCTCCTCCTCCTTACTTAACAGCCATAATCAATTATCATAATCATTTCATGGTAACTCACCTTCCTTGCCCCTTTCCATCTCCATAATCTTGATGAGCAGATACATGACCAACTTCATCCATTTTTCATCTGTTCCCCACATGCAAAGTAAAGACACCAAACTGAGCATTTGCATTGTAATCTTGAAAATACCGTGTTCTTGGATTGGAAGTATCAACATTGTGAAAATGACTATACTACCCAAAGCAATCTACAAACTCAGTGCAATCCCTATCAAACTACCACTGGCATTTGTAATCTTGAAAATTCTGAATGAATTTTCAAGATTGGCAATCTTACAATTGCCAATTACACTGGCAATTGTAATCTTGAAAAATCTGAATGAATCTAAATATCTATTAATAGTGGGATGCTCAAAATGTTGGTGCTGGTTCCAGACAGATCAACATGTGAGATGTTGAAAATAATGTTGAATGAAAATGGAAAGATGGAGGATAATACACACAACACTTCACCAAATATTGTTGAAAAACACAGAGGATAATAATCTTAATATAAATAGATTGGAAAGATTCTTATAAAAATGTCAGATGGCAGTTGCCTCTGGGGAGCTTGGAGGGGAATATTACTGACAGGGTTCATTACAGGAGACTAGCTAAACTGCTAAAGTTTGTTTTATTTAAGTAAAAAGAATGAGAAACAAGTATGACAAAATATCTGCAGTAGATATTCTAAGCTTTGGGAATATTTTTATATTTTACATACATTTTCTTTATTTTAAAATTTCTTTAAAATATATAGAAAAAAGAAGGGAAAGGGAAACAAACACATGAAATTGAAAATACATGTTCCATACAGTTTTGGAATATAAATAATCTTCCATACAGTTTTGGAATATAAATCTCATTTATAAATGCTCAGAAGAGAGTTCTTTCAATTAACTATTTCACAACCTTACTCTTTAGGGTCATTGTTTCTTAAATAACACAGGCAGGAAAAATTGTTTTTATGTAATTAAGATGACCAGAAAATAACAGGGCACTAATAACTTCAAGAATGAGAGCTATTCAGAAGGGCAACAGAATTTGCCACCTTGAAATATGCCTCTTTGACATAAGATTTTTTTTGGCTGATTATTTTTAGAAACAGCAGACATAGAAGAAACTCTGGAAACTGAGTAGAAGTAACCCTTTTGTAAGAGACATCTACATTTATAAGGGAAATCTCCATTTATAAGGGCATCTCCTTCCCTGTACCAGGAAGAGGGAGATGACTATATCTCTAGAAACTCTTACCAGTGGAAAAGGTAGAGACAAATCTGCATAACAACCATACTCTTGTTTATTGTGCTTTGCATGAAAACTTCTCATAACTGGTTCCCCAGCCCCAAAATCTTTTGTCTTTAGCTGGAGATGGTATTCAAGGTGATGGCTTAGGCCATTTCAGGGAATGGACTCAATTTTCCTGGTTATCTCCCTTGTATACAGGAGATATACGTGTTATTAAATTTTGGTTTGTTTTTCTCCTGTTAATTTATCTTCTCAGCCAAGAACCTAGAAGAGTAGAGGAAAAATTATTTTTCCTCCTCCACAATTCTGTCGATGTGGTTAATGTGAAAATCTTCCTTGAAGGATTAACATAAAAATTTTGTCTTTATTATTACAATATTATTATCAAATTGAAATGGCTCATTTTTTATTTCTGATACCCTAGGGTACCATATAAATTGACTTCGTCTGGCTTATAAGAAACTAACCATTTTTCCAGATTTTACTAGCGCCAGTTCCCAATTAAAAATCTGTAACTACTATTTTTAAATGCTGAAAGGGTTAAGGATTGAGGTGTGGTTTTGAACTGCATAGTCTTATTTGTTTTTGAATGTTTATGTCAATTCTTAATTGTTGCTAGAAGTTCAAATAATGGATGAAGCCTGAATAGCCTCAATAAATACCCATTTAAGACTTTCCCTGTCCAAACACACTAAGAACACTTATATTATGACTTTGAACAGTAATCTTGCATTTGTTTCCTTAACACTTTTTTTTTTTTTCTTTTTTTCATGCGGTACGCGGGTCTTTCACTGCTGTGGCCTCTCCCGCTGCGGAGCACAGGCTCCGGACGCGCAGGCTCAGCGGCCATGACTCACGGGCCCAGCCGCTCCGCGGCATGTGGGATCCTCCCAGACCGGGGCACGAACCCGTGTCCCCTGCATCGGCAGGCAGACTCTCAACCACTGCGCCACCAGGGAAGCCCTCCTTAACACTTTTAAGTGTTACTTCCTTTTTTATAGATTGGAGCCAGATGACAGCTGTCGATGCATAATGTAAGTAACCAAAACACAGAAATAATTAGCTTTATTTACAGCAAAATAGAATAGTTATGGAGGCCTGTCTTGAGAAAATTTGATGACTGAAATCTATACAACCATCGCTTGCATATTCTGGGCAGTGAAACTCTGATGACGAGGGGTAGAATAAGTTCCCATCCTATCTTGTTCTCAAGACTGCATGTGAACTTTGTATATTTTATTTACCTGGAAATTAACTAAAAGATATTAGGAATGGGCTTCCCTGGTGGCGCAGTGGTTGAGAGTCCGCCTGCCGATGCAGGGGACACGGGTTCGTACCCCGGTTCGGGAAGATCCCACATGCCGCAGAGCAGCTGGGCCCAAGAGCCATGGCCGCTGAGCCTGCGCGTCCGGAGCCTGTGCTCCGCAATGAGAGAGGCCACAACAGCGAGAGGCACGCGTACCGCAAAAAAAAAAAAAAAAAAAAAAAAAAAGATATTAGGAAGATATATGATATCATGCTATTGGAGACTATTTGGAGTTTTATCTCACGAAAAATGAAGGCATTTTGTTTTAACCTTTTTCCTATACTTCAGATGTGGTCTACTAATCAAATAATGTCTATGCATTAGAAGTACTATTACTAAATAATTGCTAAGTTGCATGTTTTTAAAAGAAAGGTTGAAGGATGAAATTGCTTTCCCGTGTGATCTATTTCTCATGAATAATCCCATGCTATTAAGAAGTATTACTATAAATCCAAACATAATTAGCATCCTGCACGTGTGTGCTACAATTAACCGATAATACTGGCTCTGAGCACTTGTGATTTCACTAAAAACAAAGTGGAAAACTAACTTTATAGAGTAAATGTGTAAGTGCTGTAGGAAAGCTTTATTAATTCGAGGTATATTTTTGTCATTGCCATTGCTGTTTTTTGACCTAGTGCTTTCATAATGTAAATTGAGCATTCCAAAGCATGCAATGTTACTAGGGAACATTTTAATACATTTTTTTCAGAAGAATACTTATATCCTTTTTTAGACTAACCAATGATAATTAAAATTAAAACTAAATGCTTAGAGCTAGACTTAAATATGACCAGGAAGAAATAGAAAAAGAATCACTCAATCACTCAGTGCCTTTCCGGGAGAATACATATACTTGCTCTACTTGATGTTAGTGGAACCAAATCTCTTTTGATAGTACACATTTCAGATATGCTGTAGAACAAACATGAATGAATGAAATACCCATTCAATCCTCATTAAGTGTGTTCCTCTCAGCTGTAATCCTGAACAGCATACATCCTAAATCAACCCTCAATCCCAGCTGTGCATCTGAATTACAAAATTTTGCGACGATTGACTAGTCAGTCAGACCTGGAGTTTCTTGTGTGGGTGCCTCGATTGTACCTTTATTTAGAAAATGACTTTTATCTCTATGTCACTTTACCCACTTGTGATCCCTGAGGGGAAAAATAAATCTCAATGTTTTTACCAAGCCAAAAGCAGAAAGCCCAATGTTTTGTTTCAACTTTGGGCAGTGTCAAAAAAAAAAGTGATCTCAGAAAATCCTCATTCATCACTCTTATATGGTATTTATGTAATTGAGCACAAGAATAAGCTATCCCATCAGGGAATTATTATGTAATCAAATTAAACCATCTACATAAACAACTTTCTGAGTGCTAATTTGTACTTTATACCATTCAAGAAGGCGTTGAGGAGAAAGAGAAAGGAACAAACACATTTTCAAAGAAATAGTTCTTTCATGGGTCTTGATAACTTTCAATCTAATGAGAATATTTTCAGCATCAGTTTTTACCTCCTGGCAATGGTCATGTAAAATAAAAGAATATTGAAAATGACTGCTCTTATATGGTATCTGTAAAGCCATCTTTTGAGCTTTAATTTGATCATGTTTACTTTGGAGATCAGCAGGCGAAAACATTTTTACTTTTGCAAACAAATTCACTAAACAATGGACCATGGCGGGAGAAAACATTACATCAGGAAATGCAATCAAAATACATTTCAAGCAGGGTTACTTCTAAAAAGGTTTCACTGCTTTTCCAAGCTCTAGGCTATTGGCTACCTCTTTTCTTCTGACATTTGAAGAACTTGTTTTGAGAATACCATTTCATGAAGAAATAATACCTTGGAAGGCACTGGACAAAGTCCACAGCCTTCAACCATTGCAAAACATAGCTTTATCTGTCCACTTGGGTATATTCTTTACCTCTATTCATCACTTCATTCTTTTCTCCTGGTCCTGCAGGGAGGTTTAACAATGTCCTAGCCAGTATTACAGCTCAAACAAAGCACATTTTTTTGAAAGAATTGCTGCACTCAACTGACTTGTAAATTTCAGTGATTGTGCATCTATAACAAGAGTAAATTAAATAAAAATAAAAGAATAATAGTGTATTTTTGAGGAAATAGTCCAAACTATGAGTATATGAAAAATAGATTTAACATTTTTAATGGATGAAGACAAAACATTTAGAATTGTTTTTTCAAAATTATTGTCCAAAGTGGTTTTGTGTGGGAATTTGTGTTATTTGCAAACTTATATCTCCTCCTATGCAGTAGAAATCATTTCTTTACCTATTTTTCAGTGATGTTCAAAGAACGAGAGGAAATATACACAAATCATATCATATTTAAAAGAACATAAAATAATGTAAAATGGAGCATCATTTAGGCTTTGCCATAGAATGAGGCATTCATTTAGTGAATGTTATAATAAATGAACTTTCTTCCTTTTCTTATTTTGATAGAAAGATTTAAAACTGCACTGCATTCTCTCTACAACAAATGGACTGTGGAACACTTTGTACATTTTTAAGTAGCAATGTAATCATTAAAAACATGTTCTTATTGATTTCACTGTGGTAGAAAGATGTCCAAAAGAGCCATTACATTTCTAGGACATTTTGCCACTACAATTCTTAAATCTGCTTTGTATAACTTTTCCGTATTTTCTCTCACATTTATGCAATTAACAATCTTTTCTTACTGCTACACGTGTACCTTGTACCTACCTTTAAAATCCTCTCGTCCAATGAGCACCTTTGTAATATGCTGCTTCAACTCTTCCGTGAGCTAGAAAAAGAGACAGTTAATTTTGCTAAATATGTGGCCAAATAAAAGGAAATGCATGTTTATTAAAAACAAAAGAGCTGCCTGTGAACAAAGCAGATGAGATTTAGACCTTGACGTCCATGTCATTTTTCTTCACCCTTCTGATGTCTCATGTTCTAGTTTGTTTAACAGTATTTCCTATATTTGAAAGTGTTCTATGTATTAAACTCAGTTTCATTCAACAATCACTGAGATCACATTCTTTTTAGCAAAACGTAATGTTACGCCCTATGAATGATGGGAATGTGACAAAATCAATCACACAAAGGGTTTATAATAAGGAGAGAGATAAGTTTTCTTGATATAGAACATTTATTGAGCTGTTATAATGTGTAATATTCAATATTTCTTCCAGGAAGCCAAAATCTGTAGAAAGAAATGATTGTTAACCACAATAGAGAAATATTATAATAAACATATAAAATATTGTTTGTATAAGGAAGAGATAAGAGGGAAGATGATCAAGTAGGAATTTAAGATATGCAGTTATTTTAAATTCAAAATGAAAAGTGAGGATTTTTTTTATTCATAGGGATTAATTCCAAAATTCATGGAAACAGTCTAATCAATGTACAATTGAGTGATCTCTCTTTCTAGATGTTGACATCCTATCAGTAAGGACTAGAACTTGGTCACATTTCCTTTACAACAATAATAAATAAATAACAAAAATAACGTTTTCTGTTAGGGAAACAGAGTCACTCATATTCATTATAATTTTTCCATTAACTTAATATCCTATATGATAAATTTCTTTATATTATATTTTATCTTTTTAAACTTTGATTGAACATGTTTCCTTTTATGGCTTACATCCTCACTAATTTGGAAGTTTGTAAGTATACCTCCATTTGTCTACCATTTGTCATTCTATCTTCAAAGGAATATTGAACGTATATTTCCATATTGTCATATTAATTTTAAAGAATGAATGGCCCCTCCATATTTTGTTGGCTTACCTACTTTCTTATCTCTTGACCACTGAGATGAAAGCTTTATATGGTTTAATTCTCCCAATAGTGTTTAATTACTCAAAACTTTAGATTATTGGTCTAAGCTATTGTTTCATCCCTTTAGTGTTTGTGTGCCTAAGTGTGTGTATATGTACGTGTGTGTGTGGTCTTTATATTACCCATTTTACCAATCCTCAGTTTTACTATCATTATATTCATATAGATTAAACTCTCACTGTATCAGTATTACAGCAGTATAGCAGTATTTATTGCTTACTATCAATTGGTGATAGTAAGATAGAAAGATCTTCATCTTTCCCTATCTTGAGAATTTGTTCTGATTTAATTTAATTAGAATAGTTTCCTAAAGAAGTTCCTCATGTCGGGAACAGAGATGGCATGCATTCCGAATCCTTCTAAGTTGAAGAAAATCTTTCTTTAGCCCTTATACAGGACTACTCTGTATGTAGAATACTTGGATTGCACTATTTTTATTCATTGAGGTCTATACGTTTTACTCATTTAGATTCTAGTATTGTAGATCATAAAACACCAGTCTAATTTTGTAAATAAAATATTCTTTCTGCCTGGAAGCCATGTGTATTATTTATGATTAGGCTCAGCTTCAGGGAACATAATATTGAAGAACAGTAGCTTAAACAGCAGAGGTTCATCTTCCCCTTCGTGTAAAAGAAGTCAAGAGAGAAGAGTCCAGTGATCTCTCTTTCTAGATGTGTACATCCCATCTAGATACACATGGCCCATGTACATCTATCATAGATTCATAATCATTTCAGAGGCTGGAGGTCTTTCCTACATCTCTCCAGTATCACATAGGAAATAGATCTTGCCCTCATGGGCATCTAGTTCTCCGGTTGTCAGATTCCCGTTCTAAGAAATAAGTTGAAAAAGAGAGAAGAAAATGGCCTTTGTTTTCTTTCATAAAATCAAGTTTATGAAGGTATAACTTTCGTGAAATAAAATGCAGCTCTCTTAAGTTTTCAGGTGATGAATTTTGGCATTTGTATATATTTGTGTAAGCACCACCACAATCAAAATTTTGAACATTTCCATCATTTTTAAGGCAAATATTGATCTGATTTTTATCAGTATATAATAGTATTGCTTACTGTTGAATTTCATACAAATGGCTTCATACAGTATATATTACTTTGTATCTGATTTCTTTCTCATGTAATGGTTTTGAGACTTATCACTTTTTCTTCTGTATTGGTAGTTTGTACCTTTTTATTGATGAATAGCATTTTATTTTTAAGTTGCCCATTTAGAGCTCCCAGTAATGGTTCTTCATCTGGTCTTGTAGTGTACCACCCTATGATGTGGTGTTTAATATTCAGCCAATGACTCAAGGAACTCTTCATGCAGATATCTAGTTTCTCTTTCTACATGTCTCACTCCTTTCCAGAACTATGCCCTTTATATTCCACATGCCCAACAATCTCTATTTCTTCAACTCATTGAGGTAGCTGATCTTTGAACTTTCCCTTTCTGCACCAGTATCTAAAAAACACTCCCAGGTAGAAAGCTGGGGCAATTATTGGGCTTACCTCATTTGTTTCCATTCTCCCTGGGATCATAAGTCTATGGTGCCTCTTGACTAATGCCTAAAACAGGGTGCTTAGTTACTAATTCGGTTTTCTAGTTGTTTCTACTGGGAGAGCTAGTCTGTTACCAGGTAATCCATATTGACTAGAAACTAAGAGAGGGTAGTAAATAGACATGTAAGTAGACACTCTGGAGGTTCCATTCAACATGTCAGCTTATATTTCATTGGCCAGAACCTAACTCATGGCTACACTGATCTTAAAAAGGAGATTTGGACATACAATAACATAGGTAGTTGACAATATACTCAGCTAAAATATAGAGTTCTTTTACTAAAGAAGTAGGGGACAGTAGAAACTGGAAGGCAACTAGAAGTCACAATTACAGGAAACCTCCAAGATTCTTTTATTATTTTATATTACATACAGCAATATTGTCATGGGAAAAATATAAACCTTTTGGGAAAATGTATAAACGAATCACATAAGAGGCTTTAAATAAAAACTGTGATGCACAAATAAAGAAAGCTCAACTACCTAGTAATCAAAGAAATGAAAATTAAAACCACAACCATAAAAGAATAAACACTGAAAACACTGGCAATAAAATGGCAGAAAAGATATGAAACAATGTAAACTCTAAGAAACTGCTAGCTGAAGTTAAAATTAGTACCGCCACTTGGAAATGCAATTTAAAAACATCTAGTATAGAAGAAGATATGCATACTTCTAGCCACTCCATTCCTAGGAATTTGTCTTGAAGAAACTTTTTCACAAGAACAAGGACACCTGTAGGAGGATGTTAATAATTACAACAAAAAAAGCAAACTAAGAGAACAAAAAATAGACCAAAAAATTGTGATATAGAATTATATTTCATACAATGAAGTACTTCCTAGCAGTGAAAATTAATCAAGAGCTTCCATAGAACACAGATTTCTCTGCTAACTCATTAGTACCTGTGACCTCTCAACATGAAGGTCAACCTGCTGGTGTCTCTTGGCTAGTGCTGGATTGCAAACTAGTAGAAACTGGGATAAGAGTTTCTCCTCCAGGGGCCTAAGGGTGATTAGTTTAGGAAGTTGTGTTGAGGCTACTCTACTCTCAGGAAGAAGAAATGTAGGTTTTACTCAGCCAGGTGCTATGCTTCTTCTCTAATGCTTCCATCTCTCCTAAAAGCTGGTCTCCACAAGTCACAGGAGTAAGCACTCAACCATGCTCCAAATAGAGTTTCACGCAGATTAACTCACTCACTTCCTACCACCCAACATACATATAATGGCTCTGAGTCTTTGCCTCAGATTTCACTGGCAGTACAAGACTTTTTTTTTTTTTTTTTAAGTATCTGGCGCTTTTCTAGGTTCTGTTTATTAAGGTCTTGATCAAAGACACCCTACTTTAAAGGTCTCGGCTATATGCAGTACAGCTCTATGTGATATATGATGACATATACTTAAGGCTCTAACAATTAGCCATAATTGGATGAGCAGCAGAGACAGGCTACCAGGCTCTTGCTGAGGTTGCCACCTTCCCACAGTTTACAAATTTATAACTCTTATTTTGCTTTCCAACCTATAGACCATATCAAAACCAAATCATTAAAGTATCCTAAAACATAAGGGATAGCATTTAGATTCTTACCAAATATTAGGAGGAACTGTTATTTTAAAAGTATTGATGGTATTCAAGAGCCAGGTCCGGGAGAGGGGGAAGATGCCGGAAGAGTAAGACGCGGAGATCACCTTCCTCCCCACAGATACACTAGAAATACAGATACACGTGGAACAACTCCTACAGGACACCTACTGAACGCTGGCAGAAGACCTCAGACCTCCCGAAAGGCAAGAAACCCCCCATGTACGTGGGTAGGGCAAAAGAAAAAAGAATAAACAGAGACAAAAGGATAGGGACGGGACTTGCACCAGTGGGAGGGAGCTGTGAAGGAGGAATGGTTTCCACACACTAGGAAGCCCCTTTGCGGGCGGAGACTGTGGGTGGCGGAGGGGGAAAGCTTCGGAGCTGCGGGGGAGAGCACAGCAATAGGGGTGCAGAGGGCAAACCGGAGAGATTCCCGCACAGAGGATCGGTGCCGACCGGCACTGACCAGCCCGAGAGGCTTGTCTGCTCACCCGCCGGGGCGGGTGGGGCTGGGCGCTGAGGCTCGGGCTTCGGTCGGAGCAACGGGAGAGGACTGGGGTTGGCGGCGTGAACAAGGCCTGCAGGGGGTTAGTGCGCCACGGCTAGCCGGGAGGGAGTCCGGGAAAAGGTCTGGACCTGCCGAAGAGGCAAGAGACTTTTTCTTACCTCTTTGTTTCCTGGTGCGCGAGGAGAGCGGAATCAGAGCGCTGCTTAAAGGAGCTCCAGAGAGGGAAGCAAGCCGCGGCTAAAAGCGCGGACCACAGAGACGGGCGGGAGATGCTAAGACTGCTGCTGCCGCCACCAAGAAACCTGTGTGCGAGCACAGGTCACTATCCACACCCCCCTTCTGGGGACACTGTGCAGCCCCCCACTGCCAGGGTCCCGGGATCCAGGGACCACTTCCCCGGGAGAACGCACGGCGGGCCTGAGACTGCTGCAACGTCTCGCTGGCGTCTGCCGCCTTAGGCTTGCCCCGCTCTCCGTGCCCCTCCCTCCCGCCGGCCTGAGTGAGCCAGAGCCCTCGAATCAGCGGCTCCTTTAACCCCTCCCTGTCGGAGTGAAGAAAAAACGCCCTCTGGCGACCTACACGCAGAGGGGAGGCCAAAACCACAGCTGAGCCCCGGGAGCTGTGCGAACAAAGAAGAGGAAGGGAAATCTCTCCCAGCAGCCTCAGAAGCAGCGGATTAAAGCTCCACAATCAACTTGATGTACCTGCACCTGTGGAATACCTGAATACACAACGAATCATCCCCAACTGAGGAGGTGGACTTTCAGAGCAAGATTTATTATTTCTTACCCTTTTTCTCTTTTTGTGAGTGTGTATGTGTATGCTTCTGTGTGAGATTTTATCTGTAGAGCTTTGCTTTCACCATTTGTCCTAGGGTTCTGTCCGTCCGTTTTCTTATTTGTTCTCTTTGTTTTACTTAAAAATTTTTTTTTCTTAATAATTCTTTATTTTAATAACTTAATTTTTATTTTATTTTATTTTATCCTCTTTCATTCTTTCTTTCTACGTTTTCTCCCTTTTATTCTGAGCCGTGTGGATGAAAGGCTCTTGGTGTTGCAGACAGGAGTCCGTGCTGTGCCTCTGAGGTGGGAGGGCCAACTTCAGGACACTGGTCCACAAGAGACCTCCCAGCTCCATGTAATATCAAATCGCAAAAATCTCCCAGAGATCTCCATCTCAACACCAACACACAGCTTCACTCAACGACCAGCAAGCTACAGTGCTGGACACCCTATGGCAAACAACGAGCAAGACGGGAACACAACCCCATCCATTAGCAGACAGGCTGCCTACAATCATAATAAGGCCAGAGACACCCCAAAACACACCACCACACGTGGACCTGCCCACCAGGAAGACAACATCCAGCCTCATCCACTAGAACACAGGCACTAGTTCCCTCCACCAGGAAGCCTACACAACCCACTGAACCAACTTTAGCCACTGGGGACAGACATCAAGCACAACGGGAACTATGAACCTGCAGCCTGCAAAAAGGAGACCCCAAACACAGTAAGATAAGCAAAATTAGAAGACAGAAAAACACACGGCAGATGAAGGAGCAAGGTAAAAACCCACCAGACCAAACAAATGAAGAGCAAATAGGCAGTCTACCTGAAAAAGAATTCAGAATAATGATAGTAAAGATGATCCAAAATCTTGGAAATAGAATAGACAAAATGCAAGAAACATTTAACAAGGACCTAGAAGAACTAAAGAGGAAACAATCAATGATGAACAACACAATAAATGAAATTAAAAATACTCTAGAAGGGATCAATTGCAGAATAACTGGGGCAGAAGAACGGATAAGTGACCTGCAAGATAACATAGTGGAAATAACTCCTGCAGAGCAGAATAAAGAAAAAAGAATGAAAAGAACTGAGGACAGTCTCAGAGACCTCTGGGACAACATTAAATGCACCAACATTCGAATTATAGGGTTCCCAGAAGAAGAAGAGAAAAAGAAAGGGACTGAGAAAATATTTGAAGAGATTATAGTTGAAAACTTCCCTAATATGAGAAAGGAAATAGTTAATTAAGTCCAGGAAGCACACAGAGTCCCATACAGGATAAATCCAAGGAGAAACACGCCAAGACACATATTAATCAAACTGTCAAAAATTAAATACAAAGAAAGGATATTAAAAGCAGCAAGGGAAAAACAACAAATAACACACGAGGGAATCCCCATAAGGTTAACAGTTGATCTTTCAGCAGAAACTCTGCAAGCCTGAAGGGAGTGGCAGGACATATTTAAAGTGATGAAGGAGAAAGACCTACAACCAAGATTTCTCTACCCAGCAAGGATCTCATTCAGATTTGATAGAGAAATTAAAACCTTTAGAGACAAGCAAAAGCTGAGAGAGTTCAGCACCACCAAGCCAGCTTTACAAGAAATGCTAAAGGAACTTCTCTAAGCAGGAAACACAAGAGAAGGAAAAGACCTACAATAACAAACCCAAAACAATTATTAAATGGGAATAGGAACATACATATCGATAATTACCTTAAATGTACATGGATTAAATGCTCCCACCATAAGACACAGACTGGCTGAATGGATACAAAAACAAGACCCATGTATATGCTGTCTATAAGAGACCCATTTCAGACCTAGGGAAACATACAGACTGAAAGTGAGGGGATGGAAAAAGATATTCCATGCAAATGGAAATCAAAAGAAAGCTGGAATAGCAATTCTCATATCAGACAAAATACACGTTAAAACAAAGACTATTACAAGAGACAAAATAGGACACTACATAATGATCAAGGGATCAATCCAAGAAGAAGATATAACTATTGTAAATATTTATGCACCCAACATAGGAGCACCTCAATACATAAGGCAAATACTAACAGCCATAAAAGGGGAAATCGACAATAACACATTCATAGTAGGGGACTTTAACACCCCACTTTCACCAATGGACAGATCATCCAAAATGAAACAGAGTCACTCATATTCATTATAATTTTTCCATTAACTTAATATCCTATATGATAAATTTCTTTATATTTTATCTGTTTAAATTTTGATTGAACATGTTTCCTTTTATGCCTTACATCCTCACTAATTTGGAAGTTTGAAAGTATACCTCCATTTGTCTACCATTTGTCATTCCATCTTTAAAGGAAAATTGAACCTATATTTCCATATTTTCATATTAATTTTAAAGAATGAATGCCCCTCCATATTTGGTTGGCTTACCTACTTTCTCATCTCTTGACTACTGAGACTAAAGTTTTATATGGTTTAATTCTCCCAATGGTGTTTAATTATTAAAAACTTTAGAATTTTTGGTCTAAGCTATTGTTTCTTCCCTTTAGTGTTTGTGTGCCTAAGTGTGTGTATATGTACGTGTGTGTGTGGTCTTTATATTACCCATTTTACCAGTCCTCAGTTTTACTATCATTATATTCATATAGATTAAATTCTCACTGTATCAGTATTACAGCAGTATAGCAGTATTTATTACTTACTATCATTTGGTATGATCTTCATCTTTCCCTATCTTGAGAATTTGTTCTCATTTAATTTAATTAGAATAGTTTCCTAAAGAAGTTCCTCATGTCGGGTACAGAGATGGCCTGCATTCCGAATCCTTCTAAGTTGAAGAAAATCTTTCTTTAGCCCTTATACAGGACTACTCTGTATGTAGAATACTTGGATTGCACTATTTTTATTCATTGAGGTCTATACGTTTTACTCATTTAGATTCTAGTATTGTAGATCATAAAACACCAGTCTAATTTTGTAAATAAAATATTCTTTCTGCCTGGAAGTCATGTGTATTATTTATGATTAGGCTCAGCTTCAGGGAACATAATATTGAAGAACAGTAGCTTAAACAGCACAGGTTCATCTTCCCCTTCGTGTAAAAGAAGTCAAGAGAGAAGAGTCCAGTGATCTCTCTTTGTACATCCCATCTAGATACACATGACCCATGTACATCTATCACAGATTCATAGTCATTTCAGAGGCTGGAGGTCTTTCCTGTCTCTCTCCAGTATCCCATAGGAAATAGATCTTGCCCTCATGGGCATCTAGTTCTCCGGTTGTCAGATTCCCCTTCTAAGAAATAAGTTGAAAAAAAGAGAAGAAAATGGCCTTTGTTTTCTTTCATAAAATCAAGTTTATGAAGGTATAACTTTCGTGAAATAAAATGCAGCTCTCTTAAGTTTTCAGGTGATGAATTTTGGCATTTGTATATATTTGTGTAAGCACCACCACAATCAAAATTTTGAACATTTCCATCATTTTTAAGGCAAATATTGATCTGATTTTTATCAGTATATAATAGTATTGCTTACTGTTGAATTTCATACAAATGGCTTCATACAGTATATATTACTTTGTATCTGATTTCTTTCTCATGTAATGGTTTTGAGACTTATCACTTTTTCTTCTGTATTGGTAGTTTGTACCTTTTTATTGATGAATAGCATTTTATTTCTAAGTTGCCCATTTAGAGCTCCCAGTAATGGTTCTTCATCTGGTCTTGTAGTGTACCACCCTATGATGTGGTGTTTAATATTCAGCCAATGACTCAAGGAACTCTTCATGCAGATATCTAGTTTCTCTTTCTACATGTCTCACTCCTTTCCAGAACTATGCCCTTTATATTCCACATGCCCAACAATCTCTATTTCTTCAACTCATTGAGGTAGCTGATCTTTGAACTTTCCCTTTCTGCACCAGTATCTAAAAAACACTCCCAGGTAGAAAGCTGGGGCAATTATTGGGCTTACCTCATTTGTTTCCATTCTCCCTGGGATCATAAGTCTATGGTGCCTCTTGACTAATGCCTAAAACAGGGTGCTTAGTTACTAATTCGGTTTTCTAGTTGTTTCTACTGGGAGAGCTAGTCTCTGACCAGGCAGTCCATATTGACTAGAAACTAAGAGAGGGTAGTAAATAGACATGTAAGTAGACACTCTGGAGGTTCCATTCAACATGTCAGCTTATATTTCATTGGCCAGAACCTAACTCATGGCTACACTTATCTTAAAAAGGAGATTTGGACATACAATAATATAGGTAGTTGACAATATACTCAGCTAAAATATAGAGTTCTTTTACTAAAGAAGTAGGGGACAGTAGAAACTGGAAGGCAACTAGAAGTCACAATTACAGGAAACCTCCAAGATTCTTTTATTATTTTATATTACATACAGCAATACTGTCATGGGAAAAATATAAACCTTTTGGGAAAATGTATAAAAGAATCATATAAGAGACAATAAAAACTGTGATGCACAAATAAAGAAAGCTCAACTACCTAGTAATCAAAGAAATGAAAATTAAAACCACAACCATAAAAGAATAAACACTGAAAACACTGGCAATAAAATGGCAGAAAAGATATGAAACAATGTAAACTCTAAGAAACTGCTAGCTGAAGTTAAAATTAGTACTGCCATTTGGAAATGCAATTTAAAAACATCTAGTATAGAAGAAGATATGCATACTTCTAGCCACTCCATTCCTAGGAAATTGTCTTGAAGAAACTTTCAAAAGAACAAGGACACCTATAGGAGGATGTAGGAGGATGTTAATAATTACAACAAAAAAGAAAACTAAGTGAACAAAAAATGGACAAACAAATTGTGATATAGAATTATATTTCATACAATGAAATACTTCCTAGCAGTGAAAATTAATCAAGAGCTTCCATAGAACACAGATTTCTCTGCTAACTCATTAGTACCTGTGACCTCTCAACATGAAGGTCAACCTGTTGGTGTCTCTTGGCTAGTGCTGGATTGCGAAATAGTAGAAACTGGGATAAGAGTTTCTCCTCCAGGGGCCTAAGGGTGATTAGTTTAGGAGGTTGTGTTGAGGCTACTCTGCTCTCAGGAAGAAGAAATGTAGGTTTTACTCAGCCAGGTGCTATGCTTCTTCTCTAATGCTTCCATCTCTCCTAAAAGCTGGTCTCCACAAGTCACAGGAGTAAGCACTCAACCATGCTCCAAATAGAGTTTCAGGCAGATTAACTCACTCACTTCCTACCACCCAACATACATATAATGGCTCTGAGTCTTTGCCTCAGATTTCACTGGCAGTACAAGACTTTTTTTTTTTTAAGTATCTGGCGCTTTTCTAGGTTCTATTTATTAAGGTCTTGATCAAAGACACCCTACTTTAAAGGTCTCGGCTATATGCAGTACAGCTCTATGTGATATATGATGACATATACTTAAGGCTCTAACAATTAGCCATAATTGGATGAGCAGCAGAGACAGGGTACCAGGCTCTTGCTGAGGTTGCCACCTTCCCACAGTTTACAAATTTATAACTCTTATTTTGCTTTCCAACCTATAGACCATATCAAAACCAAATCATTAAAGTATCCTAAGACATAAGGGATAGCATTTAGATTCTTACCAAATATTAGGAGGAACTGTTATTTTAAAATTATTGATGGTATTAAAGATCCAGGCCCGGGAGAGGGGGAAGATGGCGGAAGAGTAAGACGCGGAGATCACCTTCCTCCCCACAGATACACCAGAAATACATCTACACGTGGAACAACTCCTACAGGACACCTACTGAACGCTGGCAGAAGACCTCAGACCTCCCGAAAGGCAAGAAACCCCCCACGTACGTGGGTAGGGCAAAAGAAAAAAGAATAAACAGAGACAAAAGGATAGGGACGGGACTTGCACCAGTGGGAGGGAGCTGTGAAGGAGGAAAGGTTTTCACACACTAGGAAGCCCCTTTGCGGGCTGAGACTGCGGGTGGCGGAGGGGGGGAGCTTCGGAGCTGCGGCGGAGAGCACAGCAACAGGGATGCGGAGGGCAAAGCGGAGAGATTCCCGTACAGAGAATCGGCGCCGACCGGCACTGACCAGCCCGAGAGGCTTGTCTGCTCAACCGCCGGGGCGGGCGTGGCTGGGAGCTGAGGCTCCCGTTTCCGTCGGAGCCCAGGGAGAGGATTGGGGTTGGCGGAGTGAACACAGCCTGCAGGGGGTTAGTGCACCGCAGCTAGCTGGGAGGGAGTCCAGGGAGAAGTCTGGACCCGCCTAAGAGGCAAGAGACTTTTTCTTACCTCTGTTTCCTGGTGCGCGTCAGAGCGCTGCTTCAAGGAGCTCCAGAGACGGGCGCGAGCCACGGCTAAAAGCGCGGATCACAGAGACATGCATGAGACGCTAAGGCTGCTGCTGCCGCCACCAAGAAGCCTGTGTGCGAGCACAGGTCACTATCCACACCGACCCTCCCGGGAGCCTGTGCAGCCCGCCACTGCCAGGGTCCCGGGATCCAGGGACAACTTCCCGGGAGAACACATGGCGCGCCTCAGGCTGCTGCAACGTCTCGCTGGCGTCTGCCGCCTTAGGCTCGCCCCGCTCTCCGTGCCCCTCCCTCCCGCCGGCCTGCCTGAGCCAGAGCCCTCGAATCAGCGGCTCCTTTAACCCCTCCCTGTCGGAGTGAAGAAAAAACGCCCTCTGGCGACCTACACGCAGAGGCGGGGCCAAATCCAAAGCTGAGCCCAGGGAGCTGTGCGAACAAAGAAGCGAAAGGGAAATCTCTCCCAGCAGCCTCAGAAGCAGCGGATTAAAGCTCCACAATCAACTTGATGTACCTGCACCTGTGGAATACCTGAATACAGAACAAATCATCCCAAATTGAGGAGGTGAGCTTTGAGAGCAAGATTTATTATTTCTTACCCTTTTTCTCTTTTTGTGAGTGTGTATGTGTATGCTTCTTTGTGAGATTTTATCTGTAGAGCTTTGCTTTCACCATTTGTCCTAGGGTTCTGTCCGTCCGTTTTCTTATTTGTTCTCTTTGTTTTACTTAAAATTTTTTTTCTTAATATTGTTTTTTATTTTAATAGCTTTATTTTAATTTTATTTTATTTTATCCTCTTTCTTTGTTTCTTTCTTTCTACGTTTTCTCCCTTTTATTCTGAGCCGTGTGGATGAAAGGCTCTTGGTGCTGCAGCCAGGAGTCCATGCTGTGCCTCTGAGGTGGGAGGGCCAACTTCAGGACACTGGTCCACAAGAGACCATGTAATATGAAATCGCAAAAATCTCCCAGAGATCTCCATCTCAACACCAACACACAGCTTCACTCAACGACCAGCAAGCTACAGTGCTGGACACCCTATGGCAAACAACTAGCAAGACAGGAACACAATCCCATCCATTAGCAGAGAGGCTGCCTAAAATCATAATAAGGCCACAGACACCCCAAAACACACCACCACACGTGGACCTTCCCAACAGGAAGACAACATCCAGCCTCATCCACCAGAACACAGGCACTAGTCCCCTCCACCAGGAAGCCTACACAACCCACTGAACCAACTTTAGCCACTGGGGACAGACACCAAGCACAACGGGAACTACGAACCTGCAGCCTGCAAAAAGGAGACCCCATACACAGTAAGATAAGCAAAATGAGAAGACAGAAAATCACACTGCAGATGAAGGAGCAAGATAAAAACCCACCAGACCTAACAAATGAAGAGCAAATAGGCAGTCTACCTGAAAAAGAATTCAGAATAATGATAGTAAAGATGATCCAAAATCTTGGAAATAGAATAGACAAAATGCAAGAAACATTTAACAAGGACCTAGAAGAACTAAAGAGGAAACAATCAATGATGAACAACACAATAAATGAAATTAAAAATACTCTAGAAGGGATCAATTGCAGAATAACTGGGGCAGAAGAACGGATAAGTGACCTGGAAGATAACATAGTGGAAATAACTCCTGCAGAGCAGAATAAAGAAAAAAGAATGAAAAGAACTGAGGACAGTCTCAGAGACCTCTGGGACAACATTAAATGCACCAACATTCGAATTATAGGGGTCCCAGAAGAGAAGAGAAAAAGAAAGGGACTGAGAAAATATTTGAAGAGATTATAGTTGAAAACTTCCCTAATATGAGAAAGGAAATAGTTAATTAAGTCCAGGAAGCACACAGAGTCCCATACAGGATAAATCCAAGGAGAAACACGCCAAGACACATATTAATCAAACTGTCAAAAATTAAATACAAAGAAAGGATATTAAAAGCAGCAAGGGAAAAACAACAAATAACACACGAGGGAATCCCCATAAGGTTAACAGTTGATTTTTCAGCAGAAACTCTGCAAGCCTGAAGGGAGTGGCAGGACATATTTAACGTGATGAAGGAGAAAGACCTACAACCAAGATTTCTCTACCCAGCAAGGATCTCATTCAGATTTGATAGAGAAATTAAAACCTTTAGAGACAAGCAAAAGCTGAGAGAGTTCAGCACCACCAAGCCAGCTTTACAAGAAATGCTAAAGGAACTTCTCTAGGCAGGAAACACAAGAGAAGGAAAAGACCTACAATAACAAACCCAAAACAATTAATAAAATGGGAATAGGAACATACATATCGATAATTACCTTAAATGTACATGGATTAAATGCTCCCACCATAAGACACAGACTGGCTGAATGGATACAAAAACAAGACCCACATATATGCTGTCTATAAGAGACCCATTTCAGACCTAGGGAAACATAAAGACTAAAAGTGAGGGGATGGAAAAAGATATTCCATGCAAATGGAAATCAAAAGAAAGCTGGAATAGCAATTCTCATATCAGACAAAATACACGTTAAAACAAAGACTATTACAAGAGACAAAATAGGACACTACATAATGATCAAGGGATCAATCCAAGAAGAAGATATAACTATTGTAAATATTTATGCACCCAACATAGGAGCACCTCAATACATAAGGCAAATACTAACAGCCATATAAGGGGAAATCGACAGTAACACACTCATAGTAGGGGACTTTAACACCCCACTTTCACCAATGGACAGATCATCCAAAATGAAACAGAGTCACTCATATTCATTATAATTTTTCCATTAACTTAATATCCTATATGATAAATTTCTTTATATTTTATCTGTTTAAATTTTGATTGAACATGTTTCCTTTTATGCCTTACATCCTCACTAATTTGGAAGTTTGAAAGTATACCTCCATTTGTCTACCATTTGTCATTCCATCTTTAAAGGAATATTGAACCTATATTTCCATATTTTCATATTAATTTTAAAGAATGAATGCCCCTCCATATTTGGTTGGCTTACCTACTTTCTTATCTCTTGACCACTGAGATTAAAGCTTTATATGGTTTAATTCTCCCAATAGTGTTTAATTACTCAAAACTTTAGATTATTGGTCTAAGCTATTGTTTCTCCCCTTTAGTGTTTGTGTCCCTAAGTGTATGTATATGTACGTGTGTGTGTGGTCTTTATATTACCCATTTTACCAGTCCTCAGTTTTACTATCATTATATTCATATAGATTAAACTCTCATTGTATCAGTATTACAGCAGTATAGCAGTATTTATTGCTTACTATCATTTGGTATGATCTTCATCTTTCCCTATCTTGAGAATTTGTTCTGATTTAATTTAATTAGAATAGTTTCCTAAAGAAGTTCCTCATGTCGGGTACAGAGATGGCCTGCATTCCGAATCCTTCTAAGTTGAAGAAAATCTTTCTTTAGCCCTTATACAGGACTACTCTGTATGTAGAATACTTGCATTGCACTATTTTTATTCATTGAGGTCTATACGTTTTACTCATTTAGATTCTAGTATTGTAGATCATAAAACACCAGTCTAATTTTGTAAATAAAATATTCTTTCTGCCTGGAAGTCATGTGTATTATTTATGATTAGGCTCAGCTTCAGGGAACATAATATTGAAGAACAGTAGCTTAAACAGCACAGGTTCACCTTCCCCTTCATGTAAAAGAAGTCAAGAAAGAAGAGTCCAGTGATCTCTCTTTCTAGATGTGTACATCCCATCTAGATACACATGGCCCATGTACATCTATCATAGATTCATAATCATTTCAGAGGCTGGAGGTCTTTCCTACATCTCTCCAGTATCACATAGGAAATAGATCTTGCCCTCATGGGCATCTAGTTCTCCGGTTGTCAGATTCCCGTTCTAAGAAATAAGTTGAAAAAGAGAGAAGAAAATGGCCTTTGTTTTCTTTCATAAAATCAAGTTTATGAAGGTATAACTTTCGTGAAATAAAATGCAGCTCTCTTAAGTTTTCAGGTGATGAATTTTGGCATTTGTATATATTTGTGTAAGCACCACCACAATCAAAATTTTGAACATTTCCATCATTTTTAAGGCAAATATTGATCTGATTTTTATCAGTATATAATAGTATTGCTTACTGTTGAATTTCATACAAATGGCTTCATACAGTATATATTACTTTGTATCTGATTTCTTTCTCATGTAATGGTTTTGAGACTTATCACTTTTTCTTCTGTATTGGTAGTTTGTACCTTTTTATTGATGAATAGCATTTTATTTTTAAGTTGCCCATTTAGAGCTCCCAGTAATGGTTCTTCATCTGGTCTTGTAGTGTACCACCCTATGATGTGGTGTTTAATATTCAGCCAATGACTCAAGGAACTCTTCATGCAGATATCTAGTTTCTCTTTCTACATATCTCACTCCTTTCCAGAACTATGCCCTTTATATTCCACATGCCCAACAATCTCTATTTCTTCAACTCAGTGAGGTAGCTGATCTTTGAACTTTCCCTTTCTGCACCAGTATCTAAAAAACACTCCCAGGTAGAAAGCTGGGGCAATTATTGGGCTTACCTCATTTGTTTCCATTCTCCCTGGGATCATAAGTCTATGGTGCCTCTTGACTAATGCCTAAAACAGGGTGCTTAGTTACTAATTCGGTTTTCTAGTTGTTTCTACTGGGAGAGCTAGTCTGTTACCAGGTAATCCATATTGACTAGAAACTAAGAGAGGGTAGTAAATAGACATGTAAGTAGACACTCTGGAGGTTCCATTCAACATGTCAGCTTATATTTCATTGGCCAGAACCTAACTCATGGCTACACTGATCTTAAAAAGGAGATTTGGACATACAATAATATAGGTAGTTGACAATATACTCAGCTAAAATATAGAGTTCTTTTACTAAAGAAGTAGGGGACAGTAGAAACTGGAAGGCAACTAGAAGTCACAATTACAGGAAACCTCCAAGATTCTTTTATTATTTTATATTACATACAGCAATATTGTCATGGGAAAAATACAAACCTTTTGGGAAAATGTATAAACGAATCACATAAGAGGCTTTAAATAAAAACTGTGATGCACAAATAAAGAAAGCTCAACTACCTAGTAATCAAAGAAATGAAAATTAAAACCACAACCATAAAAGAATAAACACTGAAAACACTGGCAATAAAATGGCAGAAAAGATATGAAACAATGTAAACTCTAAGAAACTGCTAGCTGAAGTTAAAATTAGTACCGCCACTTGGAAATGCAATTTAAAAACATCTAGTATAGAAGAAGATATGCATACTTCTAGCCACTCCATTCCTAGGAATTTGTCTTGAAGAAACTTTTTCACAAGAACAAGGACACCTGTAGGAGGATGTTAATAATTACAACAAAAAAAGAAAACTAAGTGAACAAAAAATAGACAAACAAATTGTGATATAGAATTATATTTCATACAATGAAATACTTCCTAGCAGTGAAAATTAATCAAGAGCTTCCATAGAACACAGATTTCTCTGCTAACTCATTAGTACCTGTGACCTCTCAACATGAAGGTCAACCTGTTGGTGTCTCTTGGCTAGTGCTGGATTGCGAAATAGTAGAAACTGGGATAAGAGTTTCTCCTCCAGGGGCCTAAGGGTGATTAGTTTAGGAGGTTGTGTTGAGGCTACTCTACTCTCAGGAAGAAGAAATGTAGGTTTTACTCAGCCAGGTGCTATGCTTCTTCTCCAATGCTTCCATCTCTCCTAAAAGCTGGTCTCCACAAGTCACAGGAGTAAGCACTCAACCATGCTCCAAATAGATTTTCACGCAGATTAACTCACTCACTTCCTACCACCCAACATACATATAATGGCTCTGAGTCTTTGCCTCAGATTTCACTGGCAGTACAAGACTTTTTTTTAAGTATCTGGCACTTTTCTAGGTTCTGTTTATTAAGGTCTTGATCAAAGACACCCTACTTTAAAGGTCTCAGCTATATGCAGTACAGCTCTATGTGATATATGATGACATATACTTAAGGCTCTAACAATTAGCCATAATTGGATGAGCAGCAGAGACAGGCTACCAGGCTCTTGCTGAGGTTGCCACCTTCCCACAGTTTACAAATTTATAACTCTTATTTTGCTTTCCAACCTATAGACCATATCAAAACCAAATCATTAAAGTATCCTAAGACATAAGGGATAGCATTTAGATTCTTACCAAATATTAGGAGGAACTGTTATTTTAAAAGTATTGATGGTATTCAAGAGCCAGGCCCGGGAGAGGGGGAAGATGGCGGAAGAGTAAGACGCGGAGATCACCTTCCTCCCCACAGATACACCAGAAATACAGCTACACGTGGAACAACTCCTACAGGACACCTGCTGAATGCTGACAGAAGACCTCAGACCTCCCAAAAGGCAAGAAACCCCCCACGTACGTGGGTAGGGCAAATGAAAAAAGAATAAACAGACAAAAGGATAGGGACGGGACCTGCACCAGTGGGAGGGAGCTGTGAAGGAGGAAAGGTTTTCACACACTAGGAAGCCCTTTCGCGGGCGGAGACTGTGGGTGGCGGAGGGGGGAAGCTTCGGAGCTGCGGCGGAGAGCACAGCAATAGGGGTGCGGAGGTCAAACCGGAGAGATTCCCGTACAGAGAATCGGCGCCGACCGGCACTGACCAGCCCGAGAGGCTTGTCTGCTCACCCGCCGGGGCGGGCGGGGCTGGGAGCTGAGGCTCCCGTTTCGGTCGGAGCGCAGGGAGAGGATTGGGGTTGGCGGCGTGAACACAGCCTGCAGGGCGTTAGTGCACCGCGTTTAGCCGGGAGGGAGTCCAGGGAAAAGTCTGGACCCGCCTAAGAGGCAAGAGACTTTTTCTTAACCTCTGTTTCCTGGTGCGCGAGGAGAGTGGAATCAGAGCGCTGCTTAAAGGAGCTCCAGAGAGGGAAGCAAGCCGCGGCTAAAAGCACGGACCACAGAGACGGGCAAGAGACACTAAGGCTGCCGCCACCAAGAACTCTGTGTGCGAGCGCAGGTCACTATCCATACCCCGTTTCTGGGGAGACTGTGCAGCCCGCCACTGCCAGGGTCCCGGGATCCAGGGACAACTTCCCGGGACAACGCACGGGGCGCCTAAGGCTGATGCAACGTCACGCTGGCGTCTGCCTCCACAGGCCCGCCCCGCTCTCCGTGCCCCTCCCTCCCGCCAGCCTGAGTGAGCCAGAGCCCTCGAATCAGCTGCTCCTTTAACCCCTCCCTGTCGGAGTGAAGAAAAAACGCCCTCGGGCGACCTACGCGCAGAGGCGGGGCCAAATCCAAAGCTGAGCCCCGGGAGCTGTGCGAACAAAGAAGAGAAAGGGAAATTGCTCTCAGCAGCCTCAGGTGCAGCGGATTAAAGCTCCACAATCAACTTGATGTACCTGCACCTGTGGAATACCTGAATACACAACGAATCATCCCAAACTGAGGAGGTGGACTTTCAGAGCAAAATTTATTATTTTTCCCACTTTTTCTCTTTTTGTGAGTGTGTATGTGTATGCTTCTTTGTGAGATTTTATCTGTAGAGCTTTGCTTTCACCATTTGTCCTAGGGTTCTGTCCGTCCGTTTTTTTTGTTTTGTTTTGGTTTGGTTTTTTTGCGGTCTGCGGGCCTCTAACTGTTATGGCCTCTCCCATTGCGGAGCACAGGCTCTGGACGCGCAGGCTCAGTGGACATGGCTCACGGGCCCAGCCGCTCCGCGGCATGTGGGATCCTCTTGGACCGGGGCACGAACCCGTGTCCCCTGCATCGGCAGGCGGACTCTCAACCACTGCGCCACCAGGGAAGCTCCGTCCGTTTCTTTATTTGTTCTTTTTGTTTTACTTAAAAAAATTTTTTTTCTTAATAATTCTTTTTTATTTTAATAACTTAATTTTTATTTTATTTTATTTTATCCTCTTTCATTCTTTCTTTCTACGTTTTCTCCCTTTTATTCTGAGCCGTGTGGATGAAAGGCTCTTGGTGCTGCAGCCAGGAGTCCGTGCTGTGCCTCTGAGGTGGGAGGGCCAACTTCAGGACGCTGGTCCACAAGAGACCTCCCAGCTCCATGTAATATCAAATGGCAAAAATCTCCCAGAGATCTCCATCTCAACACCAACACACAGCTTCACTCAACGACCAGCAAGCTACAGTGCTGGACACCCTATGCCAAAAACCTAGCAAGACAGGATCACAACCCCACACATTAGTAGAGAGGCTGCCTAAAATCATAATAAGGCCACAGACACCCCAAAACACACCACCACACATGGACCTGCCCAACAGGAAGACAACATCCAGCGTCATCCACTAGAACACAGGCACTAGTACCCTCCACCAGGAAGCCTACACAACCCACTGAACCAACCTTAGCCGCTGCGGACAGACACCAAAAACAACGGGAACTACGAACCTGCAGCCTGCAAAAAGCAGACCCCATACACAGTAAGATAAGCAAAATGAGAAGACAGAAAAACACACAGCAGATGAAGGAGCAAGGTAAAAACCCACCAGACCAAACAAATGAAGAGCAAATAGGCAGTCTACCTGAAAAAGAATTCAGAATAATGATAGTAAAGATGATCCAAAATCTTGGAAATAGAATAGACAAAATGCAAGAAACATTTAACAAGGACCTAGAAGAACTAAAGAGGAAACAATCAATGATGAACAACACAATAAATGAAATTAAAAATACTCTAGAAGGGATCAATTGCAGAATAACTGGGGCAGAAGAACGGATAAGTGACCTGGAAGATAACATAGTGGAAATAACTCCTGCAGAGCAGAATAAAGAAAAAAGAATGAAAAGAACTGAGGACAGTCTCAGAGACCTCTGGGACAACATTAAATGCACCAACATTCGAATTATAGGGGTTCCCAGAAGAGAAGAGAAAAAGAAAGGGACTGAGAAAATATTTGAAGAGATTATAGTTGAAAACTTCCCTAATATGAGAAAGGAAATAGTTAATTAAGTCCAGGAAGCACACAGAGTCCCATACAGGATAAATCCAAGGAGAAACACGCCAAGACACATATTAATCAAACTGTCAAAAATTAAATACAAAGAAAGGATATTAAAAGCAGCAAGGGAAAAACAACAAATAACACACGAGGGAATCCCCATAAGGTTAACAGTTGATCTTTCAGCAGAAACTCTGCAAGCCTGAAGGGAGTGGCAGGACATATTTAAAGTGATGAAGGAGAAAGACCTACAACCAAGATTTCTCTACCCAGCAAGGATCTCATTCAGATTTGATAGAGAAATTAAAACCTTTAGAGACAAGCAAAAGCTGAGAGAGTTCAGCACCACCAAGCCAGCTTTACAAGAAATGCTAAAGGAACTTCTCTAGGCAGGAAACACAAGAGAAGGAAAAGACCTACAATAACAAACCCAAAACAATTAATAAAATGGGAATAGGAACATACATATCGATAATTACCTTAAATGTACATGGATTAAATGCTCCCACCATAAGACACAGACTGGCTGAATGGATGCAAAAACAAGACCCACATATATGCTGTCTATAAGAGACCCATTTCAGACCTAGGGAAACATAAAGACTGAAAGTGAGGTGATGGAAAAAGATATTCCGTGCAAATGGAAATCAAAAGAAAGCTGGAATAGCAATTCTCATATCAGACAAAATAGACGTTAAAACAAAGACTATTACAAGAGACAAAGTAGGACACTACATAATAATGATCAAGGGATCAATCCAAGAAGAAGATATAACTATTGTAAATATTTATGCACCCAACATAGGAGCACCTCAATACATAAGGCAAATACTAACAGCCATAAAAGGGGAAATCGACAATAACACATTCATAGTAGGGGACTTTGAACACCCCACTTTCACCAATGGACAGATCATCCAAAATGAAACAGTCACTCATATTCATTATAATTTTTCCATTAACTTAATATCCTCTATTATAAATTTCTTTATATTTTATCTGTTTAAATTTTGATTGAACATGTTTCCTTTTATGCCTTACATCCTCACTAATTTGGAAGTTTGAAAGTATACCTCCATTTGTCTACCATTTGTCATTCTATCTTTAAAGGAATATTGAACCTATATTTCCATATTGTCATATTAATTTTAAAGAATGAATGCCCCTCCATATTTGGTTGGCTTACCTACTTTCTCATCTCTTGACTACTGAGACTAAAGTTTTATATGGTTTAATTCTCCCAATGGTGTTTAATTATTAAAAACTAGAATTTTTGGTCTAAGCTATTGTTTCTTCCCTTTAGTGTTTGTGTGCTTAAGTGTGTGTATATGTACGTGTGTTTGTGGTCTTTATATTACCCATTTTACCAGTCCTCAGTTTTACTATCATTATATTCATATAGATTAAACTCTCATTGTATCAGTATTACAGCAGTATAGCAGTATTTATTGCTCACTATCATTTGGTATGATCTTCATCTTTCCCTATCTTGAGAATTTGTTCTCATTTAATTTAATTAGAATAGTTTCCTAAAGAAGTTCCTCATGTCGGGTACAGAGATGGCATGCATTCCGAATCCTTCTAAGTTGAAGAAAATCTTTCTTTAGCCCTTATACAGGACTACTCTGTATGTAGAATACTTGGATTGCACTATTTTTATTCATTGAGGTCTATACGTTTTACTCATTTAGATTCTAGTATTGTAGATCATAAAACACCAGTCTAATGTTGTAAATAAAATATTCTTTCTGCCTGGAAGTCATGTGTATTATTTATGATTAGGCTCAGCTTCAGGGAACATAATATTGAAGAACAGTAGCTTAAACAGCAGAGGTTCATCTTCCCCTTCGTGTAAAAGAAGTCAAGGGAGAAGAGTCCAGTGATCTCTCTTTCTAGAGGGATGTGTACATCCCATCTAGATACACATGGCCCATGTACATCTATCATAGATTCATAATCATTTCAGAGGCTGGAGGTCTTTCCTACATCTCTCAGTATCCCATAGGAAATAGATCTTGCCCTCATGGGCATCTAGTTCTCCGGTTGTCAGATTCCCGTTCTAAGAAGTTGAAAAAAAGAGAAGAAAATGGCCTTTGTTTTCTTTCATAAAATCAAGTTTATGAAGGTATAACTTTCGTGAAATAAAATGCAGCTCTCTTAAGTTTTCAGGTGATGAATTTTGGCATTTGTATATATTTGTGTAAGCACCACCACAATCAAAATTTTGAACGTTTCCATCATTTTTAAGGCAAATATTGATCTGATTTTTATCAGTATATAATAGTATTGCTTACTGTTGAATTTCATACAAATGGCTTCATACAGTATATATTACTTTGTATCTGATTTCTTTCTCATGTAATGGTTTTGAGGCTCATCACTTTTTCTTCTGTATTGGTAGTTTGTACCTTTTTATTGATGAATAGCATTTTATTTCTAAGTTGCTCCATTCAGAGCTCCCAGTAATGGTTCTTCATCTGGTCTTGTAGTGTACCACCCTATGATGTGGTGTTTAATATTCAGCCAATGACTCAAGGAACTCTTCATGCAGATATCTAGTTTCTCTTTCTACATATCTCACTCCTTTCCAGAACTATGCCCTTTATATTCCACATGCCCAACAATCTCTATTTCTTCAACTCAGTGAGGTAGCTGATCTTTGAACTTTCCCTTTCTGCACCAGGATCTAAAAAACACTCCCAGGTAGAAAGCTGGGGCAATTATTGGGCTTACCTCACTTGTTTCCATTCTCCCTGGGATCATAAGTTTATGGTGCCTCTTGACTAATGCCTAAAACAGGGTGCTTAGTTACTAATTCGGTTTTCTAGTTGTTTCTACTGGGAGAGCTAGTCTGTTACCAGGTAGTCCATATTGACTAGAAACTAAGAGAGGGTAGTAAATAGACATTAAGTAGACACTCTGGAGGTTCCATTCAACATGTCAGCTTATATTTCATTGGCCAGAACCTAACTCATGGCTACACTGATCTTAAAAAGGAGATTTGGACATACAATAATATAGGTAGTTGACAATATACTCAGCTAAAATATAGAGTTCTTTTACTAAAGAAGTAGGGGACAGTAGAAACTGGAAGGCAACTAGCAGTCACAATTACAGGAAACCTCCAAGATTCTTTTATTATTTTATATTACATATAGCAATACTGTCATGGGAAAAATATAAACCTATTGGGAAAATGTATAAACGAATCACATAAGAGGCTTTAAATAAAAACTGTGATGCACAAATAAAGAAAGCTCAACTACCTAGTAATCAAAGAAATGAAAATTAAAACCACAGCCATAAAAGAGTAAACATTGAAAACACTGGCAATAAAATGTCAGAAAAGATATGAAACAATGTGAACTCTAAGAAACTGCTAGCTGAAGTTAAAATTAGTACCGCCACTTGGAAATGCAATTTTAAAACATCTAGTATAGAAGAAGATATGCATACTTCTAGCCACTCCATTCCTAGGAATTTGTCTTGAAGAAACTTTTTCACAAGAACAAGGACACCTGTAGGAGGATGTTAATAATTACAACAAAAAAAGAAAACTAAGTGAACAAAAAATAGACAAAAAAATTGTGATATAGAATTATATTTCATACAATGAAATACTTCCTAGGAGTGAAAATTAATCAAGAGCTTCCATAGAACACAGATTTCTCTGCTAACTCATTAGTACCTGTGACCTCTCAACATGGAGGTCAACCTGTTGGTGTCTCTTGGCTAGTGCTGGATTGCGAAATAGTAGAAACTGGGATAAGAGTTTCTCCTCCAGGGGCCTAAGGGTGATTAGTTTAGGAAGTTGTGTTGAGGCTACTCTACTCTCAGGAAGAAGAAATGTAGGTTTTACTCAGCCAGGTGCTATGCTTCTTCTCTAATGCTTCCATCTCTCCTAAAAGCTGGTCTCCACAAGTCACAGGAGTAAGCACTCAACCATGCTCCAAATAGATTTTCACGCAGATTAACTCACTCACTTCCTACCACCCAACATACATATAATGGCTCTGAGTCTTTGCCTCAGATTTCACTGGCAGTACAAGACTTTTTTTTTTTTTAAGTATCTGGCGCTTTTCTAGGTTCTATTTATTAAGGTCTTGATCAAAGACACCCTACTTAAAAGGTCTCAGCTATATGCAGTACAGCTCTATGTGATGACATATACTTAAGGCTCTAACAATTAGCCATAATTGGATGAGCAGCAGAGACCGGGTACCAGGCTCTTGCTGAGGTTGCCACCTTCCCACAGTTTACAAATTTATAACTCTTATTTTGCTTTCCAACCCATAGACCATATCAAAACCAAATCATTAAAGTATCCTAAGACATAAGGGATAGCATTTAGATTCTTACCAAATATTAGGAGGAACTGTTATTTTAAAAGTATTGATGGTATTAAAGATCCAGGCCCGGGAGAGGGGGAAGATAGCGGAAGAGTAAGACGCGGAGATCACCTTCCTCCCCACAAACACACCAGAAATACATCTACATGTGGAACAACTCCTACAGAACACCTACTGAACGCTGGCAAAAGACCTCAGACCTCCCAAAAGGCAAGAAACTCCCCACATACCTGGGTAGCGCAAAAGAAAAAAGAGACAAAAGGATAGGGACGGGACCTGCACCAGTGGGAGGGAGCTGTGAAGGAGGAATGGTTTCCACACACTAGAAGCCCCTTCACGGGCGGAGACTGCAGGTGGCGAAGCGGGGAAGCTTCGAAGCCACAGAGGAGAGCAGAGCAACAGGGGTGCGGAGTGCAAAGCGGAGAGATTCCCACACAGAGGATCCATGCCGACCGACCGGTACTCACCAGACCGAGAGGCTTGTCTGCTCACACGCTGGGGCGGGCGGGGCTGGGAGCTGAGGCTCCGGCTTCCGTCGGAGCGCAGAGAGAGGACTGCTGGTTGGCGGCGTGAACACAGCCTGCAGGGGGTGAGTGCGCCATGGCTAGCCGTGAGGGAGTCCAGGAAAAGTCTGCAGCTGCCGAAGAGGCAAGAGACTTTTTCTTCCCTCTTTGTTTCCAGGTGCGCGAGGAGCGGGGATTAAGAGCACTGCTTAAAGGAGCTCCGGAGACGGGCGCGAGCCGCGGCTAAAAGCGCGGACCCCAGCGACGGACAAGGGACGCTAAGGCTGCTGCTGCTGCCACCAAGAAGCGTGTGTGCAAACACAAGTCACACTGCCCCTCCCGGAAGACTGTGCAGCCCGCCAGTGCCAGGGTCCCGGGATACAGGTACAACTTCCCCGGGAGAATGCACGACACGCCTCAGGCTGGTGCAACGTCACGCTGGCGCAACGTCACGCTGGCGACTGCCGCCGCAGGCCCGCCCCGCACTCAGTGCCCCTCCCACCTCTAGCCTGAGTGAGCCAGAGCCCTCGAATAAGCTGCTCCTTTAACCTCTCCCTGTCGGAGTGAAGAACAGACGCCCTCCCGTGACAAACACGCAGAGGCGGCGCCAAATCCAAAGCTGAACCCCGGGAGCTGTGCGAACAAAGAAGAGAAAGGGAAATCTCTCCCAGCAGCCTCGGGAGCAGCGGATTAAAGCCCCACAATCAACTTGATGTACCTGCATCTGTGGAATACCTGAATAGACAACGAATCATCCCAAATTGAGGAGGTGGAGTTTGAGAGCAAGATTCATTATTTTTTCCCCTTTTTCTCTTTTTGTGAGTGCCTATGTGTATGCTTCTGTGTGAGGTTTTATCTGTAGAGCTTTGTCTTCACCATTTGTCCTAGGGTTCTGTCCGTCCGTTTTTTATTTGTATTTTTGTTTTACTTAAAAAAATTTTTTTTCTTAATAATTGTTTTTTATTTTAATTATTTTATTTTATCTTTTTTATTTTATTTTATCCTCTTTTTTGTTTCTTTCTACTTTTTCTCCCTTGTATTCTGAGCCGTGTGGATGAAAGGCTCTTGGTGCTGCAGCCAGGAGTCCATGCTGTGCCTCTGAGTTGGGAGAGCCAACTTCAGGACACTGGTCCACAAGAGACCTCCCAGCTCCATGTAATATCAAATGGCAAAAATCTCCCAGAGATCTCCATCTCAACACCAACACCCAGCTCCACTCAACGACCAGCAAGCTACAGTGCAGGACACCCTATGCCAAAAAACTAGCAAGACAGGAACACAACCCCATCCATTAGTAGAGAGGCTGCCTAAAATCATAATAAGGCCACAGACACCTCAAAACACACCACCACACATGGACCTGCCCACCAGGAAGACAACATCCAGCCTCATCCACTAGAACACAGGCACTAGTACCCTCCACCAGGAAGCCTACACAACCCACTGAACCAACTTTAGCCACTGGGGACACACACCAAAAACAACGGGAACTATGAACCTGCAGCCTGCAAAAAGAAGACCCCATACACAGTAAGATAAGCAAAATTAGAAGACATAAAAACACACAGCAGATAAAGGAGCAAGATAAAAACCCACCAGACCTAACAATAGGAAATAGGCAGTCTACCTGAAAAAGAATTCAGAATAATGATAGTAAAGATGATCCAAAATCTTGGAAATAGAATAGACAAAATGCAAGAAACATTTAACAAGGACCTAGAAGAACTAAAGAGGAAACAATCAATGATGAACAACACAATAAATGAAATTAAAAATACTCTAGAAGGGATCAATTGCAGAATAACTGAGGCAGAAGAACGGATAAGTGACCTGGAAGATAACATAGTGGAAATAACTCCTGCAGAGCAGAATAAAGAAAAAAGAATGAAAAGAACTGAGGACAGTCTCAGAGACCTCTGGGACAACATTAAATGCACCAACATTCGAATTATAGGGGTCCCAGAAGAAGAAGAGAAAAAGAAAGGGACTGAGAAAATATTTGAAGAGATTATAGTTGAAAACTTCCCTAACATGGGAAAGGAAATAGTTAATTAAGTCCAGGAAGCACAAAGAATCCCATACAGGATAACTCCAAGGAGAAACATGCCAAGACACATATTAATCAAACTGTCAAAAATTAAATACAAAGAAAAGATATTAAAAGCAGCAAGGGAAAAACAACAAATGACACATAAGGGCATCCCCATAAGGTTAACAGTTGATCTCTCAGCAGAAACTCTGCAAGCCAGAAGGGAGTGGCAGGACATATTTAAAGTTATGAAGGAGCAAAACCTACAACCAAGATTACTCTACCCAGCAAGGATCTCCTTCAGATTTAATGGAGAAATTAAAACCTTTACAGAAAAGCAAAAGCTGAGAGAGTTCAGCACCACCAAACCAGATTTACAACAAATGCTAAAGGAACTTCTCCAGGCAAGAAACACAAGAGAAGGAAAAGACCTACAATAATGAACCCACAACAATTAATAAGATGGGAATAGGAACATACATATCGATAATTACCTAAATTTAAATGGATTAAATGCTCCCACCAAAAGACACAGACTGGCTGAATGGATACAAAAACAAGACCCATATATATGCTGTCTATAAGAGACCCACTTCAGACCTAGGGAAACATACAGACTGAAAGTGAGGGGATGGAAAAAGATATTCCATGCAAATGGAAATCAAAAGAAAGCTGGAATCGCAATTCTCATATCAGACAAAATAGACATTAAAACAAAGACTATTACAAGAGACAAAGTAGGACACTACATAATGATCAAGGGATCAATCCAAGAAGAAGATATAACTATTGTAAATATTTATGCACCCAACATAGGAGCACCTCAATACATAAGGCAAATACTAACAGCCATAAAAGGGGAAATCGACAATAACACATTCATAGTAGGGGACTTTAACACCCCACTTTCACCAATGGACAGATCATCCAAAATGAAAATAAATAAAGAAACACAAGCTTTAAATGATACATTAAACAAGATGGACTTAATTGATATTTATAGGACATTCCATACAAAAACAACAGAATACACATTTTTCTCAAGTGCTCATGGAACACTCTCCAGGATAGATCATATCTTGGGACACAAATCAAGCCTTTGTAAATTTAAGAAAATTGAAATTGTATCAAGTATCTTTTCCGACCACAAGGCTATGAGACTAGATATCAATTACAGGAAAATATCTGTTAAAAATACAAACACATGGAGGCTAAACAATACACTACTTAATAACGAAGTGATCACTGAAGAAATCAAAGAGGAAATAAAAAAATACCTAGAAACAAATGACAATGGAAACACGATGACCCAAAACCTATGGGATGCACCAAAGGAGTTCTAAGAGGGAAGTTTATAGCGATACAATCCTACCTTAAGAAACAGGAAACATCTCGAATAAACAATCTAACCTTAAACCTAAAGGAACTAGAGAAAGAAGAACAACAAAAGCCCAAAGTTAGCAGAAGGAAAGAAATCATAAAGATCAGATCACAAATAAATGAAAAATAAATGAAGGAAATGATAGCAAAGGTCAATAAAACTAAAAGCTGGTTCTTTGAGAAGATAAACAAAATAGATAAACCATTAGCCAGACTCATCAAGAAAAAAAGGGAGACGACTCAAATCAACAGAATTAGAAATGATAAAGAAGTAACAACTGACACTGCAGAAATACAAAAGATCATGAGAGATTACTACAAGCAACTCTATGCCAATAAAATGGACAACCTGGAAGAAATGGACAAATTTTTAGAAACACACAATCTGCTGAGATTGAACCAGGAAGAAATAGAAAATGTGAACTGACCAATCACAAGCACTGAAACTGAGACTGTGAGTAAAAATCTTCCAACAAAGAAAAGCCCAGGACCAGATGGCTTCACAGGCGAATTCTATCAAACATTTAGAGAAAAGCTAATACCTATCCTTCTCAAACTCTTCCAAAATATAGCAGAGGGAGGAACAGTCCCAAGCTCATTCTAGGAGGCCACCATCACCCTGATACCAAAACCACACAAAGATGTCACAAAGAAAGAAAACTACAGGCCAATATCACTGATGAACATATATGCAAAAATCCTCAACAAAATACTAGTAAACAGAATCCAACAGCACATTAAAAGGATCATACACCATGATCAAGTGGGGTTTATTCCAGGAATGCAATGATTCTTCAATATATGCAAATCAGTCAACGTGATACACCATATTAACAAATTGAAGGAGAAAAACCATATGATCATCTCAATAGATGCAGAGAAAGCTTTTGACAAAATTCAACACCCATTTATGGTAAAAAACCCTGCTGAAAGTAGGCATAGAGGGAACTTTCCTCAACCTAATAAAGGCCATATATGACAAACGTATAGCCAACATCGTCCTCAATGGTGAAAAACTGAAAGCATTTCCACTAAGATCAGGAACAAGACAAGGTTGCCCACTCTCACCACTTTTATTCAACATAGTTTTGGAAGTTTTAGCCACAGCAATCAGAGAAGAAAAAGATATAAAAGGAATCCAAATTGGAAAAGAAGTAAAGCTGTTACTATTTGCAGATGACATGATACTATACATAGAGAATCCCAAAGATGCTACCATAAAACTACTAGAGCTAATCAATGAATTTGGTAAAGTAGCAGGATACAAAATTAATGCACAGAAATCTCTGGCATTCCTATACACTAATGATGAAAAATCTGAAAATGAATTTAACAACACACTCCCATTTACCATTGCAACCAAGAGAATAAAATATCTAGGAATAAACCTACCTAAGGAGACAAAAGACCTGTATGCAGAAAATTACAAGTCACTGATGAAAGAAATTAAAGATGATACAAATAGATGGAGAGATATACCATGTTCTTGGATTGGAAGAATCAACATTGTGAAAATGACTCTACTACCCAAAGCAATCTACAGATTTAATGCAATTCCTATCAAACTACCACTGGCATTTTTCACAGAACTAGAACAAAAAATTTCACAATTTGTATGGAAACACAAAAGACCCTAAATAGCCAAAGCAATCTTGAGAACGAAAAATGGAGCTGGAGGTATCAGGCTCCCTGATTTCAGACTATACTACAAAGCCACAGTAATCAAGACAGTATGGTACTTGCACAAAAACAGAAATATAGATCAATGGACCAGGATAGAAAGCCCAGAGATAAACCCACGCACATATGGTCACCTTATCTTTGATAAAGGAGGCAAGAATATACAGTGGAGAAAAGACAGCCTGATCAATAAGTGGTGCTGGGAAAACTGGACAGTTACATGTAAAAGCATGAGATTAGAACACTCCCTAACATCATACACAAAAATAAGCTCAAAATGGATTAAAGATCTAAAAGTAAGGCCAGAAACTGTCAAACTCTTAGAGGAAAACATAGGAAGAATACTCTATGACATAAATCACAGCAAGATCCTTTTTGGCCCTCCTCCGAGAGAAATGGAAAGAAAAACAAAAATAAACAAATGGGACCTAATGAAACTTAAAAGCTTTTGCACAGCAAAGGAAACTATAAACAAGATCAAAAGACAACCTTCAGAATGGTAGAAAATATTTGCAAATGAAGCAACTGACAAAGGATTAATCTCTAAAATTTACAAGCAACTCATGCAACTCAATAACAAATAAACAAAAAACCCAATCCAAAAATGGGCAGAAGACCTAAATAGACATTTCTCCAAAGAAGATATACAGACTGCCAACAAACACATGAAAGAATGCTCAACATCATTAATCATTAGAGAAATGCAAATCAAAACTACAATGAGATATCATGTGACACGAGTCAGAATGGCCATCATCAAAAAATCTAGAAACTATTAATGCTGGAGAGGTTGTGAAGAAAAGGGAACACTCTTGCACTGCTGTTGGGAATGTAAATTAATACAGCCACTATGGAATACAGTATGGAGGTTCCTTGGAAAACTATAAGTAGAACTACCATACGACCCAGCAATCCCACTACTGGACATATACCCTGAGAAAACCATAATTCAAAAAGAGTCATGTACTAAAATGTTCATTGCAGCTCTATTTATAATAGCCAGGAGATGGAAGCAACCTAAGTGTCCATCATTGGATGAATGGATAAAGAAGATGTGGCACATATATACAATGGAATATTACTCAGCCATAAAAAAGAAACGAAATTGAGTTATTTGTAGTGAGGTGGATGGACCTAGTGTTTGTCATACAGAGTGAAGTAAGTCAGAAACAGAAAAACAAATACCGTATGCTAACACATATATATGGAATCTAAGGAGAAAAAAAAAAATGGTCATGAAGAACCTAGGAGTAAGATAGGAATAAAGACAAAGACCTACTAGAGAATGGATTTGAGGATATGGAGAGGGGAAAGGGTAAGCTGTGACAAAGTGAGAAAGTGTCATGGACATATATACACTACCAAACGTAAAACAGATATCTAGTGGGAAGCAGCCACATGGCACAGGGAGTTCAGCTCGGTGCTTTGCGTCCTCCTAGAGGGGTGGGATAGGGAGGATGGGAGGGAGGGAGATGCAAGAGGGAGGGGATATGGGGATATATGTATATGTATAACTGATTCCCTTTGTTATAAAGCAGAAACTAACACACCATTGTAAAGCAATTACACTCCAATAAAGATTTAAAAAAAAAAAAATCCAGGCCCTCCTAAGTATCTGTTATATTGATAACACATCGACACTTTTTTTCTGTGTATTCTCAGCCGTGCCCATTGCCAAGTGACATTGAAGTCCCTCTTTGCCCAAGCACTTTTTTTTTATGGCCACGCCACATGGCTTGCGGGATCTTAGGTCCCACAAGTTCCCCGGACACGGATCAAACCCCGGCTCCCAACAGTGGAAGTGTGGCATCTTAACCACTTGGACTGCCAAGGAATTCCCTGCTCAAGCACTTTTACGGGCCATCTTCAATGATCACCTAATGATTGCAGCTTCCTCAATTTCATCCTTCCTGTTAATAACGAAAGATTTGGTTTCAAAGTCAACAATAGACACCTATTTTCACCAAGAGTAATGTATTTCACTCAAATCACTACATTCCTTTCACGCCCATTATAGATTTTCCTAAACAAATTAAATCAAAACGAAATAAAACAAAATCGCTGAAAGTACGAATAATCTTCCAATACGATTCAAAACATATACAGCAAGACTTTATGCTACCTACCTGTTGAAAATTACCAAGAGACAACAAGTGAAAAATAATCTGTTTTGTCCATTAACGAATAGGACTGGGGTTGTTAAAAAAATAAGTCGAAACATTTTTTGAAAAGGGATATCCATTGGCATTAGCTAACCTGAATCTAACCTTGAAATTTCAAGTCAAGCAAGTGAAAATAATAATCCAGATGAATTGGCAATAAAAATTAGGCAACTTGTCTGTTTTTCACATTGACAGCTCCCAATATTTCCAATTTTCTAAACAGCTTATATTATTACAAATGTGTTAAAAAGCTAAAAAAAAAAACCCCACAAAAATTATGCCACGTACGTGGAAAAAATAGATTTCTGAAGAAATGGATTTTGTTCACCATACCTGGAGCAATACTTGTGTCCAATAAACCTGGAATACTCCATTCTGAGCTTCTTCTATTTGTTTCTTTTTAGAGCTCTCGGAAGAGTTAGTTTTTAGATTTTCCCATTTTTAACATGTAATTATTATAAATAGCAAAATATATCGGTATTTATATTTATAATGCTCCTTCTATATGATAGAAGGAGCATTCTTTAATGCAATGGTTTCCAGACATTGCTTCACATTAGTATCAACTGCAGAGATTTAAAAAATCTCATGCCCATGCTGCACCTTGAACTAATTAGATCAGAATATGTGGGAGGCAATACAGGTATCAGTAGTTTCTGAAGAGTCCCCACGTGATTCCAATATGCAGTAAGGTTTGGAGACCATTGCCTTAATGTCTCTATCATGTAATAGCTCAAATAAATGGCATTTTAATTTATTCTAGGTACATATTTTTATTCCAGCTTAATGTTTCAAGAAATTCTAAATGAATTGTTCTCAGGCAGAGCTCGTATACCAGTATTACTTCACAGTTCCCCAGCTTAGTCTAATTTTCAAAGCTGTGTTTGAGAACCTCTGCCCCAAACTGCTAACAAGGTGTTCCCTAATACCTTCCAAACCGACTTGAATGACCAGATGCAACTACATTGTCAGATACAACTTATTTGTCATTTGTAGTAGCATTTTCATATAACTATATACTAAATTATTTTCAAATATGTGTTTCCTCAGGAATGTGTCTTGCAATCATATTAATATTATGAAAGTGCTTAGATGATTATATCTTCAGTGTTCGAACAAAATCGAACTTAAAATCAATACAAGGGAAATGATCACAGATTAAAAATGAAGTTAAGATTCCATTAAAAGATGAAGAGAAATTCTCTATATGCTGCTTAATATATCTTTACTAATTCCACTGCCCCTTACTGCTTGGTAGAATTGAAAATTTAATATCTAAATGGTAAAAAAATAAAAGAAGTAAGGCCTGTTAACTCCAGTGAGCATGGAATTTGAGACATGAGCTTGAAGTTAGTTAAAGCACTGAGATTTCAGCACATAACTAAAAATTCCTCTAGAATTATGGCCTGAAAATAGTATTGATGATGAATGTTCCCTTTTTCATAATGAAATAACATCTCTATTTTACATCTAGAAATATCTGACTTTATTTCAGACATATTTCCAATCAATTAAAAAGCCACATGAGTAATTACAGATAGGTAATTTGAAATCCTAGGTTTTGCAAGAAAAGAGACAGAAGTTCAAAAGATAGGATTAATCTGTGAATACAATATTAGTTAGCAGCAAAGCTGGGTCTGAGACCCTGATTTTTCTGACTCCTCACATGACAAGTATTCTCATAGACCACATAGTGGAAGACTAAATATGGCATAGCTGATGGAAAATGGTGTCTTCCAAATTATACATAGTATCTTTATAATGAAAATAGCCCTGAAAATGTATCTGAAAGAACCAGAAGTAAACAACAAATCACCAAATAATGACTTTATACTTTGGTGCCAAAAAATAAGAACTTTACGTTCTTCGAGAGACATTAGGGCGTATTCTAGTGTCATTGTGCTTCTGGGCACCCAAATCACAGAGCAGGGCATCCCCTTCAGAGCAGGGATAATTTGCAACCAAGCACACCTGGTCAACCAAAACCATGTTAGCTTTTGTTCTGGTTAGCTGTGGCATCCTGGGGACTACTTAAGAATCCAGGGTGACTGGTTAGTGCTCTTGCCTTACCACTTATTAAATGTTTTGTATCTCACTCCTGCTGACAAAGCTATTAAAAAGCACACAAAGACAAAAATGCACTATGAAGCATTACTACATTAAATAAGACAAAAACAATAAAGAAAAAAGGTTGACCCCACTGAAATTTTATTATTGAGTTAGAAGAATTTGTAGACCTTGTTGAAACAAATATGTGGTAGTAATTAAAGATTAAAGAGGTAACATGTGTGAAATATTTTAAGGGGAAAGAAAATTACAAGCTGATTGCATTATTTTTATGATAGGATTAAATAGTAATCCTATTTGAATACGCACAGTGTTAGAATGCACCCAAGCTTATGCATATCAACGTACATTCTTAATGGTTTCTGAAGATTCATAAAACATAATGAACTGCTTTGACCCTGAGAAATTACACTTGTAAATGAACTACATAAATGGAACGTTCATGTGCTTAGAATGCGTTCTGTTTTATTACAAAGCTAGCTCACTCTGTACATGATTTAGAAATTTATTCGACTTTACTGCCCTAAATATCTGATTATTTAATAGATGGTTGATAAAACATTTATAAGGTCAACAAAATTTAAAATAATAATTTAGTATTGCTAAACCAGGCCCAAAGCTAACCAGGAATAATTAATCGAGTCCTCTAACTTATTTCTGTAATACTATATCACATGTTATAATACACTTATGCTGATATTAGTGTGGCACTTAGAATAGTGTGAGATACCAACAGGAGGACAAATATTTGCAAATGTTAAAGACTAAAGAAGCATCATTGTAACCCAACTGATAAGGAATTTTGAACTCCAGGGGTCTTATTTGTTTCACAACTTAAACTTTTACCATGTATCCTTTTATTTGGAAGTCAATCAATCAGTGTCTTATGAGCACTAAGTAAAAACAGACAAAAAGTGTTGCTGTTCAATACTCAATGGACTTTAGAGTAGCATGTGGTATAGGTGCATCCCCTGAACACTTCTTCATTCTAATAGTCTGGTGTGTTAAGTGCCTCCAGGCATCTGGTCTTTGTTTCACTGTTCATTCAATGGCTCCTTCTTTATTTGAGAAGTTCAATTTGTTCAGTTCAACCAAAATGAAAATGAAATGATACCCATGGTAAGAATGCTGTTCATAAATACAGAGGTGAGGATGATGAGTGGAAAGATTAAACATGGATTGTCACCACGTTCCAATGGGAATTGTAAATACTTGCTGGAACTACTCACAGTGTTGGATTTTCCAGAAGCAGAAGTGGAATGTTTCAGCCAATTTGGGATTTTACCTGCTAACCAATCCAGCAAGATATTAGGGACGGGATGATGTGATAGTGAAAAATCATGTTTAAAATAAAACAATATGTTCCCATTAGATTTTACTTCTAGTGAGTCCTTCTTTCAGATGAAAATGTGTCATTTTTAAAATCAGAAAACTCAGACTGAACTATCTTGTTGGCAAGCTAGAAAATGAACCCTTGTTGCCAACCTGAAATACAAGAAGTCAAAAACTCAAAATTTCTCCAAATGATGTGTTTCCCAAATTCTCAAACATACCTCACACTTCAAGATCCACGGTAGCATTTCAAGCAGGATCAAGGTAGAATATTAACTGGAAGAGAAAATGGGAGAGATTACACCCCTCATAGAAGAAATAACATAAACAAAATCTCGAAGACAGCAATGTGGAAAGTACCTTTGGAAAATGGAGCGCAATTCAGTGTGTCCAAAGGGTAGGGTTCATGTTTTATTAGAAATAAAAACGGGAAAGAAGTTTTTGTACTGATAGTCAAAGCCTCACATGTGAGGCTGAGGCTAAGGAATTTTGAGTTTATGTTGTGGGAGATATGAATCACTTTTTTTGAATGGAGTGAGGAAACAGCATGAACCAAGCTGGGCTCTCTAAAGGATCCCATTGGCTTGAACATGCATGAAAGCTCAAAGGATAAATCTTATATTTTTGTCTTGTCAAAACTTTGGTAAAGTTTTCAAGTACTAAATAACAATGTAGCAAGAGCATTATCCCCAAATGGGAGGACATGGCCCATCTTGACTCAGTCTTTCACATTTAGAATCACTAGGTATAAGGGGGCTTTGGAAAAGAGTGATGAAATAGAAAAGCTAGATCATTACTAGAAAATATTTTTGATTTCCAGCTTAGTGTCAATGTAAGGTTAATCCTAATACTGACCACAATTGTGCCTTTTCAGACTTGTGTTCCCAACAGCAGACCTAATTGATGACTTCCTAAAGCAACTTGATACATAAAATCAACAATATACAGAAACACTTCTAAATATGTTCTCTTCCTTTTCTTATACAGGAAAGTGTCATTTCTGGCAGAGATAGAAGAAAGAAAAAAAATCACAAACGTCGTTAACCTTTGAAAATTGTGAGTGAATGTTTACATTTAAAAAGCAAAACAAATAAACAAACTTCACTTTCATACAATTTTGCATCCAAATACCTTTCTTATTTAAAAAACTTTAAAAATGTTTCTAAAGAAGAATGGAAATATTAATAGTGTCTAATAGATATAGGCTTAAGCTTTAGGAGTAGGCACTAGTCTTGTGACTTCTAATTAATTGATCAACCAAGAAGAAACTCTAAAAGGGAAATATCCTTGTAAGTCTGTGGCATGCAAATGTGGTGATGTTGGCTTTATTTCAAATAAAAGAAGCACTCAAGAGAAGTGAAATCTCAGCAGTTAATGGCCCCTCTGAGGTCACCACTTTCATTAACAAAAGTTGTTTCCTTGCTCAAAAGTGAGTTAATACAGTACCTTCCCAACAATGTGTTGAAAGGATCAAATACATTATTTAATATAAAAGTAATATTTCAACTGATATAGTCTTTGATTATAATTAATATTCAATAAGAATATTTTCAAAGGAAATACAATTATTACTCATATTAATAATAGACATAATATATATGTATACATAAACACCATCATGTATTGAGTGTCTGTCTTATGTCAATATGAGCTAAGAAAATATATATTATCATTTGTGATCCTCAAATTAATATTATCAGTTTGGTTTTATTATCCTCTCCTATTTTACAAGTAAAGACCAAGAGGTTCACAGAGTGTAAATAGCAATAGCTTACTCAGTTGGAGTGTCTGGCTTCAATTTAATCTCATTGCTTCATTCTGCTAGGTGTAGTAGAGGTCTCTTCTTATAGGTAGCCTTCAAAGAAGGCATAATGCCTCTGCTCTCATTTATAATTTAAAAGAAATATGAGGGAAACAATTACGTACATTTTAAGGATAATAGCTTGCCAAATGTGGGAAAAAGAGCTTCTAGCATTAGCGTTAAGATATCCACAGTTCTAGCCAGGTTGTAGCGATGGGTTTCCTTATAAAGATGGAACTTCTCAGGATTGTGTTGCTCTCCTGATTTAGATCAGGGTCTGTGGTCCTATATGCAATCATACAAGTAAGGCATTAGAAAAGCAACATTTAGTTACAAGTATGGTAACAGTAAATTTAGTAGAGGTGAATTGTGTCACATCAGCCAAAACCTGGATTACTCCTCTCTTCCTAAATCTGTATTTCACTGCTCAAACACATATACTTTTCATTATGACACTCAGGGCTCTTCACAATTTGAATTCAATTGTCTTTATAGTCTCACTTTTTCCCCATATTTCACCAGCCATCCTAAGTTAATATCACCATTCCCTCAATTCTGGAACAGCTGATACATTTTTCAATCAATTTTCTTTCCTTTTGCTACTCCCTCAGCCAGAAGGTATATTTTTCTCCAATTCTGCTTTACGATATGTCTTATTTTTCAAGGCCTTACTCAAAAGCTAGCTTCCTTCTGCTCTATGAAAGACAATGCCAAGAGAATGAGAAGACAGGCCATGGACTGCAAGAAAACATTTGCAAAAGACGCACTTGATAAAGGACTGTTACCCCAAATATACAAAAATAACTCTCTTAAAACAGTAGAAAAATAACCCACTAAAAATGGGCCATAGACCTTAAAGTCACCTCACCAACAAAAACATACAGATGGCAAATAAACATATGAAAATATGCCCCACATTATACATCATCAGGAAAGTGCAATTGAAACAAAAATGAGATACCACTACACACATTAGAATGGCCAAAATGAGAACACTGACAATGCCATGTGTTGGTGAGGATATGGAGCAACAGGAACTCTCATTCATTGCTGGTAGGAGTGCAAAATGGTACAGCCACTTTGAAACACTGTTTGGCAGTTCCATACAAAATTAAACAAACTCCTCCCAGATAATCTAGCAATGGCATTCCTTGATATTTACCCAAAGAGGATGAAAACTTATGTACACACACAGAAACACACACAGATGTTAATAGCAACTTTATTCATAATTGACAGAACTTGGAAGCAACTAAAATATCCTTCATTAGGTGAATGAATCAACTGTGGAACATACAGACTTAAGTGCTAAAAAGACATGAGCTATCAAGCCATGATAAGACATGGAGGGAAATTAAAGGCATATTACTAAGTAAAAGAAGCTGATCAGAAAAGACCACATACTGTATGATTCCAACTATCTGGCATTCTGGTAAAGGAAAAACTATGGAGACAGTAAAGGGATCACTGGTTGTCAGGAGTCGGAAGGGATGAAGAGGCGAAGCACAAAGAATTTTTAGGGCCTTGAAAATACTCTATATTTGAAACTATGATATATGTCATTATACATTTGTCTAAACCCACAGAATGAACAACACCAAGAATGAATGACAATGTAAACTATGGACTTTGGATTATTATGATGTGTCAGTGTAGGTTCATCAATTGTAATAAGTGTACCATCCTGGTGGGGATTTTGATAATGCGGGAGGCTGTGCATGTGTGGTAGCAGGAAGTATAAGGGAAATCTCTATATGTTCTCGATTTTGTCATGAACCTAAAACTGTTCTAAAAAATAAAGTCTTAAAGAAAAAAATAAAAGGTAGCTCTCTCTTATCTTATTAATATATATATATATATATAAAATTTGTGCCACTCTATTTCTTGTATCATTTTGCTTTCTAAAAATAATTCATAATTTGCAAACTGTATTTCTCTTCCCTGAATGCCTAGTAAAGTAATGTTCTACTACTCAGGCTACCATGTATGTTGTACGTAACCAAATGTTTTCCAGAACAAAATGATGATCTTGCTCTTGTCATTCAGATCAAGCCATACCTATAGTTTGGGGTAGCATATTTTAATTCAAAAATTGGCATGCAGATCTTTTCCAGAAGCAGGTACCTTGAGGATCAAGTGACTCAAAAAAGTACCATTTGAAAAGAGTTGAAAGAAATTAAAAATTGTTAGGCTGGAAGAAATTATAAAGACAGAATGATTTGGCTTGTTGCATTTAATTTGCAGAGTGCTGAGAAATAGACAATGAATCACAATTACATGGAGGCAAAGATAAAGATGGATATTATAAAATAGAGGATTTCCAAAAATGCAAGGCTTCTGTAGAGTTTTACAGCCACAGGTGGTTTTAACTCATGCTGAAATATTGTAGAGGGAATATCTATCTTTAGCAGACATTTTGGAGGAAGTAGATAAGGGGGGAATAATAGAGATTTTTCAAAGACTTGTTAGGAAGATGTTGCATTACAGTCTACATTGCAAACTTTCAAAGTCATTCTTTCCTCAGATGCTCAAGCCTGTATTTCACAGTTTGAAACATTAGCAACACTAATATCTGAACCCTTAGAGTCTTGACTTGACACTCTACCTTCTTAGTCATGAAGTTCACCTTAAAAATCTTTCTATGATTCATTGTATACACCCAAAATTGTTATTTTTATCAATTTGTACCAGCTAATAATATATACCTATTTACCCATGATCATGCATTTAAATAAAGTATCCATTAACTTCAGGCTGAACATAAGGAAACTTTAGAGAGGCAGCAAGAGGGACAAAGGGGAGAAAAACATTTCTTCTGCCCTCCCCACACAATAAATAAAGTTGGCAATATTCCAGGCTTAGAAATTTTCATTAGTTAAATAACAAGTAGTGGCAGTTGTTTATTATTATTGCTTTTTAAGCTTTTGCAGGCTACTAAAATGGCTGACAATTGAAAGTAAATTCAGTTAGTTTAAATTAAAAAATTAAGATTTCAACATATTCTATTTGTAATTACTGATACTTTCTTACTTTGGCATATATTTATTTTAATTATTATGGCGGAGCTCTTATAATCCTTTTGCAAACTTTTTTTAAAAGGGAAGGATGGAGGAGGAAAAGAAGAAACATATACTAGAGGTAACATCTTTTCCTTACTCATATCTCTGGAGGAAAATGTTTTAAAAGTTGAGAACTTAGGAGAATATTTCTTAAAACTGTATATATCAGGGAGAAAAAAACTGCTAGAGAGATGTTCAAGGCCTGTGTACAGCTGTATTTCATCTGATCCTTCAGGCCTGAGTCCTGTTCAAAAGGTTAATTCAAGTAACATCTCCCATCCCTCTTTCCTTCCTGACACCACTTCTGTGCCTCTTTCTTTACAAGCACACTTCTTCTGCTAGATCCCACTGCAAGCAATTCCCCAGCAAGACTGGAGAAATGTCTTCTGGAAGAGACTGGTCCTGCCTGCAGACATGGGCCCTCAGCCGTGCTCCAACCTTCCTGGCAGTGCCGGCACAATCCCGGTGCAGGGATTCTATAAGGCAACTGTTGAAGGAAGGAAAGACTAACAAGACTATTGAGTCCGTTTTTTTGGTGAAAGGAAAAGATCCACATCTGGCCAAAAAGTAATTCAAAACATGAAACTCTAAAAAGGGAACCCTCTTGCACTGTTGGTGGGAATGTAAATTGTTATAGGCACTATGGAGAACAGTATGGAGGTTCCTTAAAAAACTAAAAATAGAATTACCATGTGACCCAGCATACCCACTATTGGGCATATACCCAGAGAAAACCATAATTCAAAAAGACACACGCACCCCAATGTTCATTGCAGCACTATTTACAATAGTCAGGTCATGGAAGCAACCTAAATGCCCATCGACAGATGAATGGATAAAAAAGATGTGGTACATATAGACAATGGACTATTACTCAGCCATAAAAAGGAATGAAATTGGGTCATTTGTAGAGATGTGGATGCATCTAGAGACTGTCATACAGAGTGAAGTAAGTCAGAAAGAGAAAAACAAATATTAATGCATATATGTGAAACCTAGAAAAATGTTACAGATGAACTGGTTTGCAGGGTAGAAATTGAGACACAGAAGTAGAGAACAAACGTATGGACACCAAGGGGGGAAAGCAGCGGGGATGTGGGTGTGTGTGATGAATTGGGCGACTGGGATTGACATGTATACAATGATGTGTATAAAATGGATGACTAATAAGAACATGCTGTATAAAAAAATAAAAAAATAAAATTCAAAAATTCAAAAAAACAAAGAAACTGACAAGGGAAACAAGATAAAAAAAAGAGATATTATTCAAGAAAATGTTATTATATATAATCTCCTAAGTGTTTGCTCTCCAGATGTGTTTAAAGAATTTAATAAAAGATTTACTAAAGGTTTATAAAATTGAGTTTGACAAACATTTTTTAGTGTTCTTTTTTGTTTGTTTGTTTGGTACTCAACATAGATAATTTCAATTTAAACTAGGAAAAATGTCAATCTCTGATGTTTTCTTGGGCCTAAATTCCATCTCAATACAAATAGAGAAAAACACACATAGTAAGTTCTTAAAAATGATAGCTGTGCTTATGATTAGCTTCCATGATATGTGAGAATATTTATAAATATAACTAAACTATCATATCATGAACCTTTAAAAATTTCCTTATTAAAATTTTTGGCAACATGTTTAAAACGTTTAATACCATTAAGCAAATAGCTTTGATGTAAAATGTAAAGATACTAATTTAATTTATACACTTGGTATATGTAAACTACATTATTATAGATTAGATGACTAAATCATCTATATAACATGAAGCTTAATTTTAAAAACAGTGTATTGAAATACATCATATGTAGAATTCTAAGTAACATCACTCCTTATGACCCAGTCCCCACTTGCTTTGTAAAAAAATATAATAATAATTAATTAAATGATTTTAAAAGTGTCTTTTGAGAATTCTGAAACTGATTTTTATTGAGTTTTTATGTTATATCAAACCCTTTACTATGTAATTTAACACCCCGAATCAGTTTATAATCAATACTTAAAGAAAATTCAGTTACACTAAAAAAATACCTTGGCCGTATCTGTGCACACAGAAGGAACCAGAGCACTCAACATTTTGTTTGACCCCCTCCTGGAAATTCTTGCCATTATATCTTCCCTCTCTAGTTTCTGAATCCTTGGAGAAATCTAAGATGGCAGAAGAATTATGAGGGGAAAAATGAGGGTAGTTATTGAAGCGAAAGGAGTGAAGGTTTTCAAATGTTAAGGATAATAGCCTATGTTTTTCTTGTACTTTTTCCTCAAATTTCCTCTAATAGTTCAGATTCGAAGAATGGAGACACTTTTCCAATTTCCTTTCCTTCTCCTCCCCCACATCACATCTTGGTCTTCACATACTCATATTCTTTTTACTATTTTGCGTTGTTTACAGTTCAAAGAAGACGAATTACTTTGGGTAAGAATCACATGTAAACTCTGATGCTTACTAAAATCTAAATGAAAACCACATCTCAAGTGCCTTATTAATCATCTGAAGTTAGTAAATTTTGGACAAGTGATATCACTGTTTTAATAACATAAAATCTGTGAGTGTGTGTGTGTGTGTGTAAACACAATCTGTTATCAGAAACAGAAGCATCTGATGGTATCTTGTAATTATTCACAAGATAGATAAAAGCAATGCTTTACCAAGGAGGTTTATAATATAAAGAAAAGTAATGTATATTAAGATGTCACTGTGTACTCAGATGAGTAGCAGTTGATGGTTATTTTAAGCCTAAAGCAACAAGTGTTTAATCTGCTCTATCCACTCACACCCTAATAATGCATGGTGGAATTAGGCATGTATGTAATTTCTGGACTGCCGCATTAAGTTGTGTGCTTTCAAAATCAATTTGTATTAGAGCTCATGTACCAGGAACCTTAGGGGACAGAAAGTAATTGCTCTATTTCGAAGGTGATATGCAGTTTTAGGTCTTTCATTCCTACTGCATTTGGACCAGGGTTGTACCAACCTGTTATCATTTAAAGCCATTATTGAAATCTTCATAGCATGAGATAATTTCTTTTGCATCTTTGAAAGCCTTGATATAAAGCAGCTTATGTCCAAGGATTTTTTCACAATATTATAGTTCACATAATATATAGCCCCAAAAGTAGTAGGTTCCGTTGTTACTGAGCACTTATTAAGCAGCTAAAATGGCCAACATCTGGTGTGTGTATTCGATCTGAAGACAGCTGAGCAGGACTATCAAATTACATTTTCAATTTTCTAGTTTAAAATCCTGTACTTTCCAACCATTATAAATTGCTCTGAGAATTAACAGTCTGGTGTTTAAAATGTCCCATAGTCTTCTGAGTAAAGGCTTCTAAAATATAAAGCATGGAATCAAAAGCATAGATAAAATTCATAATTCAAGTACATCTACTTTAAGAAAGTACTTTTTAAAGTATAAGCATTAATTAATAGGTTTTATAATAGATTAGGACCAAGGTTCACTAACACATTTTTGGAAACAAAATTTGGGGCCATCAGAGTAATTCAGAACAACTACTACTACTTAGTGTAGTAGTAGTATACTACTACAAATAGCATTAGTCCTACTTTTTGTAGTAGTAGACTACAAACAGTCAAATATTTGACTATTTTAAACATAAAATTAGAAATATCTATGAATTTATTAAAATTACCAGATTACAAAAATTACAGACAGAAAGGAAAAAAGTAATTATTGAGCAACTATTGTTTCCAGGAGTTAAATTCTGTTTAATTATACACTTAAATATGCATATTTTAATTATATATTAAATATGCATATATTTGATCTCATGAAATCCACTAATTGCCTAATTTACTATTATCCTAATTTTTAAAATGTTTTTGTTAGTGCCTTTGAATTTTTGTATATCATAGAGAGTGGTTTTATATTTAATAAAATGTATAAAATATTTAATTCTAAAGATATTTAAACGTATATTTTTCTATTTATATCCTGATTACTATTAGACCAAATTATGAAACTAGGTGCTCTTACTTACCATCTTCTCTGAGTCTTCTGTACTAGACAAGTATCAAATTCTAAGCAAAAAACCAACTTCCATCCCCCAAGGACATTGTTTCTTTTGAATAAAGCAAAGAGCTCAAAGAAAAAGTTGGAAGTGAAAGGTCAGATCTTATAGGCTCAGTTTCTCTCACACTGGGACAAATTTTATCCTTCTTTGTCATGCACTGCACATCACTAGATAAAGTTGAAGAAACACCACTTAGATGAAATGTTTGAGTCAATATTATGCTCCTTGGGAGTTAAAAAGAGTTTACAACCTACTTCTAAGCCCCAGATGTGGAACACAATGTTGAGTTTCTTGCTGAAATACAGGATGAATAAAATATTGGAAGAGAGGGGGCACAATTTATTGATATAATGTTAGACCTCATTATAGATGTTAATGAGAATTTTTCTATTTTTTTTTTAGTTTATTTTTATATACTATAGTCAAAATTTTTATAAGACAGCAGAAAGTAACACCCACCCTTTCAGGCAGTTGAAAAAAGCAGTTTTGTTAGTGTGGGATAAAATATAAGGAAAAAGCATGTTGTGATGCTCCCCCCGAATGCTGGTTATTATGGCTAAATTGCAGTGATAAAGCACTTCTTTTATTAAAATTTCATTTCTAGGAGCTTTCCTTATAACTATCAGGGAAGTATTTTAGCTGTGTGTTGACACACTGACATGAATTTGGTATTATATATAGCTTGACACAACCAAGGAATCCATGAAATGATGCTCTATTTAGAGAATACAATTTAAAGTTCAGGTTAATCATATAGTCATATTTACTAAGCATGAAATATATGCTACCTCTTTGATACGTGCTTTCTGTGTAGGCAGAGCATAGCACACATATTAAGCTATATGAGACCAAACAGGCTGGCTTTATCCCCTCAGGGGGTGAAAGTCATAGGGCTGTTGAGATGGACCACAGCTCTTTGCCCTTCATCTGCTCTTTATTTAGGCCAGCAGTGCAGAATCTGTGGAGAATCAATGCACTCTGTGAGATAGGAATGGTGCAAAGTATTGGCAGAGTCAGTATCAGGGTTAGGTTTCTCTTAAAGCCTTTGATTCAGCTGACAGCGCGTCTCCTGTGAAGTTGACCTTTGTGTTTCCTTCAGAGCTTGCTGAAGTTGGCTTTCCTCATGAAGGCTACATTTCTGCCAGGAGCAGGGTGGTCCCCAAAGGTATGCTGAACAGACAGATATAGGAAAACAAAAAAGGCATTCATTAAGAATATAAAGAGTTTTAATAATAGGTGGAAGTAGCTCTCTGGGCTTGGAAAGTGCCAGATACTTCTCGTCCTCAGGTTCACTCTAAGGCTTGCAGTGCCTTCTTCAAAACCTACTGTCTTTGATTTCACTCAGCTTATCTTTTAGCAACATGCTCTTTTTATTAAAACAGGGAATCAAAATCCTATGACTTAAACCTTGAAGCGTGATTAGTTTGCTAAGCCTTTTGTATTTATTTGCATGGCTAAACTGAACTAGGAAAGAAGTAAGTAAATTAACTTTTGTTGAATAATTATTGTCCCATGTTGACAAAATGTTAAGTAACTAAGTCATGGAGGGAGTGCTTGAGGAGATCAGAAAATTAATTCTAACTCACCCCATATTTATCCCTAGGTGATAGAATAGAAAAATAATTGACCGTGTAAGATATATGATATAATGAAAAGTATGCAGAACATTATACTATTTATTTTAAAATATTTAATAATGACTTAAATAATAATTGTCTTACCAGGCATATAGTAAGCTATAATTTCTGGGCATCCCTTCATTTGCCACTGCACATGTCTGTTTTTCCTAAGCCCATCAATATGTATACATACATCTTCATTTCCATTTGCTTTCAGAATACACAAGTTTACAGTTTTTTTATTCATTATAATTTAGGTCAATTCCATCCTCAAGCTATTAAGGGAGGTATGATATTCTCACCAGTAAACTGTCTCTCCATGAATTTCAGGATGAATTATTGCCAGGAATTTTTATTATAGACAAGTAAATCCATTTCAGGTTTATGGATATGTGTTTTAAAGTGTATCTAAGAGGTCAATGTTCTAACTAAGTTTCTTTCCCAAAGCTAAATGTCTAAATTAATTTTTGCTTTAAACCTTACTTGTAAACTAGGCTTCTACCAACTGATGATAATTATTATTTAATAATTCAGTTAAATCAAAAAATGTATAAAAGGATAAACGATCTAAACATGGGAAAATCAAACCTACATCTTTAACGTGGCCTTGTATATTTAACAACTCTGTTTGGTTGAGCAAACTTAGTGTTAGTAAAATCATAGCAAATATATTTAACATAAATCTGAGAGACATTACTCTGCACGGTAAATTGTTTGGCTTGGAAATAACAACACAATATGGAGGACTTGGTTTTCAATGATTTTTCTTTCAGATCTTGAAACAAACGTCAAGTCACAAATTGTTTACATAATATTTTGGATTTTTTTTCAATATATACAGATAAATTTTCAGAGATGAGATATGTTTCAGTTCTAGGCTCATTCATTATTCTTCTCTTTTTATATTGATAGTTCCTTTTTAATCAAAGTATAGTTGATTTACAATATTATGTTAGTTTCAGGTGTACTGTATAGTGATCCAGTATTTTTATAGATTGTATTCCATTAAAATTATTACAAAATATCGGTTGTACTTCCCTGTGCTGTAAAATATATCATCGTTGTTTATCTGTTTTATACATAGTAGTTTGTATCTCTTAATTCCATACCCCTATTTTGCCCTTTCTCCCTTCCCTCTCCCCACTGGTAACCACTAGTTTGTTTTCTGTATCTGTGAGACTGTTTCTGTTTTGCTATATACATTCATTGTCTTTCTTTGTCTGACTTATTTCGCTAAGCATAATAGTCTCTAGATCCATCCACTTTGCTGCAAGTGGCAGAATTTCACTGTTTTTTTTTATGGCTGAGTAATGTTCCATTATATATACATATATATGTATATAAATACATCTTCTTTGTCCATTCATCTGTTGATGGATGCTTGGGATGTTTCCATATCTTGGCTATTGTAAATAGTGCTGCTATGAACATTGGGGTGCATGTATCTTTCTGAATTAGTGGTTTTGTTTTTTTCTGGGTATAATCAGGAGTGAAATTGCTGGATCCTATGATAGTTCTATTTTTAGTTTTTTGAGGAACCTCTATAATTTTATCCATAGTGGCTGCACCAATTTACATTCCCACCAACAGTGTACGAGGGTTCCCTTTTCTCCACATCCTCTCCAACATTTGTTATTTGTAGACTTTTTGATGATGGCCATTCTGACAGGTGCGAGGTGATATCTCATTGTTGTTTTGATTTGCATTTCTCTAGTAATTAACAATGTTGAGCATTCTTTCCTGTACCAGTTAGCCATCTGTATGTCTTCTTTGGAACATCTGTATTCAGGTCTTCTTCCCATTTTTTGATTGGGCTGTTTGCTTTTTCTGATATTGAGTTAAATGAGCTGTTTATATATTTTGGATATTAACCCCTGGTTGATCACATTATTTGCAAAAATTTTCTCCCATTCAGTAGGTTTTCATTATGCTTTGCCTATGGTTTCCTTTGCTGTGCAAAAGTTTTTAAGTTTAATTAGGTACTATTTATTTATTTTTGCTTTTATTTCCTTTGCCTTAGGAGACAGATCCAAAAATATATTGCTGTGATTTATGTCAAAGATTATTCTGCCCGTGTTCTCTTCTAGGAATTTTATGATTTCAGGTTTTTCATTTAGGCCTTTAATTAGTTTTGAGTTTATTTTTGTATATGTTATAAAATGTTCTGATCTCATTCTTTTACATGTAGCTGTCCAGATTTCTCAGCACCACTTATTGGAGACTGTCTTTTCTCCATTGTATATTCTTGACTCCTTTATTGTCAAATATTGACCATAAGAGCGTGGGCTTATTAGTGGGTTCTCTACTCTGTTCTATTGATCTATGTGTCCATTATTGTGCCAATACCATGCTATTTTGATACTGTAGCTTTGAGTATAGTCTGAAGTCTGGGAAGGTGATACTTCCAGCTTTGCTTTTTCTCAAGACTGCTTTGGCAATTTTGTTTCTTTTGTGCTTCCATATAAATTTTAGGATAATTTATTCTAATTCTGTGAAAAATATCATGGGTATTTTGAAAGGGATTGCATTAAATCTATAGATTGCTCTTGGTAGTATGGCCATTTTAACAATACTAATTATTCCAATCCAAGAGCAAGAGATATTGTTCCATTTCTTTGTATCATCTTCAATTTCCTTCATCAGTGTCTTATAGTTTTGAGTCTAGTTCCTTCAACTCCTTGTCTAAGTTTATTCTTAGGTATTTTATTCTTTTTGGTGTGATTCTAAACAGAATTGGTTTTGTTTCTGGTTTTTTTGTTTGTTTTTGTTTTGCTTTCTCTTACTGATAGTTCATTATTAGTATATAGAAAAGCAACAGATTCCTGTATATTATTCTTGTATTCTGCAACTTAGCTGATACAAAAACTTACAGGGTTTCCCTTACATATGACTCTTTGCTTTTCTCTTGTTTTTAAAATTCTTTCTTTAACTTTTGCCATTTCAATTGTGATATGTCTTAGTGTGGGATAATCTTTTTAGGGACGCTCTGTGCTTTTTATACCTGGATATCAGTTTTCTTTTTTAGGTTTGGGAAGTTTTTTAACCATAATTTCATCAAATATATTTTTGATAACCTTCTCTTTCTCTTCTCCTTCTGAGACCCCGATAATGTGAATGTTGGTACATTTACTGCTATCCCAGAGATCTGTTAAACTGTTCTCATTTTTTAAAATTTGTTTTTCTTTTTGTTGTTGTGATTGACTGAACTCCATTATTCTGTCTTCCAGATCACTTATGTTTTCTTCTTTATCACTTAATCTGTTATCATTCTTTCTAGTGTGTTTTTTCTATTTCTGTCATCGAATTCTTCATTTCTGATTGGGTCTTTTTTATACTTTCTAGTTCCTTGTTTAAAATTTCACTGTGTTCATTGCTTCTTTTCCCTAATTCAGTTAATACTCTTATTACCAATGCTTTGAATACTTTATCTCGTAAAAAATTTATCGCTATTTCATTATTCATTTTTTTCAGGGTTTTTTCTCTTCCTTTTAAATTGAGATCTGTTCCTCCTTTTCATTTTGCTTGACTTTCTCTGCCTCTATGAACTTAAGTGAAACGGTTACCTATTTCAGTCTTGAAGGGGTGTGGGAGCGTCCCTATATAGACTGTATGTGCCCAGTGCCTTTGGTGGTAGGGCTGGACTTGATGTGGATACAAGTCATGATTTTCTTCAGGGTGTGCTCAGTTTTAGCCTTGGTAGAGGTGGGGCTGGAGATGGAGGGGCTAGAACTGGAGCCAAGTGTGAGGTAGGACTTCCTCTTTGCACAGTGACCACCACTGCCCTGTCAGGGGTGGGGTTTGATCCCAAGTGGCTGGAGCAGAAGCCCTGAGGGTCAGGCCTGAGTTGGTTCTATTCCCTTTAACTGTGTTTTTCCCTCTCCCAGCACTGGACCCTTGCCCCAGAAGAGGGAAGTGCTGAAGCAAGCAGGAGCCTGTGCAGGCTCTCAGTCTGTGTTGGCCACAGAGGTCTGGGCTGTCTCCAACACGCTGCCTGTGAAGGCACCAACATTGTTTCCCTCACTCTGCTCAGATGCAGCCTCAGGTCCAAGTCCTCTTTGTCCCTCACAGAGATCACTGCCCAAGCCTCCATTGCCCCTGCTCTGTTGTGGAGCCATAACACAGGGCAGGTGGGGCACACATGAGCTCTCAGTATAAATTGGGTTTGTGCTGTGGTGGACTGGCTACTGTCAGAGTTCTGAGCTGCTTCTGAGGCACTGCTTGAGTACATGCCAACAGTGGTCACTACTGCCCCACCCAGATCCCACTCCAGAACCAAGTCACCGCTACATCCTACAACTGAGCTTTTCCCCTGATCATGGTGGCCCTAGATCCAGTGCCACCCTGTGAAGTGGAGTGAGTGAAACTGTAGTGTTCACTCAGCTCAGGCTGGGGCGTGTGCCATGGTGGTTACAGGAAACCCAGCATCCCCTAAAGCAGTCTTCAGTCTGCCCTTGCTGCCCTGCTTCAGGGGCAAGCCAGTGTGCACAGGCTCCTCCTGAGAAGCGTCCAGGATTCCCACAGCCCCCCAGTTAGTCTCAGTGTTCCTCCAACCAGCCAAGGGGGCTCATCTTTCCTGTGTAGGATCCCTGTGTCTTCCCTGTGCTGGGAACCCAATCTGTGGCTAGAACCACTCACTCCCCAGGGTGGGTCTCTGACCACGTAATCTCTCTTTTCCTCTGAGTCCTCTCCCAGGGTCACAGGTTCTGACCAGATTGTTTGTCTTCCCTTCCTACTCAGTTACATGTATATCTTTCTTACACTCCTGGTTGTACAGGAGTCTTTCTGCCAGTTTCCAGTTAGCTTTCAGTGAGAATTGTGCCACATGTAGATGTATTTTTGATGTATCCTTGGGGACAGTGAGTTCCACATCCTTCTACTCTGCCATCTTGATCTTCTCTCGAGAGCTTCTTTTAATAAAGCTCACTATTTCTCAGGAAATACTACCATTTTATATGAACTGGAGTTCTCAGCATATTAGTACATTTTTAAACACTGTAATACTATCAGGGCTGCCCTAGTTTCACTTCTCATTCTAGTCCCCACAGTATCTTAACTTTTTAAGTATCTTCAATTACCGAATACATAAGGATGGCTCACAAAGTTTTATTTTCTGCTCATCAATCTCTCCTAAGTTCTAGACTACAGCTTCCTAGTGGAAATCTTCACATGGATGTCTTCCAGATACATTAAACTTGACCATCCAAAACTAAACCCTCCTCATTTCTCTTCCTCCGTATTGCTCATTTCAGTGAATGGTATCATTTTATACCTGGACCTAAAATCAAGAACCTGAGGGCTAATTTTGAGTTCTCCTTTTACCTCTCCCTCCCCATACCTAACTGATCATGGAGTCATGACTACAAATGTTATTTGTAGTGCTATACATGTTATAAAAACTCCATAGACACAAAACATGTGTTATTTGTTATGGAATACAAAACTATGAAAACACTGTTTGGAAGATAAAGTACAACATACGTATAAAAATTACGAAAGTTGATGTCTGTTGGGAGAAGCAGATAAAACTGGAACCCAGAGATAAAGGTGAAAACGTGGATTCATGTAGGAGCCAATGACAATGGCAGGATGTGAGCTCAGGAACATGATCAATTTAGTCATATGCCCTAGGCTCTTAATTTAATGAATAATATTTATAAAACCTATTTTTAAAATTTTGGACTATATCATAGAAAACTATTTTTATTCTTATTATTTACTAAGTTTCTGGTAGGAATTAAAGCAAATTACTACATATAGGGAAAAGTAGGTATAAAGATTTGATGCAATCAAATCAAAATAATAACATTATATCAAGCCAAACACTAGTTCATCCATGAAACAATACTCATTCAGGTGTCACTGGTTGAGTAATATACTCATGAAGAAAACAGTAACAACTTCTAATACTATTTACAATCATTATTAAGAACTGAAAGTTTCAGATTACAGAAATATAATTAGAATGCACTAAATAATAAAGCTTCAAAATATAAAACGTTTTACATTTACAGAAAGATGGAAAAATGAAAATGCAGTGGACTATATACCAGATGAAGGAACAAGATAAAACCCCAGAAAAACAACTAAATGAAGTGGAGATAAGCAACTTCCAGAAAAAGAATTCAGAATAATGATAGGGAAGATGATCCAGGACCTCGAAAAAAGAATGGAGGGAAAGGTCGAGAAGATGCAAGAAATGTTTAACAAAGACCTAGAAGAATTAAAGAACAAACAAATAGAGATGAACAATACAGTAACTGAAATGAAAAATACTCTAGAAGGAATCAATAGCAGAAGAACTGAGGCAGAAGAACAGATCAGTGACCTAAAAGAAAGAATGGTGGAAATCACTGCCATGGAACAGAATAAAGAAAAAAGAAGAAAAAAAATGAAGACAGCCTAAGAGACCTCTGGGACAACACTAAACACACCAACATTTGCATTACAGGGGCCCCAGAAGGAGAAGAGAGAGAGAAAGGACCCTAGAAAATATTAGAAGAATTGTAGTCAAAAATTTCCCTAACATGGGTAAAGAAATAGCCACTCAAGTCCAGGAAGTGCAGAGAGTCCCAGGCAAGATAAACCCAAGGAGAAACACATCAAGACACATAGTAATCAAATTGACAAAACTTAAAGGCAAAGAAAAATTATTAAAAGCAACAAGGGAAAAATGACACATAACATACAAAGGAACTCTCATAAAGTTAAAAGCTGATTTCTCAGCAGAAACTCTACAAGCCAGAAGTGAGTGGCACGGTATATTTAAAGTGATGAAAGGGAAGAACTTACAACCAAGATTGCTCTACCTGGCAAGGATCTCATTCAGATTTGATAGAGAAATCAAAAGCTTTACAGACAAGCAAAAGCTAAGAGAATTCAGCACCACCAAACCAGCTCTACAACAAACGCTAAAGGAGCTTCTCTAAGTGTGAAAAACAAGAGAAGAAAAGGACCTAAAAAAGCAAACTCAAGACAATTGGAACATTGTAATAGGTACAAAAATAGTAATAGGGACATACATATTGATAACTGTCTTAAATGTGAATGGATTAAATGCTCCAACCAAAACGCACAGGCTCGCGGAATGGATACAAAACAAAGACCCATATATATGCTGTCTACAAGAGACACACTTCAGACCTGGGACACATATAGACTGAAGGTGAGAGGATAGAAAAAGATATTCCATGCAAATGAAAATCAAAAGAAAGCTGGAGTAGCAATACTCATATAAGATAAAATAGACTTTAAAATAAAGACTGTTACAAGAGATGAGGAAGGACACTACATAATGATCAAGGGATCAATCCAAGAAGAAGATATAACAATTATAAATATATATGCACCCAACATAGGAGCACCTCAATACATAAGGCAAGTGCTAACAGCTATAAAAGAGGAAATTGACAGTAACACAATGATAGTCGGGGACTTTAACAACTCATTTACACCAATGGACAGATCATCCAGACAGAATATTAATAAGGAAACACAAGCTTTAAATGACACAATAGACCAGATAGATTTAATTAATAGTTATAGGACATTCCATCATAAAACCACAGAAAAAACGTTCTTCTCAACTGCACACTGAACATGCTTCAGGCTAGATCACATTGTGGGTCACAAATCAAGCCTTGGTAAATTTAAGAAAATTGAAATCATATCAAGTATCTTTCCCTACCACAACACTATGAAATTAGAAATCAATTACAGGGGAAAAAAAACATAAAAAACACAAACACATGGAGGGTAAACAATACATTACTAAATAACCAAGAGATTACTGAAGAAATCAAAGAGGAAATCAAAAAATACCTAGAGACAAATAGCAATGAAAATATGATTCAAAACCTACGGGATGCAGCAAAAGCAGTTCTAAGGAGGACGTTTATAACAATACAATCCACCTTAAGAAACAAGAAAAAGCTCTAATAAACAATCTAACCTTACACCTAAAGGAACTAGAGAAAGAACAAACAAAACTCTAAGTTAGTAGAAGGAAAGAAATCATAAAGATCAGAGGAAAAGTAAATGAAATAGAAACAAAGAAAACAATAGCAAAGATCAATGAAACTAAAAGCTGGTCCTTTGAGAAGATAAACAAAATTGATAAAGCTTTCCTCAGCCTCATCAAGAACAAGAGAGAGAGGACTCAAATAAAATTAGAAATGAAAAAAGGAGAGGTGACAGTGGACACCATAGAAATACAAAGCATCATAAGAGACTACTACTAGCAACTCTATGCCAATAAAAAAGACAATCTGGAAGAAATGGACAAAGTCTTAGAAAAGGTATAGCCTTCCAAGATTGAACCAGAAAAGAAATAGAAAATATGAACAGACCAGTCATAAGTAATGAAATTGAAACTGTGATTAAAAATCTTCCAACAAACAAAAGCTCAGGAACAAAGGGCTTCACAGGTGAATTCTATCAAACATTTAGAGAAGAGCTAACCCCATCCTTCTCAAACTCTTCCAAAAAGTGGCACAGCAGGGAACACTCCCAAACTCATTCTATGAAGTAACTGTCACCCTGATACCAAAACCAGACAAAGATACTACAAAAGAAGAAAATTACAGACCAATATCACAGATGAATATAGATGCAAAAATCTCCAACAACATACTAGCACAGATTCTAACAACACATTAAAAGGATCACACACCATGATCAAGTGGGATTTAATACAGGGATACAAGGATTCTTCAATATATGCAAATCAATCAATCTGATACACAATATTAAAAAAATTGAAGAATAAAAACCATATGATCATCCCAATAGATGCAGAAAAAGATTTTTACAAAATTCAACACCTATTTATAAAAATACTTCAGAAAGTGGGCAAAGAGGGAACCTATCTCAACATAATAAAGCCCATATATGACAAACCCACAGCAAACATCATTCTCAATGGTGAAAAACTGAAAGCATTTCCTCTAAGATCAGGAACAAGACAAGGATGTCCACTCACCACTGTTATTCAACATATATTTGGAAGTCCTAGCCATGGCAAAAAGAGAAGAAAAAGAAGTAAAAGGAATACAAATTGGAAAAGAAGAAGTAAAACTGTCACTGTTAGTAGATGACATGATACTATAAATAGATATCCTAAAGATGCCACCAGAAAACTACTAGAGCTAATCAATGAATTTGGTAAGGTTGCAGGATACAAAATTAATGCACAGAAATCTCTGGCATTCCTATACACTAACAATGAAAGAAAAATTAAGGAAACAATCCCATTCACCATTGCAACAAAAATAAAATACCTAGGAATAAACCTACCTAAGGAGGTAAAAGACCTGTACAGAAAACTATAAGACACTGATGAAAGAAATCAAAGATGACACAGATGGAGAGACACACCATGTTCCTGGATTGGAAGAATCAATATTGTGAGAATGACTATACTACACAAAGCAATCTACAGATTCAATGCAATCCCTATCAAATTATCTATGGCATTTTTTACAGAACTAGAACAAAAATCTTAAAATTTGTATGGAGACACCAAAGACCCCAAATAGCTAAAGCAATCTTGAGAAACAAAATGGAACTGGAGGAATCAGAGTCCCTGACTTCAGACTATACTACAAATGTACAGTATTCAAGACAATATGGTACTGGCACAAAAACAGAAATATAGATCAATGGAACAGGATAGAAAGCCCAGAGGTAAACCCATGCACCTATGGTCAACTAATCTATGACAAAGGAGGTCAGGATATACTATGGAGAAGAGACAGTCTCTTCAATAAGGGGTGCTGGGAAAACTGGACAGCTACATGTAAAAGAATGAAATCAGAACACTCCCTAACACCAGACACAAAAATAAACTCAAAATGGATTAGAGACCTAAATGTAAGACTGGACAGTATAAAACTCTTAGAGGAAAACATAGGCAGGACACTCTATGACATAAATCACAGCAAGATCCTTTTTGACCCACCCCCTAGAGAAATGGAAATAAAAACAAAAATAAACAAATGGGACCTAATGAAACTTCAAAGCTTTTGCACAGCAAAGGAAACTATAAACAAGATGAAAAGACCACACTCAAAATGGGAAATATTTGCAAATGAATCAACGGGCAAAGGATTAATCTCCAAAATATATAAGTAGCACATGCAGCTCAATGTTAAAAAAAAACCAAACCACCCAATCAAAAAATGGGCAGAAGACCTAAATAGACATTTCTCCAAAGAAGACATACAGATGGCCAAGAGTCACATGAGAAGCTGATCAACATCACAAATTATCAGAGGAATTCAAATCAAAACTAAAATGAAGTATCACCTCACACCAGTTAGAATGGGCATCATCAGAAAATCTACAAACAACAAATGCTGGAGAGGGTATGGAGAAAAGGAAACCCTCTTGCACTGTTGGTGGGAATGTAAATTGATACAGCCACCATGGAAAACAGTATGGAGGTTCCTTAAAAAACTATAAATAGAATTACCATATGACCCAGCAATCCTACTCCTGGGCATATACCCAGGGAAAACCATAATTCAAAATGACACAGGCACCCTGATGTTCACTGCAGTGCTATTTACAGTAGCCAGGTTATGGAAGCAACCTAAACACCCATCAACAAATGAATAAAGAAGATGTAGGACACATATACATTGGAATATTACTCAGCCCTAAAAAGGAACTAAATTGGGTCATTTGTAGAGATGTGGATGGATCTAGAGACTGTCATACAGAGTGAAGTAAGTCAGAAAGTGAAAAACAAATATTGTATATTAACACATATATGTGAGACCTAGAAAAATGGTACAGATGAACCAGTCTGCAAGGCAGAAATAGAGACACAGATGCAGAGAACAAACGTATGGACACCAAGGAGGGAAAGTGAGGGGTGGGGGTGGCTGTGGTGGGATGAATTGGGAGATTGGGATGGACATGTATACACTAATATGTATAAAATAGGTAACTAATAAGAACCTGCTATATTAAAAAATAAATTAAATAAAATTTTAAAAATATATAAAAAGTTTACATAAATTCTAGAAAAAAGTTTGTAAATATCCATTGCAATGGGAGATTTTAATACATATTTCACAATTATTGATAGTTGAAACAAAATTAGCAAACTTTTAAAAAGATTTGAAATATGCAATTAAAAGCTTGATTTATTGATTATATTTCTCCAAAAATATCACTTATCAAAACCAATTCAAGAAGAAATAATAACATGATACCTATGAATAAACACCACAAAACATGTATATATAAAAAAGTGTAAAATGTTATTAAAAACCATTACAGGGGCTTCCCTGGTGGCGCAGTGGTTGAGAGTCCGCCTGCCGATGCAGGGGACACGGGTTCGTGCCCCGGTCCGGGAGGATCCCACATGCCGCGGAGCGGCTGGGCCCGTGAGCCATGGCCGCTGAGCCTGTGCGTCTGGAGCCTGTGCTCTGCAGCGGGAGAGGCCACAGCGGTGAGAGGCCCGCGTACCGCAAAAAAAAAAAAAAACCATTACAGATAGTGTCTTCATAGGCAAGAAGATACTGCATCATAAAGATGACATTCTCTCCAAATTGATCAATAGATTTAATGTAATTCCAATGGGATTTTTGAGGACTCTTAATAATCCAGATGCTTTTGAAAAGAAAAATAAGAAGAGGTTTTAAAGCTAACTGAGGTCATCTGGCATTGGTACAGAAATGGGCAAGTACCAATGGAATGGAATACAGGTATCAGAAATAGACCCAAATTTGACACAGAAAGTGACCATGCAGAGCACTAGGGAATGTATGGACCAGTAAATAAATGGAACTTATTTATTATGTATCATTAAAAAATAAATGAAATAGGCTATCTACCTCATATTATACAACAAAATTATTTTTTCATGGATGAAAATCTTTAATGCTTATGTTGAAATGGAAAATTTAAAACAGGGAGAAGATGATATGAAACAGTATTTCATAGAAGAGGCAATAGAAATGATCCATGCACATATGAAATATATTAAACTTCACTAGGAATCAGTGAAACAGTAAAGATCACATTATAATAGTATTTAACACACTAGTTGCGCAAAATTTAAGAAGTCTGATCATTTCCAAAATTGGATTAATGAAGACTCGTATGCAATTCTGATGGGAGTGTAATTTTGTACAGAAATTGATAGCACCTTGAAAACGTGGCTCTTCCAACAATCTACAGAAATTTCATTATGTTCTGTGCACAAGAGATTCTAGAAGAGGCATTAATGAACATATACAAGAATGTCCATTGCATTATTGTTCATAATAGCAGAAGCTGAAAATAGCCCAGAGTTTCCTTAATAGGAGATGTAAAAATAAAATTGTGTCTTCTTGAAGAATAACATACTAGAGAACAGTGAAAGTAAATATAAATTATAAGAATGTTACAACTATTAAAGAAGGGGGAGAGGATAAGAACAATAAAGTCAGGAGAAAGAAAGGGAATGAAAAAGACAAATTCAAGTAGTTGTTACCTCTTAAGAGAAAGCAGAGGGGATGAGACAGGGAATTAACACATAAGTTTTGGTAATTTTGATGGTATTCCAGTTCTTGGGCTGAGTGGCTAGGTTCCTAGGCTTTCATTTTGTTGTGAACCCCATAGCTTATACGTGTATACTGCACACTTTCCTCTGTATAAATTATTTTTAAGCAACGTAAACAATTTAAAATCATGTGAAGTGTAATCCACCTTCATATTTCTAACCCATAAACAGTACCGACACAATAGACCCTTCATACATATTTAATAAACCAAAAGATGAACAATTAAAAACACATTTTAAATATTTACAGTGGAAGGAGAAAGACTTCAAAATATGTATGAAAAGAAGGAGGGCAAAATAGTGTAGAATAATCGAGTATTTTGATACAGCACAAAGTCCAAGTTAGGACTTAAAAGAAAGTTTGTGTCTGAGAGGCATTTCATTTATTTTTTTCATTTTAAAATCCCTTTAATTGACAGGTGATTGTATAGAATACATACAGTAGCAACGCATTTTAGAGTATATAATATAAGAGTATATAATGATGTGTGGTGGTGAGTCAAAAGGAAAATCCTTTCCTGTAGAGCTGTGGACAGCTACCTATAGAATGGAGAACAGTTGCTTTCATTGTTAACATTTAGAAATTTTCTGGCAAACAATGTCATTCTTTTTTATCTTTTCTCTCCTTTTTCTAATTAGAAGTTATTCTCGATTACTAGGACCAAAGACACTAGTTTTACAGAGCGTTAGAGTGTTAATGGAAAAATGACATCTAATACTCTATCATAAAGATTAATTTATTGAGGGAATCTTGGTGAGAATTAGAAGTCATATAAACTCATTTTTTCTTCCACTTAGCACATACTATATAAAATGTGTGTAAAGTTAAACCTATGTGGTATTAAAAACGAGTGTGTGTGTACATGCCCACACTGTATGGTTATTCACGGTATTGACTTTAATGGCATATTTGGCTGGATTAAATTTTAGTACAAAGTAAATTTAACAGCTATGATTGCTTATACTATTTCCTGAGGTTAAGCGAGTTCCTTTTAAAAAAAATCTGGTCACGCAGATATTGAATTCAATGTCTGTTCACTTTTAATAGAGGTTTTATGACTACTTGGTCTTTAAAAAGCTATTCCACAGGAAAACATCATTCCCTTCTCCCTTCCTTCTCTACAGCCACGAACCCAGGAAAAGAGGGATTTAAAGCTGTTTCCAGAAAACACAAAAATATTATGATATGGCATGGGCTGGCTTTCACATCTTACAAGCTGAAACGTGCCTTTGCTAACTTGCAGTAAAGCCATGAAATAATTATGTTGTGTGCTAAATGGCACCTTTCACTTTTCATTTGTGCTTCAACACTCAGTTTTCAGTAGATCATTTTGGGAGGATCAGCATATTCTTTGGAAACGAAAAACACACCTCAGGTCAGGGCAGCACTGCCTGATGGGAAAAGAATGTGGACCACAAAGGTGGTCTTTGTGAGACATGACGACACGCCAGGGTCTGTAACAGAATTGGCAGGCTCACCTCTTCCCCTAGTGTCTGCCCCTGAAATACTAAACTCAACTGTGTTGGGAGGCACAGTTCAAGGAAACAAGTAGGCTTTTAAGACACTAAAGCCCCTGCTCCAGAACAAGGATTAATTTCACACATTTAGATGAAATCCTTCAGTAAAGGAGCTTGATGTTGTGCAGTGGGTGTGGTGAAGCACCATTCTGTTTGTTGATTCTTTTTAATGGGACTAGAACGCCTCAAGTTCAAAGTGATCACTGGAATCACAGGCACACTGACAACTTCTAGAAATGTATTGAGGGTCCTGACTGCATTATTCTTTTTCATGAGTTGAGCTCTTTTATCAGGAGAGACAACTCTAGCATTTTAGACTTGGTGTTCATTTCTTCAGGCCTGTTTTGAAAATGAGGCACTTTGACGTTCTATAACCTAAATGAAAAGTGACTTTAGTAGTATTTGAAAATATTTTCTCCTTGAAAAAAATCTTAGGGATTTACTCCTTATCTAATTACCACATTGAATTCCTTTTCCACTTTTACCTCACAGAATAGGCAGCCTGCCAACCGTAGCATGGCGTTGAATGATCTGAACTGTCACATCTGACTTTAAATAAGGGCCAAATCCCATGGCTAGATAACCTGGCTTTCTAGTTCTTTCTTTTTTAATCTGGTGCTTATGGCATCATTTAAATTCTTTCTGTCATTTTAAAATATTCTTTCCTCTCAATTTATAATTACCACCTTTTCAACCACAGTGGAATCTGCAGGAATGTTCTGCATTAGATTTATGAGGCAGCAAGTATCTTTAGCACCTCATCCTTGAGACGATCCAAAATATTTTAAAGCACTGAATTATTATGTCATTACTGAACTGTGGGAAAGCGAAGTGCTAAATAGCATTCTTATTTACAGAGGAAGAAAGAATGAATGAAACTTTTCTATCATTGTGTGGTTAACTGGAGCCAATGTACATCACTCTGCTCTACAATTCCAGAGAAAACTTTGGCATTTTCTGAAAGAATCTGTTATTTTCTTTTTTCTCTCTCTTTTTTATCATTACATGTAGATTTGTCTTAGTTTTGAAAGGATACATGCACCCCAATGTTCACTGCAGCACTGTTTACAATAGCCAAGACATGGAAGCAACCTAAATGTCCATTGACAGATGAAAGGATAAAGAAGATGTGGTACATATATACAATGGAATACTACTCAGCCATTTTAAAGAATGAAATAATGCCATTTGAAGCAACATGGATGGACCTGGAGATTATCATACAAAGTGAAGTAAGTCAGACAGAGAAAGACAAATATATGATATCGCTTACCTATGGTATCTTAGTTTTTATTTAAATGCATGTCAATATTATTAACCCATTCTACTGTATTTTCTTTATGTTTCTGTAATAATGATGTGCTCTATAGTCAATATGTGTATAGGACTTTACATTTTACAAATACTCTCCAGTGTACTGTCACTTTTGTTCCTTAGTGCCCCTCGAGGTGGTGAATGACTTACCCAAGGTCACACCACTTCTTCATGGCAGAAGGGAGACACAGATTTGGGACTTCTGATTTTAAAGTCTCTGCCCTTTCCTCTTTTCACAGCTTCCTTCTGTGTTCAATAACAAAGTATTACTTCTCAGGAATTCCCTGGAGGTCCAGTGGCTGAGACTTGCACTTTCACTGCTGGGGGAACTAGGATCCTGCAAGCCATGCAGTGTGGCCAAGAACAAAATAAAAGTACTACGAAGTATTACTTCTCATGTGTACATTTTTCCATCTTTAAGAATGCAAAGCCAATTACTATTAGATATCAGCTAATAGTTTATGGATATCCAAAACGTCCTGCCCCGGGGGACACATTTGCCCACAAAGAACAAACTTTTCAGCTCTTCTTAGCCATAGATTATCCAAGTTAATTGTAAACAGAAGTATATTAACCCTTGTAAAGAGAATATATTTTCAGGTAGAGTGAGTTAAATGGAAATCCCCAAAATGAGAAAAATCAATGTGAATCTCAGCTAATAACTGAAGATATAAAAACTTAACAGGGATCAAAACTTTTTAAAAAAAATCACCTTACAACTGACTGAAAGTTGCTCTCTGGTACTAACATTATATGGCTTTATCCTTATATGAGTAGATTATATTCTATTTTTTTTTCTGTGAGTTTCTTTTCCACAATGAATAACATAAAAGAATTATAGAAAATTATAAATATTATGTCAACCTCTAATTCCACTGTCCTAAAACTATTTCTATTTTTCTAAACTATACTCCACAATTATATATGTGTTTAAATTTTTAAAAACTTTATGTGCACTCTATTTATCACCCTACCATTATCACTTATTATTATAAAGGAAAGATTATTCTGGTTAATAGCAAATGGTTATATTTAATTTAATTTAATTACTTGATGGCACATCCAATCATTTTTTTCACACAGAATTTTTTTTCATTTATTGTTTGTTATATAGGTATATTAAGAGCAAACCCCAATGTTTTAGTAGCTGGCAGTCCACTGTCATTTTTGCAGAGAGCTGTACTCTGTGGTTATATTTCTCTTTTATTTCATCTGGTTTGAGGATGAAAAGGATGCTGCTCACCTGTGGGAGGACATAGGTGCAGGGAGGGAACCATATAATTTATCCTATGCGTAGGAATACTTTAACTTTTTATTTTATATTAGAGCATAGCCAATTAACAATGTTGTGGTAGTTTCAGGCACACAGCAAAGTGATTCAGCTGTACATATACATGTATCCATTCTGCCCCAAACTCCCCTCCCATCCAGGCTTCCACATAACATTGAGCAGAGTTCCCAGTGCTATACAGTAGGTCCTTGTTGGTTATCCATTTTAAACATAGCAGTGTGCATAGGAATACTTTTAATAATGAAAAAAGACACTAGAAATAATTAATTCTGGGCAATAAATTAAAACTGTTATTTTCTTGGAAGAACTGAGATCTATGGTCACTCTTACATTTAAGGAAGTCCATAATACTCTGTTCTTTTATAAACTGTTCTCAGAGTCAAAGAAAGGTTCTAGAAATCCTCTCGTTTACATACGTAAGGTGCATAAGGCCACACCAGCAGCACCCTTAGAGAAGGCACTGACCACTTGGTGAAGAATGTGCCAGGCTTGGTCTTATTAAGCAGATATCAGCCAAAAGAAATGCAAAATACAAAGCCCTGTGTAAGACTTTTTAATTCTCTTTTTAAAAGTAACAGTTAAAGCAATTACATAACAAGTGTAAACTTCATCCATTCCTTGGTTTCCATAATAGAGACTGTAAGGTCTTTCAGTTTGTTCACTGGGTGTTGAGATCAGAGAGAATCTCATAGGATTAATCCACTTATTTGGATAGGGTTAAAAGAATAGATGAATCCTGCAACTGCTGACCTTTAAGGAAGGTCTGCCTTTTTCAAATAGCAAGATACATTTCTAAGATGCAGCACATGCACAGAAACATTATGAAAACGGTAATGCTGAGATTTTTTCACATGACATACCACCAGCACCACTGTAAGATATCCATTTCATTTCCTCCCAAATCTACTCGGGTGCTGTGGTGTCTCTACAAGGAGAAGACTCTCTCACAGGACAGAATCTGGGAACCAGACATACTGTATCTTTCTGACAATGGTAGTGCATAAGTTGGAGAGCAAATTAAAAAAATTTTTTTCCTGAAAGAGTTCTGCATTTAAGTTAGAAAAGTGAGTGCAAACTGGGGCACAAATTCAGAAGGCTGAAGAGCAGCTGGTAGGAGGAAATCAGAAAAGCAGGGGTGGAGATAAAGAGTCTGAAAACACACAGAAAGTGAGCCCTAGAAAGTTTAGATGTTTGAAATTGATTTGAAACAACCTAGAAGACTCAGGACACGGGGGAGGGGGAGAAGGAAGCTGGGGCGAAGTGAGAGTAGCATTAACATATATTCACTACCAAATGTAAAATAGCTAGCTAGTGGGAAGCAGCAGCATAGCACAGGGAGATCAGCTCGGTGCTCTGTGTTCACCTAGAGGGGTGGGATACGGAGGGCAGGAGGGAGATGCAAGAGGGAGGGGATATGGGGATACATGTATACGTATAGCTGATTCACTTTGTTATACAGCAGCAACTAACACAACAATGTAAAGCAATTATACTCCAATAAAGATGTATTAAAAGTAAATAAATAAATAATAAAATACATGGGTGTATTGTATGCATTCCTAGCAACTGCCTAGCAGTATTTATTTAAGCCAGAATTTATGAATATGGCAAAAGTGTTAAAAGAAATGAACCCATTCTATGGGTTAAGAAATTCATACACTTTGCTTCCATAATAAAGTGTAAATATATTCATCAACTTTTAATCACTGTAAAATGAAATTCAGATAGGACATGACAGCTCTCCCTCACCAAAGGGTTGCTGGTTACCCTTGGTCAGTCTAGAAAACTAATTGGAAGCCTCCTTCTTTGAAACCCCTACTTTCACACACAATTATTCTCAGCCTACTAATTTGGTTTGCCAAAGTGAAGTTTAAGAATAACCCATGAAATTCAGTACCATGGAAATCTTTGCTGCCATCGAGGAGCCCTTCAGGTTTCCATCCACAGCTCCGTAGGCCACATGTGAAGCCCTTACGTGGTCACCACAAACACTACAGAGTCCAAAGGCAGGGATGTACCCAAGCCTCCTGAACTCCTTAAATTAGTTTTTTGCCTTTCTGGCTCACTCTACCACTAGCTTTGTTTCAGTTTTCAGGAACACTTAATTCTCCAAAAGTCCCTTCGTAATCCTTGATAGTCTGGAGGTTCTCAACTTTGTTTTTTTCCTCTATCATTCCAATATCATCTTCTCTTTATCATCCAGAAAATTCTCAAAAAATTCACTCTTGATAAGACCACTAAATTCTTTTCCTAATACTATTATTGATCTTGTTTTAATATTTCAAAATGGTTTGTCTTTTCAAGCAGCTTTTGGGTACAAGGTGATATCAAGTTGTGGACTTTACTGGCCAGCATGATATGAAAATTCTAAAATATGATATATTCTGATCCTTGACAGTTTGAAAGATTTTTCCTATAAAGCCATTTAGTTGTGGTACCTCTTTTGAAGGGAATTTGACAATATGTTTTAATATTTAGCATTTCAGTTGGTTCTCGTTTTCCAATTCTCAAGACAATCAATAATTTGTATTCTTAATTTATAGTCTCCTAAAATATAGACATTTCTTTAAAGGAATTCACATAGAGTTGTATATAATATTCTTTTACAATTATTAATCTTTTATTTAAAAGATTGGTGTCGTTTAAAGCCACCTGGTCTGTGGTATTTTGTTAATGCAGGTTGAGCCAACTAAAACACCCCTTGTATCCCTCGTATTTCAATATATGAGGAGTTAGAGGCAGAAGTTTACCAGTTATCGATCTATTGCCCCTCAGTTCCCAATCCACCCTTCATTGCCTGGCCTGTGATACTGGAACGTATTTTCCTTTCCAAGAGGGCATGATGATTTATCAGTTAGAGGTCGCCAAAGGGATCCTAAAAGAGGAAAGATGTTCTGCTTCCTGGTCGTGGGATGCTCTTTTGGCCAACTTCCGCAGTGCATGGTGGTGGCCAGCAGCACAAGACACCTCTCTGGGGATGATTTCCCTGGCACCGGTTGGGCAGTTTGGCAGTAAGTTCCAAGACACAGCACCTTTCCTGGGGCAGTTTCTCAACCACCCCAGAGAGTGGTTTCCCAGGGAGTTTCCCTAGTGGAGTGTCCTTTTTGATAACTTCCTCTGAGACCCCAGAGGGTGGATTCTCAGCAAATCCCTCAACCTGTACTCCAGTGACTGCCATTCAATGTACCTGACCACACTCTCCCCAATGAAATCTAGATCTCATCCCTGATTGGGAGTCGTCTTCTCCAGATGTGTTCCTTTTTTGAGTTTTCTGTTTTAGCCCTAGAGGCAGTGTCTGCTCCTTATCTCTGCTACTTCTAGAATTATTTTTATCCCATAGTATCTCATCTCTCATTATTGCAGTAATGAGGTATAGTTAATAATTCTTTATATTAAACATTTTCTGCTCAAATCACTATACGGTTTCTGTCTCTCGATTAGACCCAGACTGATTTGAAAGACTTAATCCAATGCAAATTCAGTTTTTGTTTGATTTTTTTTTTTTCTTTTTTTGCGGTACGCGGGCCTCTCACTGTTGTGGCCTCTCCCATTGCGGAGCACAGGCTCCGGACGCGCAGGCTCAGTGGCCGTGGCTCACGGGCCCAGCCGCACCGCGGCATGTGGGATCTTCCCGGACCGGGGCACAAACCCGTGTCCCCTGCATCGGCAGGCGGACTCTCAACCACTGCGCCACCAGGGAAGCCCCGTGAGTATATTTTTAAGATGACCCCCTCCCCCCCTCCCCCTTCCTCTCTTCCTCCTCCTCCTCCTTCTTCTTCTTCTCCCTATCCTCACCCTTACAATATTTTTCATGGTATGTATTGAGTTGGCCAAAAAGTTTGTTCGGGTTTTCCGTAACATCGGATTCAAAAAACCTGAACGAACTATTTGGCCAACCCAATATTTACTCTAGTTGATTTTTCATTTTGACAGCACTTTTTTTCTTTTCTTTTTAACTTTTCCCTGAGGTCTGTGAGCTCCTTTTTAAAATCTACATTTAGTCCAATTGTCTCATTCCTAATTTTTCTGCCTCTGATATATGACCTTCTTTCATATCTTATATAATCACGTTAATTATCTTTTAGCCCCTCTTAAAATAAGATTATAGTTTTCTTCTGCTTTGTGGGAATGTTTTTCTAACCAGCCTTCTTTTTCTGTACAGATAATTTAAAAAATTGTAGTAGCACTTTTTATTACAATAGCTTCATATGCGATGCAAATTATAACCCTATGTTTCTTATATTTAAGATGTGTTTTTTGTGTATGTTCTAAGGAAAGAGAATAGGTCAGAATAGCTTTTCTAGCTACAGGGTTATAGATTGTCTTTTCTGTTGGTTAGCTCTACTTCTTTGAATTTTACCTTTATTATTCCCTTCTTACAATTTCATCTAGTTACTTCTCCTTCTCTTGTCTTTAGTGCCTCTTAAAGCTCAATTTGGATTTTATTCCTAGCAGTTTCTCCTCAGTGAAGCTTTGTTCTGAAAAGGACTATATCAGTTAGGGTAACAGAACTAATATAAGATCTGTGTATCTATCTATCTAAATATATTGATTATAAAGATTTGGCTCACACGATTATGGAGGCTGACTAGACCCCAGATCTTTAGGGGTCTAAAGATCTGGCAAGCTGATGACACAAGAGAGTTGATGGTGTAGTTCTTTCTAGTCTGAAGGTCAGAAGACTGGAGACCCAGGAAGAGCCACTGTGTTCAAGTCCAAAGGTAGGAAAAAGTTGATGTCCCAGTTTGAAGTTAGTCAGGCAGGAGGAGCACCCTCTTGCTCAAGGAAGGGTCATCTTTTTGTTCTATTCAGGCCTTCATGTGTTCAGATGAGGCCCACCTGCATAAGGGAGAGCAATCTGCTTGGCTCAGTCTACGGGTTTAAATGTTAATCTCATCCAAAAATGCCTTCACAAAAACACTCAGAATACTAAATGACCAAATATCTGGACACTCCATAGCCCAGTCAAATTGACACATAAAATTAACCATCACAGGGACTTTGATTATTTTCTAGTGTTCATTTGGCTCAGAACAACCTAGCTTTCCTGAAGTGTCCTTGTACCCTTACACCAGAGCCTACAATGCCCCCTTCTGGTTTGGGATGGTATTCTCCCATTGGCCCACCAGACTTTGCACACAGAGTGAGCAGTCTTTCTTATGGGACCAAGTATCTGTTGGCATTTTCTGGGTTCTCTGGCTTTCAGGACGGCAGAAGTCTCTTTTACTTCCCTCTGCATTTTTCAACAGTTGCTGATACCCCACAGGTCTTGTGGCAGCAATATGGCTACTCATATTTTGAAGTTTGAAGGGGGATCACCTTTTAACCTACATGTGCTATTTGGGTGTGTGTGTGTGTGTGTGTGTGTGTGTGTGTGTGTGTGTGTGTGTGTGTGTGTGTGTGTGTGTGTGTGTGTTAATGTTTTGCTATCTTAATTGCTGTGTTGTTTTTATGCATTGACACAGGGAAATTCAAGTGTTACGACATTGCTGCTGCCCTATTTCCTCCTCCCCCCTGTAAATATGTTAAGTACAAGCTCTCTGCTGTTCTTGGTGCTGGGGCAGCAGTGAATAGACAAAGGCTCTCCTCCTGGGACTCAGGGACTTGTGGGAGGTGAGGATAATTTGGTACAAAATTAAATGAATAATAGTGTTTCAGGTAGCACTAAGAGCTATGTGAAAAAGTACAGTAAGTTAAAACAGAGAAATCCAGGGAGAGGTTACTCTAGACAGTAGTCAAAGAGGGCTTCTCTGAGGCAGTGATGTTTCTGTTGAGACCCAATGAAGCAGAGATATGATGATACAGCATTTCAGACATAGGAAGGATCTAGTTTAAAAGATGTGAGGAAGGATTATACTTGGCAGGAAGATGTCCAGAGTGCTTAGAGCATAGAGAGGGAGACGAAATATAGCCCATAAGTCTCTCTTATGAATTGGAGTCACATGAATCAGTCCTAGGGAGACCGATTATCTCACACTGTATTTACAATATTGAGTTTGTAAATGTCTTAAGTAGATGACTAGATCTTGGTGGTGATACTCAATTAAAGTATTACCCCAGAAGACCCTAAGCAGCCAGCCAAACATCTATAAACATTCTTTTTTTTTTCTTTCTGAGTCTATTTCAGGAACCTTGACTTAAAACCAACAGTCATGTCTCTGTGGATTCTAAACTATACATATAGACATGTAGCCATGTTATAAAACATTAGGACTGCTGTATCCTAGAAGCGCCTTGGAAGGAAATATTGGCTCTCTATAGTGAAGAAAGCCTGGGGCCAAAATTAAATAAGACTATTTTCCTTATCAACTGTAACCTGGCTCTACTTTCATGTGATAAAATGCTTGATCCTCAGAGTGAAAGATTATTAGACATCTTGAACTTACTCTCCTATCACCCAAGAATCAGTACTAATGCAAGCCAAGTTTAAGTCTAGTTTCCAAATTCAGAACAGCGTAAAAAAAATCAGTGTATTTGGATAAAATTACATTTGAAAACTAATTTGTCTATATTTTCCACTTTTTTTTTTTCCTTGATAACATACCCTTACTTCCTTTCACACATTATCTTTGTGGCTCTTCCATATGGTCCTTCTCTGAAAAAGACATTATCAGGTTTCCAAAAAATAAGTAATATAAGTGAACAATTCTTTTCCAGTATATCTATGAAAGAAGAAAAATACATTGTTGGAATTGGCAAACCTCTCTGGCTTATCATTCATGAACTTTTTCCCTTGCAATATGATGACAGAGAGAATTAAAAACATGACTCAATGGAAATCTTACTTTACATGACGGTTTAAGATTGCCCATAATAATCAAGGTAGTTTGATGTATAGAGCTAAATATACGATACTTCTGTGTCAATTTAATTGATCGTATTTATGTATGCTTTTGAAAATTTAATTTCTGCATGAAGTACTTAAACAGAAAATAATTTGTATTAATTCTGCCAAGACAACTATATTTTATCAGTCTATAAAGGCTGAAGAGATTAAGATGGGAATAAAATGTAATTTAAGAACTCGAGAAGTAAAAGAGAATTTTGATTTCCTGACAAAAAATCGAGAAAATCCTTGCCTTGCCAAAAGGAGTGTAATAATTAACCTTGATTTACAGTATTCTGAGTCTCCCATAGTGATTGAGTGCTTTGGATATGTATATATGTATACATTTTTTATCTTTCTCCATGCCCTCCTCCCCTCCCTAACTTTATTTTATCTATTTATTTTTTTTACGGTACGCGGGCCTCTCACTGTTGTGGCCTCTCCCATTGCGGAGCACAGGCTCCGGACGCGCAGGCTCAGCGGTCATGGCTCACGGGCCTAGCCACTCCGCGGCATGTGGGATCTTCCTGGACCGGGGCACGAACCCGCATCCCCTGCATCGGCAGGCGGACTCTCAACAACTGCGCCACCAGGGAAGCCCCCCTCCCTCACTTTAGATTGTAACAAGCAACCTACAGAGGGCTTAGAAGATGGAATATGTTCAGAGCTACTTGTTTCAAGAGGCCCTGCTTAAGGAATTTACATTTCAATTAAGTTATTTATGAATGTCACCACTGCTTTCGTAAAAGTAAACAAGGATGAACGCAGAACACCTATATTTCCAACCCTCAATAATCTAACAACTTGATAGTAGAACAGAAGCTAATTTTGAATACTGATTAAGAGAAAGTTGTTAAAGATTGAAAATTCAATTGATCTGAGGGGTAATCCAGGGCAATAAATATCTCTACATATAGGTGGACTTGCTGATATTCTGCTCAGAGTATTTTAATTATACATCAAAATTACGTTCATGGTCCTTAGACCTAGGAAAATTGCACAAGGCCAGTCCCATGCGTCCCTTCATTTTCAATCCTTTCCCCCTGTCAATTTGTACTTTTAAAGGAACTTCTTGTTCCCATCAAATGAGTCAGACCAGATGCGAACACTAATTTATTTGTAATGAATATGTGTCAATCCAAAACTGAAGGGGTTCTATCATTCTGGAGAGCATAGATCCTAGCAGGCTTAGTGCTTTGGCAGGAAGGCCTCTGCCTTCAGATACTTCTACTACCTAGCTTCTGATTTATTAACTTGTTTTATTAAGGAACAATGTCTTTCAATCCATGATTGGAAATAAAGTCTAAAATCCATGTTTTCCTGGAACTATTAACAAGTTTAAATCATCAACATAAGTAACCAGAATAACCAAAGTTGATTTCTTCCTTCTGCTCAGATTTTTAAAATGTGAGAAAAGGATATTCAAAATTTAACCGAGACCTTCAAGATGCTAAACAAACATGATGTTTTCCTTTTAGATATAGCTTGGGATTGGCTGAAACGTGATGGTTTGGACATGAAATAAGTGAATTTTCACCTCCTGTGTGCCCTAAATAAAGGCAGTCCATAAAGTTCCATCCAAGGTCCACGTTGATGAAGTTACCTGGAGGAAAACAATAGCGGGGAGCCAGAAAGTCTGTATTCCAGACACAGTGCCCCATTCCCCTTACCCGAACACCCTAGATGGTTGCTAGATTTTGATGTTTCTCACCTATAAAATAAGTCCTGATTCCAACCTTCAAGCAGTGAAACAAAACAGGGTCAACCTGCAGTTAACATTTGAAATTGCATACAGCTTGCTGTCATTCAAAGACAATCCCAGTGAAGTACTTTACAGATATAGTATGTCACAAAGATCAGATGCCCTATCTACAGATTTGAGGAAGAAAAAGGATGAGATCTATTCATTTTTGGTTAGGAGTGAATAAGAAAGTACTAAGATTTTTATACCATAATTGAGAAAAATGAACCGTAGCTGAGAAAATAATCTTTTGTTCTGTTTTCCTGCAATTGCTCTTGTATGTTCCTTATGTAAAATATATTATTCTAATTGACTTTTCCTACAATTTTAACTAAGAATGAGTTGAATCCAGGTACAATTCTATCCCTGTATGTGCTAAATTAATGTCCACTAGATATAGATATGAAGCTAGAAGGAAGTTTGTATTGAGCAATCATTTTTTAATGCAATTATTTAGACATTTTAAATGCATAAGAGTGGCTGGAAAAATTTTCCCTTGGAAAGATTCCGTTAACACGGAGAGGTTAAACTTGGATTCATCTTGAAAAACTGAATCCAACCTTAGTGCTGTGTACAGGATATAAAAAAATCCATCTGGCCACACTGGGGGAAAAAAAAAAAGAAACAATCTGGAAGGGAGTGAAGAAGAGGCCAACTTCAGGCTCCATCATACTTTGGAAAGGCGGGTCTTGACCTTGGGGCCCTCAGCTTGCCAAACAGTAAAATGAGGGAGAGAACTAGACTTAGACATGGTTCAGTTGGAGAAAACTTGACCTATTTTTTTGTGTTAAAGCAACAAAAAGCTGAAGGCCATTCTAAACTGCTTCAATCTGGATACAGTTTTCAAAGGTTATTTACATATAAGTTATTGATCTTAAATATACAAAGACTGATCAGGATGGAATTTAAATATAGGGAAACCCCATTTTGGGGAGAAGAAAATGAAAGGGAAGTGCATAAGTCATCTTCAAGATAGATTACATTTGTGAGGTTAGAGATGACCATAATTGATTCTATGGCCTAGCAGATTGTCAGGGGTTCTTTATTTCATGTGTTTTTAGTGGGGTCATTTGAATATGTGCCCCAATGATTCACAGAGAGAGAGAAAAAAAAAAAAAGAATCAAAGTAACATGACTGCCTCTGGAGAAATGTGGTTTGAGTGCTTGGGAAATGAGTATATATTTTTCTCCAAGTATAACAAGAGCTAAAAAAAAAAAAAGAGAGAGAGAGAGAGAGAAACTATATTGATTGTCTCTAATGCCTACTACTTTCAATGATCCCCTTCATACATGCTTATTCTTCATCAATAATCAAATTTTATACCATGTAAACAGGTATGGTATCAGTCCCAGAGATAGGTAACTGCAGGCTGGACAGGGAATACTAGGGAATACAGAAAGGCCCATTGTGAGAACTTTACCCAAAGAGTGTGCTCTGCTCTGAGTGAGGACTGGTCAAGCCAATCAGATCACCTCTTGCAAAGTATGTCATCAGTTAACAAATAGAGACAAATGGTTTTGTGTCACACAAGCAACCAGACACAGAAATCAACAAGCAGAAGCTGTAAGGAACTAGAAGTTGGAAGACAACAGGAATAATGACTAAGGAGAAATCATGAAGCAGAGGAGAGAAGAGGAAGCTGCTGGCTGAGGAAGTAGTATTCTGCTGAAATATGTGAAATGTCTGTTTTTATGAGTCAAAAACAGTAAAATATCAACGATTTTATATGATTCAATTTTGAAAAACTATTTTTAATGAGAAAGTGGTTGGATAAAGAATAGGACTACATTCAAATTTCAGCCCTAAGATTGTCATGGGGGCATCCATGCACCATGCAACCGAAAGTACAGGACCGCTCGGTTGAATGCTAGTTGCAGTACTCAACGTCCTATGTCCCAGGAACTCCTTCAGTCCCAGGCAAAACCCTAGTTAGGTCACTCTAGTTGTATTTTTAGTGTTTTTAATTGTGAGAAAGTTTACTAAATTGAAAATATAAGCAATGTTCTCCAATATCAGCCTTTATCTCTAACAAAGATAATGTCATGGGTTCTCTTAATTTTCAGTTGGCTTTGAACTCAGAGATGGAAGAAGGGTGATATTTACTGGATTCCCCTAGATTTCTAATTATCACATTCACCATCAAAGCTTTAAACCCAGTTCCTGTACTTTTCATCCTAGGCATTCCTTTTTGTTTTCCCTGACCTTTTTAAACCTGTGCTAGTTCTTTTCTCATAGCACACAACACACAGAAGAAAAAGTTCTGTTCAACGATACTGAGTCTTTGGATAACACAATCTAAGACAAATTTTGGCAGGAATGAGCTATTTTATTTACTATCGTATGCTGAGAAATTAGTACTTTACCTAGACTTTAATAAATACGCAATGAATAAATATTTCTTGAATGTTAAATTGTCTTCTCTTAAGCCACATGATTTTTAAAGAGTTAGTTATCCTCTATCTATTCACTTTTTAAATTATGTGTCTGACTTCTTGGATTTGCACATGAACTAGTTCATGTGACATACGGGTATAAATCCCAACTCAAATCCTAGGAGTCAAGATAACAGAGGAGATCTGCATGTAACTTATTCCTATTTACTTTCTGCCCAAGTTGTTTCAATCACAAGAATGTTTGTCATTTTCTTCATGATATTTTAAAATCTCATATAAACAGTATATCTAACTAAGAATTATTTCACTTTCCAAATATGTGAATCATTCTTATTTTCACAATATCTTCTTATTTGGTGCCATTCATAAGGTCCTAAGATGTCTAACACATCTCTGCTTAATGCCATTGTCATTTTCATAAATATTGAGATGTATATATGTATATATAATTCAGCAAGATCAACAATATAAAACTACTGTGAGATCCCAAAGGCTATTACTTCACCACTGAAAATATCCCTCTTGAACTAATTCTTAGAAATCTCATGTTAAATAAAATAGAGTCCAACTGTAGTTTTATATTAGGTAACTTGAAAAATAGTTTTTATTTCATAAAATTATTATATATGCAGCTGAATAGAGGCTTCACTTCTCTTAATAACATGAACTATGGCTTTAAGTTTATGTATGAGATATATTACCTTTCAAGAAATTTCAACTTTTGTGCTATATGAGTCAATAACATATCAACAAGCATTTATTAACTTTTACTTATGTTCCAGAAAAATATCTCTTCAGGTATTTACACAATACAGAGCTTCTGGTCTCTCAGCACATGTGGTCTAGCAGAGAAGACCAACACATAAAAAACAATTATGTACACAATGGGGCTCTGCAGGGAGGAAAAAGAAATATCTGATATCTATCTGCAGACATGGAACTTTTAAAATATTATTTCATTAGAATTATCATGCATTTTATATAAGTTTATTAGATCAGAATTATTTTCTCTTAACAGATTAGAAGACTAAGTGTTCAAGAGGTCATCTCACTTGACCAAGGTCACAGAGATTCAAGAACACATACTCAGGTTGGTTCAACTCTTGCCAGTGAATTTTTATTTAGTTTCTTAGAAGGATTACCTTTTAGAAAAACAAGCCAACAATTAATCCTTTTCCTCTAAATTTTTATCCTCATTAGTAATTTTTAAAATGTTATGTCTTTCTACAGAGATGGAATTACTCTGTAAATGAAAGTGTACGTCTTTCAGAATAGATCTAAAGCCCTAACTGTGGGTTTGAAATATCTGAGAATCTCCCACTATCACTTAGTTCTTGTTTTTTGCACCATTTAATTAAGCTTATTTACATGTAAAAATGATAGGTTGCCCTCTGTTTCTTGATTTTATATACACCATTCCCCTCTCCTCACTTGATAGTAAGCTATTTTAATGACTGGACACTTCTTTGATTTATTCGGTCCATTTGGGATATGAGTCAAATGTTAATATATTATTTTAATATATTATGTACATTATTTGAAAGAAATGGTATTTCAGTGATCTAAAATATATTTCCCTAAATATTCTATTGTACTCCCAAGTACTGGGAAGAGAGTATTAGCTAGTGTATTCTTCCTTTCCAAATCCATGCCCACCATGAACCTTTCTATTGTTTATATAAAGTAAAAAAAAACAAATTAGAAAATAATATTGCTCACTATCGAAGAATGCTAAACTTGCCATCAAGAATGACAAGTTTCATAAAAGAATGAATCTAATTTTTAATACAACTTTTTCAAATGCAAATTTGGAATTTTGACATCTTTTAGAGCAGGCTGTTATAACTGTATCATTTGGGGTTGATGCACTAAACCCTAATTATCTCATGACATAACAAACCACTCAAAGAATTATTTGTTTATAATTATGGTGAGTTCATCTGTTTTCCTTTGAATTTGCAGGACATGAAATATTTCCATATGTGTGTAGGGATATGTGTTTACAACACAGGGTCTCAGAAACATCAGAACAGGTGTGCCTTGACAAAATTTGCCCTAGAGAACAGTAAACAAGTATGCTAAACTGTTGAAGATTGGGTTATTCTTAAACCATAATAGTACACGTCCTCAGGGAAATTCTAAACAGTCATTTTCCAGCATGTTATGGTATGGTAGGATGGATGGTGGAGGTAGGATTAAGTTAGTCCGGCCAGGGCACTGTCAAATGGTCCATGTTCTTGTTTAGGTCCATCTGGTCAGAGCTAAAATAAAAGTTCCTATTTGAGACATCATGGGACAACCAGGAGCATGGCGCAAGGCAAGTCAAATCCGTCTTTGGGGAAGCTCCAGAAGAGGAAATTTGATGTGATGGCTGGAAACTGTGCATGAAGACAGAACAGAACGAATGTGGAAGATATTAAGCAATCATTGTAAATACAATTTTTGCAGTTTGGGCTGCTGGCTGCATGGCTGTTCATTGGTTTGGAATGGACTGACGTGTAAATGGACACAAGGTGTATTGTAATGGTGTCACTTTTGGATACTACTACCTAAATCCAGCTGTGTCCTCTGCAATCAGGGATCCTTGGGCTCTCTACCTGTTGCCAGGAAACCACCCGAGCCTCCCTTTTCTCTGTCCATCACTGATCTATTGAAAAACAAAAATCCAGACAAAGACTAAGAGACCAACCTGTGCGTAGGGTTCCATTACTGCTGGACGCAGATGACAGACACTGTTTCCATTCTTCATGCATGTGTAATCTCTAGTTCATGCATAATGTCTGCTTGTATGACTTCATTCCTGACCTCTTTTCTCTCACATAATGCTGTCATTACAGAATTCATAAGAAAGCTGACAGTACTTGGATACACTTCTTAAATGGCTAATTTTTGTCCCTTCTTGTGCATTTTGATATTTAACTCCACTCCTAGTTTTTGTTTTCCATTTCATGCTAAAAATCTTGCATTCATCTCCAGAATATTATAGAAGTTTAGTGATATCAACTCCACATTTAAATCATAATATGATCAGAGGGCAGACAACAGAAGCAAGAAGAACTACAATGCTGCAGCCTGTGGATCAAAAAACACCTTCACAGAAAGACAGACAAAATGAAAAGGCAGAGGATTATGAAGCAGATGAAGGAACAAGATAAAACCCCAGAAAAACAACTAAATGAAGTGGAGATGGGCAGCCTTCCAGAAAAAGAATTCAGAATAATGATAGAGAAGATTATGCAGGACCTTGAAAAAAGAATGGAGGTAAAGGTAGAGAAGATGCAAAAAATGTTTAACAAAGACCTAGAAGAATTAAAGAACAAACAAACAGAGATGAACAATAACTGAAATGAAAAAATACACTAGAAGGAATCAATAGCACAATGACTGAGGCAGAAGAAATGTTAAGTGACCTGGAAGACAGAATGGTGGAATTCACTGCCACAGAACAGAATAAGGATAAAAGAATGAAAAGGAATGAAAACAGCCTAAGAGACCTCTGGGGCAATATTAAATGCGCCAACATTCGCATTATATGGGTCCCAGAAGAAGAAGAGAGAAAGGGCCCGAGAAAATATTTGAAGAGATTATAGTCAAAAACTTCCCTCACATGGGAAAGGAAGTAAGTCCAGGAAGCACAGAGAGTCCCAGACAGGATAAACCACCCAAGTCCAGGAAGCACAGAGAGTCCCAGACAGGATAAACCCAAGGTGAAACATGCTGAGACACATAGTAACCAAACTGACAAAAATTAAAGACAAAGAAAAATTATTAAAAGCAACAAGGGAAAAATAACAAACAAGGGAATGCCCATAAGGTTAACAGCTGATTTCACAACAGAAACTGTACAAGCCAGAAGGGAGTGGCGTGATATATTTAAAGTGATGAAAGGGAAGAACCTACAACCAAGATTACTGTACCCAGCAAGGATCTCATTCAGATTCGACAGAGAAATCAAAAGCTTTACAGAAAAGCAAAAGCTTAGAGAATTAAGCACCACCATACCAGCTCTACAACAAATCCTAAAGGAACTTCTCTAAGTGGGAAACAAAAGAGAAGAAAAGGACCTACAAAAACAAACCCAAAACAATTAAGAAAATGGTAATAGGAAAATATATATTGATAATTACCTTAAATGTGAATTGATTAAATGCTCCAACCAAAAGACACAGGCTCTCTGAATGGATAGAAAGGCAAAACCTATATATATGCTGTCTACAAGAGATCCACTTCAGACCTAGGGACACATACAGACTAAAAGTGAGAGGATGGAAAAAGATATTCCAGGCAAATGGAAATCAAAAGAAAGCTGGAGTAGCAATACTCACATAAGACAAAATAAACTTTAACATAAAGACTATTACAAGAGACAAAGAAGGACACTACATAATGACCAAGGGATCAATCCAAGAAGAAGATATAATAATTGTAAATATATATGCACCCAATATAGGAGAATCTCAATACATAAGGCAAATGCTAACATCTCTAAAAGAGGAAATTGACAGTAACACAAAAATAGTGGAGGACTTTAACACCTCACTTACACCAAAGAACAGATCATCCAGACAGAATATTAATAAGGAAACACAAGATTTAATGACACAATAGACCAGATAGATTTAATAGATATTTATAGGACATTCCATCCAAAAACAACAGATTACACTTTCTTCTCAAGTGCACATGGAACATTCTCCAGGATAGGTCACAAATCAAGCCTCAGTAAATTTAAGAAAATTGAAATCATATCAAGCATCTTTCCTGACCACAACGCTATGAGATTAGAAATCAACTACAGGGAATAAAACATTAAAACATAAACACATAGAGGCTAAACAATACGTCACTAAATAACCAAGAGATCACTAAAGAAATCAAAGAGGAAATCAGAAAATACCAGAGAAAAATGACAATGGAAACACGACAATCCAAATCCTACAGGATGCAGCAAAAGCAGTTCTAAAAGGGAAGTTTATAACAATACAATCCTACCTCAAGAAACAAGAAAAATCTGAAATAAACAACCTAACCTTATACCTAAAGGAACTAGAGAAAGAAAAAGAAACAAAACCCAAAGTTAGCAGAAGGAAGGAAATCATAAAGGTCAGAACAGAAATAAATGAAATAGAAACAAAGAAAACAATAGCAAAGATCAATAAAACTAAAAGCTATTTCTTTGAGAAGATAAATAAAATTGATAAACCATTAGCCAGACTCATCAAGAAAAAGAGTGAGAGGACTGAAATCAATAAAATTAGAAATGAAAAAGGAGAAGTAACAACAGACACTGCAGGAATACAAAGCATCCTAAGAGACAACTACAAGCAACTCTATGCCAATAAAATGGACAACCTGGAAGAAATGGACAAATTCTTAGAAAGGTATAACCCTCCAAGACTGAACCAGGAAGAAATAGAAAATATGAACCAACTGCAAGTAATGCAATTGAAACTGTGATTAAAAATCTTCCAACAAACAAAAGCCCAGGACCAGACTGTTTCACAGGTGAATTCTATCAAACATTTAGAGAAGAGCTAACATCCATCCTTCTCAAACTTACAAAAATCTGGACAGCTACATGTAAAAGAATGAATTTAGAACACTCCCTAACACCATACACAAAAATAAACTCAAAATGGATTAAAGACCTAAATATAAGACTGGACATGATAAAACTCTTAGAGGAAAACATAGGCAGAACACTCTATGACATAAATCACAGCAACATCCTTTGGGACCCACCTCCTAGGGAAATGGAAATAAAAACAAAAATAAATGAATGGGACCTAATGAAATTTAAAAGCTTCGGCAAGGCAAAGGAAACTACAAACCAGACGAAAAGACAATGCTCAGAATGAGAGAAAATATTTGCAAACGAATCAATGGACAAAGGATTAATCTCCGAAATATATAAACAGCTCATGTAGCTCAATATCAAAAAGCAAACAACCCAATCCAAAAATGGGCAGAAGACCTAAATAGACATTTCTCCAAAGAAGACATAGAGTTGGCCAAGAAGCACATGAAAACCTGCTCAACATCACTAATTATTAGAGAAATGCAAGTCAAAACTACAATGAGGTATCACCTCACACCAGTTAGAATGGGCATCATCAGAAAATCTACAAACAACAAATACTGGAGAGGGTGTGGAGAAAAGGGAACCCTCTTGCACTGTTGGTGGGAATGTAAATTGATACAGCCACTATGGAGAACAGTATGGAGGTTCCTTAAAAAACTAAAAATAGAACTACCGTATGACCCAGCAATTCCAGTACTGGGCATATATCCAGAGAAAACCGTAATTCAAAAAGACACATGCACCCCAATGTTCATTGCAGCACTATTTACAATAGCCAGGTCATGGGAGCAACCTAAATGCCCATCAACAGATGAACAGATAAAGAAGACATGGTACATATATACAATGGAATATTACCCAGCCATAAAAAGGAACTAAATTGGGTCATTTGTAGAGACGTGGATGAATCCAGAGACTGTCACACAGAGTGAAGTAAGTCAGAAAGAGAAAAACCAATATCATATATTAATGCATATATGTGAAACCTAGAAAAATGGTACAGATGAACCAGTTTGCAGGGCAGAAATTGAAACACAGATGTAGAGAACAAACATGAGGACACCAAGGGGGGAAGTGGCGGGTGTGTGTGTGTCTGTGATGAATTGGGAGATTGGGATTGACATATATACACTAATATGTATAAAATGGATAACTAATAAGAACCTGCTGTATAAAAAATAAAATTAAATTCAAATAAAACAAAAAAACCAAACCATTAAAGATACAAAAAAGAAAAAAATAAGAATGTAATAAATATATGGGAAGAAATTACTGAAATAGAAAACAATCAATAGAAAAATCTTTTAAAGGCTAAAGTTGGTTTTTCTAAAGGGTTAATAGAATTGATTTTAAAAACCTGGTAAGGGTAATTAAGAATAAAAGAGAAAAACAAACTATCTGTATAGAAATGAAAGAGATGTCACAGCTTTAATAGATATTGCAATGATAAGAAGGAATATTATGTACAAATTTATGTAAATATATTACAGTATATAGGCAAAATGGACATATTTTGTGAAAAACATAAGCTAACAAAACTAACATGAAAAGAATAGTAAACTTAATAGCCCTTCATTTATTTTAAAATTTGATTTTTTCATAAAAAATCCAGAACAAGGAAAACTCCAGTACCAGATATTTCTTCCCAAGTTGATCCTATCAAATATTTAAGAAAGTTACAACAATTAGGTACAAACCCTTTCAGAAAATAGGAAAGGAGGGAAGATACCTCTTCTTGTTTTATGAGGCCAGAATAATACTGATACCAAAACCTAATAAAAACATTATAAGTAAAGAAAATTATACGTCAATAAGGAATACTACTCAGGAATATAAAAGAATGAGCTACTAATACATGCAGATATGGGGAAGAATTGCAAAATCCTCAAGTTTACCAAAGAATCCAACACAGAGTATATATTTCGTATGATTTCGTTTAATTGAAGTTCAAGAACAGGAAAAAAAATTATTTGTAATGGAAACTAGAATAATGTCTTCTTATGAGGTAGTGGGGTTTATTGAAAGGGTGCATGAGGGAACTTCCTGAGGTGATCATAATGTTCTATACCTTGACTGAAGTGTGGGTTTCGTTTATGAGAGTTCATTTAATTGTACACTTAAGACCTGTCCATTATTCCATAAGCATGTTTTCACCTAATTTACCAAAAAGTAAATTTGATCATTTCCATTGGTTTATGCTTGGTGTTCTAAAAGGGATTGAATCTAGGAAATAATGAAGGAATTTTCTATAAAATGCACCTGAAGTAAAATGAGATTCTCCTCCTTACCAAATAACTCTTATTAGACTCTTAATGTTCAGTCTCTTGGATTATTTTTTTCCTCTGGATTTAGCAAATCAGAGTAAACTTGAATCGTTTTTTTGTTGAGTGCTCAAAATTCATCAAGTACTGTAGCAGATCAAAGAGACAGATTCCTTTCCCATGAGTTGACTACATTGTTGTGGAAACAAATCAACAATGCTGAAAAATACCATAATGAAATAACTGTGCAAGAATTCAAAGAAACAGTGATAAAGATTTGGCTCTCCCTCGATGAATTTTGTTCTCCTTAATCTCCTATGATTAGTTGCAATGAATTAATAAAATATTTGTTATAGTATTTAGAGGATCATGAATTAACTTTAGGCTGCAATGTTAAAGAAGCACTTCACAGAAGAATTAAAATTGGTACTAAATATTATATAATGTATAAGGTTTAGACAAGTAGAGAACAGAGTTAGGGTATTCTTTTCAAAAGTGAAGAGTGGAGAAAATTAAAGATATGTTCAGGGAGTAGTAAGCAAAACAGTATCAATGTATCTCCTCAAGACAAGTCATTACATCTACACACTAAAATGATTAAAACTTCTTTTTCCTCCATATCTAGAGATTGATCTTTTCAGATCACTGCCCTAGAGGAGCATAAATATAAAATTTAAAGTTGGAGTTCTGAAGAAATAACAGCTACTGTTGAAAATCTGAATTTTAAGTTAATCTTGGAGGAAGAGAAAGAACAGTTAATTTGTGAATAAAGAAATAAAACTTTTTGTTAGTTAAATTTAGGTGGAACTCAGACCTCAGAGATTAAGATGAAATGATGCGTGAATGATATAAGGATGACTGTAGAATTTTCCCGAAGAACTTTAAATTTGGAAGGAAAGCAAAGCACAGGATGTGGTTAGGAAAATAGGATCAAGTGAAGTATTTTAGGCTTTGTTTATTTTTGGTTTTTAACTTTTGTCTCCTATACTAGAGTGTAATATCATGTCTAAAGATTTGTGACTGGTAGTTTCATGAGAGAAAGAAGGCTTAGAGAAGTGATTTTGGTAGAACATTTCCTGAATTGATAAGTATAATCATTGCCAAATAACAAAAAAAATGTATTTCACTACTGATTTTAATAAAAGTATGTACACAGAAGTGATATACAGTTTCGTGTGTGTGTGTGTATCAGACTACTTTGAGAATTTGATAAAAATATCGAAAGTCTTCACTGGATACTTTATATGTTATATATACATATAAACACACACACATATAAAAAATTATAATATAATTTCAGGTATTCACAAACTCATCAAAGCTCGTTTAATTAGGGACTACAAGGACCCTTGGTTAAGAGTCTCTGCCTTAGTTACCGGTGATCGTTGTGTCTTTCCATGAACATGAAAGTAATTGTTACATTATTCTAGCATGATAGATGAAGTATAAATATTTACCTTCAAATTTTTGAATTGAAGATATGTGAATATGTGACACATATTTCTCTGCCACAAAAAAATGTCATGTTACAGATCTTTGAAAGACTGTCCTATTTTAGGCTACACTGGATTAAAAAGAAAGAAATTTTAATAGTTTTGAGACTAAATCATTACAGAGTAGAGCGAGAGGGACCTAGAGAGCTAACCTTAGAATTTAGAACAGTGGTATGGTTTATTGAAGGCACAAGTGAAAAATAAAGGAATGCATGAATGAATGAGCGAGCGAGGGAATAAATGAAAAACCCCTTCAGAGTCAGCCAAGGAAAACGGCAATGACACTAAGATGCTGAGGGAGTGGATGGCTTTATTTACATCCAGGCAGCTGTGAGCCTAGAGACAAAAGAGAGACTTACAAATAGCCCCTCTTTTAGTTTCTGATATAAACTGAAAATATCTGTGCCATTATGCCTTTTTTGCAGCTGATGGCTTTCTATTATTATTACTTTTTAATAAAATATACATTCTCCTCAACAAACGGATTCTCACACTCCATGGTACCTTCCTGCAGAGTTACCTCCCTAATCAGACTCGACCGAGGAAGGGTTTAAAACTTGGCCAGTCGTAAGGGGAAAAAAGTTTCTCTTCTATGAAACTGTGTCTGTAAAGACTGGCCTTTGCCCAAACCACAGGAACTTTAAACAGTCTGCTAGCTCAGTCGGCACAGACAGGTTCAAGTACAGAGTGGGATGAAAGCTGCTACCAGGATTTTAATCTTGCAGGTTGCAGAAACCTTAGATGTTTTATGTCTGACTCTCTTGAATATGGCTTATAAATGTATTTCAGCCAAGTAAAAATATTGTTACAATTTATTTGCATGGTATATCAAAAGGGGAAAGTGGAAGGAAAACCAGAAAAATTATTCAGAACTTGATTATTTATTTGGATTCAGATGACTGTTCAGATGATCAGACTGGTTAATACTCACAATCCTGATCTTGCATTTTAATTCAACTCCAAAATTTTTCAAAACAGCCCTTATTTTCATCTTGACAGCATAAAATAGAATGAGACCAGCTCTGACTCTGGCCCTGACAGTCAGTTCCCATGTCACTTGGGGGTCCCTTAGTGTTTCTGAGCATCAGTATCTTCATCTCTAAAGTAGGAATAATTGTTACATTATATCTGTTGTGTAAATACACAAATGAATACATGAACAAAGTACAAGGGACACACAAAGAAGCCGATTGATAATTAGTCATTTTTACTAGTATTAATAACACTATATCATTTTAGTTAGCTTTTCACACTTACTGGCCATTGGATACCTTGCCTTTTAAATTGTTCCATTAAATATGTAAAATATAATAAGATTTGCCTTAGAAATTGTCGACTGAAAAACATGTACAACCTAAAAGTGGAGTTTTATGTTTTATTTGGTGGACTTTCTGAGGACTTCAAGCCCGGAGAGAGAGCCTCTCAGACAGCTCTGAGGGACTGCCCTGAAGAGGTAAGGGAGGAACCAGGATATATAGGAGTTTTGCAACAAACACCAAGTAGTTGGAACATCAAAAGATTACTGTTCATTAAAGAAAGCCAGATATCTCAAGTTAAGGAATTAAGCATTTTTCTATGTATGGGGAGATGCAAGAATTTGGGCTCATCAAAATCATTCCTTTGATATGTGCCTTAATTATCCAGGGCCAGTGTCCTGTGCTTTCCCATCCTGAACACCCTCAATGTAGATGGTTGGGGGAGGCTGCAGTGGCTGAGGGCTTGATGATGGGCATCCTGTTTGTTTCCATCCTGAGTCCCCTCAGGGTCACTGTCAGGGGCGGCTGCAGTGGCTTGACGCTGCAACATCCTTTGTTTACCAATATGGCAGGCAACATTTTTCATTCACAAACTTATACTCAGGACAACAATTTTGGAAAGTACTGATATACATTTGTCACACTGGTAAGACCCCTAGCTCAAACATTAAAATCACTAACTACACCTGAAATGGTCTGATCATTTCTAGGATCAGTCTTTATAGAGAACAGATAGGTGTCTAAGTGTTGCATCTAAAATGGAATAAAGATTTTCTCTTCTCTGGAAGCTTAAAATAAGAGAGAAAAAAGCCCACAGTGTGACATTTGAGACCCTGATTCATTCTAATAAATAAAGTATATGATCCTTCAAGGCCTTCTTTCTACATTCTTTTCTTTACACATTCTTTCAAAACACTTCTTTTGCAAGATAAGATTTTTTTTGTTGTTTAGACTGGGTATATACTATCTACCAATTATCGTTCTCTCAACTCATCTAATTACATTATTTAGACAAAAATAGAAATCAAACCACCTCCAAATTTGACCGATGTTTATTATCCTCTCTGTTACTGGTTTACCCCCGACCACAAGCAGGTTGACCTATCAGGGCATGTGAAGTACTCACCCCATTTTTATTTTTTAATTCTAAAAATCAAACAGAATTAAGCAAATCTCAGAAGTTATATTTAAGGGTAGATGAAATTTTACAGAGGTAAGGCTTTTTTGGAATGAGGCTGAATCATCCTAGATAGTTCTTAAAATGAATAATTCGGTGGCATTATTCATTATACTATTTAAACCTGAATATACTGAATTGCTTCAAATATATGTCTGGGAAAACTTGTCAAGAAGAATTGTGAAAAAATAGAGGTAGGTAAGATAGAGTTTAGAGGGTGGTTTGGAAACTGTCCACTGAGATGATAATCTGAAGACAGTCATATTATCATCTGAAGACAGTGAATATAATTACTTTATAATCTACACGTTCTTTCTTCTTCATTTATGTTCTCAGTTTCTGCACTTTTCCTCTTTCAGTTCCGTTTCTAGCTCACTGTCTTTAAAGCTTGCATTCACATTTCTTTTTTTTTTTTTTTTGCATTAAGTCTGAATATATTGATTACAAGGTAAAATGACATTTATTCCCTTAGTTTGCTCTAAGCAGTAGTGGGTGTAGTTAAAAAATGTACTGAAAGATGTTGGTAAATTTGAACGGGGCTCGTGAATATTTGATGCAAATATTCTTTGCAGATACAGAGGTCTGTGACTTTGTATTGTAAACTTTGAACTCCTCAAATTGAATCACATTAAGTTCATTTGCTGGGAGTTGGAAAAGATTGTTTAAAATAATAATGAAACCAGTAGATATCTACATTACTTTAATAGCAAAGAGCTTTGGCTTTTTCTCATTGAGTTAAATTAAATTCAAGGGGTTCGTGGGACAGTTGACCAGATATGATAGGAACCAGCCATAGTTTATCCCTAAAAAAGCCCAACTTTGTGTCATTTTATAATGTTTTGCCTCGTTTTTCTCTACAAAATCCTAGTAAAAGTAACACGTAATGGAAACTACTTTGGAAAAAAGCATCATCTCATCCATTTCATGTGTATCTCCTTCTCACACAGCTGTCCTTTACTTCTTTGCACTTTTTCTCTGATTGTGTACTTGCCCTGGCAGCCTGTGGCGGTTACAGCAAGAGTGACTGAGGCTTCAGAAGTCGAGTGGAAGCCTTGGGAACAGTATTTACCGAAAGGAAAAGAAAAGTTGGCCACCGTTCACACTTATCCAATTGCTTTTGTGATGTCTTTAGAGCAAAGGAAAATGATGCTCATAACTATATTCCAGTGTGTGTGTGGCAGTGGGAAGACTTAGGAAAGAAGGAAGGGAGGGCGCTCCAGTGACCTGGATAAAGTTACTTGATTACAGCCATTCATTTTTCTCTGAATCACCAAGTGAAAAAGAAAAAAAAAATTCTAAAAGTAGGATAAGGGGATGGAAAAGCTTCCTGGCCTTGGCTTCTGTGAGATATCATGAAACTTACATTCATAAAGAAAGGGAGTCCTTCTTAGCTTTAAAAGGATCATTAACAACATTTATTTTATTTTGTTTGTAATATGAGAGAAAAGAAAACGTGGGATTTGAAATATGTCTTATTTGAATACTCCTTTACCAATTCTACACACACCCCATTGAACGGTGCACAATTACTGTTCTGAAATTTGAAGCTATGAAGAAACATTCAACACCTGAGATGATTCACTTTCTACACAGAGAGCCAACAGGAACATTCAGCACAAAGGCAGCAAGTAACTCCCAGTGGTAATCCAAGAGTACCCAAGGGGGGAAAAAAAACCTAAAATAATATTTTTGGTTTTCAAAATGTGGGTTCTCTTTCCTTCTCTGAGACTCCCCGCTCGTCATTGGGCAGGGGGGCAAAAAAACATCAGTGTCTACAGAGAACACCACAAGATTAATTAATAAATTTTATAAAAGGTTTGTGTAAACATTTGCCAGGTTTTATAAGGAAAAGAGTATTGACTTCTCTTGCATCCCACGCCCAATAATGTGAAATGACTTCTTGGTTACTGTGTTGCAGGAACTGGAAGATCCAGAAATTTGCATTGAAAATAGGCTTCTTTCTGAGGCAAAGGTTGGCTTTGTTTTAAAATATGCTTCCTTTCAACTGACTTTGGTGGATGAGCTAATGGATGATATTAAGGCTAGGATGTTATACAAGTAGTAACGGAGTCGGAATTCAGAACCTGTGACTCGGGTTATTTATGACTTTACAATTCGCTCGCTGTCCTGTCTTCTTGTAAGAAGAAATATAATATCTATCATAAAGCCTGGAGGAGAGGTTGAATGTAAATGTATTTAATTAGCTGAATAACAATTCCTATAAGTGACTCCATATTTTAAATGTCTGTATCAATTTAAAAAATTACCTCAGGGGCTTCCCTGGTGGCGCAGCGGTCGGGAGTCCGCCTGCTGATGCAGGGGACATGGGTTCGTGCCCCGGTCCGGGAAGATCCCACATGCCATGGACCGGCTGGGCCTGTGAGCCATGGCCGCTGAGCCTGCGCGTCCGGAGCCTGTGCTCCGTAACGGGAGAGGCCATAACAGTGAGGGGCCCGCGTACCGCAAAAAAAAAAAAAAAAAAAAAAAAAAAAAAAAATTACCTCAACTCTTTGTTTCGTCAGAACTCCAAGTAGTTACATATAAATTATCTCATAGATTGTGAAAATATTCCTGTGAAATAGGCTAGTTCTTATGAGATTTGCTTTACTTTTAAAAACCGAAGGATCTCACAAATGTATGCAAAATTTCACTGAAATTAAAGCTGATACAGGAAAGAAGTTAATTGGAGGATGATCTTCCTTTGGGGGTGACGTATGAAAAGAAGGTAGTGTAATTATTTTTTTCCAAAATGAACTTTTTTCTGATTTAACTTTTGCCTTCCTTTCTCAATGATTTGTCTCTTATCTATGGGATTAAAGTTAAAAGAACAGCAATTAATTTGTTCCTTTCATTTACTAGTGTAATGAGATAACCTAAAAAGTTTCTCTGTGTTCACACTGGTGTTTGACTCGGTTACAACCCCACCAGTTCTTAGATGTTTTTATGGCTAGTCTCTAAGACATTCCAAACCAAGTGAATAAATCCTCAATAAATTGTCTGACATTTTCAAGTGCTAAAATAGTTCAAATAGTTTCCTATATCCTGTGCCACCCCTCATTTTATTTCACATCTGTGTTTGTCACTAATTAATACCATCTCTTTTATTATTGTTATTATTCAAATATAGAGGCTTTAGAAAATATTTCCCTCTGAGAAATATCTGTTGCACAATTATTTTTTCATTGCTACACAGGTTAATTTGACTGCCTTGATATTTTTTTCTTCCTAGAGTAAGATAATTTTGAGGTCTTTCTTTCGGAAACTACTATGAAGTGAAGTTGGGTTTATATTTAGAGCAAGGTAACAGACACTTGTCTTATTTATTTAGGGATAAATATTTTAAGACAAATTTCAATATAGCTTGCTTTTGAATTTGGCACACATCTGACCCAAATGCTAAATCAAAAATCAAGGAATACAGTTTAATTTAAAAATTCTTTTGGTTTTGACTTTTCTGAGTTGTATACTACCACCACCAAGTCTTTCCCCTTTTTTCCAGTAAAGTACTTCAGTCAGTCCTGCAAAGAATCGGTTACCGGGTTATTAACCTCTCTTTAATTGATGTGTGTGTGTGTGTTGAAGCGTGTCACGTTTATTTTCAGTAGTGCTTAAAAAAGAATTATATTGTGAATATTTATACTATTTATTCTGCTTTTCCTCATTATTCAATTTACTTTTACATGCATAATAAAGCTTGTGTACAACAGGAGCCCCTATAAAGATTCTCTCATCACACTTATATAATATATTCCATATATAACGTCATACACATAGACAATATCCATCTTTAAAAAAATCCTAGATTCACTGGCAATAGTACAGTCCTACCCGTACGCAGAGGCTGCCTTAGAAAGGAGTACAAAAGATAAAGAAACACCCTACACTAAAAGAGGTAAGATACAAAAGAAAACACAGATGAAGGCAAAAAAAAATTAAAAGGACTAGTAAATTTGAAGTGTTTCTTTTTATATTTACGTAGTGTCTGCTTTTCAAATATGTATGGGACAAAATAGGGCACAAAAGCAATATCTCTTCTTTCTGCTTTCCTTCTACCCTCAAACATTCTGGAAGTCTGGGCGAGCCAACCATTGGACATGAAAGTTATGCAAGAACTGTAATAGGAATAGGAAAAAGAGTATATATTTTTGCAAAACATTGCTTTTCATTCCGGCAGGAGAAAATATGCATGGCTGTTTATCTTGGTTTCGCTGCTCCTCTGCACTGTCCAATACGGGCTGGCTGTCTGAGGCTTTCCACAGTCGCTTACAAGAGGTGCACTATTCATTAGGGCAATAAGGAGATGCTTTTGAGTGTTTTGAGTTAAAAGCTCCGTTTAAACTTTCCCTCCATCTGCTTATGTAACTTAAATATTTTTAGTGCCCAGGAGTTCAAAGCAGCTAATGTGTTGTGTTTCAGAATGACAAATAGAACACACTAAAAACAGCATTAGAATATTTTCCTAAGCAAGTTTCAGGGAAATGTGCGGTGCTCTGAGTGGAACTCCACATAGCATTTGACCATTGAGCATTTCCTTCCTTGTTTTCAGGCCTGAATGAGTCATTGTGCCTGGGCTTCCCCGCTCCCCAATAGGTCTGGGCCTCCCCGTGAACAAGCAGTAGGCAGAAGCCGAATTCGTATGTGGCTCCCAAGTGACAGAAAGGAAATATTCCTTCTAGTTATTTATTGATGAGCTAATTCCAAATGCAGGCGCCTGTTGCACTGAATAGGGCATCTTCGCAACTTGGTCCTCATCTTGAATGGTGGCCAAGGAATTCCTACCAGGAGTTACCAAGAGAACACAGTTTTTTTAATTGAGAATAAGAAATTTCTTTCTGAGTCCCCTTGTAGAATGAATTCATTCTAGGAAACACGTTAAGAGGCGTTTCTACTATATACTGACTGTTACCAGGAAACTGTTTCAGGTATTGGAATATCTCCATTCTGGCCTAATTTCACTTCCAGAGGCATTTGATTGATGAAAATCTTATTAGTGGAAAATATCACAGTCTTGACTCACTTGCTGATGTGATCAGTTGAGACCCAAGAGGTCCTCTCCGGAGAAAGAAAGAAACATTTATTAGTTCACTGTATTCAGCAGATGATGCCTTAAAAATAAGGACTTTTAAAAATAGTTCCAAAATACAACCACAAAGCTGTTTTTTATCATCCAAAAGGCAAAGAATACCTGTAATTCAGATGGTCTTTGCAATAACTGTCAGACCACATGGGAACACACTGAAAGTCCTTGGTGGTCATACTTCAGGACATTCTTCTTACAGCAGTACCCTAAAATACATTACTGTGCAAAGACTCTTTTCCAATACTTGAATATGTCTCCATGGATTTCAATTCAAAAAGTTCCAGGCCATCACCAATGAGTTTAGTCTGATTTAGTCAAACAACTGATATATGTTGAGAAAATGTAAATTTATTCCACAAGAATATATGTGACTGTAAAATTTGATAAAGCTAACCAGTTTTTTAGGACCTGTTTTGAAAGCAGGTCCTTTCTCTTCTCAAGAAATTACATTCTCTGTGTTTTACTTATTTAATACATTCAACTTTAGTTTTCTTTTCTCCTCTTTCTTTACTGTCTTCCTCCTCCTTCTGCTCTTCAGATTTCTTACATCAGACCACTGTGCACTCCAACACAAGGGGGCAACTCATGTTTACAGCTCATTTTTCTCTTTCTCTATTTTCTTCCAAATTCAGATATACAAATTAGCATATATAGAGGAGGTTTTAGTCATTAATAACAAAATGGTATTACTTAATATACTTTTCTTTATCTGATCTTCTAGCAATGTATTGTGAAAACCTTTCACATTAGCTTGTACAACTTGAATTTATTTTTTTAATAAATGCAAAACATGGCATGGAGTATCTGTGCCTTAATTTATCATCCATTTCTATATATGTAGTCACTTCTTGCTGATTTATCTTTATCAATTACAAGGTAAGTGTACTTATGTAAAGATTTTTTTTACTTATTAATGCTTTGGTTTCCATGTGATGAATTCCTAGGAATGGGATATCTGAGTCAAAGACCTTAATATATTTTGAATATTAAGAGATACTGTCAGACTGCTTTCCAAAAAAGGCTGTAACACTTTACATTTCCATCAGGCATATGTGAAACCACTCTTTCCTCACAGCCCTTCCCCCCTCCATCATGAAATAGGTATTATAGCTCTCCCTAATGGTTGCTAATTTAATGATTTTGGAATGATAGAGTATCACAGTTTAATTTTATTATCAATTAGCAAAATGAAAAGTAAAAACAGCTATCATGTGTTGCTTTTTGCCATTTGGATTTACTTTTTTTTTAAATAAATTTATTTTATTTATTTTTATTTTTCGCTGTGTTGTGTCCTCGCCACTGCGCGTGGGCTCTCCCCAGCCGTGGCAAGTGGGGGTCTACTCCCTGTGGTGGTGCACAGGCCTCTCACCGCGGCGGCCTCCCCCGCTGCAGAGCACAGGCTCCAGGCATATGGGCCTCAGCAGTTGTGGCACGTGGGCTCAGTAGTTGTGGCTCACGGGCTCCAGAGCACAGGCTCAGTCGTTGTGGCGCAGGGGCTTAGTTGCTCCATGACATGTGGGATCCTCCTGCACCAGGGCTCGAACCCGCACCCCCTGTTCTGGCAGGCAGACTCCCAACCACTGCACCACCAGGGAAGCCCCTGGATTTACTTTTTAAACTTATTTTTTTTTTAGCTTTCGGATTTCCTCTTTCATAAATTAAATGGGTATATTTGCTGCCGATTTTTATTTGGGTTGGTTATTTACCCTTTTCAATTTCTGAGACACTCTTTACATATTCTAGATATAAATTTGGGTTTATTTCATTTGGGTTACAAGACTTTTTTTCCAAACTTACTTTATTCTGTTGATGTTTATAAGATATTTTTACCCTAAAAGTTTTAAATTTTAGGGTTTTTTTTTAAGCTTTTGAGTTTCTAGTCTTGGTTAAGAATTCTGCCATATCCTTAAATTTTACATGAGATCTCCCAGATTCTTCTGCAATAATTTACTGCTTAATGTTGTCTTGTAAATTCTAATTCAACTGGAATAGATTTTTGAATAAGGTATCAATGGGGCAGATTTACTCCATCAGATTATGCAGTCTTTGCACTGTACAACCCTAAGGGTGACATTCAAAAATATATGTTAATTTTATATATTTATCTTGATAATTTCCATTAGCTGTCAACAAGGTTGGGAGAGGCAAGTAGCAACTAGTACTGGTTTATTGTTGTAATGAGTTTCTTTAAAATATTTGATTCTATTTTCATAAATGAAATATAGTTTTCTTTAAATTACTTTAAGTGGGGTTTAGCATGAAATTTACTGTGGCATCATACCATAAACTGGAGACTTTCCCATCATTTCCCATAGCCTGGAATTCTTTAAATACTATTGAATGTTTTTAATGTTAGATAAAATTCTGCTCTGACCTTCATCTAATCTGTGCCTTTTTGATTACAGAACTTTAATCAATTTTCTAATCGCTTCTATAATTATTAAATTATTCAAATTTCCACTTCATCTTGGACATTTTTAGTAATTATATTTCCTAGAAAAATCTTTCTAGGAAATATAATTTACCAAAGGTTTTCAAATATGTATTTATGGACTAGTATATAATAATCTCAAAAATCCTGTAAGGTTTCTTATGGCTTTAACTATATCACTTTTCTTTGTACTAATTTTATATAGTTTTTTTTTTTTTTACTTAGTTTTGTGTTCATCTTTTTCTATAATCAGGATTGTGTAGTGTTAGTTTTATTGGTCTTCTTAAAAAACCAGCTTTTGGATTTACTTATCTTGTCTAATTTGTGTGTGTGTGTAGTTACTATTTCATTAATTTTATATTTTAACCCTGTTTAATCTTCTGATGTATTTTGGTTTTATTTTCAATTTTTTAGTTACCTACTCTGTGCCTTTAAAAAGTTTTCCTTCTATAATAATTACGGCATCAAAAGTTCTACATTTTTTTCTTCTGAATTGTCTATAGTCATTAGGTTTTAATATAAATTGCTCTCCTTTCCATTGCTTCCTATGTTGTGCATGATTTCTCTCTTAATGTCCTGATTGAATCAAGGGTTGTTTAGTAGTGTGTTTCTTAATTTTTACATGTAATATATTTTGTCAACCTTATTTTATTTATTTCTAATGATATTAGATTATAATCAGAAAATGCAAGTTGCCAGACCTCCACTATATACTAAAAGTTAATGTCTTCTTGGTAGTCAAGTAGCTAATTGAATTTGTGTAAATGTTCCACAGTGTAAGAAAAATATGCATCCTTTTTTTTTTTTTTTTTTTGCTGTACGCGGGCCTCTCACTGTTGTGGCCTCTCCCGCTGCGGAGCACAGGCTCCGGATGCACAGGCCCGGTGGCCACAGCTCACAGGCCCAGCCACTCCGCGGCATGGGATACTCCCGGACTGGGGCATGAACCCGTGTCCCCTGCACTGGCAGGCGGACTCTCAACCACTGTGCCACCAGGGAAGCCCTGCATCCTTTCTTTTTGAAAGATGCAATGTTATACACATATACACATCTGTTGAATGATTATTCACTTTCTTATAGCCTCACTTGTATTTTAGCTTCTAGTCTATCTAACATGTAGAATTGAAGTCTTCCTATATAACTGTATAAGTTGCAATATTCTCTGTGTATTTATAAGCTTTTACTCTTTATATTTAGCTGCAAATTCATGTTACAGATTTTTAACTGTGATACCTTTCACATAGACTCATACCATTATATAATGATATCCTGTTTAAATTCTATCTTGTTTGGTATTAGTATGACCGCTGCTACTTCCACTTTATGAGCATTTCCTCATTCCTCTTTGCCCAATGCTTTATTTTCACATATTTAATTACATTATTTTTTAACATTTCTGTAAATAGCACAAATAATTGGTCTTTCAACACAATCCCGCCATCTTATCTTCTAATGGTAAAATCTATTTTTAGTATGAGGAATATTTTTTTGATTTTGACTTCTTTTTCTTCTATCATGTTTATATATTTTTATATTACTTGCTCTATCATTCTACTTTTTCTATTATAAATTTAGGAGTTTATTTAATTCCCCTTCCTCAGAATTTATAATGAAACATACCTTACTCATTTTTATATCAAAATAACATCACACTGTTTTGCTTCACCTAATACTTTGCTCTACTACTGCTTTCCCACACATCCTAATAAGATAAAACCTTTAGAATAATCGTGCATAACTTCCTCCCCTCCTCTCAGCCATGAGACAGAATTTAGGAACACAGTTACCAATCTCATTTTATCCAACTCTAAGGTATAAAGTTTTCTTGTACTTTATCTACTCTATAGCAGTGATTCGTCATGTTATACATCATGCTAGCAAAAAATCTAGCATTATCCATTCATATTTAATTATATATTATGCAGACTCAATGAGATATACTACACATAATTAATCATCCATTCGTTCATCAAATAATAACGGAATGTTCATTATATGTGACTGTTCTAGGCACTAGACTATGGCTATGAACAAATTTTTTTTTTTCCCCTCATGGAGTCTGCATTCTCCTAAGCTTTCTACCTTTTTTTCTACTCCTTGCCTTTTTCCATCTTGAATTTTCTGTTCTGGCTGATTAGTATTACATGACAGTGTTTTCTCAACTATTTACTTCGGATAGGATAAATGGAAGATAATTTTCTTGAATTCTTTCAATTCATTTTTTGAATAATATCTTGGGGCATAGTCAGGAATTTGCTGATGCTATTGACTATATTCTACCTTCTGAAGTTATGTATGAGAAATCAGAGGCCAATCGCATTTTTTCATTTGTAGATCACTTTAAAACATACGTAGGAGGTAGAAACCAGAGGACTTGGCAATTAATAGGATAAACATGTGAAAGACAGGAATAAAGAACAATACCACACATGTGGATACATGTGGCTTAAGCAAATGATTAATTCCTGGTATAACTGAATGAGAGAAGAACCACAACTGGGGTAGCAAGATTGGATAGAGATGATGAATTCAAATCAGAACCCTGAAATGAAATCATGAGGGGACTAAAATCACAAACAGGAATATTTTAAATGTTCTCTGTCATTGGTAATTGTTCTAATTACTGGAGGAGATAGAAAACAAAAGAAAAGTACTCTCCCTTTCCTAGAAAAGCCTGAAAATCTTAGAACGATTGCACCAAAAGAAAGACATATGCTAAGTTTCAGTAGTCTTGGAAGTAAAGATTTTAAATTAGGAAATTTAAAAATATCTTGCACTGATTTCTGGTTTGGGGTTTCTTCAAGTAAACTGGTTATAATGACTCACCTTAAAATGGGCTCACAAGGCAAGAAGTAGACCTATTGTAAAATGGCTTCACTTTTTTTTTGCCATTGAGTGTTTCATTCCAGAAGCCAGCAATTTTGATACTAATCAAATAAGTACTATGATGACATGTATTAACCACTAATAAATGTTGTGCATGTATGCTAACATTAGCGGTCTTATGTCAAATCCAGAAAGTACTATATTTAACATAAAATAATCTTAGACTTGTTCATCAGTATCCTACGTTCCCAGATAGCATATACTTAATTGATGTGAAATACTAAAAAATATGCACAATCTATCTATTAGATCATAGCCACAACAGTGCAATCAAAGCAAGAACTTATAGTAAATACATTTAATGTGGAAAAACATTCTGAAGTCACTGGTGTCCAAATTCTTGTTATCCTTGAAAAATCCATGAAATACCTTTTATTTTCTTAATTCTGATAGTCTAAAGTCTAGAAGTTCTCTCTTGTGGCTGAGCATAGCAAAACATTTACATAGAACTTTATATTTCTAAGAATTATAAGGTTATTAATTCACTTAATTCTTGCAGAATTCTGTGAGGTAGGGTTTAATATACTTGTTCAGATTAAAAAAAAAACAAAAACAAAAACAAAACCTTCAGCAGAGGGAGATTAACTCAGCCAAAACCACAGATATTATGGAGGAGAGCCTACATTTCAACCCAGGTAGTCTGGCTCCAGAATCCATTTTCTTAGCTACTGTACATTCTATCTCAGTAGGAAGAATGACGTCTTTTTTGGCATACAATCTGAAAATTGGTGTCTTACAGATTCATGAGAAGATCTGTGTAAACAAGATCTGTGTAAAATACTTCACCCAGAAGTATTTCAAAAGAGGAACCTACTTATTTTATTCTATCTATAGTGTGGGCAATTGTGAATAACAATGTACCCATAACCCTAGCTTTCACAAGGATCAGGTATGGGCAATGGTTTCCTCGTGGAGCAAATCCATAGGGATAATGGAAAAGACATAATAATAACTACCACCACCGCCACTCTCTCAAACAAAAAGTGGACATTTCAGGGATCAGAAATTAGAAAACAAAAATATGTAAAGGAACTCAGTTCAATTTGAGAGATAAAACAAATGGAAAAATTTATATTTAAGACAGGGAGATACTTGAGCAATGCAGATAGGAATTTTAAATAAGTATGATTATTTGTAGAGAGATAAGAGAGAATCATTTGTCAATTAATCAAGAACACTTGGTATGAAAAATAGCATTCTTAGGGATAAAACATTTTAGAAACAAATTTTAAAATAAAAATTTGATATATAATTACAAATTGGCACACTGCCAGTGAAAATACTATCGCACTGATTATTCAAGCCAAGTGTTCTATTTTATATATATAAAAAATCTCAGCGTGAAAGTTCACTCTTAAAAATTCAAAACATTATTTTTACCTTAAATTTAGCAAGATGAGATATTTTCAGTGGGGAAAACTCTTATTGAACACTGTTAATCAATTATTATTTATTGCCAATGGAACACATATCCAGTTGATAGAATGAAGGATTCTATATAATCTCCTCTAAATGAGATTTTGTGTTAATTGAGATATTCTATAAAAATGAGTGTGAAGACAATTAAACACCAGCTTTTTCACATAGGTGAAAATCCGTCAAGTGATTAATTCTAGTGTTATGATGAGAGTCACACAGAAATTACTTTAAAGTCTGTATGTTATTGGAGAGGCATTGTTAATAAATGAAACAAAAATCAAGTTAAATTAAAAATGACAATGTGTCTCAAAGCAATATAAAAATTAGGGGGGGCAGAGTCAAGATGGCATACTTGGAGGACACAGAATTCACGTCTCCTCACAACTAGGGCACCTACCAGGCACCAGTGGGGGACCATGGACACCTAAGGAGATGGCAGGAACCCCCAGTAACTGGGTAGGACGTGGGGCATGGCGGGGAGTAAGTGGGGAGGAGAAGTGGAGGTGGGATGGGACTGGCGCCCCTGAGGGGTGGCTGGGGGAAGGGAAGGGATCCCACACCCAAAGGGGGGAATTGAGGGACCACTGGGAGAGAAGAGGATCAAAAGGGAGCATGGCCAGGTTTCCCCTGCCCACTTGGGCCCCCAGGAACCTGTTGAGATCCCAGGCCTGATCCTCTGCCCACCAAGGTCCCCTCCAGCCACACAGGTCCTGAGGGAGTGGGAGGGAGGGAAGGGGGAGCAAAAGTAAAGGCCGGATCTCCAGGACCAGCAGAGGGGGAGGGGAGGAGTTCCTACACCCAGTGGGACCCACCCATGGTTAGGGGTCCAGCAGCGATAGGGGAGACTCTGGGGGAGATGGTGGGGGAGGGGCGCAAAGGAAGGGAAGGGAACGTGGCCAGCACTTTCCCTGTCTACTTAGGCACTGGGGAGCCTGTTGGGCTCCCGGGCCTAATCCTCTGCCCTCGGAGCCTCCCTCCTGCAGAGCACAGCCCAAGTCCTGCCCCTGCACTCCCACCCAAGGCCCCACTTCTACACTTGGAGACCCCCTCCAATGCACTGGGCCTAAACCCCACCCACACACCCTCACGCAGGTCCCTACCTCCAACTCCAGAATTTCACACTCCAGAGGCCCTCCTTTCAACGTGCTGCCTCTCCCCTTCCACGAAGGTCTTAAGCAGAGGCCCCGCCCAACGCTTGAACGTCACCCGGCCTAGGCCCCACCCCCAGAGCCTTTTCCGGCTATGTGGGTCCTGAACCTAGGCCCCACCCCACACTCAAACATCACCCCCCCAACCTGCCTAGGGCCCACCCCACCATAAACCCCACCCCTGCCCAAGTTCCACCCCTGCCTAACTCTGTCCCCATAGCCAAGGCATTTTTTGTTGTTTTCTTTTTTCCTCTTTTAGAATAGGGTTCTGTTTTCCCTTGTTGACTCTTTTATATTTTTATTAATAAATCCTTTATTTTTCTAATTTTATTATATTCATTATAGTTTGTTATTGTTCTCTCTTTTTGGCTTGATCACCATCCCCACTTTTTTTTCTTTTTCTGTTGTTTTTATTTTAACTTGTTGCAGTTGTTTCAATTATACTTTTATTTTTCTTAATATATTTTTTATCCTTCTAATTTTATTTTGTTTTTTATACTTTGACATTGTACTGCTTCTTTCTTTCTTTCCTTCCTTCCTTCCTTCCTTTTGTGGACCTCATACCCCAGGGAATATTAATCAGAGTGAGGTCTCCTGGAACCTGCAAACACCAGTGCTGGACATCTCAGGCTAAACAACCAGTAAGATAGGAATACAGCACACCAATCAAAAAAAAAAAATGAAATGACAAAAAATTATGTTACAGACAAAGGAGCAAGGTAAAAACCTACAAGACCAAATAAATGAAGAGGAAATAAGGAACCTACTTGAAAAAGAATTCAGAGTAATGGTAGTAAAGATGATCCAAAATCTTGGAAACTGAATGGAGAAAACACAGGAAACATTAAAAAGGATCTAGAAGAACTAAAGAGCAAACAAACAGTGATGAACAACAAAATTACTGAAATTAAAAATACTCTAGAAGGAATCAATAGCAGAAAAACTAAGGCAGAAGAGCAGATAAGTGAGCTGGAAGATAAGATGGTGAAAATAACTGCCAGGGAGCAGAATTTAAAAAAAGAATGAAAAGAATCGAGGACAGTCTCAGAGACCTCTGGGACAACATTAAATGCACCATTCGAATGTTGCATTCGAATTATATTCGAATGCAACATTCGAATTATACGGGTCCAAGAGAAAAAGAAGGATCTGAGAAAATACTTGAAGAGATTATAGTCAAAAACTTCCCTAACATGGCAAAGGAAATACTCAAACAAATCCAGGAAGCACAGAGAGTCCCATACAGGATAAATCCAAGGACATACATGCCAAGACACATATTAATCAAACTATCAAAAATTAAACACAAAGAAAAAATTTTAAAAGCAGCAAGGGAAAAGCAACAAATAACATACAAGGGAATCGCCATAAGGTTAATAGGTGATCTTTCAGGAGAAACTCTGCAAGCCAGAAGAGAGTGGCAGGATATATTTAAAGTGATGAAAGGGTAAAACCTACAACCAAGATTACTCTACCCAGCAAGCATATCATTCAGATTCGATGCAGAAATTAAAACCTTTAGAGACAAGCAAAAGTGAAGAGAATTCAGCAACACCAAACCAGCTTTAAAACAAATGCTAAAGGAACTTCTCTAGGCAGGAAACAAAAGGGAAGGAAAAGACTTACAAAAACAAACCCAAAACAATTAAGAAAATGGTAATAGGAACGTACATATCAATAATTACCTTAAATGTAAATGGATTAAATCCTCCAACCATAAGACGTAGACTGGATGAATAGATAAAAAACAAGACCCGTATATATGCTGTCTGCAAGAGACTCACTTCAGACCTAGGGACACATACAGACTGAAAGTGAGAGGATGGAAAAAGATATTCCATGCAAATGGAAATCAGAAGAAAGCTGGAGTAGCAATTCTCATATCAGAAAAAACAGACTTTAAAATAAAGACTATTATAGGAGACAGAGAAGGACACTACATAATGATCAAGGGAAGAATCCAAGAAGAAGATATAACAATTGTAAATATTTATGCAGCCAATATAGGAGCACCTCAATGCATAAGGCAAATGCTAACAGCCATAAAAGGGGAAATGACAATAAAGAAGGAAACACAAGCTTTAAATGACACATTAAACAAGATGGACTTAATTGATATTTATAGGACATTCGATCCAAAAAAAACAAAATACAATTTCTTCTCAAGTGCTCTCCAGGATAGAACATATCTTGGGTCACAAGTCAAGGCTTAGTAAATTTAAGAAAATTGAAATCGTATCAAGCATCTTTTCTGACCACAACGCAGTAAGACTAGATATCAATTACAGGGAAATAACTGTAAAAAATACAAACACATGGAGGCTAAACAATACACTACTAAATAACCAAGAGATCACTGAAGAACTCAAAGAGGAAATCAAAAAACACCTAGAAACAAATGACAATGAAAACACGATGACTAAAAACCTGTGGGATCCAGCAAAAGCAGTTCAAGTGGGAAGTTTATAGCAATACAATACTACCTGAAAAAACAAGAAAAAACTCAAATAAACAACCTAAACTTACACCTAAAGCAATCAGAGAAAGAGAAACAAAGAAATCCCAAAGTGAGCAGAAGGAAAGGAATCATTAAGATCAGATCAGAAATAAATGAAAAAGAAATGAAGGAAGCAATAGCAAAGATCAATAAAATTAAAAGCTGGTTCTTTGAGAAGATAAACAAAATTGATAAACCATTAGCCAGACTCATCAAGAAAAAAACAGGAGAAAACTCAAATCAACAGAATTACAAATAAAAAAGGAGAAGTAACAACCAACACTGCAGAAGTACAAAAGATCATGAGAGATTACTAAGAGTAAGTATATGCCAATAAAATGGACAACCTGGAAGAAATGGACAAATTCTTAGAAAAGCACAACCTTCTGAGACTGAACCAGGAAGAAACAGAAAATATAAACAGACCAATCACAAACACTGAAATTGAAACTGTGATTAAAAATCTACCAACAAACAAAGCCCAGGACAAGGTGGCTTCACAGGTGAATTATACCAAACATTTAGAGAAGAATGAACACCTTTCCTTCTCAGACTCTTCCAAAATATAGCAGAGACAGGAACACTCCAAAACTCATTCTACGAGGCCACCATCACCCTGATACTAAAACCAGACAAAGATGTTACAAAAAAACAAAACAACAGGCCAATATCTCTGATGAACATAGATGTAAAAATCCTCAACAAAATACCAGCAAACAGAATCCAACAGCAAATTAAAAGGATCATACACCATGATCAAGTGGGATTTATCCCAGAAATGCAAGGATTCTTCAATATACGCAAATCAATCAATATGATACACCACAGTAACAAACGTAAGGGCAAAAACCATATGATAATCTCAATAGATGCATAAAAAGCTTTCAACAAAATTCAACATCTGTTTATGATATAAACTCTGCAGAAAGGCATAGAGGGAACCTACCTCAACATAATAAAGGCCATATATGACAAACCCACAGCCAAGATCGTTCTCAGTGGGGAAAAACTGAAACCATTTCCTCTAAGATCAGGAACAAGACAAGGTTGCCCACTCTCACTCCTATTATTCAATATAGTTGTGGACATTTTAGCCATGGCATCAGAGAAGAAAAAGAAATAAAAGAATCCTAATCGGAAAAAGAGCAGTAAAACTCTCACTGTTTGCAGATGACATGATATTATACCTAGAGAAAGCTAAAGATGCTACCAGAAAACTACTAGAGCTAATCAATGAATTTGATAGAGTAGTAGGATAGAAAATTAATGCATAGAAATTTCTTGCATCCCTATACAAAAATGATGAAAAATCTGAAAGAGAAATTAAGGAAACACTACCATTTACCACTGCAACAAAAAGAATAAAATACCTAGGAATAAAACTACCTAAGGAGACAAAATACCTGTATGCAGAAAACTATGACACTGATGAAAGAAATTAAAGATGATACAAACAGATGGAGAGATATACCATGTTCTTGAAATGGAAGAATCAACATTTTGAAAATGACTCTACTACCCAAAGCAATCTACAGATTCAGTGCAATCCCTATCAAACTACCAATGGCATTTTTCACAGAACTAGAACAAAAAATCGCACAATTTGTATGGAAACACAAAAGACCACGAATAGCCAAAGCAATCTTGAGAAAGAAAAATGGAGCTGGAGGAATCAGCCTCCTGGACTTCAGACTATACTACAAACCTACAGTAATGAAGACAGTATGGTACTGGCACAAAAACAGAAATATAGATCAATGGAACAGGATAGAAAGCCCAGAGATAAACCCACACACATATGGTCACCTTATCTTTGATAAAAGAGGCAAGAGTACACAATAGAGAAAAGACAGCCTCTCAATAAGTGGTGCTGGGAAAACTGTACCGCTACATGTAAAAGAATGAAATTAGAACATTCCTTAACACCATACATAAAAATAAACTCAAAATGGATTAAAGACTTAATCTAAGGCCAGATACTATAAAACTCTTAGAGGAAAACATAGGCAGAACACTCTATGACATCAATCGCAGCAAGATCCTACCTGCTAGAGAAATGGAAATAAAAATAAACAAATGGGACCTAGTGAAACTTCAAAGCTTTTGCACAGCAAAGGAAACCACAAACAGGAAGAAAAGACAACCCTCAGTATGGGAGAAAATATTTGCAAATGAAGCAACTGACAAAGGATTAATCTCCAAAATATACAAGCAGCTCATGTAGCTCAATATCAAGAAAACAAACAACCCAATCCAAAAATGGGCAGACCTAAATAGATATTTCTCCAAATAAGATATACAGATTGCCAACAAACACATGAAAAGATGCTCAACATCACTAATCTTTAGAGAACTGCAAATCAAAACTACAATGAAGTATCACCTCACACCAGTCAGAATGGACATCATCAAAAAACCTACAAACAATAAATGCTGGAGAGGGTGTGGAGAAAAGGGAACACTCTTGCACTATTGGTAGGAATGTAAATTGATACAGCCACTATGGAGAACAGTATGGTGGTTTTTTAAAAACCTAAAAATAGAACTACCATATGACCCAGCAATCCCACTACTGGGCATATACCCTGAAAAAAACCATAATTCAAAAAGTGTCATGTACCACAATGTTTATTGCAGCTCTATTTACAATAGCCAGGACATGGAAGCAACCTAAGTGTCCACTGACAGATGAATGGATAAAGAAGATGTGACACATATATACACTGGAGTATTACTCAGCCATAAAAAGAAACGAAATTGAGTTATTTGTGGTGAGGTGGATGACACATACTATGGAATCAAGAAAAAAATGGTTCTTATGAACCTAGGGGCAGGACAGGAATAATAAAGACACAGATGTAGAGAATGGACTTGAGGACACGGGGAGGGGGAAGGGTAAACTGGGATGAAGCGAGAGAGTAACATTGATATATATGTACTACCAAATGTAAAATAGCTAGTGAGAAGCAGCTGCATAGCACAGGGAAATCAGCTCAGTGCTTTGTGACCACCTAGAGTGGGGGGATAAGGAGGGTCGGAGGGAGACACAAGAGGGAGGGGATATGGGCATATATGTATGCATATAGCTGATTCACTTTTTTATACAGCAGAAATTAATACAACATTGTAAAGCAATTATACTCCAATAAAGATGTTTAAAAAAAATTAAATGCCAAGTGCATAAGAGTTAGGACTAATCATCTCTAAGAAAGATGATTATATATCAAATGCTAGATTCTTGGTACATCTCCTGTGCAATAAATATTAAACCTTTCACCCTATTTTATTAGGCATGACATCTAAAAGAAAAGTACACAATGTTTGGGCAATGCCACAAAGCAGTGATTCATTATCAAATTTCCATGTATGCTAGCTATGCCATTTTGTTTCCTTTATGGGTAGGTAAAATTTCTATGATGCTTCCTTCCTTGAATCTCTAGTAGCCACGACTCCATCCTTTTCACCAGAGCCTTTCAGATCCATCCTGCTTATTTACTTCCTATATGGCTTTTCCTAAAGACTCATAATCCATTTCTTCTAATCAACTTCTTTTCACTCTAAATATACTATTGCTGGATTTTCATCATGAAGCACAACCCTGAACATTTCGTACAAAAACCCTTAACAGTTATTTGTTCTTTATAATTTTAGGTCTAAATTCCTTACTGGAGATTTCAGTAGGTTAAGAACCCTATCCAGTTTATCTATCTCATAAAATGTGGAAGTGACCAAGCTTGTCAAAGGGCAGGGTCTTAAATTCTTGCCTATTCTTAAATTCTTCAGAGAGATATATCAGTGTATGATTTGTTAAGCATAGAAGAAGTTTAGGAATGCATGTGGTGGGTTTAGAGAAAACATTAATATGGTGAAATTCATAAAAAGAAATGTATAATAGATAAATTTCATGCTGAGTAATAAGGAGGATCAAAAAGACGTGAGAGTAGGAAGAGGATGGACCTAGGAAAAACAGTAAGTGGTAGGTCTATGCTCAGCCCTCTCCATTCTCTTCTCTCTTTAGAGGACTGGGCTTTCCCCAAAGCAGCGTTTATTTTACAATGAAGCTTCAGGCTTGGCTGATCTGCATTTCTTTGAAGTCCTGAATCTGGCATTCAATCCAGTATCTGCCCAAATGGTTTTCATTACAGTACTTCTAACTTTCTCTTTTTACAGGCACAACTTGTCCAACTAACCAATCCCTAAGGTACCTTGGAAAATGTATCCTTACCTGACATTAATCCTTTATCTCACAGTAGAAAAGTCTAAAACGTTTGAACTACTCTGGTGCTGTCAGGAGTCTTTACCTAGGATTAGAAACAGTGATAATAAACTCCAAGGGATTGTGACCCAGATGCAATGGTAACAATGTCCTATAGAAGAACAGGCAGATGCTGACTGTTTTATCATTCCATCAACGTCAGTCAAGAAGGCTGGCAGGGAGCCAACCTTTCATTTGTGTTCAGAATAACACTTAGTGGTCTCTTACGGGTGGATAATCTAACTAAATCCCACTAAAATAATTTGAATGGATTTCAGATAAATACTTTAAAAGCTACATTATCTTATTTTCCTATACAGTAATACTCTTCTAATTACAGAAGTAAAATGTGTTATTTCACTTTAAATATCTCTATTTTATATGTTAAAATATTTATTTATATATTATATTTTATAATTTATTAGCAACAGATAAAAAATATATCACACAAATATTCCTACAAAACATACCAGAAATATCTGGAATTATGGTGGAACACGCTGTCTTCTCAAGGTTACCCTGTGAAATTCCAGTCATTAACCAAAATCAGAGCTCTGTGCGTTTGATTTGCATGCCCTTAAGCTTAGCAAGGGTGACAGGATATAAAAATAGAACTATGATTGCCTCATTTTCAGTTTAGGCTCCATGGCAATAGAAAGGAGTTGAAAGGGAGGCTATCATGCAAGACTTGGTAAAAATGATGGAAGCAACTAGGTATGTGAACATTGCTGACCACCACCTTCAGCCTATATAGGAGGTTTGGAGAGAACGAGAACATAATTGGAATTTAGGAGAAGATTTTGGAGAGAGTTGGTAGGTTTTTATACCCTACCACTCACCTCTTATGTTACCGGAAGGCAGGCTCTTGTCTAACACTTGGGAATGAATTGTCTGAGGAGGCACATGTACTGACAAAGCAAAAGACTTTATTGGGAAGGGGCACTCTGGCAGAGAGCAGAGGGGTAAGGGAACCCAAGAGAACTGCTCTGCCATGGCTCTTAATCTCAGGGTTTATGCTAGTGGGATTAGCTTTCTGGTGTCTCTGGCCAATCATCTTGCTCGTGCCCATATTTGGTCTGAGTCAGGGTCCTTCCTGGTGGCAGGTGCATCTCTCAGCCAAGATGGATTCCAGTGTGAGGGTTTCTGGGAGGTTGGCAGGACATATTTACAGGCTGGCATCTCCTCTTGCCTTTTGGCCCCTCCCGAATTCTCCCAGTTGGTTTTCAGTGGCAGCACCATATTCCTTATTGGAACCTCCTGTTGTGAGACCACTCATACAAGCAGTTATTATTATACCTGGCCAGGGCGGGTGGTTTTGGTCAATGATCCCCTAACACATCCATTCTAAGGGGTAATATAGGAAATGCTTCTCCTCTCATCAGCCTACAAAAGGGGGCTTCAATGGGACTTAGTGCAACCAATTAGAGAGCTTAACATATGGCCTCATAATTTTGTAGACGTGGTGAACACAGTCTGAAGTTGAAAGGGCCAGAGACTGACTGGATCCTCTGATGGCGAACACAGAAAGAGTGCTGCCCTGGGAGTCTTCCAGAATTTGTTGGAGCAAATTTGAGTATTTCCCAATGTCTTACATGGGCTACCAGCAACAGCATGCTGGAATGAGTTACTTTTAGATGTTATCCAGAGGATACGTGGAGGGAAACACTGAACTAAAGCTGGAGGAAGAGCTCTGTGTTTCCAGAGGCTGAGAACAAGGCTATAAATACCGAACTGAAGAAGATCCATTTGTCTAGATCAAAAGAGGGACCTGCAGTTAAAAGATGCCCAGAAAGAGTGAACCTTTTCAAGAGACCATGGAGATACTTATGAGAAGCAGCAGCAATTTCAGATTGTTGCCCAGGGCTAGGTGGGTGAGCCATGCCATCTTGGGTGGTGCTGGTCACTAAGGCCTCTCCTGATACCACTCGTCCTCTACCCCTTCACCCACAGTTAATACAATGAAGAAGAACAGATAGAAACCCAAGCAGGGAAAATAAGAAGATGCCAAATATGTCCCTTTTCCACTTCAGTTATCTACAAATTGAGATTAAAAGAATATGTTTAAGTGAATTTTCAAGTTTTTATTAATAATGGAACTGGGCATCTGAATTTTTTAACCAATAGTATCTTTTAAGGCCATCTTATGGCCTAAGAGAAAGCAGAGACTTCATGGAATTTGCCCAGATTTTCGTTCAGGTGATACACTTCCTCCTTAGATTAAATTAAAATTAAATTTAAGTTAAAATTAAAGCTGATTTTTATTATACCAAGGAATCCCTCTAGGACATTATTACAGTTTCAAAGACACATTAGAAGAAAATAATTTTTAAATGCTTTTCCTAAACAAAGAGTTTGTCCACACTAACAATTTACCCATAAGCAATATGTGAACACTCTTACAATAGTGATGCTCCTTTTTCATTGGAATCATTGGGAGACGTATCACTTGCATTCATTTTGGAATCTTTTCAGAAATATAATAACATGTTTTGTGAAGTCCGTGATTATTTTCAGAGTTGATGTAAGCTTCCTTTATAATTAACACTGACAAGGTAGATCCTAACATGCCAGGAAAAATTCTGCAACTCATTCGAAATCCCTTTTGCTCCAAATTAACACTAAGTATCATTTTGGTCATTTCGAGATCATACTATCTTACAAACAGAACTATTTTTACTTAATTTTTGAGTAGTCATTATCATCTCATGAAAAATGAACTTAAAAGGAAAGAGTTTGATTCTTCCACTGTTATTACCTTTTGTCAAAAAAATCTAGCTAAATCTGTTGCTTCGTGACAAGACACATTCCATTCCTCTACTTTGCCTTCAGGGGTCCTGACACTCGAGCCACTTGAACAGGAAAAATGTCATTTACATCCCATGTCTCATTATTAATTTTCTACCATAGCTATTTATTTTCTGAAATGTGTTTATCTCTCTTTGCCAACATGATCAGTTGTGATACAGTAGTTTAACAGCCTTTTAAATTTTAAGCTAATTTAATTTTGGTAGGCAATATAAGACCATAGTTAATAAGCCAAAAATATAAAGTGAAAAATCTCCCTTTCATCCCAGTTCCCTAGCCTACCAGCCCTGTACTTCAATGCTGCCCAAAGTAAACACTTATTAATTCCTCCCTTTCCCTCCCTTTTTAAAAACTTCCATAATGTCTTTATGAAAGTACATACCAATATAAATATAAATTATTTCCATATTTTATAAAAAAGGCAGTCTACTATACACACTGTTTGTATCTTGCTTTTCACCACTTAATATAGTTGTATAGGACATGTCCTAATTCTTTTGTATAGCTGACTTTTAAAAAATATTTTTTGCTGTAATTTGTTTAATCTTCAAATAATGAACATTAGGGTTATTTCCAAATGTTGCCATTACTAACAATGTTGCAATGAAAAAACTTAGATATGTTTATTTCATATGTCTGCAAATAAATCTGGAGATTAAACTTCAAAAATAGAGGTGGTTGTTCTTATTTTTCATTTTTATGGACCAAAAACACAGTCAATCTGAAATGTCTTATACTATAAATGCTTTTATTTGAATTATATTAAAATATTACACTAATAATATAATTTTTAAAAAAATCCCCCAGACTGCCTTCAACAAAGAATATCTGTGGGCCTTGGGAAAGTTATTTAAAATCTTTGTTATTCAGTTTCATCATCAGTTAAAGCATGGATAATAGTCATTTCTACCCTCTAGAGTTGTTTTAAAGACCAAATGAGTTAATATATGCTAAATATTCAAACATTCCCTGGGACATAATAAGTGTTCAAAAATGCTAACTATTTATTACTATTCTAAAGCTTAATGAAATTTGTGATATTTGTAAAATACTTGGGTTAAGCATTGACTTGCTAAACATTTTTGCAAAACAATTGGAAGATAAGTTTATTTTATGGATTTTTAATTTTAAATATCTTGCCAATCATGACAGTTTATACCTCAAATTGTTAATATAAATTCCTAGGGCAAGATTCAAAATTAATAATAATGATGTAAATTAATATTTCAAGAAATCTTCTTAATAATTTCCCTGGTTTATTTCTTTTCAGCTTTCATCATATAGTGGGGCTGACAAATGGCTTTAGTCGTTTTAAGGTTGAAAGTATCCCCTCTGACATTTTTGGGGGGTTTCTTCATGTTTACATTATGATTGCAAATGTAGAACTACAGACTTTTTTTTGGTAGTAATATTTTTCAGCCACTTGCCATTTTTGTTATGTTTCATTAATAATAATGTGTTGAAATACACTGATATGCTCAAATGAGAAACAGTGATCAAGTGGACACTTCAGGCTCTCAAACTCCCACTGGTCTATCAGAGTCTTTTTATATACTCACAGATGCAAATTATATGTGGACCATATAACTTATTGTCCAAACTGGACCAATTATGAAAGTGAAAGAGGACAGGAACAAACTAAAATTACTCTGAACAAACTAAGAGGGATTGTCCTCCAAAGTATCTGACTGTGATATTTGACATAAATTTTTCAGGAAATTTAATTCTTTGTTTTCTTATAATAAAAGTAAATGTAAGTGGAAGTGCTCATTTTTTAAAATTAATTAATTAATTTATTTATTGTGTACTGTAGTGACTAGTCTTGCACACTCTCCGAGTTTCATTCACCCTAGTGGAGAGACAGGTGGTACACATGACTTCTTTAATATGTTTTGCTATTGATTGAAGGAAATAGGTTGGTAGAGAAGGAAAGAGATTTTAAAAGGTTGTTGAAAAAGCACAGATAGATGGAAGCATTTTTCTGTAATGTGGCTATAGGGTGATGCAGGCAGCAAAGCTTGAGCACATATGTTCCATCTCCAGATCAGCCAGGAACGCACATGATGATCTCCACGACTTCAATTAACCCAGCTGGTTTGTTTGCTCATCCATAAAATAAGATAGTTCAACAAATGACCTTTAAATTTACTTCACTGACTTTTGCATACAGCAATTATTTTAACATTGCAACTTTTTAAAAAGTTTCAACAAATAAGAAATATAGTTTGTATAATCCTTACTTGCTATTAGGGTAAATTCACTACTTGTGAAAACTTGACAAAACATCAGCTGTGTCAAAAATGTTGAAGATAATATAAGGGGAAACTTGTAACAGTTTTACATATTCCTCCTTAGTATTTACATATTGTTTACTTTTTTCCCCATTACTATTATTTTACATTCCTACTTGTATGTATGTTTGTTCACAGATTTCTGTCTATTGTGGGTCTCTGACTCCCATCTCCCTAAGTATTACTTTTGTGTTCCTTTTTATTATATGAACTAATATGTTATTTCTCTAGATGGGAAATGACCCAAATTTAGAACATTTAAACAAATTCTCCAGTTTTTATTATATGTGTTAATTCTCATATAAGTCCTGGGTTATTTGGTAAAATCCTGCTTATTTGACTTAATCCTAAATCATATACTGTTTTAGACATGGAAAGTAATGATAACTTGCATTTGCAAAGAAATGTTCTTCTGTTGTAAAATTCTATTAAAATGTCCGATAAATAAAAAATATGATTGTTTCTATTAGGTTTCTGTCTAGGTAATGCCACAAAAATATGTTATAAAAAAGTGACAATTAAATTAATCAATTATCTGGTCGTCAAAATGTGGTATCATTAATCTAAGTTTCTTAAAGCTCCCAATTCACTGAATTGCTTGTTGTATCAATACCATGTAGAAAACTATGCAGAAATTTTGGACATGTTTACTTGCAGAGGAAGAGATGTAAGGAATAATTTCACATTATTTAAATAACATGGTTTTGTTTAGATATTACCAGTAAGCTTTAGATTGTTATGATTCATCGCAACAAAAAAAGGTTTGCACCAATTTCATTGTAGGATCCTAGAGACTAATTTGGACACCCACATCCAGGAGACTTGGGATGAGAAGGAGAAATTGGCAACTCTAACATTCTGTTAGAAAAGAAAACAAAATCTGTATCTCAGAGAAAAAGCAGAATCCATACTAAAAGTTGCTACGTGGCTTTCTCCTCAGAAAGAGGAGATACCTCTTGAATTCCTCCTCAGAAAGAGGAATTACCTCTTGAATTCTATTCTAAAAATAGAATCCCTTCATGTTATTCAAAACATTCCCCCAAAGAGACAGCTCTCAAAAGATATGATGTGAAGCCAGAGATAATTATAGTAAACATTTAAACTTGATATATTTTTCATAAAGTGTGTACATGAAATCAAATTTCTGTATATACAGATAATTTTCAAATGACAAATCATGGTTACTACACACAGCATTAACTAATTAAATTTTACATTTAGTTATGGGCATAAATATTAATGCCAAATCGAGATCAGTCTGTATGCAAGCCGCTTGCATCTACCACCTCTGTCCTAGGATTAATCATCTCTTATACTACCAGAGACTCTGATTAAATATCATTATCATGAAATGCAGAAGAAATATCCCATTAAGGCACTGGCTGACACTGTTTTATTCATCACCAACACCTAGTTTGATTCTTGGTATAAAACAACAATAAAATAACAGCTGATGATTTTGGAGATACTACTACACATGAGGCAGTTTGCTGTGGGCTATTTGATTTGATCTTTACTAAAATCCTGTGTTTTTAAAAATGAGGAAACCAAAATTTAGAAAGGTTAAATGTCTTGCAATAAACCACACAGCCAGTAAGACATGGAGCTGAGACAGACATCTAACTCAAAGTCTGTGCTTTTAACTAATATTTCGTAGTAAGTGCTCTATAAATTATTAAAATTATTTTAATGTTTTATTTTATCACTAAGAGAAATCCTATCATAATTCAACTTTAATTCAATGAGGATGTATTGATAATTACAATATCCAGATAAGAAATAGAGCTGAAGGTAAACCCTGTTAAAAAGCAGTCAAAACCCATCTGTGAACCCAGAAAAATGGGGAAAAAAATCTCTGAGGACAACATCTATTATACAACCTATTATTTTATTTAAACATGAGCCCTTAGTCCAAGAATAACAGGCTTCAATTGTGAGCAAAATATATGTCTTTACTTAAAAATCTGTTATTTGATTTTTCCTTAGTTGATAGACTCCAGTAAACAGTAAGGGATTAAAAAAGGAGCCTAAAGGGTGAAAATCAGATGATCACTATAGAAGTAGATAGCAAAGACAAGAGGAAAAATATCAACTTAATGGTGATCTGGTAATACTTTCATAACAAGCTTCCCTGCATATCTCAACTGCACCTGAATTACTCTTGCTATTGAATTATATATGTATATAATTTATTATATAATTTTTATTATATATAATTTTTATATATCAAAAATAAATAAAGATTATTGACAGTAGCTGAAAGAATATTTAGTATATGTGATCCAGTTTAAGATAGAAAGTAAGTAAGCACTGTATTTAGGAAGATTTTCACCCAAAAATAGTGAACCAATTTTCAATAAGTTGAAATGTAAACTTCAATTTTCTACAATAATTTGTTTTTCAAAGTAACTTAATTGCTTGATCTTACCAGATTAATGATTGCTATCATATATGTTAATAAGTATATTGTTTACATATGAAAGGCCCAAACTTGGAGTCAATTTATTTGTTTAAGACAAAGGTAAAATGAAAAACAGAAAAATAATTATTAACAGGAGATATGAAAAATAACTTAATTGAACTTCCTATAATAACATCTATATTAGTAAAATACATTTAAAGGTGATTAATAAACTTGGAATTGAAAGTAGCAGTTTGAAGTCATACATTTACGTCTTCTCCCTTACTGAGGTTCACTTAAATGAGAAAAAGTTATAATTGTACAAGGACGAAAAGCAAAATAAAGGACAAGATGCATGAATAATTTGGGAGCAATAGAAATCTGGTGAGATTTTTACCCAACTGAGCAAACAAATTCCAAGTGACTGCGGAGGGAATATTACCAAGCAGCAAGCCTATGTATACTACAGAACCCTGGATAGATTTAAACATTGAAGACACTTATTTCCTCAGAAAAGGGTGATGTATGAGATGAAAAGAGATGAGTAGAAATTCTGTATAAGGGATCATTATCAAATCACACCACTAGGAAATATGCAGAAAGGCCAAAGAATGGGTGAAAAAAACATGTCCTATATAGAAGATCAGACATCAGAATGGCATCATGTTTCTCAAGATCAACAGAAGACATCCAGGAAACAATGAGGCAAATGCCCTCAGAATTTAGAGTAAAATTTATTTTCAAGCTAGGAGCCTATAGCCACCCAAAAAATTAATCAAGAGGGAGGAGATTATTTTCATGTATTACAAAAATTTTCCTCCCATGCAACTTCCCTGGGAAACCCATTGAGATTGTATTCCACAAAAAAAAAAAAAAAAAAAAAAATAGAATACACCAAGGAAGAAAAAGGTATGATCCAAAACATAGGCACTGAAAGAAAAAGATGAATAATACTTAGGATAATAGTGAAAGCAAATTCCAGGACCTCATAGCTATGAAGCAAATCAAAACTGAGAAAGAGTACCAATATCAAGGGCTCAGGAGGCAGGCTGTGTGGGAGGGACAATGGAACTGAGAGGTTCCACTAGTGGAAAATTATATCAGAGGCTATCAAAGTGAATAGTATGGCCCTAGCTATAAATACAACCTAGCAAATTAAAATGGTAGGTATAAAACTCCATGAAGAAATGGAAATAAAAACTATTTACATAATGAAAAGGCAATAGATAATATTGGCTAATGTATAACCCAATAATAAATAATCTATGGATCAAAAATACCATTACAGGCATTTTATGGATAGAAATTCTAGAATGAAGAGTTAAATTATTTGAAATGGGTTACCTCTAAGAAATTGGTCTTATGAGTCATGAAATAAACACTGAAAAGCTGTTTTTCATTATGAATCTGATGTGCTCTTTTAATTTTAAATTATGTACATGTTACCTTGATAATTTTTCAAGCATTTGAAAAGGAAATTAAATCAGAGAAAAACTATTTCATAGAATTGAAAAAAGAATTGAATTTTTTAACTTACATAAAACTTATTTTTCAAATAATATTTGACCAAGTCCACACTTACAGATAAAAAGTACACTTAAAAGGTACCAATTTTCTAAAAATGATAGAATAATTTATGACTGAAGAAATTTTCATTTATTAAATCAGTGTATTATCTTTCAGTACATAATTTAAATCCAAAAGCAACTGTTAAGCTAACTAAATCTTTATTCCTTGACTGAAAATGAGTATCTACAAAGTGTCGACCCAAAACCTATGGGATGCAGCAAAAGCAGGTCTTAGAGGGACGTTTATAGCAATACAATCCTACATCAAGAAACAAGAAAAAGCTCAAATAAACAACCTAACCTTACACCAAAAGCAACTAGATAAAGAAGGACAAACAAAACCTAAAGTTAATAGAAGGAAAGAAATCATAAAGATCAGATAAGAAATAAATGAAAAAGAAATGAAGGAAATAATAGCAAAGATCAATGAAACGAAAAGCTTGGTCTTTGAAAAGATAAACAAAACTGATAAACCTTTACCTAGACTCATCAAGGAAAAAAAGGGAGAGGACTCAAATTCAAAAACTTAGAAATGAAAAAGGAGAAGTTACAATGGACACCAGAGAAATACAAAAGATCATAAGAGACTACTACAAGCAACTGTATGCCAATAAAATGGACAACCTGGAAGAAATGGACACATTCTTAGAAAGGTACAATCTCCCAAGACTGAACCAGGAATAAAGAGAAAATATGAACAGACCAGTCACAAGCACTGAAGTTGAAACTGCAAAACTGTTCAGGACTAGATGTCTTCACAGGTGAATTTACCAAACATTTAGAGAAGAGGTAGCACCTGTCCTTCTCAAACTCTTCCAAAAAATTGCAGAAGGAGGAACACTCCCAAACTCATTCTATAAGACCACCATCACCCTGAAACCAAAATCAGACGAAGATGTCACAAAGAAAGAAAACTATAGGCCAATATCATTGATGAACATAGACCAAAAATCCTCAAAAAATACTAGCAAAACGAAACTAACAACACATTAGATGGATCATACATCATGATGCAGTGGGATTTATCCCAGGGATGCAGGGATTCTTCAATATATGCAAATCAATCAGTGTGATACACCATATTAACAAATGGAAGGATAAAAAACATATGATCATCTCAATTGACGCAGAAAAAGCTTTCAAAAAACTTCAACACCTATTTATGAAAAAAACTCTCCAGAATGTGGGCATAGAGGCAACCTACCTCAACATAATAAAGGCCACATATGACAAACCCACAGCAAACATTATTCTCAATGGTGAAAAATGAAAGCATTTCCTGGAAGATCAGGAACAAGACAAAGGTGCCCACTCCCACCACTATTATTCAACATAGTTTTGGAAGTCCTAGCCACAGCAATCAAAGAAGAAAAAGAAATAAAAGGAATCCAAATTGGAAAAGAAGAACTAAAACTGTCACTGTTGGTAGATGACATGATACTATACATAGAAAATCCTAAAAGATGCCACCAGAAAAAAAAAAACTACTAGAGCTAATCAATGAATTTAGTAAAGTCACAGGATACAAAATTAATACACAGAAATCTCTTGCATCCCTATACACTAACAATGAAAGATTAGAAAGAGAATTAAGGAAACAATCTCATTCACCATTGCAACAAAAAGAATAAAATACCTAGGAATAAACCTACTTAAGGATGCAAAAGACCTGTACTCAGAAAACTATAAGACCCTGATGAAAAAATCAAAGACGACACAAACAAATGGAGAGATATACCACACATAGATCGATGGAACAGAATAGAGAGCCTAGAAATAAACCCATGCAAAGAAGGTCAACTAATATTTGGAAAGGGTGCCAAGAACATTCAAACATTAGTCTTTTCAATAAATGGTGTTTGGGAAAATGGGTATTCACATGCAAAAGAAAGAACTTGAACCTCTATCTTATACCACTCACAAAAATTACCTCAAAATGATTAAAATATAAAATCATAAAACTTCAAAAAGAAAACATAGGAAAGAAGGCTCCTTGACATTGGTCTTTGAGACAATTTTTTGGATATGACAACAAAAGCACAGCAACAAAAGCAAAAATAAACGAGTGGGGCTACATCAAACTGAAAAGTTTTTGCACAGCAAAAGAAACAATCAGCCAAATAAATAGAATCCAATTTAAAAATGAGCAGAGGATCTGAATAGACATTTTTCCAAAAAACACATACAAATGGCCAACAGGTACAAGAAAAGATGTTCAATATCACTAATTATCAGGGAAATGCAAATCAAAACCACAATGAAATATCATCTCACACCTGTCAGAATGGCTATCATGAAAAAGACAAGCATTAACAAGTGCTGGTGAGAATGTAGAGAAAAGGGAATTCTAGTGCACTGTGGGAGAGAATGTAAATTGGTACTATTATGAAAAACAGTATAGAGCTTCCTCAAAATATTAAAAATAGTGCTTCCCTGGTGGCGCAGTGGTTGAGAGTCCGCCTGCCGAAGCAGGGGACACGGGTTCGTGCCCTGGTCCGGGAAGATCCCACATGCCGCGGAGTGGCTAGGCCCGTGAGCCATGGTCGCTGAGCCTGCGCGTCCAGAGCCTGTGCTCCGCAACGGGAGAGGCCGCAACAGTGAGAGGCCCGTGTACCGCAAAAAAATAAAAATAAAAAATAAAAATAAAAATAGAGCTACCATATGGTCCAGCAATCTTACTTCAGGATATATAACCAAGCAAGTGAAATCAGTATGTGGAAAAATACCTGTAACCTCATTTTCACTGCAGTATTATTTACAATAGCCAAGACATGGAAATAACAACCTAAGAGTCCATCGACAGATGAATGGATACAGAATTTATAAATATAAAACCTCTCCTAACCCTCAGTTAAGATAAAATAAAATTGTAGGAGGGATTATCAAAATCTTAAAGAATGTAGAGGGGATGATTTCTACCATTTCTTTGTTAAAATCTGCAAAACCCAGACTGATTATGGTGAGTGATGGTAGACTATCATAAGTCTGTATAATGCTAGCCCTAATTGCAGTTGCCATACAAGATAAGTCATGTTTACTGGAATGATCCCCAGCTTCTGAAACTCTTTATGCAGTTATTAACATGGTAAATGAGTTCTCAAAAAATATATCAATAAGGAAAATCAAAAGCAATTCACTTTTACATGGGAATGACAGAACATTCATTCATTCATTCATTGCCTTAACATAAGACCATGTAAAATCTTTTGCTCTCTGTCAAAAAATATTCTACAGGGATTTCATTTGTTTTGACACTCTGCAGAATGCTGTAATGGTCCACTATATGAATGATACTGTGCACACATGAAGCTATAGTGAATAAACAATGAAATAAATAGACATACTGTTATAATACATTTCTCTAATGACAATGTGTTTCAGAATAAATTCAGACATTTAAATGCAGCCTAAGAACATATACATTCAGCCTAGCTGGAATCTAGACTTTTCTTAAATCTTTAGAATTCCTTTATGGTTTTAAGTGGAAATCAAATATATTAATAGTTTTAAAGGGGAATCCTTCTGAAACAGTAATGGCTTCGTGAGTAAAAAGAAAATTCAGCTTTTACGCACTCAAATCAAAAAAAAATTTTAACCCGGAAAATGGCTAAATATACTAACAACAAAATATTCTTTTTGCTAAAATCCCAAGGATTTATACGTTAAGGTTCAGTACATTTAACAACTTGTTTGAAAAAGACTGGGGAAGACTACTGACATATTAGTTAATATTTTTGCATAAATAAAAGTTTAATCACTGATTTCAACGACCCTTCCATTTGTAAAGTTTGAATTGCATGTAATTGTAAGGTTTGCGTCACAAATATGACCTTCTGTCATCTGACAGAAGGAGCCTGATTATTTTTAGCAGTTTCAAATATCAAGAGCTTTATGGTTTTCTTTTCAAATCCAAATAACAATAATATACCTTTAAAAGAAATAGAAACTAACATGTATATTTGACCAATAGCAACATAAGATGCCCCATTGTATCTTTTAGTGTGTAAACCTTTTAAAAAAGTCTATCTTAAACTAAGACAAACAAGATATTGGAAATTGTTTTTGACACTCTGCCAAGTAGAAAAAGTAGTCTATTTGAGTTCCCTGCCTTCAATTTCATGCCATCTCAGTGAAAACTTCTCTAAAGTCACTGAAACATCAGGAAGCAAAGGGCTTTTAAGGACATACATAAGGCCATGAGTTTTGTTGGTGGCTCCTCGCCCTTTGTTTACTTTTTCCATTAGAGCACTCAGAGTTGGGATATCATTTCTGGCAGCTCTAAGGGACATGTCATCTTCATTAATTACAGGTTTGTTTCCATTAATTTTCCAGTTGGATAGATTTCTATGAGTGGTTGACCCTACCGTGCCATTTGGATCTGCCCTTAATCTCCACACTGCTGAATTCATTTTTTAAATCAGGAGGGATTATTGATTGAATAATCTGTTTGAAATTAATTCCCTCTTGGAGCAAACAATCTAATAGTTAATTATTTTCTACCGGTTCCATTATCTTAGTGCTTATATTTATTTGTTTTCCTCTGTATGTTTCTGGGAGAAAGTAACATGCTGTGTTAAGGGGCAGAGGTCTGGCTTTGAATTCTGCTCTCCCCACTCTTCACTCTGGGACTTTAAATAAGTTACTCAGTTTATGCTTCAGTTCACTTATTTGTAAGGTAAGGGTATCAGTAATACTTCTTTCATAAGGTTATTGTGCAATATAAAACAAAAAATATCACAGTAGTTGTGCCTGGCACATTGACCAGTTTACTAACTTCTACAGAAGTACTAATTTCTTTTATTTATATATATAACAATCATTATAATTATTGTAAATATTAACTTCAGCTTTTCAGTTATAAAGGTTTTTGGACCTCATTTGGTAAAACATTGAGTATTAAACTCTGAGAAGGACTCAGTGATCCAATCAGAATCATGGAGGTATTTGTTCCTTTCTGGCATCGCTGACATTTGACATTGGATGGCACTGGTGGGAAGCATAAGGTCAAGGTATCACAGATCTGAGCCTATCTGCTAGGTTTTTCATAATGAATATCTGAATGAGAATTTATTGGGCATTTTATAGATTATCCATTTAAAAAAATTTTTTTAAAGTGGATTTCAAGGTAGATGCATATGCTGTACTTCACCTAATCTAAGATATCAACGATTTTTTTTTACTATATTTATTATTTTATTTAATTTTGGCTGTTTTGAGTCTTTGTTGCTGCACGTGGGCTTTCTCTAGTTGCGGCGAGTGGGGGCTACTTTTCGTTGCAGTGCGTGGGCTTCTCATTGCAGTGGCTTCACTTGTTGCAGAGCACGGGCTCTAGGTGCACGGTCTTCAGTAGTTGTGGCACGCAGGCTCAGTAGTTGTGGAGCACGGGCTTAGTTGCTCTGCGGCATGTGGGATCTTCCTGGACTAGGGCTCGAACCCGTGTCCCCTGCATTGGCAGATTCTCAACCAATGCACCACCAGGGAAGCCCAATACCATCGATTTTTAAGATGCATCATTATTTTATGTAACACCAAGAAGGAAAAAAAAATACCAGCAAATAAACAATGACACAATGTTAAGACATCTTTTATTATTTGGCCCATTTCAATTTCAGTGGTGTTAAAATGAGAAAAAATAATGTGTCTCTCAATAGGTGATTTGCCATGTGAACAAAAATTAGAAAGATTAGACCAGGTAATAGATGTGTTATAGAATAATTATGTTTAAATGTTTCTTTTTAGATTTTTGAGATGCTTAAGGATATTAATCAAGCCTTATAAGTGTTAAAACCCTCTAAAAGCAATACTTGGCCCTGTTAAGTAAAGCCTCACTTGAGCTTTTGATCATCCCTGGTTTTGTTTCATCTTTGCTCAGTGGCTGTCAATACTCAAAAAACCTAAGGTAGCAAGTTCCTGGGACAATTTATTTTTAATATTTTACGTTTCTTCACTCAAAAAATTTATAGAGATGAAGTAGGTTTTAGATGCCTTCCATTCTAATTTCCTCCTTTTATTAAAAGAAAACAAAACCAAAAAACCTCAAGTATTGAAAGATGTTAAAATTTGCCATGTGAATGATTTACCAGTTAGTGACAGAACTAGAAGTGGAACAAGAAGTCCCCAAGTCTGACCATAATAATCTTTCTTATGAGTTATATTTTTTTTTAGGAAGATCTCAGTTCTCTATCCTCCCATGAGATATTGGTCTTGTGCCCGTAGATTGTGATCTTATCAACACTGATAGCATAAAAAATTGGCACATACACATGGTTATAGCCCCAACATTCATCTTCATCCATATGTTTCTATGAATAGCTGAAGTTTCATCAGTCTTACGTAAAATATGAAAAATAATATCTTTAGTTGATGGCTAACTTTTATCCACCAAATCCACCTCCCACATGGGCCTATGCATGTATACACCAACATCCATCTGGGCATGTCTCAGGGACCTCTCTTTCTAGAAATTAAGTGCTTCAACTATAGTTCCAATCCTTCATAAAGAGAAACTTAAACTTCAGGGCTAAACTTTCAGAACATGGAAGTCTCAACAGATCTCTCACCTGGGTGCTAATTTCATTTAAACAGATCATAAAAGTTTCTTTAAGTTTTCTTTAAGTCATAAAAGTTTTCTTTAAGTCTCAATAGATCTCTCACCTGGGTGCTAATTTCATTTAAACAGATCATAAAAGTTTCTTTAAGTTTTCTTTAAGTGTAATGGTGAGTTCTGGTTTAGATATTTGCTTTTGACTGCAAGAAGTATGTTAATATCTAAATAGCAAAGGAACTCTTTTATTTCTTATCAGTTATGGCTCCACCCCAAACCTCATGTTCATATGCATCATGCAATTCTTGTGGAAACAGATCTTAAATAAAAACTTGCCTAGAGAATTTTAAGAATTTTGAAAAACTATGCTTCTTGACAAAATTTTTCATTGGCAACGGGCTTGGCAAAATATGAGTCAAATGTCAGAGAAACATGTTTTTTGGCAAGAGGGGGGGAATCCCTAACAGAGACAATAAATTAAAAGAACTATTTATAGTCAGTGTTTTAATGAATGAATCTACACTCTTGACATCACTAGCCTGTTGGCCAAGGATCTCATTGGTATTAACCCGTTTTATTCCTTCCTACATTTGGAAAATTGGCTAATTTGCTTCTTGTCAACTCCTTCACCACAATACCTGCAAGAAGTGAAGTCGCTGAAATTTAAATTTATTAATATGGGTCTGATAGTGTCACTGATGAGACTTTATTTTTAAACATTAATACAGATAGGAGTTCTAGTAAAGGCAGAGTACCTAGTATCAGATGATCCTAATAATAATTTAATAGTTATAATTACATATATATGATTATACATATAATAGTTATTGATTATATATATATGTATATATATAATCAACTATAGCTTGAAGCAACTAGATAGCACCAAACACAGACAGAAACTGGATGGATAAGGCCATTGAAAGAAGCAAATACAGTGAGTGAGATCCACATGAAAACAGCTTTGACCTGAAGATAATCGTCTTCTGTATTCCACAGAGAGTAAAGATCAGGCAGAAATCAGTAGCCTTATTTGGTTGAGAAGTTAGAGGTCAGAGTTTCATGTTGCCTGCTAGAGTGGCTGGAAACTGAGCAAGAAAATTGAGGAAAGTAAAAAGCTAAAAGGGAGAGCCCTAAATTGAGATTCATGCCCACTACATTTTCTTTATTTACCTGTTTATCTCCAGCACCTAAAATAGTACCTAGCATATAGTATCAATCCAACTTCCCAGGTTTTCTAACAGAGTCATTGAAAGCAGAATAATCCTGATAAGATAGATCTAGTTCAGTATTGGGTGGCAAAGCGTACTTCTGAGAAGCAATAAAGTTTTAAGCACTGATTGATTATAAGGTAGGGGAAAAGGAAAACTCAGCCCCATCCACACTACAGGTGCTCAGCCAATAAAGAATTAATGCTTTGGTCTCGAGAAGAAGAGCCTAATTTGAAGATGTTGAAATTGATTTTAGTCTACATGAAGACGACAAATTATGGGCTTCCCTGGTGGTGCAGTGGTTAAGAATCTGCCGGCCAATGCAGGGGACACAGGTGCAAGCTCTGGTCTATGCCTTGGAGCAACTAAGCCCGTGTGCCACAACTACTGAGCCTGCACTCTAAAACCCATGAGCCACAACTACTGAGCCCATGTGATACAACTACTGAAGCCTGCACACCTAGAGCCCTAGCTCCGCAACAAGTGATGCCAGTGCAACGAGAAGCCTACACACCACAACGAAGAGTAGCCCACTCTCGCTGCAACTAGAGAAAGCCCACATGGAGCAACAAAGATACAACACAGCCAAAAAATAAATTAATTAATTATTTTTTTAAAAGATTGACAGATTATGGAAACAGACCTGAAAAAATAAGGCAACTTTGATAAGAACAAATAAAAGTGCAAGGACGAAAAAGAAAAGAAAAGAAATTTGCAGTCTTGGCTTGGGGATCAAGAGATTCATGGAAGCTGGGAGGACTTTGAGGATACTGTTAAGAAAAGACTAAGAGTCTTTGGGGATGGTGTGAATGGATGCCTAAAAAGACTTGAGAAAGCTGATGGTAAGATGTTAAAGGAGAGCCAGAGGGATGCTTTTAGTACTAGTAGGAAAGTGTGACGTTGTGTGGAGGTAGAAAGGCTGGCCACACTATCCCTGCAGTAAGGTGGAAAGGAGGGAGCCAACTCAGTGACATCGCAAGAGAGAATCCCGCAGAATACTAAAAGGGCAGATAGGGAGGCTGGGAGGGAGGCGCAAGAGGGAGAGGGTATGGGGATATAAGTATACCTATAGCTCATTCACTTTGTTATACAGCAGAAGCTGACACACCATTGTGAAGCAATTATACTCCAAGAAAGCTGTTAAAAAAAAAAAAAAAGAGTCATGTACTAAAGATGCAGATGTAGAGAATGGACTTGAGGACACAGGGAAGGGGAAGCTGGGATGAAGTGAGAGAGTGGCATGGACACATATACACTACCAAATGTAAAACAGATAGCTGGTGGGAAGCAGCCTCATAGCACAGGGAGATCAGATGGGTGCTTTGTGACCACCTTGAGGGGTGGGATAGGGAGAGTGGGAAGGAGATGCAAGAGGGAGGGGATACGGGGATACATGTATACATATAGCTGATTCACTGTGTTATACAGCAGAAACTAACACACCACTGTAAAGCAATTATACTCCAATAAAGATTTTTTTAAAAATAAAGAAATTTTTAAAAAAAGAAATATGCCTTGTGGGGAAGAAAAAGTGACCTCTGACTTGATCTTGCTACCTATGAATAAAGCACAAGAGAAATGAACTAAATTTTAAAAAACGCTGTAAAATATAAGACACTGGGAGCTTCTGAGTTCAAAAATAAAACTACTTCTCATTCTCAGCCATTCTGTATGACAAGCAATTCTCAAATTAAGAAATCTTTGCTTCAGAGCAAAGATCAAATCCAGGATTGGACTATAAAATTCTCTGTTAAGACATCAGAAAATTTGAAGGCAATACCTCATAGAAACTTCCAGACACACAAATAAGTCCTCTAAGAAGCTTCAATATGTATCACAAATTCTCTCTATTTAATAATGAGATTTTAGAAATCATGAGAATGATATTATACAGCAATTTCACAAGGAGGTTAAGGTATGGAAGAAATCCATTTTTTTCTAATGGAGTGAATTATAAATTTATACAAAAGAAACACAGATTTAAAAACAATTATGCCAATTTTGACTGAAGAGTACAGGGAGAATACAAAATGAACTTAAGACTATGAAGCTTAAAATTCCCTAAGAATGAGGCATTGTAAGAAATTTACTCAGCTACAAAGAAGACCTATTTTGTATGGAAAAGGAAAGATGACTCAGGATGGCAACAGGAACTCAAAGGGCAGAGCCAAAGACTGGAGAAAACAATTCTCAGGAAGTAGGAGTGAGCCATATTTAAGAAGGTGGCAACAGATACCCAGATGGGTTTCAGAACTGCTGTGGACCAATGTCTGCTGTGTGCATATCATTTTTCTGTCTTTTTGGAATGGACTTGTCTATAGCAGTAATTCAATCCTTTTGCACCATAGCATAAAGAGTGTTGATGGTCAAATAACTTGCCTTGTTAGATTATGGATTTTTAGATTGAGAAAATACTATCCAAGGAGCTGTACCTAAGAATTCTCATCTGTGACTAATTCTGATTTACATGATGACATGTTGGACTTCTAGTGGAGACCATAATGTGATGAGACTTCAAGACTCTTGAGAGAGTGATAGCTGTATTTTTCATGTGGGAGGGATATAAATTGTGTGGACAAAGAGGAAAGTGTGTATTTTCCAAAGGTAGAGACAACATTTTCCACTCTATATGTTCTTCTGAGGATTTGACATTGACACTGCTCCCATCAAAAGATGGGATCCATGCCACCATTCCATGAGCTTGGGTGGGATTTAATTATTATTCAACAGAATGTGACAAAAATGATTCTATGTAACATCTGATGCTAGATTATAAAGATGCCATGAATATCTGACTTGCTCTCTTAAGATACTTATTCTTGGGCTTCCCTGGTGGCACAGTGGTTGAGAGTCTGCCTGCCGATACAGGGGACACGGGTTCGTGCCCCGGTCTGGGAGGATCCCGCGTGCCGTGGAGCCTGCACGTCCGGAGCCTGTGCTCCGCAACAGGAGAGGCTACAACAGTGAGAGACCCACATACTGCAAAAAAAAAAAAAAAAAAAAAGATACTTATTCTTGGAACTCAGATGCTATACTGTGAAGAAACCTAAGCAAAACCATGTAGAGGGGAACAAAAGCTCCAAGCCTACAGTCTTCCTAGTCAGCAGCCAGTACTAGCTTCCCAACCATGTGAAGTAGATATTCCAGTCCCTAATATACACATATTCCCCTAATATATACATAATCCTCAGCTGATGCCATGAGAAGCAAATCAAACCATCCCGTTAGGCGAACTGCAGATCCATGAGCAAAACGACGATAGTTTTTCTTCTAAGCCACTAAGTTTTAGGGTGTGTTTAGGAAGCACTGAATAATTTGAACATAAATAAACACCCCCAAATCTTTTGTGAAACCAGGTGAGATATAAATATATTAAGAATTAAATGAAAACACTACTTTTGATTAACAGTACCTCCTGGAATCAGCAACTGCTCTGTCCATTTACTCATTACATTTTTTTAAAAAGTAACCAGGAGATGTTTTTGGTATGCTTGTTTATTCTAAGATAGCTATAGAAAAAAAAACCAAACAAAATCTCCAGCAAAGAGAAGAATTACCGGGATCTCCAATTTGTGTTGCTAATGAGTTCTTAAAAGGTAAGATTGGAAAAAACAGTCATGCTTGATTTTGTATTGCTCAAGTTATAATAGGGTAGTTGATCTACATGACTTCAGGAGAAATAGAATTTATTTATATACACTTGGGTCCTTGTCAGAAGGGCTTTTGTTAAATCCTTGAGGTCATATGTAGAACGAGTACAAACATAATAACTGAGCAGCTAGGAAGGAGCCTGCAGGTTGGGGGACAGAAATCTTTGAGGTGGAAATAGCTGGAACTCCTGGAATCCACTCTACTTGTCTGAATTATATAAATATATTGCATTTCTAGTGTCTTTTGCAGCTTCTGAGAGGTTTAAAGATAAATGACATATCTTTGGCAATATATCAGGCATCATTTGTTTCTACAGGTGAAAAAAAAATAGTATGACCGTTTAAGTCTAGTCATTCAGAAACGCTAATCTGGATTCATTCTAGCAAGTAGAAAGTCATATATTTGAAGTAAGATACAACCTGTTATGGTGAGTTGACATCTTATTAAGTTTTCTTCAAAGTCAATGAAAAGACATTGGAGGAAATAAAATGTCTTCTTCATTAGAGAAACATCATGCTGAAAGGTTATCATTTTCTCACCCCCAATAAATCTAGATCTCTCAATCATATTAACTCAGTATCCCAATAGTTTTGAAAAGTTTATTATTTTGTGTATTCACTACTATACCCTTAGAATGCAGGAAGTGGCAAAGTTGAACACAGCTTTAAAGAATTTAAATTAATGATTTTTAATCATTCAACAAATACCTTCAAATACTGTCAATTGTTCAACAAACAGTATGAGAGGCACTGTGTTAACAAAACAAGCAGTTCCCATCCTCATTAGATCTTACATCCTAATAGTCAGATATTACTAAAACAATCACACAAAAAAATAAAATTATAATAACAGCTTTGGGGGAAGCTACACAGCACCTCTTGGGGGTGTTGAGGATGATTTCCCAGAGGAAAAGAAACAACCTGGGATATGAAAGATGAGCAAGCATTAGAGGCAAGCAAGGTGAGGCAGCAGAAATGGGTAAAAAAATCAAGAGAGCCTGGCACAGTCCTGAAGCAAGAGGTAGCAATACCAAGCAGGGCCCTGTGGGGCTCCTGGGCACAAAAGCCTTTCTGTGCCCCCATTTCTTTGATTACAGGAAATAGGCTTCATTCAGCCTCTATGACCTTCCCTGAGTTCCAACGGGCAGATTCAAGCAGTTGTTAATTAGGGAAGGGAGGGGATGCAAGACAAGGGAGAAACAAACAGTCAAGAGAAACAATAGTGCAGACTTGGGGCTGCGTCCTGGTTCCCCATCAAGGGATACACACAACAATATCTTTGAGCTGTTCTGCAGATACTGAAACCACCACTAGGTGGAAAAAGCTAATGGTTAATGGCGGTATGCTGTCCACAAGCACGTAGGCTCCAGACCGGTTGGAACCTGAAGGTTGATGATGTTGACTCCCACTTACCTCACCACCAACCAATCAGTCCACGAGCTGATCACGCCCTCTCTGAACCATTACTATAAAACTCCTCACTACCCTCTCCAAGTTGTGACACACAGTTTTGAGGTCATTAGCCCACTGTGGCCCCCTTTGCCTGGCAAAGCAATAAAGCTGTTCTTTTCTACTTCACGCAAAACTCTGTCTCCTAGATTTAATTTGGTGTCTGGGTACAGGGGTCAGATTCAGCTTCAGTAGCATCACATATTCTAGGACCTGGAAGAAACTCAGTGTGGCTGGAATGCAGAGAACAACAGGCATATATGTGAGCAGGAAAGGGTCAGACCAAAGGGCTTGTAGTCTACGATAAAGAATTTGGTCTAGGGGGCTTCCCTGGTGGCGCAGTGGTTGAGAGTCCACCTGCCGATGCAGGGGACGTGGGTTCGTGCCCCGGCCCGGGAGGATCCCACATGCCTCAGGGCGGCTGGGCCCGTGAGCCATGGCCGCTGAGCCTGCACATCCAGAGCCTGTGCTCCACAACGGGAGAGGCCACAGCAGTGAGAGGCCCACGTACCGCAAAAAAGAAAAAAAAAAAGAAAAAGAAAAAAGAATTTGGTCTCAGTACGATGAACAAAGGGAAGTGATGAAAGGGTGTAGATACAATTAGATTTCAGTTTTTTAAGCTCACATTGGCTGCCTAGGAAAGAAAAATGGAATAGAGGAAGAGAGGATGCTAGGAGAATAATAGGAAGAATATTGCACTAGTTTTCATAACAGCTCATAAAAGAAGTTGCTGGGAAAGTTTGTGAAGATGCAGAGAATACTACTAGGGGGAAATTGGGCGAGTAGAAGCCCTCAGTGATGCACCAAATATGGGGGGTTAGTGCAGATGTGTTAACAGTAAGCTCTGCTGTTCTAGCTGAGGCATTCGGGTGATTTCTGAGACAGGCACTCATGGCGGAAGACATACTTCTGCATCCGTATGTCTTCAACAACATGTGAGAGACCCACTGGCAAAAATACTGATATTGGGTTTAACTGGAAGGAATGTTTGCTTAGATACTAATTTGGTAATTCATTCACTCATATCAAATATGTTCACGAAATAATGAATTATGTTTCACAGCCTTATAACTGCATGATTGCATAAACTCTGATACTTCATACGCAGGTTCATAGTCATGTGTACTATTCCATATTTTTTTTTTTTTACTACACATATGCTCTGTTTCTCCAATTTAATTTAGAACTTCTGGTTGCTAAAGTAAACGTCATGCCAAACATATATTGTTATACATCTCAGCAACTAGCATAGTGCCTTATGATATTACACTGCACATACACAGTGTTGTCCTTTTTCTGTTTCATCATTAAGACAGTTCTGTTTATATGGTTCATCCTAGAGCCTTTTCCTCTTGTTACTCCTTATCCCTCGACTGTGTTTTATTATTTTCAAAGGACTTTTAACTATCTCCAATTGTATTTATTTATTGTATTGTATTTACTTATGGTTTGTCATCCCATAGGACTATGCCAGTCTCTCCCACAACACTGTAATCTTCATGAGAGCAGAAACCTTGCCTTGTTTACCAGCATGTCCTCAATCCTCACTAAATATTCACTGAATGAATAAATGAATGAATGAATACAGTACTTTTCTCAATAATTACTTCAACAATGAATGCTAACACATATTTACATTCATATGTATGCTCGTGTGCATTAAACCTGAAAGTTAAAAAATATATATATTTCAAGTATATACAGAAAATATTCCCACCCTCACTCTTTACCACCAAATGACAAATCTTCAAGAGTGGAAGTTAAAGAGAAAGATGAACAGCTGGACTGTCCAAGATGCCTTGGGTGCCACAACGATGCCCACAGCACTGTCTTCTGCTTTGGTGGGCAATTCCTTCAAGATTAAATACAAGGAGATTCATAGCAATAAAACTTACCATGGGGCTTCCCTGGTGGCGCAGTGGTTGAGAGTCCGCCTGCCGATGCAGGGGACACGGGTTCGTGCCCCAGTCCGGGAGGATCCCACATGCCGCGGAGCGGCTAGGCCCGTGAGCCATGGCCGCTGAGCTGCGCGTCCAGAGCCTGTGCTCCGCAACGGGAGAGGCCACAGCAGTGAGAGGCCTGAGTACCGCAAAAAAAAAAAAATTACCATGGACAGCAAACTGTGATATTCTTCTTCCATGGAAGTCATCCTCTACCCTTTTATCTGGAAATATGTTTCATTCTCTTTTAAATTTCAATTGTCCTTATCTTTCCATATGCCCTTTTTGGCAATTTTTTTTTACTTTTTAAAGTTATATCTCTTTCTGATTACGTCTTACTGTCCCTGAATTACTATATACTCCTCAAGGACAGATACTAGCTGTCCTCCAGCACAGTACTTTACTATTAATAAGGCACTCAACAAATATTGCTCTATTATAAATGAATGGATGCTGAATTGATTTTTCCCAGCAAATAAGGCATAGGATTATTTGTTTCATTTTGTTTTGTTTTAACCTACAGTAGCCAGTATTGCCAGGCGGTCTCCCATCCAAGTACTATCCGACCCTACTTAGCTTTTGAGATTAGATGAGATTGGGTGTGTTCAAGGTGGTATGGCCATAGACTGGATTATTTGTTTATGAAATTGATTTTTTGGATTGAAAGGGACTTTGCAAAGAATGACTCATCATAATGAGTTTTGTTTTAATATCAGTTCTTTCTCCAGTAATTTTTTTTAACATCTTTATTGGAGTATAATTGCTTTACAATGGTGTGTTAGTTTCTGCTTTATAACAAAGTGAATCAGCTATACATGTACATATATCCCCATAACTCTTCCTTCTTATGTCTCCCTCCCTCCCACCCTCCCGATCCCGCCCCTCTAGGTGGTCACAAAGCACCGAGCTGATCTCCCTGTGCTATGCGGCTGCTTCCCACTAGCTATCTATTTTACATTTGGTAGTGTATACATGTCCATGCCACTCTCTCACTTCGTCCCAGCTTACCCCTCCCCCTCCCTGTGTCCTCAAGTCCATTTTCTAGTACATCTGTGTCTTTATTCCCATCCTGCCCCTAAGTTCTTCATGACCATTTTTTTCCTCCAGTAATCTGATTCTTTTTAGTATTGCTCTTCTTAAGATGTTCACCCTGAAACCAGAGTCATCCTCTAAAGAGCACATCTACTCCCATCACGTTCCCAACCGAAACCCTTAAATGGCTCTCCACGGATCCCTGATATAAACCCAACTCTTTTTCAGAGTTTACGAAGTCCTGAATGATGTGATTCAGGCAGGAAGGCCAGCTTCCTCTCATGTTACCTTCTCTTTATAGACTAAAAAAACTTAATTTTTCATTTCTGAGGTATATAATTCATCCTTTACTTCTGAAGCTTTCTAAACTATTCTTCTGGGTGGAGTAAGTTTTCCTCTGTGACCCACAGAAAACTGGCCTTCTCGAAAAGCACATATTGCATTGTGGAATTGCCTGTTTTCTTGCCTGTGGTCTCTGATAAAATTCCTGGGACAGAAGCTGGGCAAAGTTTGTTTAACTTTATATTCCTAGCACCTAGCAGAGTGCTGGGACACAGCGAAGGCAACTCAATATAAATGACATCTAATTTCATTGTAAAATGAAATCTAACCTGTCTGGTTCTTTCTACAATACCACATTCCTGAGTTTAAATGCACATATTAGGTGTTAAATGATTATTGAATGGATGCTTACTGAAAATTCTTAGTCCACCTCTGGTTGAAATAATTTACACTTCTCCTCTTTTTCCTTTTTGTTTTTATTTGCTAGGAATATTAGCTTCATTTCAGGTTAGGGTCATATGTTTTTCTATCCCCAATTCAAACTCTGCCAAATGCCTCTTTCCTTTCTTTTCTTTCCCTGTGACCACAAAGAAAAAATATATACACCTTGTTATGTCAAAAATCTGTGTAATTAAATGCACCTGCTCTCCTTTTTTTTCCGGGATCTTTCTTTCTTAACTATATCCATTAATTCATTCAGACTTATTCTTTCTAATCAGTTTTTTATATGCTGTCGTTAATTTATCTATATCCAAGTTCTACCCCTGATTTAGATAATTAGAAAATAAACTACTTGGATCAATCTGAAGAAGAGAAAAGAGATCAGAGACAATACAAACTCTGAGCTTTTCTTTACAATATTGTGAATTTCTTAGAACAAAAGTTATGCCTTATATATCTTTATATCCTTAGGACCCCAGCTTTGTCAGGCCTATAATAGTTGTTAAATAAATCCTTGTTGAGTGAATATCGGTTTAGTGTCCTTGAATTTAGACCACATTTTGTCCCCAGCTAGCTTTGTGACCCTAATCAAATCATCTTCCAAATGAAACAAGACTAATTCATTTTTTAAGTCCTTCCAAGTTCTAAACTCTAAAATTCCATTTAAAAAATTTTCTACAGTATGGGCCTTCCCTGCTTTACCATTTAACATTCTCTCTTTGTACAGCACCAATTGAGGAATCGTTCATCAAACAAGTGTGGCAGTAAAATTAATCTATTAAAACTTAACCACAGATTAACTTAGCAGACTTTTTTTTTGACTAAAATTTAATCTTTGTGGGATGGAGTTAGTGTATTGGAAAATAATGATGATGGTGATGGTCATTTGCACTGGCTTACTAATTGTGATGAGTTCATGTGATTTTGTGATATTTTGGTGAACAATTTAACTCATTTAAAGACAGAAAAAATGAATACTGAAGTTTTCATATACAATATACATTAAATGTCAAAAATCTTCAATACATAATACAACTTAATTTGGAAAAAACTTGTTTTCCCACATAAAATATAACAATACAAGGGGCTCTGAATTATTACATTTATTTTAGGTAGATATTTGCTTTGCAGTTTATTCCAAGAGTAGAAGGGTGTATCCATGGGAAGTGCCTTCTCTTGTTGGCAGGGCGACAAAATCACCAAGGTACTAGTTGACACTTGTGAGCTCAAAAAAATAGTAGGGACATTCATATTCTGCGGAATCCCCAGGGTAACCGTGGATATCTTGAATATACAGACAACCACAGAGTTGCTAGGTGTGTTTGGTGGAAAATTCATCTTCATGTCATTTCTATGGCAATCATAAATAAATCTAACTACTCAGAAATCAATACAGCAGCTGCACATAAAATGGATATGTTCAGCAAAATCTGGAGAGTTTTAGTGTACGTCAGTAGTTTGGCTCTAGGCCTGCTTGTTTACAATAACAGAATGAGTTGTTGGGTAACTCTTACTTCCTATGTCAACTACCAGAGCTTCATTTTAGACTTGACTTTGTTCATGTTCAATAAATATTTTGAAAAGAGGACTGATGAGTTTAATTTTCCATGTAGAAAGACTGGCTTAATAATGTCTCCATTTATCAATGTAAGAAATAGTAAAAAAAAAAAAGAAAGAAAAAAAATTGGGTTCTTTGGAAAAAATGGTAAATGGTCCAGCACTCATTTCATTCAACAACAACAAAACAACTTATTATTCTCTTGTTAGTATAAGATAAACATTATGCTAAGTACATTAAAGCTATTATCTTATTTAGTCCTCCCCAAACCCTATGAATTAGATGGTATTGTTACTCCATTTCACAGAGAAGGAATAGGCTCAGAGGAATTAAATTATTTGTCTAGATTACACAGCTAGTTAGAGGAAAACCTGGAATTTGAACACAAGCAAGCTTTGATTATTTTTGATTGAGAAAGTTTTTTCTAAGTAATATACAAAAAGCTAATGCCAGAAACCAGAAGGTTATACATTTGTTAACATAAGACATTTAAAAAAAAAATGTTTGTATGATAAAAAAACATAGTAGAGTTAAAGAAAACAATAAATCATGAACAAATACTTACAGCTCACAATGAAGCATTTATTTCCCTAATACATAGAGAGTGCTTATAAGTCACTAATAGAAAGATCACACGTTCAGTGGAAAAATAGGCAACAGATATGGAGTATGTACAAAAGGAAATACACTTAGCTTTGAAATATACAAAAGAATGCAAACATCGCTCTCAATAAGAGAAATGTAAATTAAAAAACAATACCAAAATGATTCTCACTTATCAGATTGGCAAAGATCAAAAAGGGATAAGAACATGAATTGACAAAGGTGTGTGAAAAAAGGCACTGGTATATCGTTGGTGAGACTATAAATAGGTACCAACCATATGGAGGATGATCTGGTAATAACTATCAAAATTACAAATTCACTAACACTTTGACCAAGCAATTCTCCTCTAGGAATTTATAGCAAATATACACATTTGAAATGAAGTGTACATACGTTTCTTGTTGCAGTAATAGAAAAATACTGGAAGCAGCCTGAAGGCCTGTCAGTAGGGGACTGGTTAGGTGAATTGTTGTAGACAATGAGGTGGGTTATTTGTTACTTTGTAACCCCTAAGAAATCCCCATTTACTGGGACCCTAAGGCTGGGTACTGACTTGACCTCATTCTATAGTTTCCTCATTTACCACCTCATTTCCTGCTTCTCATAGGACAAGAGCCTCCATCCACATGACCAGACCTTGATACTCTGTCCATTTCTTTTCCTCAGAAGATACATCATGTCCTAAGTTAAAGACACCTTCATGGATGTGGGAAAAACATGCACACCATCTTGAAATGGTGTTCCAGGGGCAACCCATACCCCAGGCTCCCCATTTGACAAATAGGACTGTAGTGTCTTTTTAGGACACTGTGTACCACAAATCTCCAAATATTCCTTTGTAATATTTTCTTCCTGGATGCAAAGTTTTAGGCCTTTTAAATATATTGTGCTATATCTTTTATTTTTTCATTTTAACATCTTTATTGGAATATAATTGCTTTACAATGGTATGTTAGTTTCAGCTTCACAACAAAATGAATCAGTTATATATATACATATGTTCCCATATCTCTTCCCACTTGCGTCTCCCTCCCTCCCACCCTCCCTATCCCACCCCTCCAGGCGGTCACAAAGCACCGAGCTGATCTCCCTGTGCTATGCGGCTGCTTCCCACTAGCTATCTACCTTACGTTTGGTAGTGTATATATGTCCATGTCTCTCTCTCGCTTTGTCACCGTTTACCCTTCCCCCTCCCCATAGCCTCAAGTCCATTCTCTAGTAAGTCTGTGTCTTTATTCCTGTTTCACCCCTAGGTTTTTCATGACATTTTTTCCCTTAAATTCCATATATATGTGTTAGCATACGGTATTTGTCTCTCTCTTTCTGACTTACTTCACTCTGTATGACAGACTCTAGGTGTATCCACCTCATTACAAATAGCTCAATTTCGTTTCTTTTTATGGCTAAGTAATATTCCATTGTATATATGTGCCACATCTTCTTTGTCCATTCTATATCTTTTTTTTGAGAGTATTATTTTAGCTCCCATTTTAAATGGGTAGGAAATCTTGATTTTATATTCACGTGTTCAATAAACATTTATTGCACACTTGAATACAGCACATGTTAAGCATGGTGTTAATTGGGGAATAAAAAGAAGAATAACATGGAGGTTCCTGGTTCAATGACCTAACAGTCCAATGGGGAGTAAGGATAAGACAATAGGTGCCGTAATCAAGGTGGTCCAGGACAGTGGGAAAGGGCGCATAATTTAGCTTAGCAGGCAGGAGGTGAGGCACTCAAGGTTTTGAAGACAAAGTGAAAGTCAAGCAGGAATTGGGAGCAGAAAGCTAAGTGGATAAGAGAGATTCAAGTGAACTTCTAAGATAATTTCATATAAATGACTTAACAGGATGTTTAAAGGGCTGAGAGATTTCTTGTTACTTAAAGTTCACTAGCTGATGACATACAGTAAATGTTATCTGCTTAGTTATTTCAGACTTTGAGAACATCCACATTGGAGCAAAATGAAACCTTTGTTCTTTTTAGAGCATAATACCATGTTTGTTGATTTTGTGTCTCTGTGCTTTTTTTTAAAACTGATGACAATCATGAATAAGTTCTCTTGCTGAAACTACATTATCAATTTTATGTAGACAGAAATGTAATTACTGAAGATGGATTTCAGCCAGGCCACCTGAATTAATAACCAGCCCGAATCTTCTTGCTCTGGGAGAGAGTGGAACAGAACTTTATTGACCACAGATGGTCATGACCTTTGCTATCTTCCGCACTCAGAATACCACAGGAGGAAGTCATCTAAAACACCATGACATTTAAACCAAGTGAGAAATACGTGTGTAAAATTTATGAGGACAAACTAACACTTTTCTTAATTTGCACCACTGTTTTTTAGGTACCATGATTAAAATATGCCTATTTAATGCCTCCAGAAAAATACTATAATTGTTTTTCTTTTTGATATATTGCTACTACCTTTAATCTATTTTTGCCCCACATGAAAATTTACCTTCTTTTGTTTTGTATGACTTTTTATGCCAGGTGGATGTAAAAGAAAATACTCAAATTCTCACTTTGCAGTCATGCATAGTGGCTATTCAGTCTTGGCTGGAAAAATGCATTCTCAATAGGCATATTCAGCCAATAGTCTATTCATAGCTTTGATTGTATTTGCTATAGCTGAAGCCTAAATAGCCAAGGTGAATATGCTCTAGGGCTTCACTTAACTCTATTTTGATTGCAACAATAGAAATACAATTCAAAGTAGCTCAAGTAATTAATAAAGTAATTTACAGTTCACTTTACCAAACCATTACAAGAACGAAGAGTAGCTGGTCTTGCGGGGAGTAAAAACCAGAAATTCAAATACCATAAGGACTTCTTCTTGATCTCTCGATTGTATTTCCCTTTGTGTTTCATCTTTGTCATTCATCCTGGCACCTCCATGTGGCTGAGACTTGGTGCATGGGTAGAAAAACACCTGTCCCTCAGCTTTGTTTAGAAATATACCAAGAAAGGGTATTGTTAAGCCCAAATTAGCTCATAACTACCATAACATTAGGTCAGAAGACTAGGGCTGAAACAAACAGGGAAAAATAATTTCCAAACAGACAGAGATGCTGTTTTCATGAGAAGCAAGAGTACTGGGCAGACAAAACTGTCAACAGTCTTTATGAGTGTTAAGGCATCAAAATTGCATTTGTTCAAGCTGTAAACATAACTCTCAAGGATTATTTATTTTTCATTTTTATACACAAAATAATCACTAAGGCAGCAGAGTTGCTTGAGGACAGATGTATCATTAAGGGTAAAATCTGTTGATTTGCTGTTTATGAGGGATATTAACTCCTCTTCAAAGCATAACAGTGTGTATTAGTGTGAACATCAAAAAATTTCAGAAAACCATAAGTTGTACTCACATTTTCAGCCTTCTGGTAGTTATTATCCTTGAAAGCAAATGCATTTGAAAATAATATACAGGATTCATAAAGGTGAGCCAAGGGCTTTAGCAATAATCCTGGCAGAAAACTGCAATGACTCGTACTAGTAAATGGTTGTAGAGATGTAGGGTGTTTTCTTGCCTGGATAACTGGTTAGTGTGATATTTATTCCCAGAGAGAAAAAAGTCAGCTTTGCTGGAGCAGATATTCAATTTTGAACAGACTCTATCTGAATAATCTCTATTTAAATGGTTACTGAAAGAAGAGCTCACACAGGCATAGTGTATAGAGTGGAGAGAAAGAAGAGAACCAAGGACAGGAGTTCAAGAAGCTTATGTTTAGGATAAGGAGAGAGAAAGAAAATCTGAGCAGAAGACCAAAGAATGATAAGAAATGTGAGATAAAGAGTGAGAGTTGGGGAATCAGAGAATGCAGAGGACTATTTCAAGAAATGTGATTCTCAATGGATAGGCAAGTTAACATTAGCTGAAAGAGAAACGTGAGAATGAAAAATAAGAGATATTTTTCAAAGATGCTTATCTTCAAATACTCAAGAGAAGGATCCATTACAACAAAAAAATCTAGAGATATAAAAAGGATGAGTGGTGGCGGCAGAGTTGGTGATTGAGTGAACCAACTTACCAAAATAGTTGGAGAAGTCAGGAGCACAGGGAGTTCCACTTGGACAAGAGGAATCATGCTACTTTCTTTGTAAAATGGCCAAAGCGAAGGGAAGAAGGTAGATAGGTAGAGGTAATTTTGCCATTGTAATTGAAAGAAGTCGAGAGAATTCTAATCTGATGTCTTCTACTGTCTCTGTCAGTTAAGAGGCAAGATTATATGCTGTGAGTGAAGTGGAAGTCATAGCGTCAGAAGTTGGGGAAGAATGGGGGACCTGAAATCGTCACTTTGGAAAGCTGAGAAAGACCTTGCTAGGAAAACATAGATGTATTGCTGAGCAGCCCAGAGGGCCCAGTCAAAGTGGGAGACTAGCCATTTCCAGTGTCTCAAATGTGCCCAGTTGAGTGATTTCCTTAGGAGTGTTCAGAATGACAGAAAACTGGATTGAGGTAGGTTTGTGTCTTTGCCAGAGAGATATCATGCATATAATAAAATAAGATAAGTTAGTCGAGCAAATATCATGACCTGAGTGTGTCTGAAGTGATGGACCACTGAATCTAAGTTCTTTACAGTAGGAAGTGAGTCAAGAAGACACCGAGAAATTTAGGGGAAAAAAGTAGGGCTAGAGAGCCTGTGAGGGGAAAAAACAGGTATAGAGAGACTTAGTGAATGGGCAGCAAGGCTATAAGGTCTGTTGATAAAAAACACCCAATCATATCTGTGTAAATAGTGCCATATTTTATTGTTAAGAATATGTGACTCTATATCCAAAGGTATTATAGAAATTGTCATTGAAAGGGGAGATATGAGTAGATAATATGTATCAGTAAATGCATTTACATAGAGAAATTTATCTACTCTTTAGCTCCAGGAAGATGGAAGGTTCAGATTCAGATTTTATTTATTTTTTGTAATCAGCTTTAAGATGTTGAGGTCTTCTGCTGAAAAATTACATTACAAACTGTCTATATCCCTTTAAAATTTTCCCCAAGTTCTTATATTGTCATCTTTTACTAAAAGAGCATAATTTCACAGGGTTGTTATAGCAAGGAATAGAAGGAGAGTTGATTATGATGAAAAAGAAAGCTTCATTGACTCTCATTTTCCAACATGTGGACCACTAATGAATGTGAAAAGAGAATCAGAGGACTTAACAAGAATTTTGGCACCTTACGTGCACTTGAAGAGTGTGATAACACCTAACCAATTGCTTTTACTTTTTTTTATTTAATAAAATCCAATTCGTGTGTAATGATTTTTTGTATGGTGGAAGATTGCTATTGCAACTGACATCTATCAACATGTGGTTATTTGACACCAATAAAAAAGGGATCAGGACATTAAGTGAAGAAAAATTTCTGTATCCATTTTACCATTCATGGACATGTGTGTTTTAAATGAGGGGCTGTTACCTAAAATGTGGCTATGAACATTATGTTATATGTCCCCATTATGCACAAGAGCAAGATTTTCCCTGGGATAAATATCTAGTAGGGGTCATATTCCATCATGGGGATGAACATGACCAGCTTTATAGTCAATGCCAAAGAGCTTTCCAAAACGATTGCATGAATTTATACTTGCTCCAACAGTGTATGAGGACTACCATTGCTCCACAGTCTTGGGGATCCATGCTTTTAATTTGAGACATGAATCTGAACTTCCATTCTCCTAGATCCAAAGATTTTGCCTCCTGAAGAGCTGAGCTGGTAGCCCCCACTGGCTTGGTGGGCAGTTCTGTCTAATTCAGGTCCTTAGCCATTGAGCCATAATAGTGATGGAGCCCATTTTGTGAGCTTGCCTGGACAGAGAAGCAAATCTGTAGCCCCACTCAACTGCTGAATATAGCATTAGTTCCACCTGACTAGGAAGACTGACCAGAGCATCCAGGCAACCATGGAGTCCAAATTGGGCAGAGAATCAAGCCAACAGGAAAAAGACAGAACTTTTATTTAAAGCAATAATGGCTAAAAACTTCCTGAACTTGGGAAGAGAAACAGATATCCAAATTCATGAAGCCTAAAGGACCTCAAATAGCTTGAATTTGAAAAAGGCCACACCAAGACATATTATAATTAAATTGTCAACAGTCAAAGAAAAAGATGAAATTTTTAAAGCAGCAAGAGAAAAGTGACTTGTCACATATAGGAAAACCTCCAAGGGACTACTGAAAGATTTCTCAATAGACACTTCACAGGCCAGGAGATAGTGGGGTGATATACTCAAAATATTGAAAGAAAAAACTTTCAACTAAGAATATGCTACCTGTCAAAGCTGTCCTTCAGAAATAAAGGAGAGATAAAGACTTTTCTGAACAATCAAAAGCTGAGGAAGTTCAAAGCCACTAGACCTGCCAAGAAATGTTAAAGGGTATTTTTCAAATGGAAATAAAATGATGCTAATTAACATTGTAAAAACATATGAACTTACATGTGAAACTCATTGGTAATAGTAAACACATAGTTAAAGTCAGATTCTCTGAATTTATAGTGGTAATGCATAATTCATCACTCTATAATATATAACTCTAGTTTAAACTTAAAAACTAAACATATTAAAAAACATTAAAAAACTAAAAAATAAACCCATAACTTCGATAATTTGTTATTTTATATAAAATATAAATATATGTAAATTATAATATTAATAACCTAAAATGTGAAGGAGGTACAGATAAAAGTATAGAGTTTAGGTGTGCTATTAAAGTTAAGTTCATATCAGGTTAAAGTAGAATGTCAAAAATAGGATACTTTATGTAAGCCTCATGGTAAATACAAAAGAAAAACCTGCAGTAGATACACAAAAGATTGTGATAAAGGAATCACAGCATACTGCTACATAAAGTGATCCAATCACAAAAGAAGACAATGAGATAAGCAAGGAAAAAGGATCTATAAAACAGTCAGAAAACAACTGGCAAAACGGCATAGTAAGTCTTTAATTATCAATAATTAAACATACGTGGATTAAATTCTCCAATCAAAAGACAGAGTGGCTGAATGGATTTAAAAAAGAAAAAAATCCAACAATGTGTTGTCTACAAGAGACTCAGTTTAGCTTTAAACATACAAATACTGAGAGTGAAAGGATAAAAAAAGATATTTTAAGCAAATGGTAACCAAAGGAAAGCAAGGACTTAACAAAATTCTTGTTAAGTCCTTGTTACCTATACTTATATCAGACACAATAAACTTTACCTAAAAATGTTCAGAAGAGAAACAGAAGGTCACTATAAAATAGTAATCAATCCATCAATAAGATATAAAAATGTTAAATATTTATGAACCCAATATAAGAGATATATAAAGCGAATACTAACAGAATTAAAAGGGGAAATAAATAGCAACACAATAATAATTGAGACTTTAATACCCCAATCTCAATAATGCATAGATCATCCAGACAGAAAAGCAATGAGGAAACAGAGGAATTGAATAAAACTATAGACCAAATGGATCTAGTAAACAAAATATGCAATCTAAAAGCAGCAGAATACATATTCTTCTCAAGTACACACAGGAAATTTTCTAGTATACATTATATGTTAAACCACAAACAACGGTTAGCAAATTTAAGAAACTGCAATCATACCAAATTTTTTTTATAACCACAATGGTGAGAAACTAGAAATCAATAACAGGGAAAAACTGGAAAGTTAGTAAATGTGTGGAAATTAAACACACACATGAAAAATCAATGAATCAAAGAAGTCGAAGGGAAATAAAAAAGTATCTTGAGACAAATGAAAATGGAAACACCACATATCAAAATTAATGGAATATAGCAGGTGTCCACTCCTCTGGTGAGACAGGGCGGGGAGATGCTCTCCTCAGCTCCTTGCCTGGGTGGGCAAGTCAGGCTCTACGGCCATCAGAAATCCTCGTTTGAGGGTCCCACCGAGTTCCCTGGTCAGAGTACTACAGCTGAGAGGAGCAGCTGCTTGGGACTACTGCTCGGGTGCTGCAGAAAGCCTTCTTGGAATCTGACATGTTATCACTTTGAGATTGTTGGCCAGCTGCTCCTGACTTGGCCACATGAAGGCTCAGACTGTCCCAGTCTCTGAACTGAAGAGAACCAACACTACTAGCATATCTCTCACCACCATGAATGCAAGGTATTTCAGTGAAGAGTATCAGGAGGACATCTACAGATCCCAGACTGGCATGTGCGAGTTCTGAGGAATGGTGTAAGAACCCAGTGTATCTGGGTGACCTTTGGAGACAGCTGAGACAGACCTACAACAGGGCAGTGGCTGACACCCAACTCATAGCCCATCTTCTCCAGCCATGTGGCTGACAGGGTCTTGGTGCTCCGGCCAGCTGTCAGGCCTGAACCTCTGAGGTGGGAGACCTGAATTCAGGACATTGGTCCACCAGAGACCTCCCGGCCCCACGTGATATCAATCAGTGAGAGCTCTCCTGGAGATCTCCATCTCAATGCTAAGACCCAGCTCCACACAATGACCAGCAAGCTCCAGTGATGGACACCCTAAGCCAAACAACTAGCAAGAGAGGAACACAACCCCACCCATTAGAAGAAAGGCTGCCTAAAATCATACTAAGTCCACAGACACCCCAAAACACACCACCAGACATAGTCCTGCCAACCAGAAAGCCTCATCCACCAGAACACAGGCACAAGTCCCTTCCACCAGGAAGCTTACACAACCCACTGAACCAACCTTCCCCACTGGGGTCAGACATCAAAAACAACGGGAATGCCAAACATGTGGCCTGCGAAAAGGAGACCCCAAATACAGTAAGTTAAGCAAAATGAGAAGACAGAGAAATACGCAGCAGATGAAGGAGCAAGGTAAAAATGCAGCAAACCAATGAGGAGGAAATAGGTACTCTACCTGAAAAAGAATACAGAGTAATGATAGTAAAGATGATCCAAAATCTTGGAAATAGAATGGAGAAAACACAAGAAACATGTAACAAGGACCTAGAAGAAATACAGAGCAAACAAACAATGGTGAACAACACAATAAATGAAATGAAAACTCTCTAGAAGGAATCAGTAGCAGAATAACTGAGGCGGAAGAACAGATAAGTGACCTGGAAGATAAAATAGTGGAAATAACTACCACAGAGCAGAATAAAGAAAAAAGAATGAAAACAATTGAGGACAGTCTCAGAGACCTCTGGGACGTTAAATGCACCAACATTCGAATTATAGGGGTCCCAGAAGAAGAAGAGAAAAAGAAAGGGTCTGAGAAAATATTTGAAAAGATTATAGTTGAAAACTTGCCTAATATGGGAAAGGAAATAGTCAATCAAGTCCAAGAAGCACAGAGAGTCCCATACAGGGTAAATCTAAGGAAAAACATGCCAAGATACATATTAATCAAACTATCAAAAATTAAATACAAAGAAAAAATATTAAAAGTGGCAAGGGAAAAGCAACAAATAACATACAAGGGAATCCCCATAAGGTTAACAGCTGATTTCTCAGCAGAAACTCTGCATGCCAGAAGGGTGTGGCAGAACATATTTAAAGTGATGAAAGGGAAAAACCTACAACCAAGATTACTCTACCCAGTAAGGATCTCATTCAGATTTGATGGAGATATTAAAACCTTTACAGACAAGCAAAGGCTAAGAGAATTTAGCACCACCAAACCAGCTTTACAACAAATGCAAAAGGAAGTTCTCTAGGCAGGAAACACAAGAGAAGGAAAAGACCTACAATAACAAACACAAAACAATAAAGAAAATGGCAATAGGAACATACATATAGATAGTAAGCTTAAATGTAAATGGATTAAGTGTTCCCACCAAAAGATATAGACTGGGTGAATTGATACAAAAACAAGACCCATATATATGCTATCTACAAGAGACCCTCTTCAGACCTAAGGACACATACAGACTGAAAGTGAGGGGATGGAAAAAGATATTCCATGCAAATGGAAATCAAAAGAAAGCTGGAGTAGCAATTCTCATATCAGACAAAATAGACTTTAAAATAAAGACTATTACAAGAGACAAATAAGGACACCACATAATGATAAAGGGATCATTTCAAGAAGGAAACATAACAATTGTAAATATTTATGCACCCAACATAGGAGCACCTCAATACATAAGGCAAATGCTAACAGCCATAAAAGGGGAATTGACAGTAACACAATGACAGTAGGGAACATTAACACCCCACTTTCACCAATGGACAGATCATGCAGAATGAAAATAAATAAGGAAACACAGCTTTAAATGACACATTAAACAAGATGGACTTAATTGATATTTATAGGACATTCCATCCAAAAACAATGGAATACACGTTCTTCTCAAGTGCTCATGGAACATTCTCCAAGATAGATCATATCTTGGGTCACAAATCAGGCCTTGGTAAACTTAAGAAAATTGAAATTATATCAAGTATCTTTTCCAACCACAACACAATAAGACCAGATATCAATTACAGGAAAAAAACTGTAAAAATACAAACACATGGAAGCTAAACAATACACTATTAAATAACCAAGAGATCACTGAAGAAACCAAAGAGGAAATCAAAAAATAGCTAGAAACAAATGACAATGAAAAGAGGATGACCCAAAACCTATGGGACACAGCAAAAGCAGTTCTAAGTGGGAAGTTTATAGCAATAAAATTCTACCTCAAGAAACAAGAAAAATCTCAAATAAACAACCTGACCTTATACCTAAAGCAATCAGAGAAAGAAGAACAAAAAAAAAAACCTCAAAGTTAGCAGAAGGAAAGAAATCATAAAGATCAGATAAGAAATAAATGAAAAAGCAATGAAGGAAATGATAGCAAAGATCAATAAAAATAAAAGCTGGTTGTTTGAGAAGATAAACAAAATTGATAAACCATTAGCCAGACTCATCAAGAGAAAAAGGGAGACGACTCAAATCAACAGAATTAGAAATGAAAAAGGAGAAGTAACAACTGACACTGCAGAAATACAAAGGATCATGACAGATTACTCAAAGCAACTCTATGCCAATAAAATGGACAACCTGGAAGAAATGAAAAAATTCTTAGAAATGCACAACCTGCCAAGACTGAACCAGGAAGAAATAGAAAATATCAACAGACCAATCACAAGCACTGAAATTGAAACTGTGATTAAAAATCTTCCAACAAACAAAAGCCCAACCAGAGGGCTTCACAGGCAAATTCCATCAAACAGTTAGAGGAAAGCTAACACTTATCCTTCTCAAACACTTCCAAAATATAGCTGAGGGAGGAACACTCCCAAACTCATTCTACGAGGCCACCATCACCCTGATACGAAAACCAGACAAAGATGTTCCCAAAATGAAAACTACAGGCCAATATCACTGATAAACATAGATGCAAAATCCTCAACAAAATACTAGCAAACAGAATCCAACAGCACATTAAATGGATCATACACCAGATCAAGTGGGGTTTCTCCCAGGAATGCAAGAGTTCTTCAATAAACACAAATTAATCAATGTGATAAACCATATTAACATATTGAAGCAGATAAACCATATGATCATCTCAATAGATGCAGAAAAAGCTTTCAACAAAATTGAACACCCATTTATGGTAAAAATCCTCGAGAAAGTAGGCATAGAGGGAACTGACCTCAACATAATAAAGGCCATATATGACAAACTCACAGCCAACATCGTTCTCAATGGTGAAAAACTAAAATCATTTCCACTAAGATCAGGAACAAGATAAGGTTGCCCATTCTCACCACTATTATTCAACATAGTTTCGGAAGTTTTAGCCACCCCAATCAGAGAAGAAAAAGAAATAAATGGAATCCAATTTGGAAAAGAAGAAGTAAAACTGTCACTGTGTGCAGAGAACATGACACTATACATAGAGAATCCTAAAGATGCTACCAGGAAACTACTAGAGCTAATCAATGAATTTGGTAAAGTAGCAGGATAGAAAATTAATGCACATAAATTTCTTGCATTCTTATACACTAATGATGGAAAATCTGAAAGAGAAATTAAGGAAACACTCCCATTTACCACTGCAACAAAAAGAATAAAATACCTAGGAATAAACCTACATAAGGAGACAAAAGGCCTGTATGCAGAAAGCTATAAGATACTGATGAAAGAAATTAAACATGATACAGACAGATGGAGAGATATACCATGTTCTTGGATTGGAAGGGTCAACATTGTGAAAATGACTGTACTACCCAAAGCAATCTACAGATTCAATGCAATCCCTATCAAGATACCAATAGCATTTTTCTCAGAATTATAACAAAATATTTCACAATTTGTATGGAAACACAAAAGACCCTGAATAGCAAAATCAATCTTGAGAAAGAAAAACGAAGCTGGAAGAATCAGGCTTCCTGACTTCAGACTATACTACAAAGCTACAGTAATCAAGATAGTATGGTACTGGCACAAAAACAGAAATATAGATCAATGGAACAGGATAGAAATCCCAAAGATAAACCCACGCACATATGGTCACCTTATTTTTGATAAAGGAGGCAAGAATATACAATAGAGAAAAGACAGCCTCTTCAATAAGTGGTGCTGGGAAAACTGGACAGCTACATGTAAAAGAATGAAATTAGAACACTCCCTAACACCACACAAAAAAGTAAATTCAAAATGGATAAAAGACCTAAATGTAAGGCCAGACACTATAAAACTCTTAGAGGAAAAAATAGGCAGAACACTCTATGACATATATCACAGCAAGATCTTTTTTGACCCACCTCCTAGAGTAATGAAAATAAAAACAAAAAATCAACAAATAGGACCTAATTCAAGTTAAAAGCTTTGCACAGCAAAGTATACCGCAAACAAGAGCAAAAGACAACCCTCAGAATGGGAGAACATATTTGCAAACAAAGCAACTGACAAAGGATTAATCTCCAAAATATACAAGCAGCCCATGCAGCTCAATAACAAAAAAATCAACAACCCAGTCCAGAAATGGACTGAAGATCTAAATAGACATTTCTGCAAAGAAGATATACAGATTGCCAACAAACACATGAAAGGATTCTCAACATCACTAGTCATTGGAAAAATGCAAATCAAAACTACAATGAGGTATCACCTCACACCGGTCAGAACTGCCATCATCAAAAAGTCTACAAACAATAAATGCTGGAGAGGGTGTGGAGAAAAGAGAACCCTCTCGCACTATTGGTGGGAATGTAAATTGATACAGCCACTATGGAGAGCATTATGGAGTTTTCTTTAAAAACTAAAAATAGAACTACCATACACCCAGCAATCCCACTACTGGGCATATACCCTGAGAAAATCATAATTCAAAAAGAGTCATGTACCACAATATTTACTGCAGCATCATTTACAATAGCCAGGACATGGAAGCAGCCTAACTGTCCATCGACAGATGAATGGATAAAGAAGATACGGCACATATATATACAATGGAATATTACTCAGCCATAAAAAGAAACGGAATTGAGTTATTTGTAGTGAGGTGGATGAATCTAGAGTCTGTCATACAGAGTGAAGTATGTCAGAAAATGAAAACAAATACCGTATGCTAACACATATATATGGTATCTAAAAAGAAAAAAAAAATGGTTATGAAGAACCAGGGGCAGGACACGAATAAAGATGCAGACGTGGAGAGTGGTTTTCAGGACATGGGGAGGGGGAAGGGTGGGCTGGGATGAGGTGAGCGTGTCATGGACATATATACACTACCAAATGTAGAATGGATGGCTGGTGGGAAGCAGCTGCATAGCACAGGGAGATCAGTGCGGTGCTTTGTGACCACCTAGAGGGGTGGGATAGGGAGGGTGGGAGGGAGATGCAGGTGGGAGGGGTATGGGGATATGTGTATGCGTATGGCTGATTAACTTTTTTATACAGCAGAAGCTAATGCACCATTGTAGAGCAATTATACTCCAATAAAGATGTTAAAAAATTAATGGAATGTAGCAAAACCAGTTCTAAGAGGGAAGATTATAGCAATAAAAATACCTCAAGAAAAAAGAGAGATGGCAAATAAACAGCCCAACTTTACACCTAATGGAACTACAAAAAGAAGAACAAATTAGGCCCAAGGTTAGCAGAAGGAAGAAAATAATAATAGTTAGAACATAAATAAATAACATAAAACACAGAAAACCATAGATAATATTAACAAAACTAAGATTTGGTTCTTTGAAAATATAAACAAAATCGACAAAGCTTTAAACTAACTAAGGAAAAAAGAAAGACCAAAATCCACAAAATTGTAAGTGAAAGAAGAGATATTACAACTGATACCACAGAAATACAAAGGATCATGAGAAACTACTGTGAATTACCATACACCAACAGATTGGAGAACCTAGAAGAAATGGATAGATTTGTAGAGATATACAATTTACCAAAACTGAATCATGAAGAAATAGATAATCTAAACAGAATCAAGCAAATAAGGAGATTGAATTTGTAATTAAAAACCTCCAAACAAAAAAGCACAGGACCATATGGTTTCACTGATGAATTTAATCAAACATTTAAATAAGAATTCACGGCAGTCTTTCTCAAATATTTCCAAAAATTGAAGAGGAGAGAATACTCCTAATGAGAATACTCCTGATGCCAAAGCCAGATAAGGGCATTACAGGAAAGAAAACTAGATGCCAGAAAACTAGATGCTAATACCTATGATTAATATAGATCCAAAAATTCTCAACAAATTACTAACAAAGCAAATTTAACAGCACATTAAAAATTTCATGCATCATGATCAAGTGGGATTCATCACTGCAATGCAAACATGGTTCAAAATAAATGTGATACATTACATTAAGACAATGAAACATAAAAACCATATGATCATCTCAATAAATGCAGAAAAAGCATTTGACAAAATTCAACATCCACTCACGATAAAACCTCTCAACAAACTGGATATAGAAGAAACATACCTCAACATAATAAAGTCCATATATGATAAGAGCACAGCTAATATCATACTCAATGGTGAAAAATTAAAAGCTTTTCCTCTAAGACCAGGAATAAGACAAGGGTGCCACTCTCACCACTCGTATTCAACATAATATTGGAAGCCCTAGCTTGAGGAATCAGGCAAGAAAAAAAAAAAAAAGACATCCAAATTGTAAATAAAGAAGTAAAATTTTCTCTGTTTTCAGATGACATGATTTTATATAGAGAAAATCCTAAAGATTCCACCAAAAAAAGTTAGATCTAATCAACAAATTCAGTTTAGTTATAGGATAAAAAATCAACATACAAGAAAACAGTTGCAATTCTTTATGCTAACAATGATCTATGAAAATGAACTAGGTGAAAAAGAAATAAAGAAAAGAATTCCATATATAATAGTATTAAAAATAATAAAAGCCTAGGAATAAATGTAAGTAAGGAGGTGAAAGATCTGTACACTGAAAACTATAAGACATTGATGAAAGAAATTGAAGAAGATGCAAATAAATTAAAAGATACCCTGTGTTCAAGGAACATGGAACAGAGGAATTGATATTGTTAAAATGTCTCTACGGATTCAGTGCAATTGCTATCAAAATTCCAATGGCATTTTTTTTTTTTTTTACAGAAAATAGAAAAAACAATCCTTAAGTCTTTTTGAAACCTTAAAAGACTCTGACTAGCCACAGCAATCCTGAGGAGGAAGAACAAATCTGGAAACATCACTCCTAATTTCAAAGTACATTATAAAGCTATATCAAAACGAACTATATTACAAACATATAATCAAAACAGTATGGTACTGGCATAACAATACGATAGAAAAAGACAAATATTGTATGATCTCCCTTATATGTGAAATCTAAAATGCCCAAACTCATAGAAACAGAAAACAGATTGGTGGTAGCCAGGGCCAGAGGTAGTAGGTAAGGAAAATGTGTGAATGTGGTCAAAAAGTACAAACTTCCAGTTATAAGATAAATAAGTTTGGGGAGTATAACATATGGCTTAGTTACTATAATTATCAATAATGTATTATATATTTTAAACTCTCTATGAGAGTGGGTCTCAAAAGTTCTCATCACAAGAAAAAATTGTGATTATGTTATTGATATTAACTAAATTTTTGTTGTAATCATTTCACAATACATACATCTATCAAATCACTACGTTGTATACCTTAAACTTATGCACTGTTATATGTCAATTTTTATCTCAATAAACCTGGAAAACAATAAAAATACAAGCTTTCCAGGTAACTTTCAATTCAGTTAAGATTGAGAGCAAAATTCATTGTCTGTGACCACTTCATCCTGCTTCATTGCTCTCCAAAGCATTTGGCTTTATGTTTTACATATCTATATTATTTTATATTTATTCATTTCTGTACTTATTTTCTATTCCTGTCCCATGGAATACATAATACCTGAAGGAAAACGCTTATCTCTTTGCTCATTTCCTTATCCCTAGTGACAATGACAGTGAATGGCATAGTACATACTCAATAAATATTTGTTGAATGAATGAATGAGAAAATAAATATAATAGATGTTAATCAATATTTGATGAATAAAGAAGTGAATAAATGAATTTCCCTCTTGTCATTCAATAACTAACTCATACTACTTCCTCTGTAAACCTTCTCAGGTTCTGCTATTTAAAATCAATCTCCTTCTGTACTACTATTCTTTATCACTATTTTTTTCTTCTAGATGTGATTTAATCAATACTATTTCTTTCACAATATCTATCGTGTGTTTTACAAAGTAGTCAATATGTAGTTTTGAATTTAATTACACGTTATATTTAACTTACTGTATCTCCCAAAATGAGTTTAAAATTAAAGTTAAATGTTAATGTAGTTCTAACATTTACAGATAATGCTAGAGACAACACAGGGTCAAAAATATTTTCATGCTACACTGGACTAAATTATAATGAGTATACCAGGGAAATCTAACATGTCTTAAGACATGTTAAGACCTTGTATGTAATACATCTTAAGAAAAACAAAATCTTTGAAAAAAAGAAGATTTATGTTATTATATAATGTGATATTATTGGATTCCTGAACAGGATTGATGATACTTCTTTAACAGCTGTGTTGCTTTATTTCAGAGAAAATGCAGGACTCTCAAGAACCTTGGGTGACAGAGCCATAGAGTCATAGAAGCATAGGTCTTATAATAACCAAATGACTGTGTGAAAAATCACTCAATCTTAATCTATCCCAGTCTCCTGAGAGGTTTGTCTCATGGGATTCTGGGAAGAATAATATAAACTAATGCATGGGTATAAAAATGTGTGTAATCACTAAGGTGATGTGTCTGAAGTATTAATAAAATGGTGAAATTAAAAATAAGGATGTGTTTTCTATCTTTGGAAATGTGTTTATGATTTTTTTAGATATGGCTTCAAGAATATTTATAGGGCTTAATATAATATCAATATCTAAAAGTAACACATATTACACATGGTACTGAACAAGTAATAGGTAATATCTAATGTTATTCTCTGAGTCTTGTGATATAGGTAGTATTATAGTTATTAAAATTGTAGATCACATTTTATAGAAAATGAAACTGATGTTTAGGAAGCTGACTTTAGGAAACAAAGTCAATCAGCTGGGATTTTATTCCGGATCTGCCTAGCAAATCTGTACATACTGCCACAGGCAAAACCCAAAGGAAAGATTAGTAGTGAAACGTTAAAAGAGAGTTCTCTGGTATTTGATGGTACTGTTTCAATAAGAACACTTTCAACTGGCATATGCTTTACAAAAATACTTTACCTCTAAAGTGATAAACTAGAGGAAGTCACCATAAATATCAATATTATAAAATACAAAAATACTCAATAATTGTAAATGACTTGTTTATTCATTGTGAGTCATCTCAGGTATTCTATTTTATTAGATAAATTTATACAAATTATGTTCTACACTGTCCCATAGTCAGATTTTCATAGCAAAAATCGACAAACTAAAACAATTTTGATTCATTAACAGTCTCCTAGTTTCCTCTCACCCATTTGTACAGGCTGAGCTCTTGAAGAGGGCCTGGTGAAGTTAGGAGTCATCCTCCTGGTGGGGATTTCCAGGCACAGTGACCTGTGGTGATGATTCAGTTAAAAGCAGCTTGATAATTTATCTACTAAAGACTCTGTCAGGTTAAGTAATGTTTAATGCAATTTTACATTTATCTATGCCAAAGTAGTCCTCATAAAGCTCAGTATTACCTTTTTTTGTAAATTACCTTTAATTGGGGTGAGGAACCACAAGGATAATATTAATGCCTTCATTACACCCTTGTGTTCTACAAAATCAGATTTTTCAGAGAAAAATACAGCATGCTTTCTATTGTGTTATATATTTTGTATAATAAAAATGTTTTATTTATTAAAAAACCAATGATAACTATTATATGAAATAAATAAAAATTTAAAGCACAGATTAATTTGAAGTAATATTCTTATAGATTTAACCTAATCTTTCAGATAGCCTAAGGTTTTTGCTGAGTTAGGAGAGTCTAAATCTTCTGAGCAAGAAACCTTCCCTAGGCAACCACTGCTGTAGGATCCCAACCCATTTTGTATCTAGAACATTTAGGACAGCTTTGCTCTTTCCTTCTTTCCTTATCAGCCACATGGCTCTGAGCAATAACATATTCTCTATTCAGCATAAACATATAGTGGTGTACCTAGCATCTCTTTACTATGAGCATCATATTTCTCTCCCACATCCCTGCTCTAGTCCCACTGAGAGCTGCTAGTGGCCCTCTTGAGATAATGTAGAGAGAGACTGTTTGAAAATGAAACTCTAAGTGGAAAGCAGAACCCAGATATACAGGAGATTGGAGATATATATATATATATATTTTTTTTTTTAATTTTTCAAATGTGAGCTGTGTTTCTGTCACTGTTAAAAGGAAGAATTCTAAGGAGTACACTTTCTTAACTTTCTTCATAAGCTACAAATTTCTCTTTGAATCCTTTGAATATCATTCTGTCTTAAAACAGAGAAACAGTGGAAGAGTTGAAAGATCACACTGTTCTGGGAGTGAGCCCACTCTAGATTATTTTCTACTCCTAGGTTTTCCTGTTAGCTAATCTGGGTTGTTAGAATATATCGATGACCCAAAGATGTGTTATAGATGTGCCTATATACTGCTTCTTCCAGCCTGGGTACAACTGGTTGGACCCTGGAGCTCCTCTGGAGGCGTCCCAGCCCTTTATCCAAGTGTGCCATATTAATACGGTAACTTCCCTTGTGAGGGATAATGTGAAAAAAAGGTTGCGCATGTTGAGCTAGGCCTTATGTCATTCCTAACTTACTTAGAAGGCTGAACAAATTTTACAAATTAAACACAGGTTCCTGGAGATTCTGATTCAGTAGGTCTGCAGTTGGATAATCTCTATTTCAGAAGAGCTCCCCAGATGATTCTGATTATCTTTCAGGTTTAAGAAACATTACACTAAATAACCCTTCCAAATCATGAAATTCAATTTCTCTAAGCCTGTTTCCATTCTGTTATGGGGTTACACCACATGAGAACATTACCTTTTAGAAATAGTTTATTAGAAATTGACAAGGTTGTTAAGAAGTTTTCACGGTGATTCCTCCATAGGAAGAGCATCCCTGGTGGTCGTGCTTAAATGTGACTATTAGGGACAACATTGTACCTGCAGGGATACCTGCGCGCATTACAAGAAACATGGAGCAGTGAATGGCTTCCCATATGGCCTCACTTAATGCCCTTTCTTCAATGAGGTATATTAGCAAGTAGTATGATGGAAGCTAGCAAAAAAAAAAAGAAAAAAAAAAGGTATCTGGCAGCAATTTTTACTTGGAAACCTCAGGAAAAAGCATTCCAGGTATAGCACTTTTTTGTCAAAGCACAGAGACAGAGTTGATTATAATTTGCTGACAAATAAATTCTTCTAGAGTTCCGGGTTTTACTAAAAAATAAAAAATAACTCTGAAAAAATATTAATTTCTTTTCCTGTGTGAAAACCTTGATCAATCTCTGAGATCAAGAAAAACTTGTCAGTGTTGAAGAGACGGATTCAGGCTGACACATGGAATCTACAATGGCAAGCAGCCTGAATGACAGATAGCCAACTTGGCAAGAGAATTAGTGTGATGCAAAAGAAACACCAAGGCCTTAGGGATGCTTTCTTTCTTGGAATGGCTTTCTTTTGTCAAAATGATGCTGCGTACTCCTAATTAAACACTGGCAAACACGTTTATCCAAGGCAACATGGTATTTGAATGAGGTTACAAGCAACATCAAATTGTTATCTTTTATGAAAACTTCACGTTATCAGATTCAAGTGAAAATAATTTAGTTAGACTAAGTACAGGTCAAAATATAACACTGATGAGAGATAATTTCATACGGCAAATACTTCAGAAGATGTCAAAGTGTTTTTGTACTCTATAAAAAAGTCAGTAATTATTGGTGTTTTTAATGCCTATGCTAATTGTTAATTGGAATCACACAGTTGAACATAATGTTATTAAATAATTGCTAGATGTTTAATGCAATATTAACAGAACACAAGTTACTTCATTGTGCATATTCTGCATATTAAATTTATGAGGTTATTAGTAGGTTGAAAAGCTTAATATGTCATGACTACAGCCATGGTCAAGATCTTAGTCATTTAGTGATGTTTGATTTATTGGGTTAGAAGAAATGATGATGCTACTCAAATAAATAACTGTGTAAATGACATGCTTTCTTCTATAACAGCAAATAAAACCATATTTAAAATGCTGAAAAATCTGTCATCAAAAAGCAGAAGCACGGCTTCCCTGGTGGCGCAGTGGTTGAGAGTCCACCTGCCGATGCAGGGGAGGCGGGTTCGTGCCCCGGTCCGGGAAATCCCACATGCTGCGGAGCGGCTGGGCCCATGAGCCATGGCCGCGGAGCCTGCGCGTCCAGAGCCTGTGCTCCGCAACGGGAGAGGCCACAACAGTGAGAGGCACGCATACCGCAAAAAAAAAAAAAAAAAAAAAGCAGAAGCATACAAATAATGAATTCCAAACTTCAGAACATATTAAAAATAGGTATAAAGGAGATGAAAATATAAAAAATTAGTCTTGAGGCTAAAAATAAAGTTTTTTACTATATAACCAATATTTTTAATTTTGAAAATTTACAGAACATAAAAATTGAAATGTATAGACAATCTGGTAGGTACTATATGACAAAGTTAGAATCTAGATAATATTTAACTGCTTAAAAGGCTCTTATCAACTAGACATCACCTTAACTAGGTGATTAATTTAACATCAACAATGATGGGTTATGCTGACATCGTGTGTTACTTGAATTAATGTGCTAAGAAAGATGTAATATCACTTTGGCAGCTTCTTGCCAAAAAGGTTTAACCTGATTCTAATCATAAGGACAAATCAGACAAATCCAGACAACAAAAAAAATGGTCTAGAGAGATTTGAGAAGATGGCGGAAGAGTAAGACGCGGAGATCACCTTCCTCCCCACAGATACACCAGAAATACATCTACACGTGGAACTGCTCCTGTAGAACACTCACTGATCACTGGCAGAAGACCTCAGACCTTCCAAAAGGCAAGAAACTCCCCACATCCCAGGGTAGGGAAAAAGAAAAAAGAAAAAACACAGACAAAAGAATAGGGACGGGACCCGCACCAGTGGGAGGGAGCTGTGAAGGAGGAAAGTTTTCCACACACTAGGAAGCCCCTTCGCGGGCGGAGACTGCGGGTGGCGGAGGGGGAAAGCTTCGGAGCCGCAGAGGAGAGCACAGCAACAGGGGTGCGGAGGGCAAAGCGGAGAGACTCCCGCACAGAGGATCCGTGCCGACCAGCACTCACCAGCCCGAGAGGCTTGTCTGCTCACCCGCCGGGGCGGGCGGGGCTGGGAGCTGAGGCTCGGGCTTCGGTCGGAGCGCAGGGAGAGGACTGGGGTTGCCGGCGTGAACACAGCCTGAAGGGGGCCAGTGCGCCACAGCTACCCGGGAGGAAGTCCAGGAAAAAGTCTGGAGCTGCTGAAGAGACAAGACTTTTTCTTACCTCTTTTGTTTCCTGGTGCGCGAGGAGAGGGGATTCAGAGTACCGCCTAAATGAGCTCCAGAGACTGGCGCGAGCCGCGCCTAAAAGCGCGGGCAAGAAGCCTGTGTGCGAGCACAGGTCACTCTCCACACCGCCCCTCCCGCGAGCCTGTGCAGCCCGCCACTGCCAGGGTCCCGGGATCCAGGCACAACTTCCCCGGAAGAACGCACAGTGCGCCTCAGGCTGCTGCAACGTCACGCCGGCCTCTGCCGCCACAGGCCCGCCCCTCACGCCGTGCCGCTCCCTCCCCCCGGGCCTGAGTGAGCCACAGCCCCCAATCAGCGGCTCCTTTAACCCCGTCCTGTCTGAGCAAAGAACAGGTGCCCTCCGGCAACCTACACGCAGAGGCGGGGCCAAATCCAAAGCTGAGCCCCGGGAGCTGTGCGAACAAAGAAGACAAAGGGAAATCCCTCCCAGCAGCCTCAGGAGCAGCGGATTAAAGCTCCACAATCAACTTGATGTACCTGCATCTGTGGAATACCTGAATACACAACGAGTCATCCCAAATTGAGGAGTGGACTTTGGGAGCAAAGATATATTATTTTTTCCCCTTTTCTCTTTCTGTGAGTGTGTATCTATATGCTTCTGTGTGAGATTTGTCTATAGCTTTGCTTTCACCATTTGTCCTAGGGTTCAGTCTGTCCTTTTTTTTTTTTTTTTTTTACTTTTTAAAATTTTTTCCTTGATAATTTTTATATTAACAACTTTATTTTATTTTATTTTATCCTCTTTCTTTCTTTCCTTCTATTTTTTTCTCTCTTTTATTCTGAGCCGTGTGGAGGACAGGCTCTTGGTGCTCCAGCCAGGAGTCAGTGCTGTGCCTCTGAGGTGGGAGAGCCAACTTCAGGACACTGGTCCACAAGAGACCTCCCAGCTCCACATAATATCAAACGGTGAAAATCTCCCAGAGATCTCCATCTCAACACCACCAACAACAACCAGCTTTACTCAACGACCAGCAAGCTACAGTGCTGGGCACCCTATGCCAAACAACTAGCAAGACAGGAACAGAGCCTCATCAATTAGCAGAGAGGCTGCCTAATATCATAATAAGGCCACAGACACCCCAAAACACACCACCAGACGTGGACCTGCCCACCAGAAAGACAAGATCCAGCCTCATCCACCAGAACACAGGCACTAGTCCCCTCCACCAGGAAGCCTACACAACCCACTGAACCAACCTTAGCCACTGGGGGCAGACACCAAAAACAACGGGAACTACGAACCTGCAGCCTGTGAAAAGGAGACCCCAAACACAGTAAGATAAGCAAAATGAAAAGGCAGAAAAACACACAGCAGATGAAGGAGCAAGGTAGAAACCCACCAGACCTAACAAATGAAGAGGAAATAAGCAGTCTACATGAAAAAGAATTCAGAATAATGATAGTAAAGATGATCCAAAATGTTGGAAATAGAATAGACAAAATGCAAGAAACATTTAACAAGGACCTAGAAGAACTAAAGAGGAAACAATCAATGATGAACAACACAATAACTGAAATTAAAAATACTCTAGAAGGGATCAATTGCAGAATAACTGAGGCAGAAGAACAGATAAGTAACCTGGAACATAAAAGAGTGGAAATAGCTCCTGCAGAGCAGAATTAAGAAAAAAGAATGAAAAGAACTGAGGACAGTCTCAGAGACATCTGGGACAACATTAAATGCACCAATATTCAAATCATAGGGGTCCCAGAAGAATAAGAGAAAAAGAAAGGGACTGAGAAAATATTTGAAAAGATTATAGTTGAAAACTTCCCTAATATGGGAAAGGAAATAGTTAACCAAGTCCAGGAAGCACAGAGAGTCCCATACAGAATAAATCCAAGGAGAAACACACCAAGACACATATTAATCAAACTATCAAAAATTAAGTACAAAGAAAACATATTAAAAGCAGCAAGGGAAAAACAACAAATAACACACAAGGGAATCCCCAAAAGGTTAACACCTGAACTTTCAGCAGAAACTCTGCAAGCCAGAAGGGACTGGCAGGACATATTAAATTGATGAAGGAGAAAAACCTACAACCAAGATTACTCTACCCAGCAAGGATCTCATTCAGATTTGATGGAGAATTTAAAACCTTTACAGACAAGCAAAAGCTGAGACAGTTCAGCACCACCAAACCAGCTTTATAACAAATGCTAAAGGAACTTCTCTAGGGAAAAAACACAAGAGAAGGAAAAAACCTACAATAACAAACCCAAAACAATTCAGAAAATGGGAATAGGAACATACATATCGATAATTACCTTGAATGTAAATGGATTAAATGCTCCCACCAAAATACACAGACTGGCTGAATGGATACAAAAACAAGACCCATACATATGCTGTCTACAAGAGACCCACTTTAGACCTAGGGACACATACAGACTGAAAGTGAGGGGATGGAAAAAGATATTCCATGCAAATGGAAATCAGAAGAAAGCTGGAGTAGCAGTTCTCATATCAGACAAAATATACTTTAAAGACTATTACAAGAGACAAAGAAGGACACTACATAATGATCAAGGGATCGATCCAAGAAGAAGATATAACAATTGTAAATATTTATGCACCCAACATAGGAGCACCTCAATACAGAAGGCAAATACTAACAGCCATAAAAGTTTTCTGCTACCAGAAAACTACTAGAGCTAATCAATGAATTTGGTAAAGTAGCAGGATACAAAATCAATGCACAGAAATCTCTGGCATTCTTATACACTAATGATGAAAAATCTAAAAGTGAAATCAAGAAAACACTCCCATTTACCATTGTAACAAAAAGAATAAAATATCTAGGAATAAACCAACCTAAGGAGACAAAAGACCTGTATGCAGAAAATTATAAGATACTGATAAAAGGAATTAAAGATGATACAAATAGATGGAGAGATATACCATGTTCTTGGATTGGAAGAATCAACATTGTGAAAATGACTCTACTACCCAAAGCAATCTACAGATTCGATGCAATCCCTATCAAACTACCACTGGCATTTTTCACAGAACTAGAACAAAAAATTTCACAATTTGTATGGAAACACAAAAGACCCAAAGCAATCTTGAGAACGAAAAATGGAGCTGCAGGAATCAGGCCCCCTGACTTCAGATTATACTACAAAGCTACAGTAATCAAGACAGTATGGTAATGGCACAAAAACAGAAATATAGATCAAGGGACCAGGATAGAAAGCCCAAAGATAAACCCACGCACATATGGTCACCTTATCTTTGATAAAGGAAGCAAGAATATACAGTGGAGAAAAGACAGCCTGTTCAATAAGTGCTGCTGGGAAAACTGGACAGGTACATGTAAAAGTATGAAATTAGAACTCTCCCTAACACCATGCACAAAAATAAACTCAAAATGGATTAAAGACCTAAATGTAAGGCCAGACACTATCAAACTCTTAGAGGAAAACATAGGCAGAACACTCTATAACATAAATCACAGCAACATCCTTTTTGACCCAACTCCTAGAGAAATGGAAATAAAAACAAAAATAAACAAATGGGACCTAATGAAACTTAAAAGATTTGCACAGGAAAGGAAACCATAAACAAGACACAAAGACAGCCTTCGGAATGGGAGAAAATATTTGCAAATGAATCAACTGACAAAGAATTAATCTCCAAAATTTACAAGCAGCACATGCAGCTCAATAACAAAAAAAGCAAACAACCCAATCCAAAAATGGACAGAAGACCTAAATACACATTTCTCCAAAGAAGATATACAGACTGCCAACAAACACATGAAAGAATGCTCAACATCACTAATCATTAGAGAAATGCAAATCAAAACTACAATGAGATATCATTTCACACCGGTCAGAATGGCCATCATCAAAATATCTAGAAACAATAAATGCTGGAGAGGGTGTGGAGTAAAGGAAACCCTCTTGCACTGTTGGTGGGAATGTAAATTCATACAACCACTGTGGAGAACAGTATGGAGGTTCCTTAAAAAACTACAAATAGAATGACCATACAACCGAGCAATCCCACTACTGGGCATATACCCTGTGAAACCCATCATTCAAAAAGAGTCATGTACCAAAATGTTAATTTCAGCATTATTTACAATAGCCAGGACATGGAAGCAACCTAAGTAAGTGTCCGTCAACGGATGAATGGATAAAGAAGATGTGGCACATATATACAATGGAATATTACTCAGCCATAAAAAGAAACAAAATTGAGTTATTTGTAGTGAAGTGGATCGACCTAGAGTCTGTCATACAGTGAAGTCAGAAATAGAAAAACAAATACAGCATGCTAACACATATATATGGAATCTAAGAAAAAAACATTTAAAAAAAGGTCATGAAGAACCTAGGGGTAAGACGGGAATAAAGACACAGACCTACTAGAGCATGGGCTTGAGGATACGGGGAGGGGGAAGGGTAAACTGGGATGAAGTAAGAGAGTGGCATGGACATATATACACCACCAAACGTAAAATAGATAACTAGTGGGAAGCAGCCGCATAGCACTGGGAGATCAGCTAGGTGGTTTGTGACCACCTAGAGGTGTGGGATAGGGAGGATGGGAGGGAGGGAGACGCAAAAGGGAAGTGATATGGGAACAGATGTATATGTATAACTGGTTCACTTTGTTATAAAGCAGAAACTAACACATCATTGTAAAGCAATTATACTCCAATAAAGATGTTAAAAAAAAATAGGTCTAGAGTCTTCAAAAATGTCCATGTCATGGACTTTTAAAAAAATGCAGAACTCTACTAGGTGTAAAAGTACTAAAGAGAATGATAACTAAAGCAATTTTGATCCTTGGTTGGATCAGGAATTGGATGGAAAAAGAAATAGCTATAAGATACATTACTAGAATAAAAGTGGATATTTGAATACTGACTATAAATTAGACAATAGTAGTGTATCAATTTAATTTTCATGAGTGTGATAATTGCATTATGGTAATTTTGGATAATGGGTGGAGGAAATACACAATAAAGAACTTGATGTGAATTTTCATGATGTCTGAAACTTTTTCTCAATGTCAGAGAAAATATATATATGCACTTGTGAATATATATGTATATACACATAAGTGTATGTATGCACATTGTGTGTATATATGTATGTCTCATATATATGGTGTGTATATATATGTATGTATATATATATGTCCAGAAAGAGAGAGGGAGGAAAGAAGGAAGGAAGGAAGGAAGGAGGGAAGAAAGGAAAGAAGGGGGAAGGAAGGAAAAAGTAAAGAAAGAAAATGTGACAAATTATTAAGAATTGATGATCCTAGGTAAAAGGTGTTATGTATATTTATTTTACATGTCTTACAAATTAACTTAAAGTTGAAATTTTTCAAAAAAATTTGAGGGCAAAATAAGTTATTTTTGGTGTACCTAATTCATACATTCAACAACAAACCTTCATTAGTTATCAAGTATTATACTTGATCATGAGACCATGACCTAAGCTTCAAGAAGGGCAAAAGGACGGAAAGAGAAGTGTAACAGCGCGACTGAGAGCCCAGGTTCACATCCTACGTGAGCACTGATCAGCTGAAAGATTACTGTCAGTCATTTCATCTTTCCGGACATCAGATTGCTCATCTCTAACGTGATGGAGTTGGACCGAGATGAGTTCAGAAGTCACACATATAATTCAGATTCAGTGATTCTCAAAGGCAGACTGATAGGAAAGAGACAATCCTATCAAGTACGTGTCATCAAGCCATGTTAAGATGCTGGAAAATGCTACAACCCAGGCAAAGGGCAGGACTGTTTGGTGCTTAATCAGCCAGAAAACTGTGACATTCCTTTTCTCCATTATGATTCCTCAAAGAAAAGCAAACACCAAACTTGGACCATCACCAACCTCATTACATTATTGCTATACTAGCATCTGTTAGAGTACCAGGTGCTGATAGAACTTCTACAGAGAAACTAACAAATTACTTAACGATTGATGTGTTCAACCACCCACATCTGGAAAGAAGAACACATTTTATAGGCTTAGGAAAGCAGATCATTTATACATTTGCACAAACAAAAGATGAACTGTGCTACTGTGGAAGGATTTTTTAGAAAAATTTTCTTATAGGAAAGATTTTTTCACATAGAATGAGCTATGTTTGACAGATTATATGAATCACTGGCTGAGGACTCAATTGAATAGTATGGTGATTTCTGTGTTAGGTTCATTTTTTTCTGTTTATCAAGTCCATTGTTGGGAAATTTGAAAAGACTGGTTGTTTTAAGACATTCTGACATGCTGTAATTACCATAAGGAAATGTGGATATGAGATCTAGAAAAACGGGAGATACTAATTTACTTAAAATCATCAGAAAGGTAATTCAGGGCCCTCGGGCCCTCCCCCAGCTCTGGTAACCGCAGGCTGCCCTGAGGGGGCGGCTCGGCTGCAGGCGGTTTGGCAGATTGGTGAGGGAATGAGGAGAAAAGCAAACGGCCGTCTCCTCCCTGCCCCATAGCGTGCTCGCTTTCCTGATGGGGCTTTCGAGAATCTCCAGGCCATCTTGCAAGCCATATTTGAACTGGCCAAAGACAACTTCAGACCTGTATAATGTAACAGCAAAGGTCAGAAAACATTAGGCAGTAGAAGTGTGAGCATATTAAGCAAGACGAACGTCTCAGGAAGCAGTTGTGGAAGCCCTAGTTCTGCAGATGTATCTAATGACTTTAAGGATCTTTGGACAACAATAAAGGAGTATCATGATAAAGAAGTACAAGGTCTACAAGTAAAAGTAACCAAACTGAAAAAGGAATGGATTCGAGATGCACTAAGACTAGAAGAATTCTTCACCAAAAATCAACAGCTGAGAGAGCCACGGAAAGTCCTTCATGAAACCATTAAAATTTTAGAAGACCGATTAAGAGCAGGTTTACATGATCACTGTGCAGTAACTGAAGAACATATGCGGAAGAAACAGCAAGAGTTTGAAAATATTCAGAAGCAGAATCTTAAGCTTATCACAGAGCTTATGAATGAAAAGAATGCAGGAAGAAAATAAAAAGCTTTCTGAACAGCTGCAGCAGAAAACTGAGAATGATCAACCACAACAAGCAACCGATCTTGAATCCGAGGAAGATGTTATTCCAGATGCACCAGCAACAACCTTTTCATTTTCTGGCACTAACCGGCTGTGAAGGAAGGAGAACCTCCACGTCCGACACGTAGAACCAACACATACGAAACTGAAGCACTCTGGGTGTGCACGTGAATGGAGAAAAGTACCAAAGTCTTCACTTCATCCGCAACATAAACATAATGAACGTGAAATTCTAGTGGCTGACACTTGTGATCAGAGACAAGCTCCAGTGGCTAACACACATGGAAAAAGCAGTTATCCTCCTGATAATTTACCTACAGTTGTTGCTGAAACACTTGGACTTAGTGTTCAAGATGAATCTGAATATCGAGGACCTAGGAGCCCACTTGGTGATGAGCTCTACTACTGTGTGGAAGGAGATCACAGAAAACCTTTTGAGGAATCTAGAAGAAATTGTGAAGATGGTTTAAGATTTTCAGATTCTAATTCCAAGACTCCTCCTCAAGAAGAATCGACTACTTGGGTATCATCTCCTGTATTTGGAGCTACCTCTAATGTGAAAAATAGTTTAGGTTTGAATACAAGTTTGTCCCCTTCTCTTTTAGAGACTGGTAAGAAAAACCATTTGAAAACAATGTCTTTCAGCGACACTTCTAATTCTAGATCAGAGAAACCTAGATGAAAATCTGAAGATGGTGCCCTTTTCACACATCATAATCTTGGGGCTGAAGTGAACAAGATCACTAACGAGTCATCTTCTAATAAGCAGATGCTTATAAATAAAAATACAAGTGAACCCCTAAGTGAACAGGATAGTATTGGTCACATTAAAGATACTGTTACTGGGCTTCCCTGGTGGCGCAGTGGTTGAGAGTCCGCCTGCCGATGCAGGGGACGAGGGTTCGTGCCCCGGTCCGGGAAGATCCCACATGCCGCGGAGCGGCTGGGCCCGTGAGCCATGGCCGCTGAGCCTGCGCGTCCGGAGCCTGTGCTCCGCAACGGGAGAGACCACAACGGTGAGAGGCCCTAGTACCGCAAAAAAAAAAAAAAAAAAAAAAAAAAAAAAGATAGTTACTGATAAAGGTAAACATGTGGTACCCCTGAAATCACTGGGAGGCCGAACCAAAAGGAAGAAAATCAAGGAAGAAAGTGAAGATGAAGTAAGCTGCCCCCAAGCCTCCTTTGATAAAGAAAATGCTTTTCCTTTTCCACTGGATAGTCATTCTTACATGAATGGAGACTATGTGATGGATAAACCTCTGGATCTGTCTGATCGATTTTCACCTATTCAGCGACAAGAGAAAAGCCAAGGAAGTGACAACTCTAAAACTGGATTTAGGCAAGTGACCCTTTATGAGGTTTTGAAGCCTGTCGCAAAGGGCTCTTCCTTAAGCCGTAAGGCCTTGAGTGGGAGCTGTGGATTAACCAAAGATTCCCCAGAAGAGACCAGCAGTTTACAGGAGTCCCTCCTCCCGTCCTTGAGTAAATCTCCGGATAATAAAGCACTGTTACAAATAAAGGAAGAAAATTCTATCTTTAAAATTCCTCTACGTCCACGTGAAAGCTTGGAGACAGACAATCTTTTTGATGACATGAACGGTGCTGGTTTATGTGAGCCTATAAAAATAAAAACCAGGTCAGTCCATGGAGCATGTGAACTTGCATCAGTTCTTCAGTTAAATCCAGTAGAATTGTTAAAACAAAGTCTCTACAGAACAACTAAGATGTATCCTTTGAAAACATCCAGTGGAGTATAGATCCAGGAGCAAATCTTTCTCAGTATAAAATGGATATTACTGTAGTAGACACAAAGGGTGGCAGTCAGTCAAGATTAGCAGGAGGAAAGACAGTGGACATGGACTGTACGTTGGTTAGTGAAACTATGCTTTTAAAAATGAAGAACCAAGAGCAAAAGGGAGGAAAAAGTCCAAATGGAGAAAGAAAAATGAAAGATAGCTTGGAAGATATGTTTGATCGGACTACACATGAAGAATATGAATCCTGTTTGGTGGATAGCTTCCCCTAAGTAGCAGATGAAGAGAAGGAGTTGTCAACTGCTACAAAAAAACCGAACTCTCCTGGTGATAAACAAGATAAAGTCAAACAGAAAGCGTTTGTGAAGCCATATTTTAAAGATGATGAAAGAGAGACTAGCTTACAAACTTTTCCTCATATTGAGGTGGTTTGGAAAAAAGAAGAAAGAAAAAAATTGCTTGGACACACATGTAAGGAATGTGAGATTTATTATGCAGATTTTCCAGCAGAAGAGAAAAGAAGTTGGCTTCCTGCTCAAGACACCGATTTCGCTACATTCCACCCAACACACCAGAGAATTTCTGGGAAGCTGGTTTTCCTTCCACTCAGACTTGTATGGAAAGAGGTTACATTAAAGAAGATCTTGATCCTTCTCCTCATCCAAAAAGACAGCAGCCTTGCAATGCAATACTTTTTCCAAAAGGCAAAGAGCAGAAGACATAAATGTTGAAGCAAAAACAGAAGAAATGACAATATTCTTTTTATTTATAGTTAAAGTTGGTATTAAACATTGATTTTTTTGATCTTCTGAAAACTGATTTATAACTCATTTTTCTATTGAAAATATTTTTAAATGGCATTTACCCATCACACAGATGACTAAAAATGGATAAGTTTATGTCATATTTTCTTGCTTTTGCACCTTTAAAAAATAAGGTGCTTTCATTTTGTACTCCAAGTTAAGAGTTGTTTATTACTTTATTTGGTAATATCAATTTTGAAAATATAAAAAAAGAAAAAGAAAGGTAATTCAAATACTGTTATTTCCATATGAAAGGAGTCTCAATACCCTTGGTCAAATCCAAGCTACTTTCCTGGGAACCAAGGCTCTGCCAGTCTAGTCTTTACTTAACACTGTATGTAAAGTGTATACATTATACATCTTACCCAATATTATACACCTGACACTATGAGTTTGTTATACTGTTAGCATTTCCTGGACAAACCTTGTTCTCTTCTCTTTCATATTTGTGACTTTCCAGAATACCCTTATCCTCATCTTCACCTCATGTAAGGGAGTTATAATTATACCATCTCTGTGCGACTTTCCCCTAGGAGGCAGTATAGTGCAGGTTTAAGAGGACATTTAAAGTCAGAAAAATCTGAGTATGTGAGCTTTCCAGTTGTAGGAGTTTGTTACTTAATCTCACTAGGCCTCAGGTTCTTCATTAAAAAAAAAAAATTGATGTAGCAGTAGTATTTAAGGCATAAAATTATTAAGGTTAAATGGAGTAATGTGCATATAATGTTTAGCACAGAGCCTGGCCCAGAGCAAAAAAATTCTTCTTCTCCGCTCTTTCTTCACAATTCCTCCCCTACTGCTACTTTTACTACTGTTTGTGATTCCATAATGTTTTGTTTGCCCTCTTAGGGCACTTACCACTTTCTGCCTCTCTTCCAGCATTCTGGGCATTCGACCCCATCATTAGATTGTAAATTTCTTGAGAACACAAACAGTATGTTTTCCATCTTTGTTTGTCTATAGAACAATAACAACAAAAAACAGTGGTTTATACGACACAGGTGCTTAATAAGTATTTGTTTAAAGGCGTTGAATTACTGAATTTTTAAATTTTTATTTATTTTTATTTTTTTTTTTGTGGTACGCGGGCCTCTCACTGTTGTGGCCTCTCCCGTTGCGGAGCACAGGCTCCGGACGCACAGGCTCAGTGGCCATGGCTCACGGGCCCAGCCGCTCCGCGGCATGTGGGATCTTCCCGGACCGGGGCACGAACCCGTGTCCCCTGCATCGGCAGGCGGACTCTCAACCACTGCGCCACCAGGGAAGCCCTTGAATTTTTTTAATATGAACACTTTATCTTCTCTTTTGGTATGAACATTAAATCTACTAAACCTATTATGTTAACACTGAATAGTCTAATGAGAATATTCAAGTTACAGTAAATTGACATAAGAGAAAATTATTTTTTGAAATTATTTAAACGTTTCTATACATCCTTGATATTGTATGTCTTAGTTCAGGTTACAACAAATTACAACTTTGTTGACTCTGTGGCCCCATAAATGGATTCATCTTATGTCTTAAGAGCTATCTTTAAATTTCCTCTGAGACATCCATCCTTTCATCCATTCACCACACATTCTGTCAAAATACAGAAAAAATATTGACTGTTGGGAAAGGCCTGTCTACCCATCATTTGCTGACTCCTATGATTCATTTTAAGAGAGTCTGTTCAACTGGATTGATTTTGTGAAGCATCCTGTGTAATCTGTGCTGTGAAAATAAAACTCATGTTTCTGAACTGACTCTCAGTTAAAAATGGCAATCAACAAGAAGCCCACACAAAGTCAGAGTTCAGCTTAGTCATCAAAAGATGTTTGCTCACAGAAGATACAATTTGAATTTATTTTCCAACAGGATCACTGCTAAATATTGCAGTTTTCAGAAATAGAAACTGTTAAAATAATCAATATGATAAAGGAATTTTCTCTTTGCCTTTATTAACTGATTTTTGGGGGGATAAAAAGTTTGTAAAATATAAATCCAGCCCCATTGCATATTTTCTATCATGAAGTATCTCCCTTTCTCTCAATGGACCCTCTGATTGTAGAATCAGCCAGGATGATCTACTCATTTTATTTTCCCTAAACATAACATTCCTTTTACACCTCTCTGCTTTGCTCAACTGAATATCCCCATCTAATTATTTTCTTTATTCCAGGCTCTTCTTCCTACCAGTATTTGTTCTTTAAGACCTAGCTATGGTCCAAGTGGTCACTCATTATTCCCAGGTTCTATGTCACTTCTCTCCACATTTTATGTCTCATAAGTGACTCGGTACTAATACTCATTTGTTCATATAAATATTTCTGCTGTTAAGTGTGTTTAAATCAGTAATGGGTTTTCTTCACAGCTCCTAGTTGAAGAATATGAGCAGGGCCAGTGGGAAATAATATTTCTAGTGCAAGTATGTAAAGAGAGGAGAGAGGACAGAGTGTGTGACTGTAGGGCTAGAAGGGTGCTCTGTGGTTCTGGTCTAACTTAGACTAGAATTAAAGATTTGGGTAATAGTCTTATAGAAATTCAACCATGTAGAAAAACTGAGCATGATTTTGTTGAGTTTACCTTCAGTGCATGTTTCTGATGATGATTCTTCTGTTGCTTGCAGTTGTAATAGGGAAGAAACTTTGTATTCTATTACAAGTTAATCACTAAAGGGATGTTGCCTATAAGCTTAAATTATACATAATGGTCCATCTCTGGGAACCCTGCCTCCCAGGTAATAAGTGTTAAGCTAAAATACCTTTGCTTAGAGCACAGGAAACATGTTGACCAGACCCACCTGTGAATGACTGCAGGGAGGAAGAAATGAACACATCCCCTGCAGAGGCTGACTAGCACCAGGAAATGCTTGACTTTATTTCCTCTCGTTTTAGTATAAAAGAAGCCTGACTTCTGACTCAGGCAAGATGGTTCTTTGGGACACGAGGCCACCATGTTCTCCATCTGCTGACTTTCTGAATAAAGTCAATATTCCTTGTCCCAACAACTCATCTCTCAATTTATTTGCCCGTCGTGGGGCGAGCAGTATGAGCTTGGACTTGGTAACACAATGAAAAGGCACAACATAAATATCATCAAAGACATGAGATCACAGCCTTATGTGGAAGGACATAAGGAATAACTGCATTTATAAAATAGGAGAAATAAGTCTGAGACCAAAGATAATATTATGTGGCAAATAGGTTCTGCATTTTTGGCTGAAGCTTCCTCAGGAGTTTGAAAAATTTTCAACAAAAATAATTTTGTTGGTCATGGTTAAATATTTAACAGTCTGGGCTTCCCTGGTGGCGCAGTGGTTGAGAGTCCACCTGCCGATGCAGGGGACACGGGTTCGTGCCCCGGTCCGGGAGGATCCCACATGCCGCGGAGCGGCTGGGCCCGTGAGCCATGGTCACTGAGCCTGCGCGTCCGGAGCCTGTGCTCCACAACGGGAGAGACCACAGCAGTGAGAGGCCCGCGTACCGAAAAAAAAAAAAAAAAATTTTATATATATATATATATATATATATATATAAAACAGTCTGACTCAAAGGGAAACAAGTTCAAAACTCATTTATACAACTGTTTGATTCTTCCTAATACTTTGTTATATCTTTTGAATTCGTTAGAATTCTGTTGTCACATTTATATAATAATTTTTTATAAAAGCAAAAGATATATTTTTAAAAATCTCCACCCAAAAATCCCTGATAAAGGGGATAAAAACCTTTCAGTATCTTGCACTATAATTTCCCTTTTTTTCTATAATTAGTTACAAGTTATATGTTTTGTAACTAGGGTTCATTTTTCAAATGAATGAGGCTGATGGATAAAATGTATTTATTTTATTTGAATTTAATATAGTTATGCTATATTTATTTATTTGAATATTTTATATTACTGTCAGGATAAAATACTATCAATAGTAGGCAGAGAGTTGAGAGATTTATACTTCTGAAAGAAAAGAACTGTACTGAGTGAACTCACATTTGTAGAGCTTTACTCCTGAGCAGAGTCCATTGCCCATGTAGCGCAGTTTGGCTAGAACTCAAAAAGAGAGCCACGGTTTTCTGGCTTAAGCTGTCTGAGAATGGATTTTAGAGCTTCCAGTAAAACCAGAAATAGAGGTGGAATATGCAAAACAGGAAACAGCCACAGAATAGGAGACCTCGACGTCTGCATCTTAATTTCCATGAAAGCCTTGGCTGAACTGTAAGTGTATTTGTGGGAATGGAGGGAACTTCAAGGAACCCAGTGAAAAGCAATACTCTGTAATAACCTAAATGGAAAAAGAATCTGAAAAAGAATAGATACATGTATATGTATAACTGAATCACTTTGCTGTACACCTGAAACTTACACAACATTGTTAATCAACTATGCTCCAGTATAAAATAAAATTTTTTTAAAAAAAGGCTGAAAAGGCAGAATAAAGACTGGAGTTTGGGGTTGAGTCCTGCATTGTTAGAGGGCCTTAAACCGTGACTTTCTATTGAAGTCCCATCGTGATTACATTGTAGGAACAAAAGGTGTCAGGACTAAGGGATTCATCCTAAAACTAAGAGAAAAGCAAAAGATCTATCCTCTACAAGTTCAAGGTAATATGTTTGCTAGAACATATCCTCTACAAGTTCAAGGTAACATGTTTGCTTCTCTTTATAAGAAGATAATAAAATACTAATTCTTTAAAAAGTATCATTCAGAATATCAAGTGTACAAAAAATTAATTAATTTGATGAAGAAAAAGGAAGAAAGCACAAATCTACCAGTATCAAGATATCCAAAGAGGATGTGCAGATGGCCAACAGGCACATTAAGAAGGTGCTCAGCATTCCTAATCATCAGGGAAATGCAAATCAAAGGACTTTTATCCTGGTGCCACACCACCAAAAGAACACTTCTGAGAAATGACAGGGGTTGATCACATACTTTGCTGAGGAATATACAATATTAAGGTCATCCCCCGTCTCCCATGTGAAATCTTCAGTAAATTGTACACTGCTTAGAACTGATAGTGTGAGACTGGATTCTTAGCGCAACTTGAAAGGTGCTGAGTTCTGATGCAGGTGACTTTAGCATAAACACAGAAGTAGCACATATGGATGCAGCAGCTGCTGGGTAGCTGGAATTCCTGATTAAAATCAAAAGTAATATTTTTTTAATTGAAATATAGTTGATTGACAGTATTGTGTTAGTTTTAGGTGTACAGCGTAGTGATTTTCTTTTGCAGATTATATTCCATTGTAAGTTATTACAAGATATTGTGTATAATTCCCTATGCCATACAGTAAATCCTTGTTGCTTATCTATTTTATGTATAGTAGTGTGTATCTCTTAACCCCATACTCCTAATTTGTCCCTCCCTGCCTTCCCTTTCCCCTTTGGTAACCATAAGTTTGTTTTCTATGTCTGTGAGTCTGTTTCTGTTTTGTATATAGATACATTTGTATTATTTTTTAGCCACGTATAATTGATATCATATGATTTTTGTCTTTTCTGTCTAACTTATTTCATTGAGCATTAATATTCCCTAGGTCCATCCATGTTGCTGCAAATGGAAACCCTTCATTCTTTTTTATGGGAGTAATACTCCATTGTGTGTGTGTGTATATGTATGTATGTGTGTGTGTGTATATATATATATATATATATATATATATATATATATATATATATATATATATCACATCTTCTTAAGCCGAGCGTCTGTTGATGGGCACTTGGGTTGTTTCCATGTCTTGGCTATTGTAAGTAATGTTGCTATGATACTAGGGTGCATGTATCTTTTTGAATTAGAGTCTTCATTTTTTTCTGGATATATATCCTGGATTGCTGGATTATATGGTAGCTCTATTTTTATTTTTTTAAGGAACTTCCATACTGTTTTCCATAGTGGCTGCACCAATTTACATTCCCACCAACAGTGTAGGAGGGTTTCCTTTTCTCCACACCCTCTCCAGCATTTATTATTTGTAGACATTTTGATTATAGCCATTCTGACCAGAGTGAAGTGATACCTCATTGTGGTTTTGATTTGCACTTCTCTAATAATCAGCGATGTTAAGCATCTTTTCATGTTCCTGTTGGCCATCTGTATGTCTTCTTTGGAGAAATGTCTATTTAGGTCTTCTGCCCATTTTTGATTGGGGTGTTTGTTTTTTTGATATTGAGTTGTATGAGCTGTTTGTATATTTTGGATAATAATCCCTTGTTGGTTGCATCGTTTGCAAATATCCTCTCCCATTCCGTAGGTTGTCTTTTTGTTTTGTTGACGGTTTCCTTTGCTGTGCAAAAGCTTTTAAGTTTGATTAAGTCCCATTTGTTTATCTTTGCTTTTATTTCTTTTGCCTTGGGAGACTGATCTAAAAAATATTGCTACAATTTATGTCAGAGAGTGTTTTGCCTGTGTTCTCTTCTAGGAGTTTTATGGTGTCATATCTTATATTTAGGTATCAGAAGTAATCTTATGCTGAGATTTATCTTGAGCAAAAATTGAGATACAAAGGAAAAGTTCACAGAACTGCTACTTCAGATATAAAATATTCTGTAATTTAAGTCAGGTGGCTTTCATGGTTTCCCAGAATAATATTTTCTCCATGCACACCAAAAAGAGACATTTACAGTAATATTTCCAGATTTCATATTTCATTTTCAAATCTGGATCTTGTGAAGCACTTATATCTTAATTTCCTGTGATATTTTTCTTGACACTTGAACATGAAAGTATTTCAGACTTCTTTTATATTATTTTTCTGAACATGAAATCAACTTTGGGAATAAATTAAACACATATATGATTTGGGCCACACTAAATTTTTATCATACTTAAGTGGTTTTCTTCTGCATATGCTCTAGAATGTTACAGTTCTCAGTGACTTTATTGAAGGCCTTTGCAACATCTTTTGTTGTGGTTTATGGATATTTTTCTTTTTTTTGACTTCATAAATTATGCTGATAGATTTCTAATAATGAACTCCCCTTGAACTACTAGAATAACATTATTTAAAATATTATTTCATGACATTGCTATTTGGCAGTATTTTATTTTAAAAACTGCCTTTTTTCATAGTGAGGTTGGTTTGTAGTTTAATTTTTGTACATTCCCCAGATACAGTTTTGGTATTAAGATTACGTTGCCTTCATAAAGTAGATGGAGAGTGTATAAGGGCATACGGATGAGTTTATTCTGGAGACACAAACAGAAAATGTTGTGGCATCATAACAACAAACCTGTGAATCTGCAAATATTGACCCAGTATTTTTCTACATTTTACAACATCTATGCTCTTGACGGGTGTGTGTGTGTGTGTGAGTGTGTGTAATTTAAGAATCTTACCTTGGTCTGTGAGCTTTCTATTGCATGGCCTCTGGGACAGTTTGCCTCGTTGTATAGAGAAATGTCTTTTTTTTTTTTTTTCTAAAATACAGCTGTAGGCCACCTCCTTGCATAGGAAGTTTGGCTTACCCATCTGTGAAAAAATAAGTTAGTACACAAAGTTTTCTATCAAAAAGTGTCAATTTGGCTTCTTTTGCACTTGATATCTTAAGCCCATGGATAGCTTTCCAGTTGGCAAACATAATGTGGCTTCTGGATTGAGACTGAGCTCCTGATAACATGTAACAGACATTTAATGCCAGACTGGATGGGTGCAATTCAGACATCCCCACCTATTTGCTATGGGTCTTTGAGCAAGTCATTGAGATTAGGACTTAATTTTATCATTTAAGAGAATAGTAAAAATGAGAATAGTGAAAAATCTCTCGCTTTATGTTTTAGGTTTCACAAGCCAGGAATCAATCTGTTTCATAAAATATTTAAGTCTGTAGCACACAGAAGATTATAAATATTGTCGAAAAATCAACACTTCTCTCTGTTTTCTAAGCTCTAACCCTGTCAGAGAAATTCCTTCAATTTGTTAAAAAGTTACACCTTGGGTTTACATAAAGGGTAATCAGAAAAAAAATTGATTTCACTGCTCATGAATTTGTTGATTCAAAAAACATATTTGGAGCCTATAGGTTTTAATTTAATGCCCCTAGAGACTTACAACATTAAAAAAATATTTAATACCCATTTCAGAATGGCCCATATAATGTGTTACCTCTGTATTCAGTGGCAATAAAAATAAATGCCTCTTCAGATAAAGAGTGCAATATAATTAATTGAGTTCCATTTTTATTTTGCTTCTAGAAAATTTGGAACCAGATCAGTACTTACAAGAATTAACCTTTATTCAAGTTACAAAGTGACATCCATAACTTTGCTTCTAATAATTAACCTTATTTTGATTATATAGATATATATATTTTTTTTTTTTGCAGTACGCAGGCCTCTCACTGTTGTGGCCTCTCCCGTTGCGGAGCACAGGCTCCAGACGCGCAGGCCCAGTGGCCACGTGTCACGGGCCCAGCCGCTCCGTGGCATGTGGGATCTTCACGGACCGGAGCACGAACCCGTGTCCCCTGCATCGGCAGGCGGACTCTCAACCACTGCGCCACCAGGGAAGCCTGATTATATTTTTAATTTTTCTCATTTTATTTTTTAAATTGTATGTCCTATCACAATTGTTATAGTATGAAGAATATTATTAAAATAAATCAATAATGGAATTCAGCTAAATGTATAGTGGTATCAAAATGAACATGCAAAAATGACATTATACAACAGATAAAACTGTGGCTAGATATTCAATGTCTTCCCTGTTCTTTAACTATATGTTTAGCGTTTTTTAAAATACAGTTATTTTATAATTTTGTTAACAGTAGTGTGATAGTAAATGCATAACAACCAGCTTTTGGTGGGCTGAAGGGCCCTGCTTTGTAGCATTTGCTGATTTCAAGCGAGCACCATGAATTCACTGAACACAGTGTTGGGAAGAAATGCTCAGGTTTTCACTAGTTTATAGGGTTTCCATCATATGGAGGCAGTAAATATAAATAATCTCTAGAGCACTGATAATACCAAAATGTAGTAAAAAAAAAATTAGGGAACTATGAATATTTAGAATTGCTTACCTTCGTTTTAATATAATTTATTTGTTAGCTTATATAATTTAATCATGGGTGTGTTTACCTGCTTCACAAAATTCCTGAAAATTCAACAATCTGAACCCCTGGGCAGGTATAAGCCAGCCCTAGCACACAATGGCCCATATATGTATGCATGTATATTTTATATATATACACACATATATACACATGTATGGGTATATATCAGTGTAAGTGTTTTAAATATCACTTATGCAATTGTTGACCCAAATTTCCAAAATCGTCTTTCCATTGTCTTTCAGAATGACTACCTCAGTCGTCAATTAGAATAAAAATTAATGACTTATCACTCACAAGGTATAAGCCCCAAAGTATGTCTCTGCTCTCTGAAGGCATTAAGAGACTAAAGTCACTTCAGATAATTATCAGTTTGGCATTTTGTATCTATTCTAAACAAGCTGCAGTAATAGAGTCCCTGCTTTCCCCATAGGCTTCTGAAAGCATATGGCTAACAACAACAACAAAAAGTCCATCTCTCAGGAATGGTAAATACAATTTTAAACTCCCATAGCCTTTTTTCAGGGGACACTACAGTTAGAAGAAAGGAAAGGGTGTCGACTTAAAAACTGCGCAACGTGAGAGTTGCGAGTTAAGTTTTATTTGGGGCAAAATGAGGACTGCAGCATTTCACATAGCTCTGAGAAACTGTTCCAAAGAGGTAGAGGGGAAGGTCAGTATATATGTGATTTTGGTGAAGGGAGAGTACATGCAATCAAGCACATATTTTTTTTGCAGAAGGTTTTTGCTAGTCACGAGGAGCATTCATCACCATGAAGAGTTTTAGTGCTTTTCTAGATATGAGGAGATACAAGAATTGGGCCCATAAAATCAGCTCCTGAAAATACCTAACTATCTGAAGACCTGTTCTGCCAGTTTTCTCAGAGCACAGAGTGCCTCATTTCTGCTCTCCACCCTGAACTCCTTTCAGGGGGTGGTGAAAATTAGAGATACAGCAGCACATGATTTAATCCCTGTAGAGGTAGATGGCAAGTGCCAATTTGTAGTTGACAAGTGCAAGATAATGTCAAGTACAAGGGGCAACATTTCATCGTCATTGTCTAAACTTGGGGAAGAAGCAGGAAGAGGAAGTTCATTATTGACAAAGTTCTGCCATTTTTGCAATTTTCCTTCAGGTGGATTCCATACAACTCAAATACTCAGGAAAAAAAAAAAAGAAGGGAAGTAGAAGAGTTCTGGAGATGGATACCTGGATACCTGGCAAGGAAGCTGGTGGAATCACGTTAAGAAAGGAAAGCTTCTAGTTCAACATTATTAGTGACTTCCTATGAAGCTCATCTAGATTAATAGCTTTTTAAGGATGTGGTGAAAAGTATTATCACGTGAAACTTTCAAAACTAGACTTACAGTGTTAAAAAATATGCTGTAGGGGACTGTTTAAATTTAGTAAGGGAAATACTAAATGACCTGATAGGCCATTTCCTCCTACAAGTTCAATGGTGCGCTAATTTATGTATTTTGGCTCAATTAGAGCAGAAGGTCACATAAGGTTTTTAAATCCTGTTTTTTTTTTCTAGTTTCACATAATGCCTGCTTTTAAGCACTAAATATGTTTAATGCTAACGCTTTCAGCACTACAAAATGTCTACTATTTGGTATAGGGTTAAGGCATTCTTACAGCTTACTAGTACTTTTATTGACACTTTAAATGAAGAGAATCCAGGTATAAGATCTATAGTTTCTAATGACAATACTTTAAAAATTATTGCTAAGAATTTGTATAGGAAGAGTGTCCAGTTTTCTTTAAAAATTATTGCTAAGAATTTGTACAGGAAGAGTGTCCAGTTTTTGTTTGTTTTAGTTTTAAAACAAATTACCTTTTTTTTGCTCCAGACGTGCAGGCTCAGTGGCCATGGCTCACGGACCTAGGCGCTCCGCGGCATGTAGATCTTCCCGGACCGGGGCACGAACCCGTGTCCCCTGAACCGGCAGGCAGACTCTCAACCACTACGCCACCAGGGAAGCCCAGCTTTAAAACAAGTTACCTTTTATAAGAAGAGTTATATGTGAATGTCAGGTACACAAAAGCAAAGTAAAATGTAACAATAAAATCATTCCAAAATGCACTTTTCACTTAATTATATGGCTTAAATCCATGGCTATATTAAAACTTATGGTTTATATATTTTCACCTTAATTTATCTTGATATTAGCTTCAATAATATACTTTATATAGAATGGGTAGCATTAGGAAGATATTTCAAATTTTGGGAGGAAATGGAAGACAGGAAGAAAGGAAGGAAGGAAAGGAGTCCTAAATTATCATCGCATTTTTTATTCCCCCATAATGTCACATATTCCCAGATGATGTCTGCTGGTATAGGTTTTAAAATGAATGACTAGAAAATCACAACTTCCAGGTCCTAAGTTTTTGTTTTTTCAGTTGAGGTATAGTTGATTTACAATATCATATTGATTTCAGGTGTACAACATGGTGATTCAAAATCTTTATAGATTATACTCCATTTATAGTTATTATAAAATATTGGCTATACTTCAGGTCCTCAGCTCTTCATCTGTAAAATGTGAAAAGTGCATCATCTTTAGGGTCTTCCCCCAGCCTAAATTATCATTACTCTAGTACTATGGTAAATCAAATAATGTATCAAACAATACTATCAATTTGAATTACTATTTTCTTTTTGAAAAACAATACAGCAATAACAAACACCAAACCCATTTGAGCCCTATATCCCCTCAGTTTCTACCCTACTTTCCTCCTTTCATCCAGGGACATGGAAAACTTACAGGTACTCCTTTTTTCATGAACCTACTACTAAATTATCTTTCAGTTTACTACATTCTTTTTTCTGCCCCTGCCATTCACTAAAAGTACTCCTGCTAAAATCACCCACCAATTTCTAATTCCCAAATCCAATGGACACTTTTAAGTTTGATCTTGATTTCTTGGTGGTATCTAATAATAGTGGTCCTGTATCTTCTTTTCTAATTTTTAAAAAATTAAAAACAATTTTGTTTTATATTGGACTGTAGTCGATTTACAATGTTGTGTTAGTTTCAGTTGTACAGCAAAGTGATTCAGTTATACATATACATGTATCTATTTTTTTTTTCAAATCCTTTTCCCATTTAGGTTATTATAGAATATTGAGCAGAGTTCCCTGTGCTATACAGTAGGTTCTTGTTGGTTATCTATTTTAAACATAGTAGAGTACTGAAACCCTTTCTTGTCCTGACTTCCTTTTCGTCTTTGTATTCCTGAAACCTAGCTTGGTATTTAGCAAAGAACAGGCTCTAGGTGAATGTTCTTTGAATAAAGAAACTGCTTAAAGTAACTTTTAAAAAATCCCCCAATTTCGTTTGGGTCATATCATCAAAATACGCACTTCTGAAGTATTATTTTAATGTCCCACCATGATATCCATAAGCTGAAGAGTAAGGGGTACCTCAGTGACCTTTCTGGTTTCGCCTTTTCTAACTCGGGATTTGGGTATTTTTTCCCTACCAGCTCGGACTCCACCTTGGCGTCCTCTCCCTCCAGACTGTCCCCGACCTGGCACTGATTGTGGCGGCTCAGCTTTTATCATCTGTCCTGGCCAGCAGAATGTTCCCTCTCATGCTCCTACCTTGGCTGGCTGGGGTTCCCTACTTTCATTTTCATCAGGGGACCAGCCATGCACCAGCTTCCACTGGAAACATTTTCCCAAACATTCCTTTAGGATAAGTGCCATTACCATTAACTGGCCACTGGATTCCATCACTCTTCTCTATTCTTCACTATCCCCAAATTTGTCTTTTTCAGCTTTACAGTCACAGTAAAGAGGCTTCATTTTCATTGTTTCCTTTTTCTTCTTATATGAAACAATCATTTGTACTTTGTTTGCCCTTATGTCAGAAAACATATACTTTAAAAAAATTTTTTTCCTTGTTTCTCTTCACATTTCTCCTGTGATTCTTCATCGAGACGTATGTTGATTTGACAAAAGTCTTACTCATGAACTTTAAATGTGAAAAATACATTTACTTAGCTTCTACCACAACGATAAGCTCTTTCCTCTTTTCGAGTTGAAATCCTTAATTTCCAAAAAAAAAAAAAAAAAATAGGTATGGCTCTAAGATTGTGAAATTTCTTCAGGTTTTGAAGACTGATCATCTTCTTTGGTAGAAATTCAAGGTCAATGTTGTCCTTTGATGAACTTCTTGTCTTTGCCCACATTTTTATTCCCGCACAGAATAAAAGTAGGTGTGGGATAAGGTTTGAGTTGCCCCTGGGCTCCATCTTATTTGAAGTGTCCTTATCTCCGTATCTTTGTTTTGGAAACATACCCATTTTTGTTTGAATAAATCGTCTACTGAAGAATCCTTCAGAAAGCCAAAGGAATTAAGTTTCACAAAGCAAGAGAGTATTGTAGAAAGCATTGGAAGAGGTTAAGATTCTCTTTGATCTGTGTGTCTTATGTGCTCTTGGTGTAATGAGTCGTCTGGCTCGAGCTGTCTTGTTCCTTTGCTGCTTCTCCTGCAAGAAACAGGAAAGAGCTTGAGGACTTTCTAACAAGGTATTTATAGGAACATGGAGTTTCTTTTAAATAGCTAATTTCCCTGATGATATTTTGAAAGAAGCTTTCAGTAACAAGACATTTTATAGTCTGCCATTTTAGGTTTATAAAAACAGATGCTCAGTTGTAGGGAGGTAACATATCTCAAACCTCACACAGGAAAGCGATTGCAATGTTCAAATCAAAGTTTTGTAGAATCATGCTTTTGAGTTTCACTGTTATCTATTCCTATGGAAAATGCTACCATAGAAAGTCTGAATGTTTTCTGAATGTAAAAACTCCTTCGTGTACTATTTCCGTGATGTTGGATGGAATAGTACTTCATTTATGGATACTGGATTATGTTCTTTTTAAAAAAAATTTTTTTAACATCTTTATTGGAGTATAATTGCTCAACAATGGTGCGTTACTTTCTGCTGTATCACAAAGTGAATCAGCTATACATATACTTATATCCCCATATCCCCTCCCTCTTGAGAGTCCCTCCCACCCTCCCTATCCCACCCCTCTAGGGGGTCACAAAGCATTGAGCTGATCTCCCTGCGCTATGCGGCTGCTTCCCACTAGCTATCTATTTTACACTTGATAGTGTATGTATGTCCATGCCACTCTCTCACTTCGTCCCAGCTTACACTTCCCCCTCCCTGTGTCCTCAAGTCCATTCTCTATGTCTGCATCTTTATTCCTGTCCTGCCCCTAGGATTTTCAGAACCATTTTTTTTTTTAGATTCCATATATATGTGTTAGCGTATGGTATTTGTTTAACTAAAATCTGTTCATTTCATTTATTCTGCCCTACTAAATTTCATCCTAAAAACAGTCCATTTTAATAATGTGATTGTTCTGGGATGTCTTTCTTCAAACAACTCAAACAACTTCTATGAAGACTTTAAATATTCCTATGAAAATGAGGTCAAATAATTTGCTGAAAATTCCACTTCTCTGCCTTTTTTTTTTTTCTTAAAAAGGTGTTACCTTATGAAATTCTTTCTTGGCATCAGGAGAAGACCACGACTCATATAATGAGTAGATGTCTGTGTGTCTTTCGGATGTGAAGGGGTCACGCTCAGTTGAATTAGCAAGGCAGCAGGGAGGGCAGCTGTCCTCCTGTGGAGAAAGTATTGATAAACTAAGGCTCACATATCTTTAAAGAGCCAACCATACATAAAACTTGACTCTACTCGTGGTCTTCCTGTGAGAGAGAACATCTTTTAGTCACAGTTTGTACACAGATGGTTGAATAACCCACTGCATTTTTATAATTGTTTGTGTGTGAATTGCTGCAGCCATAATGGAAGACGATGGTGACAAAGTTGGTAGTCAAAGCAAGACTGAAAAAAGAATAATGATCATCAGTCTATGGAAAGTTTTCTATCCCAGAACTAGGCAATTTGGGGTTTTTAGACCATGGCAGTGAGTCCAGGACCTGAATGTAGGCTGAGGATTTTTGCAGAAAACTACAACTAAAAGTGAAAGCTAGCCGAAGCCTCAGGGATTTGCCCCACCTCTGGGGAACTGGTGAGTAGATCAGTTTAGCAGTGGATTTTGCTACGAACCATATATAAGATTGCTAGCTCCTTATTTTCAGAATCTACCCATATTTCGAGTTGAAAGAACTTCAGTTGTGGTTAATATTTGTATAGTGAGCTTTGGTTTCCAAAACCTTTTCTCATCAACTATGTGAACTTTGTGGGTGCAAAGACCTTGTCCACATCATTCATAACTGAGACCAAAGTGCCCACAGAAAGTACCTGGCACATAATCAGTTCTCAATAAATATCTGTGACCAAGAAAGGACTCAACAAAAGTGTTTCACTCTCTTTTTTTCTCTTTCGACTCAAAATATGGGTAGATTCTGATAAAGCGCTAGCAGTCTCATACGGCTCATAGCAGAAACCACTGGGAACTAACTTATCAGCACTTGGAAAATCGTGTCTATTTCTTCATACCAAAAGCTATTAAAGTTTGCGGAAGTGAAGAATGCGATTAAAATTAGAATTACATATGTGTGTATGAACTCAGCATACTCCTCATGTTTATATTTGAGAACTTCATAGTAACTAATATTATCTTCTAAAGCTATCAGACTGTTTTACTACCGCTTTCTCATGGGTATTATTATTTTTCACATTGACTAATAAGGAAAGCAAGGCCAGGCTCGGTAGTAGGACTTGTTTAAGATCACGCCGCCAAAAAAGTGGCCATGTTTCTACTGGAATCAATATTTTTGGTCCTAGGGCTCCTGATGTTTCCACTATCCACGCTGCCTCCAGAATAGGTACGGATGACTTTTAAAATGCTGAAGGAGCATCAAATGCCTGTTCTTAATTCATTAAAATAAAGGGCATACACAGCAATGAGAAGCCCACGCACCATAATGAAGAGTAGCCCCCGCTCGCCACAACCAGAGAAAGCCCGCGTGCAGCAACAAAGACCCAATGCAGTCAAAAATAAATTAATTAATTTAAAAAAATTTTGTACATTTCATTGAATGTAAATTTCAAATCAAAAGAAAAAATGTAAACAAATATCCTACTCTCAATAATTACACGCACGCTGATGTATTTTAGGGGAGTTAAAGGATGCCTGCATTTGAAATGTGTCCAAAAAAATAAGAAGGATTGATGGATGGGTAGAGAAATGGATAGATGGATAAATATGTAATAAAGCCAGAAAAAGTAAAATGGTAATGGCCAAATCCAGGTGGTGGATATACGGGTGTTCACGGTAATATTCCTTCAATATTGTTTATTAAACTGTCATAATCAAGTGCTAAAGGAAAACCAAAAAAAGGTCATACACAGCATATGCTTTCCTTACTTGGAAAGAGCTGAAGTCCTTTTGTTCTTCCTCCCTCTCTTGCCCCAAAGAAAGTTTACACTTAGTCAGACCACACAAGCAAATTTTCAAGAAAAACAGGCATTTTTAAAGAAAGATTTAAGTAGTGGAAAGCAAGGATAAGAATGGAAACTATCTTTAAAAGTAAGTATATCACTTAGCCTTTGGTAAGCTAGGGTATACATACTCACACCCATCGCATCTGACAGTTTTCAGGCTTAACGGAATTGCTTGTAAAGCAAAGCTAAGATTCAAAAGCAAGTTGGCACACACAAGTATATGAGAGTACATAAGCTCTACTTAAATCTTTTCATTTTATTATTGCCTTGTAAATTGTTGGCCCCGTAATCCAACTTACAAAATAATGAAAAGTGCCATTCATTCTGTCTTGTGGTTTTCTTAGAGAACTGCGTAACTCTTTATAAGACAGTTTCAAATGACTGCTGATTGAAAGTTCATGTTCTAAATCAAGTATATACTACAAGAAGATACGGGCTGCAAAATTAAAAAGAAATATGTTATTATGAAGTCTATTATATAGAGTGTATATATTTTCAAACACTTTCACATACATTGTTTTTTTTTTTTTTTTTTTTTGCGGTACGCAGGCCTCTCACTGTTGTGGCCTCTCCCGTTGCGGAGTACAGGCTCCGGACGCGCAGGCTCAGCGGCCATGGCTCACGGGCCCAGCCGCTCCGCGGCATGTGGGATCTTCCCGGACCGGGGCACGAACCCGTGTCCCCTACATCGGCAGGCGGACTCCCAACCACTGTGCCACCAGGGAAGCCCTCACATACATTTTATCCTCTCTTATTAAATGAAGAAAACACGTTTGTTGAGTCTTCTTTTTTTAAGTTCTTTTCTACAATTTCAAAGGTTTCTTTCCATTTACAGTTTTTACAAAATATTGGCTATGTTCCCCGCGTTGTACCATATATCCTTAAGCTTATCTTACACCCAATAGCTTGTACCTCCCACTCCCCAACCCCCTATATTACCCCTCCATTGTTGAGTCCTTTCTTGGTCATAGATATTTATTGAGAACTGATTATGTGCCACGTACTATTTTTAGGCACTGTGGACCCAGTTCTGAATGATATAGACAAGGTCTTTGCATAAATAAAGTTCACAGAGTTGATGAGAAAATGTTTTGTAAACCAAAGCTCACTATACAAATCACAGTTGAAGCTTTCAACCGACTCCCTGAATTATCCACTCTCTTGATTCTCTCTGTAGTAATATAGTGATAGATGCCCATGGTACCCAGATATTCTTGGTAGTAGCATGTTCGCTATGTACTCACATCCCTCTGCTACTGACAGCTGAGCTACTTAGTGCAAATTACTTGAGTTTCTTCTCCAAACTATTTACTCCTGTGACATGTGTCTATAAATATGTTTGTTAACATATATTAATATACAATTAAATATTTTAACTAAATTCTATGCAAGCTCATAAAATCAAAGTGCAAATAGAGAGTGTTGCTTATATTAAAAACTAACTTGAATGCTTTGGAAGAGCTTTCTGCTCCTCTAACTGGATAATTTCATTTGCCCTGTTATTAACTTTGCTGATTCTTTCATCTGTCTGCTCAAATCTGCTGTTAAACCCCTCCAGTGGGTTTTTTAATTTCAACTATTGTATTTTTCTGCTCCATGATTTATATTTGATTCCTTTTCACAGGTTCTCTTTGTTGATATTCTTTGTTTGCTGAGCCATTATTTTCCTGTTTCCCTTATTTATTTTGTATTGTGTCCTTTAACTTCTTGAGAATATTTAAGAGAGTTGATTTAAAGTCTTGTCTAGTAAGTCCAATATCTGTGCTTTCTCAAGATAGTTTTTGTTCAATTCTTTTTTTTTCTGTGTATGGGCCATATTTGTTTCATTGCATGCTTCATAATTTTTTTGTTGAAAAATGGACATTTTGACTATTATGATGTGTAAACAATAAAGCAAATAATGAAAAAAAATCACTCAGCAAGTCTTTTCAGATTTGCTCTGGGCTGTGGCTTTCTTTCAACCCTTTCCCTGGCTGTTTACAGCTTCGTCTTAGTTTACACTTCCAGCTTGCCCTGAGCCTAAAAGTTGGCTACATTTGAAAGCTTGTGGCCTCCTCAGGTCTTTTCTGAATATGTGTCCTATCCTGAGCATTTATGTAGCTTTGTAGTTTCCTCTGCTTATGTGGTAATTTTTCAAAGTCCTTCTTCCCCCCACCAAAACCTCACTACTCAGCTTTTCCTCCCAGGTTTTTGGTATATCAATTGTTTACCCCAACTGTTATTTTTCATTCCAGGCTGTTCAGCCCTGAAAGAGTTCCAAGTTAGGCAAAACAAAGGGAAACTCCACGCAGGAGTCCTTCAGGAAAACCCCAGTCAGATAAAAACAGATAACACAATTCCCTGGAAACCATATCTACTCTGTGCCCACACTAGGAACAGGCTGTCATCTCCAAGACCACTGATGCCTAAGGGAAGGGGTGGATCTAGGTTAGCTAATATGCTGCTAAGATCTAAGCTGTTTCAGTAGCCTTTCTCCTCCTATGCATCCTTTTAGTTGATGTAAACATTTGACTATCTTTCTGCATTTCAATAAGGTTAATCTTCACAGTTTTTGATAAATTTTTAGGATTTTTCTGGGGAAGGACAGTCCCCAGATATCCCTACTCCAACATTTTCACTGACCTCATGCCTGTGAGTGTTTTCTATGTACAGAAGAGTCTGAATGCCAGAGTAGACCTTTAGCTAAAGGAAAAGCTTTGACCTAAAATCAAAGACTGAAAAATAAATATAGATTAAATTTTACACTAAATAAAATGTGTACAGTTGATATATAATCTTTATTCCCCCCAGACCTCATTTTTTCAATTTCCCAAATTTCAGTCTTCATTGCATGAGGTGAGAGAATTTTTTTTTTTTTTTTTTACTGAATTATCAGTTAATCCTCACAAGAGTTATATGAGGTTAGCAGAGAGTTAGAATTAGGACGGCTTAAAAAATAAAAAATCAGGAAAAAACAAAAACAACAACAAAAAGAATCATGGACTCTAAATTCTTAAGTAATGTGCCCAAGAAAACTTCTATTTCAGGAAGCAGTAGAAGGTGGAAGAAGAGCTATCAATTCTGAGACCCTATTACATTTCAGGCTTTTGTGTACATAACTCATTTATCCTTGTTTGGTTCCATACTACTAACATATAAAATAGTTGATCACCAAGAATACAATTTGTGACTTCTTGGTATGGTAATTGATTTATTTCTACCTCTTTTGCTAAAATAGATTAATTCAATTCACAACCATAATATTTTATGCTAGTTTATATAAAAATAATGCTATTGCAATACCACATATGCAAGAAACAAGCTTGATTAAAATAGCATGCAATTAGACTAATAGCTAAAAGTTTGTATTATTTTAAGTTGATAAGACCAATCAATACTTTGTGAAACCACTAATTAATGGAATTTTCTTATTTGAAGCCTTTAGCTCACTTTCTTTTATTAATGAACATATATCATTTCTATGGCAACTAAGTATTTTTCCTATCTGTGAATGGATTCCATTCCTATTATTAAAAAGACATGACGTGAAAAGAAACTCGCAATTATTTATTCTTTCTACAGTCCTGTGTAATGTATTCTGCATTAAGTCATCTTTTACCAATATTGAAAACTTCTGTGTCAGTATGTCAGGCAATATTTGGCATGGGTGCTGTAGCAGGAATCCAACATATCGGTGTCAAAAAATAAGGGAATGTAAAGTTCACTAATGTTCTGGATTATTTCACCAAGTACTGGCTACAGAGACAGTGGAAAATGAAGTATCTTCTTTCTGGTTCACTTCCATTTCCCTATGGCTGCATGTTTCCATAAATGAGTAACAGATATTATGCTAAAAGGAAGGTCTGTCATCTGTCATCTAATAAAACTGGGGAAAACTGTGTTGAACAAAATATAAAAGACTTACCAGTGTCTTTAATCAATTAATGTACACTGTAAATCTCTAAGAGATTTACAGCAGTTTCTAAGTTAATTTGACCATGGAAACTTTTTATGAAATAAAATATTTAGAACAAGTAGAAAACAGTTTACAAGACTTATTCTTTGTTTATATTGAAAATGGTTCTTTATTATTGCCTTTGGTTTTTCTACCTTAACAAAGTGTGTTTCCATCACACATCAGTTTTGTATGCTAATTCATAAAGAAGATAAATGTAAACTAAATTTAAACTTTCAAGAAAATTGTGGTCTTTCAGCAGTTTTTAGTGGTGGAATTAAAATAAAAAGAAAATCATAAGTGAAGTTCCAAAATGTACTAGAATAAAGTGGATTTGCCTTTTTTGATGTGAGGATTAAATCCACCACCTAACCTTCCACTTTCCCCATACCCCACTATTCACCATTCTGAGATTTTTATGTGGAAACCTAGATTTCCAAGTACCAGGCCAATAAAGCAATGAGGTAATCCAACTTCTTCAGTTTGGGTTTAAGGAGCTCACATGTTGAGAGTGACTTGCAACCTGCATCGACCTGCAGTTCCAAATGGAAAATATTAATGGAGAATCAGGACCCCAAGGAAAGGAGATCAGTTAAAAAGCCTGAAACCACTTTGGGAAGAAAACAAGGGGAAGAGACAAGAGAGAATATACAGATCATTGGCAACTAGGTGGGAAAAATAATTACAGTATACCATGACTCAGGACTGTCTTAATAGACTAGTAATAGATTGCACAATGGTTGATGACCTGGTCTGTATTATTATGTCCAGTTATGCTACTTTCTCTCAGCTTTTACAATAACCACACGCAAGTGAAAGCGCTACTTCTGCTTCTAAGTGTGTTAATGTTGAACTGAATGTTGGAAGACAAATACTTCTCATCTGAAATATTGTTTTAGGCAACTAATACACCCAAAGGAATTTAAACCATCTAGACAGAAAAAGAATAAAATGCTAACAGTATCTTGCCGCATTTGGCAGAAAGTTTTCAGTTTGGTGGAAATGGATATTGCTGCCCCTGAAAACTATTTCATTATTTTGACACTCTATTTGCTCTTTCTCCTTCTCTTTGCTCTTTCAAAGACAGTTTGTCTTTTTATAACCTTGTTCTTTTGTGGCATTTCTCTTATAATTTAAATTGTGCACTTTACTCTTCACCAGAAACAAACTCTCCATCACTATGGATGTCATTTAGTTATCATCTCTCAATATGTTAAATAACTACTGGCCTTGAGTTTTCCAAGCACTCGACTTTATTGAACTAACTCTGCATAATATTGGTTTTTTTCATTAATAGTGTTATACAAGTTTATGGTGTCTAGGGCAAATTATCTTTAAAGGAATAAGCACTATGATGTGAAATTTCAAAAATGAAATTTTTGTCATATTAAATGTCTTAATTTAACAAAATGGAGTTATAAACCTAACACTGTGCTGAACATACAAAATAATTAAATTGTATTATTTTTATACAGTTGTATAGAAAAGCAATTCATACTGAAAACAATAAGATCCACTAAAAAGCCATGGGAAAAACTTCTTTCAAAGATCTAATTCCATTATAAATGTATAATTAATGCGTTTTTAGAATTTGCTAATGCAAGATAGTGTTTTGTGAAAGTTACCTGTAAGTTTGCTTTGGATTGAGATCTTTTTTAGCATTATATTTATTATAGCATGCCAAATGCTGAACAGGAGATTATTTGAAAAACCAATTCCTATTTGTAGCTTTCTCAATTCTATAAACAGTTATCTTCCACACTTCAAAACACATTCTCAGAAACTCAAAAAAGACTTCATATTTGGGATCTTGGTCTAGAATCATGACTCTAAAGGGACTGTTACCTGCATTCTACAGCACTAACTATTATCTTGTCTTCATATTGAGGTAAACTGAAGAGAAGACTTTTCATTCATTCGTTTACTCAAGAACAATTATGAGAATATATTAAGTGCAACGTATGAGAGAAATCCAAAGATAAATAAAGTAGCATTCTTGACTCAATAGTAAAAGAGCTGAGTCATGAGCATAATAATCCTGACAAAGGTTAGAAGATGTTAACTGCTGTAAGGGATGCAAATGCCAAGCTCTCTGGATGGTGGGGATTGTTTCTGGCTGAGAGTTTCAGAGACTACTCCCATGGAGGAGGTGAGGTTTGCGGAAAGACATCAATAAAGACAGAGGTGGGATGTTTTAAGTGGAGAGAGGTCTTGAGCAGAGTCACAGGGACAAAAGACTTGAGAATATTTAGGAAAGAACAAATTAAAAAAAAAAAATGTCAAGGGCTTCCCCGGTGGCACAGTGGTTAAGAATCTGCCTGCCAATGCAGGGCACATGGGTTCGAGCCCTGGTCTGGGAAGATCCCACATATTGCAGAACAACTAAGCCCATGCACCACAACTACTGAGCCTGCACTCTAGAGCCCGTGAGCTGCAACTACTGAGCCCGCACAACACTACTGAAGGCCACGTGCCTAGGGCCCATGCTCCACAACAAGAGAAGCCAACGCAATGAGAAGCCCGTGCACTGTGACTAGAGAAAGCCCACGTGCAGCAACGAACACCCAACGCAGCCAAAAATAAATAAATTAAATAAATTAATAAAAAAAAGTCAAATAGTGCTTTGGGGTTATTAACAGCAGGTGATAGATTGTATCTAGAGTGTGGAAATTGCTAAGAGGTAGCCTAGGGAGAATGAACTTTTACTTTTCTAGGTAGTAGGGAATGACTGAAGGTTGGAGAAGAAGTGGGAGAGAGCTGTGCTTTAAAAAGATGACTCTGGCTGCTGTGGTCTGGCACATAAATAAAACCATGTCGACCCTCTGATTTGAACACTCCAGGGGCCTCCTGTCTCCTACCATGCTCCTCTTTACTCACTCTCCTCTTGATTCAGCCATACTGACATGCATGCTAATACATCAACACACCTGCTGCACTTCCAGCCCAACAGCTTTTGCTCTGGCTAGTCCCTCAGTCTGGAATGTTCTCCCCTCTTATAGTCACATGGCTCACTCTACCTATTTGCAATTTTTTGCTCCATTACCTCCTCCATGAGCTACTCTGACCACTTTATGAAAATTACAACACTCGTCCTTACAGGTATCCCTGTCCTTAGGATCTGTACTGTAGAAGGCCCCACATATCACAAGCACATGCAAAATAAATTTATTGAGATGCCCATGAGTGTCTCTGTCACTCAGAATCCAGCACTATGGCTGGTACACTCTGACCCATAACTAGCACAATTCAGGCTAGTAACTGTGCCAGAACGAGAGCTGAAAGTTTGTGGGTTGTGTCACAGAAAACTTCAGATACCAATGTTGCTTCAGAATGGGAAGAAGACTTCAGCAGATGTCTCAATAAAAGACAAGACAAGTGCACTAACTTGTCAAAGCCTTCCTTATAAACAGTGTGAATGCTCTTTCTTGCATAAGAAACCAGCATCCGTTTAGTTTTGCGTTTTAATTTGTGGCTCCAGAGGTACTCACAAATTATCATGATTTTAAAAAGGGCAGCTGAGAAACAGGCTGCAATACTAGATAATTCACATTACTCTAAAATTTTATGTATGTATTTGTACAGATATTTTATGTACATATATATAATCTAGACAATATATTTGAAGTGTGACACTTCTTATATATAAATGGAGACACTGCTTTAAGAGTTTATGAAAATCAAAGTAAAGTTGTAGAAAATTCTATGATGCAATCAAAATATCTTGTAGTATTTTCTGCTTGCCAATAGTTTAGCATCTATGATCCCATTATCAAGACTGAACACGACATCTAAAATCCTTTGTTTATTTCAAATTTAAGTGTGGTTTTAAGAAATTCATTGAGAGGGGACTTCCCTGGTGGCAAAGTCGTTAAGAATCTGCCTGCCAATGCAGGAGACATGGGTTAGAGCCCTGGTCCAGGAAGATCCCACATGCCACGGAGTAACTAAGCCCGTGCGCCACAACTACTTAGCCTGTGCTTTAGAGCCCGCGAGCCACAAGTACTGAGCCCACGTGCCACAACTACTGAAGCTCACGTGCCTAGAGCCCGTGCTCCGCAACAAGAGAAGCCACAGCAATAAGAAGCCCATGCACCGCAACGAAGAGTAGCCCCTGCTCACCACAACTAGAGAAAGCCCGTGCAGCAACAAAGACCCAACACAGCCAAAAACAAACAAACAAACAAAGTTTATGTTTTTTTAAATCACCTTAAAAAAAAAAAATTTCATTGAGAAATCTAGCTGCTTCTGTTTCAACAAAGGAAACTTTTTAAAACCGAAGCTCATCAAAAAAACTATCAAAAAACTTCAAAGATTTAGTAACGATTGCCTAATTAGGCATTACTATCAATAGAACAGAACATAAATTATATAGAAATCTTGATTTTTACCAACATAATTAGCGATTTTGTTGAAATGAAGGCAATAAAAATAAATTTTATGGAACAAACATATAATAAACTATGAATTACATCTCTTTTCTTTAATTACTCATCCAAACATCAGTACCTCATCAACAAAACATGCAGACATGTGCAATAAAAATTAAATTCAGTAGTTTTTAACATTGTCCTTAGTTTTAATCATATAAAATCACTGGTTAGTGCATTTAAAAATTTTTTATTATGAAGATATTTTATCAAGGCATGAAGATAGAACATAATTCTTATAACTGATTGTTGGTGTTTATGAATTTTAGATAGTTAGATATAAGGTATGTAAGCTTCCATTTCTACCCTTGCACTGGCCTTGCCAAAGAGAGAGACTGGTCTGTGTACCTCCTAAAGAATTATATTTCATTCCTAAGAATCTTGAGGGATATGGAGGTATATGGGGTCTTGAGAAGAAGTCATATAGCTACAAATCCACCAAGGCAGTATATTATCTGTCTCTGTGTTTCCTTTGAAAGAGAGATAAAATCACAAGACTCCACAAAGACTTGAGCTTTAAAATAAGTGAATATCACCACCAAAGGTAGGCAGATCAAAAAATGAGCATTTACTGGGGAGAAGGGAACTAATATTTATTGAAGCACCGAGTACAATTCAGTTCTGAGTTATTATGTGATAGAAATAATTCTATATGCAATACCCATGTTATCTACATAATTTAACATCAAGGAAACGCTGTGAAGTAAGAGCAATTATTCCCATTTTAAAAAAGAGGGAATTCAGGCTTGACGATCGTAAGTAATTTTCCAGGGGCACAACCTATTAACTCACATGAGCCTTGTTATTCCTTGGTTCCTTTCCTTTCTTTTCTTTCTGTTTCACAGACTGTGATGACTCATTTCCTTCTCTCCTCCTCCATGTAAGTGACTCAATCCCAAAAGATTGCTCTCCTCCATGCCTGGCCGTTGAAATGGAAAGATGTAATATCTCCGACTCCATTCTTTCTTCTTGTTCTCCCAAGAGACCACTTTCTTTTCATGTTTTAAGGGCTTAAATGTGAATCACTGTGGAGAAATAAAAAGTTGATAGCAAAATGAATAAATGTGGGCTGTCTACAAAATTTATTAAGATTTTTACTATCTTATTGTCATAGTGTCTGGCTTATAGTTTTTGATATCCTATAAGACATGAAATATTAAGCATCTGTCCTTTTTTTTTTTTTTCCTGAAGATGAACTTCAACATTCTTGTCTTCCCTCACACTGTTCCCGTAACCTCCAATCACTGCTTTTTGTTTCAAATTTAGTAGGAAAATGAGAGGGATACTTTGAACTGTTAATTATGTTTTCTTCCTTTTAGAGGTAAGGTCATTAAGTATTTCTGTGAGTAGCTTTTTTCAATAATAAAGCCAGACTATAATATAGTAAAAACAACAAAACACATTGATTCAGAGAGGCCTCGGTTGAATTTCTGGCCCTGTTCTTATTATCTGACACTGTGTAACTTATATTCTAATGAATCAGTTTCTGTAGCTATGAAATGAAAATTATACAATGAATGGAGATTTTATAAAATAACATATCAAAGTGCCTAGTATTCTGTGTCTAGTAAACATATTAGTCAAGTCTGAATCTGACTCTATTCTGGAGATAAATTAAAATAAAATATTTATAATGAACCAGCATGAGCTAGGCACTGGGGTTCCAAAGATGGAAAGATCGTGTTTAATATCTTGAAGTTCATTACAGTTTATAATGGAGGGAAGACCTGTAAACCATTAACTACAAAACCGCTTAATATAAATTAGGAGTTTGGGATTAACGTATACACACTACTATATATAAAATAGATCATCAACAAGGACCTACTGTATAGCACAGAGAACTCTATTCCATTTTCTGTACTAACCTCTATGGTAAAGGAATCTGAAAAAGAAGGAATATATGTATATGTATAACTGAATCACTTTGCTGTACACTTGAAACTGACACAACATTGTAAATCAACTATGCTCCAATATAAAATAAAAATTAAATTTAAAAAAACCAATATAAAGTAAGAAATTAGTTAATTAATTAAATTTAGAAAAGAATATCTTTGTCCCAGGTCTATCTTCAGTCAGAGGACCAGACCCTTCCTCTTGAGGTTGCTGATAGAGATATACATCACAAATAAATTTAGTTAAAGTATTATGTTTCTCTAATCATAGAATATAAGAGTTTGAACCTTATGGAATATTTCCTTTTTCTCAAAAGACAAGTCTAGACTGCTTCTTTTCACTGTAAAAAGCCTATCTTGGATTTTTTTTTTCCCTGTGTGTTTAAGAAAACATAAATGGGTATAACCTAACAAAAAGCAAGAGAAGGTTTTCCGAGTGCTTAAAACAGTTCTGGCTGAAATCACAAACCCGAATGTAAGGGAAGCAGGAGCTTCAAGTGGAAGAACAAGCCAGAGGGAGCAGCATATACAAAGGTTTGCAGGTAGAAGACAGTGAGACATGGTCTCATCTGGGGAAATGCAAGTAGTTCTATATTGTTAGAGCACAAAGTGCAGGTAAGGAACATCAAGAGATGAAAACTATAGCAGTAGATAGGGGCCAGTTCATGGAGGTTTGGTATGCCTTGTCAAAGAATTTAGAGTTTGTCTAGTGGGCAGAAGGACTTATTGAAAAATGATAAGCAAGCAAAGGATAAAAGCAAGTATGTATTTTATACAGACAAGCTTGCAAAAGAGGGACAGGGACAGGAGGGAGCTGAAATGAAGACAAGGAAAATGGTTATTGCTATATTCCAGGTTGAAAAATCTCGAGGATCAGAGCAATAGTTAACATTCTGAAGGTCACAAAGCTAGCCATTTGCAGATCCAGGACTTACATCCAGTTCTTCATGATCAAAAATTTTTTAACTTACCATGAAGTTTTCAAGGATGAACCAACATCACTAAAGATTCAACTATGGTGGACTTGACCAAGAAGGAGTGGGGGGAGAGACAAATCAGTAGTCGACGCATCCCAGAACCATGCAAACATGGAAGACATCTTTGACTTCTTCCTCTGTTTCACTGTATCACAACCCAATCAGTTACTCTTTCCTATTAAGTTTACCTACTGCCAAGCCATGTTTTAAGAGAAAGGATGATTGCCTTAGACCCTGTAGCCTGGGAATGCTACTTCATCAGATCCTATGGAGACCGAGGCAGCAGCTGACCTTCGCAAGGAGCCAAGGCTTTGCCCACACTGTGTTGACCCCTCTATCAGCCAGCTTAGGCTAAGTGATGCTTGATAGTAAACAACCGCAAAGTCTCAGTACCTTACGAAAACAAAGTTTCTTTTCTAACTCTTGTCTTTTGCAGAGCAACTTCAGCTCTGTTCTTTATCTTTTTCACTCTGTGATGCAGGCTAAGTGAGCTACACCTTCCTGCACATGGTGGTCTTGAAATAGGGAAAATAGATCTGACTCCTCAAACTTCTAGTCCAGAAAGGCACCTACAAATTCCTATTAAATTCTATTGACCAAAGCTGGTCACGCGAGCAAGCATGACACCAAGGGGCAGGAAGTATGATCATTCAGCAGGGGCAAGGCCAATAGAGAGAGGGCCAGGATAGAGCAGCAGCAAATCTTTTCCAAAATTCAGTCTACTAGAATTATTGAAATTCGGGCTTGGCTGGGTATTCATGGAGATGCCAAGGTGGTTCTGTTTTACCAAGAATCTATTTTCCTGAGGGATTGAAAGAAATCATATTAAGAGGTGAGAGGTCTCCAGTAACAGATTACCTGGAACAAAGCAGCATAATTGTTCAAATACAAACACACTTAATTCAGATTGCTAGCTGTATATCATATCTCTTGCACTTCCATGCTACGTAATCGTTGACAGTTTACTAAATTACACAATTTTCTTCTGTTAAATGGGAATTATTTTAAAGGAAGGAACCTCTTCATGCAAAATTTTTAGGAGATGGAGGATCCATAAAACAGTCTTCCATTTGGTGCCAGAACAAGAGAATGTAGTTGCTGTTCCAAGCTCACTGGTGGCAGAGGATGGCAGTGTGGCATCATGACACAGGGGAGCTCCAGGGACAGCCACGCTGCCTCCTCCAGACTTACTGCAATGCTCCCCACACACACTTTCAGAGTTTTAGCGGTGGCCGTATTGTGGTCACTCTGATCAGCACATCAATAGGGGCTGTGCCTACGAAGGAATTTTGCAGAGGAAGCATAACTAACATGGCAGATGAGACTTGCTGTTGCGCCTATGAAATACATCCTAGGTACTCCAAAAATAAGTCAGGGTGGGGCAGGTACACAATTTCTAGAGAGATCTGGAGATTCAAATATTTCACCAATGTCAACCTCAGTGAGAAAATATGTTCCTGAAAATTTGAAATCTTTCATGTTACTGAAACGTTGTACTCTATCGAAACGTTCAGCTGAAACACGGTTGAAACTCATTTAGTTTCTATTTTAGAAAGATGGTGCCTGCCATCTTCACCATAGAGGCACTATTGAGCTGACAGTCAATTAAAAGTTGAGGAAGTCTTGATGCTAAAAACAACTTGATCCCCACTGTCAATGAAGCAACCATCTCCCACGAAGGCATTCAAAGAACAGATTGTTTTAAAATTGCATTCTTCACTCATAAACTGTCAGCTTCCCAGGTGTCTGGCCTGGATCTCTTGACCAGGGCCCCTGGGGTTAGGCCACTTTGAAAACAAGAAAGATAAGTTCTGAGAGCCTCTTCTTCAGAGTTCTAATCTGTCCATCTGGTCTATCAGCCCCTGTAGGAACCTCAGTTCTGAGTTTGGAGGTCACCTTCTTTGACGATATTCCCTTTGAACCCAGCCTGACACTGAAATCATCCTGGTTTAGTTCTTCATCCATCTACTCTGGTCTCCTTCCCACTATTAAATGGCCAGCCGGGTTTCTTGGACCCATAACAGAAATCCTGTTAGGAAAGCCCTCAGTTCCCCTCTCCTGAATCTTGGCTGACAAAGCATCCAGCTCATTCTAAGATTAACTCTTTGAATGGTGGCAGCCCCTGGGATATACCTGCTGAGACTATAGAAGATCTTGACTGTCATATGTCAGAATCTCCAATTCTATCCTGCCCTGCTTTTAGGATTCTAAATATATATAATGGAAATATAAAAAATATGTATTTATATATATATATATATATACAACTCTAAAATATATAAGTATAAAAATATATATATATATATAAAAACAACTCTAAAGAGACAAATTTTCAGCATAAAAACAAGGATATTTACAGAGCAAACATGAAGGCCATTTTATTGGTAACATCTCTCAGGTGCCATGTCCATGTGAATACATAGAACGTGCAGAGGTTAATGATTACGATGATTCTATTTTACTGACTGGTCTGAATTAATTGTGTATATAAATCATGTGTCACAGAAGGGCCTCAGGCTCTAGTAAATAAGCAGTCACTGAGAGACCATTATGTATAGGATGGTTGCTAGTACTTTCTGAGCTAGTAAACAGAGCACATTAAGCTTCACTTCATGACCAGTTTTCAATTTCAATGTAGTGATATACATATATATCCTTTACAATATGGAACGTGTCTTTATACTTATTTGTACTCTTTTAAAATTGTTTAAATTTACCAGTGTGGCTTGCTTTAATTAAAATGTGCAAATCAAGAACTTCTGCTGATATTATTAATTCCCTTTACAATGCCACTAAAGTTTAATTTATTCGGTCATCATCTTAAACCAATAAATCCCTAAACATTAGCAGCCATTTCTGTTCCATTAATTAAGTGCTTTATAAATAAGAAACTGCTCTGGGCTGAAGTTCATGAAATAAGTCACTTAGATAATACATCCAAAGGAGCAGAAGACTGACTCAAGGACAACATAATTATATTTGGTGTTTATTATAGGTCTAACGTCTGGATTTAATGTTATGAACTTTCATTTGAAATTAAACGTTAAGTATAGACATTTGATTGGTAGGGTGTGCTATTTATCTGAGCCTTGAAAATGGCCTTTCTCTTGAAAAAGCAATAAAAGTAGTCATTTATTTAGAAAATATGTAACAAATACCTATCATATGTGTTGTGGTATATATTCAGGAATAAAAGTAATCATAATCTAGTTGAAAGGATAGGAAATAACTAAAAATAAAGATCCTGAGCCAATCTCTGAAAAGTATTACTCTCCATGATTAAAAGCATTTTCCTTCTACCATGATCAACAGGAATAAAATCTATCATATATATTAATGTCACCACAGTTTTCTCATTAATCAGAATAGCCCTTTATGATAAATAATATACATTTATAACTACTAACATAAGAAAGGAATGAATAAGACTCAAAAGTGAAAAAGGAAAGAAGGAAAAAGCTCATATCTTGCCTGCAGTGGACATTCCACAGCATATGTTAACTCACTTATTCTTGCTTCCTCCATACAAATATTTATCAATTACATCATCATCCATGTATGTATGCATTTACAACTCATCTTTTTTCTTAGTCTCTAGAAGTTGTTTATAAACTCATTTTTAACAATTTAGCCTTGTCAAATTTGCTTCTGTATTTATTTTTTAATGTTGATTTGATTGCCATTTATATCACTCAATATGACCCATACGAAGTCACACAATTGACATTTTTATTAGAATTTAGTACCTGAAAACTGTTTCTTGAAAATTATAAAGCTCTTAATTTTGGCGATAATCTCTCTTACTCTTTTTGCCTTAAATTCAAGGAAGCTGAGTCCATCTGAAGCTCAATCACAGAAACCACCTTACACTGAGGCTTGACCTATTTTCCTTCTTTTTCCCATTCTGATTGGTCTCCTTCCATTTCTTTATTATTGACCTAAGATATGCCTTTCATTGAAGATCTCACTCCTAAATCTGTTTTTGGAAATAAAATTATACAAATAAACTAAACAGGAATAGATTTTTTTTTAATAGAAAATAGACAAGAATTTAGCAAAAGTGTAGAATGGTCACATTCAAATTTAATTTATTGGTAGAAAAAAAAAAGGGAAGAGAAGAAAAAACGGAAAACAAAAAGGCCAATCTACTTTCCAAGAGTAACAACATGAAAACTGGAATTTATAGTGGTTGATGAACTGTCCTTTCAGGCCCTACTTCTTTTCTGAGGCATCTGCTAATATTAAGACCAGTCAAATTCTCTGAAATGTCACGTACTATGAGAACTTTATTTTAACATCACTTGAGACATGTGATATGAAAAAGTTTGATTTATATCATGCTTTCCCATGTATTATTCAAAATCAAAATCGTATTGGAAGAAGATGAAATCTCCGAGTCATCTTGTTAGAAATTCAGAGAGTAAAGCATTTCACAAGGCAAATTCTAACAGTAGAAATTAGCATCAGAAAGAGTCAAGTGTCAAATAACAGTATCTCTTTTTCAAAGACAGAGCAATAGGGCTTGTGTACCTCAAGACAAATCACTTCCCTGCTGTAAGCCTCTGTGACTCCCCATTACCGATATTAAAAAACAAAAACAGGCAAAAACCCCCTGATTTCTTTGGTCGATATATAAAAAGGTCTATCATCTGACCTAGTCTGACTTCTAGTCTTCTTTTCTTCTCTCCCGCATCCCTACCAGCCTTTCCATGGACTCTGAAGTTCTAGAAACAGCACACACTGCTCATTTCTCTGGTCCCACTGCATGCATCATTATCTGGATGCTTTCTCTTAATGCCTTTCATTTTTCAGGGAATGCTCACTCACACTCCCTCCACCTATGCTGAACATCGGCCACTCTTTGGATCATTGGGCATCTGAACTCCCTAGGAATCTTTTCAAGATGTTCAGCCTTCCTCTCATTGCAGAAGAGAAGGACGTCAGATACTTGTTCTTCTTTTCCTTTGCAGCATGAATATGGTCACTTGTGATGGTCTCTGCCTTTTTAGTCTGTGGGTATTGATGCAAAAAAGGGAACTAGGAAGAATTTTCTCTGGTGGTAGAGGTTGCAGAGGTTTTTCTCTGGTTGCAGCAAGAAAAAGTCTCCAAGATAAACTCAAAATGGATTAAAGACCTGAGTTTAAGGCCAGACACTCTAAAACTCTTAGAGGAAAACATAGGCAGAAAACTTTTTGACATAAATTGCAGCAAGATCTTTTTGACCCACCTCCTAGAGTAATGAAAATAAAAATAAACAAGTGGGGCCTAATTAAACTCAAAAGCTTTTGCACAGCAAAGGAAACCATAAACAAGACGAAAAGACAACCCTCAGAATGGGAGAAAATATTTACGAACAAAGCAACTGACAAAGGATTAATCTCCAAAATATACACATAGCTCATGCAGCTCAATACCAAAAAAACAAACAATCCAATCAAAAAAATGGGTGGAAGACCTAAATAGACATTTACCAAAGAAGACATACAGATGGCCAAAACACATGAAAAGATGCTCAACATCATTAATTATTAGAGAAAGGCAAATCAAAACTACGAGCCATCACCTCACACTGGTCAGAATGACCATCATCAAAAAATCTACAAACAATAAATGCTGGAGAGGGTGTGGAGAAATGAGAACACTCTTGCACTGTTGCTGGGAATGTAAACCGATACAGCCACTATGGAGAACAGTATGGAGGTTCCTTAAAAAACTAAAAATAGAACCACCATATGACCCAGCAATCCCACTCCTGGACATATACCCAGAGAAAACCATAATTCAAAAAGATACATGCACCCCAATGTTCACTGCAGCACTATTTACAATATCCAGGACATAGAAGCAACCTAAATGTCCATCAACAGAGGACTGGATAAAGAAGATGTGGTACACATATACAATGGAATATTATTCAGCCATAAAAAGGAACGAAATTGGGTCATTTGTAGAGAGGTGGATGGACCTGGAGACTGTCATACAGAGCAAAGTAAGTCAGAAAGAGAAAAACAAATACCGTATACTAATGCATATATGTGGAATCTGAATAACTGATATAGGCAATCTTATCTGCAGGGCAGAGGTGGAGATACAGATGTAGAAAACAAACATATGGATACCAAGGGAGAAAGGTGGGTGCAGGATGAATTGGGAGATTGGGATTGATATATATACACTATTGATAACTATGAATAAAATAGATAGCGAATGAGAACCTACTGTATAGTTCAAGGAACTCTACTCAATGCTCTGTGGTGACCTAAATGCGAAAGAAATCCACAAAGGAGGGGATATATGTATACGTATAGCTGATACACTTTGCTGTACAGTAGAAACTAACACAACATTGTAAAGCAACTATACTCCAATAAAAATTAATTAAAAGAAAGAAGAAGTCTCCAAGGTTTCAGTGACAGCAGTATACATGAACAGAAACTCATTCTCAGAGCATGATTTGAGGTCTTATGCCTGCTTGTATCACATTGGAGCAGAATTCTTGAGCCCTCCTAGAGATCCTCTGAGCAACTTAATGTCCTTGCAATAAGTTCCTCTCCTGCTCAAATTCACTAAAGTCTAAGATTCTGAAGCTAAAGATCCTGGCTTATATAAAGTCCATCGAAATTTTTTCCAAAATTACTTAGGGCCCAGATCAAATTATCCCAACTCTTTGAATCTTTGTTTTATGCTTCTAAGTGGAAAGAATGTCTCTATTTTATGAAAAATCTGTAACATTTGTTGACTGAAAAATATTGCACAACCTAAAAGGGAAGAATTATGGTTTATTCAGTGGACATAATGAAGACTTGAGATAGCTCTGAGGGGCTGTCCTGAAGAAGTAAGTGAGGATATATAGGAGTTATGCAGGAGTTTTTGCAAATAAACAAACAAACAAATAAGATGGTCAATTTCAAAAGATTACTGCTAATTAAAGAAAAACAGACACCTCAAGTTAATAGATTTAGTACTTTTCTATATATGGAAAGATGCAAGAGTCTGGGCTTAGTGAAATTACTCCTTTGATCTGCACCTTAAACTATCTAGGGCCAGTATCCTGTTTTTCTGCACCCGGAATCCCCTCAGGGTGCACCATTAGGGGTGGCTGCAGAGGCTTATGACTTGATGGCTGCAACACACCTCGTTTACTGATATGGCAGGTGACATTCTTTGTCCACACATTGTGCACCTTTTCTTACAGAACTCATTACTTCCTGCCCAATAAATACTTGTATATAAGGTTTATCTCTAGAACTATTCAACATACAACCTTGACTCACAAAACAATCTTTCAGATGGTAAGTGCTTACGATTGGTGGAAGTGAGAGTCTCTGCTGATCTGACAAATGAATGTTCTCTGTAGCCCCTCTTGATTAACGATGTTTAAGAAAATGATATTTGACTTTAACTCTACCTCCACAGCATCAACATTTGAGATGAAGCTATCACAGTCGTAACCATTTAAGGTAAATCATTTAACAATCAAAGAGGCAAGCAGAGGAGCATATATCAACACACCCCTATTAATTCCTCACAAGAAATGAGTAAACAACAAAATTACGATGATTAGACATACTATGAGAGTATGATTATATATACTATCATTTTAGATTTGGGGATTTGAGGATTAACATCTCGGACTTTTGGAGTACTTGGATTGGGGGAGGAGAGGAGAAAGGGAGGCAAACACTGTTCTGGTGCTTTTTCTGGGTCCAAAAGCCAGTGGAAGAGAGGCAAAGGGCACAAGATGGGCGCCTCCTTGTGATGTCCTGAGGAAGAAGCAGCACTCGCCCAACTGAGCCTCACCTCTGTGGACCTCTGTCCTGGTAGGTGGAATTCACACAACATGAAAAATGGTTGATTTTGACTCCAGGAAATATGTCAGTTACAGTTAATCAAGGCACTTATCAACAAGAACAGTGCATTCTTCTTGTTCACAAAATTACCCAGAAGCACTGGGAGTTTTCACAGGTCCTTTAATAGAAGGTTTTGAATGCCCGTTTTCAACATAAGTCTCATTCCAGTAGTAGTTTTAAACAAAAGATACTTTGCAGTTGATACTATTATAGTGAAGTAACATGAATTAAGGAGATTCCTTAAGAGAACTTAAAACCATATATAATGACCTTCCCATGGGTCTCCCTTCCACATTTTCTGCACTCAGGATCTCATGGTATAATAAAGGAGACACAAGCGAAAAGATAATTGCAGTGTAGTGTGAAAAATAGCTCAGATGCCTTTAAGCTATTTGGGAGACAGGGAGGGGATCTAAATAAAGCTTGGGATATCAAACAGGACTTTACAGAGAAGATACTATCTGAGCTAATCCTGGAGGGTGAGTAAACCTTAGCCACAAGGGAAGAAGCCACAAAGGAAGTGGTGTGACTAAGTCCCATCAGGGAGAGAGAATGCAAAAGCATGGTTGGGACACATCTTTTGAAGAGGATGGGTTAGGGATAAGTTTAGAGAGGTGAGCCATTAAGATTGCTTACCATCATTAGAATTTAATTTGGGGAAATAGTGAAGAATCCATTCAATGTGGATTTTGCATTAGGAATATCGTCTTCACTAATAGATGGAGGTTAGATTGGAGATAGGAGTATTGGAAACCATATTTTAGGAAAATATTATGGTGTTCCAGATTATGGTGGCTGTGGGGCTGGAGGGTGGTAGATGGAAATGAGATGCTTCTAGATCAGGGTTGTACAACAGCAACATAATGGGAACGACATAAATGTTTTAGTAACCACATTAGGAAAAAGTAAAAAGAACAAGTAAAACGAATAGATTTTATTTTATTGAGTGTATACAAAATATTATTTCAATATGGACAAAATATTTAAAGTATTGAGATATTTTCATGCACAGTTATCAAAATTCGGTGTATATTTTACACTTAGAATACACCTTGACTCTTATATTAAGTATTTTCAGAAATACTTGAACTTCATTTAAGTGAGGCTTCCAATCTTGGGGATGCACAGAATTATCCAAAGCAAACGAAAAGACACCCACCCCTATCATCTTAGTAAATATGGGAAAGGAGTTTACTATGAATAGATAATTAATAAAGTCCAGAAAAGGATTTCCATTTCCATTTCAAGAAGACTTCCTATAAGTTTTGATAATAAAAGTTTTATTTTTCCCTCTAAAAGCAAACATCTCTAAGTATTTCTTTTCTACTTAGACCACTGAGAGATAGCAAAATCCTTTACATATAGGAAAACATTTGAACTAATGAAAAATAAGCTATTGTATACATACATGGACGTCATTTTTTATACCAAACATGGTGTTCAAAAGCAGTTTTCTTTCAAATATAATATAATTAAGGTTAAGGATATATTATTTTCTTTAATTTAGAATAATATATTTCCTAATATAGTCTTAAATATATATAAAAAACTGATGTCATTTTTAATTTTTCTCTTTCTTCGAAGGCTTCAAAAGAACATATGATACCTTTTTATGTCATATTTATGTACCTTATAACCATTTAAAACTTAAAAAAATGGAAAAAGTTGGATTTTAAAATGATTAACTGCAGGCTTAATTTTTATTCTAGGTATACTTTTAGAATAAATTATTAATCCCATGGTTTATTACCACTGAAACAATTAAATTGATGATTGGTAAGACATTGATTCACAAAAGCTGATATGTCAGAAGACTGCTAAAAATGTAGGCTTAATTTTGGTCACTATGTTGTGTTTATTATATGTCAGGTATTTTCCTTGGTACTTTAGGTATATTAATTCATTCAATCCTCACAACAGTCCCATGTACAGATTCTTTCATCATCATTATCATCATCATCAGATCATCATTATCATCTCTACTTTAGAGGTGAGGTAAGTGAATCAAGAGAAGATAAGAAAGGCCAGCTCATGCAGCTGGTCATTGGCAGAGCCCAGGTTTGAACCCTGGCACTCTGGGGCCTGTGTCTGATAACCTTACCTCCATCACCTTTCACTTGAAAGCTTGATTTTTAAACGATTTGAGGAGGTTCCTCATAAGGTAATAACTTAGACTTGACTGGTCATACTCAAAGTGTATATATAAATTAGTGACTGGAGAAGGATCCTTAATAGCAGGGGTTCCCAACCCCTGGGCCGTGGACCGGTACCGGTCCGAGGCCTGTTAAGAACCGGGCCACAAAACAGGAGGCGAGTGGCAGGCGAGCGATGAAGCTTCATCTGCCGCTCCCCATTGCTCCCCATCGCTCCCCATCGCTCCCATCACTTGTATTACCACCTGAACCATTGCTCACATTACTTCTTGAACCATCCCCTCCTCTGGATCAGTGGAAAAATTGTCTTCCATGAAACTGGTCCCTGGTGCCAAAGAGGTTGGGGACCACTGCTTTATAGCAGGCTACAAGACTTCTAAACACCTGTAGGATTCCACAGGTTTTTTTGATTCTGTCATGTTTAACTTTTCACCTGTGAACTTTGTGACAAGAAAGCCTTATTTATCAAACTTGCAGAACTCCAAGCATGAGGATGATAGAGAACACACAAGAGAATAAAATTAAGATTCAAAATGGCCTTAGTAGCACCAGAAGTTCGCCTCTTTAACACTCAATTCAACACTCAACTCCTTCTTGGAGATCAAAAGCGATAACAACAACAAAAATGCAGACAAACAAAACAATGACAAAGACTGTCTTGACAGCAGTTGACGAAAAAGAGATCGGAGTGCTTTAGTTGACCACAGCAAGAAAACCCAAAGATGATGTCATCGAACAACAGCCACCACCACCATCCCCTTATCCAGCATGCTAATTACATGTTTCTATGTTGCATTAAGAGAAAAACACCATTCAAATCAACTAAGCTTTCCTCCAGCATTGTATTCAGCACTAGTCAGACCACATCTAGGAGAATGAATCCATTTCTAGATGTGATTGTATGGCACCAAGTAGAGAGGATTCAGAATAATTTAACTGGGATAGTGTGGAATCTGGCCTGAGTATCATGTCCTCAAAGAATGGTTGAAAAACTAGAGAAGTTAAGATGTAATTGGGAACATAAAATCATTTTTAAATATTAGGAGGTGGGGGGAGGTGCATCATTCATGTGCAGGAAGGAATAGACTTATTTTCTCTAATATTTCAAAGGGAAAATATAAAACCAATGGGTAGGATATGCAGGAAGAAAGATAACACAATTTCAATAATATAAATGCATTGTCTTGTGAAGGAATGAGCTCCCCATCCTTGAAAGTAAGCAAGCATAGGATGAATAAATGTCAGCCTATTTTTGTGGAGCTCTCTGACTTAAGAAAGAGGTTGGATTAAATGACCACTGAGGTCCCTTCCAATTTGAAGATGCTATTAACGAACCTCTATTCACATCACATCTCTGTTTTATTCTGTACCTGAATTTTTATTCAATGTTACTTCAGCTTAATTAAGCAAACTAAATATTTTTCTTAACTCAGTACCTTTTAATCAATAATAACAGCATCCCATGCAAATACATTATTATTAGAGGAAAACTTAAGTGAAATAATCAGTGTTTGAATAAATTTTTGTCTACAGTTAAGATTTTGTGATAATCTCAAAATTTATTTTCTAAATCATAACACAGTGGAAACTTTTATGATACAAATTTAACGAATGGGTACAAAGAAAAGATAATGGGATTTTAGTATGCCTTTGTACCTGAGGGTTTGTCACTAACCAGAAAACCCATTTAATTAAAATAATTGACTATAGGAGAGTCAGGCTGTAACATAATACCACTGTTTTCAAAGTGTACTTTTGAATAGCCACTGGCACCTCATCTTTTTCAAGTTCTTATTAAATTTTAGTTATGAAACATTTTACTGGATTGACACTGCCCATTTAATCTTTGCTAAAGGGACCAAAGGCTCTGAAAGATAATTATTTCAAATGCAGATATTCAAATCTACATCTCTGAATTGACAAGTGATTTTTTAACAGTTGCTGAAAGCTGAAAACAAACCAACCAACCATGGAGCTTTTTCACAATGCACAAGGTGACTGCTACATAACGCATTTTGATTTAACTTAGCTTCTGCTGTCTGATTTTCCTATATCTTAAATGAGATGGGAAAAAAATAGTGCTTTTTTCCCCTGGGACCAAGAGACAGAGTTGTGTGGCTTAAAAATTCCAAATCTAATTTTAATAATGTCCTAACAACCTAAAAAATACAACCACTGTAAATAATGATACATAGGGACATTTCCACATAGACTGAAACTTAAGGTAAAAATGTTTTCTATGGCATTTAGAGTGTTTGAATTTTATCTTATTAAATCCATAAATTGATGAATGGTTTGGTGATGTCTAAGACACACAGAATCATTTTCGTAGATAAAGAAACGGTAGCCCAGGAATTTTAACATTTATCAAATCACTAAAATGTTTTTGTTTTGTTTTTAATTCTATCTCTAAAACCTGGGATGCCAAGTTTAACTAAGGATGACATACTATGAATGACAAATTTCAAAAGGTCATCACAGCCGGTGATTGGAAAAGCCCTTCATTCTCTCTTCCTGCTTCCCTGCCCCCTCACCCCCTTCTTTCTCTTCCTTTCCTCTTGTTCTCTCTCCTTCCCCTCTGCCTCTGATCATCCTTCCACTCCTTTTATTCTTCCTCTCCTCCTCCTCCCTTTTTAGTTAAAAAAAAAGCATGTTGTGGGCTTCCATGGTGGCGCAGCGGCTGGGAGTCCGCCTGCCCATGCAGGGGACACGGGTTTGTGCCCGAGTCCGGGAAGATCCCACATGCCGCGGAGCGGCTGGGCCCGTGAGCCATGGCCGCTGAGCCTGCGCGTCCGGAGCCTGTGCTCCGCAAGGGGAGAGGCCACAACAGTGAGAGGCCCGCGTACCGCAAAAAAGGAGAAAAAAAAAAAAAATGCATGCTGTAAAAAGTTTCAATACCAAAGTATTTTCCTTTTATAGTTTTTTTTTTCTCTTGCTCCACTCATAAAATATTCTTATGAAGATGTAATGTTAAATGCAGACCCAGACTAAAGTTTGTCTTTTACTTATTTTTGATCTTATATCGTCACAGATGTACTTGTGCATGTGTATAGTTTAAATCTTTTTAATAGGAAAAACTATATATAATATATAAATTTGAAAATAGTTTTAAATTATTAATTTTAAATGACTCCCAATCTCAATTTCCTTAATCTTAAAGCTTAATCTGGTTTTGAAAATTGCAAACCTATTTTTTTTCCACTTAAAAAATTCGGTTACACATTCTTGCTCTATAGCTCATGCTGTTTGCATATATGTATCTGTGTGTGTGCCTCTGTGGATATACTGAACAAATATTTAGTGATGAAACTTTCAGTCCAATAGTTGTAGTTCTAAGCTTATCTGATCATACTGATGAATGTTTAAATTTCCATTGTATTGATCAAAGATGTTAATTGGCAAAAATGGGTGAACTCCAAGTAATTACCATTATAATTACTATAATCACGTTCATTATAGTATGACAAAATAAAATTAAAAATTGAGGAACAAAGCAAAGAAGAAGTGAGCCCTGTCCAGTTGAAATACTTCATTCAGGACTCATCCAGCTGGGATCTCTCTCAGTTTTCCTTTGGCGTCGTTCCATGGCAGGAAAAGGGGGGAAAAGCAAAATTCTGTCACTGCAAAGGTAATGTGTGAGGACAGCCTATCCTGCCAAAAAGGCCACAGACCAGTGCCACCTTGATTCTCTTTAATGACCGAGGCGGTTATTCTTTTTAAAGAACATTCCAGTGACTGGTGGAGAAGAACCAGAAGAAGAAACTCAGAGCGCACTGAGGAAGATTTTTTAGACGAATGATTGGATGCGAAAATGTTCTCAGCCAGGAAATTTTTAGCCTTTTTTTTTTTTTACAGCTCCCCAGGTTTTCCTTCCATTTTTCAGTCATGTGAACAAACAGCTGTGAAACCAGCCTGAGACTTTCTCTGATGCAGGAGGGAATAACAGGTCACCGGCCATCACTGTGTCTGTTTCCATCAGTCCAGAACAACGGCTCTCCTTTCTGAGCCCGATCACCCCATCCAGCCAATTCTTTACTCAGCAGATGGACTGGCAGGTGGAAATCTTTACAGTTAAACAAGCTCAACTGTCTGTGTGTGGAGGATACGGGACTTAAAAAAAAATTAAGAGCTTAAAACCTGACACATATGGATTTCCAAATAAGCGTTTCCCATTTCCAAATAAAAATATTACACTGATCTTCTCTCCAGCCAGTTAATGCCTAGGTAAGAAAGCATGACCTGGCCCTTTAGCATTCACATGTCCTTTTCACTTGAGAGCTGTATATGTAGATGAGGGACCCTGAATAAGAATATATGCAATAATTGAGAAGAAATCAGTGTGAGGCTTACAATTAAGCAAGAATGAGATTCCTTAACTGTCTCCAAGTCCTTAGCACCCAAGGGAATTGCTTTCATGATACAATCATTCTTTTCAAAGTGTAAGAGGAACACTTAACACAAACACAAACTGGCAATGTTTGCTTGTAATTACAGGTCACTCTTGGCTTTTCTAAAAGACATAAAATAGACAGGGCTAGACTGTGGATGCCTACAGGAAATTGTGTGGGGCAATTTGCGGGTGGTATCACAACTAAGTTTGCATTAAATAACAGTCTTCTACAGTCAAACTTCTTATTTTTTGTAAAAGGTAAATATACTTGGAGGAACAGCCCTACATGATGGCAGAGAAAGTGGTTTGCTTATGTGGTAAGATTTGAAAGACATCTACCGACTTATCCAAAAATATTTCTACCACCAGCCTGTGGTGTTACCGGAAAATGTCTCACCATTCCTTTGGGACATTATCTCCAAAATGTATGTTGAAATGGACTACCTCGCAGCTCTTACAGATTAATCCATTATCACTCAGCACACTAGCAAGAATCTGTTTATTGGGATTCAGGAGCAAAAAAGTACAAGAAGGAGCAAGATGCACTTTGCAGAAGAGCCCTGGGGACAGTGAGTGTCTAGAGAAAGCTGAGAGGGACACGGGCGAGTGAAGGGGGCAGGAAAAGAATGGTCCAGGGGATGCCACTGCAGATTTTCTCCTATATCCAGCTCTACATTCCTAAACTCCAGAACGATGCAGTTTACCACCCCTATGAGAGGTATCCTACGCTTCCTTGTCTTGGTGGTGGTTACTTGTCTGTTTGTCCCTAGCCTACTTTTAATTCCTCAGGCTCTGTCCTTAAGATCTCAGTATTCCCATAGCTTGTAGCAGTGGCCTTGTCCGTAAGTGTTGTAATAAAACTTATTAAATAAATGAATAAAACCATTACACCGGTGATGGCTACACCGGGATCTTAGCAAATGGGGAATCAGATTTTCTCACTTTCATACAATCCAGGCAAGGGTTTAAAAAAATTGGTGATCAAATCGCTTACCCGACTAGTTATCCTGGCACATTCTATGCACTCACAGGATACTATTACTTTGTCCATTTATAGGTTTTTTTGTTTGTTTTTGTTTGCTTGTTTGTTTTGCTTTATATCTGTCTCCCTGGTTGAATGCTGTGCTATGGAATGAATAAAACCAAAACTTAGTCATCTTTTTATTATCTCATATCATTAAAAATAAATCTTTCCTCCCTTTCTCTGCAACCCACCAGATGCCCCAAATCCCCACCTCACCATCTCTGACCATATCAGCCACACCATACCAAAGAGGCATGAGTGCTTGAAGAATGAAAGGAGAGAAAAAGGAAGGGAAGGATGAAAGGAATGAAAAAGAGAGAGAGAGAGAAGCAGTAAGAAATATATGTACAATCACTTATTTTTTTCCTCCAAGGAAAGCTGTGATTAAATGATCCTCACATAGTAACAGCATGTTGGTTGCTTGGCCAATTCATGAGGAAGGGGCTGCCCACTTGAGTCATTGTGCTGAGTTGTCCAGGCTGGGGGTGGGAAGCAGCAGTGGCAAAGGGGTAGTTTCAGGGTCACACCAGCAGTTTGATGTCTCTTTCATCTTGTTTCCACTCTTCCAGAAGGGAATTCTTTATATGATTGTATCATGCCAACGAATTCTCTTACTTTGTAGGTGAAACAGGCTCGGATATGAATATGCCCTTCTCCCGGGGTGTTCTACAAAAGATTACTGAGAAATTGGAGCTACATTTCAAGAAGGTCTTAATTCACATTTATTCAGATAACGTTATACCACCTCAAATTCTGCTTTTAGCTACAGGAGTTGAACGAGTCAGTCTAGTCTTTCAAGGATACTGTTGAGAAACTGTTTACTTTGTCAAGGTCCATGGTTTCATGGGTCATTAGCCATGCCTGCAGCTACTGTACAAAAACTGCCCAGGCAGCAACTTTTCTAAACAGGTCTCTGGAACAGTTCCATTGTCCTTATGGTCTTTTATGGCAGCTCTGTTTCACTTGTTCCTGAATGCATGGCCTGGAAGCCTGTGTTTTGACTCTGGAAGACGTCAAGCTTCTGTACATAGGGCCACTTCTGTCAGTTACTTTTCTCAGCCTACAAGAGCACACGATGACCTATGTATTAGGTAAAGTCTTTGTGTTATTCATTTTTTTTTTTATTCTCCAGGACATAGAGCCTAAACAGGAGAGGCATTCATTAAATGTTGAATGAGTGTACTTGTCATTGTGAATAAATCAAAACCTATAGACCTTTTTCCTCACCAGTCTTGTAGTAGGTTTAAAAAGCATGGATTTTCCAGTTACGTTTGGAAAATTCTCACCAAGAGAGAACTGAGAGTTTACATATCAGTACCAGTAGTTTTTCAGTATACGACAGGACTCAGAGAGTGCAGAACAATTTTAGAATTATGAGGTGAACTGCTCTTCTTGATTTTGGTGAAGTGTGTTATAATTGGGCGGGGAGGAGGGAGACTCCTGAGCTCTTCGGAGCCCTGAAAGGGTTGAGAATCATACCATGGGAGTGGTTTTGGAGAAGTACAATTTTATAATTTATAAAACCTCTGTTGCTTGATTCCCTACATCCCAAGAAACCTGAGGGAAATGAAATGATAACTGGAAAACAAACAAACAAACACACAAAAAGTGTCTAAGTTTCTCAGCAAAACAACATTAACACTGGTACACTGTTTCAAATGTGCCTCTGAAATTTTAAAAGATTCATGAAAGTGCAGAAAACAGGCCCCTACCTTGGCAGCAAAGATTCATGTGATGATTCATCACTTTGGGGCTCCAGTAAAGCCCAGACTTCATAGCCTTCTGTAATGCTTGTGGTCATAATGCATAAGAAAGATGAAAAATAAATACAGTGTTGTATAACTATAAAAGATTGAGAAGACTTTCTATCGTTCCCTGGAGTTTGAGAAATCTTCTGAAGTTGGATACAGTAGAATGCCGTTGTAGAAATTAGGCTTCTCAGAAACTCTTGTGGCATTTCAGTTTCTCGTAAACAATTAAGTGAATTTGTTTTCTGTTTCTCAACCTGTAAAACTATGGTCACTCTCTCCTTCTCAATTAGTTGTCCAACAAATGAAGTAGAAATCTAGTAATAACATGATTAAAGAAAACAGTTTGATTTTGTGTTTAGTAACAAAGGGCAACAGTTGTGACGAGAGCAAAGTGCCCTGAAGTTTCAAATGGTCTCTTTGGACAAAAAAAGGAGTGTTGGTCCCAAATCAGCAATCATCCAGCTCCCTAAAGGAAGGTCTCAGGTAGTCTCCTTGTAACAATTTTTTTGAAAAGAAAAGTAATTACTGTGTCCTGCTCCTACTAGATATCAAAGTGTAATATAACACATGATAATCAAAACAATATAATTTTTGTAGAAGAACTGGTGGCCAGATTAAAATGGACAGAATAAATATAGCAGAAGATAGCCTATTGTAGGCAAAACTTCAATGTATAATAAAGCTGAGATCATAACTTTGTGGGGAAAAAGAATTATTAAGTGGTACTGAGAAAAGTATTAGCATTAGGGAGGAAAACAGAGCCTTACTTTATAATTTATATAAAAATATTTATATGAAGTGAAATGTATAATACAAAGTCATTAAAAATAGAAAGGGTGTGTGTGTATGTGTATTTATCAGAGCTTGGGTTAGAACAATACATTATGAACAAAATAATTAAAAATTATAACAGAGTAATTTATCAAAAACCTGGATGTCAATAAACCTGATTAAAAGTAAAAGAGAAAATACTTAGAAAAAATGCATAGTATATAAAATGAAAACATAATCAATAGGAAAAATATATCCTAAAAGAAGCCTGATTAGAGAAATACAAAAGAAAAAATGTCAATGTCCAATGTATATAAAAATATTTCATCTCATTGATAATATACACTTGGTAGATATGTAAGTTTATATAACTCTAAGAGTAAAAAAATATGGCAATATATACAAAAAGTCTTAAAAATTATCCTGTCCTGTGATTAAGTAATTAATTTCTAAGGATGTATCTATATAAAAGAAATAGAGATGTGGGTAGAAATTTACATTCAATGACAGCCCACTTTTATGTTAAAAGAAACTAGGAAAAAATCTTATATCCCCCAAACCAGAATGTTTACAAACCCTATAAAATACTATACAACAGTTAAAATAATTTTTTCACAGAATATTGCATAACATTAGAAAATGCTCATGACAGAATGTTAAGAAATGAAGGATATAAAATGGCTCACGTGATAAGGTTTTCAATAGTATTTTTAAATTGTATACATACTATATAGATATACATACTATATATATACACATACATACATGTATATTTACTTATATATGCATATACACATATATATGTATCAAACTTACAACTTACAAAAATACACACTTGCACAAATATTTGTTGTTATGACACAAATTGTGTCCCCTCCCCAAGCGGACATGTTGAAACCCTAACCTGCCAAACCCTAATGTGACTGACTGCATTTGGAGATGGGGCCTTTAAGGATGTAGTTAAGTTTAAATGAGATCATCTGGTTGGGGCCTTAATCCAATAGGGCTGATGTCTTCATATGAAGAGCAAGGGAAACCAGCGATCCCTTTCAACGTGTTCCAAGAGGAAGGGCCATGTGAGGGCACAAGGAGAAGGCAGCTGTCTGCAAGCCAGGAAGAGAGCTCTTACCAGAAACCAACCCTGCCAGCGCCTTGATCTTGGACTTCAAGCCTCCAGGATTGTGAAAAAATAAATTTCTGTTGTTTAAGCTACCTAGCCTGTGGTATTCTGTTATGGCAACCTGAGTGGATTAACACATCTGTCTACAAGGATTTTTCTGAATTGCTTTTAATAATGAAAAACTGGAAACAAATACAAATTAAGTATTCATAATTTTACACATCTTAATAAATTCATTCATAAACTGGAATATTCTGCAGATGTTCAACAGAATGAAGCATTGTCTTATGTACTGATAAGACCTACAAGATAAAAAGAAACTCAGAACAAATTTTCCTATTTATGTTTTTAAATGATATGTTATATGTTTAAATATATAGTATGCTCTCTTATGCAAAGAAAAATAAATATGTGGAACTATAAACACCCTCTTGATAGCATGGGTTCAATCTGGGGATATGGGGAAGAATGAGGGATTCATTATACTGGGAAAGGAGGCAGTTAAGTGTAAATGGTTGCTTTTTACTAAATATACTTCTTCATTTGAATTTTTACAACACCCTTACATTAATTTTATAACTACAAAAATTGTAAAGTCTTAAAATTAAAAAAAAATGAAGTGACAGTTTTTGGGTCATGAAATTAAATTTTTTTTTTTTTTTAGTTTTTTTCATTGTGGTTTCTGTATTTTAGATGAATATATTCTTTTTTTTTTTTTTTTTTTTTTTTTTTTGCGGTACACGGGCCTCTCACTGTTGTGGCCTCTCCTGTTGCGGAGCACAGGCTCCGGACGCGCAGGCTCAGCGGCCATGGCTCACGGGCCCAGCCGCTCCGCGGCACGTGGGATCCTCCCGGACCGGGGCACGAACCCGCGTCCCCTGCATTGGCAGGTTGACTCTCAACCACTGAGCCACCAGGGAAGCCCTAGATGAATATATTCTTACTTGAACATTTTTTGAAATACAGCATTCTTAAATATGTGTGTATAAGTTTATATAGGTTGATAAATTTTTCACAGATGAGACATGTCTATGTAATCAGCACCAAAATCAATGAACAAAGCATTACTAGTTCTGCTCCTATTTCTGTGCCATTCCCTTTCAAGGATAACAACCATTATGACTACTAAGAGCAAAGATTAACTTCAAATTTGTACTTTGTTAGAGGTGAAATCTTAAAATATCTACTTTTTATGTTTGACTTCTTTTACATTATATTTCTGACATTCATCCATATTGTTGCAATAAAAGATATTTTATAATAAAATATTTACCTGTATTTCAATAAAGCATTAATTCATTAAATCCTAAAATAAAATTTTAAGAGCAAAATAGTTTTGCTGCAGAAATGCAGAGCAATGGAATTGCCTTTTGTTTTGAACCAAAACAACAACAACAAAAGATTGTCCTTGCCAACTCTTAACAATTCACTTCTTCCTGAAGCTTTCCCAACGTCAGATGATTTCGGTGCTTCTAGAAATAGTGCCTATGCTTTCTTCTCACACAAAAATAACTTTTAAAAGCATAGATCTTGGGTAGACTTATTTTTTGTTGTCATTGTCTTTGGGAGTTAAAAAATTCTACTTTCTCTTGGTCCACGACAGTATAGAACAAAAAGTGACCGACATCTGCAAGCCAAAGAAGAACCTGACTGGGAGAAATCATTCCCAAGTCAATTATATTATAAATCTAACCTTTTTTTTTTCAGATCTAGGATGGAGGATAAATAGCCTGAGAAATTTCTTCCAAATTACTTGAGGTTTGTCCAACAAATATTGGAGACTAGCTGTGAAGATTCATATCCCATTCAAGAAATAGATGTGACACAAACCCAGTGTGTTCAGCCTAGGGAATTCATAGAGAAGGTTCATTCTATACCTCAGGCCATGAGAGTGATGGTCTGAAGTTTCAGAGGTGGATGAGTTTCCTCAAACCTCTATGGCAGGGGAACTTAATGAGGTATATTTTGCTGTGTACTTGTTATTGTAGGAGACCACGGAAAATGAAAATGTAATTATCATCTTTTTATACCGCCCCCCCCCCCCGGAAAAACCAACCTTCATGTTCTGGAAGTCTGCCTTTTTTTTTTTTTTTTTTTTTTTGTCAAAGCCTAGGTTCAGAATGGTGAGAAAACTGGCCTTCCAAAGATAAGGGCTCCCACCTGGGAAGGAAATGTGGGTAATCTGGGCTTTACAAGGGGTGGAGAATACCATCCTGTTCAGATCAGCTCCTGGGAGGAGGAGGATCCCAACCGGCTTTTTTCTGCTGCGCGTAGAGCAGCCAGATGATCTTCCTGTGAATCCTCCCAGAATCAGAGGCCAGGATGGTATTAAATTTACATTAGAGAAAATGCCTGAGTGAAAGGAAATAAGGAAGGGGGTCAGGTAAGGCTAGAAGCTCATCAGATCCCAGTGCTACTCCAAGGGAAGGAGAGAGAAAGACGAGGTTTGGGGGAAGTACACAGATGCCTGGCAATCTAAGAAAGGCTCAGAATAGCCTTCTGACAGTCACTGAGCCAAAGACGCCCTTAGTTTACCTGCTGTAGCTGGTCGGGTCATGGGCACCATAGCAGCCTGATTGGGTGATGAATTTCAAAGCACAGCAGCTGGGGCTGGTGAAGGTCAATTGCCTCTCTGTGCTGTGCATTCTCATAACCGCCACCCCTTCAAAGCCAATGCATAATTCAATTTTCCTGAAGCTTCTCAACACCTCTGGATAGAACTACTTCTTCCTTTGAAGCACTGTAGATATTTCTGGTAGTACATTTCTCCTCCCAGGTAGAAATATTTGTTTAGGAGCTTCTCTCTCCTACCAGGCTGTGAGATATTTGAGAAGATCTGTTTTTTCATCCTCATAGCCTGAGGCCATGCACAGTGACTAACACTTAGAGACTGAATGTCACTCATTTGGTGAAATGATCTCCTATTGTTTTGTTACTAGTTGAATTTATACGCTATTCAAGTTTATAGGAGGTCCTATAACCCCAACCTGATTATAAGCTCTCTGAAGACAGAAAAAAGAAGATTGTTTTAATTTTATAATTGGGAAATAATTGTAAATTTACAGAAAAGTTGCAAGAATAGTACAAGGAACTCCAGTGTACCCTTCACCTACATGGAATGTTAACATTTTGTCTCATTTGCTATTTCATTCATTTTTGTCTTCTCTCTCTCATATATATTTATTTTTATGAGTGTGCATATACATATAAATAACATATATATTGGCAGAGATAATTATTTTATATATAGACAGAGATGATTATATAAATAGAGAAAGAACTATTATTATTTTTTGAGCTAATTGAAAGTTGCAGATTTCTTGCCCCTTTACCCCTGACTACTTTGGTGCATAGTTCCTAAGATAAAAGACATTCACTGTTACAAACACAGTAAAATTTCCAAAGTCAGGGAATTTAAAATTGGTTCAATGATAATGTATGTATTTTATTCAAATGTCACCAATTGTCCCAGTAATGATTCTTATAGCAACTGTTTTTGTGATTCTGGATCCAGTCCGGGATCACATATTGTGTTGTTTTCATGTTCTTTTATCTCTTTTAATGTGGAAGTATTCCTCATTTTTTATAGTAAGAGTATGAGAATTCTTTCTATGCCTCACTTCAGTGTATACAGTGTTACAGCAGGTATATAATAAACATTACATATCAATATATATGGTCATATATGAGATATAACTCATAGAGAGATATAAGGGACCATGCCAAAATTATTTTCTCCCTTACTTGTATTAAAATCAAGAACTCAATGGTGTCCATCAATTATATAACCAATATCCATACATTACCTTTTCAGAATATGACCATGAGAATTCAAGTATATTGCATTCTCATTCTACAGAGAACATCTTCAGGGAAACTCAAATAATTCTACAAGATGATGCTATTAGCCTATTATAACCTCTTCAATTGACTAAAAATCAGTACTCATGTGCATGGAAACTCTCACATGAGGTAGATTTAATAGAAAATGCACAAACTGCACAATTTAAAAATGTTTGCGAAGCATTCATTCAGAACTGAAATACTGATAGACCTCTACATAGCTTTTATTTAATAAATTATATTTTATGTCATCCATGCCAAATAGCGCATTTCAAGGTGTAAAATTAATTAAGCAGTTAAACAAGATGCACAGGAAAGAAGACATATAGTGAAACACCATGGAATTGGTTTCCAATAATAAGTAGACTTGGGTAAAGAAGTTAGAATTATACTGGAGGTTCTAGCCAGAGCAATTAGTCAAGAAAAAGAAATAGAGACATCCAGATTGGAAAGGAAGAAGTAAACCTTCTATACCTGCAGATGATATAATTTAATATATAAAAAATCCTGATAAGAAACTTCAATCCAGAATACACAAAGAATTCTCAAAATAAAAATACAATTTAAAATGGGCAAAAGATCTGAATAGACATTTCTTCAAGAAAGATATACAAATGGTCAATAAGTGCCTGAAAAGATGCTTAACATCACGAATTTCTAGGGAAATAAAAATCAAAACCAGAATGAGCACTTCACATGCACTAAGATGGCTATAATTAAAAAAAACAGATAAGGAGAGGATGTGGAGAAATCAGAACCCTCAATACAGTACTGGTGGGAATGTAAAGTGGTACAGCTCTTTTGCAAAATAATTTGGTATTTCCACAGATGATTAAACATAGAGTTGCATGTTTATCTAAACACAAATAGATAAACATGTGATCCAGCAAGCCACTTCTAGATATACATCCAAAGAAATAAAAGCATATGTCCACAAAAAAACTTGTACATAAATGCTTTCATCTTTCATAATAGTTAAAAAGTAGAAACCCCAATGTCCCTCAACTGATGAATGGATAAATAAAATATGATATATCAATGCAATGGAATATTAGTTGGCAATAAAAAAGAAATAAAGCACTGACACATGCTACAACATAAACAAACCCCCAAAACCTTATGCTAAGTGAAAGAAGTTAAGGACCACATATTACATGATGCTATTTATATGAAGTTTCCAGAATAGGCACAAAAAGTAAAGACGGAAGCAGATTAGTGGTTGCCTAGGGCTGGGAGGAATGGGAGATTTTGGGGATGGCAAAGGCATTTAAAGTTTCTTTCTGGAGTAATGAAAATTTCCCGAAATTGATTGTTGTGATGGATACACCACTCTGTGAATGTACTAAAAGACATTGAATTACACATTTTAAAAGGATGAATTGTATGATATGTGAGTTATATCTAAAGCTAAGAGACAAGCAAAGGAGGACCCTGCAGGGTACTAAGAGGATGTTATCTAAATGAGCCAAAGATGGTCTCTGTGTTTTAGTCCCTAGACTGTCTGTTTCCTCACTGCAGGCTGAGACTTGTTAGCTCAAAAGTTGACCAATGTTAAACTCAAACTTCTGCACATCTAATTACTTTTAAAATAGCTCAAACACATTTTTAGACACTTAGAGCCTGCCTGCTTTTCATGTCCAACAAAACCTCACCCAACAGCAGCTCCCTATGAATAAGATAGGACCTTGCGGTTGTGAGGTTCCAAGTCACTGCTGCCCTTTGGAGCTCTGATCCAGAGATCCCCACTGTGCTGCTGAGTGACATCATCCAGATATATAAGCTCCCTCTTGGATCTCCCTCTCCCCCAGGATTTCCCTTGGCCCCCTCCCCTTCTAGATGGGAGCCTTCTCACCATAAGCCTCTGGATTGTCTCACACTGTGAGAGACTTCCCTTCTCATGCAAACCTATCCAAGCATCACTCAATAAAATTTATGGTATATTACTGCCCCTCATATCATCCTTCTCCATGATCAGACCCCAAATCCCTTGAATCCCCAAAGAAGGACGGGGATCCCAGGACTACAGGAACAGCACAGTGAACCCCTATCTGATAAAAGAAGGTCACCCAGACCCTTCATTTCCCAACTCTCAACCTACCAAAGGAAGGCAGCCTAGGTAGGCTCATTTTTCTTCCAGGTCACACTAAGGTCTGTCTGACAACACTGGATGAGCCTGACACCACCAGCAAGGGGGATGGATTGAGAGTCCTGCTAGTAATAAGCAGCTAGTAGCAGTGCTTTCTCCCCTTGCCATTCCTGAGACTGCCCCCTTCCATCAAGAAATGCTGTAACATGAGCAGGCAAAATTGTCAAGATGCCCACACTTCACTTGAAGTGGTGACGTTTTGATACCAGTAACTATTATAAGTCACATGTGTATATTGTCATACCCAGAGCAAGCATTACAGAAAATATACAAAAAGATGCACCCCAAACACTATATATAAATCAAGATAGATTGTTTGGATTCAAGTAATCTGCAGAAAGACAAGAAAGGAGAAACAAAAGAATGATAACCTAAAGGAACAAATGCGAGACAAATAATAAAATAGAAGACTTAACCCCAACATAAGTATAATTACATTAAGCATAAATACTTTTAATATACCAATCCAAAAACTGAGATTAGCAGAATGGATAAATAATACGATCCATTTATATGCTGTTGAAATTCAATGACATAGGTATGTTCAAATTAAGAGGACAAAAAGAATACGTCTTATAAATATAATTAAAGGAAAGCATGACTGGCTCTATATTAATATCGATAAAGTAGTCTTCAGAGCCAAGGAAACTGTAGAGACAATGAGCCATATTACATAATGATAAAAGGGTCAATCCACCAGAAAGATAATGATCCTAAATGTGTACGCAGAAAACAGCAGACCCTCAAAATACATGAAGGAAAACTGATGGAGCTGAAAGAATAAATAGATACATCTTCAATTTTAGTTGAGGACTTCAAACTCTCCTCTCAGCAACTAATAGAGCTAATAGACAGAAAACAACAAAGATGTAAAAAATCTGAACAAAACACTCAACTAATAAGGTCTAACTGACATATATAGAACACTCCACCTAACAACAGCAGAATACACTCAGTGGCCATGAATCATTCAAGACAGACCATAACCTGAGCCACAAAGCCAAGCTCAACAAATTTAAAATAATTTAACTAATACAGAGTATGTTCCCTGATCATAATGGAATCAAATTAGAAATCAGTAACAGAAACACAGGAAAAATCTCTAAACATGTGGAAACTTAATAGCATACCCCTAACAATTCCTGAGTCAAAGAAGTTAAAGATACATCAGATGAAAATGAGAACACAAGGTATCAAAATATATGGTACATCACTAAAGCTGTGCTGAGAGGGAAGTGTGTAGCGCCAAATGCTTACACTAGAAGTGGAAAGGTTGTTAATAGATAATCTAAATTCCTATTTTAAGAAACCAGAAAAAGAAGAGCAAAGCAAACCCAGAGCAATTGGAAGAAGGGGATAATAAAGACAAAAGAATCAATAAAATTGAAATAGGGAACGATAGAGAAGTTCCTTCAATAAAACAAAAGGCTTGTTCTTTGAGAAAAATCAATAAAATTGATAAACTTCTAGCAAGACTGACAAAAATAGAGAAGACACAAATCATCAATACAAGGAGTTAAATGCAGTATACCATTATAGATTCATCAGCCAGTCAAAAGATAATAAAGGAATACCTTGACCAACTTTATGCTCATAAATTCAACAACTTAGAATAAACTGACTATTTCCTTAAAGATCACAAACTACCAAAACTTAACCAAGGTGAAATAGGCCATCTGAATAGTCCTATAATCAGTAAAGTAGTTGGATTTGTAATGTTTAAGCTCCAAAAAAAGAAACCTAGAATAAACATTCAACCTTGCTGATTTTGTGTATTAGTTCCAGGAGAGGTTTTTTGGTTTTGTTTTTGGTTTCTTTGGTAGATTTCTTGGGATTTTCCACATAGACAATCTGTATGTGTTTTCTTTCTTTTATTTGTCATATTGCAGTGGCTAGAGTTTCCAGTACTATGTTGAATAAAAACTATAAGAACAGATAACCTTGCTTAGTTCTTGATCTTAGGAGAAAACGTTCATTCTTTTATGATTATTAATGTAAATATCATATTAGCTGTGTTTTTTTGTAAATCCTCTTAATCATGCTGACATAATTCCCCTCTATTAATTCTTCTTTAAATGTGTGATAAAATTCTCCAGTGAAATCATCTGACCCTGTATTGGTTTTAACAACTGCATGTTAATGTCCAATTATCTCAATAAAAATTTCAATTAGAAAGTAAAAAAGCCTAAAGTTGAAATTTAAAGGAATACTGAAAGCATTTTTCTTTTTCTTTAAAAGGAATAAAAGAAAAAGTTTAAGGTAAGTGAAAATAAGTAAAGACAAAGAGAAGCAGTAAGCCTAAGATTAAAGCAGTAGGTTATATATCAAAGTAGAAATAAGAAAAGAACAGCAAGGAGCATGCTTCAGGGCAAAAGAAAGTTTAAAACAACCCCAAGATAGTTATTGACAACATAAGCTGCCTATGTAATAAAATAAATAGGAATATGGAAAGGGGGACAAAAGGTAATAAAGATACAGAAAAAAATGTAATATAGATGTGATGTTACATTTGGAAATCACTTACATTTGGCACCAACTTAAGAGAGCTTGGGACAAGTTTTAAGACCCTTCCTCTTTTTTCCACCCTCATGGACCTAGCTTGGGGGGGTCATTTCCTGTCACAGACAGATTCCTATTGACAAGGCTAGGATCCATAGCCACAAATATATCAAGAAGAGAACAGACAGGCCTCATATGTCTCCCCAATTCACATCTCTGGTCTTGACCTCTATTCTGAATTCCAGACCTATATACTCATTAGGCCAATCAACTCTTTTTTTAACTAGGCATCTAGTTATATAATGTTTTTGACATGAAAACAATAAATAATTTTATATAAATTCTTGGTCTTTTTTTAAATTCCAGGAAGAAAATAACTGGGACCTTTTCGGAGAATTATCTTGTTCTAAATGCTGTTTCTTTTCCTTTTTCTTTTTTTCTTTCTTTCTTTTTTTAATGTATACATATATCTATTCTTTTCAAATTCTTTTCCCATTTAGGTTATTACAGAATATTAAGCAGAGTCTCATGTGCTATACAATAGGTCCTTGTTGGTTATCTATTTTAAATATAGTAGTGTGTATATGTCACTGCAGTCCAAACAAACCTTCTCTTGCTTTTCCTTCAAACGTTGTACGAGAGTATCATCTTCTATTGATCTTTCAAGTTTGAAACCTGGATGTCATTCTTGATCCTTCTCTTTCCATTATTGCTCACATCCAAAAATTTACCAAATCTGATATCTTCTACATCTTTCTTTTTTTTTCTTTTTAACATCTTTATTGGAGTATAATTGCTTTACAATGTTGTGTTAGTTTCTGCTGTATAACAAAGTGAATCAGCTATACGTATACATATGTCCCCATGTCTCCTCCCTCTTGCATCTCCCTCCCACCCTCCCTATCCCATCCCTCTAGGTGGTCACAAAGCACGGAGCTGATCTCCCTGTGCTATGCGGCTGCTTCCCACTAGCTATCTATTTTACATTTGGTAGTGTATATATGTCCATGCCACTCTCTCACTTCATCCCAGCTTCCCCTTCCCCCTCCCCGTGTCCTCAAGTCCATTCTCTACGTCTGTGTCTTTATTCCTGTTCTGCCCCTAGGTTCTTCAGAACCTTTTTTTTTTTTTAGATTCCATATATATGTGAAATGTAAATTGATATAGCCACTATGGAGAACAGTATGGAGGTTCCTTAAAAAACTAAAAATAGAACTACCATACGACCCAGCAACCCCACTACTGGGCATAGATCCTGAGAAAACCATAATTCAAAAAGAGTCATGTACCCCAATGTTCATTGCAGCACTATTTACAATAGCCAGGACATGGAAGCAACCTAAGTGTCCATCGACAGATGAATGGATAAAGAAGATGTGGCACATGTATACAACGGAATATTACTCAGCCATAAAAGGAAACAAAATTGAGTTATTTGTAGTGAGGTGGGTGGACCTAGAGTCTGTCATACAGAGTGAAGTAAGTCAGAAAGAGAAAAACAAATACCGTGTGCTACAACTTTCTTTCCGCTCAGTCCTTGCTTTGGTTTAGGTCACCACTATTGTGTCTTACAGAAGCCTCCTAACTGCTCGTATGAGCAGTTTCCGCCATACCTAAGTCTACTCTTCACACTGAAATCTATAAAGTTTGCTTGAAAACGATGTATACTCAGAACACACCCCTGCTTAAAAATATCCTTTGGCTCCTGGAGCGGCAGAGTGTGGTATGCTCAAATTAGGACACTATAAAGTGACAGGAGACTCCAGTAAAAGTTGGATGCGACAACAGTATAAACTGGGCCTGTCCTGGAGAATCTGCGACATATGATCACCTTAATTTGTCTAATGGTGTATTCAAAGCCTTTCACGATCTGCTCCTAACATCTCCTGATGGCCACCGCCACTCAAGACAGACTATGTAAGTTGGAGGTCTCAAGGCAAGATAAAAATATGATGACCCTTGATCAAAGGTTAAGAATTTCAACTTGGCCACAGCAAAGCATTAAACCAAGCATGGGGCTCTTTGGAGCATAGGGCTATGTGTTAGTATGCAGGTCACATGTCAATGAAATTTCCCTGTCCCCATCCCTAGAATTATACATTTCTACTATTTAGAAATTCTCACTGCTTTGCAGATATACAATACCCTTTCCTAACTACTTATCTCTTTACTCTCTATTACACCTTCTTAGAATGCTTTTCTATGTTTCTTCTGTTTCTAAACATAGCACAAGGCATAACTGAAATCATACCTCTTGAATCAAATCTTCCCTATGTTTCTCTACCAATTCAGTGATTCTTTCCCATATGTTAATTATTATACATCTATTATAATATTTACCATTGTTGAGTATACTAGATTGCCTTTCATGATATCTTTTTCAACATATCTTTGAGCAATTTTATCCTATTTTAAAGTCTCTGATAAATCCAAGATCTGGACCATCTTCGTGTCTACTTCTGTTGACTTTTTCCTTTATTGAGCATGGGCCCCATTATCTTGTTTTTTAATGTCTCCCGATGTTTTATTATATGAAAGGTATTTTGTATAAAAGAATAGTGGAGGCCTAAAATAATATTAAGTTCCAAAAAAAGTTATTTCCCCTTTTTTGCTTGGGTGCAAGAGTGGAAGACTGCATTGGTATGATATGCAGTTGAGCTAGGCTGACTCTGAGCACTGGCTTCGTGTGTTTTGAGGAAAGATCTAGACTTTCTTCTCAGGATAGTTTAGAGTCTGAGCACTGGTGAGATTAGGGAGTTCTCTTTGTGCCTCAGAACTGAGCCGCCATCTCTCTGTACCATGAATGATAACTCTCTGTTTCACAACTCAGCTGCCAACTTTTTGGATTCACTGGGAAGAAGTCTTTTCTCTCTGGCATCATCCCTGGATTCCAACTCTGGAGATCTCTTTCCACCCTGACTCCCATTCTTCAGCCTTATTAGGTCAGCAATTTTACATTCCATGAAAGACGGGTCTCAAACCTTTCCTTCCTGTCCTGCCCCAGCCTATGTGGCTGAGAGAGCTGTGTGTCTCAGCTTTCCTACCAATCGTCCTCTTCCCCTCTAGTGGGTGCTGTCTACTTAGAGGAGGCTCTGTGTACCTCAGGGGTACCTCTCTCAGCTCTCCTGACTTATCCCCAGCTTTATGGCATAGTACTCTCAAGCACTAGGTGAAGATTTGTGGGAAATATTTGGTGGGTGGGTGCAGATTTGCTCTGTGGTTTAGGCCCCTTGGAAATCTAATCCCTCGCGCCAGCCTACACACAGCCATTAAAAATTTATTAAAAGTTTAGCTGGTTTCTCCTTAACCCCTTCTATGGCTTGTACCTCCTCTTCCGCTACTTCGCTTGAAAAGAGAACAGCTATGGAACTCTTCTTTCTTGTGAAGAGCTTGTCATTTTTCTGGAAATCAGTTTATTAAGGTTTCATCACATCCTCAGCTTTCTGAAGGATTAAGAAAAGAACTATGTGTTTTTGAAGGTTATCCAGGTTCTTTTGGTTGTTAGGATGAAAACAAGGATTTCCTGTGACTTTCTATATCATAACCAGAAGTAAAGGTCCCATGAATCTTTTTATATCCCCTTAGTAACACATTTAAGATTCTGAGATGTGAAATAATTGCTATTCAAGAAAAGAATTCTCTTATACATGAAATGCTTCCTTGTACAATCATTTTCTTAGATAGCAAGTTGATTTTTTTCTTTTTTTTTTAGTTTAAAAGACGAATGGTGATAGAATATTAGATTAGGTGAAGTGAAATTTCAAATTTACTATTTCTTTGACCCATGGTTGACCTTCAAATGGATACCTACATCACTACCTACCTCTCTTATTTCAGAGAATAAGATGACCTGTCCAATTTAAGATTTTTAAAGAAGAAAGTTCCAAATCTTTCCCTCCAAATCGGTACTTATTCTACTGCTTTTCTCACTGCACTGTCAGAAATTATAGGTATTTGACCTTATTACTTTCTGGCTTTTGGAAGTGGAACCTCAGTCTTAATAAGAGAACTAGGTGGAAAAAGAAACTGGTTTACATATTCTTTTCCCTTCTCCAAATATATCATGCTGTTTATTTCTGTAATCTCCCTCTATATCTCTTACAGTCTTCTTATAGTCATGGTACCCAGTCACTATGCAAAAAGACAAATTTACTCCAGTTAAGGTGTGAAATGGGTGGCAAATTGTTTCTCGAGCTTCATGGGCAGAGCACAAACATATACATTTAAGATTGTCCTGTGAGCTTCTTGATAACCCTCTGATCAAGCTTCCATGCTATGTTCAGTGGATCCCTGTTACCTAAGGAACAACGTCTCAACTAGTCAGCCTGTCATTAAAGGATCTACATATTTTTATACTGCCTGCCTTTCTAGCCTTTTCAACTTCCACAAGCCCCTTATATTCTGGTCCTATCAATCCTTTTACTATTCGCTAAACATGAGGATGAACCTTGATGGGTGAAGAAACACCAGACTTAGCGTAGGAAAAGTTGGGGAATTTATATAACCTTGACAAGTTTCTAAACCTGCTTAGACCTAATATTGTTATATCCTTGTCCATACTATGAAAAGGCTAGAATCGAGGATATCAAAGTTCTCTTCAAATGCTAACATTTTTTAGTTAAGTGCCTTTTTGCTGTTCCAACTTTATTTCATTTATTTACATTTTGATATTGAAATAGTCCAAATAAGAGGTATTGGCATAATTACCTTAGGAAAGAATTGCCCAAGGTAAGATAGTATCATGGGTAAATATGTCTTGAAATACTCAATGGTTCAACTTAGAAATCTAATTATTTAAATTTATTTTAATAAGAATGCAATACAACATTTGTTTCTTATTGGTTTTGAGGTTAATAAACTGCAACAAAACCATTTTTAAAATTTAAGTTCTCAACTTTAGTTATGCTTTTAAAGAAAAGACATGAAGAGAAACATTGACTTTGTTTATAATAACACTTGGTACATGATTCCACCTGGATTACAGGACTTTTCACCATATTTCCATATTTAGGGAGTGCATACAAACTGTTTCCAGAAGTTTCTCATCCTCCAGTCTCGCTAAGAAAGTAGCTAGACCATTTGTCAACAAAGGAGAGTGTTTTCTGCTGAGGTAATTTACTAACCAGATGCTGAAATGGTCATTTCATGCCAGGGTACATTCTGCAGCCAGAGACTACACTTCTATTTCAGAGTTTATGACGAATCTTCCATGTTTTTTGAGCATCTCCAGACACTGAGAGTGGTGAGACACTGTTTTTAAACAGATAATATATCTGGATTGGTTCCCCTCAAAGTAGGTCTAGGAGACACCTACCTACTTCACCCAGACACTAAATCTAACACAGGTTTCCTCTTTGGGCCCCTCTTTGCTTTCAGCATCACTCATGCCCACCAATAACAAATGAATGCCTTCAGTTAATTTCTATAAGCCAATTTAGAAGAACAATTACTGGTAATTTAACTGGATATAGAGTGGCTTCTTCTGAACATGTTCAGAGCCAACAATCTATGGGTTTTGCTTGAAAAGAAATTAAGCCCTTGATCCAAAATTTTGCTTGCATGGGATTCTTTTGGTGCTTTGGCTGTAGTAACAATTTCAGATCACTGAATATCTACTCCACTGAAGTGGTCACTGACTGATGACACCAAGGAGTCAAGTCGTATTCCTTGAACATATGTTATTCATTAACATAACCACAGTCACTTAGAAGTATAGGCATTGACAAAATATTAAATGAAAATGATTTTAGCATTTTCATTGGAAAGGGTTAAATAAATGAAATATGGAATTCCTATTTTTAAGGAGGACCTACAATATACATACTCTGTATGTTCTCCAGTTAGATTTAATCTCATGATAGCCTTGTGAGAGGATCATTCACCTTTTAAGAACAACAGAAATGAGGTACAGAAATACCTAGCTCCTTCCCCAGGTCACTCAACCAGGTCTGACTCTAAAGCCCTGAGCTTTTTTTCAAGACAACTCGAGACTTCCACCTAAGTCATTTCTGTCCCTTAGGAAGTTCCCTTTTAGTTAAACAATTAAAGACACCTCAATTTCATCTGAGAGTTAGGAGAAGGGGTTAAGATGACTCAAAAGCATCAGGAGAGAAAAATATTATTTTCTTCCAAGACTTCAAATGTCTCTCCTTGAAAATGGTTAACTTTAATCAATTTAAATCAAACAAACACTTCAGTGTTTAAGAAAAAGTAAAAGGCAGTGGAAGGAAGAAAAACTTTTTTTTAATTTAAATAAAAGGACAAAGATACAAGAAAGTTACAGAAGTGAGGGATTTGTTCACCCATTTTCTGTGAGCCTCTATTTTTTTTAAAAAGTCTTTTCTTTTTAGTAAAGAAAGATAAGGCAAGGTTAAAGATGAACATCTAAGCAAAGACGGTAGAGTATATGGATGGAATTTAAACTATCTTAGCTATCTAATTCATGGCACTGAGGTAAGAATAAATTGAGCTTTATTCTTTTTCGAGCTATGGATAAGTGCCCTAAATAAATTTTGGTGAGTATATATTTATGTTTCTCTATTAAATTAGCTCTTATTTCTCTATCTTGGCATATATAGAGATGGGTCCTAATAAAATTAAGAGCTTGACAGAGAAAATAAATAGTTTCATTCATTTACAATTAGGCAAACTCATGATTGACATATGGATTTGTTTATCTTATTAGAGTTATGGACAGAGCTGGACATGAGAAGAACAAGAAAAATCTTCTAGTTTTGTCTACCTGAAGGAATCAAAAACGCATCTCCTAAAAGTCAGAACCAAAAAGACCTAAAAACAATGAACAGAGAGGAGTGAATTAAACACAAATTATAGAAATTCTTAAGCATCCCAGACTTATTTTTTGCTTTAATGGCAAGCAGCAGTGTAGGATATCAGTCCTTTCTACAATCTGGATGTTCCCTAGTTTCAGGTTATGCTATGAAACTGGAAGCTCCCCAGAAGCTGTGGGCACATAGTTTCCCTGGGCAGTGAGGGAGGCATGAGGAGGGATCATTATTCTTTCATGTGCCACTAATATTCACATCACTGGTGTCATTATTCACTGAGTGATGAGTAAGAAGAATCACTTTTTCTCCAACTCATTACACACAGTCTGGCATTGGGAACATTTCATTTTCAACAAGAAAGCAAAGGCCCAGGTGTTACTGAAAATGCAGACATTGTAACTGTGGACATAAATCTAATTGTTCCTATAAGTCTCTTCAATTACTCAATACCAAAAAGAAAAAAAAAGTGCCATTCTTTGAGCCACAGCTACTATAAACTGTAGATGAAACATACTATCCTCTAAGTTAGGTACAAATTACTGCTTATACTTTCTTTTACAGAAATGTTATGTATATATAATTTGTATGTGTGTGTCTGGTATACAACTCATTCTGTGTAAAGGATACAGAAATTGAAGTATTCGTGTAAAATTAATTCTATATCCTATATCTGCTCTATATGCGTAGTAAATTGTAACTAACTGCTTAATTTCCTAGAGGCAAATGTAAATCACTATACATACAAGTGGGGCTATTTTATGTTAGTTAGGAAACCATGACCATAGATTCTTCACTGATTTTTTGGAAAGGAATAAGTGGTAGATGAAAAATTCTTTCTAATAGCATTTAATATCCAACCTTAAAATCTCATTGTAGCTCCTCTCTTAACTTGACTAGTTTTAGATAATAAATTAATACATAGGACTTCAATTCACAGAGAGAAGCAAACCTTCCATAAGATTTAGTTTTATAAAGAAAAATGAAAATGATAAATTTGTCAATTTAGATGTCCATTTTTCTCCTTTATTCACACTTATATTTAATAGCTAAGGGAAAAAAGAGATGGCTTAAACATGATATGGCAGTAAGCTCATGAAAACAACTTTGAAAAGTATGAAGTAATCTATCATTTACCTCAGAAAAAAATCTAGACATTTTACATTATCAAAAATAACTAAATATATGCCTTTCCTGATTTCTATTACGTTTGCGTAAAATACTGTCCCAATTGTTTCAGTCATGGTGAGAGTGAGGTGTTGTGTGATAGCCGTTGAGACCTGACCACAGTCTAAGATACAACCATTTTTATTATTTATTATTTTTTTTGAGATTCCAGATGTGTCTCAGCTGCTTCTTAAAAAAAATTTTGTTGGAGTATAGTTGCTTTACAATATTGTGTTAGTTTCTACTGTACAGCAAAGTGAATCAGCTATATATACACATATATCCCCTCTTTTTTGGATTTCCTTCCTATTTAGGTCATCACAGAGCACTGAGTAGAGTTCCCTATGCTATACAGTAGGTTCTCATTTCTATTTTATACATAGTATCAATAGCGTATGTATGTCAATCCCAATCTCCCAATTCACCCCACCACCCCACCCCGGCATCCATAACACTTGTCCTCTGTGTCTGTATCTCCACTTCTGCCTTGAAAATAAGATTGTCTATACCAATTTTTCAGATTCCACATATACACGTTAATATATGGTATTTGTTTTTCTCTTTCTGACTTACTTTGCTCTGTATGACAGTCTCTAGGTCCATCCATGTCTCTACAAATGACCCAGTTTCGTTCCTTTTTATGGCTGAATAATATTCCATTGTATATGTGTACCACATCTTTATCCATTCCTTTGCTGATGGACATTTAGGTTGTTTCCATGTCCTGGCTATTGTAAACAGTGCTGTAATGAAGAGTTACAACCATTTTTAAACTGTGGTTCCTGATCTTGGTTTCTAATTTCCATTTCTCTGAGACTTTTATAAAAATGACCAATGATCAGGCTGCATCCCAACTAACTGAATAATAATTTCTGGTTCTGTATACCAGGCATCAGAATTTCCTATAATGCCCCAGTTTTCTACCTTAAAGCCAGAGCTGAAAAGTCGCACTGTCTTTCAACAATGTAAGAGAACAGCAGCAACGTGGACGGACCTAGAGATTGGCATACTGAATAAAGTAAGTCAGACAGAGAAAGCCAAATGTCATATGATATAACTCATATGTGGAATCTGAAAAAAAAAGGTACAAGTGAACTTATTTACAAAACAGAAGTAGTCACAGATGTAGAAAACAAACTTACGGTTACCAGGAGGTAAGGGGGGAGGGATAAATTGGGAGATTGGGATTGACATATACATACTATTATATATAAAATAGATAACTAATAAGGACCTACTGTTTAGCACAGGGAACTCTACTCAATACTCTGTAATGACCTACTCAATACTCTCAATACTCTGTATGGGAGAAGAATCTAAAAAAGAGCGGATATATGTACATGTATAACCGATGCACTTTGCTGTACATCTGAAACTAATACAACATTGTACATCAACTATACTCCAATAAAAATTTAAAAAAAAACAATGTAAGGGAACAAAGTTGTTAAAGGGTAAAATACAGAGGAACAACAACACAAATCCCTCTGACTTGTACAGTGGATTGAGTTCCAACAGTCTTTCAGATAAATGAGGAACTTTTCCATTACTAGCCAATAATAACAGTTGACCATTTTTTCCCCTTAGATTGAGAAGCCATTTAAAGAATTATATTTAGATGGAAGAAATCCAGCAAATAAGCTGCTGCATGTTTAAGTAGCTTCTCCTACACTGCATCCAAGGGTTGGCAAATATATTCATTTATTCATCAAAAACTTTTGTGGGTTTAATGATTATGTGCCAGGAATCATTCCCAGATGGAATCATGGAATTGAGTCAAACATAATCTCTCCATTCAAGTAATTTATAGCGTGAATTGGTGTGTTTATTCAACCTATATAATTAAGTCTTGTTATATACCCAAAACTGTTCTAAGCTCTAGGAAACCTCGGAAAACTGCGTAGAAAAAAAAAAAAAATCCTACTCTGTGGAGCTTAGTTTCCAGGGGGAGCAATAAGAAACAAAATAGAAAATATTAGTTGTGAAGAAAATGAAAGCAGTGAAGGAGGATAGGGAATAAGTACAGGAAAAGAGTTACGTACAAGGTCAAATGGGATGGATCGTTGAGAATGGTCTCAGTGAGAATGTGACATTAACTAAACGCCTGGAGGGGAGAAAGTGTAAGCCATGTGATTACAGTTAGTGCCATACATACGAGAGAGTTCTGTTCAGAGTGCGTTTGTAAGTCCAATTTGTTCGTAAGTCCAACAAAGTTAGCCTAGGTACCCAACTAACACAATCGGCTATATAGTACTGTACTGTAACAGGTTTATAATACTTTTCACACAAATAATACATAAAATACAAACAAAAAACCAAAACATTTTAATCTTACAGTACAGTACCTTGAAAAGTACCGTGGTACCAGCTACATCACCGCTGGTTTTACACTTGCTTCCAAACATCCTGGGCTTGATAAAGATACTGTACTACTGTACTCTATACAGTACTGCACAGCAAAGTACACAAAAGCACAACCACTTGTAGAGGACGCACACACACGACAATGTACACCAGACATGTGAACTAACTTACATGATTGGGCACGCGAATGCACATTCCCATCTTTGAAAGTTCGCAACTGGAAGGTTCTCACGTGGGGGACTTACTGTATTTGGAGAAGAGTTTCAGGTAGAGAAAAAGATAACTGCAGATGCCCAGAGCCGGGAACTTGTCTGAGGAGTCCAATGAAGATCGAGGAGGCCAGGCGCTGAGGCTGGAGCAGAGGGAGAGGAAGATGAGTGTGAGAAGAGAGAGGCCATATGAGGCAAGGCTTTGTCAGGACTGAATGAGCTGGGGAGCCCGGGAAGGGCCTTGAGGAGAGGATGGACAAGATCTGACATTCCACGCATGGTCACTGTGCTGAGGATTGAGTGAAGAGAGCAAACATGGAAGAAGGAGTCCAGGGAGGCTATAGTAAGATTCCAGGGGTGATATGCCCTCTGCAGAAGCATTCTGGAAGTGTAAAGAAAGGGGTGTATGGCTCTACCAAAGAGTGCAGGGGCACCTTCATATAGATTTTGTGTGTCCTGTGAGCCTTCAAATAATGAGTAAGAATAGACCGTCTGGAAAGGAGGAAAAAAACATTCCTCAAAAAGGGGAAATAAACAGAAGTATGAACCATTGCAGTGCATTTAGGTGCTTGCTGTGTATGAGGGTGCAGGAAGCACGGCGTGGGTAAGGAAATTGGGCTGGGAATGGAGAGTGAAGAACCTTGGGTACCATGCTGAGCAGCTGGACTTTATAATATAAGCAAGCAAGGTATGTTGAATGTTTTTAGGTAATCTGGAAACAATGTGTAAGAAACATTAGAACGAGGAGCAGTTGGAGAGAGACACCAACGAGAAGATTCTTGCCACAGGCACTGTCTAGTAGAGAACTCAAATAAGTGTTTGCCATTATGGAAAAAGCTCTGACAATAGTGCGTACAGAATGCAAAGGGGTTGGGGGAAGAGGAAAAACGTTAAGTTAAACAGAAGCATCAAGAATGGTTTCATTGGGGCTTCCCTGGTGGCGCAGTGGTTGAGAGTCCACCTGCCGATGCAGGGGACACGGGTTCGTGCCCCGGTCCGGGAGGATCCCACATACCGCGGAGCGGCTGGGCCCGTGAGCCATGGCCACTGGGCCTGCGCGTCCAGAGCCTGTGCTCCGCAACGGGAGAGGCCACAACAGTGACCGGCCTGCAAAGAATGGCTTCATTGATACTATTTACAACAGCCAAGGCACGGAAGCAACTTAAATGTCCATAGACAGAGGAATGGATAAAGAAGATGTGGTCACTTATTTGCAGAATCTTAAAAAAAAAAAGCTAAAAATGAACTCATTTACAAAATAGGAACAGACTCACAGACATAGAAAACAAACGTATGGGTACCAAAGGGGAAAGGTTGGGGGGAGGGATAAATTTGGAGATTGGGATTAGCAGATACACACTACTGTGTATAAAACAGATAAACAAGGGATGGCTTCCAGGAAGATGGCGGAAGAGTAAGACGCGGAGATCACCTTCCTCTCCACAGATACACCAGAGATACATCTACACGTGGAACAACTCCTACAGGACACCTACTGAATGCTGGCAGAAAACTTCAGACCTCCCAAAAGGCAAGGAACCCGCCCCCCCCACGTACCTAGATAGGGCAAAAGAAAAAACAGAGACAAAAGAATAGAGACGGGACCTGCACCAGTGGGAGGGAGCTGTGAAGGAGGAAAAGTTTCCACACACTAGGAAGCCCCTTTGCGGGCGGAGACTGCGGGTGGCGGAGGGGAAAGCTTCGGAGCCGCAGAGGAGAGCACAGCAACAGGGGTGCGGAAGGCAAAGCGGAGAGACTCCCACACAGAGGATCCGTGCCGACCGGCACTCACCAGCCCGAGAGGCTTGTCTGCTCACCCGCCGGGGCGGGCTTCGGTCGGAGCGCAGGGAGAGGACTGGGGTTGGCGGAGTGAACACAGCCTGCAGGGGGTTAGTGCGCCACGGCTAGCCGGGAGGGAGTCCGGGAAAAGGTCTGGACCTGCCGAAGAGGCAAGAGACGTTTTCTTCCCTCTTTGTTTCCTGGTGCGCGAGGAGAGGGGATTAAGAGCACTGCTTAAAGGAGCTCCAGAGACGGGCGCGAGCCGCGGCTAAAAGCGCGGACCCCAGAGACGGGCATGAGACGCTAAGGCTGCTGCTGCTGCCACCAAGAAACCTGTGTGCGAGCACAGGTCACTGTCCACACCCCCCTTCCGGGGAGCCTGTGCAGCCCGCCACTGCCAGAGTCCCGGGATCCAGGGACAACTTACCTGGGAAAACGCATGGCGCGCCTCAGGCTGGTGCAACGTCACGCTGGCGTCTGCCGCCGCAGGCCCGCCCCGCACGCCGTGCCCCTCCCACCCCCGGCCTGAGTGAGCCAGAGCCCTCGAATCAGCTGCTCCTTTAACCCCGTCCTGTCTGAGCGAAGAACAGGCGCCCTCGAGCGACCTACACGCAGAGGCGGGGCCAAATCCAAAGCTGAACCCCTGGGAGCTGTGAGAACAAGGAAGAGAAAGGGAAATCTCTCCTGGCAGCCTCAGGAGCAGCGGATTAAAGCTCCACAATCAACCTGATGTACCTGCACCTGTGGAATACCTGAATACACAACGAATCATCCCAAACTGAGGAGGTGGAACTTGAGAGCAAGATTTATGATTTTTTCCCTTTTCCTCTTTTTGTGAGTGTGTATGTGTATGCTTCTGTGTGAGATTTTGTCTGTATAGCTTTGCTTCCACCATTTGTCCTAGGGTTCTATCCGTCCATTAAAAAAATTTTTTTTCTTAATAATAATTTTTTTATTTTAATAACTTTATTATATTTTATTTTATTTTACTTTATCTTTCTTTGTTTCTTTTTTCCTTCTCTCCTTCCTTCCTCCCTCTCTCCCTCCCTCCCTCCCTTCTTTCTTTCTTTCTTTTTTTCTTTCTTTCTACTTCTACTAATTCTTTCTCCCTTTTATTCTGAGCCGTGTAGATGAGAGGCTCTTGGTGCTGCAGCCAGGAGTCAGTGCTGTGTCTCTGAGGTGGGAGAGCCAACTTCAGGACACCGATCCACAAGAGACCTCCCAGGTCCACATAATATCAAAGAGTGAAAATCTCCCAGAGATCTCCATCTCAACACCAGCACCCAGCTTCACTCAACGACCAGCAAGCTACAGTGCTGAACATCCTATGCCAAACAACTAGCAAGACAGGAACACAACCCCACCCATTAGCAGAGAGGCTGCCTAAAATCATAATAAGTCCACAGACACCCCAAAACACACCACCAGACGTGGACCTGCCCACCAGAAAGACAAGATCCAGCCTCATCCACCAGAACACAGGCACTAGTCCCCGCCACCAGGAAGCCTACACAACCCACTGAACCAACCTTAGCCACTGGGGACAGACACCAAGCACAACGGGAACTACGAACCTGCAGCCTGCAAAAAGGAGACCCCAAACACAGTAAGATAAGCAAAATGAGAAGACAGAAAAACACACAGCAGATGAAGGAGCAAGATAAAAACCCACCAGACCTAACAAATGAAGATAGGCAGTCTACCTGAAAAATAATTCAGAATAATGATAGTAAAGATGATCCAAAATCTTGGAAATAGAATAGACAAAATGCAAGAAACATTTAACAAGGACCTAGAAGAACTAAAGATGAAACAAACAACGATGAACAACACAATAAATGAAATGAAAAATACTCTAGAAGGGATCAATAGCAGAATAACTGAGGCAGAAGAATGGATAAGCAACCTGGAAGATAAAATAGTGGAAATAACTACTGCAGAGCAGAATTAAGAAAAAAGAATGAAAAGAACTGAGGACAGTCTCAGAGACCTCTGGGACAACATTAAATGCACCAACATTCGAATTATAGGGGTTCCAGAAGAAGAAGAGGAAAAGAAAGGGACTGAGAAAATTTTTGAAGAGATTATAGTTGAAAACTTCCCTATTATGGGAAAGGAAATAGTTAATCAAGTCCTGGAAGCACAGAGAGTCCCATTCAGGATAAATCCAAGGAGAAATATGCCAAAACACATATTAATCAAACTATCAAAAATTAAATACAAAGAAAACATATTAAAAGCAGCAAGGGAAAATCAACAAATAACACACAAGGGAATCCCCATAAGGTTAACACCTGAACTTTCAGCAGAAACTCTGCAAGCCAGAAGGGACTGGCAGGACATATTTAAAGTGATGAAGGAGAAAAACCTGAAACCAAGATTACTCTACCCAGCAAGGATCTCATTCAGATTTGATGGAGAAATTAAAACCTTTACAGACAAGCAAAAGCTGAGAGAGTTCAGCACCACCAAACCAGCTTTACAACAAATGCTAAAGGAACTTCTCTAGGCAAGAAACACAAGAGAAGGAAAAGACCTACAATAACGAACCCAAAACAATTAAGAAAATGGGAATAGGAACATACATATCGATAATTACCTTAAATTTAAATGGACTAAATGCTCCCACCAAAAGACAGAGATTGGTTGAACTGATACAAAAACAAGACCCACATATATGCTGTCTACAAGAGACCCACTTTAGACCTAGGGACACATACAGACTGAAAGTGAGGGGATGGAAAAAGATATTCCATGCAAATGGAAATCAGAAGAAAGCTGGAGTAGCAGTTCTCATATCACACAAAATATACTTTAAAGACTATTACAAGAGACAAAGAAGGACACTACATAATGATCAAGGGATCGATCCAAGAAGAAGATATAACAATTGTAAATATTTATGCACCCAACATAGGAGCACCTCAATACAGAAGGCAAATACTAACAGCCATAAAAGGTGAAATTGACAGTAACACGTTCATAGTAGGGGACTTTAACACCCCACTTTCTCCAATGGACAGATCATCCAAAATGAAAATAAATACGGAAACACAAGCTTTAAATGATACATTAAACAAGATGAACTTAACTGATATTTATAGGACATGCATATATGGTCACCTTATCTTTGATAAAGGAGGCAGGAATATACAGTGGAGAAAGGACAGCCTCTTCAATGAGTGGTGCTGGGAAAACTGGACAGGTACATGTAAAAGTATGAGATTAGATCACTCCCTAACACCATACACCAAAATAAGCTCAAAATGGATTAAAGACCTAAATGTAAGGCCAGAAACTATCAAACTCTTAGAGGAAAACATAGGCAGAACACTCTATGACATAAATCACAGCAAGATCCTTTTTGACCCACCTCCCAGAGAAATGGAAATAAAAACAAAAATAAACAAATGGGACCTAATGAAACTTCAAAGCTTTTGCACAGTGAAGGAAACCATAAACAAGACCAAAATATAACCCTCAGAATAGAGGAAGATATTTGCAAATGAAGCAACTGACAAAGGACTAATCTCCAAAATTTATAAGCAGCTCATGCAGCTCAATAACAAAAATCAAACAACCAAATCCAAAAATGGGCAGAAGACCTAAATAGACATTTCTCCAAAGAAGATAAACAGACTGCCAACAAACACATGAAAGAATGCTCAACTTCAGTAATCATTAGAGAAATGCAAATCAAAACTACAATGAGATATCATCTCACACCAGTCAAAATGGCCATCATCAAAAAAATCTAGAAACAATAAATGCTGCAGAGGGTGTGGAGAAAAGGAAACACTCTTGCACTGTTGGTGGGAATGTAAATTGATACAGCCACTGTGGGGAACAGTATGGAGGTTCCTTAAAAAAGTACAAATAGAACTACCATAAGACCCAGCAATCCCACTACTGGGAATATACCCTGAGAAAACCATAATTCAAAAAGAGTCATGTACCAAAATGTTCATTGCAGCTCTATTTACAGTAGCCCGGAGATGGAAACAACCTAAGTGTCCATCATCGGATGAATAGATAAAGAAGATGTGGCACATATATACAATGGAATATTGCTCAGCCATAAAAAGAAATGAAATTGAGCTATCTGTAATGAGGTGGATAGACCTAGGGTGTGTCATACAGAGTGAAGTAAGTCAGAAAGAGAAAGACAAATACCGTATGCTAACACATATATATGGAATTTAAGAAAAAAAAATGTCATGAGGAACCTAGGGGTAAGACAGGAATGAAGACACAGACCTACTAGAGAATGGACTTGAGGATATGGGGAGGGGGAAGGGTAAGCTGTGACAAAGCGAGAGAGAGGCATGGACATATATACACTACCAAACGTAAGGTAGATGACTAGTGGGAGGCGGCCGCGTGGTGCAGGGAGATTAGCTCGGTGCTTTGTGACCGCCTGGAGGGGTGGGATAGGGAGGGTGGGAGGGAGGGAGACGCAAGAGGGAAGAGATATGGGGACATATGTATATGTATAACTGATTCACTTTGTTATAAAGCAGAAACGAACACACCATTGTAAAGCAATTATACTCCAATAAAGATGTAAAAAAATAATAATAAAATAAATAAAATAGATTATCAGGGCTTCCCTGGTGGCGCATGGTTGAGAGTCAGCCTGCCGATGCAGGGGACACGGGTTCGTGCCCGGGTCCGGGAAGATCCCACATTCCGCGGAGCGGCTGGGCCCGTGAGCCATGGCTGCTGAGCCTGCGCGTCCGGAGCCTGTGCTCCGCAACGGGAGAGGCCACAGCAGTGAGGGGCCCGCGTACTGCAAAAAAAAAAAAAAAAAAAGATAATCAACAAGGACCTGCTGTATAGTCCAGGGAACTCTACTCAATATTCTGTAATAACCTACATGGGAAAAAGAATCTGAAAAATAATAGATGCATGTATATTTAAAAATGAATCACTTTGCTGTACACCTGAAACTAACACAACGGTGTAAATCAACTATACTCTAATATAAAATAAATTTTTTAAAATAAATGAACAATAAACAAATAAATAAATTGAACTGAATAACTCTTTAAAAAATGGCTTAATTGAGAAAGGAGTCCTTAAACTGGATCTTGAGAAATCCGTAGATGTTTTTCAGTCATGCAGGATAGAGAGGAATTCCAGGCAGGGAGAGCATCCAAGGCACAGAGACCTGAAAGAACATGGTAGATTAGAGGATGGCAAAGGTGACTGGAGCCCAGGGCATAGGTATAGAAAGGGGGATGAGAGCTTGAGACAAGGGCAATAATTCCATGCAATTTGGACAGTTTTATAGGCAATGGAGATCCAGTGAAAGATATTAAGTGTGGTTATAATGTGCTTAGGTCTGTACTAGAGAAAGCTGCTTAATGGCAGTGCTTAGGGAGAAAAGAAATTTGGTGACACAAAGAGGAAGGAAAACTGGAGAGTAGATTATCGGAAGAGTCCAGGACAGAAAGAAAGGATTGTATTAGACCAGGAGTAGTTGTATTGAGAAGTAGGGGATGATTTCCAGAAGCATATCAGAGACTAAATCAATTGGATTTGGTGATAAATTCTATGTAGGAAAGTAAGGGAGAGGAAGGAACTTCAACGATACCTAGGGCCTCTCTTGGGCCTCTAGTTTTATGGCTGGACATTTATTAATATAATAAGCAGAGAAAAAGAAGTATGAGGGTGGGAAAGAGTCAGGTTGATTCTGGACCTACTAACTTCTATATGGATCTCTTAGATTTAACTATCTCATAAGCAACTTGAAATATGTGTAAGACCTCAATACTTGGCAGAAAATAGGCATTCAATAAATATTTTTTGAATTGCAATATCTTAAGTGAAATGAAATTAAGCCAGTCTAATTTGGCCACTTGCAAAATGCTTTAACTCTTCAAAGAAAACTGTTCCAATTACATCACATATTATTTATGCATTGGATAATACATTCTGTCTCCTAGCCCAGCAGCCAGTGTTAAATTCTATGCTACATACCATGCTTGTTCCCGAGACTAAAATCAACAGTGCAAGGAGAGAGAAAAAGGCTCTGAATTGTCTTCTTGATAGAATCCCTTTTGGGTTTCCACTTTCCTTTGGCATGATTTTAAAAAGCTTACTTTCACTTCATTCTGATAATGTTTAACTGCTATGCTCAAATTAGAAAATCTTTCATTTGGATGTAATCATGGAAGACATCATATGTAAAAGAGAGAGATGTGGTGGTGAGAAACCATTCAACCATGGGCCTGGGACAAGGAGAGGCATATGTGTCCAATATTTGAGTTAATACTTTGTTAGGGTTCTAATGATGTTGTGTAGCTCCTGTGTAAGGTGAATGGAAAAAGTACTTATATATAGCTTTTCATTAGGCTAAAATATAATTCTGTTTAGTTCATTTAATAATCATTATATAATTAAATAATCCATACAAATTAAAGAACTGACTGTGCTTTATAAAGTCATATTAAAAGAAACTCCATGAAAATCTGTTTTATAAATGAAAGCAGTTCCTAGCAGTTCCCTACCCTTTGAGCTAAGAAAAAGATTTTGCTATTTCTTGTTCATTGTGAAAAGACTCATAACACAAATGAATTCTGAAAATCTTTTTTGACTGATGAGAATTAGTGAAAGGATTTCATGAATTCTGTATGACGTTACATTATAAATTAATAGAATATAAAGTGTGCTTTTCTTCCCATTTATATATTGATTCATTGCTTTGATACCAAATGTATCATTAAATAATGCAAACATAATTGTAATACAAATAGTTAAATGATATTAGTTGCCTGTCAAAAGAAGGAAATTATATGTAAGGATAGTTAATTCTTATGTATACAATTTATGCATCTCTCTTAGTGTGTATATCTAGAAAGAAATATTACATATTAAACTACATTATGTCTAAGATTCTTAGTCTGTTTCCTATTCTTATTACTAATAGCCATAAGAAACTTCATAGAGAAAAACTTCATTATTAATAGCAGGACAATTTACTTATATAACATTTAAGGTGGACCATTTATTTCATGTACTCTGCAAATCCCACATAGTAATATATAACTGACCCTACTTTATAGTCAAGAAAAGTGAGAACTAGAAAAAAATAAATGCTTTGTCCCAACATCACATACCTATAATTGACAGAGTCATTATATTGGCTCTAAGTGTATATATTAGTTCAGAGTTTAAATCTTAATATCTGATCCCCACCCCAAAATGTGCCAAAAAAAGAAAAGGATGCTGATGCAGGATGGTCATACTTCTGCTCTTCCAACAGTTATGTCATGTTATGTCATGTCATGTCACATGAATGAAAATGACCTCTCTGTGACCATGCACGGTCTCAACTTACTTCCTGCTAGCCACTAGCCATCCAAAGGTCAGATTTGGAGGTGGTGTCTGTCACATTGGAGCAGAATTACTTGTAACTTAGGGGAAAGAACAATGAGACATCAGAGTCTCCAAGTTCTACACCTGTTTCTATCACATGACCTCGATTCAAATTTGGACGAATAGACCAGCTGGCCTCTCTGGATCTTTCTTTCCTCAGCTATGACGTGAAGGATGGATAGCTGGTCTCTAATGTCCCCTCCCAGCCACTGATGTTTCTGTTTGTACAAATCTAATTGGCCAGACCAGGATTCAATGCATGTCCTTTGCCTCACCCTTGGAATGAATAAAGAATTTCTATACATTAAGTGGTTGGCACGGTAAAGGAAGACAATGGTATATTCCAAAGTTTATCATAGGTGTGAAATAATTAAAAGAAAAGAGGTTTGGTTTTAAAAGTTGGATCCTGGGTCAGGATTTAGATGGTGAATATTTCCAAACAAATTTATTTTATTCATAATATCATTTTAGTTAGTCCCCATACATAGCCTCGTATCAACTGAGACCAAAGGGTCAAGGGTCATGCCCACCATCAAAACCAGTGCTCAAGACATCCTAACAAACTTAGGCAAGACTCAAAGTAATATGTAGCTGGGGCTGTTTGTGAAACACAAATATTTGGTATTAGACTGCATCCTGGTAGAGAATCTAAGTGGAATGTTGAGGAAAAGGCCCGTTTCTTGGAAGTGTGGGTCGCTAGCTCAAAATCAGGAGACCAGAGCTCCTAATTCCATCTGCGACCTTTGACTGTAACTGAATGTCTTGGAAATGTTCTTATAGTTTCTTTAGTAGAAAATGGGCTTGCCGTTCATGTAGTATCACAGGGAAATTTTCCTTCTGCAGTAGGCATAATAGTAATGTAATATAGGAAAATGTCAATAGCTGCAAAATGTTTAATATCACTTATTTAGTTCTATTTAGGACAGTTTATTTGAAACTTTAAAGAAAAGTAAAACTTTCAGAGTTTCATTCATGTGAGCATATCAAGGCAACTATAAGTGACAGGACTTCTTGAATATAGAGGAACAGAAATTAAAGTAATCTTTTCAAGAGGAATGTAAGAAGTGATATTCAAGAACCTGGCCAGGTACAGTTTTCGAAGGACTTGCTCTATGTTCTATGAATTTATTCTTAGTAAATATTTAGGTAATGCTTTCCTGTGTTCTCTGAAGTTTGTTTCTAATGGAATATACATACTCACCATGTAGATGGCTGCAAAGGTTCTGACCCTACCATTGTGATTTCCAGTTTAGTAGGAAAACTACCAGTTAACTGCTTTGCTCAAGGATCCTGGAAATAGGGTTGACCATCAAAAGACGAACAATAGTATCATACATAGCTGGGCAGAGAAAGCATATTTCAGAAATGCCATTGATTTGGGAAGAAAATGAAAAATCAATAAGTTTTAAGGACATTCCCAAGAGGACTTATTCTTGTTCATGAAATAGTAAATGCTAGAGCAATAAAGCAATTGGTTAATGCTTAGTTTTTGAGGACCTAAGGGCAAGGTATCATTCTACACTGCTCCCTAATAAATACAAACTGATTAAATTTTAGTGTTTTCACTGCCACTAGTATCCATTTTAAACTCCCAAATTGAAACAGTGATATGTATTCAATTATCAGACCAGTAAAAATTTGTCATCTAAAACCCTTCATACAACTTGTATTTTCCATTAATTGTTCTTGCTAAAAAGGGTACCACAGTAGGGATCCAAGCCAACATTCTTGTCTCACGTTCCCTTGACCCTGTGATTGCCAAAGATCTTAACTCCCCTTCCATTTCATCAACTCATACAGCATTTCTTACAGGAGCGCTGTGGACACTTTACATGGGAGCACTCCATGGTCCCCACATTGCTCAACACAGTGGCTGGGAATCACGCTACCATATTTCTTGTGACGCTCACAAGGCAGATCCAAAATTATTTTCTCTTCTGTAGGTTTTTCTTTCCTCCTTGTTCCTCTGTCAAATCCAGTAGGATGTATCGGCATCTTTCTTGCCACACTCTGCAGGGTGTTTGATTCATTCTTTTTCTCTCTTCCTTTTTCCCCTCCCTCTTGCTTCCTCTTTTTCTCTCTCTCTCCTTCCCTCCCTCTCACTCCCTCTCTCTGTTTCTCTCTCTCACTCCCTATTCTTCTCTCCCTAGTCTCTGTGCCAACTGAGGACAAGAACAAGGTGTGTTCACCTTGGTATCTGCAGCAAACACTGAAGTGTCTGACACAGAGTGGGTATCCAATAAGTATTGTGCAATTGAATTAAATTGCTTTGCTTTACAAAGGACCACAGGATCTTCCAACCCAGAAGTATTTTAATCACACCAACTGGCATCCGTCTAATTGCAGCTGCTAAGCCAAACCTGACAGGCACCAAAATCACTTAGAGAACGTTTAGAAATATGGATTTAAAGGACCCGCTCCAGAGCTACTGAATCAGGATCTGCTGCAGAGAAGGCTGAGGAACAGTATTTTGAAAAAGTTCTACAGCAATGCCAATCCTCTTCTCAAACACAGCTTTTAGTAGAACCTTTTAATTTCATTGTACTATTAAGAAAACGGGGAGATGCTCCTTGGGAATATCTCAGATCCTTTTCTATCTCATAGGGCAACCTGCAAGAAAGTGGGGTGACTTGAAAAGCATTCACAAAACAAAGGCACTGAGCTATCATGTATTTTTGACTATATCAAAGTATACTAAAAAGCTGCTATCGAGACAGAAGCCTTAAATTATTCAAAGATGTGGGGAAAATGCTTGATAAAGACACACATTCTAAAATATATTTTCTCCTTTTTTGTGAAAGGTTTTAAAAGTAAACACACTTCTAACAATCCCAATACTTGGCAATGATTTCCAGTTATATCTATGTTTGAAACACTCCTGTCGCACAGCCATTTGTATATTGTTCTTTTTGCTGCGTCAAATAGATTTCCAAATGTCAATTCGGGTCATGGAATTTGCATTTGGACTTGGACTGTTAGAAATCTGAGTCACTCTTTTCCTTCTCTTCCTCCTTGGAGGATGCTCTCTCTATTCCTTCTGTTAAGGTACCTCTAGGGTAATCATGTTTATACACAGTAATGATCGGTGGGGAAAAGGGAGTGAGATTGGAAGGCTGTTGGGGGGACTCTAGGCTGGGAAAGCCAAGAGGGTCCAAATCCTCCCTTGGCCCAGCAATCTCTCCTCCAAGTGAGTTCCCCAAGGGAGACATACATACAGGGAAAGTGGTAGTAGATTAAAGCAAAACGTCACGAGTTTTTTTGAGGACGTATGGGACAGAACAGTATAAGGGATGAGAGTGATGGGCTTACAAATGAGAAATGACCTGGCCTTTCCCTGGATGGAAGATATCATCCACCAATAACCACAGTCCGTAGAGGAAGGGGAAAGAAGTTAATTGGTGATTGTCTGGGCTTCTTTGTGACTAAATGAAAGGAGAGGATAAAGAAAAAAAAAAAAAAGAAAAAAGACAAATAGACAAGCTCCTTCTAATTTAAGAGAAGATATTACCAAGGAAAGATGAACTAAGCAGCGTGTGTGTGAACTTTAATGAGGGCAGTAAACCACCTCTCTGGGGGACTGGAGGTAGAAAGCTGGAAGATGAAGACCTCCTCCAAGGTGAGGAGAGAAGCGTCTAGCTCTTCTGTCTTCTGGAGGTCTGAGGCTGCCATTCACTAAGCCCTCACTAAATAATAGGCACTTTTCATAAGCCACTTATGTAGAAACAAACAAAGGCCAACCAAAGAATAACAAGCAAGGGCTTTCTACGCAGAGTTTGCTATAGCAAGGGAGTCAGCCACCATCACTTGCATTTTGGCAGAGACTCAAAAGCAGGCAGAGTAGTGGAATAGTTTTTAGTGGAAAACAGGGAAGGCTTCGGGTGTGCCCTGATTGGAGGCTCTTGGCATGGGGATGCAGGGGGCAGGCTAACTAGACACGGAGCGCCCTATATGATTGGTTAGGGATGCATATTTGGCTTTGTCTAGTAGGTCCTAACTTGGAAGTCTAGACAAAAATTAGGGAAGCTGTCGGTTACCAGTCAAGTCCCGATTTTGGTCTGATTGCTACAGAAGTTATTGCCTGAATTATTACAACAGATAGCAGTCTGACTTCCTGCAGGTCTGACTTATTGTTGGCTGGCTTTCTGGGCTACTTATTAAAGATAAGGGGTTGGCTTCCTGGGGAGGTTGCTGGAAGTTATGGGTCTAAGTTCTATTTTTATATATGGTTGGCTATTATCTATTTGTATATTCAGGCACCACTTACAATCTTCTACCACTCAGAGTGTGATCCACAAACCAGCTACGTTAGGGATCAACTGTGAGCTTGTTAAAATCTACCAAGTGACTCTTATGCAAATTGACACTTGCAAAACACTGGGTCACAATTCACCTTTACTGTACCACAGACAGGCACTATCCTCATTTGAAAGACTAGGAAATGAAGGCTTGGAAGGGTTTAGTGACTCACCCAGGTATGTGTCTAGTAGGTGGCAGAACTAGGATATGAACCTGGCTAACTTCCAAGCTCTGCTTTTTGTCCTGAACCTAAATGCGAATACTAACTTTTCTCAACAGATGTCAGACTAATAAGGCCGTCTTCTTAACAGGAAGCATTAGGCAATGAAATAAAATGTCAGTGCAGACTTTGATGAGGTCTTATTCAGGGACATCAAGACTAGTGCGCATTAAGTCCCCAAGGCAAGGATGTTCCTGCTATTATGGGATATCTTAAGAGGGCCCTTATTGGAGCAGAGACTATTGAGCTTTGACGTGGGACATTCCTTTCTTTCCACAGGAAACAAATGGGATTAATGATCTATGACCATTATTCTTAAGCAAGGCATGTCCCTTCACAGAAAATATAATTATACAGATTGCAACAAAGGTAGAATCATGCAATGTACACCAAGTTCCTGAATCCCTTCTTTGTCCAGAAATAATGCTTTAGCTATTTTACTCTATGTTTTACGGTGTAAAGAAAAACTTGCCTATGACGTCCCAACGAGTAGGAAAGTTATGATTATAGGTCACTATTGAAACTGCTTCAAATACAATTAGGAAAATTATAAAAGTGTGTCACCTAGGATCCCCAGTTTGTGCATCCAGTGAGGCTATGGCAGGCACGAAACCATTTTCTTGCCTCTGAAACAAGAAGTTGTGCTCAAGAAGTCTGGCTGTGGATAGCAGGATTTCCAGGTTCTCAATGGTCAGGTGAATTACAGCAGCTCCTGGAAACAACACAGGTGAGTGTTAAAGATTAATTAACAAAGACTGATATCACTTGAAGTTTAAAATGGAAGTGATGACCATTGTACTTAGGTTTTATCCTTGCTTCTGGTAACCTCCCTTTGCCTATGTTCTACCTACAGTGAGGCAAGGAATGCAATCAATCAATGCTTTTGTTTTGGATAAAGAGTTACATATTTTATAGAAAAAAGTGGGGAAAAAAAGACTTTTTCTCTAAATTTTTGTGTAACCACATTTGGGGAAGAAATAAACATCTTTATCCATTCATTCTCTTTTCAACACATTTATAAGCAAGGCACCATCCTTTACCTGATGACAACCCTCAGAACAGTAGGTATAAAGACTATAGAAATAAGTAATGCAAACAGGGAGGGGTCACAAAATCCATCATCTGATGGCAGATGCCAGTTTTTTATTCTCTTCTCTATGAAAAAATATAATCAAAGATATCTTAAATTTTTATTTAATCCCAGTAGAGAAAAAAAATCTGATTTTGAATAAAGATCCCAATGAGCTTAACTGAATTGTCTATTTAATAAAGAAACAAAAAACACAATCCATTGGGTAAAATGGAATGCAGCATAACTGATACACCAGTTTAAGTAAGAATTCACCAGTAAGAGTTATAAAAGAAGAGAAGAGGAAAGTTCTAATATATATGTATATATATATTTTTATTTTATATATATATATCTTTTCCTAAATACAGTTTTGGACTTTCATATTTTCTGCATGGGATATGCAGTCTCATCCTTGACTTACAGGAAAAGACATTAAGAAAAAGGAAGCCATTTCACTTCCTTTTGAGACTTCAGACCTTCCCTAGGACATTGTGTTCAGGCTCATGTTTTATTTGTACAGAAGGCGAAATGCTATGTGGTCATGGAAACTTTGGGGGTTATTTCTCATGCATCAGAATACTAACCTATAGAGATAACAGACTTAGAAGTGAACAGAGTAGAAAAAATTCTGTTGGTTATGTCTTTCAAAGTCTACTAGAGATGTTTCATGGAATGCTGGGCCCAGAGGAGGCTTAGTTTAAAAGTGACAAATCAATGTAGTAGCTGAAAACAATGGAGTCCTTTCATTTATAACTTTTTGTCACACAAAAAAACCCTGCATGTATTCTTTAAAATTTGTAAATGCCTCCAAAACATTACAATATTTCTTTCTGATACACTTTTTCATAGTTCACATCTTTTTCTAAAAGTTAAATATACATATATATGAACAAGACTGTTGGTAAAAATATTTTCCCAAAGTAGACAGAACAGTAATGCAATTGTAATATGGGACACACAGAGAGCCAGGGAGAAAAGCCTTAGATCCTGGAATCCCAAATGAAACCAAGCAAAAGTTATGGCCACACTCATTCCCAACTGGAAACACTATTATTAATGGGGAGGAGAGTGAATATAAATATAGCACAGACATCATTCAGTATTTAGGGTCCCCAAAATGACAGAAAGTATTTTAATTATAAACTCAGTATACATCGCTTACATTCATTAAAGAAGCCAAACTGCAATGTTATTTTTACTTTATGAATTTTCCTTTTGGTATTCAAACCCAGAGAAGGCATCGTATTTCCACTTTGACTGCAAATTCAGTAGTGCTGAAGGACACTTAATAGGTGCTGTGGTGTTTTCGGGGTAAATTCAAAGAAAGTTAAAGTCTTGGGTGAGTCACAAAACAAACATCTTCAAGTACAATGGAAAATGCTTTACATATGGTGTGCATTTTTCCTATTAAGAGGAACGATATCTTAAGGAACACAGAAAATAAATAGATATAATGTTGATTCATCTGTGTCTATAAAGCAATAATTCATCCATCCAACATCTTTTTTTGGCCACACTGTGCAGCTTGAGGGATCTCAGTTCCCTGACCAGGGATTGAACCTGGGCCATGGCAGTGAAAGCCTGGAATCCTTACCACTAGGCAATCAGGGAACTCTTGTTTGTCCAACATTTAACATAATGTCTAGTCCTCTAAGCAACAGGTGTATAGTAAATTGGGCTATAAAGTTATGATAAGAATTAGGTCCAATTTGGAGAATACATGTTTTGCAATGGTCGCATTCTTTTCTAATTCTCAAAATAAAGTAATAAGTAATTAATAATTAATAATAATAAGTAATTAATAATTAATAAGTAAGTAATTTTAAAAAAGTAATCTTTTTTAAAAGATTTTAAATCAAAACTTCTCATCGTTGCATTTAAAGCTTAACCAGATCCACAGACTATATTGTATCTCAATGGAATGAAAGAATACTGACCACCAAAAAATACTGCAATTGCTTCCAGTGGTACAAGTTTTCTTCTTTCATCTATTTCTCAAAAACACTCTTGTTGAACTGAGAAGCAGCAAGACAAAGAGAAACACTGGAAAGAGTCAGAAATCTCAGGTCCCTCTACTAACAACTGATGTGATTTCAGGCAGGTCACTCACTTCACCTTACAACCTCAGGAAATGATGATGTTAGCATTTATCTCCAAAGCCTCTTGCAGTGCTAGTGTTTAATGATCATATTATCTCTTGGATGTTTCATCTTTATCATAATAACAATATTAACAGCAACAATATCAATAATAACAACAATAGTAAGATGAGAGAGGCATTGGGGAATAGTTGGGAGAACAAAACAATGGGAGTCAGGCAATGTACATTCTAATTACTTCTTTGTCGGTAGATTGTGAAATAACCTAGAAATAACCTTAGCTTATTTTTCTTTTTACTTTCTTTTTTTTTTGGATCTGGAGGACAAGAATGATGCTTTTCCAATGAAATTCTACATAACTCTAGGATTTCACGTAGGCGCTTCATGCAAAAACACACACACACACCCCTGCATATATAATGGTTGAAAAGAATAATAAAGCAACATGGCTGCCTCATTATGTATTTCTTTCTAATTATAATATGATGGAGCCCATCAACCCATTGATTAGTGCTGTTACATTAATTTGTTTTATATATATTGACCCCCAAAGAAAACACATCCTGGCATTTCTATTTAATGGGAGAATATCCTGAGATTTTTGGAATTTGGCTTTAAATATATGTTCCAACAAATACTTTTATGAGCCATGTGAAAATGAATTGTTTGATTTCAAATATTCATTTTATCAAAACTGGCTCTTTGTTTTTACTGACCTCACAAAAATTACAGAAATTGAACTAGTAAAAAAAAGTGATACTAATAATATTGCTTTTTGTTTTATATATTAAAATTCCATGGAAAATTTCATGTGACTTAAGGATTCATATTTTTTAAGCTTGAATATCTCGAATAAATTATTCTGTAAGTTCTCTTCAATCTCGAATCATTTTAGACAATTGACCAGAGAAAATATCTAAAAGTTATCTTAGACACAGAAAAAGCAATGTTTGTATTACCTATCAAAGGTGGTTGCCTGCTGAGTTTCTTCTAAGGCATCTTTGAATGTAGACAAATGTCATTGTAATCCTGGGAAAGTCCTGACAAGAATCCAAAGTCCTTATTGACAAAGAATACTTTTTAGTCCATAATGCAAATTCTGTTCATTCTAAATTAAGCTAGAAAAAGTGGAAGCAGGGAAGAGGTGAATGGAAATCAGCATTTCCTTGGGGAAGAAACATGACCATCAAGCCAAGGATATCAGTGGGACCAATTCCTTTACGGGAGCAAGGGGTGATAAATACCTTCCTATGCTGCTGTTTCACTGGGACAAAATGGCATGACTGCTGCTTCCTTTAGCTCAATAAAATCACCAAGTTCATTTGTCTGAGGTCTTGTACACTTTGTACTTGGTCATAATATATTAATAATTTTGTACTACCTCTATCTAGTAAGTAGACAAATTCTCACAAAATGGGAGACAAGTTTTAAGGTAGAATGGAAACAGAAGAGAAGGGATGGACAATAAAATTATTTTTTCTCTTTTTTAGAGAAATTGGGGAATAAAGTAAGAACAGTGTAAATGATAAGCTACCAGATCAACATTTAATTCTCCATTGGATGGGTCTAATCCTAGGAATTTGTAAATGAAAACACTTGTTTGCCTGGCCTTTCTTAAACCAGACAGTTTCTTCATTTGTTGTTTCATTATTGCTAAGAGGTTGCCTTGCAAAGCCATTCGAGGTCCATCTCTGACTTTTGGGATGCCACCTCCTTTTTCAAAGCTCAAGTACCTCCTCACCTGTTAAGGTTCTTTCGATCCTCCCAGTGGTCTCATTTCTATCTCTTTTACAAAACCAATCAAAGCTCTAGTAGTGATAGTAACAGGTCTTTCATGTTTTATAACATTATTATTTTAGGACAAAATAGAGGAGCTTTTTCAAAGAAGCTAACCATTTTCTCATAAAAGATGAGAAACGATGACATATGGAGTGGAAACAAAAGAGCTAAAATAGCAATTATATATTCCAAAGGAAGGAATATTACAGACAGAAGGAAAGAAACAAAGGAATAATCGGATAAGCAAAATAAAGAAAGTTAAGATTCAAATAATTTGCAAAATGACTCCCATTTCTGAAACAGTACATGGTTAGGAGTATTTCAGCAGGTCTTTCCCAAGGAGTAGACAGTGTGCGCTCTTATGGAAAAGTAGTGACTGCAGCTGGCGAGGAGTCTCCCTGTGACTACAGCTACCAGCATGCCCACTGCAGGGCACTGTGCATGGCTCTCCTCTAAGCAGCCTGAGAACTCCTCCAGTGCAGTTGATACTATAGGAATCCTATGCAATAAGGGAAAAGAAGAAATGAATGAATGAGGCAATGGTGAACATGCTCATTATTCTCAGTATCTCACTTTAGAAAGAGTTCGTAAAACTTCCCATGCTCATGTTGAGTTGTTTAATGAAATACCTTATTTCAAAAAGTTGTTTGTTACGTTGTGTCCAATCCAAGACATACCTTCACATCTGCTACCCTGTAAATAGCTTTAGAAGAAGTTGTTTTTCTGATTTCCCTAGGATTAAGGCCTGGGGATGATTTCTGTCTCCAATCTGTTCCGTTAATATGAAACTGCAGTAGATCACTGCAAATTCACGTCTCTCTGAGAGCAGGCAGAGGCAAAATAAACCCGATGGACTTCAGGCTGCTTTTATTCAGTCCATTTTGTTTGGTTCTTAGTATCCAGATTACCTGGAGTGACGTGATTCAGGCTGAAGTTCTCGTGTGATTTTCTTCTCAGACTTGAAAGCCAGAAGCATAGCAACATGAAGCAAATAGTGGTTACTGACCATGATTCCATCGACAGCCTTCTCACTTACATGCAAATGAAAAAAAAAAAAGAAAGGAGGCAACTCACCTTTGTGATCTTGCACTATTAAATGTAGCTATTCCAGGAAAGGTTGAGAGGAGGTGAGTAAACACCTCATCAAAATCTGTAGATGCAATCAGTGCGGAAAGGCTTTGTCAAATGTTATGTGATCACTTCCCCCTCAATATCTTCTACTTGCTAAGCTCGCTCGTAGCGTTTAGAGCGGTAAGTGGCTTGAATAGCAATGCATCCCCTTGTCGTGGTAAGGCTGGCAGTGCAATGGCAAGGATAATGGTCTGCCATTCCAGCTTATAGATGCTGTTAACCCCTAAGCAAATCATTCAGTCCGTCCTGCTGTGAGTTATTACATAGAAGTTTGACATTCAACCCCTAACCAAACTCTGTAACTATATCCTACTGTTATTTTTTACTGAAGTTCAGAATTCAACACTATGTTACCTTTTTTTTCTGTTTTCCCCTGACGATTTCTCTGTGTCTAATAATTTCTTTTACCCATAGTAGTCCACAAAGTGTATTTCAAATGCTTAAATGTTCATGTCCCCTGCAATGTGTGCACATGCGCGTGCACACACACACACACACACACACACAAACTCATACACATTGACATTTGCTGTAGCCCCTTGCCCTATTGACTGCTTCTCAGTTCCAAGAGATACACCTGAAACATATAAAGAACGAGGTTGTCACTTTTGCCTCAACCAGTAGTTTGCAATGTGAGGTCTGTGGACTATGTGCCTTGGCTTCGCCTGGGGTGCTTATAAAAAGGTAGATTCCCTAAGCCAGAGCCTTCAATTTCACCGAATTGAAATTGCTGGAGGTGGTGCTAAGGAATCTGCAGTTTTTGATAAGTCAATTTCTTTGGGTGATTCTTCCATGAATTACATTTTGAGAGACACTGAAAAATGTAAACAAGAAATCTTCATTCTCTGTTTCCTCTCATGTCTCTTTATGAAACTAACCAAGGTTGCACACACAGGGCAGCATCAAATTTCACACTCTCCTACTGCCTGAAGTCTGGCCCACAGATGTCTCCAGCAGTACTCACTAAGCCCTGACACACCATCTTGCTGCTAGCCACTAAAGGTGCACTTTTACTTGACTCCGCGGCCAGGGGCCACTGGGAGTGAAAGCCATTCCCTTGCGTAGTAAAGATAAGTGATCTCCCCCACCCCACATAGTCACTGGAAGAACAGACCATAGGTGTCTCACAAGTTTCATCACCAGGTGTTCATTCCATCATCCCACTTCACTCAGGCCATCAGCTTGCAGCTTGTATGACTCCTGTAAAGAGAGGCAGAGGTTGGAGGCTGGGAAGTCCTGGTAAGTAACAGAGAGAGTCCACAGCATCCCTTGGGTCAACATGTTACCCTTTTCATTAAAAGTCATGATTCTCCTCTTGTTTAATTACCTATCATTGAGATTATCGCTCATGCTTTCACTAAACTCAATAAAAGGAAAGATAAACTCACACGCTCTAGTGGGTGGGGAGAAAATTACTAAAATAATAAGATGTATTGAGCAGAGGTTAAGGGAGAAAGCCCATGGTTTTTAATAGAAACCACTTACGGCTTAAAGGATTCATTATGTTACCTGTTTAGTCAATTTTAGAACATTATAGTTGAAAGAGTCTCCTAGGTAATTAAATGAATTTCTTCACTGACTTCTACCCCTCTCTTTGAAGATCTCAGGATTCATGAAGCTCATATTAAAAAGTACCACATTCCAATACTTTAATTATTTTGCCAGAAAGTTCTTCCTTCGGTTGAACCAAATTCTTGCACTTTCTAATTTCCACAGAGGGTTCTGGATCTGCTCTCGGGTGCCCCATTATCAATCCCAATCCTAGACCTGTAGGATAAGCCCTTTATATAATGAAGACAAGCTCATGACCACATCCTTGAACACAGCAATCATTCCTTCCCCGGGGACATTTTCAAGTTCCCTGGATCTTCACTGCGTTTGCCTGTGGAGAAATGCATGTTTACCCATGTCTCTTCGAATGCAGTCCTCTGAACTGAACAGGATACCCTAGGTGTGGCTGGACAGCTAGTTTATCATATAATTTGTACTGGACGCTATGTTTTTATAGTACAACTTAAAATTTCATTATTTATTTATTTTTGCAATTATCACAATAATATATTCACATAGAACTTAGAATCAGCTAAAACTTTTAAGTCTCTTCTTCACTACATGCCACCTCCATGCTGGTATTTAGCCAAACCTCCCAGATTTGATACTCGTTTCTATTTTTTAATGTTTAATGCAGAACCAAATGCATTTTCTGATAAAATCTTATCTTTTTTTCTTGAATAATTCATTTCACAGAATGAACATAGATTATTTGTCCCGTATTTAAACTCTTCTTCCAAGTACCATGTCATCCTCAAATGTAATAGACTTGTTCCTTTGGAGGAATATATTATGTAAAGTAATGTTATTGGCAAATTTCTAGATTTTAAAAATATTTTCAAGACGTATTTATTACTAAAAAATAAATAGACCAAGGTGTTATTTATCAAATCATCTGTACATGTACATATATATATGAATTGTAGAATGTCTATGCTATGTATAAGGACAAGTAGAAATTACATTATATGTTATATATATTAATATATTATTATTAATATAATTATATATTATTTTATATATAATATTATATATAGGTATTTATATATAATATATAAATAATATATACACATTACATACATATATATGTAATGTATATATATATTACATATATATATACATTACATATATTACATATAATTACATATATTATACAATTACATATTATATATAATTACATATAATATATATTATTTTACATATTATATATATAAAATTTATATGGTATATATATTCAATTAGCTATATCTATCATATCTAGAGAGCAAGTTTATATAATCCAATTTAAGTCTATCACAATTAAATACTTATGAATGCTTGTAGTTAATCTACTTAACAAATACTTATTCAGCACCTAACACAGTGACAGGCATAGGTGTTGAGCACATACTGGTGATTAAATAGTCTTGGTATCTGGTCTCATGGAGCACATAAGTTACAATCTAGTGGTGAAGACAGAAAATCAGCGTATATGCAAACAAATATATGTATAATTACAATGTGTGATAAATGTATTAATGGAAACGAACAGATAGAAAAAGCAGGATGGATGACCTATTTAAGTAGGGTGGTCTCTACAACTTTTTTAACCAACTCTGTACCAAGTATTCATTACCAATAAAAAAAATGAACTCCATTTCTGTCATAGTTTATAAAGGCTATTTGGAACAATGTATCTATTCAAAGGTTTTTATGGCGATTTGAGTAAGCTTTAAAACACCACTATTATACAGTTTTGAGCCACACAATGTATTTGGTTTGAAAAATGGGGAAAAAATTATGGTTGAAATTATTCTACTGCCTTAAGTTGGATTCTGAATTTTCAGTTTTTGTGTGGAATTCTTAGGAACAAACCTATAATTGTAATCCTTTTTGGTTTGTCAAAAATGTAGAGCTATTGCCAAATGATATCCATTTAGGAAATGCATTACAAAGTCTTGAAAAGAGAGCTGTGCAATTATGTGTTCAGAGTTACATCCTTTGATAGTATTAGGTTTGCTAGGAATTTCCAGGCTGTAAGCAATAGCAGTTTTCTGAAACTCTGTAAAGCCATCATTTGGCTGTCTCACATAGAGCTTGCTCCCAGTAAAATAAGATGAAAGAAATAGTATTAAGTAATTTCATCTATTTTCATTAATGAAAATAGATGCATTGTGTCCGTTCTTATTGTGTCTGTTACTGTGGAGGAGCAAATCCCTTGCTCTGAGTTTAATTTCACCTGATCAATAGCAGTGAACCAAGGGTCACGCCATAAAGATGAGCCACAAAATCACCTTTACACGTCAGTTCTGTTTTATTCTTCAACATATCCCCTAAACCAAACTCTGATTTCAATCTGTTACTCATCCTCTAGAAATTATTAGTTTGATTTCCAATGGAATTTGTTATTGATTTTTTTATAATTACTATAATTCTTCTTATTCACAATTTGTGTTGAATAATATATTTCCATGTAAATCTAACTTTAAACAAAAACCTAAAACTAGGAAATGTCATTTTAAGTGGTAAGTTAATCCATCTCCAATTAAGAAACCAAAGCGTATGGGCTATTACGCTTCACTGGTTCTATTTATGGTTTCAATATTAACACTGTGTTCTCCAGACTTTCTAAAATGTGTTCAAGATAATGGCATAAGTCCATTTTGTAACTTCCCTTTTATTAAAAAAAAATAGGAACAACCACAAAGTCTGTAGTTTTCTTGTATTGAACTGCATGAAGATCAAGGCTAGGCTTCCCTGGTGGCGCAGTGGTTAAGAATCCGCCTGTCAATGCAGGGGACACGGGTTCGAGCACTGGTCCGGGAAGATCCCGCATGCCGTGGAGCAACTGGGCCCGTGATCCACAACTACTGAGCCTGTGCTGTAGAACCCGTAAGCCACAGCTACTGAAGCCCATGCACCTAAAGCCTGTGCTCTGCAATAAGAGAAGCTACCGCAATGAGAAGCCCGCGCACCGCAGCGAAGAGTGGACCCCGTTCATGGCAGCTAGAGAAAGCCTGCGTGCAGCAAGGAAGACCCAATGCAGCCAAAAATAGAATAAATTAATTAAAAAAAAATTAAGGCTATGACTATGAGAGTTTGTATAATGAATGACCTCTACATCAATCCATTTTCTATATAAAATATTGGAATGTGTATATTGGTAGACTTTTAAATACTTGAAGAATGCTGAAAAGAATTCCTGGTGTTTGTGGACCACCCTTTTAGGAAAACTGAGTCTGTTCCCAACAGCTGGTTATCAGAACACGTCACACCTCAATCATTTTGGCAAGAAGAAATCTCCTCACATTTTGATTACATTTAATAGGATTTATTCTTGCAATGTCCTGAAGAAAGCAAGTATTGCCAGAATAGCGTTCCAGCTTCTCCAGAGGAATACATTTCAAGAAATATAATCAAGGTGTCATAAAAATTTATTTTCTTCTTCATTTTTCTTTTCAACGTTCATTTTCTTCCTTAGAATCATGAGTTCATAATGACCAGAGGTCATGCTAATCATTAGAAATACAAAAGAAAAACAGATGTCTCTGAATCCAACTGTAGCACTTTATCTGTCTTTGTCCTAGCCACCTTCTTTCTCTGTCTTTTCACCTATTACCCGCTGGCCTTTTTTTTTTTTTCCTTTTCTGATATGATGTGATCTTCATGGGGTTAGGTCCCTGAGTAAACTTTGGTGTTAAGGTAGACGTTTCTACAACAAGGGCAAAATCACTAACAACAGTGTAGTTATTGGGGGTGGGGAGCAATTTTCCAGTCTTCTAATATTTCCTTTCACGTGAAGGAAATTCCAGTAGAGGAGAAGGAACTTAACCGAAGCTGTACCTTTAGACGAAGAAACAGCACTTGGAGGCTTTCTGTGCTTTCTCCTGGAAGCCAGCCTGCCAATAGAGAGCTGGGATCCTCCGAGATGTGTGGTCTGCCAGCTGGACACCATGCGTCATCAGGGGCAGGGTGGATGGTAAGAACCTAATGCTATCAGGAGCTAAGTCACATTCTCTCATGTCACCTTTATCAGGATGAAGTTAATTTTTGGCCTCATGTATCAATTGGTGGAAAAGCTGTGTGGGCCGAAAGCAGTGGAATTTATTGAGCTTCCTCAAATTCAATATTTTTTTCCCTCGTGCATTTCTCCCTGACCTTCAACCCTACCTCACCCCATCCCTCTTCAGGAGTTGAGAACTAGGGGTCCGAAAACTAGCTTCATTTGCATTTGGGGAATACCCAATTAAAAATGCAGTCTTTCAAAGTGAGATTATGTTACAATTCAGTACCAAATTCTCATCTGCTGCCCTTTCCCCCCCCCCCAAGATTCATAAGTATCCCAATTACTCTTTTTCAGGCATAAAATCAGTCGAACTCTAGCCAGCCATGGTATCTCATGAAAGAAAAATATGGTACAAAAGATTACTATTGATTGACACACTTACTAAATATTTACTTCACAGCATTGGCCCAGCTAGCATACATTTAGGTGACCTTCTGAGCTCTGGAGTTCTACCAGTTGCAGTTTTCTACTGAAATAGCAAGACACACATGCAAGCAAGTTAATCTTTATTCTTTTTTGTGCTGTTTCTTTTCTGTTTCCTATTCTATTGAAACAACGTCCTACTCCAGAATTAGTACTCAGAATCTATTAACACAAATATTAGATCAAATAGACCACAACCAAAATTGGGAGTGTGAGGCAGAATCATCACTTTATAGTCACTAACCTATGGAAACTGGAAGAAATGAGAGAGGTTGATTACAGGTACAGTACTGATAGGTCTGCTTATTGATAAGCAAAGCTCTTTCCTCACTGTCATGAAAGCATAACAATGACTCTCTAGTCAGGAGGGTAGAACTATAATGGAGTTGACAAGAGAAGTAAGAGAAAATTCCATCCCTCTGGGTTAGGGAGATTATGGGAGAAGAAGCTAAAAGGGAAAAGAGAGTCAGGGATGAGATATTTCTTACTGGATCACCTAATTACGCTTCCAGTAGCTATGTTTAGAGGAGCACAGTAGGGGTGGGGGAGAGTGGGAAGGAGGACGTTGGTCTGATGTGAATGTGTGACACAGGCAGGAGATGGCCTCATGAGCTGCCTCTTCACCAGCTAGAGTTCAGGCAGGAGGAAGAATATTAAAGCACACTCAGAGATACGGTTAGGTAGGTACTTGTAAAATCTGACCTAACCTTTCTAGGCTCTCTTCAATTCCCTTGTGGCATGCATGGGACACCGAAATTCTCTCTGTTTCCTACATAGATATACCATGTCACAAGTTGTATTTTGTATTTATTTGTTGTTATTTATCTATCATGTGTTGGTTTGATTTTTATTGACCTGCTAGCTCAGGGTCACAGAATTTCAACCCAAACGGGCAAATCTGGGCTTGGTGATGGTTCAACAACATCTCCCTTCTCATCACCTCACTCTCTCTACCAACCAGATGTTTATCCTTATCTCAGCAATACTGAAGAGGAAGGGGTGTCCAATCTAGAGTCCTCCTGGGTCACTCTCTGGTGCTTTCTGCACTCAAAGCCAACTCTTTCTGGGCAGGGATCCTTCCGTTTTCTCGAAAGCACACATGCCCTCATCTGCCTTGAGATTGTTAGTCAGAGGCATAATGAGAAATGGCATTCAGAGCCAGTAGCCCCTTGAATTCACTAGGATGTATACAAGCACCTGTAGTTCATCAGCTACCCTCTCAAACCTGACGACTCAGTGAACGCCCCAGGAGGGCAGGAGTCACATCACTTTACATCTGGACGTTAGGGACCTAGGAGAAACCCTTGCCAGCAACAGCCCTGGGAGGGATGTACAAACTGAAGTTTACCAAGAAGAGAATGAGAGCTCCTTGGCTTCCTAGAGGCAAAGGCCACACTCCCAAGCACTCAAAAATGCTACATCTCCCTTTGCAGTGCTATTTCTTGACAAGGTTCTTTTTTTTTTAATTTAAATCTTTATTGGAGTATAATTGCTTTACAATGGTGTGTTAGTTTCTACTGTATAACAAAGTGAATCATCTATACATATACATATATCCCCATATCTCCTCCCTCTTGCATCTCCCTCCATCCTCCCTATCCCACCCCTCCAGGCGGTCACAAAGCACTGAGCTGATCTCCCTGTGCTATGCAGCTGCTTCCCACTAGCTATCTGTTTTACATTTGGTAGTGTATATATGTCCATGCCACTCTCTCACTTCATTCTTTAACATGTATAAATAAATGCCACCGTCCTCACAGCACTTGGTGAGCAAGTACTTTGAAAATTCATTGTGAAACCTCACTTTAAGCTCTTTAATAAATTCTTCCCTGTTCTGAGTAAAATCTACAGAGAGTTAAAAATAAAAAAATAAAACAAAAAAAAACTGAGGAATTTCAAAATTTTACATACTGTTTAGAAAGGATTTGGATGATTTAAAATACTAGTTTCCACATGATGAGTGTTTCAGTGGGGGCAGGTGGAAGTTTTTGTGAAACCTTGACGATTCCAACAGTTTCCTGGCTGGTTTCCCCACGTGTCCTCCTCCTGACTGTTTTCGACTAGCCGGAGTGTAATTTTTAAAAATATATCTCAGATTAAGTGATTTTCCTACTCAGAACCTCGCCATAGTTTCCCATCACACAACAAATTCATCTCCTACAACATTCCTTCTTACTCACTCTGTTCCAGTTGCATTTGCTGTGCCTTTGACACAAACAAAGCAGACTCCCCTGGGGCATTTGCACCTGTCATTCTCTCTGCCTGGTATTCTCTTCCTCCAGATATGGACATGATTACCCCATCACTTTTTTAGGGTATTTGCCAAAAATCAACTTCTTGAAGAGGGAGACTGACCAATGGCCTTATAAGAACACCCTATAGTCATTCTATCTTCATTCTATCTTCTATTTTGCTTTATTTCTTTCAAACCACTGTCTGATATTACATTACTTATATGTTTAGTTGCTGTCTCCCTAAAATAGAATAACTGTTCTGTAAGATCAAGGAATGTATTTGGTTTTCAGGGTATGGAATAATGCAGTATTAGCCACTCAAAAAATATTTATTGATTAAGTGAATTTTATTTTAGATATTGTTATAAATAAAATCAGTATGTTTATGTGATGTGATCTTGTTTGTTACTTGGTTTTTACATTTTCAGGCAGGTGTGTAATTGATAGACATAAAACCATAACATCTGCACCTCATCAAATTAATTTTGTGTGTCATAAGTGGCAAGCCCCCTTGCTGACTGTTTTCCAAAATTCAAACCATGCTGGTCTTTTTGATGCGATCAATAAAGAACTGAAAAAGGATATTTACATAGATTGTCCATGAAGAGATAATCTAATTATGTCATTTGTTATAAAAACCATGAATTGGAGGCTGCATTTAATACTTACTGGTAAAATCCAAACCAGAGAGTACTTGGAAAGAATCATTCCTCTTGGATTTTAACATAAATCATTTAATATCTTTTGGCGGAAGAGTTCCTTCCTTTTTTTTGTTTTGTTTTGTTTTATTTTGTTTTTTGCGGTACACGGGCCTCTCACTGTTGTGGCCTCTCCCGCTGCGGAGCACAGGCTCCGGACGCGCAGGCTGCAGATGCGCAGGCTCAGCGGCCATGGCTCAGGGGCCCAGCAGCTCCACGGCATGTGGGATCTTCCCGGACCTGGGCACGAACCCGTGTCCCCTGCATCGGCAGGCGGACTCCCAAGCACTGCGCCACCAGGGAAGCCCAGAAGAGTTCTTTCCTCAATTAATGTAAACAAAATATATTTTCCCAAAAACATGATAGTGTATATAGAGCAAAGACTTTGGAGATAGTCTGATATTGTATTAGGGCACCCATCCCAGCATTTATGGGTTGCATGTTTCCATTTTCAACTTCAGTCTGTTTTTCATCTCTCCGATGGGGGTTTAAATACCTACATTACAGTGTAGGTGGGAGGAGTTATTGTTTTAATAATCTATAAAGGACCTAGCCTAGTACCTGACACATGGCTAAACAATTTCCTTTCCCTTCCTTTTCATATCCCTCACTTCTATCAGTGGTTAAACCAAAATCTGGTTGAGAAAGTAAGGCCAGACTCACCCAGATTCTTTTCAAAGAATCTAGAAAAGTTACTGCATTTGTTTGAATGATATGAGAGGTGTGTATTCCTCAATCGGTCGAATCATCTGTTCTCCTATGTATATGTTTGTAGAGTGAGAAAATTGGCAGGTCGACATCAATTGTTTTTTCCTCCTCCATCCTTGCAAATGCAGCATTTTCTGTGGCTTTAGAGTTATCTGCTGATGTTACAGTAAGAGTTGATATATTGGACACATTTGACCATGGCCAGCCAAATCTAATTCTGATAAATTTATCCTGGCTAGTCCCTCATCTCTGTTTACTGCTTAGAACTTGAATTCCAAGCACATGCTATTCCATTGCATGCCTCCAAGAGATTCAAGGGATTATATTTAATTACAGACAACATAAATTATCAGTGCTGTTGTGGTTGTCTTAATCTGTTGAAGTTTTGTCAGATATCTTGGATCAATTGCTTTGAATATGGATTTGGATATATCCAAACTTGACCTTAGTTAATAAAAATGAAGTCTGTTAAGTATTAATCAGTTATCTTCCTTGTTCTACAAAAACAATATCTGCTAGTAGAGCATTAAAATTGAACTAGGATAGTTTGATGTACATCAACAAAAAAATGCCATAACATTTCCCCTGGCTTGTATCTATTGGACTACATTACTTTAACCTAGAGACACACAAAAAAAATGAGTTTGATAGACATTTTTGAAGAGAAAGGGGATATTCCTATAGGAATTTCCAAGCATGGTTTAAAATGGCTCTAAAATCTATTCTAAAATTTAGCTGATGTTTCTTATAGGCTCTTTCAGGGCCACAAGATTGCTCCACTCCAAACAGCAATCACAATAATACTGGATTCATGACACTTGATACAGGACTTGATTTTTCTAAATTATCAATATTTTGAAATAAAAATGCAAATATAATTGCTGCTTTCAAATTGAGTATAATTTTAAACATCTTAAATCACATCACGAGTTTTTTAAAAAAATTTTCATAGCTAGTCAACAATCTATACTTTAGTGACACATCTAAACTGAAACAATTCTTCCAACTATTAAGTCATAAAATCACAAGAGAGAAGTACACTATTAAATTGGTCTCCGGGGAAAATGATATTGAAGTTATTACTAAATATAATCAGTGTCTTTACTGACCCTTCATGTAGAAGGTGCTAATATGATCTTCTTAAAATTTTTAATTTAATTTAATTAATTTATTTTTTATACAGCAGGTTCTTATTAGTTATCCATTTTATACATATTAGTGTATATATGTCAATTCCAAACTCCCAATTCATACCACCACCAACAACCCCCTGCTCGCTTTTCCACCTTGGTGTCCATACTTTTGTTCTCTACATCTGTGTCTCTATTTCTGCCTTGCAAACCGGTTCATCTGTACCATTTTTCTAGATTACATATATATGCGTTAATATACGATATTTGTTTTTCTCTTTCTGACTTACGTCACTCTGTATGACAGTCTCTAGGTCCATTCACATCTCTACAAATGACCCAATTTCGTTCCTTTTTATGGCTAATATCCCATTGTATATATGTACCACATCTTCTTTATCCATTCATCTGTTGTTGAGCATTTAGGTTGCTTCCATGACCTGGCTATGGTAAATAGAGCTGCAATGAACATTGGGGTGCATGTGTCTTTTTGAATTATGGTTTTCTCTGGGTATATGCCCAGTAGTGGGACTGCTGGGTCATATAGTAATTCTATTTTTAGTTTTTTAAGGAACCTCTATACTGTTCTCCATAGTGGCTGTATCAATTTACATTCCTACCAACAGTGCAAGAGGGTTCCCTTTTCTCCACACCCTCTCCAGCATTTGTTGTTTGTAGATGTTCTGATGATGCCCATTCTAACCTGTGTGAGGTGATAGCTCACTGTAGTTTTGATTTGCATTTCTCTAATGATTAATGATGTTGAGCAGCTTTTCATGTGCTTCTTGGCCATCTGTATGTCTTCTTTGGAGAAATGTCTATTTAGGTCTTCTGCCCATTTTTTTTTTTTTTTTTTTGTGGTACGCAGGCCTCTCACTGTTGTGGCCTCTCCCGTTGCGGAGCACAGGCTCCGGATGCGCAGGCTCAGTGGCCATGGCTCACGGGCCCAGCTGCTCTGCAGCATGTGGGATCTTCCCGGACCGGGGCACGAACCCGTGTCCCCTGCATCGGCAGGCGGACTCTCAACCACTGCGCCACCAGGGAAGTTCCTGCCCATTTTTCGATTGGGTTGTTTGCTTCTTAATATTGAGCTGCATGGGCTGTTTATATATTTTGGAGCTTAATCCTTTGTCGTTGATTCATTGGCAAACATTTCCTCCCATTCTTAGGGTTGTCTTTTTGTCTTGTTTATAGTTTACTTTGTTGTGAAAAAGTTTTAAATTTCATTAGGTCCCATTTGTTTATTTTTGTTTTCATTCCATTAATCTCGGAGGTGGATCAAAAAAGATTTTGCTGTGATTTATGTCAAAGAGTGTTCCTCCTATGTTTTCCTCTAAGAGTTTTATAGTATCTGGTTTTACACTTAGGTCTTTAATCCATTTGGAGTGTATTTTTGTGTATGGTGTTAGGGAGTGTTCTAATTTCATTCTTCTATGTGTAGCTGTCCAATTATCTCAGCACCACTTATTGAAGAGACTGTCTTTTCTCCATTGTATATCCTTGCCTCCTTTGTCACAGATTAGTTGACCATAGGTACGTGGGTTTATCTCTGGGCTTTCTATTCTGTTCCATTGATCTGTATTTCTGTCTCTGTGCCAGTACCATATTGTCTTGATCACTGTAGCTTTCTAGTATAGTGTGAAGTCAGGGAGCCTGATTCCTCCAGCTCTGTTTTTTTCCCTCAAGATTGCTTTGGCTATTCGGGTTCTTTTGTGTCTCCATACAAATTTTCAGATTTTTTGTTCTAGTTCTGTAAAAAATGCCATCGGTAATTTGACAGGGATTTCATTGGATCTGTAGATTGCTTTGGGTAGTATAGTCATTTTCACAGTATTGATTCTTACAATCCTAGAACATGGTATATCTCTCCATTTGTTTCTGTCATCTTTGATTTCTTTCATCAGGGTATTATAGTTTTCTGAGTACAGGTAGGTATTTTACCTACTTAGGTATGTTTATTCCTAGGTATTTTATTCTTTTTGTTGTAATGGTAAATAGGATTGTTTCCTTAATTTCTCTATCTGATCTTTCATTGTTAGTGTATAGAAATGTCAGAGATTTCTGTGCATTAATTTTGTATCCTGTAACTTTACCAAATTCATTGATTAGCTCTAGTAGTTTTCTGGGGGCATCTTCAGGATTATCTATGTATAGTATCATGTCATCTGCTAACAGTGAGTTTTACTTCTTTTCCAATTTGTATTCCTTTTATTTCTTTTTCTCCTCTGAATGCCATGGCTAGGACTACCAATACCATGTTGAATAACAGTAGCAAGAGTGGACATCCTTGACTTGTTCCTGACCTTAGAGGAAATGCTTTCAGTTTTTCACCATTGAGAAAGATGTGGTTTTGTCATATATGGCCTTTATGATATTGAGGTAAGTTCCCTCTCTGCCCACTTTCTGGAGAGTTTTTATCATAAATGGGTGTTAAATTTTAAAAAGCTGTTTTTTCATCTATTGAGATGATCATATGGTTTTTAATCTTCAGTTTGTTAATATGGTGTGTCACATTGATTTGAGTATATTGAAGAATCCTTGCATCCCTGGGATAAATCCCACTTGATCATGGTGTATGATCCTTTTAATGTGCTGTTGAATTCTCTTTGCTAGTATTTTGTTGAGGATTTTTGCATCTATATTCATCAGTGATATTGGTCTGTAATTTTCTTTTTCTGTAGTATCTCTGTCTGGTTTTGGTATTAGGGTGATGTGGCCTCGTAGAATGAGTTTGGGACTGTTCCTTCCTCTGCAATTTTTTGGAAAAGTTTGAGAAGGATGGGTGTTAGCTCTTCTCTAAATGTTTGATAAAATTCACCTGTGAAGCTGTCTGGTCCAGGACTTTTTTTTGTTGGAAGATTTTTAATCACATTTTCAATTTCATTACTTGTGATTGGTCTGTTCATATTTTCTCTTTCTTCCTGGTTCAGTCTTGGAAGGTTGTGCATTTCTAGGAACTTGTCCATTTCTTCCAGGTTGTCCATTTTATTGGCATAGAGTTGCTTGTAGTAGTCTATTATGATGCTTTGTATTTCTGCGGTGTCCGTTGTCACTCCTCCTTTTTCATTTCTAATTTTGTTGATTTGAGTCCTTTCCCTCTTTTTCTTGATGAGTCTGGCTAAAGGTTTATCAATTTTATTTAGCTTCTCAAACAACAACTTTTAATTTTATTGATCTTTGCTATTGTTTCCTTTGTTTCTATTTCATTTATTTCTGCTCTGATCTTTATGATTTCTTTCCTTCTACTAACTTTAGGTTTTGTTTGTTTTTCTTTCTCTAGTTTCTTTAGGTGTAAGGTTAGATTATTTGAGCTTTTTCTTATTTCTTGAGGTAGGATTGTATTTCTATAAATTTCCCTCTTAGGACTGCTTTTGCTGCATCCCATAGGTTTTGGATCGTCATGTTTTCATTGTCATTTGTCTCTCGATATTTTTTGATTTCCTCTTTGATTTCTTCAGTGATGTCTTGGTTAATTAGTAACGTATTGTTTCGCCTCCATATGTTTGTGTTTTTTACAGTTTTTTTTTCCCTGTAATTGATTTGTGATTTCATAGCGTTGTGGTCAGATAAGATGCTTCATATGGTTTCAGTTTTCTTAAATTTACTGAGGCTTGATTTGTGACCCAAGATGTGATCTATCCTGGAGAATGTTCTGTGTACACTTGAGAAGAAAGTGTAATCTGCTGTTTTCGGATGGACAGTCCTATAAATATCAATTAAATCTATCTGATCTATTGTGTGACTTAAAGCTTGTGTTTCCTTATTAATTTTCTGTTTGGATGGTCTGTCCATTGGTGTAAGTGAGGTGTTAAAGTCCCCCACTATTATTGTGTTACTGTCCATTTCCACTTTTAGAGCTGTTAGCATTTGCCTTATGTATTGAGGTGCTCCTATGTTGGGTGCATATATATTCATATTTGTTATATGTTCTTCTTGGATTGATCCCTTGATCATTATGTAGTGTCCTTCCTTGTCTCTTGTAGCATTCTTTATTTTAAAGTCTATTTTATCTGATATGAGTATTGCTGCTCCAACTTTCTTTTGATTTCCATTTGGAACATCTTTTTCTATCTCCTCAGTTTCAGTTTGTATGTGTCCCTAGGTGTGAAGTGGGTCTCTTGTCGACAGCAGATATATGGGTCTTGTTTTGGTATCCATTCAGCAAGCCTGTGTCTTTTGGTTGAAGCATTTAATCCAATCACATTTAAGGTAATTATTGACATGTATGTTCCTATTACCATTTTCTTAATTGTTTTGGATTTGTTTTTGTAGGTCCTTTTCTTCTCTTGTGTTTCCCACTTAGAGAAGTTCCTTTAGCATTTGTGGTAGAGCTGGTTTGGTGGTGCTGAATTCTCTTAGCTTTTGCTTGTCTGTAAAGCTTTTGATTCCTCTGTCAAATCTGAATGTGATCCTTGCCAGGTAGAGCAATCTTGGTTGTAGGTTCCTTCCTTTCATCACTTTAAAAATATTATGCCACTCCCTTCTGGCTTGTAGAGTTTCTGCTGAGAAATCAGAAACTTTGTTATTTGTCATTTTTCCCTGGTTGCTTTTAATAATTTTTCTTTGTCTTTAATTTTTGTCCATTTGATTACTACGTGTCTTAGTGTGTTTCTCCTTGGGTTTATCCTGCCTGGGACTCTCTGTGTTTCCTGAACTTGGATAGCTATTTCCTTTCCCACATTAGGGAAATTTTCAACTATAATCTCTTCAAATATTTTCTCGGGTCCTTTCTCTCTCTCTTCTCCTTCTGGGACCCCTATAATGCAACTGTTGTTGCATTTAATGTTGTCCCAAAAGCCTCTTAGGCTGTCTTCATTCTTTTCATTCTTTTTTCTTTATTCTGTTCCATGGTAGTGAATTCCACCATTCTGTCTTCCAAGTCACTTATCCATTCTTCTGCCTCAGTTATTCTGCTATTGATTCCTTCTAGTGTATTTTTCATTTCAGTTATTGTATTCTTCATCTCTGTTTGTTTGTTCTTTAATTCTTCTAGGTCTTTGTTAAACATTTCTTGCATCTTCTCGATCTTTGCCTCCATTCTTTTTCCGAGGTCCTGGATCATCTTCACTATCATTATTCTGAATTCTTTTCCTGGAAGGTTGCCTATCTCCACTTCATTTAGTTGTTTTTCTGGGGTTTTATCTTGTTCATTCATCTGATACATAGGTCTATGCCTTTTCATTTTGTTTATCTTTCTGTGAATGTGGTTTTCCTTCCACAGGCTGCAGAATTGTAGTTCTTATTGCTTCTGCTGTCTTCCCTCTTTTGATCTTTTAAACTATACTAAATCTGGCCATTTTGTTGCTATAATAAGAAGGATCAGAGCAAGAACCTAAGTAGGTACAGGGAACCCCCTATGGCCTAAGAAATGGTAATAGCTAGATGTTGCTGAAACTTATTCAAATATATTTACAATGATAGTATGCAATTTTAAAAGAATTTAAAAAAAGAGCAAATAACAATTTTTAGGAGTACTGTATTATCAGGCGCTATAAAAATCTTACCTTTCCCTTCATCTCTCTGTCTTTTCTTCTCAAATGAGATCTTCAAATAGCAAGAGAACTACAAAATGGAAAGTAATCTTATGATGTCACCTATTATAAGCCTGTTGAAGAAAGGAAGGAGAGAGAGATGTCACCAAAAGACCAATACATATATATTAGCCTGGTCAGACTGGCGGTTTACTTCAACTCTCATTTATACCCCTGAGAGTTTGGCATTTCTTCAGTTCTTTACCTGAATCTATGTCATTTCATATTCTATCTGTCTTTTCAATTAATTTTGCCTTAAATTATCCAGAGTCCCCTGATACAAGCAACTTGGAAAAATGGTGTTTTGACTGAATACTGAAAGGATAAAGACAAAAAGAACTATACATAAACATTGTGCTCTGGTTGGTAAATTTCCTTCTCACAGGGTACAAATTAGTAATTCTGAAACCACTTTATATGCATACTAGCATTGAATAACTAAATAAATTGCTTTTAAGGGAGCCAGGTTTCTTACAGACAGTCAAAAAAGTTACAAATAAACAAGGGGGGAACCTGGAATGAATTAGAGTCAGAGATACCAGTAGGAACTTATGTTTATTTAAACATGCATACAAATAGATAGATATAAAAACAAATATATATATATATGTGTGTGTGTGTGTGTACATGGGTTACTATATATATGTGTATGTGTATATATATAGAAACACACACACACACACACACACACACACATATATATATATATATATATATATACACACACACTTATATTTTTTAGTTCTGTTCACCAATAGAATTTAGAAGCAGTGACATCCCAGGAGCACATCTATACCCAGATCTTGGTTTCTAAATACTAGTCTCCAGTAAAAGGAACCAGTGCTCCTTGGGAAATGACTGATCCTAGAACTAAGGTAGGGAAAGTACAAGATGTTCCTGGAGCAGCTTACAACTCCAGGAATTAAGGATGTGGAAAAAAATTAAAAGGTGGATTCAAAAGACACAGGAATCCACCCAAGTTTCCAATGGCCAGAGGTGGAACAATTTGAGCAACAAAATAAATAACCATGGTATTGAATTACTATTACCCAAAGAATGAAACAAATATCGATGAGTCCACATTAATGTAAAAAAAGATGGAAGAGAAAGAATAAATGATCCTTACAGAGGAATCCCAAATAGCATATATTCCCTGCCTGTAGAAAGTGGAGCCTAATTCCAATCCTCTTGAATGTGGACTGGACTTAGTGACTTGTTCCCAAAAAATAAAAATAGAAAAAATAGTAACTTGAGGGTGGAGAAACATGGAAGACACCGCTTTAATTAAGTGGTCAAGGTTAACCTCACTAGTGTTAAGTCATCTCGATATCATACATCCCTTGATATGATGCAATGAGAAAGGCACCTCACCTCTGTGTTATTCTACCCTAAACCCCACAATTCCAGTTTAGTCATGAAATTGATCAAACAGATTGAGGGAAATTACACAAAACACCTGATCATTACTCATCAAAAATCAAGATCATAAAAAAATAAAGGAAAGACTGAGAAACTGTCACATATTGTAGGAGCTCAAGAAGATACAAAGACTAAATGCAATGTGCTACCTTGGATTTGGGTTAAATCCTAGATAAACAGTGGACTTCAGTGGACAAATGGTGAAATCTGAGTAAAGTCTGCAGTTTAGTCAATAATATTGTATTAATGGTAAATTCTTAGTTTCGACAAACACAGTGTGGTTATGTAAAATGTAACCACATTAGGGGAAGCTGGATGAAGGGCATATGGGAACTCTCTGTACTATCTTTACAATTTTGCTATAAATATAACATTTTTCCAAAATAGAAAGTTAAAATATCCAGTTCTTTTTCTTGCTGATTTCTCCTTAATTGATGCCTGGTGCTAATGAACAAATTTTTCACAATCTCATTTAACAATGGAACTAAGATTGTACTCAAAATTGGAGAATTTTTTAGTACCTGCTGCACTAAAAATATCATCTCAAATATTCTGAGTGTTTACCCTGATGTTGGTATATGGATAAAAATAAAACGTAGGTTGTTCCCTGAATGCTTTGTAGACTAAGTGTCTATGCAAATTCAAAACAGGTATTGAAGCCCCCCAAGACACACCATGCTGAAGAGGACCTCATTGTAATAGTACATAAAATAAAGGGCAGACATGTTGTAAATACTTGAATTTCTCATACAACTAATATTTATTAAGCATCTGTAATGTTTCAGCTACTCTGCTAGGTAGTATGGATACAGTGTTGAATGGAGGTTTACTGTTTGATGGACTGGTCATGAAGATATTCATCCCTTTAGATTCTAAGGCCAAAAAGTAGTTTTCTTCATGACTTTCACAGTCTTACTAGCTTTCATCAGGAGCATCTATTTGAGATTAATCAATTTCAAACCAAAACTAGAAATATGAGGAAACTGCTTTTTCATTAAGCCTATTCAGAGGGCTCAGAGTCAATCTTTGCTTCATCTCCTTTCCCCAAATATGCTGATAAATAGAATATTTATTCATGCCCATCCAGCTTATTTCAATAGAAAGGCTACTTTGGGTGCTGCTTGGGTGAATGATCTAGATAGTAGAAAAAATCTGCATGTTAAAGTCAGCTTTTACTTTTAAGGAGAAAGATCAATATCAAACATCAAAGAGAAATATTTGATGCCAAGCACAGTATTTCTTTACATGAACAGTTTTCTTTACAATGAACAAGGTTTCATTTTCACTACATCATTTTTCTCTAGCAGAAGAGTTTCCATAATTACTAAACATATATAATTGGCTTAATTCTAAAGGCTTTAGACTGTGCTGCTATGCTAGTATTTATATACCATTGTATGTTACCTTTACAGTTTTCGGGGAGAAAGTCAGGAAAAGCAGGGCTGACTAAAATTCCCAACCTCCTCTTAAAGACCAAGATTGAGTTACAATATTTCAGTATAAAAAGCAAACAATAATTACTCTGTGTTTATATGTAGTATTTTATAACAAATATCAAAGAGCTTATTCTGGAATTGATTATTAGAAAAAAAATTACACTCATAAAAGCATTTCATGTTTTTTCTATGACTTGTATATTAGCTTGGACTTTTAGCTGCCAGTAATAAGAACATAGGTCAGACTTCCTACAGGTTTAAAAAAAGAAGGCGGGGCAGAGAGATTTATCATATCTGAGTGTCTCAAACAATCCAAGGACAATTTCGGTCTGGTCCTGAGGATGTCTGCTTCTTTCTGCATGTCTGTTTCCTCTCTCTCTTCTCTAATCATGGTTTTCAACGGCATCAAGCTTGCCTTTGAACTTGGTGCTGCCAATTACTAGCTTTTTTTTCCCCTTAGAGAAATTATTTAATCTTTCTGTGTCTGTTTGTTAATATATGAAATGGGGATGAAAATAGTACCTACTTCATTGAGTTGCTGCAAAGATTGAATGAACTGCCTTGTGTAAAACACACAGAACAGTGCCTGGCCTGGTAAACATTCTCCAAGTGTTAGGTATTACTTGTATTGTAAGGTCACCCTGAAAGCTTTCTCCATAGCCGTTAATTAAGAAAATAAGGCAAATGAAGAAGATTTTCCCAAAATAGTCCATTAAAAAATGAAGGTACCAAAACCACAGTAACCTTTACCACCTAATTAAATTAGAAATATTAAAGCGCCATTTTGTAAAAAAAGATTCTATGAAGGCCCTGTGCTCTAGAATTTTTACAGAGCCATTCCAGATAGTTAGGCCACTGTTTTGCAGATAGCAAATGCCTTGCATATAGCTCTCTGAGTTATAGCAACCTTGAGACACCCCTGAGAGCCTATGAAAGTCTGGGTGCTAAAGTGTCCACTGGAAGTTAACTGAAAGAGTAAGAAGAGGAAGTAGACAATAAGGATGTGAAACAGATGTCTCGTTTGCTCTCGCCTCTGCCCAGAATGAGAAACTGGGGAGTAAGAATAAACAGAAGCTGATGTTTGTTCTGTTTTGTTTTGCTCCTTGTATTCCCCCCAGTTTTCTCTCTTATTGGTTCCAGTTCTTAATTTCTCCCATTTGAATAACCCTGCAGGAAAGACAAATAGGGCCTTAGGTTATCTCATTTCCAGTCTCCTAGCCATTGTCAAATCTTGCATTTGACCATATTGTTTGACCCTTAGTTTTGAAACTAAACATATTTGAAGTATAGCAGAAAGAACGAACAAGTGAAAGAAAGAGGCTGGATGAACAAGTGAAAGAAAAAGGAATTTCAGTACAAGGTACTCTTAGGGAATAGCTGGTTAAGAGAATAATTCTAGGTGAGAAAAGGCGGTGAAAGGAGGATAGTATGGTTGTTGCAGGCTATTTCAGATGTTTCATAAGATTTGACATGCCTAGGTTTTGAAGGGAAAGTTATAAAATTAACCACACTTACAATAACAAGGTACTGTTCAATCAACCTCATATGTGTTAATTTATTTCACTCACAATAACCTTATACATAGTATCTTATTCCCGTTTCATATAAGGGAGCTGAGCCCAGAACAGTTAAGTAAGTTTTCTAAAGTCACACAGCTTGTAAGAGGCAGAGCCAGGACTTGAAAATCAGATAATCTAGTGAGCCCAAGACCTTTAACACTACCCCTTACTATTCTGCTTTGAAAAATAACTGAATTAGAAGCTTAATTCTACAAAGCAAAACTCAAGAATTAAAATAAACACATTAAAGTAAATGTCATTAAGAAATTTTACAAAGTTCTATATCAGAATGAGAACATGATCTGTATGACTATATTTGCCAATATAAAAAGGGAAATAATTTGATATCACTACTGTACTTTACTGCAAGTTCTGAGATTAAAAGAGTGCTTGTGAAAATAATAATTAGGGATTGTTCTCTTATTTAAAGAAATAATACAGAATATTTTAGCCTTTGAGAATGAAAATATTCAACTAAACTAAAGATTCAGAGAAAATTTAACAAATGAAGACAAGGTATTCAAAGTTCAGCCTTAAAGAAAAAGACTAAATACTTGAGGAAAAATAGCTCTCCATCATGACTAAGTAGCATTTATTTCAGATATGGAAGTCTGGATCAAAATTCAGACATCTTTTACTGTGATATTTTATTGCTAAGAATCTATAGTGAAAACCAATAACCAGTCTCATTGCTAACAGTGAAAATACCAGAAGTGTGATGAACACTTGAGATTGTATTAAAATTAGGAAACAATTAAAGATGCCCATCATGATATGAAACAGAAACTAGTCATATAACTTTTGAAAACTATAGACATAAAGGTGCTAGAACCTCACCATCACCCACCAAATCAAGTAAAAGCTTTTAGAATTAATAAGATAATTTAGTAAATTCGTTGGTTATATAATATACAAACATCAACAGCTATCTTCTATTTCAGCAGGAATCTGTAAGACCCATCTCACAATAGCGACCATAATCCTAAAATATCTAAGATAAGCTTTCTTCAGAGGCCTGTAGGGGAAAAACTATAAAACTCTACTTTAAGAGAACACTTTAATAATTGGAAGAATATGCCAAATTTCTAGAAAATAAGGTTGAATATTTTGAAGATATCATCTAAGCAAATTAATTTTAGGTTTCATGAGTCTAATAAAAATTCCAATGAGATTGTTTTTGGAACTTGATGGAATTATTCTAAAGTTCATATGCCCGATAACACATAAAATGTTCTAAAACATTTTTAAAAAGATGATAGCTAAGGGGGAACTTGCGCACAGGTATTAAAAGATACTGGGCAGTCATATTGCTTTTTATGGCTGCTCGAATTTTGATATTTAGTAATAGTTCATATATTTTATACTTATGTTTTGTTTATTAAAAACATATTATCGATGAAAGTTTATCTAAATGATTCAAAAATATTGAAACAAAGTGACCAAAGATATAGCATGTAGAAAATGAGAATTTCAGGCATTATTGACTCACCAGATTATAAGTACATGGCACTTAGGGATAGTACATAGGGATGGGTCATGGCTGTTATTGCTGCTGCCACAGCTCAGGCATCCACCATGTCTCAGTCGACTATTTTTTTTCCATGGAAAGGCATTTTATTTTAAATACAGCAGTGTGTACATGTCAATCCCAAACTCCCAATATATTCCTCCCCTCCACCCCTCCCCCCGGTAACCATAAATTCGTTCTCTAAGTCTGAGTCTGTTTCTGTTTTGTAAATAAATTCATTTGTAACTTTCTTTTTCTTTTTTAGATTCTGCATATAAGTGATATCATATGATATTCGTCTTTGTCTGGCTTACTTCACTTAGTATGATAATCTCTGGGTCCATACACGTTGCTGCAAATGGAATTATTTCATTCTATCTAATGGCTGGGTAATATTCCATTGTATATATGTACCACGTCTTCTTTATCCACTCCTCTGTCGATGGACATTTAGGTTGCTTCCATGTCTTGGCTATTGCAAACAGCTGTGCAATGAATACTGGGGTGCGTGTATCCTTTCGAACCATGTTTTTCTCCAGATATATGCCCAGGAGTGGGCTTGCTGGATCGTATAGTTGACTACTGTAACACCTTTCTAACTGGTCTCCTCAGTTCCTCCAATACATCGACCCCATAGGTGAGAAAGTCATCTGCACAAAAATTAAAATAAATCCTGTTGTTTGCAGGCTTAACAACCATCGCTGGTCCCTACTGGCTACCCCACTTCAATTTATCACGATGGCTCACTCTGTGGCTCTAACCTCCTTCTTCACACTCCAGCTGCACAGAATATCTCGTCCACATTCTCCTCTTTATGTCTGAGCAGTAATACCACTGTTCTGTGCACAGGATTTTTCTTCCGCCCAGAATGTGATTTGCAATATGCTATTTAAACACATCCTGGTGCTTCAGGTCTTCATTTAAAGATCAAATTTTTTGATATTTCATGGGAGGTCCACGAAGGCAGAGTCCTGATGACCACTGCATGCCCAATACCTAGACCAGTACTTGTCACACAGTAGGAGCTCAATAAAATATTTGTTACGTGAATAAATAAATGAACATCTCCTGTAGGTGTATAACATTGTATTATAATCACTTGCTTATCTTCTTTTATCCTAATTTACAGCAGGAATGTGTTTTTTTTTTTTTTGGAGGGGTGATATTTGTTTCCTTGTTTGTTTATTTTAAATTTTCCATCAATGCCTGGACATGTGGTCAGGGCTCAAAAAATATTTGTTAAATGAGTGAATAAATAAATAAATGATATAATGTTACAGCAAAAGGACAAGCATTATTTACCTAACACAACACTACGTATAGTAATTGCTTGCTAAAAGACCAGAAACATATTTACATATTGTTTTAGAATTAATTTATATTTATTTTCTACTGCAAGTAATTGTGTTTAGTCAATTCTTTCACAGTCACCATTCTTTTTACATATTACCTTTGGAATGACAATTTTGACTTTTTAGCAGTCATTTTATACTGTAATGCAGATGTTGCAGGCACTGGTACCACATAACTTATTGTTTCATCTCTTGGGTTATCATTTTGAATTAATAAGGACCTTCTGGAGAACAACCTTTCCTAAGAGCCTGTTTACTGGACAGAATCTTGCATGAATTTTGATACTGCAATCATTTGTCAGGCACTTAGTATTACTTGTATACCTCCCCTCCCACCTTGGAATGCGTTTTCTGAGTAAACAAATCTATAAAGGAGAAATTGGGGAAACTCCTAAAACTAGCATTTTGTGAAAACTCTCCATCATTTAACATATCTATAAATATAGACAGTCTAGTTACAAATCCCACATATGTCCTTTATAGCAATTTTCCTAAAATCGCCTATACAGAAAGAATGTATATGTTTGCTTCCTTTCTGTATAGTTACTTGAAAATAATATGATTGGATGTTTTTTCAAAGGACTCTGCAATTAAAATTTGTCCTGAATTCAGACTACTCAAATCGGTCCAAATTACTGACATTTACTGTATTTACAGGACTTGTGTAGCTTAATCATACTCTGATACAGATTGCTTTTTTATGTAGCAAGCTGTACTTTAAATGAGTGGCTTCAAAGATTTAGATGTTTTTGTTTTTAAAAGTTCTTTTAAAGATAGGCACAACCATAATACGAGTTTAAATTTGAGATTAAGTTTGCTCAGTGAAGTAGAGAGAAAGCAAATACACTTAGGAAATTTTACATGGGCAGACAGGAGTGTCTGCATTCTTTTATCTCAGATGAATGTGAATTCTCACTTAACACTTCCATGATGATAAAATTAATCAGTAAATGCCTTCAAATCATTACCATTGACATATACCACCTTCTCACCTAAAGTTTAAGAATCTGGTGCCTATTAAAAATGAGAGGGAAAAAGACCTTCTGGAAGTAGCTTATGTTCTAAGAACAAATATAATGGAATGTAGCATATTATCCAGCAAAATCCTTTGAGGACACTAACACTTGGTATTGATTTTATTTATTTATCCACCTATTTCTTAATTTTTCCCTGTTTTATTAATTTTTTGAAAAATACTTATTTTCCTATGCATGTGCCTTAAACAGCTAGAGGACTTGGGCTCCCTATGTCTATTACTTTACAACAAACCCATTTTTGCCCTTTTTCTAGTTATATAAATGGATTTAGCATAGAAATACACACAGAATACACAAACACAGTCACTACAGAAAATGCTTACACTAACAAGAATTGAACTAAAGGCATCTATTTACTTTTTTAAAATGCAAAATGTCATAGGAATTATTAACTATTTCAAATGTTGCTAACAGCATACATACAACTACTATTCCCTTGAAGAAAATGAGAAGTACTAGGCCTCTTATCTTCTGAAATTATGAAATGCCATTCTCACCCTTCCTTGGTGTCTGTGTCTGGCCTCTATTTTCGCAGCCCTGAAAGATTGCTACCCCTCAAGCACTGAGTCAGTTGAACTGAGAATTTATTTGAACTGAATTTATTTATATTGACTTTTGTCACCTTAGCATACGGGAAAAGCAAAAACTACCAGTAGCTATCGACACCAGAAGCCTTGATGACAAATCAGAAAAAAATATATCTGTTAATGATCAAAGAGCAACTTCTACCAATATACAAAAAATGCCTCAAAGTACGGTAAAGGTTTCTTTTGCTTTATGTCCCTATTTATCTGTATATGGTAGCCAAATCCCCTAAATGGATTATCTGTGTGGAATGAGTTAAATCCTGCAGTGTTCCTATTTGCCTTGACTCTGATTCTCTTGATAATTTCTCAGATTCATACCAATTAAGAATCAAACGTGAACACAAGGATAATGCAACAAAATTCTGTTGCACTGATGAATTACATTGATTTCAAATGTCACCAAAGGGGCCAAAAACAAGACAGTATGTGACAACATTCAGATTAATCCAATAGGGTCGATGAACCTGCACCTGGGACCAGGTGACATATTCAGGACTTGTCTGTGCTGAAACCAGGCGTCCTGCCTCATTTCTGTTACAGAAAAGCCAAGACGAAGAGCTTGGGATTGTGTTCTGCTGGAGCCTACATACCTCAACACGGTGGCCGCAAACCCCTATAGCAATTTCAAATAGTGACAAATCAGCAGATCTCAGAATGGGGCTTAGGACCAAGGCATCAGCACCAGCTGATTCGACAGATTCACATCTGAACTCAAACTGATGGAAAAATCCGATTTAACCCCTTGTGAAAGAGCTTCTAAGATTTCATAACAGCACCTTCTTCTAAAAGCTAGAAAAAAAAAAAAAAAGTGCCTGGACAAAGTTTTTGAAGTAAGCAGTGAACGTCAATATTGCTAACAGTCAAACCCCCGCAACTTGAACTTGGCAAAAAACTTTGTTGAGAAAGTGAGCATTGCTGAAAAGGGGTTTTGGCTGCTGCACAAATTTCTTTTTTCTTTTTGCACTTGATACACTGAAAATAGACATAGAAAACCCTTGGTTGAACCAAATAAACCCTGTATATATCAGATTATTAGTCTCGTGTGTGCTTTCTGGGTGCATTTTTGAGGGTAGCATCCATCTTAAGGCATTTGAAAATTAGGACTTTCTCGTGAATGTGGTAAAAATGGAATTTATAACAAGGTCACTAATGGAATGTATTTGCATGATTCATTTATCCTTTTATAGGATATGCATGGCCAGACACAGGGTGTTATCTAGAGCGTTTCTAAAATTACTTCTCTGGGGCTTTTGTCCAGCTTTAAGGAACTTCAAAGAAAAAGTAAGTAAAACGTATTTCTTCTGGGTGACTTTAAAAACAGGTAAATGATTTTTAAATGAAAGAAAGATAATCTCTTGGGGATTGTGTTTATGAGTCTGCACTTTAACAAGTATTTCAGATGGCAGTAATAGAAAAATTAGGGAAAAAATCAAATTTACATGAAGACTTTAAACTTATAAATCTCCAGAAAGATGTTTTATGTATTAGGAAAACATAAGGAACTATTCCATTATATAGTCTATGTTTGAATGGTAACTATAACTGGAAAATAAAACAAACTAAAACCTTGTTTCAATTTTAAGAAGCAATTTGAGCTGGCAACGCCTTCTTCCTTATAATGAAGCCAGTTTCCACCCCCCACCTCTTCCAGTTAGTGAGTTTCAAGGAAAGCCTTGAGCCAAATATATAAAACTTCTACAGGCTACTTAAACATTTTATAATCTCTTAAAGAATTTATAACTCTAAATTTATAATGAACGAAAGATAGCCTGTTGGTGCTTTAACTCTCTAGGTGTAAGACAATTCTCCCTCTGCATTTTAATGTTTTACTTGCAGCTGGACAGTCAGTCATCACCAACACTGACCCTACCTATCATCATTCACATGGAGAAAATGAATTCATGGCCCAAATTATAGGAGAGCCCAGGCAAACTGCTGATTTTCTTTATCAAATTCAGGATCGTATTTTATTTCCTTCTTAGTATGAAAGTTTGGTTGCTTTCCCGTGATACGAAGCTTGAGAGAGGAGGTCACAAAAAAATAAAAAGAAATGAAGGTGACGGTCAAGTTCAAGTTCAACTGTACTTCAAAATGAGTTGGGCGTGTGCCTCAGGCTCTCCGGCATCTGATAAACCCGGAATAAGGAACGTGGGTCCTCCCAGTTCTTCAGCGCTACTGGGAGCAAGTCTCAGTAGGGAACAACCTTGACAGATGAAAGTCACAGGGAGGGAAGGGGCTGCATTTAGCCTCACCTCCACAGCCTAGCGGAACATCAGAGCCCTGGGGCATGTCTTCAAAAATAACTGAAAATAGGATAAGGGCAGATCGAGCTACAAAATGGAGATGGCAGATGGTAGGGGTCTTTTTTGGCGGGGGGGAGGGCGGTGCTTTCTAGACCCAAAGTCGACCTGCAAATATTCATGATGTCAACTTTGCCATGTGTACTTCTGGGACCCAAGATGTGTGGCACCTACTTTTACCCACGACAAAGAATTTTGGTGCTGTTGGCCCTGGGAAGAGAGTTTAAATACTGTTTGCTATTCGGTCTTTGCCTAAAACTTGGTTGAAACATTTGATATCTGAAAGCGTTGGTTGAAAGGATAGTTAAATATCCATTTCTCCAGCTTTACCTCTGTTTCAAGTTCTATCAGAAGAGAGCAATGTTCCTAGATTACCTTAGCTTCTTGCGGAACCGTCTTCTGAAGGTTAAGATTTAACGTGATGCCCTCGGCTTTTGTAGAGGTGGAATTAAAACCTTGGGTAATTAACTGCCTACTCATTGTCTCCTTTGTAAGAATCCCCATGATAAGTTCCTCCTAGGCTTCAGTCAGGAATTATTTTTCTTCAGATAGATCTTAATACTATTTTTATGGGGCAGAGAGAAATTAAATAAACCAATCTGCTTCTCTTTTGAAACTGGCTTCCAAATTCACTGTGCAGCCACAGTAACAAAGCCATTTTAAACTCCTGTTATAATGGACTAGCTCTCTCTCCTTCTCCCTTTCCACTGTTACTCATACCTGAGATCTATAGATTATCTGTCTCAAAGTTACCTAGAAGGCCTTTGAAAAACACAGGTCCCTGAACCACACCCGAGATTCTGATATAGTAGTTCTCAAAAGGGAAATAGTAATGTGCATTTTATTCAAACAGGCCTCATGCCTTAAGATGTAATGCCATTCTCCCTTTGCATCTTGATGTTTCATAAAAACTCAGGTTATTATGTACTCCTGAGTTTGAACCATTTCTAAGTGGTTCTGATTGGTCTCTTAGTAATGTTAGAGGATTGTTCTTTATTTTTTCCTAATCAAAACAATATGACTGATTTGAAATATTCATGCACACATATACAGTCTTTTTTTTTTTTTTTTTTTTGTCCAAACAGGTAAGAAAGATGATGAGGTAACAGATGACCAGAGGGAAGGAATAAACACACAAAAAGAACTGCTGTGGAAATGTGTAAAACTCGCACAAAAATGAGTTGCTTATCAGTAAATCCAAATTAAGAAAAATACATACATAGAAAACCAAGGAATTCTGCAAAGAAATCTAGCATGTCTTTTGCAGAAAGGGATAAGACTTCAGACCTCTAGTTTTCAGGTACTTAAGGCCAGGATCTCTAATTATTTTAGTTTTTTTTTTTTCTTTAAAGCTTTTTCATGCAAATGGTTTTGTTTGGCTTGTAAACTAATTGCAGGGGTTTGATTACCAGATAGTTTCTAGCTTGCCTCTGCAAATGGTTTTTACAAACATGAAAACCAGGGTATAGCTGATTTAGTGAACCCCATTGGTAAAAACCTGAGATATCTATACGACAGCGTATTTTTTTCTAGCACAATTAATGATTCTTCCCAGTTTGAACACAATCTAAACATATAGAAAGTTAGTATATAATTCACTTGGCCAAACAAATCTTTAAAATTTGTTAACTTTTAAACATATTTTCAAAATCAACCAAGGGATTGTGTTAAAGAAATGAAGGATTCTTTATAGCATTGTCAAAAGTATAAAATAGGTAATATAGACTAAATTTATTTTTAAAAATATGCAAATGCAATTTGATATATTCTTTATCAAACTAACCTTTCTATTTTGTAGACTTCACATACCAAAACATCTCACATGTCCGTAGAGAATTACATAAAATCAAACAGCCCTAACTTGTGGTCACAACTTACCAATTGAGTTTGAAAAGGCATACAAAATAAAAAGGTGGCAGTTAAATGGTTTTTAAATCTCTATTTAGACTTTTGAAAAGTATGGTAGATAGGCACAAATATTCAACCTCCTTTGATGATAACTAACAGAAATAACCAAAATGGTAAAAACATACTATAATTATAATTTTTAAAACTCCAGTGGCACTGAAAACTAGGGAAGGTGCCACCTATAGGCCACAGAATTCAAGAAATTTCTGCTTTATATAGTGTAAGTGGAACCAGGTGGAATGAAGATATTTAGAAGCAACTCAAAACTCACTTTCCTACGAAAGCAGTATAGCCTCACAAGCAAACAGCAGGCAGACCAGGAGAAGCCCAATTAATTTTCCTATTTTTAAGAGGCAAAGGTCAGGGAGCCCTTAGAGAAGGAAGAATTCCTGTCACTGCTGTAAATCAGCATCAGCTGAGTGAGGAAATGCCCAGGCAAGCCCAGCTATGCCTCAAGGAAAGCCAGCTCCTTGCTGGTTTCTCAATGGATTTTACTGTTGGATGAAGCCATTTCCTAAAACAGAAAGAGCTAAAACTTATAATCAGGGAATATTTAGAAAATAACAACAATGAAAAATGTTCCACATAAAAATGTTGAGAGGCAACCAAACTTACTTTCAGCCAAACTAACTAACACACACTATTTTCATGGTTAAACAAGGAGGAATAAAAAAAAAATTAACTAAATATCCAACTCAATAAATTAGGACTGGAACAAGAAAATAAACCCAGGATATGCAGGAGAAATAAATAGCAGCTAATATTTGAGTTTATTCTTCTAGTTTTTGTATATAGGATTTCAGTTAATCTTCCCTACCACCCAAGAAAATAGATACTAATAACATTATGTTAAAGATGAGGAAACTGAGATGCTCAGAGCCAAATTTTAAAAATGCAGAAGTGGAATAATCAATAAATAAAAATACTTAGTTATTAGTAAAAATAAACACAGAAATAGAAATTATAGATACCCATTATTAGTAATACAAAAGATGATACAATTACAGATACAAAGCTATTCATAAAATTTTAAAGATGTGGTACACATGTACAATAGAATACTACTCAGCCATAAAAAAAGAATGAAATAATGCCATTTGCAGCAACATGGATGGGTGTAGAGATTATCATACTAAGTGACATAAGTCAGAAAGAGAAAGACAAATACATATGATATGACTTATATGTGGAATCTAAAATATGACACAAATGAACTTATCTACAAAACAGAAACAGACTCACAGACATAGAGAACAGACTTGTTGTTGCCAAGGGGGAGAGGGGTCAGGGAGGGATGGATTGGGAGTTTGGGATTAGCAGATGCAAACGATTATGTATAGAATGGATAAATAACAAGGTCCTAATGTAGAGCACAGGGGACTATATTCAATATCCTGTGATAAACCATAATGGAAAAGAATATGACAAAGTATTCATATATATATATGTATAACTGAATCACTTTTACTGTACAGCAGAAATTAACACAACATTGTAAATCAACTATACTTCAATAAAATAAAGTTTTAAAAGATATCTATAAATCTTAAGAGGATATTATGTTTAGAGGGCATAGTCAAGATGGTGGTGTGGGAAGACACCGAGTTAGCGTCTCCCCACAACTAGGGCGCCTGCCGTCCACTGGTGGGGGACCCTGACGTCCAAGGAGACGGAAGGACCCCCAAGTGAACTGGTAGGATGTGGGGAGATAGAGGGGGGAGGTGAAGTGGAGGCCAGACAGGATCAGTTCCCTTGAGGCCAGGGAGATCAGGAGAGGTAGATGGAATGGGCCCTCTGGGAGAAGCGGGAGAGGAGCAGAGGGTGCTTACCCCACCCACTCGGCCCCAGGATCCTGCTGAGCTTCCAGGCCAGTCACCTGCCTTCAAGGCTCCACCCTCCCCCCCCCAGCCACATTGGCCCTAGGGGCAGAGGAAGGAGGTCGAGGGGAGTTCAGTATAGGCAGGCAGGAGGGGTCCTATGGGAGGAGTGGGAGAGGAGGAGACGGTGATTCCTCCACCCACTTGAGCCCTCAATACATAGGCAAATGCTAACAACCATGAAAGGAGAAATCAACAGTAACAAAATAACAGTAGGAGACTTTAACATGCCACTTACAACAATGGACAGATCATCTGAACAGAAAATAAATAAGGAAACACAAGCTTTAAATGACACAATAGACCAGATAGATTTAATTGATATTTATAGGAGTTTCCACCCGAAAGTGGCAGAATACACTTTCTTCTCAAGTGCACATGGAACATTCTCCTCAATAGATCACATCTTGGGTGACAAATCAAGCCTTGGAAAATTTAAGAAAATTGAAATCGCATCAAGCATCTTTTCTGACCACAACACTATGAGATTGGAAATCAATTACAGGAAAAAAACACAGATACATGGAGGCTAAACAGTGCGCTACTAAATAACCAAGAGGTCACTGAAGAAATCAAAGAAAAAATTAAAAAATACATAGAAACAAATGACAACAAAAACACGATGACCCAAAACCTATGGGATGCAGCAAAAGCAGTTCTAAGGGGGAAATTTATAGCAATTCAATCTCACCTCAAGAAACAAGAAAAATCTCAAATAAACAATCTAACCTTACATTTAAAACAACTAGAGAAGGAAGAACAAAGAAAACCCAAAGTCAGTAGAAGGAAAGAAATAATAAAAATCACAGCAGAAATAAATGAAATACAAATGAAAAAAACAATAGCAAAGATCAATAAAACTAAAAGCTGGTTCTTTGAGAACATGAACATTGATAAAGCCTTACCCAGACTCATCAAGAAAAAAAAGGAAAGTATGCAAATCAATAAAACAAAATGAAATGAAATGAAATTAGAAATCAGAAATGAAAATTAGAAATGAAATTAGAAATGAAAAAGGAGAAATCACAACTGACACCACAGAAATATAAAGGATTATAAGAGACCTCTACAAACAACTATATGCCAATAAAATGGACAACCACAAAGAAATGGACAAATTCTTGGAAAGGTACAGTTTTCCTAGACTGAACAAGGAAGAATCAGAAACTAATGAAATTGAAAGCATAATTAAAAATCTTCCAACAAACAAAAGTCAAGGACCAGATGGCTTCACAGGTGAATTCTATCAAACATTTAGAGAAGAGCTAACACCCATCCTTCTCAAACTCTTCCAAAAAATTGCAGAGGGAGAAACACTCCCAAATTAATTCTAGGAAGCCATCATCACCCTGATACCAAAACCAGAAAAAGATATCACAAAAAAAGAAAATTATAGGCCAATGTCACTGATGAATATAGATGCAAAAATCCTGAACAAAATACTAGCAAACAGAATCCAACAACACATTAAAAGGATCATACACCATGATCATGTGGGATTTATCCCAGGAATGCAAGGATTCTTCAATATATGCAAATCAATCAATGTGATACACCATATTAACAAATTAAGAAATAAAAACCATATGATCATCTCAATAGATGCAGAAAAAGCTTTTGACAAAACTCAACATCCATTTATGATAAAAACTCTAGAAAATGGGCATAGAGGGAACCTACCTCAACAAAATAAAAGCCATATATGACAAACCCACAGCAAGCATCATACTCAATGGTGAAAAACTGAAAGCATTTCCAGGAACAACACAAGGACATCCAATCTTGCCACTCTTATTGAACATAGCTTTGGAAGTCCCAGCCACAGCAATCAGAGAAGAAAAAGAAAGAAACGGAATACAAATTAGAAAAGAAGAAGTAAAACTGTCACTGTTTGCAGATGACATGATACTATACATAGAGAATCCTAAAGATGCCACCAGAAAACTACTAGAGCTAATCAATGAATTTGGTAATGTTGCAGGATACAAAATTAATGCACAGAAATCTCTGGCATTCTTATACACCAACAACAAAAAATCAGAAAGAGAAATTAAGGAAACAATCCCATTTACCATCTCAACAAAAAGAATAAAATACCTAGGAATAAACCTGCCTAAGGAGGCAAAAGACGTGTACTCAGAAAACTATAAAACACTGATGAAAGAAATCAAAGATGACATAAACAGATGGAGAAATATACCATGTTCTTGGATTAGAAGAATCAATATTGTGAAAATGAATGTACTATCCAAAGCAATCTACAGATTCAATGAAATCCCTATCAAACTACCAATGGCATTCTTCACAGAATTAGAACAAAAAAATTTTAGTTTGTTTGGAAACACAAAAAAACCCCGAATAGCCAAAGCAATGTTGAGAAAGAAAAACAGAGCTAGAGGAATCAGGCTCCCTGACTTCAAACTATACCACAAAGATACAGTAATCAAGAGAGTATGGTACTGGCACAAAAACAGAAATATAGATGAATGGTACAGGATAGAATGCCCAGAGATAAACCCACACACATATGGTCACCTAATTTTTGACAAGGGAGGCAAGAACATACAATAGAGAAAGAAGAGCCTCTTCAATAAGTGGTGCTGGGAAAACTGGACAGCTACATGTAAAAGAATGAAATTAGAACACTCCCTAACACCATACACAAAAATAAACTCCAAATGGATTAAAGACTTACATGTAAGACCAGACACTATAAAACTCTTAGAAGAAAACATAGGGAAAACACTCTTTGACATAAACCACAGCAAGATCCACGAGGCCTCATTCAGCTCTCAGTGGCTTTATTCCTAAAGTATGAATGGATAATCCACAATCATCAGAATCTGAAAAAAGAGATGTTTCAACAACATGAAAGAGAAAGACCGAGAGACACAAACTGAAAAATTATAGCAGAGGAAAGAGCAGTAGTTTGGAGAACGGGAGAGAAAAAAAATTCTCAAAATCAAGTTCTTCTATAGATTCCCTATAGAAGGTCATGTAAGTGCAAAGTCCTCAACAGTCAATAGATAATGTCTACGTTAATGAATGAGGAATATTATTCAGCAATATGGAGGAAACTTTGAGAAACTGAAACAGAAATGGATAAAAGAGGTTGCCTCTGGGAAAGAAGACTCAGGAAGAGGAGGAATGAAAAAGGAAATGGGCAAATTTTATTAAAAGCTCTAAATTTGTGTCTGTGCCCTTGAGTTAGTTTGATAAAAATGCAATATTTGAAAACCTATTTAAGAAACATTAAACAAGGTAGGAAGTTTTGCAATACCTTTTTGAAGCTAGAATAACCCTGACATTGATAAAGATGAAGTAATATTTAAATTTCCAGCCAGTACACTTATGAATATAGATGAGGAAATCCTAAATAAAATATAGTATTGCTAAATTGGGACTCAAAATAGTATTTTAAAAATTAATATAGTGTGACCAAACATGGTTTCTTCTTGAAATGCATGGTTGATTTAATATTTGAGAATATATTAACACAGTGTATCATATAAAGAGGGCAAAAGAGAAAAAAGAGCAGGTCATCTTGCAAGATTACAAAATGGTATTCGATAATATTAAATAACTTTTTTGATAAACAAAAGATCTCTCAGGATAATAGAGCAACTACAATATCACCTAGCTCAGGTTAATCATGTGCCCTTTCATTTCCTTATTCAAAAAATACAATTTTGTGTTAGTTCCCGCCCACTTGGACCTCCCTCCCATTCTCCCCCAATCCCTCAATCCCACCCATCTAGATCACAGAGCCCCGAGCTGAGCTCCTTGTGCTACACAGCAGGCTCCCCCTAGCTATCTATTTACACATGGTAGTGTATATGTGTCAATCTTAACCTCCCAATTCTTCCCACCCTCCCCTTTCCCCCCACCCCATGTCCACATGTCTGTTCTGTACATCTGTGTCTCTATTCCTGCCCTGCAAATAGGTTCACAACGTTGTAAAGCAAGTATACTCCAATAATAATTTTAAAAAATCCAATGTCTAATTGTTTAAAAATAAATAAATAAATAAAATGTTACATTATGAAAAAAAGATACAATTGAGTATAGTACCATCCTGTGGTGGTGATTTAACAGTGAAGGAAACAGACTAAATCCTTGAACTTGGGGAATTTACCTTCTAGTGAGTAAGGTGGCAAACCATTAAGTAACATAATTGCTGGTTGTGCTAAATTTAAAATAAAATACCTAAAACAGAGAGAGAGGCACTGAGGTTTCTATTTCAGATGAATTGATGAGGGTCTGATTTGCTGAAGCAGGGACACTTGAGGAGTGGGTGTGCCATGTGATTACCTAGGGTACAAACATTTCAGGCAACTGCACAGCACAGGCTCTTTTGGGATGAATGAAGGGAAGAGTGACAGTGAAGAGATTTGAGAGAGATCCCGGTGCCAGATCATGTACGGTCTTAGTACCACACTGAGGGGAACTCCCTGGTGGTCCAGTGGTTAGGACTCGGTGCTCTCACTGCCAGGGCCCGGGTTCAATCCCTGGGTCAGGGAATTAAGATCCCGCTAGCCACGCACTGCACCAAAAACCAAAACCAAAACAAAACACCACATTGAGGACTTGCTGATCAATTACTCCACATTCCAAATGGCAGCACAGCAGCCCTGCCCCTCTTACGAGAGGTCTCTTGATCTCCAAAGAGTTTCTCTTTAAAAAAAAAAAAAAAGCTAATTAATGCTTTTGCCCATATTTCTGCCTTTTTTCTGTTCCAGGTGTCTCTCTCACTTGTTTCTCCCAAACTATGCCTAATGTCACCTGTCTACTGCTTTAAAGTCACCTGTGCTGTCCCCCCAACTCCCCACTGCCAGCCTGCCCAATCTGCACATAGCTACACTGACCCACACATCACCTCCATTCCCATCACCGTCACCCTCTCCTCTGCATGGGCATCGCTTTGCTGTTAGCTGCAGTGGTCCTGCTTCCCAGGGGCTACATAAACCCTGGTGTCTTAACTGATAATATGTGTAGGTAAGACTTTCGCTACGTGGAAAACCTACAAAAATCAAGAAAAGCTGTTAGGATTCTTTGGGAAGTTCTGCAATGTGGATGATTTAAAAACTCAACATTCATAATCAGTAGGTTTTCTAATGTTGGTAACAAACCATAAAAAAAAAATTCCATAGCCATAAACAACTACAAAAGACTTAGGTATCAATTCAATGATAACTATGCAGGGTATGTGTATTTACAGTCTGCAACATTTTACTGAGGTGAAATAGAAGGTAGGTGTGAGTAAAGGAAACACAAGTTTTCCTGGATAGAGAAAGCAAAAGCTCAAAAATATTTTTGAATTAGATTGAGTCTAAATGTTATTTGGAAGGAAAATAGGCAACGTAGGGAAATATTCATAAAGAACTTGCTTCAGACTGAGTTTCTCTTTTTCTTTCTTTCTCTCTGAATATATACACATATACACATACATATTCATACACAGATGGTATATATATATATTCTTATATGCTATGTTAATTTCCTAATTAATTAATTAGTAATTTAAACTGTAAAACCAGCCAAAGAGCACATTAATAGATCAGTGCCATTGAATAAAAACCAAGGAGGAGACATGTCTCCTGACTTGTTAGGAGTTATTTCTAACTAAGGATGTGGAAATAGTTAACTGGTAAACCAGAGTATTGGTTGGACTCTCCGGGAAGCAGACACTGAGATGGATCTTTGGAAGCACAGAAGTTTCTTGGAGACTGACACTTGGGAAGGTAAAAGGGAGGAAGCAGGTTGGGCGGGGTGAGCTGTCAGAGCTTGAAGCAGACCTGACCTGATGACGTCCAAAGGGGAGGGATGGAGCTCCATAGCACTGGGGGAGTCCCTCATTGACTGGAAAAAACCAGGCCTTCTACAGCTGCTTGGCCTGGTTACTGGCCAGGGGCCAGCCCAAGAAAACTGTGACCTTGGCTTGAAAGCAGAGGTGGACTCTGGAGGGCCTAACAGCTGGAGGCTGGCAGCTAACCACAGCCCTCACAGCAGAGCATCAAGTTTCCTTTTCAAGGTGGATGCTCATGCTGTGTCTCTGTGTCTGTCACAGCCAGTGAAAAGAAAAGGTTACATTTCTACCTCACTCTCCAGGCTGAAATCAATTCCAAAGGATTAAAGAATTAAGTGTGAAATACAAAACAAGAAAAGAAACAATTTTTTTCTAGAGTTGTATAATCTTCAGCTGGGGAAAGGTATAACATAAAAGACAGAAGTAAAAAGGGAAAAATAATAAATGAATTACATAAAACCCACAACCCCGTATATCTTAAAACAACATAAAAACTTAAAGGCAAATGATAAGTTTGACCAAGATAATCGAAACAAAGTTTAAAGATAATGGTCATTTATTTTGCATAAGGAGTTGTTACAACTCAGTGCGAAAAAAAGATAAATACTCCAATAAAAATGGCTAAGAAGATGAATATGCTGTGCAAGTAGAAAGGCAAAGGTGATCAACACTGAAATATGATAAACATTATCATAATAAGAGAATGCAAATTAGACTAAGAAGGCACCTTTTTCCTACCAGACTGGCATCATAACACCCAGAGCTGGCAAAGATGGCAAAAATGAAAACTTGTTTTCATTTCATTAAATATCATTTAAACATTGTTTTTTTGGGTGATAACGTACCCAAACTAAAACGTCACTCTTTGTTCATAACAAAATGTGTTTATGGAGAGTCACGCTAATAGCCTGAGTGAGAGCTAATGACCTCTCCTTGACTAAAACATTTTTTAAAATAATAAATAATTATAAAAAGCTAACTTAATAATAAATAGGAGACTTCCCTGGCGGTCCAGTGGTTAAGACTCTGTGCTTCCACTGCAGGCGGCCAGGGTTGGATCCCTGGTCCCTAAGATCCTGCATGCCACGTGGTGCAGCTGGAAAAAAAAACCCCACAATAATAAATAATACTCATTTGAAAAATAAATAAACTTGAAGTTTAGAGTATATGTTTGGACAATGAGGGAGATCCTAGTGACCTAAAAAAAAAAGATCGGGCTTCCCTGGTGGCGCAGTGGTTGAGAGTCCGCCTGCCGATGCAGGGGACACGGGTTCGTGCTCCGGTCCGGGAAGGTCCCACATGTCGCGGAGCGGCTGGGCCTGCGAGCCATGGCCGCTGAGACTGCGCGTCCGGAGCCTGAGCTCCGCAACGGGAGAGGCCACAACAGTGAGAGGCCCCTGTACCGCAAAAAAAAAAAAAAAAAAAAAAAAAAAAAAATCAACTGATCCTAAGAGGCTTTATATAAGTGATAGAAAATAGTCGTTCTCATTGCAACCTCGAAGGACCAAAAAGAATCTGTGGAAATCAGTTGAGGAAAAAGAAAAAAAGGAAAAACAATACATATGTATAGAGAATACATATATATATATATATATATATATACACATATATATGTATATATAATACTTCATTAGGAAGAACTGGGGCTGACATAAAAGGAAATGCAATGGAAGAGGCAGTGTGGTGAATTGGAAAGGACACTGGGGTGGGCGTCTGGCCCCCATTCTAGGACTAGGAAATTTCCTGGGAAAATCTCTGCAGCCCAGTTAGTTCCCTCAGCTGTCGCTGCCTAATGTCCCCTTGGCCGCTCTTCTCTGCTTTTGTTCTTCCCACCACTCACCCTTCATTCTGCTGTTAAAAGGTTTCTCTGACTTCACCAAAGAAGAAACTTCCTCAGAATCTGGCTTCTTTGTAGCTACATCCTCTTGCCACAGAGAACTACTTCAAGTTTCCTCAATGCACCAGAAACTGTCTTTCATGACCTTGCTCATGCTATTTGCTGTCTGGAATTTCCACATTAGCAATCTATTAAATTGCTACTTATCTTTCAAAGTGCAGGTCAAGCATCCCCTCTGATTAAGAAGCTTCCTAGATTATCCACTATGAGTTTGCACTGGACAGTGCCTCATCTATGTATTTAATTTACCCACATTCTGTTACATGCATTCAATCAAATGAGAAAGTTGAGATAATGCAAGTAAGTGAACCACCAGCCATTCTGTCTACAGGTATAATCCCCACAGCGACAGTGACAGGGAAGACTTGAATCTGCTCTCCTTTGTTGGTCTGCTCCTATGTGTCTATCCTAGGAAGGGCAACCTGCATTGCTTATGAAACTTTTAAAACAGGCTTATTTCATAAAACCTAGTGGTTGATGCAAGCCAACTGCTTCATCTGATACCCAACTGAAAAAAAAAAACAACAATCTTTTCTAAATGCTTGAAGAAAAGCAGGCTGGTTTAGAGTCATTGAGAAATAGTATGGAAGCCTCCAGGCTGATAGCTTCTTTTGGGATTTTCAAGGATAATTTTGACTACGTTAAATGTTTTGCCTTAAATGTTTACTTTATATTCTAACCCCGTATAAAATGTGACTTTTCTTTACCCATCTTGTAATTTTGTTTTCTCATACTCCAAAATTTTATTTATATGGTTATAAGCTCATTGAGGAATATGTCTAGAATATACCAGGTGTTCAATAAATGTTTGTAAAATGAACAAACTGTGTGGCTCATGAGCTCAAGGATCGGCCCTCTGCTTGAAAACAGCTACCAAATCTGACTAGTGACTACATCAAGATGTGAAGTGATGCCACCAAGCAAGTTCTTTAGAAAGCTCAGAGATAACAGAAGCTTTCAAAAGACATGACCCCATAATTGACATGATGTCAAATGTTTAGGTCCCGGTAAAAATATTTAGAGTATGTGATGGTTTGGGTCCTCCTTAAGCCAATCAGACCAAACATTCCCCTATTTTTTCTGGATTTAGACAGAGTTTACATATAATATATTTGCTTGGTTCTGTAAGCTGCTTATAGATGATGACAATGATCTTTCAAAGTATTTAACCCATCATTTAATGAAAAGTTTATTTGCAACTGTACTGACAGCTCTGTATATATAGCAGGATGAGTTTTTGGAATTTTCCAAAAAAAGAAATGAAAATTTTATTTATTTTCTACTTGTTTTGTATGTGTAATGGCAAGTCCAACTGGGATTTATGACTATGTATATCTATGATGAAGCACCTTTAAAATGTACACATATGCTACATACAAAGGTGTGTGTTCTTTTATGCTAGAAAAAAGAAAATGATCAAGAAATTAGGTTATAAAAAACAATCTAATTCACAAAGAAATGTTAGATGAACCTTGTTTCTGGAAAAGTAACAGTTACCTCTTACGGTTATCGTAAGAGACTAGTTAACCAATATTTGTGTATATTATTACTTCTTAATAATTACTTAGAGCATTGAGTAGCATAAGTGATCAAATATTGAATATTTTATTAACATTATTAGCATTTTACAATAAAAACAATTCTCTGCTCGACACATATGGAGAGGACTCAAAGTTTGAGCCTTTTTTTTTTGACTCACGTCAATAAAAGTTATTTGCTTTTTGTCTGACAAGACTTAGGGGTGTCCACACGACATTTGAGACGTTAAATGCCAAATTACATATTAGCCTTTATGATGTTTCTCTTAATGTAGAAGAAAGACATGTCTTCCAAAAGTCCTGTTTATTTGTTCCATTTAAACTTCATTAAAACACTCATGCCTCATTATATCACCATTTATTCAAAATTGAGGCAGGTAATATCACGAACACCAGGTTGAAGTAAAGCTAGCAACCATGTACCTTTTCTAGGATGTCAAATGTGTATTGTAAATAGCCAGCAGAAAAGTCAGATGCAAAAGAGGATGTTGAACTGTGGGAGAGGCACATTTCACAATGGACAAAATGGAACTGAAAGTAAGGTTGAGGGTGGTTCTTGTCGAGGGACACTCGTCCAGAGTGAGGGGTTCACTTTCTTAGTCCCACAAGAGTGACTCCTGTACCCAGAATGTAAATGCTGGCATTCCTCATGTTCCTCCTTGGCCTGCTCTGCCCCGTTCCATGCTCTCCCAGGTCATTAAGGCCCCGAGTGATTCCGGTTGTTCAAAGAATTACTTGTAAAGTTAGGAATAGCTTTAAAGCTATTCCTTATTCTTGGAACAGTTGCAATGGTGTCTGGTGCCCCGTTCTATAATTAAGGAACACCACTTCTGTGAACCTTCCCAGCACTAGACAAACATGTTTTTTCTGTCCCCAAGGCATCTGCTAAATCTCTTACTGAACAAAAGAAAATCACTCATTGAATTTAAGGCCACTCCAATACTACATTTGTATGGTGCAAGTTCTACTCATAGCTTATCTAAAGATCCTTGAACCTTATGGCTGTGAGAACAAGAAGGATGTTGTAACAAAAATGGGGGTGGGAGTGGAAGATGGTCATTTAAAGTAGATATGGTGGCGGGGAGCTGGTGTCCACAGCTATGACATGGCACTCACAGTTCTTTCTATTTTTTAAAAGTTTCTCCCTTAAGGAGAAAAATACCATTTTTAATCACCAAACAAACTAAGGCAAAAAATTATTCTAGTTATACAGATAGTTTAATGTACTATCATTTTTCTTGAGTTGTGTGAATTATTCAATACCTCCTAAAACATCATGATGTGCTATTACAACAAGGCCAGGACAGAGTGTGTTGTGTGTGTGTGTGTGTGTGCATGTGTGCACGCACACATTTGTGTAGGGGTAGCATTCTGATAGAGGGGGAAGGCAGAAAACATGCTTCCCAGAACCCCTAAAACTATTAATTTAATGACAACTCTATTTCTCTCCCTCCTTTGGATATTGGCCCAATAAGCAAGATATTAATTGAAGGAAGAAAATGTCCAGTTTTTTTTCTCTAAAGCATCTGGTCCTAACTGCTACTCACAGTAAAGAATAATTCCTGTTTCTTCTCTTGCTCACACACTAATAAAAAATAATTCTCCAATGACTAGCTTATTTATCTTTGTACCAATCCAATCATAGTAGCACATTGTTTATGTTTACAAAAACTGGACAAAATTAAAAACAGCTATTTAAAGGCAATGAAAAGCATCCCAAAGCAGACAGAACCAGGGGATAAGTTCACTCTTAAGAAACTGCTATTGTGACAGGTAAGAATTGGGTGTGGCCTTTTTTCTCAAAGGTGCTCCTCATGGAAAGCTGCAACCTTACTAGCTCAACGTGGCAGGAGGCAAAGTTCAAAGACTTCATAGATAGAACAAAGAAAGCATGAACTATAAAAGAAATATTTGATAAACTGGAGTCATTAGCACATGAAAAGATGCACATTATTATTCATCAGGAAAATAAAAGTTAAAACACAAGGCAATGAAAGACTTGCAATGCCAAATGTTACCAAGGATTTGGACCCACTGGAACAAAGTGGGTCACTGGAAGCACAGAGCTCGGGGGTGGGATGGAGGGACATTGATGACCAAGGCTCACATGAGAGTTTTGGGGATGAGACATCTGTATCTTGACTGTGATGGTGGTTACCTGGTTACCTTTGTCAAGGCTCATTGGACCACACACTTAAAATGGGTGCAGGTTATTGTACATAAGTTGTACCTCAATGGAGTTTCTTTTTAAAACAGTGAGGAGGTGGGAAACATAAAACTCAGATCGATTTTGAATACATATAAAAATGGACCAACAGAGCCTCCTAAACCTCCCAATGAATATTTTATACAATCCCTCGAGCTGGGATCTAGAGCCCAGGGGATAACCTGCAGCGTTACATCCATAAACGCAGCTCTGCCTGGCACCCTGCTTGGGTCTTGTTTGGCAAAATTCAGGTGACAATTCTGTCTTCTGCTGGCCAGGTGAGTGTGCTCTTTAGTCTGTCCCCTCATGTGTGGAAGATTTAGACTTAGGGTTGAGTATAAGAATCCTGATTTTGGCCTCAGACCTAAGCTAATTTCCCCAGCCCAGCTTTACCAGTTTAAAAGATAAATGTATAATGCTGGTGCCTAAGTGAAGCCTGAGTCCATTTAAACTGTTTAAAAGTCCTGAGTATGATGGTTAATTCTGTGTATTAACTTGACCGGACCATGATATTTGGTTAAACACTATTCAGGGTGTGTCCATGAGTGTATTTCTGGATGAGATTAGCATTTGAATCCACAGAGAGTAAAGTAGATTGCCTTCCCCAATGTGGGTGGACATCACCAATCTATTAACATCCAGACTAGAACGGAAGGCTGAATAAGAAGAATTCGCTCTCTCTCTCTGCCTGACTGTCTTTGAGCAGTGACACTGGTCTTCTCCTGCCTTTGGATTTGGACTTGAACTGGAACTAAACCATTGGCTGTCCTGGTTCTTGAGTTTGCCTGCTGATCTGGGAGGATCTTCTCAGTCTCCATAACTGCATGAGTTAATTCCTTATAGTAAATTTCCATACGTACATATATATGTATACAATATGCATATGCGTTATCTCTATATCTTTATACAAATGTACATCTTCTAGATATTCATATATATGTATATATAAAATTGTTTCTGTTTCTTTGGAGAATGCTAATATGTGGACCAGGCCCTCTGGAGAGGTCTGGAGAGCCTATTAGCATATGACACATTACACCAATTGAAAATCAGTGGCTAGAATGTTCTGAGGCCTCCATCCACAAGGAATTTTCATATTATGCATTTGATATTCTTTGGTACAAACACTGAGAAAATAGAACCTTGAATAATATGAACAGAAAGCTCTAAAAGCAAAAGAATGAGCAACCTTCATTCATCTGCATGTTAGACCTGGTCTATTCCTTGGAAATAAGCCATAAACTTAGGATAATTTTAATTCAGAAATGTAAGTATTTTGGACAGGGCAGATTTGCCTTTAGCAGAGTCAGTAAAAAGAATTTCAGGGTCACAATTTTAGGCTCTACAATACATTGATAAACTGGCTGATGTTTTCTGTTTCCTGTACCCCCATCTCTATCCACCTACTTCACACACACTGTGAGGGAAAATTCCCAGTCTCAAATAAGTTTGTATATTGTTTCCTTTCTCCCTTTATGAGTGGCTTTATCCTGAAATAGGCTCTAGGAAAGAAGTAAGAGTCATAACAAAATACATCATAAAATAGTCCACACAAAAGAATCAGCATTAGTTGTGAGGCATACGTATATTTAGCTCAAAATATGTAAAATAAACAAGGAAGCCTTTGTATTCGTCTAATCTGTTCTAAAAACGCCTTACCATACATAAAAAGTTACATAACTCTAAATTAGACATATATTTCAAATTTTCCAAGAACCTTGGGTAATACATTCTTTTATAATATTTAAATCATGTACAAACTTTATTAAGAATTGTAAGCAATTTCTCTATTATTCAATATGCCCTTTCTACTGGGCAATAGGAACAATAGCCTTTCTGATGGCTGACAGTCAACTGTAAGGGACCATGTGTTTTAAGATGCGGGGCCTCTGAAGGACCCTCTCAGGCTTGAAGCCTCATCTGTTAACATTCATGGAACTGCATAATAGCTCCTTCTAAAGTCCCTTCTTGGTGGCCAAGGTGACTGTTTTTATTGGTAAATTCAGAAATAGTAATAAAATAGAAGATTTGAAAATCCTCAAAGAGAACTAGAGTGAACAGTCTGCCCAATTCAACCGCTGTTTGCAAATATTTATTTTTTCATCTCTAAACCTCCGAGTGTGTTTGATTTGAAGCATTAAAACAGCAATTGCTCTGACCCACAGAAAATGTTTATGCTGAGTAAACCACCTCCTAAGCCGAAGCTTAAACACTGAGTATGGATGTCTTCACACAGCAGGCCCCTTGTGAAGCATCTGGAAGTTTGGTTTTCAATTGACTTAATTGTCATGTCACTTCAGAAAACTTCCTAGGACCTTGAGAAATGCAGGCCTTATGTTTTAAGGGGTGGGTCCTCATGAAACAAAGAGTATGAATTGTGTTTCCCTAGGATGAAATAGGAAGTGTTTGCTCTTTTTTGATCTAATTTTAAAAGGGGATATAGATACGGCTGGGTATGCCTTGTCTCTTCAGATGCAAAAGGCAAGGTAAACAGTTGTACTGTTCTCTCTCCTTCAACTTATTTCCCACAACTATAGTTTTCATTTTTTGAGAAAGCCTATTTTACTCTGGTCATCATATCCTCCTCAATGAATTAAAGAATAAGAATACATTTCCATTGATGCATTAGAACCAACTGATTCTACACACTGGTTTTAATTGATTTTAAAAATACAGCTTTTATATCATCAGCATTCATAGTCACTAGCTGAACTAAAGAGCTGGGGTGACTTCAGAATATTTCTTCTCTCAACGTCAAAATTTATGACTTGATTTTCTACCACCTCTGCAACATTGTCTGAATTCTGTTAGTGTTCACCTTCGTGATGACAGGTATATTTCACAGGAAGAGACTGAAACTGGATCAGGTGACCAAGTGATTAAAACATGATCAACTCTGTCAGCTGTGTACCAGCCAGCTAGCAAGTTAGCAGGGACACATTCGGAAGATCAGGTCTAAGGACTCAAATAGCTATTACGAGGCATAACAGAATTAACAGCATCAAAGGAAGATATTCAACTATCTTTATAGAACCAGGTTGTGGGTTGGAATGCTGTTCTTCCTGTAAGTCTTATGGCTGTCATCTCTCATCCTCTTGCCTTCATCTGAACTGTTAGCTGCCCTGTAACACCTCCCTTAACCACCCCAGCTAAGTATGTCTTGCCCTATCTCTGTTATTCTCAATCATGGCACTTTTTTTTTGTTTATTTGTTTGTTTCATATCAGTATTACAATCAGTAATACTAAATGCATCTTGGTTTACACTTTGGCCATCTGTGTTCCCAACTACATTGCAAACTCTGTTAGGAGAGAAACACTTTTATTCAGTAGAGTAGATATTCTGATGGTAGTACCTGGCTCATACAGGCATACAGTGAACATTTGTCGATAAATTATTTTAAAAAAATTATGAATGTGTACATCTTCTTCAAAAAAAATTGAAAGGATATACAACAATCTCTACTTTTTGTGGAATTTTAATTGATTTTCATTTTTACCTTTATCCATGTCTGTATTTTTTTCAGATTTTCTATACGAAGATATATCTATCATAACAACATTTTCAAAGACTGTAGAAAGTAATAGAAAAAAACAAATATAAATACTTCCCTAAAATACAATTTATCTCTCCAAAAGAAGAGCAGAATTTAAATAACTTATGGTATTTTGAAAGCTTTTTTTTTTTTTTTTTTTTTTGCGGTACGCGGGCCTCTCACTATTGTGGCCTCTCCCGCTGCGGAGCACAGGCTCCAGATGCGCAGGCTCAGCGGCCATGGCTCACGGGCCCAGCTGCTCCACGGCATGTGGGATCTTCCCAGACCGGGGCACTAACCCGTGTCCCCTGCATCGGCAGGCGGACTCCCAACCACTGCACCACCAGGGAAGCCCGAAAGCATTTTTTTATATTCAGTGAGCATAAAGTATATATTTGCTGACTAGATGAATAACTCTATTATTTTGCTTGAACAAATGTCATTCTGCACATTTTATTGCCCTTTCTGACTCCTAGAAACAAGAGAATTATTCCCCAATGTTCCATACTTATAGAAAAGGACAATTGTCTTAAGATAAAATGACAGCTATTTCAGCAGGGACAAAGATGAACCTGGCTTCACGTTTTCAGCTTCCTATTCTTGGAATGAGGACAGTTTGGGGATGCATTGAAATGAGGTGATCAAAAGTAAGACTCTCATTACATTAACATTTTATACTTAGGAAAAGTTACAGGTAACTAAGTTGCATCACAAGCAGTAAAAACCAACTGACACTAAGAACTGGATGGAAATGGGTTCAATCTTCAACATTTAAGAATACAGATAGGGCTTCCCTGGTGGCACAGTGGTTGAGAGTCCACCTGCCAATGCAGGGGACATGGGTTCGTGCCCTGGTCCGGGAAGATCCCACATGCCGCGGAGCGGCTAGGCCTGTGAGCCATGGCCGCTGAGCCTGTGCATCGGGAGCCTGTGCAAAAAAAATACAGATAGTGATTAGAAAGGTTCATAAAGATGAATAAATAGCGCTTATTAAAGGAATAAAAACAGGTACATGGACTAATAAACAAAAACAAAAATTCTGATTCTTTGAGGAACAGAGATGTATACGTTTTTATTGATAGTTTCATGACCATTTCTTGGAAGAGGAAGGATTATTTTGAAGAAAACAATAATCCACTGATTGTTTACTTTATCAAAACTTAGATAAGAAGGAGTATTAGTTGCAGAGAATTCAGTCAGATATAAGGAAAACATCTTTTTCCTTATATTTACCATTCTTGACAGTTATTTTTCAAGGTTTTTTCAGGAGGAATTTCCTGATGTAGGATGAGTCAACACTGAAAGGAGATGCATGCAAAGTCATGGTGCTGTAGACCTTGGAATTCATTGACAATTTGAAAGTTGATTACTAAAGCACAGAAGCTAATACTCTGCTGATGTTGTGGCCAAGAAAATTGACACGGTGGATACTTCCAGCTATAATATTCTATTATATCCTGCCAACATGGGCGAAGGCTAAGAACTTAGAAGAATCGAGGACAAATTGCAACTAAATTCCCACCCAACCACTTTGTTGCACCCATATACCCTGCCCAGGACCATCTGTCATTTTCCTTCAAATCATTTGTCTGACTCTCAAATAATCAGTTAAGTTCTGATTATTTGAATGCTAATATCCATGAAAGATCAAGCAAATGTGGTTTTAATATTGATTTGGCAAACCGTGTACCAAGAAAAGTAGATAGGGTTCTCCCAAAAATTAATCACGGATTATTGGGTGACAAAGAGTACAGTGCCGCACTTGCTTTAGTTGAGTCAGACAAAGCACAAATGTTTGACGTTTTAAATCTACAGTGATACAGAGCCCAGAGATATATGCAAGAAATCTTACCCAGTTGGTGGTCCTTGTTTTACTACTACCGTTGTCAGGGCAAACACTGATGATTTCACGCACTCTGCAAAAGGCCATAAATTTAATGTTAAGCAAATATACACTGAACAGAGAAAATTATTTCAGGTCAATGAGACCAATGAGCATGTTGTCATTCTGATATGTTTCAATCACCAATATTGCCGTTCAGATCTCTTTCAGTTGTGGATTGGTTTCATACCGCATATCCTATTTCAGACCAAATGACATCTTAAGTCAAGCTAGAAATGTTTAAACATTTTAGGACAGGTGTTTTCCCACAAGACTTGCATCAAGAAATTATAGGTCCTAAAAAACCAAAGAAACAAAATCCATCTGTGAAGTGTCTATGCAGTTGATATACTTTATGGCAAAGAGCGAGTGTTTTCTCATTAGGTCATTATGGTTTTGATTGGTCAACCATATGGTCAAGTTTCTTTACAGTCTAAGCCAGCTCTTACAAGATACTGCATATTTCCAAAGTAAGTATATACCTGCTATTTCATGGAGGTCTGGCTTTCCTATAAAATGAACCAATGGTAATTCTTCAGTCTTTCATGATGAAAACAGTGCTGAGAACCTTTATTTACAAGAGAGGAAAGAAAAGACATAGAAAGCCATCAAAGTTCTGTAAACCAACCATTCTTATATGATGAGTTCTACTCGGCATCCACTGAGAGAAACTCATACTAAAGACTATTATCAACAAAACAAAACAAAACAAGCACTCTTTCAGGACTGAGATGGAGTTTCCCTTCATGCCAGATGTATGAGGAATGTATTCTCTACCAAGAGAAAAACAAACTCAGGAATTCCCAAGTCGTTATCATTATCTAATTCTACACTGGATTTCAATCCATCCTAAAAAGGATGTGTTCTTAATAACTTTAAAGATTCAGTCAGATTTATTCCTACTTGGTCTGCAGTAGCCAAACCCTGTCTTTTAAACTTCTAAAATAGGGTCCGATAAATATTTTTCAACTTCCCTAACTGCAGAATTTCATTTTCTAATGCTAGAGTGTTCTCATTTTAGGATTTCTGATTACTCTGTCTTCACTGATACAAATTCAAAAGAAAAACTTATTGTTTCTCTAAAGTCTCTGACTGAAGAAGAAATGTCAGTAAATGAGTATTTGCATCTAATGTCACCAAATTATCAAAGACCAACCCATGTAGCTTTAGATAATGCCCTTATCTTTCACTTACATATCACTACATGCAAAATATATCAAGACATAGTTGATCAAAATATTGACAAATATTTACTTTACTGAGAAAAAACAGAATAAATACTCTTTGAGTAGAACATTGGCTAAAAAACATCTATATTGGAATAGGTCCAGGTTTGGGAAGAAATTAATGTATCAGAGAGTATCTGTATTTACTTAGGTACAGACTTTCATGGGGAGAAATTTGAGAAAATCTAAGCGCTTTTGTTTCTTATCAAGACTTACATATTTTGACATCAGTTCTCATGGGCCCTCCTCAACATACACAGAAAGGCAAACAGTTCTGGGGCCCTTGTATCACTTCGTAGTTACTCAATGAGATTAGACCTTATTGTTCTCTACTCAAAGACTCCATGAAAACCAAAAAGGAGATTAAACTATTTCATAGATAAAGAACTGGAATGACAGAAAATGTCTACGTATGACCAATGTTACACCCTTAGAGCTTTTTACAGCAGTAAGATTTAATGACATTCTTCCACCGTCCCCCACCAAAGTGTTAGGTTTCCTACCTTCTCAATTCGCTTTGTATAATGGTAAATTCCCACCATTCAATACAAAATGCTGTAGCTCCAACTCTTTTTCTCTAGTTCCAAACTTTAGTTGGGTCCTATTAGTAATTTATATATGTGTATGTACTGACACCAAACTATGATTTTCCTTTACTCCTCAGCAAATGACTTCTCTTCCACTGTCGTAATTCCTTTTTCTCCCTTCTAGTGTGAGTGAGAAGGCTCTGGCATCAGACCCTAGGCCAGTTTTCCATGTCCCTGGATGGATTCTGAATATCCTGAACGTTAGGGGAGGCACAGTTCTGATATGGTTCTAAACATCAGAAAAAGTTGTTAACTAACCAGAGTACAGACAGGCCACAGGAACCACCTATATATTCACACATACATTCAATCAATTATTATTGAAGCCCTCTGGAACAAAAGGACTTGACAATCGGGATTTGGGCCCCAGTTTTACCTCTTACTAATTCATGAGCAAGTTCATGAACATGAGCAAGTCACCTCTGTCCATCCTTCCATTTTTTTGCTGTGGCAAAGACATGCGTTCCGCCTGAGACCTCACAAACATCCAGCATACCCAGGCCCCTGTAATGTTGTTAGCTTAAAAGAAGACCATGTTCCAGAAAGTATTTGGAAAATATTAGGTGCAGTACCAGTGAATGCGGGATTGCTTTGCACAAATCACTGTTCTAGATGCTACAGTGGGTATAAGGAATCCCTACCCCATAAGGGAGATAATGCATGTATTCAAGGGTGATGCACAGCAATTAGCACTACAATGGTACCAACCAGGGGGACAGTGCCAGAATATACCAGGAAAATATCAGCCCTAAATGAAAAATCATAGCAACGTATTATAAATCACGGAAGGTCTTGATTTTCAGGGCAACCTGCTCTTTTATACAGTGTACATTGTCACTCCCATATTATAGTGGCTAAATTCAAAGTTTCGGATGAAGGGTAAACAATTAGCATTTGCAGCTAACGCATGCTAGTCAGTGGTCCAATTCAGTAGCATCACATCTTTGTATAGCAATGCCTATTTGTTCAATTATTATGATTTTTTTTAAGGAAGATATATTGTATTCAACTTTTTCTCTCAACATTTTATTATGAAAAATTTTAAACGTACAGCAAAATCAAAAGAATTTTATAGTGAACACTTGTATACCCGTCACTTATATTCTACCCTTAACATTTTTTTAAAATAAATTTATTTATTTATTTGTTTGTTTGTGTATTTAGTTATTTACTTCTGGCTGTGTTGGGTCTTCCTTGCTGTGCATGGGCTTTCCCTAGTTGTGGCGAGAGGGGGCTACTCTTCATTGCAGTGCACGTGCCTCTCATTGCGGTGGCTTCTCTTGTTGTGGAGCACGGGCTCTAGGCGCGTGGGCTTCAGTAGTTGTGGCTGGCGGGCTCTAGAGCGCAGGCTCAGCAGTCGTGGCGCACGGGCTTAGATGCTCCGCGGCATGTGGGATCTTCCCGGAACAGGGCTCGAACCCGTGTCCCCTGCATTGGCAGGCAGATTCTCAACCACCGTGCCACCAGGGAAGTCCCCTATCCTTAACATTTTATCATACTTTTTAATCGCATATTTACCCATCTGTCCATCCTTCTATCTATCCACCAATCCATAATATTCAAATTCTGTTATATTTGAAGAGATTTGAGCTATATATTCTGTTTTGATTTTAGGTGAGTTTTATTTTTCCTTTATGTAGTAGTAGATAATTCTTAGGAATGAATTATAACTGATTTATAATGTTCTGCAAACATTTGGATTTCAGATGCAAATAAATCTATTTGTCTTCTCTGTCTCTAGTTCCAAAAGATCAGTCATGGATATTCAGAAAACAACAATTTCCTAAACAACCAAATGGTGTTGGACATGATCCTTACCCATTAAGTGGAATCCACCAGACCATCAACTGGGAAACTGTGGCAAGGCTTGTGCCTGGATTAACACCCAAAGAGGTAAATAACAGTCTTCCAGGTATCTACTGAAACGAAATCAGAAAAAGTGATCAATTTAAAGGAATAACTGTTATACTAAGAAGAAATATTTGAGTTTTACATATTCATATGCATATATAAATACAGAATATGCATATGATGCAAGTTGGATAAATATAATCTATGTAAATTATGTATTAACCCACCTGGTATGTTTATTATTATGATTATTGTGATATTTAATTGTGTTTTAACTTATTGTTTCATAACAAGTGGTAAAGATTTTTTTTTAGTGTAGAGAACCTAATATTAAGAATTATAGATCTCACTTTTAATAAAGTTGAAAAAAAGATATTATTGAGTGAGTCAAATTTTTCAAATTATAGCTTAGACACTTATGAAATTAAGTATCTTAAAATTAAGACATCAGACTATATGTTCAATTGATAAGTGAAGAAGAAGAAGTCTTGGAGAGTATTATCAAAGACTACCTTGTACTAAAGGGTGGGGTAAGTATTTAGATTTTACCATTTATAGTAGTATTTTTAACACACAAAAATATTTGAGCATGTTATTTGGCTTCTAATACCTTTAATTCTTCAACAAGTTTTCAGGAATGCATTATGTGTAGGAGAAAACTGATAGAAAAGTGCTGTGGAAATTGGCAGGAGAAAGAAATTTCTAGATGGAAGGATAATTGCTTAGTTTCAAAGAGAACTAGAATCTGAACTTATAAAGATGAGAAGGACATTCTAGAACTTGATCAAAAGCCGGGGCTTATGCGAGGAATGGGCAATCACTGTTCCTGACTAGAGAAGGTGACGCCTTCTGAAAGGCAGTGGAAGATCATAGTTGGGAAATTAGAAATCGTTGCAAAATATTAAGCAAGATATCAAACACTCAACCTATCTTTTTGTAACCATTGTTCTCAATTTTCCCTACCTGTTTTCTTTTTCCACAGCTAAAGACACTTGACCATCAAATGTATGCTCTGCACTCCACTCTCAGTCTTGAGATACAACTCTTAATCTGAGCAGGAAGAATTTAGGGAACTCAAGTCCAAAACGCTGAGGCTGACAACAAGTTATAGTTGCTGTTCAGGCATAAACACTTGCTATTTGTAAACTAGTCAAAAATGTACATTTTAATTTGGGGATTCTGATTTGGTCCCTGCTAAGTGGGTCTCAATTATGGTAACACGGACTTGTCTTATTTCCTGGCCAGCCATGTTTTGAATTACTTGCCTATTACAACTTGACTAGTGTTCCAAACCATTTTGGAATAGAGTCATATTTTCCCTTTTGTCCAGCCCAGTGGTTAAAGATCTTTCCATGTGAATCAACTTATTTCCAGTACTAGCTGCCTTTTTGTACCCAAGGATCTCTAACTATCACCAGACTCTTAGTTTCCCATCGCTTTCCTCTGTCCACTTATTAGACCCCCAATTGAGCTCACTTGCTTGGTCAGTGTGACTATTGCTTGCCCCTGGGGGGAAAATGTTCTTCCTGTTGATCTGGTCTTTTTCCTCGTGATCACACAATTAACTGACTCCTATACTAGGTCCTACCGTCCTAACCTTTTAATAAGGTCATTCCCAGCCAGGAACTGACAGATGATACATTTCTTTTCCCCTCATTCTGACTTTTTGAATTTTGTAAAGTATAACCAACACACTGTACCTTTTCTCAAGGCTTCTTCATGAACCCCTTGCCATTTGTGGTATAGGCACTAATATAACCATTACCTTAAAAAAAAAAGTAGTTGAGACATGCAAGCAGGTGTATATGATTCCTCAGTAAAGAATCAGAAACTTAGGTATTCGGGACACCGCCACTGATGGCACCTTGCTTCTATCAGTGCCAGGAGGGTCACTGCACTTGAGTTTCTGGGGCCAGTCCATACTTACCATGCAGAGGTGGACAATAATTGATCACATGAGTTTTATAAGTATGTGATCACACAGCAGGGAGTGAGGGTGGATCCGTTGCTCAACCAAATTCCTGAACCTGCACTATCTGAAGAACTGATAGTAGCGCTAAGGGAGTGGCAAGGAAGAAAAATACACTGCCTACTTCCACACATATCCAAGAACAGTGGTTGACAACCCTCGTGAAGGTCAGGAACAGCTGGGAAGCTTTTAAAAACAAGAGAACCCCAGGCTCCACCCCTGGGGTGGAGGGGGAATTCTGATAAGAAGCCAATGTTGGAATCCACTGTTGTAGGGTCAAATGGGGGAGCAGGCAAAGATTTATGGAATCAACATCTAAAGACAGGTTAATATGCACAGCAGCTAGCAATGTTTGCTTTTAACAAAGATAAACCAAAGATAGTAGGATTTTAAGAAATTCTACTATGTTACAGTTTGCCATTTCTCCACTTCCTGTTTTTCGTATCGTTTCAGAATTATCCAAACCTTGTGAAAAATCGATGAATCCCAAACAACCCTGATGATAAAAAACACCTGGAGGTCTCTTTAAAAATGCACATTCTAGGGCTTCCCTGGTGGCGCAGTGGTTGAGAGTCCACCTGCCAAGGCAGGGGACACGGGTTCGTGCCCCGGTCCGGGAAGATCCCACATGCCGCGGAGCGGCTGGGCCCATGAGCCATGGCCGCTGAGCCTGCGCGTCTGGAGCCTGTGCTCTGCAACGGGAGAGGACACAGCAGTGAGAGGCCCGCATATCGCAAAAAAAGGGCCCTATCCCAGTCCCACTGAATCAGACGTTCCAAGGAAAGAGCCTGCGAAGCTGAATTTTAGCAAATATTCCAGGTGATTCTTATCATCAAGGATGTTTGGAAAACACTGATCTGGGTACTGAACACTTTAGGTGGACTTTGTTTATGATACGGGGCCTGTGAGCACATTATGAGAGGCGCATGCAAGTGTGAAGCTCTCCCACAGTCTGGACTGCAGTCACTCGGACGTCTCACAGTTCCTTGATCTTTCCCACATCAGAGACTTTGTATCTGCTGTTTACCAGTTTGGAAACTCCCTACCCCAGTTCTTCAACAGATGGGATCCTATTCATCCTTTGCCATTTTCTCAGAAAGGCCTCCCCAGCTCTGCTCAGCTAAATCAGGTGCCCTATTAAAATCTCTTTGCACCTTTTACTTTACTTCATGGTAGTCACTAATGTTTTGGGTTATCTATCTCTGGTGATAATGTTTTCCTACACTAGATGATAAGCCCCCGTGGAGTAGGGCATGTCTTACATGTTCACAGCTTTTTCTCCGGTATTTTACAACAGCAATGCATGCATAAGTAAAGGAATACATAAATGAATAAAAGTGCTCGGTGGTAGCATGTAAAGATGGAGCAAGGTAGTGGGGAGAGACCTGCTGGGGGGAACCGAGATGAACTTGGGCAACGCCAGAAAGCCTTCCAGAGGGAGGCAAGGATTGTGCCCGGCTCTGAAGCAAGCAGCCAGGGAACTGGCATTGCCGGAGGAGCGGAAATATGCCAGGTGGGTGGAAGACTCTGCGAATGCCCTGGAGAAGAGAGACAGCGCGTGTGCGCTCCGAACCAGCCAGGCAGCTTGAATTAAGCAGAGAACAATCAGCCTATGATGAAAGTGGAGGACAGTTAGATAAAGAGTGACTCATGATCAGTTTTGATTTGACGTCAGCAGAAACTCAGAGATCCTGCAGGGTTCAGAGAAGGAGAGAGATGATCAAAACAGACCTCTCAGGGGATGACTCATGCTCTTTGTGTAGGACTGAATGAAGGCACAGGACTAAAGATACATGAAACCAGCCAGGAGGCTGCAGCAATCAAATTGCAGTGCCATTAGGAATCAAAATGGGTGCTCTATTTTATTTGGGTATGTCCTACCCAGTTTCACAAAAAGTTTGACGCACCCGGGTAGAAATAGGATAACAGCTGTTGACTGGAGGAAGGGAAGGGGTCCTAGGAAAGTATCAATAAGATGTGGACAAAGTTTCATAGAGGAAGAGGGAAGAGAATCAGTGAAGATACTAATTGAGAGACCCAAAGGCTACATGCTGCAAAATAGGATGGAGAAATCCACAGGCAGGGAAGTCTGAGAGCCAGAGGAAATCATGACCTGCCTTCTTAGCATGGAGTCATGGTGTGACATTTAAGGAAGCTTATCCTTTATGCAGGGAGCATTACAGGACATGAAAAAGGGGTTGGAGAATAAGAAAACCTCAGTTACCACATGACCAAGATCTCTGAAACTTGAAGAGATACCCAGGTTATCAGGGTGCTGGAGGGAATAGCAATAAATCCCAAAGGGAGTTTTCTAGAATCCCTTATCTTTCTAGAGTGTTCCATTGTACGGATGCTCTTGACAACTCCCTTCTTTTTATCATTATATTTTTGGCAATTGCTGAAATCCTCCCCTATTTACTATTACTGTTTACTATTGACTAGTACTATTGCACTATTATTTTTACTATTGCTATTTTCTCTCTCCTCTGTAGAATGCCTCTAGCTTTACTATTTTTAATTTTTTAATAGCTCTACTGAATATCCAGTCATTTGAATGAGTCCCTAAAACACTCTCTGCCCCTATACAGTGTTGCTTCATCCCGACCATACTGATTTGCTTACCCAGATCATTGAAAACAGCCTCCCCTCTGGGCCTCCCTGCCTCTAATCTCCTGTTACCATTTCATACTCACCCAGCAGCCTCCTTTCTAATTAAGATATAATCATACCTCTCCTCTGCTTAAAATCCTTAATTGACTCTCTCAAACCTTCACGATGAAGGGCAGATAGATTTGCTAGGACAAGAGGTCTTTTATGATGTGTCCCCTGCCCCTCTCTTCTTCTTTTTCTCTCTCCTTGGGCAGCTTGTAGTTTTCCCTGCAGTCACACCAGTAATCTTTTCATTTCTTGAATGAGACTTTGCCCTCCCTCCCTCCCTTTGTAAGTGGTGTTACCTCTAGCTATGTTAACTTTGTCATCCTTTCGTTGCCTGATAAATTTTATCCTTTTTCAAAACTTCAGTCATCGTCTCCTGTAGGATATTTTCCCTAGATTCCCTCCGTGGCTCTCCCATGTGTTCAGACAGCTGATTGTAGTTTGCCCCAGAGTGGAAAACTCTAATTTGTAGGCTTACTTTTTTTAAATTCTAACTAAAATATTATCTTCCTAAGGCAAGGATGGTGTCTCTCATACCTCTATTTTCTATGCCTGGCACAGTGCCTGGTACATTGTAGAAACCGATAGACCATTTGAAGAAGGAAGGAAGGAAGGAAGGAAGGAAGGGAAAAGGAAGAAAGAAAGGAAAAGAAAGAACTAAGGAAGAAAGAGACAGCTTCTCCTTCCTCTAAAAACAAACAAAAGAAATTCTTCCAAAAGTCTGAGAAGAAAGAGGGAGAGAGAAAGCAAAAGCCACGTCAGCTGGTATAACCTAAATTGAAGAAGACTGAGTGAATTAAATGAGTTTGGCAGTTTTTATAATTTCTTCTCATTTCAATAATTCCATGTGGAACGCTGCATTAATCACCGATGCCAGGTACTGTGCTCATAAAGGGAGGGGATATAAAAAAGAATGTTTCAGTCTCTGCCCCGAGGCTCTCACAGTTCCCTCAAGGAGACATTCAGACATACATTTCATTGGTGCCTGACCAAAGTACACACAGTACAGAAGAGGGAGTAGCAAAACATTCAGAGAGCAGCGTGGTTCATGGAGGTTTCAAAAGGCCAAAAAGGATGAGTAGAAAGGTACCACGGATGGAAAGGGAGGAAATGCATTCCAGAGAGAGGACCAGGGCATCCTGGGGAACGGCAGAGACTTTGAAATGACTGCATTTAGCTAAATGCTCTTCCTTTGTTGCTATCAGGGCTTGGAGGTAGAAAGATATTAAAATACAGTTTTTTCGAAAAGATACATGAACCCCAATGCTCCGAGCAGCACAGTTTACAGTAGCCAGGACATGGAAGCAACCTAAATGTCGATCAACAGACGAATGGACAAAGAAGATGTGGTACATATGTACAATGGAATATTACTCAGCCATAAAAAGAATGAAATAATGCCATTTGCAGCAACATGGATGGACCTAGAGATTATCCCATTAAGTGAAGTAAGCCAGACAGAGAAAGACAAATATCATATGATATCACTTATATGTGAAATCTGAAATATGATACAAATTAACTTATTTACAAAACAAAACAGACTCATAGACAAAGAAAACAAACTTATGGTTACCAAAGGGGAAAGGGGAGAGGGAGGGATAAATTAGGAGTCTGGGGTTAGCAGATACAACCTACTATATATAAAATAGATAAACAACAAGGTCCTACTGTAGAGCACAGGGAACTATATTCAATATCATGTAATAAAATGTAATGGAAAAATATATGAAAAAGGGTAGATAGATAGATAGATGTATAACTGAATCATTTTGCTGTACACCAGAAACTACCAAAACATTGTAAATCAACTATACTTCAGTAAAAAAATAAAATATAATTTTATCTCCTTTCTCAAGTATTGTCAGACATGTTAGTTCTCGCACTGTCTGTCTCTTTTGTCCCATGACCTGCCACCCCCTTCTCTCTCTTTTCTTCCCACCATGTTTGTCCAGTGGGCTGAGCACCTCTCCTCCCCTCACTCTCCCGTGCTTCCCTCACTGTAGTGTGCAGTGCACTTAATCACCCCCCTACTTCCATCCTTCCGCTGGAACACACCATGGGGATGGGGCTGGGGTCTCACTATTCATTAAACCCTCCTCCTCATACACTCACCCTGAGAGGCCTTCCGGTAAATAAGTTTTCCTGGTATTACGTTACATGATTCATCCTAATTCATCATTGTCACTGAAGGACTCATCTGGTCATTCCGAAAAGAAAAATGCATGCCAGTTTAAGTGAAAGGCCACCCTGCTCAGATGCTGTTAACAGTTTCTCTTGCCATCTAAGTGGCGCGTTAGAAAAGAGGGAGAGGATGCTGCCCCGCACATCCCCAGAGCTGTTTCCACAGATGCCCGGAGCCTCTCTTGGGCATAGAACTGAGTCTTGGGTGGACAGCTGTCAGATCCAGCCTAAGGCTGCTCATGTCTACAGACAGTTTGTGAACCTGGAGGCTCCTCTGGAGGGTTCCGTGGACCTAACATGGGCTGAGCAACGAATAGGCACCCAACTCCACTCGGTGCCCTTGCTATTTCACTTAATCTCATAATTAAAGAAGAAGTGGATGGTAATTATTCCAGTTTTCCATATAACTTATCATAAAGATAGATATCTTAAATATTTCACTCAAAGTCACGAGGAACTCATAAGTGGAGAAGCTTCCATTTAAATTCAGGTGTACGTTACCAAGGATGCCATTTTCCTGGTATGTTTATAGGCACTTACTCTTCTCTGCCTGACAAACATCACGAATAAATCATGACAGCATCACCCCCAGGTTGAAGCCAACCTCAGAAGTGTTACAGGAAGTGCCTCAGGCTCCCTCAACAACTGAGAGCAGTGTCTGGGCTCAACAAGATTGTTTTTTAGAGTCATTGCTCTGGTCTTACCAACATACCTATCATAGAGAAATAAGGAGTTTGAGAGAGCAAGAGAGTAGACTTACCTAAATTGTAGGGACTTTTCAACTTTAGAGCTGAAACAGATCCAAATAGCCTCATTCTTTGAGAAAGTACCCCTCCTACCCAGTCACATACTCTTATTCTGCCCACATGTTCTATCTCGCCTCTTTCTGATAAGTCATAAAATTATGAGCTGCTTATGTGTCAATACCTAATTGCCGATTGTTAGTCCTACCTTACAGTAGCACTTGGAACAGTCTCTTCTCTTCAGAAGCCATTTATCCAGACATAGTAACTTTATGCTTGAGAATAATTGGGCACTATGGCAGTCTAACTATCCTTGTTTACTTCTTTGCCATTTCCTTCTATTACTATATGGAGAGAAAAGAAGTTGTCGATGCTGAAACTTCTAATCCATTTACTGGCAGTGATTTATTTCACCAGAGAGAATTCTAGAAGCCTTTCTCTTATAAGGCTCAGAATTTAACATAGGGCTGCCTGGCAGTGAGCTAAATGCTCACGCATGGCCATGCTTATTTAATTCTCAAAACAATCTTATAAGGTTGATGCTGTTAGTACCCCCATTACACAGATGAGGACATTGAAGGTTTTAACAGACCAAGTAATTTGCCCCAAATCACAACACTATCCAAGGAACGATGTCAGGGTTTGAACCTGGGAAGTCTGACTGAAGCTTTGTCAGCAGCCCATTTATTGTCTCCCTCCCTTCACCATGTACAGCCCCCTCTGCTTCTTACTGGGGCACCTGCTACCTAGCACTATTGATACCCAGCAGGACCCTGTGGGGCTCCTGGGCACAAAAGCCTTTCTGTGTCCCCCATTTCTTGAATACAGGAAATAGGCTTCATTCAGCTTCCATGACCTTCTCTGAGTTCCAACAGGCAAGTTCAAACAGTTGCTAATTAGGGAAGGGAGGGGATGCGGAGACAAGGGAGGGGCGGTCAAAAAATAATAGTGTGGCCTTGGGACAGGGTCCTGGTTCCCCCTCAAGGGATGTACCAACACAAAACGATATCTTTGCGCTGTTCTGCAGATACTGAAACCCCCAGCAGGTGGGAGAAGTTAACTGTATGCTGCCCACCAGCACGTAGACCCCAGACCGGATGGAACCAGAAGGTTGATGATGCTGACTCCCGATTACCTCACCACCAACCAATCAGGAGAATATCCATGAGCTGATGAGCTGATCATGTCCTCTTTGAACCATTATTATAAAACTTCTCACTACCCCCTCCAGGTTTGGACACACAATTTTGAGGGTGTTAGCTCGCTGCGACCCCCTTTGCCTGGCAAAGCAATGAAGCTATTCTTTTCTACTTCACCAAAAACTATGTCTCCAAGATTTAATTCCATGTCAGGGTACAGAGGCCTGATTCAGCTTCACTATGTGGTTTCCTCATAGTGACCAATCCAACAGTGATAGCTCTGAATAACACCTACATATCAGGTCTGTAGTTCATTTATCTATAAGTTTGATTCTATTTCTACACATTTGTAAGAGCAGAAAAGAAAATAAACTTATGTGATTAGATTTTGATATCATAGTGAAACTGACCAGGAGTTTTATCACCTTGTATGATGGCTACTTTATCCTTAATAATCTTTCATCATTAAGGAATTAAAATTAACATTTTAATACTAAAACTTCATTCAATGACAAGACTAGGTTCATGGATATTACCATACTTGATTACCGTGGGTACAGTAAGCAACAGATAATTTATCATTTATATGTCCTATTAATTACCTAAATTAGAACTGTTATAGCTTTTTAGTTTTTCTGATCTGCAGGTCCATCTAGCTTTCATCCCTAAAACGTTCCTATTCCACTATCTAGGCAACACATTTAAATGTTTAATAGTTCTTTAAATCACTATGGAAAAACCCATAAAGCTTAGGAAGCTCAAAATTCTTAGCACCTGTCATTTGTGGTGAGAAATTTTCATTCATAGATTTCTTTACTGTGGCATGGGATCTCTGAGGGAGGTGACATTGTGTTTCATCATTGGGGAACTGACTCTCCAATATAGCTTACCTCACTGAGGATCCATAGTTTGGGGGTGGCCTAGGCCACTCCCCACTGATTCAGAAGCCAATCCACGGTCTACAGACAGTGGAGACTGAATGGACTCCATTAATAATCATCCATTAATTACCCTCTTAATTAGCCTCTTAGTTATCAGTTAGCACCTTCAGTGAATACTTTAGAACTCCTGTAAAAAAAGAAAAAATGTTTATATGATTGGGGGCCTAGAAGAGGCTAAGGAAGAAAGAGGTGCTATTATGAAAAGCAGGAAAGGACCAAAGACCACTTCACCTACTCCATGAACTTTTCTGGGACTACCCCATCTATGGAACTTCAGTGCAACTTTGGCATGAATAACTTACGTTGCTGACCACCTGACTTTACATAAAGAGGCAAAGAATGGCATCAGACTTGTACCATTTGGTATTATTGTTCCTTTTTTGAAGACTAAAAGTAAAATTAAAATACATGAAGGAAAACAACAAAGACTGTAGTTGGGCAAAATGAAAAACACATTTTGATGTTTATTTCACTGGTCTCACAAGGCTAACTTTGTAACAAACAAAAGGATGCAGTAGATTAAAAACTAGCATTAAAATAAAGAAATACAGAAAGGAATCAAGTATTTAGACATGGAAATACACAGATCTTCAACTTCAGTTTGTACAGCTGTTTGTTTTTAAAGCATAGAACTGTTCTTCTAAAATAGAGCTATAAGCCAAAATCACCTTAGAGACCCATGAAATTCTTCTTCTAAAATGGCCCCATATTCTTGGTTGAGGCTCAGATCATTCTGATCACATTAGTTTGTCTTGGATAATTTTGGTTCAATTGGATTATCTAATAATTTTTGCCATCACACTCACACAACTTATTTTGTCATTTTCCCACCATCTAAAAGACTTTTTCATGCCCATGGTATTGTTTATAAAAATAAAGGTCAAAATCATATTTTACAATTGCTTAATCCAAAAAGTTTTGGAAAGAGCTGTGGGTTCTAATCCTGGCAAATCTACAGAAAATTTCTGATAATTCGAGAGGATCCTTTTGGTCTTTTCTCATTTTCCTAGAATACTGTGATAAACAAGGAACACAGGTTGGCACCTATTTTTATGTATAGAAGGACAAATGACACTTTCAATATAGTATGAACCACAAAATACTGAATTGAGTTCTATGGGGTTATTTGGAGAATCTGTTACAACTTTGAAGAGAGGACTCCTGGAAGAGGTTGGAAATGATACTTCTCTGCATGTTTATGAAGAAAAAAACATTTTTATTGATAATAAAGAAGGAGAATACCTTCTACTCAACATTTCTGGAGAGGAAAAAAAACACAAAAACCACCCTGTGAGTCCAGGATGGATAATGTCTCAGGCCAGGGCAAGACAAATACAGTGTCAAGGTAGCTCATTTCACTCCCTGCTGATTTTAAGAGAATCAAGATGCTTCATGAAGGTCCTTCAGAAAGTGAAAGTAAAATTCTTCATTCGATTTAACTCTGGTTAATTCCAAGTGTAACCTGTACAACTGTTGGCCAAAATCAGTAAATTATCTGGTAGCATGAGCAGGTTTTTTTAAATGAAAGAAAATACTGTTGTTGTTGTTGTTTTTAATCATTGACCATAGACTTGAAGAACTTTTTCTGGTTGAAAAGGAGTGTATTCCACACTAAAATTTCATTAGTGATTTCTAGGGTTCATCCCCAGTGAAGGGAATGCACACATTCAGTCTGCATCAAAGGCCCTTTCATTAATAACAATTTCTGAATTTCGTTGCAAGTTTTTATCTTCCAGTTTTATTGAGGTATAACAGACACACAGCACTGTAAGTTTAAGGCATACAGCACAAAAATTTGACTTGCATACATCATGAAATGATTACCACAGTAAGTTTAGTGAACATCCATCATCTCTTAGAGATACAAAAGTAAAGAGATAGAGAAAAAAATCTTCCTTGTGATGAAAACTCTTAGGATTCACTCTCTTACCTTTCATATGTACCATACAGCAGTATAAATTATATTTATATACTTATTAATTATATTAAATTTTATTATATTTATTAATTCAACACTTCATGGATCTAGAACTTAAAATAAGAGGATGCCATAGACTGAATGATTGTGCCCCCCCAATCATATGTTGGACCCTAAGCCTCATTGTGATGGTGTGAGGAAGTGGGGCCTTTGGGAGACAGCTGGGTATGAGAGCGGTGGTCCAGTCACTAGTGCTCTTATAAAGAGGCCCCAAGAGATTCATTGCCTCTTCCAACTTGTGAGGACATGGAGAAAAGGCAAATGTCTATAAACCAGGAAACTACCTCTCACCAGACACCAAATCTGTCAGCACCTTGATCTCAGACTTCCAGCCTCTAGAATGGTGAGAAATAAATTTCTGTTCTTTGTAAGCCACCCAGTTTATGACAGTTTGTTATAGTGGCCTGAAGGCACTAAAGGGAGGATGAGGGAGGGGGGAGGTAAGAAACTCATTTCCACGATATTCCAAGAAAAGAACAGCATAATTTAGACACAGTTTGTTAATAAGGATATCCTAAATTTATGAAATCTTGGAAAAGAGAAAGGTTACAGGTTAAATATATATTTTGTCCTTGTTTTTGCTCTTTAAAAAAAGCAATGCCAAGCAAACGGATAGGAAAGGAAGAAATAAGTTTGTGAGTTGCAGACTGTAGTTGGGTAATTAAAATAATAAAGCATTGATAATTGGGTGTATAGTCACATGCGTGCGTGTATATGTGTTTGGTTTTATTGAAAACTATCCCTTATCTTTTTTAGAAGTATGAGATATATATTACAAATAAAACCAAATAACTGGTTGGCATAGAATTAAAAGATGATATATTGATATTAGTCCCAAGATTAACATTTTAAATTCTTCTTAATCTTGCTATAGCTAAAATCAAGAAGATTATGCCATTAGAAATAATATAATAACACGTTAGGCATTTCACAAAGCCTTAGTGTGAATGGAGGCCAAAGCAAACATAAACTGAGGTGATAGCCAGCACCAAAATTTCAAACCCTATTAAAAAGAATGCAATGGTGTTGAAAATTCCGTGGCTTGAGACACAGTGATACATCCAGTTGTTTTATTTCATAATTTGTAATTAAATTGGAATTATCAAAATATATTTTGGCTTTCCAAATAATCTGATAAATATTGAAAGGCCTTGAAACATTAATCATAGCAAATAAAATTAGTTATGGGGAGAGCGTTTCCAGAAAAAAACTCATTTGATTGTTTTACTTACACTCAACCCTTCTTGGAAGGCCCGCCTTAAACCGCAACTATCCTCTCAACCTGCCTGCCTTTCTTTCACTTACAAAACAAAGCACACATGCAGTCATTTGATTGTTTGGGCTTTTAAATTTGGCTGAGTCCGTTGGAGTATAATCCTTTTACTGGAAATTCAGTTAAAGGAACTCCTTCAATCTCCAAACACTAGCCAGATAAACCACATTTCCTGCCTTCTCTCCTTTTCTCCGGGGCTCTGCAGATTTGGTACTGATGGCACAGAAGAGTACGGCTTTTGACAGCAGGACAGGTCGACGAAAAACAATCATCTTCTATCGCATGAAAACTATTTTCCTCTCTTCACTCGTTTCATTTACAACGATCGCCAATCCTGGTTGTCTATTAGAAACCTTTTTAAAACCCCTGTCCTTTCCCGAGAGACTTTTATTTAATAGGTCTGGGGTGGGGTCCAAATATCAATATTTTTAAGTAACTTTCCAGGTAGTTCTAACGTGTAATCAGAATTGAGAAGATCCTGTTCACAGGGAGTTAGGATGGAAAGCCGAAGTAGGGCAGGAAACATGGCTGAGTGTCTTGCTGGTAACCAATCAGGATGCTCTGAGCCTCCTTTCAGTGAACCAATCAGGATAATCCAAGACTCTCAGTGAACCAATCGGCTTGGTGTAGATGAAATAGACTCTAACACAGTGTTCCCTTAACTTGACTGTGCACGGGGAATCACCTCAACATCTGTTAAAGTGCAGATTCCGATTTAGTAGGTCTGCATGGGGCCGGAGATTCTACATTTCTAAAATGCTTCCAGGGGATGCTATAGCTGCTATTCCACAGACTACACTTTGAGTAGCAAGTATTTAGGATAAATACGGCCCCATAATGTAAAAATGGGGTTGAGTTTTTTTTCAAAAGCTATCGAAATGTAATGCAGATACAAAAGTGTACAACACACAGTTATTTATAATAGTGAAAATTTAGAAATAACCTAAATGTCTAATAACAGAGCAAGTATGAAGAGGTAATATTCAATCTGTTTTTTCAAGGAGTTTTTAATTTTATTGAAAAATCAATAAAATACACAATGAAAAGAGTAAAATATAAAATATAAACTATACAAGAGTATCCCAATTACTTCCAAATGGATGGAAATAGACTGAAAGAAAGTAATCCAGTATGTTAACTGTGATTATGACAGGTTTTGCAACTTTAGTGTATTTATATTTTCTGGATTTTTAATTTTATCTAATTAATATGTTTTACCTTTATAATAAGTTTCAAAAGAAAGGCTAAGAAAAATATTGTAATGTATCAGATCATACATTTATTTCTGACATTTGTATCAAGGGACATCTACCAGACTTAATTCCATTAGTTTAACCCTGAGATGCCCTAACTTTATCAAAATTTTCTTTGTATCTATTGATATATTTCTTTTTTACAATTCATGATGAAGTCCTAGTGTACATTATTCACTGTGAAAATGCAGAGTAGTACCTTCTTAGATTTGTTGAAAAAGTAAAAGAAAAAATATATCTCAAACTTCAAGAGGATTGAATATTGACAACTGTGAAACTAATAAAGTTATATTTGATAACCCCAATTTCTTCCTTGTTCAGGAAATTACAGGGCAATCACATTCATGAAAAATAGATCATATATATGTTTGTTGCTATGTTGCTTATGATTTTTGCATCTATTTTTCATGAGTATGATCATACATCATATATCATGACCATACATCATGATCAAGTTATATTTACTCCAGAGATGCAGGTCAGTTTAATATTTTTAAAAATTAATAATAAAAGCATGTGATTCATCATAAAATAGGATCTAACAAGGTGAAGTCCCTCAAACCATGGCAAATTTATTTGTAATATTTAAGTAAAAGTCCTTCCATTCACCAGGGTCAAAGTCTATTCAAAATCTTTGCCCTCATCCACTAAGAATTCATCTAACAAAATAGAACAAATGTTCCCTGAGTAACCAAACTTACAGAGAAACCATCAACACTGCCCTTGAGTCTTAGATTCACCTGCAAGACATACACAAAAATATGTGGGTGGGTGAGAACTCAGTAGGTTCTTTTAGTAGAAAAATGGGTCTTTCTAAGCATATTTGGAGGGGGCACAAGGACTCACCCTCTCAGAAGATGGCTACAAGTTGCAGTCCAGACCTAAGGTGTAAGGACAACTTCAACTAAGATGAAACCTTTCTTGAGCAGAAACCACCCAGGGATCTCCCCATGATTGATGACACAGCAACCAAACCTGTCCTGTGTGTGTTGCCTGGAGCACCCCTCAGCTCAATCCTACACAGTCCGTTGACACGACTGAAAAACTTCCTTTGACCTTGCTGCCCACGTGTAATCCAACCCACACTACAACAAACTAATGCTCAATCCTGGATGCATATAAAATTTACCTAGGGAACTTTTTTGATAATGTCCAATGGTGGGCCCTACCCTGAAAAGCTGAATCAGTCTCTCAGGATGGAACCAAGACATCTGGTAGTTTTTTTGTTTTTAACTCTCTAGGGAATTCTAAGGTGCAGTGAAGTTTGAGATTCCCAGTGATAACCCACCAACTTGGCTCACCATTGCCTTGAACAAAACAAAGCATCATGAGATATTGGCATTTTAATATTGTTCAAAGCCAAAGAAATGATGTTTCAGGCATCGATTATGACCCAAAGAAAAAGAAAGTGAACAGAGGGAAAAGAAAAACATAATTTTGACAATAGTAGAACCTCCTGGAAGTCTCTGAACTCAAGCAAAACAGGTGGTCCTCTTATCTATTTATAATATTAATTCTCTCTTATTTCAGTGTTCTGAGATTTTTTATTCATTTTTTTCCAACCTCAAAAAAGTATATTCTCTTCTGTTCTAAGATTTTTCCAGACAGGCTGGAGCTCTGATCTATGCTGATCACACTGTCTAAGACTGAAGCTAGAGGGGTATGTTTTTATGATATTTGTAACATGCATTGCCCCAATTGCTAATAATAATGAGCAGTTGTAAGCATGAATGTCTCATCTCTGTCAGGTCATTGCCTCTGTTCTGTCAGATCTAACCCAGAAGCTCTAAAATCTTCATCTTTCCACCCCAAATCAATCTGATCTTTGAAATTTAACTGGGCATCCTATTTTTTGTTTTTAGTTTAGTTTAGTTTCATTTTGTTTTTGCTAACATGGCAACCATGTACCAAATATATCCTGAAATATAGTGTGGCATTTGGGAAATTTGTTTGGCATTGGAATTATGGCAGAAGAAAGCCAGGTAGTTTCAGCTCTCTCAACTTAAGACTTACGATCAAACTAGCAAAAGGAGAATCCCAATTTTTAAACTTTTAATTAAAGGCTTCAGGGGAAAATGAATAATCAAGAAATCCTGATGGAAATTAGTCTGAGTCAGCATTGAAAAGATCAATTAAAGAAAAAAAATTCAATTTTGAAAACATTATTATCAACATGACATTTCTTTGTAAAGGTTCTTGTAAATTGCTTTTGCATTCAGTAGAAATTTTCTGGATTAAGTGCAAAAGTCATCTGTTAATCAATGAGATTTACTTTTTAAATTAAACCAAAAGGAAAATAAGACTATGAACATAATATTTCATTCTCTTTCAGCTTGTTTTGTACATGGACACAGTACCAAGATCTTGATATTTAATCATTTCAAGCTCGTAGGTTTTAATTATTTATTAAATAATTTTTCTTACATTTAGATGTTTAGGCCTTAAGTTCTTTTTAGTTTTACACTTCTTTTCTATCATGTAAGATTTGTCTTTTCGTGAGACAGGAATTTGCAGTAAGATTGTAAGTTACATGATGGCATGGAGTAAATCAACTGTTTCCTTCTATCTCCAGTCCCATTGGTGCTGCAAGCTCCCTGCCCATTCACTAACTATCATGGATGGATTTCACTGCAGATGTTCACCTTTCACAAATAGCAAAGAGAAGCTTCAACATTTCTTTATATTTATATAAGAAGGCAGAGACATCATGCTAAGATTACATTCAGCCCTGGGCATGCAGTGAGCCATGCAAAGGGCACACTTGTTTTCAATAACAAAAACAAAAACAAACTATGAGACTTGTATATGAATAGTGAGAGAGGAGTACAAAGATATTTATAGCGGTGCTGTTTATAAGAGGAGGACAAATGGATGTCCAGCAGCATGGCAGGTAGACCAGTTGTGGTGAGCAGAAGTCCATGCTGCCATGCACTTGCACAGCCTCCCCTCCTGCTACCATGATTAATGTGTCCACGAGCTCACTGAGTAGCCTGGAGTTGGCCAAAGATAGTCCTGGCTGAGTATCATCTGATAGCTGACTCATTCTGTCTGTTTGGTTGTTTCATGCTTCTTTTTTGGTGGATGCTCTCTTGTGGGCATGTGATACCAAATTCGACACCCTTCATGCAAGTTCCCCTAAGTCCATCCTGCTTCTGAGTATAGGTTTTCTTATTTTTTCAGATACAGTGAGGCCAACAGATCAGAAGACAACTGCCACTGAAAAAGTAGTTTGTTATCGTCACAGATCCTAAGAGAAGGAGGAAGGCTACACCACAGGGAGTCACACAGGGAAGCCAGTCAGAAGGCAGAAGGGGAGGGGAATCTGTGGCAAGAACTTTTACTATGGCTTCTGCGGGAAGGAGTAGCTTAGACAGGATATGCAAGTTTAGGACTGGCTAGTCTGAATAACTTCTTCAGGTTTCGGGGTGTCTGTTACCTGGACCTGGATGATTAGGGCAGAGGAAGAGACACCCAGAGCATAACAGCCTGATAAAGTTGGTGGTGGTTTTAGATATGAAAGGTGCAATTGCAGGTGAGTTGTTTGCTATCTTTAGAAATTAGCTAGCCCTGGGACAAACAGTCCTGCCAGTGTCAGCCCCAAGATGTCCAAAGGTCAAAAATACAGAATAATAAGACATGAGTAACACAAATACCTATACCTTTCCCCCATACCTCTTGGTCTCTGAGTTTTCAGGCTTTATCCTTCGAAGACCCTCAACAAAATCAACCAAGCTATCTATCACTGCCCATGAGTTGATATATGTTACACCTCAAGATAATTCTCTCCACTGAACTTGGATTACCAGGTACACTGGTCAAAACAGGAAGCCTGAATTCTCATAGGGTTTATCTTCTACCCTCTGGATCAGCTATGTCTTACCAAAAGCCTCATCCTTGCCACTACTCGCTTGTCTGATGAACCTGATGTCATCAGTGTAATGGACCATCTCTGGAATATCCAGATAGATGGTGCAGGCCCTTTCCGCCTAAATGATGACAGAGAGTAGGAGGGATAACACAACCCTGGAGCAAAGCATAAATGCATACTCAGTTGTCCCACGTTAATCCATATTGCTTCTGTTGCTCCTTCTTGCTATGGAAAACACACACACACACACACACACACACACACACACACACACAGATTCACCACACTGGTGTACTTAAGTCTGTGTTGATCTGCTTCAGAAGAGATGCCACATCTAATACAGCAGTTGCTATCAGGGTTACTATTTGCCTAGGTTTGTAGTAAGCTGTTAGCATCTGCCAAGGTCTATCTATTCTTTAAAGATCAGACTGGTGAATTAAATAAAGATATGATGGGACCCACCATCCTTGAATTCTTTAGCTTTTTAAGGGCAGTGTTCTCTGATGTTTCTTCTGGGATGTGATTTTATTTTTTTTAATTATTATCTTGGCTGGGGAGTGGCAGGGGTGGGAGAGAAGCCCACTTCAGAGCTCCCATTTGGTCTTTCCTACTGTCTTAGCTCCTACCCCTCAGGACAAGAAACCAGTGCAGGCCTTCTGCCAACTACCAAGTGTATTCATTCCATTTGTATATCTGGGGACTGGAAAAATGACTACCAGATGGATATGTGGACCCAGTGAGCTGGACCTAGGCCAGGATTCCACTTTTTAATCTAATCTACATGTGCCCCCACCCCAAAAGAGGGATTCTTGGTGATATGTTGGATCCCAGGGTATCAACCTCAACCTATACCCCATGTCTAACTGTCCCCAAAATATCTGTGTATTCTCCTTACTGGTATAAATGGTCATAGGTTGCTCTAGGGGGATTGTTAGATATATCTGCTATGGTATCATAAGATGCTTTCTCATGAGGATCCAGGATCTAAGAATCTAAGAAGATTAGATCCAGGATCTAAGGATCTAAGAAGTCCAAAAATTGGACAAAGGATCATGAAGTTTTATTGGGGTGGCTATCCAACAAATCTTTGATTCCTCTGGCTGTATAATTTTTATAACTTGAGCAATACTTTTAGTGGCTGTCCGTTTATCTTGCACCCAGGAATAACATGTCCTAGAATCTCTCTGTAGTTCTCTACAGGCCAGCTCCCCTCGGCCATCTTTCAGACTTGCTATCAATCATGATTGTACCTACACTGCTTCTAAAGTTTAAGTTCTGCCACCTGGTCAGTACTATTCCGGAACCCCTCATCCTCATTGCTATCAGGAAACCCAATTCTGTAACAGCATCTCCTATGTCACCCTTGGCCTGTAAGAGACTTCATCACTGAGCTACTCAGAAGTGCTGCAACCTGGTACTCATCAGAGCATCTCTTATCAGTTTGGTAGGTGGAGTTTCCTCTCGGTTCTCCCACAGCGGGTTAAGGTTTTGCAGCCTTACATCATTTACCTCTTCCAACACACTCACTTCTCTGAACACTTTGCTCCACCGTCTGCCATAGTAGTTCCAGCATCTCTCATTTACTTATTGAGGGCCATCACTTTTTCCAGCTTCCAAGAGTGTTAGCACGTTACCACCATTTCCTAAGGTTCTCAAGAGGGTGATAAATCTTAGCTCGTGAGACAGCCCTCCCCTACTGACCAACTCTCTCTTATCCCAGGTTATGTTCCACCTGCCTGCCCAGATCCATCACCCTCAGAATTCAGTCCCATATATACTCCCCAGGCTCTGGCTGGTACACGTGGGCTAGTCCCACAGCCTTTTCTATTTAGTGCCAGCATGTGTCTGGCAGGGCAATATTGTGACTTGATTTTCTGATGGCCAGTAGGAGAGGTAAGGATAGATCCTGAAAGGGTGTGTATTGTCTTGTAAGGCAGACATTGTCTCTGCATTGTCTTAAAGCAGGGCAGGAATGCTTGACTTTAACAGGAGAAAAACTGAGCTACTTCTCTAGGTCCAGTGCCCAAGGGAAGCTAGAGATTCAAGATTTCCAAGTACATGGACTCAGATGTCTCCATCCCACATCTCAGGGTCAGACACCTTAGCAATCAAGGTCCTGAACATAGCAGTCTTGCCAGACTTCAGGATTCAACATTAGCTGCCACTTTTCTGCACTTAGAATTAGGTCCTACATCTTATTCTCAGCTATTTTTTGCCCTCTCATTGCTGGAAATGAGAGTCTCTTTATATACCTGCTGGTTAAAAAAACCTCTGGCTTCTGTTTTTCATTGGTTTTTCCAATAGCACCCAACAAGAACCAGGAGATTTCATTTTCCCTATACTTACCACTTTCTTCAAACTTCTTCAAATTTTATAATGAAAAAAATTCCTTTTTAACATGTGTTAAATAGATATTTAAATTCTGTAATAATGGCATAACGAAGGGTGTTTCCACTTTTCCTCATTATAAATAACTCAGATTAATTAAACTGTACATCTTTCTTCTTTCCCATCTGTTTCATTGTGTTAAATTACCGGAAGAGGAATTTTGTGGGCAAATGATACATCTGTCTTCAAAGCTTTGGTATATATTATCAAATATGTTCCAGAAATGCTACATCAGTTTACAATTCCACTAGCAGTGAATGAGAGCCACTGTACCCCCAGGACCATCCCAACTTTTGTAAAGTTTTTCATGGTACTTTTTGCTTATATGGTAAAATAAAAAGGCATTTCCTTTTTTTATTTTAAATATTCTGAACTTTAAATCTTCTAATGGCTATTTATGTTTTTGTTTTGTAAGTTGACTATCTAAATTCTTTGGAAACACCAACAACAATACAACAATTGAGAAGAACAATGAAGTTCATCTGGTACAGTGTTGGCAACTGTTCTCTGAATATTCCTACGCTCTGGTACAGAAAAGCTTTAGGGGTTGGTGGGAGGGAGCCATCGTGGGGAGGGAGGAGCCATGCTGTGGGGGAGGGAAAGGTAAGCAGATAGCACACACACACACACACACACCAACACACCAACACACACACACCAACACCCCCCCCCCCACACACACACATACACTTTGTTTCAAAAAGAACAACTTGGAGGTTTTATTTATTCGACTTCTCCTTAAGATTTATTTGAAGGGCCAAGTAAAGTCACTTTGAAAACCACTACTTCTTACCCAGCTTCCCAGGGTTTTAGAGGAGGAGGAAGCAGAATCTCAGAAAAACTAGAGGCCTGCGGGCAGCCAAGACCAGCAACTCAGGCTGGTGCCATCAATGCAAATTCACCCCCACCCTACTGTTTCAAGATGTTTTCTGATTACCCAACCAGAAAATTGTTCAAGCTGACTCAAGTGTGAAAAGTACTAGAGGGGCTTTCCTGGTGGCACAGTGGTTAAGAATCCACCTGCCAGTGCAGGGGACACGGGTTCGAGCCCTGGTCCGGGAAGATCCCACACGCAGCGGAGCAACTAAGCCTGTGCGCCACAAGTACTGAGCCTGCGCTCTAGAGCCCGTGAGCCACAACTACTGAGCCTGCGTACCACAACTACTGAAGCCCGCGCACCTAGAGCCTGTGCACCACAACGAAGAGTAGCCCCCGCTCGCTGCAACTAGAGAAAGCCCGCGCGCAGCGATGAAGACCCAATGCAGCCAAAAATAAATAAATAAGTTTATTTTTTAAAAAAGTACTAGAACTTTCTCCTAAAACCAGTTAGTTCTTTGAAGAAGAGGTGCAACTCTTTTAATAAGCCTTTCCCACTAGTGATTTCCTGCAGCTGGGCTTCCCGTTCTCTGGCGCTCCAGATGCAAAGCAGCCTCACTACATGTTTCTCTAAACACATTATTAACTGGAAGATCAAAGATTAAACAAACTGCCTCACTTTTCTATCAGTTGTGTCCTGGAATTCACGTTTTCCATTCTCTTCTAAATATCTGATGTACAATGTTTTCTAAACAGTGGTTAGTAACTAATTTACCAAATCATAATTCACTGATTCACCTTGGATTCGAGGAACATAGTCTTAGTCATTCAGCCTTGGAAATTACCAGGGCTGAAGATACGTTTCTATTTCAGGTTGTACATATGTTAATAGTTGTTCTTAGTTCACGTATTTTTGCCCTAAAGTAGTAGGGCAAAAATTCAAGAGGTAACAATTTGAAACATCAAAAAGGGAATAATGATAAATCCTTGACTTGAACTTTAGGGCTACAAACGAGTTTTGCACCCTAAAAATAATTATTCCCAGTGTTTCCACTTTTTCTATGATTAACTCTTTACCTTCTCATTTAATATTTCCTGTCCTGTTATCTGTTCCTACCATTTACAGTAGTAGTTAAGAGATGTATCTGCATTAGCTCATTTAATCCTCACAGTAACAAATATTTTTGTGGGTTAGGGATTGTTATTATCTCCATTTCACAGATGCAGAAATGGAGTCTTAAAGTGGTTAGGTGGCAAATACATTTTTAGATCATGGTTCATCTGTTTCTGAAATTCATTTTTATCTAGTACATTTTATGCCTCCCATAATTCAGAAAGAATTTCTACAATTATTTGCATAGTTCTTTTGACTGAGCCTTAACTTCTATGGTGTCTCCAAGTGATATTTCAAATTACAGAAGTTTTACTAGACATATAGTAAAACATACATTATGCTTACAGTCAAATCTGTCCAGACTCAGCATACTGAGGACATCCTATGACAGATATGAGCACTAAGTTGTCATCAGATCTTTTAACATTCAGTAATTCCTTTGTGCATTGAAATGAAAATACAAAATCATAATGGTTTGGTTGATAAAATGTTAAGCCTCTTGAATGCAGGGCTTCATCTAGTCTGAAGTATATATAAATATTTGTAAAATATAAGCCTGGAGACTTGAATTCAGAAAGATCAGTTACAAGTTTGCTATATTGTCTCCTTTCAGAAACCACATGCTGTGACTTTCTAATTCTGCTCATGGATATATCTCGAGTTCTTGGAGGCAAAGTGATAGAAATTATAAGAACTATACTCTTAAAAAACAAACTCACGGTTACCAACGGGGAAATGTGGGGAGGAGGAATAAATTAGGAGCTTGGGATTAACATACACACACTACTATATATAAAATAGATAACCAGCAAGAACCTACGGTATAGCACAGGGAACTTTACTCAATATTCTGTAATAACCTATATGGGAGAAGAATATGAAAAAGAATGAATATATGTATAACTGAATCACTTTGCTCTACACCTGAAACTAACACAACATTGTCAATCAACTATACTTCAATAAAATTTTTTTAAAAAGAACTATACTCTTGAATTAATCTAAGGATAACGTAATAAATCTTTATTGGTATATGCATCGTATCAGTACTACAGATAATTCTGAAAAATCCTTTAATGATAAGGATTCATTTTGGCCCAGTAACTATGTTTTGATCATATTTAAGACCTAACAAGGTAGAGTGAGAGATGTTGACAAGGTTGTTACTATCACTTCTGAATAATGAAATTTATTTAGAATTCAGTTTCACATTTTATGTCTGACAACACTGGGACATGAAACTATGAAGTATTCTACATATCTTACATTTTTATACGATAGGCAAAGAATTTGAACTCCTCTTCAAATGTATCCCACTGATAAAATTTTTGTGAGATGACAAATAGGTTTCTTTGTATATCAGTTTAGAAAATAAACCCTATGGGGCTAAACAAATTTGCTTAAAGTCAACATAGAACATAGGTAGGTTACAAAAAGTGTAAGATTATATTTTAGTGTGTTATGAAAATCCATCAGCATTATTATGTTAGTTGCCATTTTCAATACTGTCTCTGCATCTGCCTGTTTCTATCCAGCTATTGAGTATCATGGATTCTCTCGTATACCAATGTTTTAGTTTAAATTTTTGAGAGATAGATTTGATGTCAAAAACTTGGCCTCTGCACCGGTGCCAGATCAAATCTTGGAGACAGAGTTTTGCATGCAGTAGAAAAGAATAGCTTTATTGCTTTGTCAGGCAAAGGGGGACACAGCAGGCTCATGCTTCAGAAACTGTGTGTCCCAATCTGGGAGGATTCAGTGAGGAGTTTTATAGCAATGGTTCAAGGGTAGAGTTGCTAATAAGGATCAGGGTGTGTGCATGGCCTGCACTACTTTAATCTGGCCTCAGGTGGTCTCCTGTTGAGCTCCTCTGGTTCCTTTAATCTGGCGTCAGGTGGTCTCTTCCCTTGTCTCTGCATCCCCTCCTTTTCCTGATTAGCAAGTGTTGGTGCCTGCCCTTTAGAACTCAGGGAAGGGCGTGGAGGCTGGAGTCTATATCCCACAAATAAGAAATGGGGGACATAGGAAAGGCTTCCATGCCCAGGAGCCCCACTGAGGTCCTGCTCAGTTTCAGATCTAATTGACCCAGATCACTTTTTGATGCCAGGGTTTAGGGCTCCTGTGATAAATGTGACTTGTGCTGACATAGCATGTGACAAGCAGGATTGTTGACAGTCCCACAGCAGAATGGAACTCTTCTCTTGTGGTCCCCAGAACAGTACTGGGTCTGGCCATCTTAAGCTCTAGGGTCTCCTTATTTCCAGAATTTTTTGAGATTTCACTGGAAACTTACAAGAAAGCTCAAATTTTATTTGAGCTAGTTTGAGTAGGTTTCTGTTCCTTGTAAACAAAGAGGCTATTCCAGAACAGTTGCTAACAACCTTATCAAAATTTTTTTCACATCCATTTTCTATGTCTTAAAATACATAGCAGAACAAATACACATTATGAAAAATTATCTTTTTAGAAGAAAGTTAAAAATTAAAATTAAATATGCTCCACTTCTATGAAAAGAGACAGCAACTCCAACACACAGGAAATGAACAAATGAGGGCAATTAGGAAGTGTAAAAAAGGGAGGGGTGAAAAAGGAGAATAATTTTTCCCTTTGTTTTGCTTTCCCAGAGATTTGGGTGTTAGATGGAACTTAAGTTTCTCTAAACTGAAACACAATATGGCAGTTAAGTGGGTTTCTCTGAAGCTAGACTGCTTAGGTTCAAATCATAGCTTTGCTAAATTTAGCTGAATGACCTAGAAAACTAACCTCTCTGTGCCTCAGTTTCTCATCCTTACATTTGGTAGAACAACTTTCAGTTTTTAACTAGTGATCTTAGGTCCTATAGAAATAGACTAAAACTTTTTAATGTACTTATACTAACTAAACAAATATATAGCTCCAGTAGGCATTTATTATATCATATTGATTGGACAAAGGTAGGGCAATAACCCTAGTTAAGTCTGTGATCTCTCTAGGGAGTCTGAAGGCAAGAGGACTGAAGCCTCTTTCTCAATTGCCCAAGACAGTATAGACCCTCCACAGCCCAGTTTGGGGACACCCAGTAGTCCTAGACCATAACACAGCTGTCCTTCCTCCCTCAGGAAATCTTATATTCTCAAATTCTTTATTCCCTATCCACCAAGGAATACCTACTTAAATGTTCAATATTTCTCTGGGACTGAATAGCACCTGAGCAAAAAGTGTGTAGAACAATTCATGACAGGCGGTAATTTTACCTTTGTCCCAAGATCTCGTTTTGGCAGGTGCTACCGATCTATAATCTAGTATTGCATGGATTCCTGACCCTGACCTGCAAACCTGGTCAGCCAATAGGGTTCTGAGCTTTAAATCCTTGCCTGAAGACCTCACCACTTTGACTGGTAAATATGTGACTCTTGGTTTTTTCCTGGCTGCCTAGGTTCAATCCTATTACTTTGATGACCTAAGGGAGGTACTTGGCGTCCTCTAGCTCAACTGGTTTCAAACATCTGGAGTTTACTGTCTGGATTTCAGCTGTTCCCCTGTCAGCTGTGTTTCTTTGCCTAACCTCTTGGTCAGGTTTACTTGGTCCTGAGCTCTGGGTTCCTGCAATCCACAGTCCTGGTATTATCATACCCAACACTTGCCTCTTTGGGAACATCAGAGACAGGAGCTAGAACTAACATTTACAGAGTGACTACTAATTTAGAAGCTATACTAGATATTACAAATTCTGTGTGTGTGTGTGTCTGCATGTGTTTAATCCTTATTACAAACTATGATATAAAGATCATTAGCCCCATCTTACAAATGAAAAAAACTGAGGCTCAGAAATCATATATAACTTGTTAGAAAAAGCACACCATCAGTGCACAGGGGAATTTCTGCCTCGTCATCCCCACTGAACATAATTATTTCTATGACACACCATTCGTAGTTGGATGTTTGCCTTCATCCTTGGCTTGCTTTCCTTCACTTCTTTGTGGAAAGAACTGCCCGTGTGGTTCTTTATTTATTTTTTCTAAATAAACCTGGGCTATTAAAATGAATCAAGAGTTTCCTGGAACCAGCCATTCACTGGGACCCATATTATACAGGTTCTTCCTGAACTTCTTGACTTTCATTTGGCCAGAAGAGGAAACAGCATAGTAGTTAATACACAGATTCGGGGGCTAGACAAATGTGGAGTCAAGTTCTGACACCAGCACTCACTGGTGTGTACCCTGGGACAAATTGCTTGGCATCTGTATGAGACTGTGCACGTGGAGCTTTTCACAGGACCTGAGAAGGGAGGAAGAGTAAGTTCTCAATAAACTCTGTGTACTCCTGTGCTACTACTTCATGATTATTATCTATTATAATGTCCTTCCAGTGCACTCTCCCAATCCTGTGTTCTGAACTGAGGTCAAGCAGGGAGTAGGGCAAATAAAAGTAAGCGGCATAAAAATCTACGACTTGGGAAAATGAGTTCTCTCTTTTTTTTCAACATTCTGTCCTCAACTGCCTGTCAAGAGAAGAAGACACAAAGGGGGTGGAAGGTTTAAATCTTAGGAAGGAGGAAAAGATGGTCACATTCCAGTTCTTTTCTGAGAATTCAATTGATCTGTTATAGTAAGTCATGCTTTGAAACTAGGAAAAGAGTTAGTGGAGTTATAGTACAGAGGTTGCATGGAACCACATTAATGAATGGAAAGTGAGCCAGAATTTACTAGTGAAATGCAGAAACTTTCCAACTGGATCACTGATACAGACCTGGCCAGGTTGTCATACTACTTCTTACTGTAATAGCTATAACCACAGTTCTGGGGGCACTCTGAACTCCATGATTTTCAGGCAGACACTAGCTCAAAAGTAGTTTTAAAAACTTGAGTGTATATCCTCTTAATGACTAACTCCAAATAAGCTCTTGAAGTGTTTATCCTTATATTTGTTCATCTATAACTCCAGTTCTTTTCTCATATTGATTGCTACAGCTTCATCAGTGAATGGTGAGTACAAAAATTTGATAAACAATTTTAAGTACAAGTCAGTTGAGCTATGTTCCCATCATCCCAGTATTATGTGATCTGCAGCAGATCATTTAGTGTCTCTGACCTCTGTTTTCTCCTCCATAAAACAAGCATCTTTTCTGTTTATTAAAGTATAACTGACATACAATATCATGTTAGTTTAAGGTGTACATCACAGTGATTTGATATTATGTACTTATTAAAATTTTATTGGAGTATAGCTGGTTTACAATGTTGTGCTGGTTTCAGGTGTACAGCAAAGTGATTGTTATACATGTACATATATTCATTCTTTTTTCGATTCTTTTCTCATATAGGTTATCACTGAATATTGAGTAGAGTCCCCTGTGTTATACAGTAGGTCCTTGTTGGTTATCTATTTTATATATAGCACTGTGTGTGTGTGTGTTCATCCCAAGCTTCTGATTTCTCCCTCCCCCTCCATGTTTCCCCTTTGGTAACCATAAGTTTGTTTTCAATATCTTGTAAGTCTGTTTCTGTTTTGTAAATATGTTCATTTTCTTTTCTTTTTTCTTAAATTAGATTCCATATGAGTGATATCATATTATATTTGTCTTTCTCCATATGTACATTTTGAAATGGTCACCATGACCAGGTATGGAACCTGCGCTCCCTGCAGTGGAAGCACAGAGTCTTAACCACTGGACCACCAAGGAAGTCCACAACTTATTTATTTTATAATTGGAAATTTGTACCTCTTCATGCTCACCTGTTTGCCAAACCCCTTCCCCTCTGGCACTACCAATTTATTTATTTTTTCCTGTATCCATAAGTCTCTTTCTGTTGTTTGTTTTGATTTTTAGATTCCACATGTAAGTGAAATATGGTAATTGTCTTTCTATGTCTGACTTAGCATAATACCCTGTAGGTTCATTCATGTTGTCCTGAATGGCAAGATTTCAATCTTTTTACGGCTGAAAAATATTCCATTGTATATATATATACACCACATCTTCTTTATCCATTGAACTATCAGTGGACACTTAGGTCGTTTCCATATCTTGGCTATGGTAAATAATGCTGCAGTGAACAAGGGGCGCATGTATCTTTTTGAGTTGGTATTTTCATTTTCTTTAGATAAATACCCAGCAAGAGAATTGCTTAATAGTATGGTAGTTCTATTTTTGATGATCACCACTCTGACAAGTGTGAGGTGATATCACATTGTGGTTTTAATTTGCATTTTCCTGATGATTAGTGATGTTGAGCATATTTTCATGTGCCCATTGGTGATCTGTATGTCTTCTTGGGAAAAATGCCTATTCAGGTCCTCTGTCCATTTTTTAATCTAGTTGTTTGATATTTAGCTGTATAAGTGCTTTACATATTTCAAATATTAACCCCATATCAGATATATGATTTGCAAATATCTTCTCCCACTCAGTAGGTTACCTTTTGTTTTGTTGATGGCTTCCTTTGCTGTGTGAAAGCTTTTTAGTTTGATGTAGTCCCATTTGTTTATTTTTGCTTTTGTTGCCCTTACCTGAGGAGTCAGATCCAAAAAAAATACTGCTAAGATTGATGTCCAAGAGCATATTGCCTATGTTTTCTTCTAGGAGTTTTATGGTTTCAAGGTCTTACATTCAAGTCTTTAACCAATTTTGAATTTATTTTTGTATATGGTATAAGATAGTGATCCAGTTTCATTCTTTTGCATGTATCTGTCCAGTTTCCCCCACACCATTTATTGACTGTCTTTTCTCTGTTTATATTCTTGCCTCCATTGTCATAAATTAATCTACCATATATGTATGGGTTTCTTTCTGGGCTCTCTGTTCCATTGATCTGTATGTCTGTTTTCATGCCAGTAACATACTGTTTTTACTGAAATCAAGAAGCATACCTCCAGCTTTGTTTCTCTGTCTCAAGATTTCTTTGGCTATTTGAGGTCCTTTGTGGTTCTATACAAATTTCAGAACTCTTTGTTCTAGTTCTGCAAAAAATGCCATTGGTATTTTGATAGGGATTGCGCTGAATCTGTAGATCGCTTTGGGTAGTGTGGACATTTTAACAATATTACTTCTTCCAATCCATGAATACAGGATAGGTTTCTATTTATTCGTGTTGTCTTCAATTTCTTTCACCAGTGTCTTATAGTTTTCAGAGTACAGGTCTTTGACCTTCCTGGTTAAATTTATTCCTAAGTATTTTATTATTTTTGATGCAATTTTAATGAGATTGTTTTCTTAAGTTCTCTGATAGGTCATTATTAGTGTACAGAAACACAGCATATTTCTGTATATTAATTTTTATCCTGCCACTTTATTAAATTCATTGTCTCCTGCAACATTACTAAATTCACTGATGAACTTTAATAGTTTTTAGTGATACCTTTAGGATTTTCTATATATAGCATCACATTCATCTGCATATAGTGCTGGTTTTACTTCTTCCTTTCCAGTTTGGATTCCTTTCATTTCTTTTCCTTGTCTTATTGCTGTGGCTGGAACTTCCTATACTATATTGAATAAAAGTGGCAAGAGTGGGCATCCTTGTCTTGTTTCTGATCTTAGAGGAAATTCTTTCAGATTTTCCCCATTGAGTATGATGTTAGCTGTGGGTTTTTCATATATGGCTTTTATTATGTTGTTGTATGTTTCCTCTATACAAACTTTGTTGAGAGATTTTTTATCATAAATAGATGTTGAATTTTGTCAAATGCTTTTTCCACATCTATTGAGATGATTGTATTGGGTTGGCCAAAAAGTTCCTTCAGGTTGGAACGAACTTTTTGGCCAATCCAAGATCTTACAGAAAAACCCGAAAGAACTTTTGGGCCAACCCAATCTAATTTTTATGTTTCCTTTTGTTAATTTGTTGCATCACATTGAAGGACTTTCAGATGTTGAACCACCCTTCATCCTGGGATATATTCCACTTGATCACAGTGTATGATCATTTTAATGTATTATTGAATTCGTTTTGCTAATATTTTGTTGAGAGTTTTTGTATCACTGTTCATCAGAGATATTGGTCTGTAATTTTCTTTTTCTCTTTATTTCTTTTTTTTTTTTTTGGTGTTTCTGTCTGGTTTGATATCAGGGTAATGCTGGCCTCATAAAGTTTGGAAGCATTATTTCCCTTCAGTTTTTTGATATAATTTGAGAAAGATAGGTATTAACTCTTCTTTAAATTATAGACTTCACTAGTGAAGCTGTGAATCCTGGTCCTGGACTTTTCTTTGTGAAGAATTTTTAAATTACTGAGTCAATTTCATTACTAGTAATCGGTCTGTTTAGATTTTCTATTTTTTTATGATTGCCTTAGAAGATTGAGTGTTTCTAGGAATTTATGCATTTCTTCTAGGTTTTCTAATTTATTGCCATATAATTGTTCATAGTAGTCTCTTATCATCATCCTTCTTTATTTCTGTGGTATCAGCTGTAACACCTTTTTCATTTCTCTTTTTTCTGGATAAGACTTGCTAAAGATTTATCAATTTTGTTTATTTTTTTTCTCAAGGAATAAGTTCTTAGTTTCATTGATCCTTTCTACTTTTTTTAAGTCTCCATTTCTTCTTGCTCTGATCTTTATTATTCCCTTCCTTCTACTAACTTTGGGTTTTGTTTTTTCTTCTTTTTCTAGTTCCTTTACATGCAAAGTTGTTTAATTGAAATTGTTCTCTCTTTTTTTTTTTTTTTTTGAGGTAGGCCAGTATCACTATGAACTTTTCTCTTAGAACACCTTTTGCTGGGACCCAGAGATTTTAAAATGTTGTGTTTCCATTTCTGCTTGTCTCAAGGTATTTTTTGACTTCCTCTTTGATTTCTTTGTGGACGTATTGATTTTTTTAGTAGCATGTTGTTTAGTCTCCATGTGTTTGTGGATTATTTTCCACTTATTTTCTTGATGAGTGATTTCTAGTTTGATTCTAGTGATTGATGACTGTTGTTGTTAGAAAAATGCTTGAAATGATTTCAGTCTTCTTGAATGTATCGAGACTTGTTTTATGGCCTAACATGTCATCTATCCTGGAGAATGTTTCATGTGTACTTGAAAAGAAGTGTATTCTACAGTTTTGAGATGCATTGATTTTCTGTCTGCATGATCTACCCATTGATGTAAATGTGATATTAAAGTCCCCTACTATTTTTGTATTACTGTCAATTTCTCCCTTTACGTTTGTTAACATTTGCTTTATGTATTTAAGTGCTTCTATGTTAGGTGCATAAACATTTACATATGTTATATCCTCTTGTTAAATTGACCCCTGTATCATTATATAATGCCCTTCATTGTCTTTCGTTTCAGTCCTTGTTTTAAAGTTTACTTTATCTGATACAAGTTTTTCTATCCCAGCTTTCATTTTGTTTCCATTTGCATGGAATATCTTTTCCCATCCTTTCCATTTCAGCCTGTGGGTGTGTTTAGATCCAAAGTGAGTCTCTTGAGGACAGCATATAAATGTGTCTTGTTCTTTTCATCCATTCAGCCACCCTATGTCTGTTGATCGCAGCATTTAGTCCCCTTATATTTAAAGTAATTATTGATATGTATTACGTATTTCCATTTTGTTAATTGTTTTTTGGTTGTTTTTGTAGTTCTTCTCTGTTCCTTATTCTCTTGTTCTCTTCCCTAGTAATTTTATGATTTTCTTTAGTGTTATGTTTAGATTTATTTCTCTTTGATTTTTGTGTATTTATTATAGGCTTTGGGCTTGTGGTTACCATGAAGTTCATATATAATGATCTATATATAAAGCCATCTGTTTTAGGTTGGTAGTCACTTAAGTTCATATGTATTTGAAAAGCACTACATTCTTATTCCCCCCTCTATATTTTATGTTGTTGATGTTATTTTTACATTTTTTATTTTGTGTATCCCTTAATTACTTATTGTAGTTATAGTTGATTTTACTACTTTTGTCTTTAGCCTTCATACTAGCTTTATAAGTGGTTGATCCACTGTCTTTACTATATGTTTGCCTTTGTCAATGAGATTTTTTTTCTTTCATATATTTCCTTATTTCTAGTTATGCCATTTTATTTCTGCTTACAGAAGCTCCTTTAACATTTCTTTTAAGCCTGGTTTAGTGGTGATGAACTCCTTTCATTTTTTCTTGTCTGGGAAACTCCTTACTTACCCTTCAATTCTGAATGATAACCTTGTTGGATAGAGTATTATTGGTTGTAAGTTTTTTCCTTTCAGCACTTTGAATATATCATGCCACTCTCTTCTGACATGAAAAGCTTCTGCTGAAAAATCAGCTGATAGTCTTATGGGCGTTTCCTTATATATAACTACTTGTATTTCTTTTGCTACTTTTAAAATTCTCTCTTTATCTTTTGACATTTTTTAGTATAATGTTTCTTGGTACAGATCTCTTTGGGTTTATCTTTTGGGGGATTCTCTGTGTTTCTTGTACCTGGGTGTCTGTTTCCTTCCCCAGGTTAGGGAAGTTTTCAGCCATTACTTCTTCAAATAAGTTTTCTGCTCCTTTCTCTGTTTCATTTCCTTCTGAGAGCTCTTTAATGCAAATATTAATACATTTAATGTAGTCTCAGAGGTGCCTGAAACTATTCTCATTTTTTAAAATTCTTTTTTCTTTTTGCTGTTCCGATTGGGTGATTTCCACTACTCCATCTTTCAGATCACTGATCCATTCCTCTGTATCATCCAATCTGCTATTGATTCTCTCTAATGTATTTTTCATTTAAGTTATTGTATTCTTCAGATTTAATTGGTTCGTTCTTTTTATATATATATAAATTTATTTATTTATGGCTGCCTTGGGTCTTCATTGCTATGTGTGGGCTTTCTCTAGTTGCGGAGAGTGGGGGCTACTCCTCCTTGCGGTGCACAGGCTTCTCACTGTGGTGGCTTCTCTTGTTGCGAAGCATGGGCTCTAGGTGCGTGGGCTTCAGTAGTTGTGGCACACGGGCTCAGTAGTTGTGGCTTGTGGGATCTAGAGCACAAGCTCAGTAGTTGTGGCACATGGGCTTAGTTGCTCCATGTTGTGTGGGATCTTCCCGGACCAGGGACTGAACCCATGTCCCCTGCATTGGCAGGTGGATTCTTAACCACTGCGCCACCAGGGAAGTCCCTAATTGGTTCTTTCTTATATTTTCTAACTCTTTGTTGAAGTTCTCAAATGTGTACATTCATTCTTCCCCCAAGTTCTGTAAGCATCTTTATAACCATTACTTTGAATTCTTTATCAGGTCAATCACTAATCTCCATATCATTATGGTCTTTTTCTGAGGTTTTGCCTTGTTCTTTCATTTGGAACATGTCTCTTTTTCCCCTCATTTTGCTTGCTTCTCTGTATTTGTTTCTATGCATGAGGTAAAACTGTTACCACTCTCTTTCTTGAAGGAACGGCTTTGTGTAGGTGATGATTCTTCTCATTCAACGCTGCTCTATCTCTTGATTGTTTCTTAAATCTTTGTGGTGGCCTATATTGCCTGATTCATTCTTGATATGCCTCTGATGTTGAAGGTATGCTGAGACATGTCAGTGTTCCAAGAGGAAGAATCTCATTTAGCAGCCAGTTTTGGGCTGATTAGATGCCAGATCCTCAGGCAGCAGCTTTTAGAGTATGCAGATAAATATAGTCCTGTAAGGCCATAATTGTAATTCTTGCTGGCTTCTGGACCAGATCTGAAGGTGTCCCCTGGATAACAACTGCAAAAATCTGGGCTTCTGATGAGTGTATTAGTTCCTTTCTGGGGAGGCTCATGAAGCTATAATAGGCCAAAGGGGTGCACATGGATGGTGTCTCCTGCTTACACTCCCTGGGAGCACCTCCTTTGCCTCTAGATGTGTGGAAAACCTGAAGCCTGTCCTTCAGGGTGAAGTTCCATGTCAAGTAAATAGGTCTTCTTCATGGGAAGACTGGGGCTGTGCTTCATTCTGCTGTGCATGCAGTGCTCTGAGGGTGGTAGCCTGGCAAGAACTCTGTTTCTGATTGATTGGAGCTCAGGAATTCCAGCCCCATTGGCCACCAGGGCCAGGAGATCAAGGGGTGTCCCCTCTGTGGACTGTGCATGCCTGCTGGCTTTAGCTAGGTGGCTGGAGAATGTAGGAGGCAGGGCTTGCTCTCTTGCTTCAGGAAGGCACCAGGAAAATGACTTGACTATGCGTGCCTGTGGGCTAAGTAATGCAGCATGAGAGTGCCTTGCCTGTGTGTCTGTTCGCTTTAGGCTGGGAGTGGGAGAATGCCATGACTGCTCATGCTTGCCAGCGCCAGCCAGGGGGAAGGGGAGAGTTGCAGCTGTCGGCACCCACAGACTTCAGCTAGGGAGCAGAAAAGTGCCACAACCATTCACACATGCCCCCCTGAGTGCTGCAACTGCCAAAGCCCTCTAGCTTCAGCAATGCAGCGCGATTGCTCACCCCAACGTCAGAGCTTGCCTTCTTATGCTAGCAGGTTAGCTGGAGAGCATAACAGTGACATCTACCAGTGCCTCCATCTCCACCATCCTCTGCCCCTCCTGCCAATGCTTTCAGATTTGATAATGACTGTCCTTCACATGCAGTCTCGGCACTTTTTGAACTGCTGTCATTTCACTGGGTCTTGGGGCGAGTGAAACCGCGTGCAAGCCCTTTAAGAGGGGAGTCTCAGTTTCCTTTAGCACTTTGGAACCCTTAGGTGTCAGGACCTTGGTTTTCTAAGCCAGATGTTTTGGGGGCTCATCGCTTCAGTATTGATCTCAGGGGTCAGGGGAGCTGATGAGGGGTGAAAACCCCTTGCTCCTCCAGGAGCAGTGCTTGTCTAGTGAGATTTCTCTCTACTGTGTGCTGACACGTGGGGATGGGAGGGGTTTTTAGTGAGAGCATTTCTCTGCCTCTCCTACCCATCTTGATGGTAGGGTGGTCTTTTTTTATCTTTTGTTGTGTAGCAGGTGTTTAGCTAATTCTCATGTTCATTTCAGAAGGAATTGATCTATAGGTAGCTATATATTTGTTGTGTCCATGGGAGAAGTTAAGTTCCTATACCACCATCTTGAACTTGCCCCTAAAACAAGTATCTTAATGGCATAACTAGTATGGTTTTACCATTAACAAATCACTCTCTCATGCACTATCTCATATAACAGCCCCCTCCTCACCTACCTCCTTAAGTTGCTGTGGAACTAAAACAGTTAATAGGTATAAAAAGCTTTTGAAATGTTAAAGAGGGCAGTAAAACGCATACAGTAATAATGGTTTCATAGTATAATTAGAAAATACTCCATAGAAGATCCACGTTTCCATTGTTTAAGCAGACAGTGTTCTCAAACCATTAACATAGACCTCCACTGGATTTTTTAGCTAGTGAGCAGTTAATTTGCATTGCTGAGTTCATAAGCCAGCCAGCCCTCTGTAACACACGAGGCAGAGCAGCCAATGGGGGAGAGCCTCATCAGCTCCAGGCCAAATGCAGCCTCTGATTGGCTCATTCCAAACAAGGACAGTTTGTAGCTGTTATTCCAAGAAACCCGCAGGATGAAGAATTTCTTTTCCTTTTACACTTCCCACTGGTGTAGTAAATAGTAACTTTTTGCCAACCATTCATAAACCACTGTGCCACACACATCTAAAGTACCTATTTTGAGATATTCTAAGAAATATGCAATTTTTAAAACATCTCAGCTTTTTTCAAATCTCACTTTTCTCTGTAAGCTCATGATTTAAAAGCATTTTACATAATGAAAAAGGCATTTGAAAAGCACATAATTATGAGCAGTTTTTGAAAAAAAGGCATAGAAATGGAATTTGAAAAATTCTATTCTCAGGAAAGCAGCAATATATTTTTGCTTTAATTTGAAAACTTGAAGATCTAAAAAACAAAGTCTTTTAAACACACAGTGAAGCAGTCTTAGTAATCAGTGACAACTTTGGATGGCATTAAATGAGTTACTGGCATACTTTCTATTTTTTGCTATTTTTAATCTTTTAAAATTAATAAATGTAAATTGTTACAATGAAGAAATCTATAGATAAGATTATTTAGTCAATTGCTATGTTCTGTTTAAAAAATAAATGACTTTGTATTTTTAAAATTTAATGATAATATGTAATGTATGTAATATAATAATTTTATAAATAGAATTCAGCACTTCACAGATACCAGAATATTACTGGTGAAAATTTATAAACTATATTATCAACTCCTAAGAGCTTTCAATGGAGCCACTCAACTGGAATTTAGTGAGGACTTTACAAAATGTTTGTTAAAGTCCCACTGCTGCTTTCAATGTATAAGTAATATAGAACAATAATAGTGAGAATATGTGAAAGAAATGCTCTGAGTTTAAAGCACATAGTGATTGACTCCTCTGCTTTGGCCCTTATTCAGCAGCAGGACACAGAAGTGCTTTTTTGAAAGCTTACAGATAATAAATGCTACTAGTAGAAGTCACCTTCATATTTAGAGCCAAAAGAACTATTCTATACCTCTAACAGAGGTAGATACATTTAAATCTGAAGATTGTGCTAAACTTTCTAAAATAGGGGTGCTCTTACAAATACATAACAGGTTTAAGCATTACAAAACTTCATTTAATTGTAATCTGGGAAGTATTGTATTTTTCTTTCTTAATTTTCAACAGATAAGTAAAATACTGTTGAAAAGTCAACCAATTGAATATAAAAGATCTTTTTCTTACATAGAAAGAGAACAGGATGCACTTGGAATTGATGCTAAAATTAACTTACAGAAATTTTAAAAAGCTGATTTTAACTGATTAGTAGCTATATTATGAAATGAGTAGGAGACAAAAAGTATTGATTTCTAATAATAAATTCATGATTCCTTAAGGAAACTCAAATATTCTTTTCTTATTTTATACTTTTTCTGAGTATTTTAACAATTTCATATCTTTGATTAACATCTTATATTCAATTCAAGCTATTTTTCTCATTTCAAGACTCACTTATCAAAGTCCTCCTGTTAGAGGTCCAATGGTATCTAAAACTTATCATCGATCCATCAATATCCTTATGTCCATAAATGTAACCTTTTTCTAGCCAAACCAGAAATCCTGGAGTTAACCTAAACTTCTCTTTCCATTTCTTGCTATATTCAATAAAGCCATATTGATTTAGATCTCTCAAATCTATCCTATGTTTAGGCTCTCAGTTTCCCTTGCCTGAATTCCACAATAGCCTTGCAAACTCCCAGAGGAACTGATATGTAAGCTGAGTCCTATGATGACTTAGCAGCCATCAGATGGAAGGATGTTGAGGAAACAGTCTCTCACTGAGAAAACACCTCCAAAGGTCTCTCTAAGCTGGGAAGGCAGCATATTCCATTAAAAAACTGAAAATAGTTCTGCATAGGCGAAGCCAGGAGATCAAGGATGAACTGAGAAGAGTATATGCATCCCAAAAGGTTAGGAACATTATTGTTTTCACTATGAATATCCAATGCCTAGAGCAGTACTTGGCATTTAGTGGTCATTCAGTACACATTTGTTACATTAATGAAGAAACAAATGAATTCAAGAGCTAAAAGACTCTGAAGGGCTTTACAGGCTTTCTTAATATTTGGGTAGTCTTCAAAGGGCAATGGGAAACCGTTAAAAGGTCTTTAGCTGCAGAATGACATAATCAGATCTACCTCTTAGAAATATCGCTCTGGCTATTGTATGAAGGAAAGATAGAGGGAAGAAGCAAGATTCCATGGAAGGAGACTAATTAAGAGAACATTTTACTAGGCAGAGAAAGAGAGAGATGCTAGAGGCTTGAATTAGGAAGCTAAAATGAAGATGAGTATACGTAGATATTTGAGAGATGTAGAGGAGATTGGTCCCTAGGACTTAGAGATTAATGAAGTAACTGAAGCTGGGTAGTAGAAGAGAGGGAGGAAGCAAGGATGGATTTACAGCTTTGACAACTAGCTGAAAGGTTAATTGGAACATGGAACATGGGAGAAGAAAAAGGTTTGTTTTTAATTTGTTTTTTTTTTTCAAAGGTGTGCCTTACTGCACTAGGCAGAGATATATTAAATGTCATATGTCAAAAAGACATGTCTAGAAGGCAGATTTGGATATATGGTTCTGGCACTCAGGAAAGCAATGTCAGATACAAATATAGATTTAGGAGTTACTGTTAAAGATGGAATCAAGGGGGTGAGCGAGACTCCAGAAAAAGAGTGTGGTGGGGGAAGCTCTGTGCTATGAAAGTAATAGAAAGCATTAAAATAAGAGGCACAGTCAGTAAAGGATATCAAGAAAATGCCTAACTGTTGATTTTGCAAGAAGCAGCCTGCAGTCTTGGTAAGAATAGTTTCAGTAGAGTTCTTCGTGTGGGAGCCAGATAGCAGTAAGCTGAAAAGTAAGTGGGAGGTGAGAAAGTGAGGAAATAATGCCTGTGAACAATTCCTTCAAAAAGTTTGCCTTTGTAACATTCCATGTGACAAAGTGAGAGAATGGCATGGACATATATACACTACCAAATGTAAAATAGATAGCTAGTGGGAAGGAGCTGCATAGCACAGGGAGATCAGCTCGGTGTTTTGTGACCATCTGGATGGATGGGATAGGGAGGATGGGAGGGAGGGAGATGCAAGAGGGAGGAGATATGGGAACATATGTGTATGTATAACTGATTCACTTTGTTATAAAGCAGAAACTAACACACCATTGTAAAGCAATTATACTCCAATAAAGATGTAAAAAAAAAGTTTGCCTTTGAAAGGGAAGAGAGATAGAGCAGGTGGAGCTAGAAGAGAGTGTGAGATCCAGGGAGGACTAGATTTTATCGTAAAGATGCTAAAGGCTTAAGTATGTTTAAATAATAGCGACAAGGAACCAGTAGTCAGTCAGTGGTTGCAGATATGGGAGAGAAAAGTGGAGCTAGATAAAACTCTCTGGTTAGCCATGATGGATGGGGATCCAAAGGCCAAAAGAAAGCTTAGCTTTAGATAGAAAGGAAGGGGTGGGGGGCACCTCTCTACAAGAGGATGAGGGAAGGAAGAAAGGCAGGGTGGAGGCAGGAAAGGTAGGACATGGCTTCTCTATTCCTTGTGAAGTCTTATGCTAAGGTTGGGGGGTGAGGCAAGAGAGGAGAAAGCTTGATGAAAGTGAGAGAAGTTTGAAACTGCTGTTGTGGGAATGGGAAAGGAAGGCGAGAGGGGATCTTAGTAAGTGCCTCCTGGCACTGCAACTCCATTGAGGTTGAGACCATAAATTTAATAGGACAAATGTGGGATATTGTGTCATTTTTATTTCTATGGTACTTATCAGCTTGGACGTGGACAGGGGTAAGATACCCAGCTAGGTTTATCTAGAGTTGCGATTTTTTTACATAGGTGTGACAGAAGGGAAGTAGGGCAAGATGCTGAAGATGATAATAATAGGGATATAGATTCAGCCTCCAAGCAAGGTACCAAGATTTTTTTTTTTGAGGGACAAATGAGAAATTGTGGAAAGGGAGCTTTGGGAGCTTGACTACTGGCCACTGTACCAGGCTTCAAATACATTATTTCACTCATGAGCCATAGGAAACCTATTTTGGGAAATGCAATATTGTCTCCATTTTACAAATTAAAAAGTTGAAGATCTCAGAGAGGAGTTACATATCCATGGTAATCAACTAGGACCCAGTGGAACTAGGACTCAATCAAAATTATTATATAAAACTAACATCTAGCTGACCCCAAGGCCCAGATACTACATCTCAGTGAAAGTAGTGAGTAGAAAGACTCTTGCCCTGTAAAATTCTATCTTTAAAAATTAATGAACAAACAATTTGAGGATGCAAAGAAGAATTAGAACAACTAAAATGTATAGGTTTGGACTGAGGACATTATTAATTCCAAATGGGATATTATCAAACAATAATATTTGACGGCTGTGTAAAACCTTACAGAATCCAAAGAAGTTTCATAAATTTTATCTCAATAATCAAAACAATTTTATGAAGTAGATATTTTATCATTTCTATTTTATGGTTTCCAAGAAGCTAAGGGATTTACACAGCTCACTAACTGACGGATTTTGCCTCTTCACTTGTGTTTGTGAAAGCTCCTGGAAAACACAAAATGATTACAGATAGGTTATTAGCAAGCTTATGCTCCATATATGAGTTTTATATAGTTAAAAGGTAGAATAAACCTTGATAATTTTTTATTATTTCAATTTTGAGACTATCAGGAAAACATATTCAATATTTGAATATGCTTTTTTGAACTCTTGGAGAGAAAACTTGCTTACTTCATACAAATCAGACGGGGTTATCACTGTAAAATAGTCCAACATCTCTCTCATGTGGAGATTTGGCTATTTTTCATTCTCTTTCGTTGTAGAGGTCACAACTCAAGATTCTTACAGCTTGTTTTCATTCCAAAAGCATCTGACATAAGCTTACCCACTCCTCTCAGACTCAGGACACTTCCACTGTCTTTTTACTGGGCAAAGAGAGAAATACAGAAGTCAGAAAATTGAGAGAAATAAAGATAGTAGTATAGGTCTAAGGAAAAGAATAGAATATCAAATATAAACCAGGAATGAAGGAGCTAGAAGGAAAACCAAGAGAGCTGCATGAGTGACCAACATATTACTCTTCCCACCATATACTTTGGCTATGTCCACAATTTCTTTCCTTCCTTCCCTGTAGGTGGTCTTCTCACCGTACTCCCTTCTTTTTAAAGGAACATTTCTGGCTTCACTAGATCAATAGGTCTAGGCAGATTATTGTAATTCTATACCCTTCCTCAGATCCGAGACACTTCTGACATATGCTATTCTCTTAATGCCATTAAAATGGCTTAAACAGGTATGAAAATGAGGGTTGATTTTATTAATTGAATTTATAGGACAAATATGCTCTAAGAGAATCCTGATATTAGTATGTTGTTTTGAAACAGAAATTTGTTGTTGAGCTTTGGAAAGAAACAAAGATAGAGCATCTAAAGGTAATATTTTGTCACAAATGAGTCATTTCTTGGGTTTAGTGCCCAAATGAGAAACAGAAATCATGCCAAATGCAAAGTTGAAGAACTTGACAAATAATGAAGATAAAAATCAATAATGTTAAAAATCTAGTATCATGTCAACTCCTGGATTATATCTATGTAATTTGGGGGTAAGACTGTAGTCTTGATTTAAATAAGAAAGGCTGTTGGTGCCTACACATTGTAAGTTTGTATGTATTAGGAGTTGATGAAGAAGAAGAAGACGAAGAAGAAGAAGAAGAAGGAGAAGGGGAAGGAGAAGGAGAAGGGGAAGGGGAAGGGGAAGAGGAAGAAGAAGAAGAAGGAGAAAAGGAAGAAGGAGAAGAAGGAGAGAAGAAGAAGAAGGCGGAGAAGGAGGAGGAAGAGGAGGAAGAAGGAGAAGGAAAAAAGAGAAGGAGAGGAATGAAGGAAGAAGGAGAGGGAGAATACAGGGAGAACAAGATGGAGGAGGAGGAGGAAGAGGAGGGAGGAAGGAGAGAAAGTGGAAGAGGGAAGAGAAGAGAAACGAAAGAAATAAACAACAAAGAGCATGAAATAATTTCCATTTTTCTCAGTGAAGTAAGTTTGTTTGTTTGTTTACTTGATAGAGTCTTGGTTCCCATAGGGAGGAAAAGGCAGTCTGATTTACAGATGGCTGAAAAATACTAAACAAAATCACTACACTATATATCTCTTAGCCAGAAATTGGGGTCATCCCCATAATTTAAAATGCTTTCTCCATGTTTACATAACCACATGTGGCCTCTCTCATGGAAGCTCTCAGTGGTTTTGACAATGCAGAGTTTTTTTGCTAAAGCCAAGTGCGTTTTCTCTTACAGACTGATGCTAAAATCTGGATTAGTAAAGTTTATTTCTTGTTCATTGAAGATGGTTCCATAACAAAACTCTTTCTACTTCACTGTAGAAATCAATGCTTTGGTAATAAAATTCTCTATAAAGGATAAATCAATACAATCAATAACATTTATTGTCTACTTTCAGGTATTTGATTCCTAAGTTACTGAGTTATTGACCTTTGCAATGATGCGAGTTTAAAGAAAAAAGAATGAATGCTTATTATTTTAAGCTTTAGAAGTAGATTTGAAATTTATTTTCAAAATCCCTTTCCATTTAAATCATCCCAATCAGCTCTAACAAAAATCTCACTGATGTTGCCACTCACTTATCAAACTACATAATCTTTATCTACCAACCCAAAGATCCAGAATCTTCTCAAGGAGAAAAAGGTTAGAAAAACAATATTGATATAACATAGCTCTTTTTCTTTTACTTTATTCAAGTAAAATTTTCTTGAAACTCACATCACTCCAGGGCATCTGAGGGTCATTTAATCAACAAGTATATATTGTACCAGGCTCAGTACTAGATGAATAAAACAAAATCTCTGCTCTCAAGGACCTGTTTTGGTGGGACATGAGCAGACTTATTGGTGTGACAAGGAGGTAAGTACTAATCAAGGAATAGAATAATGAAAGAAAAATAACAGCACATATGGGATGCAGCAAAAGCAGTTCTAAGAGGGAAGTTTACAGCAATACAATCCTACCTCAAGAAACAAGAAAAGTCTCGGGCTTCCCTGGTGGCGCAGTGGTTGAGAGTCCACCTGCCAATGCAGGGGATACGGGTTCATGCTCCGGTCCGGGAAGATCCCACATGCTGCGGAGCGGCTGGGCCCATGAGCCATGGCCGCTGAGCCTGTGTGTCCAGAGTCTGTGCTCCGCAAAGGGAGAGGCCACAACAGTGAGAGGCCCGCGTATTGCAAAAAATTTTAAAAAAAGAAACAAGAAAGATCTCAAATAAACAGTCTAACCTCTCACCTAAAGGAGCTAGAGAAAGAAGAACAAACAAAATTCAAAGTTAGTAGGAGGAAAGAAATCATAAAGATCAGGGCAGAAAGAAATGAAATAGAAACAAAGAAAACAATAGCATAGATGAATGAAACTAAAAGCTGGTGCTCTGAGAAAAGCTCAAATCAATAAAATCAGAAATGAAAAAGGAGAAGTTACAATGGACACCACAGAAATACAAAGCATCATAAGAGACTACTACAAGCAATTCTATGCCAATAAAATGAACAACCTGGAAGAAATGGACAAATTCTTAGAAAGGTATAGCCATCCAAGACTGAACCAGGGAGAAATATAAAATATGAACAGACCAATCACAAGTAATGAAATTGAAGCTGTGATTAAAAATCTTCCAACAAACGAAAGTCCAGGGCCAGATGGCTTCACAGGTGAATTCTATCAAACATTGAGAGAAAAGCAAACACCCACCCTTCTCAAACTCTTCCAAAAAATTGCAGAGGAAGGAACACTCCCAAACTCAGTCTATAAAGCCAATATAACCTCGATACCAAAACCAGACAAATATACTACAAAAAAAGAAAATTGCAGACCAATATCACTGATGAATATAGATGCAAAAATCCTCAACAAAATACTAGCAAAGAGAATCCAACAACACATTAAAAGGATCACACACCATGATCAAGCGGAATTTATCCCAGGGATGCAAGGATTCTTCAATATACGCAAATCAATCAATGTGATACACCATATTAACAAATTGAAGAATAAAAACCATATGATCATCTCAATAGATACAGAAAAAGCTTTTGACAAAATTCAACACCGATTTATGATAAACACTCTCCAGAAAGTGGGCATAGAGGGAACCTACCTCAACATCATAAATGCCATATATGACAAACCCACAGCAAACATCATTCTCAATGGTGAAAAACTGAAAGCATTTCCTCTAAGATCAGGAAAAAGACAAGGATGTCCAGTCTCGCCACTATTATTAGTATTGGAAGTCCTAGCCACAGCAATCGGAGAAGAAAAAGAAATAAAAGGAATACAAATTGGAAAAGAAGAAGTAAATCTGTCACTGTTTGCAGATGACATGATACTATACATAGAGAATCTTAAACATGCCAACAGAAAACTACTAGAGCAAATCAATGAATTTGGTAAGGTTGCAGGATACAAAATCAATGCACAGAAATCTCTTGCATTCCACTACACCATCAATGAAAGATCAGAAAGAGAAATTAAGGAAACAATCCCATTCACCACTGCAACAGAAAGAATAAAATACCTGGGAATAGACCTACCTAAGTAGGTAAAATACCTGTACTCAGAAAATGATGAAATAAATCTAAGATGACACAAACAGATGTAGAGATATACCATGTTCTTGGATTGGAAGAATCAATATTGTGAAAATGACTTTACTACTCAAAGCAATCTACAGATTCAATTCAATCCCTACCAAATTATCAATGGCAGTTTTTACAGAACTAGAACAAAAAAACGTAAAATTTATATGGAGACACAAAAGACCCTTGAGGGAAAAAAATGGAGCTGGAGGAATCAGACTCCCTGACTTCAGACTATACTATAAAGCTACAGTAATCAAGACAATATGGTACTGGCACCAAAATAGAAACATAGATCAATGGAACAAGATAGAAAGCCCAGAGATAAACCCATGTACCTATGCTCAATTAATCTATGATAAAGGAAGGAAGGATATGCAATGGAGAAAACACAGTCTCTTCAATAAGGGGTGCTGGGAAAACTGAACAGCTACATGTAAAAGAATGAAAGTAGAACATGACCTAGTACCATAGACAAAAATAAACTCAAATTTAAGACCTAAATGTAAGACTGGACACTATAAAACTCTTAGAGGAAAACACAGGAAGAACACTCTTTGACTTAAATCACAGCAAGATCTTTTTTGACCCACCTCCTAGAGTAATGGAAATTAAAAAAATAAACAAATGGGACCTAATGAAACTCAAAAGCTTTTGCACAGCAAAGGAAACTATAAACAAGACGAAAAGACAACCCTCAGAATGGGAGAAAATATTTGCAATCAAATCAACGGACAAATGATTAATCTCCAAAATATATAAAAAGCTCATGCAGTTCAATATTAAAAAAAACAAACAACCTAATAAAAAATATATAAACAGCTCATGCAGTTCAATATTTAAAAAAAACCAACCTAATCAAAAGACCTAAATAGACATTTCTCCAAAGAAGACATACAGATGGCCAAGAGGCACATGAAAAGCTGCTCAACATCACTAATTATTAGAGAAATGCAAATCAAAACTACAATGAGGTATCATCACACACAGGTTAGAATGGGCATCATCAGAAAATCTACAAATAGCAAATGCTGGAAGGGTGTGGAGAAAAGGGAACCCTCTTGCACTGTTGGTGGGAATGTAAATTGATACAGCCACTATGGAAAACAGTCTGGAGTTTCCTTAAAAAACTAAAAATAGAATTACCGTATGACCCAGCAACCCCACTACTGGGCATATACCCAGGGAAAACCATAATTCAAAAAGACACATGCACCCCAGTGTCCAATGCAGCACTATTTACAATAGCCAGGTCATGGAAGCAACCTAAATGCCCACTGACAGACAAATGGATAAAGAAGATGTGGTATATATATATATATATATATATATATATATATATATATATATATATATATATATATATACACACACATACAATGGAGTACATATATATATATACACATACATACAATGGAGTACATATATATATGTGTATATATATATACATACATATATATATATATACATATATATATATATATATACACATATATATATATACACACATACATACAATGGAGTATTAGTCAGCCAGAAAAAGGAACGAAATTGGGTCATTTGTAGAGACGTGGATGGACATAGAGACTGTCATCCAAAGTGAAGTAAGTCAGAAAGAGAAAAACAAATATCGTATATTAACGCATATATGTGGAATCTAGAAAAATGGTACAAATGAACCAGTTTGCCAGGCAGAAATAGGGGCATAGATATAGAGACCAAACATATGGAAATGCGGGGAGGAAGTGGTGATGGGATGAATTGGGAGAGTGGGATTGATATATATACACTGATATGTACAAAATAGATAACTAATTAGAACCTTCTGTAAAAAAAAAAAGATAAAATTTAAAAAAAAAGAAAAATAAGAACAAAGCCTTCAGAAAGGAGACAACCTTTGAAATGAGTCTTAAATGGTCAGTATTCACTCAGGAATAAAAGAGGAGAAAGGAAGCCACTCATATTGGAGAGAACAAAGCATATTAAAAATTTTAAGAAAGATGTTCAGTATTCTAGCAATTTTATTGGACCAGAGTACAGGTGCTAAACGGGGACTGTGGAAGGTGATCCTAGGAAGGGAAGGGAAGGCTCCAACAAGAAAGGCCTTCTATGAGATGCCAAAGAGCTTGGACTCCAACCTATAGGCAATAGAGATGCCTTTATATTGGCCTTTAAGATCCTCCCAACCATGTAGAAGATAGATTGGAAGCAAACAAGGATGGAGGTAGAAAAAAATAGGAAATTTCAGAAAGCAACTAGTGATAGAGACCTGAGAGAATGCAGTGGCAGTGTGTTTAGAAAGGAAAGAACAAATATAAGGTATATTAAGGAGGCAGAAATATTGGGACTTGGTTATTAATTGATTTATGGTTAGGGGCAAGATTAAGGAAAGTAGAATAACTCGAAGGTTTGTTATCTAGGCACTTGTTAGAGGATGATGTTAGTCACTGAGAAGGGGGAATGAAAGTAATGAATGGGTTTGGAATAAAGGTTGGAGGTCATGTAGGTTAGGCTTAGGATAGTTTGAGCTTGAAGGATAATGGGATCAAAGTACAAATGCCCAATAAGCATTCAGATATGAGTTGGAAATAAGAAGAGGGATTCAGGAGAGAGGCAGAGATTAGAGAGTTATATACAAGTGGATTGTCATTGAAATTACGGTTGTTCATGGAGTCCAGTAAGAGTATGAAGAAAAAGGGGCTAATGCTGAAATCCTTGGGAGAAAGAAAGCAGTTTAGTCCATAAGAGAAGAAAAATCCAGGAGAGAAAAGTAGAAAGATCGCAGTTTCAGAGGAGAAGGGAGGGGCTTGGTTCTAGATGGAAGAATTTTCCTTGACTAGAAAAATCTTATTCTGAGACACAAGAGAAAGATGGATGCAGATGTTTATGCATATGGTGGTGTGAGGTTCGGGCTGTAGGATGGCCTGTTTTGTTTCATGTAAGAGGCTATTCTTTTCTGAAAGTTATGAAATATGAATTGAATGGTAATGCTGACACAATAAAGATTTGGAACGGTTACTGTAAGAAGAGACAGGAAGCTTAACAATAAGATAGTAGTCTACTCCATGGAAATAAAAGTCCAGCTCACGTTGAAGAAAAAATATTTTTGAAGGCTACCTCTTGCATGCTTGCGTGACTTTCTTTGTGAAGGGAAAAGATTATGGTTATTTGATGCAGGAAATGGTAGTAAAAAAAAGACAGCCAGGAAATTAGGAGTTTTGTGAGGAAATCATTGAAATATTATACTGATTCACAAAGTCTAAGCTGGTTTACAAAGACATGAGAAGCCATAATTGAGGAAAAATGAATGAAGGGATTAAGGTACTTGATGTCTCACTGAAGCCACAGAGCAAGTATTAAGGAAGGAAGGAAGGAGATTGGATGCTAGGTTAAAACAACGTGTTAAGAAGTGGTTTTGATGTATTTAGAAGTAAAATAGTAAACTCTTTTAGAGTTCAAAAGATCTGTGAATCTTCAACTGACCCATATCCTTCTTTCAATTACAGTTTCTCCCATTTTCCTAGATAAGTTTATTGTTCCTATGGACAACCACCCCAAATCCTATCTTCAGAGTTTTTGGTTTCTCCATCTTCAATAACATTCATTTCTTTCAATAGCCTTAATCTCATAAGAAATTAAGATGTGTGATTGAAATATAAATTAAAGTTATTGAAGATGAGCGTCTTGGAATGCTCACCTTTGGAACACTCCATCTCAGAACCCAGCTGCCATGGGGTAAGAATCCCAAGCCACATGAAGAGCTCACATGTACATGCACCAGAAGACAGCTAGCATCAACTGCCAGCCATGTAAGTGAGCCATCTTGTATGTCCAGTTCAGTCAAGACTTCAGATGATTGTAGCCTTAGCTGATATCTGACTGCAATTGCATGAGAGACATTTAGCAAGCACCACTGAACTCACCCAATCAATCCACACAACCACGAGAGAAAACAAGTTGTTATTTTAAGCTGGTAAATTTTGTAGTAGTTCATTATGTGGTGACAGATAACCAAAACAATCTACTTCATATTCAATTCCTCTTACTGAATAAAGTTTTAGTAATTACTTAATATCAAGATTCTACTATAATGTATGGTTTTATATTTCCTATGTAATTCTTTATAGGATGATTTAAACTTCAAACAACACTTTTTCTAAATTAGACACCACAATGCATATTTATTAAAATGGATATAAAACAAGCCAGAAGAACAATGTGAAGAAAATTGTTGGTTATTCAAACCACTGCTAAAGAAAAAAGGCTTTAAAACTTAGCATATAATTGGATTACAATAAATCAGGAAGGATCCTTTAGTATTTGCTTGGAATGACATATTATCCCTTTGGGAATAAAGTGTTTAATTAGTGTGGATTTCACTGTACTATTACACTAGACTTAAGAGGTAACTACACTGAAAAGGAATGTTCATATTTAAATTCACTTGTCAGCACCAGAATCATGAAAGTTTCAAGGAAATTATTCTAAGAGAATACTTGTCTCCTTTCAATACAATTTTTTTCTCATTCATATTAAGGGCATCTTAAATACACACACACACACACACACACACACACACACACACACACACACAGAATAAAAACCTGATTACAATTAGTATGTTTACATTATCAAAAAACAATTTTTAATAATAGCATATTTTGCATTTAAAGAAAAAACAGATAGATAAGCTAGCATGTAATATGCTAATGTTAGGTTGGTCTAGAAAGGTTATACTTCTGTATAAATTAAGAAAAAATATTCATTTTAAATAATATTAATATTGAAATCATTGCCACTCAAATGACAAATGACACTTGAAACTCATTGTTGAAAGGTGACAGCTCATTAGTGAGTAGAGATTTGGCAGAAAACTCAAAATTCACACAAACAAAACCAAATATTTCAGAATCTTTCTTCAAAGAATGCCTCTGAGAAATAGATTCATAGATCTCCTAACCTTGCTACATCAAATGTGCCCTCAGTTTAGTGGCCCAGTCTTTTGATATTATCAAGATGATACAGAGAGAATGAAATTAATAAATATTTTTCCCACTTTTTCAATCCAAGAGAGATGTATTTTATCATTTTTGTTTGAATATCAATAAATTCAATACTTAGATTTTTTTAACTTTAGTGGCAGTCTTTTTTACAAACTTTTTTTAAAATGACTACTGCACATTTGTAAAGAAATAGCTAAAGTAGAAGGACACACAATTACTCACAAAATGTATTGTGGGAATGCAGTTATTACTAACTCAAATGATGTGCATTCAAAATAACATTTCAACAGCGTAAAAATTACTCAAAGTAATAAAAAGTGTTGATGTGGTAGATTGATTTCACTCTTCATTTCATTGAAATGTTTTAAATGTTTTTTTTTCATTTCTTTGCCAAACTTTTCACCCTGCATCACTGAACAATCCTTCCTGTATCAAAGGGAAAATCAGTTTCATTTAACCCAAAATTATAGGAAAGCATTAGGACATTAGTAACCCATATGTGTGGCAGATAAATAGACTAACACCGTAGGCACACACGTGTGCACACACACACACACACACACACACACACACACACACAAAGCACTAGAGTTTGGATTTAATTTCGTATCTTTGAAAGTTGCTTTCAGTCATTACATAAATTACTGAGCAATTTTTCTGATGATTTCTAAAATAAAATTTTGGTTTAATATATTCTCTTGCTTAATTTTTATACAAATACTATAAAATATTGGGTATATAGTACAAATAGACTATTTCTCTTTCTCCATTTACTCTATATTAGGCACTAGGACAAAATTGTTTATATTCTTTCTCTAATGGAAAATTGTTATGGTCATACCATGTCTGAAAAGACATGGAGGAATGTTAAATGCATATTACTAAGTGAAAGAAGCCAATTTGAAAAGGATACAAATTCTCTGATTCCAACTATATGATATTCTGGAATATGTACAACTATGGAGACAGTAAAAAGATCAGTGGTTGTCAGAGTTTGGGATGGGGGTACAGCAGAGCACAGAGGACTTTTAGGGCAGTGAATATACTCTGTATGATACCATAATGATGAATACATGTTATTACTCATTTGTTCAGACTCATAGAATGTATAACACCAAAAGTAAACCATAATGTAAACTTATTGACTTTGGGTGATTATGATGTGTCAGTGTAGGTTCATCAGTTGTAGCAAATCTACCACTCTGGTGGGGGATATTGATAATGGGGAGGCTGTGCATGTATAAGGGCAGGAGAATCTTTGAATTCTTTGCAGAAATCTTTGCAGAATCTTTGAAATCTTTGCAGCTGTCCCTCAGTTTTGCTGTGAACTTTAAACTACTATAAAAAATGAAGTTAATAATAACAGAAAGATTTTAAAAGAAAACTGAAAGATGAAAATTAAAAAGTAATCATTTGAGAAATAAGTAAAGTTTATTCAAGAAAGCAAGAGGGTTCCAATATTAGGAAATCCTTTAATGTAACTCATCAAATCAAGATATATAAAGAAAAAATCATATACTCATCTGAATAGAGATGATATTTTTAGCAAAATGCATTTGACACATCAACTACTAATTTATGATTTTTAAAAAATAAGTAGTTTCCTTAAAGGCTGATGTGCATTTCAGCTTTAAATTAGCACCTCAATGAGGAAATTAGAAGCATTCATGTAAAGGGAACAAAAAAACCCTCCTACCTCTGCTACTATTTAACTATTTAATTGTATTGGATTTACTTGACAAAGCAGTTAGAAAAGAAACAACAATTAAAAGCATAAGATTTTTAAGAAGAAGAGGAAAACTATCTCCATTTGTCCATGGCATGATGAGATATCTAAAAACAACAAAAGCACCAATGGAAAAGCTGCCACAAGACTAGAAGAATAGAAAATTAGTGCAGAGAATTTAAGAGCCTTCATAGTTACAAAAAATAATTATTGTGCATAAATATAATGGAAGATCCCATTAATATATTGAAAATAAAAATGAGATAACTAAGCATAAATTAAATACAATATTTAAAGCTTATATCAGGAAAAATATAAGATTCTCTCAAAGATGCAAAAGAACAACTTGAAAGATATACTATGCTCTTGAATAGAAAAATTCAACATCATAAAAAATGTCATTTATTTTCTATAGGTAAAATTATAAATGTAAAGTGATCACAACAAAAAAATGCCATCAATTTTCTTAGAGAAGAAAAATTTATTACAAAGATTATATGATATAATAAACCAGTAGAAATTGCCAGAAAACCTCCCAAGTAAAAAGCAAAACACACAGGAGATGAAAAGAGAGTCTACCTATACCAAAATTTCAAACATATTGTAAAGCCACTAAAATAAAAATAGTGGTATTTGTACACGAATAGAAAGGTCAATGAAACAAAAAGAAGAATCAATAGACTTTTTACATACAAACACTTAGTAGACAACGAAGGCAGCATATCAATCAGTGGAGGAAAATATGGACTTATTAATAACTCATGTGGTAACAATTGTATGGTTATATAAAAAAATCAGCTTTATCTTACACCAAAACCAAGATAAATTCCAAATGGATCAGAGCTCTGAATTCAAATGCAGAACCATACAAGTATTAGAAGAAAGCACAGGTAAATTACTTTATAACCTGCAAATATTCAAAAGCCAGAGCAAAACAAGAAATTATTGACAAATAATATAGCAAAACCCAAAAACAATGAAAAATATAAATAAAAATGGAAAAAAATATGTGTACTAAATTATAAAGGGATAATACCTTATTTATGAAAAAGTACAAAACTTGGAATTAAAAGACCAATACTCCAATAGAAAAATGGAGAAATTATATAAAAACATGATTCACATGCAAAAATGCAAATTACTCTTAAACATATGAATAATGCCCACCTTCACTTAAAATTATAGAAAGCAAATTAAACTATAATGAAATACCATGTTTAACTATCCAATTGGTAAAAATCTAAAAGATTGAGAAAATGCTCTATAGAGGCAGTTCTTAGAAAATAAATGCTCTCATTCACTGTTACAGTAATACAAAATGATGCATTCCTATGTAGAAGAATTTGAAAATCTTTAGCTAATTTATCTATGTATTAGCCTTTGACTTTCAGATCTCACTTGTAGGTCCTGTCAAATATACAAAATATTCCATAAGCAAGGCTATTAGTTGTGGCATTAATTAAAGATCCATCAATAGGGAACTGGTTAAAAAATCTATTGTACATTCACTTGAAGCAGTACTATGCAGCTCTAAAGAAAAAAGATAAATGTCTATATCCTAGATAGATAGATGAATAGATAGATAGATAGAAAGATAGATAGATAGATATAGACAGCTCTAGAATACATTTTAAGTGGAAAAGAGGACTAAATATTATTTATAGACTGACACTATGTGTGTAAGAAAAAGGGGCTGTATATGTGTATGTATACACATATATATGTTTTTATTAAATTTTCAAAATAGATACCATGTAACAAAAAGCAATAAGATTTTGCTTATTCAGGGAATAGGGGGAAAGGATTAATAGATCAGGGAAAGAAACAAGACTATAGTGAATTTTTTCCTAGTTTGACTTGGAACTATGTAAATATTTTACATAATTTAAAATTCTACTTCAAAAAAATTAAATGCCTAAAACTGTAAAACATCCTAAAACAACAGCTGTGACTTCCAGTTAATTTTGGTTTATATACCAGCTAACAGACAGTGAACTATCTGTTTAGGTTTTTTGCACCCTCAGTTGTGATCATGCATATTTTCCACATGTACCTGTAAAACTTTCCTATTATGTGTTAGAAATGAAAGGCTTTTAAAAAAGAAAAACAACCATCATCATGTAAAGAGATCCCCTACCTCTAGAATCTCTATTTTCCTTCATGTGACATTCATCTTGCGCAAACATTGGTTTGATCATGTTGCTCTGTGACTCAAGAACCCATCTGTTTACAGAATAAAAAACTCCACCGATTGTGTGTTTCATGGGTCTCTTCCAACTGCTCGGCATCTTCCCAGATTCACTTCTCTGCCATTTACCCTTGCTGGTTTCCACTCCTTGTACAACAGCACCCTACCCCACAGATTCCACTTTGTATCCAGGATCACAGGTTTCTAACTCTGCCTTCCTCACCTCCATGACATCACAGGTCACTGGTCTATCAAAGCCCTTCTTCCCTCCTCCCAACCCATAACTTTTCCTTCAATGAAAAAACTCTTAATCCAACACAATCTGTTCTTCAAATGCTGTTATTACCTCCTATTACTTTTGAAGTTAATTCATTACTCAACATCTCTTAGCCCACACCAATATAATTTTCACTTTATTAGTACTAATTGGAATCTCTGTTTATATCTGTATGTACTACTTCTTTCAGAGTAGACGCTCCATCCGTGCAGAGAACTACTTCTGGTGTGTTCTTCAACAGCATCCAATCTACTGTGGGCTGAAGAGACTTACCCCAAAGTCACAGAAGTTCTGCTCTAGTGTGATAAAAGCCACATCTAAGCATTAATTAGCCAAGGGAATTTGGCTAACTCTACCATCTGGCTGTTCTAGGAAAGACTGCATAATATTCATGAATACATCTGTACACCAAAAATGCTATTGAAGCAAACTATATAATTAATAAGGAATTTATTTGAATGTGAATAGGAACACAATGACCCAGAGGATGAGAATGTCATGAATATTTTAAAGACAGTCACTTAGCTGTGCCAAACCTATGTGATTTGAATCCAATGGTGACGTAAGTTGGAGGTGGCATGTCAGTCTTAACACACAATTTCCTGGCGGGACTAAATTTTCATCACACATTCAGCAGATGATTCTTCTAATAATATACACTCAGAAATAGGTATGCCATGTTCTAAACGTCTCCACAGACACAAACATTTTGACAGGCTGTATCAAATACACTATTTGAAGGCTTTTACTAAGAAAAATGTCATCCTTATTGTGACACATAAAATCTGACATGCTATTACTAATAATTTCTATAGCTACTTGCATAATTCACTCTGTACAATTGGTAGAATCTACCAGGGAGAAACAAGAGTTTCCCGAAAGACTTATTTCAACTAAAGGCAGAATTGAGGAGAGCACAAAATGAAATAGTTCATAAAACAAGATGATTCTTCTTATGGCACAAACAGTGCTGAGTCATTGAAGAAAAGAATATGAAGTGAAGAATTGGAAAAGAATGAAAAATATCAAAAGAAAAACAATAAGAGGTGTATTTTGAAGTTGGATTTCTATAACTTTAAAAGTTCAAGTAAACCATTTCCATATATTGAGCTTTACTTAAAAGCAATTACTAGATTAAGCATAATTTTGGCAATCTCTAGGCCCCAGGATAGCAGATAAACTTGAAATGGAAGAGGGGATTCTATGGTAAGACCAGAATGCCTTCCCCTCCATATCACCTTCACCACATCCTTAACCATATCTACTTCTAAACACACACTCGCACACAGAGCAGGGGCAGAGAGGAAGCAATTGGAGAAAATAGATGGAGCTTGTGAAAGAGGGAAAGGATAAGAGGGCCTTTAAGTCAGACTTGACTTTGGAAATTCAAAATGAACAGGATTGAAACAAAACTTTTAAGTTAAAAAAATTAAGAAATTGAGGGCTAATGGCAGAGTCGGGGATGGCTCATGCCAAGGAGTACTTCCCAGAACTTCTGCTGCCAGTGTCCTTGTCCTAACGGTGAGACAGAGCCACCTCCCACCTCTGCAGGAGACACTCCACAGTAACAGCCTGTGGAACAAAAACCATATTCACAGAAAGATAGACAAGATGAAAAGGCAGAGGGCTGGGTTTCCCTGGTGGCGCAGTGGTTGAGAGTCCGCCTGCCAATGCAGGGGACATGGGTTCATGCCCCGGTCCAGGAAGATCCCACAGGCCACGGGGTGGCTGGGCCTGTGAGCCATGGCCACTGAGCCTGCGTGTCTGGAGCCTGTGCTCCACAACGGGAGAGGCCACAACAGTGAGAGGCCCGCGTACCGCAAAAAAAAAAAAAAAAAAAAAAAGAAAAGGCAGAGGGCTATGTACCAGATGAAGGAACAAGATAAAACTCCAGAAAAACAACTAAATTAAGTGGAGATAGACAACCTTCCAGAAAAAGAATTCAGAAAAATGATAGTGAAGATGATCCAGGACCTCGGAAAAAGAATGGAGGCAAAGATCAAGAAGATGCAAGAAATGTTTAACAAAGACCTAGAAGAATTAAAGAACAAACAAACAGAGATGAACAATACAATAATTGAAATGAAAACTACACTAAAAGGAATCAATAGCAGAAGAATTGAGGCAGAAGAACGGATAAGTGACCTGGAAGATAGAATGGTGGAATTCACTGCCACAGAAGAGAACAAAAGAAAAAAGAATGAAAAGACATGAATACAGCTTAAGAGACCTCTGGGACAACATTAAGCACAACAACATTTGCATTATAGGGGCCCCAGAAAGAGAAGAGAGAGAGAAAGGACCCGAGAAAATATTTGAAGAGATTATAGTCGAAAACTTCCATAACATGGAAAAGGAAATAGCCACCCAAGTCCAGGAAGCGCAGAGAGTCCCATACAGGAAAATCCCAAGGAGAAACACGCCAGGACACATAGCGATCAAACTGGCAAATATTAAAGACAAAGAAAAATCATTGAAAGCAGCAAGGGAAAAATGACAAATAACATACAATGGAACTCCCATAAGGTTAAAAGCTGATTTCTCAGGAGAAACTCTACAAGCCAGAAGGGAGTGGCATGATATACTTAAAGTGATGAAAGGGAAGAACCAACAACCAAGATTACTCTACCCGGCAAGGATCTCATTCAGATTTGATGGGGAAATCAAAAGTTTTACAGACAAGCAAAAGCTAAGAGAACTCAGCACCACCAAACGAGCTCTACAACAAATGCTAAAGGAACTTCTCTAAGTGGGAAACACAAGAGAAGAAAAGGACCTACAAAAACAAACCCAAAACAATTAAGAAAAGGGTCATAGGAACATACATATCGATAATTACGTTAAACGTGAAAGGATTAAATGCTCCAACCAAAAGACATAGGCTTGCTGAATGGATACAAAAACAAGACCCATATATATGCTGTCTACAAGAGACCCACTTGAGACCTAGGGACACATTCAGACTGAAAGTGAGGGGATGGAAAAAGATATTCCATGCAAATGGAAATCAAAAGAAAGCTGGAGTAGTAATACTCATATTTGATAAAATAGACTTTAAAATAAAGAATGTTACAAGAGACAAGGAGGACACAACATAATGATCAAGGGATCAATCCAAGAAGAAGATATAACAATTATAAATATATATGCACCCAACATAGGAGCACCTCAATACATAAGGCAACGGCTATATAAGAGGAAATCAACAGTAACACAATAATACTGGAGGACTTTAACACGTCACTTACACCAATGGACAGATCATCCAAAATGAAAATAAATAAGGAAACAGAAACTTTAAATGACACAATAGACTAGATAGATTTAATTGATATTTATAGGACATTCTTTCCAAAAACAGCAGATTACACTTTCTTCTCAAGTGAGCATGGACATTCCCCAGGGTCTTGGGTCACAAATCAAGCCACAGTAAATTTAAGAAATCTGAAATCATATCAAGCATGTTTTCAGACCACAACACCACAATTGTAATTAGAAATCAATTACAGGGAAAGAAACGTAAAAAATACAAACACATGGAGGCTAAACAATACGTTACTAAATAACCAAGAGATCGCTGAAGAAATCAAAGAGGAAATCAAAAAATACCTAGAGACAAATGACAATGAAAACACAACAATCCAAAACCTATGGGATGCAGCATAAGCAGTTCTAAGAGGGAAGTTTGTAGCTATACAAGCCTACCTCAAGAAACAATAAAAAACTCAAATAAACAATCTAACCTTACACCTAAAGGAACTAGACAAAGAAGCACAAACAAAACCCAAACATAGCAGAAGGAAAGATATCACAAAAATCAGAGCAGAAATAAATGAAATAGAAACAAAGAAAACAACAGCAAAGATCAATAAAACTAAGAACTGGTTCTTTGAGAAGATAAACAAAATTGATAAACCTTTAGCCAGACTCATCAAGAAAAAGAGGGAGAGGACTCAAATCAACAAAATTAGAAATGAAAAAGAAGTTACAACAGACACCACAGAAATACAAAGCATCCTAAGAGACTACTATAAGCAACTCTATGCCAATAAAATGGACAACCTAAAGAAATGGACAAATTCTAAGAAAGGTATAACCTTCCAGGACTGAACCAGGAACAAATAGAAAATATGAACAGATGAATCAAAAGTAATGAAATTGAAACTGTGATTAAAAATCTTCCAACAAACAGAAGTCCAGGACCAGATGGCTTCACAGGTGAATTCTATCAAACATGTACAGAAGAGCTAACACCCATCCTTCTCAAACTCTTCCAAAATATTGCGGAGGAAGGAACGCTCCCAAACTCATTCTATGAGGCCACCATCAACCTGATACCAAAACCAGACAAAGATACTACAAAAAAAGAAAATTAGAGACCAATACCACTGATGAATATTGATGCAGAAATCCTCAACAAAATACTAGCAAAGAGAATCCAACAACACATTAAAAGGATCATACACCATGATCAAGTGGGATTTATCCCAGGGATGCAACGATTCTTCAATATACGCAAATCAATCAATGTGATACACCATATTAACAAATTGAAGAATAAAAACCATATAATCATCTCAATAGATGCAGAAAAAGCTTTTGACAAAATTCAACACCGATTTATGATAAAAACTGTGCAGAAAGTGGGCATAGAGGGAACCTACCTCAACATCATAAATGCCATATATGACAAACCCGCAGCAAACATCATTCTCAATGGTGAAAAACTGAAAGCATTCCCTCTAAGATCAGGAAAAAGACAAGGAGGTCCACTCTCACCACTATTATTCAACATAGTTTTGGAAGTTGTAGCCACAGCAAGAGGAGAAGAAAAAGAAATAAAAGGAATACAAATAGGAAAAGAAGAAGTAAATCTGTCACTGTTTGCAGATGACATGATACTATACATAGAGAATCCTAAAGATGCCACCAGAAAACTACTAGACCTAATCAATGAATTTGGTAATGTTGCAGGATACAGAATTAATGCAGAGAAATCTCTTGCATTCCTGTACACTAATGATGAAAAATCTGAAAGAGAAATTAAGGAAACACTCCTATTTACCACTGCAACAAAAAGAATAAAATATCTAGGAATAAACCTACCTAGGGAGAAAAAAGACCTGTATGCAGAAAACTATAAGACACTGATGAAAGAAATTAAAGATGATACCAACAGATGGAGAGATATACCATGTTCTTGGACTGGAAGAATCAATATTGTGAAAATGATTCTACTACCCAAAGCAATCTACAGATTCAATGCAATCCCTATCAAATTATCAATGGCATTTTTTACGGAATTAGAACAAAAAATCTTAAAATTTGTATGGAGACACAAAAGACCCCGAATAGCCAAAGCAGTCTTGAGGGGAAAAAGCAGAGCTGGAGGAATCAGACTCCCTGACTTCAGACTATACTACAAAGCTACAGTCATCAAGACAATATGGTACTGGCACAAAAAGAGAGATATAGGTCAATGGAAAAGGATAGAAAGCCCAGAGATAAACCCACACACATATGGTCAACTTATCTATGACAAAGGAGGCAAGCATATACAATGGAGAAAAGACAGCCTCCTTAATAAGTGGTGCTGGGAAAACTGGACAGCTACGTGTAAAAGAATGAAATTATAACACTCCCTAACAGCATACACAAAAATAAATTCAAAATGGATTAGAGACCTAAATGTAAGACCAGACACTATAAAACTCTTAGAGGAAAGCATAGGAAGAACACAGTTTGACATAAATCACAGCAAGATCTTTTTTGATCCACCTCCTAGAGTAATGGAAATAAAAACAAAAATAAACAAATGGGACCTAATGAAACTTAAAAGATTTTACACAGCAAAGGAAACCATAAACAAGACAAAAAGACAACCGTCAGAGTTGGAGAAAATATTTGCAAACGAATCAAGAGACAAAGGATCAATCTCCAAAATATATAAACAGCTCATGCAGCTCAATATTAAAAAAACAAACAACCCAATCTAAAAATGGGCAGAAGACCTAAATAGACATTTCTCCAAAGAAGACATCCAGATGGCCAAGAAGCACATGAAAAGCTGCTCAGCATCACTAATTATTAGAGAAATGTAAATCAAAACTACAATGAGGTATCACCTCACACCAGTTAGAATGGGCATCATCAGAAAATCTACAAACAACAAATGCTGGAGAGCGTGTGGAGAAAAGGGAACCCTCTTGCACTGTTGGTGGGAATGTAAATTGATATAGCCACTCTGGAGAACAGTATGGACGCTTTTTAAAAAATTAAAAATAGAATTACCATATGATTCAGCAATCCCTCTACTGGGCATATACCCAGAGAAAACCATAATTCAAAAAGACACATGCACCCCAATGTTCATTGCAGCACTATTTACAATAGCCAGGTCATGGAAGCAACCTAAATGCCCATCGACAGATGAATGGATAAAGAAGATGTGGTACATATACACAATGGAATATTATTCAGCCATAAAAGGAACAAAATTGGTCATTTGTTGAGATGTGAATGGATCTAGAGACTGTCATACAGAGTGAAGTAAGTCAGAAAGAGAAAAACAAATATTGTATATTAATGCATATATGTGAAACCTAGAAAAATGGTTCAGATGAACCTGTTTGCAGGGCAGAAATTGAGACACAGATGTAGAGAACAAACATATGGACACCAAGTGGGGAAAGAGGCGGGATGCTGGGGGTGGTGGTGTGACGAATTGGGCGATTGGGATTGACATGTATATACTGATGTGTAAAATATTGATGACTAATAAGAACCTGCTCCATAAAAAAATAAATAAAATTAATTTAAAAAATTTAAAAAGAAAGAAATTATAAAATCTAATCAAGATATCATTCTCCACCACCAACTGAGAAAGAAGGTTAGCAGACAGATACTGTTGGGGGTCTAGATATGAAAATATAATTAACATTTATTCATGTGTATATCACAGTGAGTTATATATATTACACATTTCAAATCAAGTTTGGATTTGGAAACTCCATATTTTTCACTTTCTCTGAAAAAATTTTAATTTAAAGCAGAGAAAATAATTATCTTAATAGCAACAGGAATGAAATATTTCTCCAAAAGTTCCACCTTCAAAATTGTATACATAAAAGTTTCATGCTAAAGGTTTAAGGGGAGCTCCTTTTCTCCCAGTCATTAAGAATACTGAGGACCCTGTTCTTTTTCAATATGAAAGTTAAATATGTTCCTCTGAATCTTTTAGCTAGTAAATTAAAATTTGGACAGAATTAGTCATAATTAGTTAACAACAATGTATTCAACTGCCATCAATTAGGGGCTGTTGGAACATCAAAAAGTCTTTGAACAATAACAAAAATGAATCTTAGGAGAAAAGAATAAACACAAGTACAGTGTCATTTTGTAAGGTTCAATAAACATGTGCTAAGAGCTTTGAATGAAAACAGAACCCATCAGTCTAGTAAACATAACATCAACTTGAAGAGTTTTCAACACAGACATCTGTTTGCTAGTTGTTGATGGACCTTAAACATATGTATATATGTAAGTAAATATACACATGGCCCACTTATATTTCCCTCTTACATCATTCCAATAGGAAACTTTATGTTTTATATCTTACTCATATGTACTACCATTTAAAATGCCTTATGTCAAATTTATTCTAAATAAAGGAATAGTTCTTCTTAAAGGACATGTAAATTGAGAGGTATTTAAAGTAACACTTTAAAATCTATAAATATATTCAAACTATTAAGTAAAGAATAACGCAGAAAAAAATACGAAAATTTTTTATTCTTTCAGGATATAAAATCACTATCTCAGATGGCAGTATTAGGCTAATACCAATCTATTAGGCTAGGGTTGGTTTACCAGGGGGAGGTGGGGGGAAGGGACTGTATAAAATTATCTTTGATGCTTTGTCAAAATATATGCCTTCTGCATGACAGAATCTCAGATATGAGAAAGGGAAGGAGATGTTTCTTTTTAGAAAGCTCTCCAATTTATACTGATATATCTACTTCAGCCCATGTCACCCACATTTAAAAAACCACAGTATTAAAATTTCCTCAATTGCTCAGAGATAATATGCATTTAATTCAATTTGGTTTATATTTATGGGCCTTTATGAGGTCTGTGAGTCTCCTTAAATTCTCAGCTCAAGGAAGCCTTCACTGATACTCCCTTCTGTCCATACACCTTTCCTCCCCATTGTCTGATTAGGTGACCTTCTTCTCTGCTCATAAAGCCCGAAGGGCACCCCTCTAACAGAGCAGTTACTCTACTCCTTAGCCTGTAATTGAGTTGGGTTTTTTTAGTACAGATATTCCTTACACACTTAGGACCCAGAAGAATGTCTAGTATAAAGAAGATGTACACATACACATAGGGCTTGACAGGTGAAGGAGTGAATGAATACATATATTCACAAATTCAGTAAATACTTGTCAAGTGCCAGTGTTGTGTCTCAGGCACTGTTCAAGGTGCTGGGAATCCTGTCCCACACATAAAAGAGCAAGTAAATGAATGAGGAAGGGAGAAGGGATGGATAGGGGAAGGGTTAAATTGGAGAGAACAAGGAACAATCTCTCTTTTCAAGGTCCATACTTACTAATAGAGAAAACAACCATCTCTTATCCTTCAGTCAGCTGTTAGTCAGTGCACAGGTATTTATTGAGCTCTACTTTGGATCAGGCACAACATGAGACACTCACAACAATGAACAAGAAGTGCCAGGTGCCTATGTCAGTGATCTTAGGATCTAGGGCAGTCGACAGTCAATGAACAAATGGACATAGCAATGTGTGCTATAATATTATGTATGTAGATAAGTACTAGGGAGAAGACAAAGAGCATAGAAACTAATGGAACAGGTGATATAGGGACTACTTTCTACAAGATGCACAGGAAGCTCTCTCTGTAATGTTACCTTTAAAAGACCCTGCAGGAATACCACAATTTAAATGCTTTAGCATCCTTTATTAAACTTGTTATGTGTGTACAATTTGGTAAAAGAAGTTCTTATGCAGAGAATTTATGACAACAGACTCTATCATTCTCTGCAAAGTCACATTGTACTGCCCATAAATTTTACAACAGAACCCAAATCCATCTGGCTGCCAAAACGATGTCTCAAATCCCACTATAAAGTCACCAAATCAAACAGAAGACCATAAGATTAAACATGTCTCTTAGTAATGACTTTTCTATTCACCCCACCCTAACCCCCATCTGCTTTCCAGCTGTTCAGACCCTCCCAATTCCCATTTTTAGAACCCATTAGCTAGTTTTTAAAAAAGAAACCTAAGTTCTACTAGTATTTAATATAAGAGTAATCTTATACAATATTGGGTTGGCCAAAAAGTTCGTTTGGGCTTTTCTGTAAGATGCTATGGAAAACCCAAATGAACTTTTTGTCCAACCCAATACATCTCATAACCTCAACTACAATTTACTATATTCAAACAGTTACACACATTGAAATTATTTCTAATAAATTAAAAAAAAATAACAGCTGTCTTCTACTCTAAGCTTGTTTCCAGGATCCACATTTGCAGTCAATACTCTTAATACTAATACATACATGCAAGATCTCTTTGTCCACCCATGCATATTATCAATTCCCCCTATTAAAAAAATCAGTCTGTCCCGAGATGTCAATTTTTAGGACTGTAAAGGAAAGGGAAGAAATACAATGAAACATTAACTTTTTGTTTACTATTCTTTTTTTTTTTTTTTTTTACTTTCTCCAGCTGTGTAATTTCCTCATAATGCTAATCCTTCCATGGCTTTATCTACCACCTTGATACCAAGGTGCCCAAATTCATGATCTCTAGCCCTGCCCTTCTCACCATATTATCAACTCCCTGCCAGACTCTGACATCAGAAACTCCACAAGCTCAGAATGAAACTCATTGTTCTTCTGTCACTGCAATGAGTTCTTCTGACTTTCCTATCTCCATTTCACCAAACTGCCTGGCACTCAAGTTCAAAACTTTGGAGTAACCTTTTATTTTTCTCCCACATTCACTTGCCAGATCTAGAAAATTTTTCATTCTGCAGTGTGTCACTCAGTCTTCTCTACTTTTTCATTCCCACTATGAAGCCAATGGCTCAGGTCTGGGTTTTTGCAAGAGGAAGCCTAACTGGTTTCCTAATTCCACCATCCATTCCCCCTTGTATTTGTCATGTGCCATCACCACACTAGGCATCCTAAAATGAAAAACCAAATACAGGATATCCTGTCCTGATCCTTCAGAAGTCCATTAAAATTCTTCAGATGAGCATTCAAGGCTTCCATGCTAAAAACCAAATCTGTATTTCCAGTCATGAGCAACCACACTATTTGTTAAATCACCCATTATTCCCAACTCCTGTTGTTCTCTCCCCACTTCTTGACTTTGCCACGATGTTCTCTTAGCCTGGAAATGTCTTTCCTTCCCCAGCTCTTCCTCCAGTTGGTAAAATTTTAATAATTTTATAAAATGATATGAATTTTTATTTTCATCTGTATGTTTTTTTTTTCCATAATACAATTTCTCCACCATGGGATTGCATACTATTTCAATGAGGTTTAAAATTTTTTGGTTTTATCAGCTGGCTGGTTAGCTCAGTTGGTTAGAGCATGGTGCTAATTTTAAAAACGTGTTTTAATCCTGTAAGTCAATTTAGGCTTATCTCAACTCTCAAAATGCTACTTCCCCTTCCATTAAAAACATTGTATTCTCCCTCTTTAGACATTTTTTAAAAATACTGTACATACTTCTCAAATACTAAGCTTTGTCTTGTGCTATAGTTATTACTGTTCTCTACTCCCCTACCTCCAAATTAAAATCCCTACACCAAATTTAAACCTACCCATAGGAATAGGGTATGTGTCTCTATTTTTGTATGCAATTTTTAATTTTATTAAAATATAAGATATTTTATTATATATTTTAATATTATTTGAATTATTACACTTTAAGTCACTCTGTAAGCAATGTTAAATCATTTATGGGTTAGTGCTATATACAAAAGTGAATGAAAGAGTGAGTAAATGAGCATACAAATTAAAAAGTGCATACAAATAAATTGAGACACATATCCTATTTCAGTGAGTAGATTTAACGTAGAAAAAATAACTTACGGTTACCAAAGGGGAAAGGGGTGGGGGAGCGATAAATTAGGAGTTTGGGATTAACATCTACACACGACTATATAGAAAGTAGATAACCAACAAGGACCTACTGTATAGCACAGAGAACTATACTCAATATTTTGTAATAACCTATAAAGAAAAAGAATCTGAAAAAGAATAGATATATATATAACTGAATCGCTTTGCCATACACTTGAAACTAACACAACATTGTAAGTCAACTATACTTCAATAAAACAATAAAATAAAAAAACAAAAACAAAAGTATATAATAAAATATGATAAAATTTTTAAAAAAGAATAAGAGTATTAGAAGTCAGGAGTAGCAGAAGTAAATGAAATACATGCTATTAAATATCATATGATTTCCTAGTGTTTGCTATAGGTAAATAATTTGGGATCTCTTCCATGATTTATCACAATGCCTAATATTTAGAAAGAGATTAATGAATGTTTATTGTTAACTGAATTATTCTTGAAACATTTTTTGAGAAACAAGTCAGCATTCTTCAGGATTATTTTTTATTTGTAGCAAACCAACTATCTTTTCCTGAGTATTAACATTAATGGCATCATAAACAAATAATGTTGTAGTGCAAATTTTAAGGGAAAATAAAGAAATAGAATGGACAGACTCAAAAGTTACCTGACATACAAGAATATACATATTTATATAGGTAAGGTGTACATATATTTGCTCATTCTTAAATACTCATTTGGGGAGTGGAAGGTAGAAGCTACCAGGTTCTTTAAAGATACAGGGAGAAGAATCTTTCCAAAAAATATATATATAGAAGAAGGAGGAGGAGGAGGAGGAGGGGGAGGAGGAGGGGGAGGAGGAGGGGGAGGGGAGGAGGAGGGGGAGGGGGAGGAGGAGGGGGAGGGGGAGGAGGAGGGGAGGAGGAGGGGGAGGAGGAGGGGGAGGGGAGGGGAGGGGGAGGAGGAGGAAGAGGAGGAGGAGGAGGAGGAGAAGGAGAGGGAGAAGGAGAAGGAGAAGGAGGAGGAGGAGGAGAAGAAGAAGAAGAAGAAGGTGGAGGAGGAGGAGAAGAAAAAGATGAAAATAATAATCACTCGAGAAAAAAGGAAGATAGAAAAAATTGAGTAAAGTGTTATTTCCTTAGTCAAAGATTCCAGAAAGCCCTCATCTACTTCTCAGTCCATCAAGAATGTTATTCTTTCAGTATCTCTTCTCTCTGTGGCATTACCAGTCTCCCCTTTTCCACTGCATCCTTCCATCCTTCCAAAGCAATCTCTTATACCTCCAATATTTAAAATAAAACAACAAAATACTCTGACTTGTCCCTGCAAACCTCTGCAACTATTGTTTTTATTCCCAGAAACAATTTGTTTATAATGTGTTCTGTCTCCACTTACTTACTTCCCACTCTCCTACCACTATCTTGCATCTGTTCCAGGCAGGCCACTGAAACAGCTCTTATCAGGATCACTAAAGCCTTCTTGTTTCCAAATCCAAATCCAAGGCTTTTTAAAATTTTTTTTTAAAGAGCAATGAACAGCATTCCACATCATGAGTCATTCCCTCCTTCTTTAAACATACTATCTCTTTGTAGACTCCTAAGTCTCTTTTTCCAGATTCTACTCCATGACTCAGCTTTAAAATGTAATTCTTCAGGGCTTAATTCCTGGTCTGCTCTTTTTCTCACCCTACATTTTTCCTTTTCTCTAGGTATCATCATTCAGTTCTATGGCTTGAACATGCAACGTTAACTACCCAAATACACAGTTCCAACCTAGACTTCTCCACTGAGCTCAAGACATATATAAGAGCGCCCACGGATGTCTGAAGTGCATCCTAAACCCACCAAATCCAAAAGTGGACTTGGATCCTCATCCCCAAATCTGTTCCTCCCAGGTCTTTAGTAAACTGCACCACCATCTACTCAATGGTTCAACCCATATTCCCAGTAGACATGCTTCATGCCTTCCTCCCCTTCTTCTCATGCTTCATGTTCTATCAATCAGCACATCCTACCAGTTCTCCGTCCAAAATATATCTCACATCTGTTCTTATTTACTTCTCTATTATATTATCTTCATCCAAGCCATTATCACATTTTGAGCGGACTCTTTTCTTAGCCTACTAAATGTGATCCCTGCTATCTTTGTTTCTGTTTTTACCTTGCTTCCTTCAGTTCATTTCTCACACAGCAGTTCCATAAAGTGAAAGCACATCTGATCTCTCTCTCCAACTTAAAATTATTGGACTGGTTTCCAGACTCCTTGTCTTGTCCTGCAAGTCCTCCATCATTTTACCTTGTGGCCCATCTACTCTCTCTACTCCAATCAAATCCGCCTCCTTTCAGTTCTTGAAATTATCTAAGCTCTTCCATGATCGAATTATTTTGCTTATGCTATTCCTTCTGTCCAGAATGCTCTTTACCTCTTTACCTATTTGTTTGCATGGCTGAATCTTCCTTTAGGTGTCAGTTTGTTACCTCAGAGAAATATTCACTGATACTGTCAGCAGTTTCCCCCCTCCCAGAGAATTTATTATTATTGTTATTGGTTTACTTATTTAGTTTTTCTACATGCTCACTAATCCATATCTCACTGATCTATATACTCCATATGGGAAGGCAGTCTTTCTCTTTCACTCGCTTCTGTCTGAATACCTTACACAATGGCTGGCAGGTGGTTAGCAAAACAACTATTTTCCAAATAAATATATTTTAAATGAATAAATGAATTACATACAGCTATAAAGAATTTAAATTGATTTTCTAATTTATGGGCCGGTTATCTTTTCAACTCTGACGAAAGTCGTTATTATTTAACACTGAATGATAGAAACAAGAATTGGATAGACTTAGCATTTAGGTCAATGAAAACAAAAAGACAGAGAAGCCAACCATGAAATATTTGTTATACCTGAAGCATCAGCCTATGAGATAGCTTGTTTTTATTTATGTGGCTTCCTTATCACTTAATTAAAATTCAGAAGTAAATACAACATTTTATGGGAATTTGCTTTTCCAGTATCCAGGATATCATTTGGCATATATCCAATTTTTGTAGTTTGTGGAAGATTTAGGTTTTCATGGGATTATGGTTTAGAAAGTTTCTTTAAAGATCATGATAGCATGGTTAAATAGGCTAAATGATAACGATTTCTGATGGCAGAATTCATACATTTTGCTTTTATATTCTGTAGTCTAGCTGGAAATCCCTTCCACCAAAACTATGAATCATTTATTACACCATAGACTCAGATTTATTACAGCAAAGACTCAAATGCAGCTAAACATGGGTTAGTGTCTTACTTCAGTTTAGGTTATAATGTTAACATTTTTTAGCATGAAGTAGGATACCTGAAAGACAGCAAAACAAAATAAACTATTTAGGTAATTCCCTTAAGCCAATCTCCAAACCCAACCTTATCTCAATTGAGTATCAGGGGATGATATTAAGGTTGTACGAATTGCTGCTTGTTTAAAATGGAGCCCACTGAAACCACCCGAATGCAACACTGGACACCAAGGATGCATAATCAACTACAGAATGTTTTTCCTTATTTCACGTCCATAGCTTAAGGACTGTAATTGCATAAGACCTGGTTGACCCTTTGTTTCCAGTGGGTGCTCATAAGATAGTTGTGATGGCCAAAACTAATTGAGTAGGTGAACAGAATTTGAAAATATTAACATCTCTTCTTCCAAAGATGATATTATTTTTCAAAAACACCATCCCACGCCCCAGAATATATCTGTTTTAAACATTAAATGCAACTATCTGTTCTTAGCATTAAAATTTAGCTCGTGAATATCTTAAAACATTTGAGAGTAGTTTACTTGATTTTGCCCTTCAAAAAACTTTTATTCCAATCAATATTTGGCTAGCTTTGAGAAATCTGGCAATCATGTATTATTTGGTAATGATGATGACTGTCCCACTTACTTTCCCTCTGCCTTTGAAACCAAATCTGGAGGATATTTCTATTCAATAATCTTTTCCTTCTTAAAACATCTGGCTACTTCATTTTTACCTCACTTTTCAATTAGGTTCAAAATTGGTATAACCTATGATTATCTGGTAACCATGTTCATGGAATAAACCAATGCATTTATTCTAAGTATCAGCTCACTTGTGGGACAGAAGAATAAAACAGTTGAAACATAAACTGAATCAGAGAATCAAGGATATGTGATTGCTGTTAATTCTTTGTTTTTCTAAAGACTTCATCATTGTTTACTTGTTGAATAAAGTGCTCAAAAAGATAATAACTGGTTTCTTTTACAAATATGTCCCAGTAGCAGAGATGTTCATAAGCTATGGCTGATAGATGCCAGAAGTTTTGCCTTATGGTGACAGAGCAGAGAATACAAGATACTGGACCTCAGAGTGATGGAAGCTGGGGCATTGACATGAGTGAAAGTGGTCATAAGGTGTACAGAAATTACAGGACAGATTAGAAAAAAATTCCCAAACTTCTATAGATACCTGGGTATCCCCAATGTCCTAGATGTCTGGGAAAGAATTCATTTCAGGCGGGAAATCAGCCACCCAGCATAGAGGACAGTGGAGTTCAGGGACACACAAGAGATCCCACCCAGGGAGACAGAGAGATATCATCATGACAAGGAAAGAAAATCAGCCAGTATTCGAGTCGAGCAGATCACTCAGTAATGGAGGAGGCAGGATGTGCCAGCAGAGACCTCTTAGATGTCAACATGGAAACACACGCACACACACACCCACACCCACACACACCCCAGGGAATTGTGAGTGAGGTTGGGAAGCACAGCTATGAGTCTCCACATTGGACTTTGTGAGGTGGAGGCATGGTGGAATATGCCTTATCTTAAGTAGAGTGTTTATTGCTATATTTTTAAAACTTTTTTTCTGTATATATTTAATCTCCAGACTCATTCAATTGCTACATAGTCTTTGCCACACATTTTACAGTTATTTATTGAGTTTCTAGTATGTACCAAGCTCTGTGTTAGAGGAGTTCAGACACACTGATGGATTTGATGGATTGATTCCAAAAGCTTAGAGTACAGTGGGCATCCAAAGGCTTGAAGACTTTATTTTTTTTATTTTTTAAATTTATTTATTCTTTTTGGTTGTGTTGGGTCTTCGTTGGTGTATGCGGGATTTCTCTAGTTGCAGCAAGTGGGGGCTGCTCTTTGTTGCGGCGTACAGGATTCTCATTGCGGTGGCTTCTCTTGTTGCAGAGTACAGGCTCTAGGTGTGTGGGCTTCAGTAGTTGTGACACACAGGTTCAGCAGTTGTGGTGCATGGGCTTAGCTGCCCACAGCATGTGGGATCTTCCCGGACCAGGGCTTGAACGCTTGTCCCCTGCATTGGCATGTGGATTCTTAACCACTGCACCACCAGGGACGTCTCGAAGACTTTACTTTTTAAGAGCAGTTTCAGGTTCATAGCAAAATTGAGAGGAAGGTGCAGAGATTTCCTGCCCCCACACATGCACAGTCTCCCCCATTATCAACATCCCTGACCAGAGTGGTACATTTGTTAGAATTAATGAACCTACGTTGACACATCATAATCACCCAAAGTCCATAGTCTACCTTAGGGTTCACTCTTGGTGTTGTACATTCTATGGGTTTGGAAATTTGTTGCTACTTTTAGGTTGTAGCCACATATTCTTCTGATAGAGTTCTTATAAATGGAAATAGCTTGTTTCTGTGAGTAAATTTCCCAGTTATCTTGACAGGGATTTGAGTCAACAAAATAGTGTAAGAAGAAAAAAATAAAAACATAAGGTATCCCAAGGTATCATTTCTAAGAGTATCCCAGTATGAGTTACATCAAATTAGATCACTATCGAGGTAGCACATAGAATTTATCCTTTCATCTAGACTGTCAGTTATTTATGTACCATGTTTTGAGCATCTTCCATATGAACATCCTGGAACCAGGGACAGATGATGTGTCCCAAATGAACACACCACGCTGCTGAACTCTCAAGAAACTTAAAGATAGACAAAGAGGTCATTCCACTGAGATATATGAAAATAGAAGGTGCTACAATGACAGACAATTGCCAGGTGATTGGCAGTTGTTCCAGACTGGAGGGGGGACCATAGAAAGGAGGATGGCAGAAGATGCTTCATAGATGGCATGCCCCCTGGGGTAAGACATGAAGTAACTGATGATAAGAATGCAAGACAGTCATCTGAGTTACCCTTCAAATGAGATAAGAATTATCTCAGTTGCCAAATGCATCATTACTACAGTTACAACTGTATTGACCAAACATGACAGTGATAGATAATACAGCAACGTTGGAGGGAAAAGGAATCATAAAACTGAGAAATTAACTAGACCTGACCCTCTGATCTTCTCTCACATGATTTTTAGTCCAACAAACATGGTACTCTAAGCCTAGTGGTAAATCATGGACTTTTTAATCAAATTCAAGTACTGCAATGGTAACTCCACAAAATAATTTGTATGCTAAGACTGGAATTCTACATTCTTTTGCTTTCATGGACTTGTGAATGGACATGTTCTCAATTGAAGGCCTTCTCTGTACCCCTATATAATTGTTTTTCTAGGAGATGTAGCAGGGCTTCTTTTTCTTTAGTCCATCTGCCTCTTCAGTCACAGATTAATGGCTCTACCCTTGGAAATTTTCAGACTTTTTGGAAAAATAGCAAATGACATAAATCCAGAATATGTCAGTAGGGAGAAGATTTATGCTCTGCTTCCTTTACTTTGGCATATTTGGATAAAACATCAAGACACTGTAAAGTCTAGGAAAATGGAAATCTTGATTTAGAATAAGTGTCCCCTCTTTCCCCATTCTCTGTTTCTGTGTACTTCTAGCCAGTCTCCCATAACCACATTCATATACATTTTATGTGTTTCCGAACTTGGAAACCATACCATTGATCTATCTATAAACACACACACGCACACACACACACACACACACTTTTTCATCGTTTTTCCTACAACACATGTTTCAATGGATTGGGTGCTGAGATCAAACAAATAAGACATGGTCCCTGCTTCCCTAGAAGTTCTAGTATAAATTAGACAATAGGAACACAAATAAACATACAAGCATTCAGGCAGCTGTGCAAACACTTACACTAATGAATAATGTATATCCGTTTTAAAAATGTTAGTAAATATGGGCTATGTGGGAGAAAATGAAAAGTGAGCTGAAAAACCTTCTGACCCTTAGAGCTGAAAGAGGACTTTGAGACCATCAAGGTCAGCAGCCTCATTGCACAGGAGGGAAATCTGCCAGCACAGTTTCAGAGGTGGTTGTAGGGGAACGAAATCATAACATTACCTCCCATTGGTGGAGCGAGGCTCTTTGTAGGTCAGATTTCTGAATCTCTGAGCAGAAGGGATTGAGCTCTCTGTCCAAATGATTAGATACCTTATCAACCTGAAAACAACAAGGTTTCTTCAAATGGTAACACTGAAAAAGCCTTCTAAATTCCTGTTTGGGTTCCAAACACTTCTCTTGTACCTTTAAGTAATCCCTTTTCTCAGAATCAGATGCCTTATGTAAATCTTTTCTTGCCATCTCAAACAAGACTCCCTGCTTTTTGCCAAAGACACAGAAAACAGCCTCCGGGATAGCTTTCAAGGTTTCCTGATGGCCAGACTACTACAGTTAGATTTCAAAAAAAATATTCTTGATTTCTGGGATAAAGGATGAAGCTACAAAGCACCTTTGCCCCCAAACACCAGATTTTCTTTCTTTTTCGAATGGTCATAAACCAACAAAGCAAAAGACCATGAAAGTCAATTTTAACAAGTCCAACTCTATATCTGTGTGCAGAGGGTCTCCAAATGTCCTATTTTATTCTAAATCCTATGTGGAGAAAAACAGATAGTAATATAACATTAATGTTTATTTTTTTCTGACCCCAAGGTCAACTGCATTATTAAAATATAAACCCTAATTTCCAAATATTGTAATAATTTGAAAAGAACATATAACATGAAAATGTTAAAACAGGCTTGGCTTTATTTTGGAAACTCACTGTCACCAATTTATTCCCAAAGGGAGTCATCAGCATTAATATTGACAATGCTTTCCCTAAAATAGCCGCTGTCGAGTTCTGCGTACACGGTGTACTCAGTAAAGCTTGCTCATCAATTTACTGACTCACTAAGACTGCCGCTGCTTTGTGTCATCAATTTAAAACATCTTTATCTGAAAATAATTTATGGAAATCCATGGTCCTTGAAAATGAAAAAAACACACCATATTGTTTTCAGATTTCACCATCCTATTTTCCATTTTCTAATAAACATTCAAATGACAAGGTAGGCTACCAGAGAATGGTCATTGCAGCCTCCTTTAATCCTTTTCACACAAGATGTCCCTTCTTTATCTTTCTCTCTCCTGTTCTGGCATAAATAGAAAGCCCTATATTTAAATATTTAATCTAGAGAAGATTTCATTCCTTGTTGAAGAGCCTTGGTTGATCAATGCGTCCAGTAATAATATTATCTCATCTAAGTCATTAAATCATCAAACCTATGTATTAAAGTCTCTGCCACAAGAGTGAGCATGCCTTCCCATGAAAACTTAAAAATCATGTGTGATTTTTATTTAGTTCCCTGAAAAATATAAAACTTTCAACCTACTTGCATTTTATAGTTAAGAAACTAAATATTTTTATTTATTTAAGCTATGTGATCTGCTTACTACAAGAAGTTTAAAGTAGCTTAGAGTGAGAAAAGATAACGTAAACATGGTAATGAGAATGAAATGGAAAAGAAAACTTGGATATCAAATCAAAAGACAAGAAGATTCCCAGTCAGGAAAGTAAGCAGTTTATTGTATTTGTTTCTGATTTTCTGACATTTAAGGTGAACTCCTATTATGCTTCAAGACCCAGGTCAGACAGCATCCTCTCTGTGAAGCCTCTTCTGAGTTCCTAAAGGCCAGAACTCTAGTGGTGTTTTATACTTATGCTAATACAAGTACTTAACTGATTTTGTTGCAATAATTTGCTTAGAAATCTTCCTTTGCTCATATGGCCAACTCATAACTCCTCAAAGTCAGGAATCATTGCCTTTCTTTAGTTCCTATTGTTAAATCAGCATTTAGCATCATTCAGTACCCTGTCTTTTCTATTCTCCGGAAACTTCTGCAACTTTCTTTTTATTCCTTGAGTTCTAAAATATCATGTGTAGGTGAGTCTTTCATTCTGAAAACTTGCACTACCTTTCTTTGACTCGAACAAAATTTTTTCTAATGTTAAATCATCTCTACATTTTTATTTTCCCCAGACCCTTTTTCTAAAACTCCTAGAAAAAGTATCAGAGCCCCTGAACTAATTTCCAGTGACTCATCCTTATTCTACTCATACTTTTCATTTTCTTTGTGCGATGTCTTGTGAGTTTATCAACTTTATCTTTCAGAATAGATCATTATTTTGGTATGTTTGATTTCCTTTATAAATGTTCAGAAAATATGTTTTTAGTTCCAAAAAGTTTTGCTTATTTTTAATAGTAGTCTGATTTTCCTTTCTTTCTTTTCTTCCTTTTTAAAATATATTTAATATCCAAACAAATCTTTCTGAGAATGTAAACAGACTATTTTTCAAGTTCTCTTATGTCCATTGAACTATTTCTTTTTCCTCTATAGTCATTTGTTCTGTTTCTTTCGCTTGTTTCTTTTCATTTAGGTTGTTGGTTTTCTTAAACTCTCTGATGATCTTAAGTTGGTGATTCATATTTGTGAATAAAGGACTTGACTGATGAATTAAGGTAGCTGTCACACACTCTCTGTAAAGGTCTGGATCTATTTCCCAAAAAGGGCTTTCCCTGGAAATGACCAGGCTGCTTTCCTGTCTATGTAAATAGGTGAGGATGTGTCAATTGGTAGGAATCATTTTAGGATATGTGGCCAGAAGGTAAGCAGGCAGGCTACCTAAATGCCAAAATAACAAGAATGTTACTCTGAGAATGGAGCATTGCAGTATATTTTTCTCCTGGTTTGAGAGGGCTTTCCTCTTACATTCTCTCTGTATGGTTGCACAGCTTGATGTGCCTAAAAGTCAGCTGTGCCTCGTGTCAAGAGACAAATATCACACTGAATTGCTAGCCTGTCCTATGCAGTTTCTTTAGGAAGAAGTTCTCTGGCTTAAGCTAGGGAAGAAATGCCTCTGCTGTCAGAGGCATTTTCCACTCTGTGGAGAAGTGGAGAAAAGCCACATGAGTCTTGTTAGCCTACAGATTATTAAGTACTTACCCTGATGACGGTTTCACTGCTCTCCCCCATCCCCGTGCCTTCTAACTGAACTTGGAGCTTTTCCCAACATATCCAAGACGTCTCCTTTGAGTGTGTTGGACCCCCTGTATGCTTTCTCCTAGTCTGGATTATTTATTTATAAGAGCTTATTCTCCGGAAATCATTCACAATTTCAATGTTGCTGCCAGTATCACTTCCTATTTGCCATGCAGCTATGGATTTATTTTCCCTGTGAAACAACTTTGTTGTTTCAATGGAACTGGGAAGGGAAAAAGATAAACCTACTTCCTAGGTTTACCGTTGTTGAACTAGGGGCTCCATGAGTTTGAATTGCCAGGTGGTGTTTAGATCTAGCGCTTCGTTTGGACTCTGAACTTCCAAAGGTAAGCATTTGTTATCTACTGTACTTTTAAATGTTTATTTAACTGGTTTGCCATTCTTTAGAATGCTTCCTATGTCTAATTATTAATCTTTAGAAAGGTTCTAGTTTTATTCCAAAAATTATAAAAGCCAGACTCATAGAAATTATCTTTGGGTCTATAATAGCCTTCAAAAATGTGAAGGTCAGCTGAATTCAGGCTCAGGGTTGAATCTGACACCTGAGTCACAGGTGTCAATATAGCTGTGAATAGTAAAGGGATAAAAATGCCCTTGAGACATATCTTTTAATAACAACAAGAAGTAGACTGCTGAAGTGGTGTTTTAAATCTTCTAATCAGTTTCAAAAACTATATCTAAAGTCCAAGAAAAATCTAAACAATTGAGAGCATATATATGATATAACCTAATATAATACATAATCACTATATATTATACATAATTATATTATGCATGTATATATATATATATATATATTTATATACCAACTTTCCTAAATAAAAAGCAAAAGTAGCTCTCGGTTTCTTCATCACCTTGGATAAAAATTATCTTCTAAGAATTCTATCTAATCCTCTTCTGGAAAGTCACTGGCCATATGTTCATTTAATCCCACAATTAGAGGCAGTCTTCTATTACTTTGCAGTCAGTGAGAATGAGAGCCCCTGACCTTCTCAAATTGCTCTGAAATCATAAGAAGTGCACTTCGAAAAGACAGTAGCTCTAGCTTCTCTCTTGTCAGTTATTTAGGTTCAATATTTTTTTAGCAATTCCAAAGATAAATTACATTTTCAATTTCCTTTGTGTTTCTCCATGTCAAGTCAGAGTAGAACATGGGTGTTTGTCTTTTGTTTCCTAGTGAAATTTATTTCACTGAAGTTTTTTTTATAATATGGCAAGACATATTATTTTTCCCATATTTTTCTTTCTGTTTCAAATATCCATTAAGCCTCCTTTCACATGCCTCAAAACATGCTTTCAACCTTGCCTAAGTATAAATTCTCTGTGAAATTAAATATAATCTCCTATAACCAACTAGTAAAAAAGAAAATTCACTGTTTTGTTAATCATTTTTAATTCTACTAGTGAAAAAGGCAATATATATCAGATCAGATGATATAAAAATTTATTTCACTAGTAACCCATTTCACTGAATAAATGAAGTCAAATGCAAATGAATGCGATGAATAATACTACACATGAAAGTGTTTGCAAGTGAAATGTGGACATAAGGGTTTAGGTGGAATAATGTGGGCTGAAATACACTTCACATCAACATTGAAGTAGGGACATAATAGCTACTGAATAAATGGTTGCTGAATTAATAAATCAGTTAAATAATTAAGCAATGCTGTTATCACAATAACTTGATGCATTCATTTCAACTATAGGATTGTCCTTCATAAAGAAATTCAATATATATTAATACTATTTATTTACATGGTTTCTTCTCCAAGTAACCTGTGGGATCCCTAAGCGCAGGGACTGTGTCTTATTTATTTTTATATCACCAGTGCCCAGTAGAGTGCCTGGTGTTATTAGATACTTAGTAATTTTTCTAATTGACTTGAAATAAAATATTTGTATCAGCTAAACAAAATAGCCTCTTCCATTTAAGAAATTTAGAAAAATTCCTAACTCCAATGGACATGAGCTTTTAAAGATGGGATTCACTGGGAAAACTGCTTAGATATGCTAGCTTCATGAAACTCCCCATTCTCAGAAAATTACACTTAACAGAACACAAGTCACATCTGTCTTCTGCACATATGCCTGGTCTTATGCCTATTAGATCTGGTCAAATTCTCTATTATTTTACAAGTTGTATTTTTATCCTCCTTAAAAATTCTCACTCAGTTCCTTACCTGTTCTTGCCTTGTTTCCACTGCAAATGTGACATTGGCATTGCATCTCTGAGGACCATCATCCAGCGGCTGGAAACTCTTGCTATCTCATCTGTACTCCTGTCCCAGAATATCTATCTAACCCAGGGTCCTAATATTAACTGTATGTGCTCAACCAGCACCAACGTGACTCTCAGTCTTCATTCGAAAGAGTGGTTTAAGAAATTCTCCAGCAGCTCTCTGCTACCCCAGTTTATGGTATCTTCAGGGGCCTTGGCAGTAAAATTAGTAGTAAAAATAGCTAACATGCATTGAGCACTTGTACCTCTATTATAATATGTACAGAAATTTATTCTTTCCTGTTTATATGCCTATCTCTCCAACAAAAATCCATGTAAAATGCCTCAATCAATATTTGATAAATTATTTATTAAATTAATGAGTACTTTGATCAAATACTACACCAATCAATGGATTAAGAAAGCTGTATGCACTTGGCGGAGCTGCTCACCTGGACAAAACTGCCTTGTTTTCTATACCCTGTTCCCCAGTACCAGGGCAGTGAACCTCTTGCCTTTTCTTTTTCTAGATTTCAGGCAACTCCCTCCCTCTGTTCTGACATATTTAATGAACTGACAAACTTGCTATAGTAGGCATCCCACTGACATTGGAGAAAGCAGCTATTTTCCCTGGAAACACTTTTATAACTCTGTTTGAGGGATTTCTTCTGTTTTTTTTTTTGTTTTTTTTTTTTGATAGTAACATCACAAAGGACTTTTGCCTTTGGCATGACCACCAAAACAAGCTGAATAAGCTACCGCACTGTTAGTGTTTTTAATCCACTAGAGCGCTGAGGAGACAAAGGACCCTAGTTGAACTCAACTCCAAAATATGACAAGCCCTTCATAGGAGAGAAGAGACACATACCTGCTCTCATTTCTGGTGGAGTGGAAGGAGAAGAAATCTCTCGTTAACAGATAACATATACACACTACTATAGTACTATAAAATAGATAACTAATAAGGACCTACTGTATAGCACAGGGAACTCTACTCAATACTCTGTAATGACCTATATAGGAAAAGAATCTAAAAAAGAGTGGATATATGTATATGTATAACTGATTCACTTTGCTATACGGTAGAAACTAACACAATATTGTAAATCAACTATATTCCAATAAAAATCCTTAATAAAAGGATATAAGGAGGAAGAAACAAGCCAAAACTTTAATGAACTTTTAATGACCATGGGCAGGCTGGCCTGGCAGATACAATTCCAAGAAGATCCAGTCAGAGAGCAAATCTGCACTCACCCAAAGACTCTTTCCCACAGGTCTCCACGTGTACTACACTGAAAGGCTGTCAGCAGGGCTGAGGATCCTCCTGAGAGATCTTCCAGTGTGTGGGCCACTGAAACTAAGGCAGGCACCCTCAGAAGGCTGGAGGTAAGAGGTGCAGAGAGAAATCCTTCCAAGGCAGCTTGCAGCAACCCCTGCAAACTAAAGGCAGAGTGGGAGGGCAGAGAGATTATCTATAATGCAAAAAGAGCTGGCAGCTGCACTATAAACTAGAGACAAAATCCCCATGGTTCAGAAAGATAGTGACTTTACTCTAAAACACAAAGATGTCTCTGGATTCATGCCAGTATGCAGATGTTAGAATTATCAAAGAGGGATTATAAAATAATTACAATAAAAATACTAAAACATCTAGTGGGAAAGAGGGACCACATGTGTGAAGAGATGAGGAATTTTATTGGAGGAATGTAAACTCTGAAGAAAAACTAATAGAATGGATAGAAATGTAAAATGTTATTGGAAATGAAGAATTCATGGCTTAACAATTGGGCACAGAGGAAAAGATCAGTTCATTGGAAGCTGGGAGAACAGAAAATATCTAAACCGAAATATAAAGAGAAAAATAAAAAGGACATTCACTCTCTGTAATGCTCTCTGTAAAATGCTTTTAAAAAAAAAAAAAGACAGAAAGGAAATGACAGATGAAACCCTGGATCTACAGGAAGGCATGATGAACATGAGAAACATAAATACCTTTCTTAAGCTATATATACCCTTATATCTTTAAAACCTTTTCACTGTCTAAAAGAAAAATAATATATTTGGTATTTATAACACATGTAAAATAAAATATAATGTAATTAGAGCACAAAAACAGATTATAGTGTTTAAGATTCATGAAAAAGTATACAATTATTTGAAGGTAGACTGTGATAAATTAAAGATACTTATTTATATTATAGAGTAATTACTAAGCACACACACACACACACAAAGAGGTATACACAAAAAGCTAAAAGAGGGTAAAATTCAATATGAAAAATATTTGATTCACCAAAAGAAAGGTAGGAAAGGAGGAACAAATTAAATAATGGATAAGTAGAAAACAAATAGCAGTTGTATATATTTAAACACTACAATATCAATATTTGTCAGACTAGATGAAAAAGTAAAGCCCAATAAATGCTATTTACAAGAAACACATGATAATTATAAAGACAGACTAAACAGTTGAAAGTAAAGGTGTAGAAAAAGCTGTACATGCAAACACTAAACGTAATAAATCCGGTATGGCTTTATTGCTATTAGTCAAAGAAGACTTAAAGACAAAGAAAAGATAAGCAAAGATAAAGATAAAGAGGAGTATTCCAAAATGATAAAAGAACTAACCCATCAAGAAGACATAACAATTCTAAAGGCCCATGCACTTAATAGAAGATTTGAACAACACTAAATACCAACTTGAACTAAATGATGCTTATAGAACATTACACTCAATACACATTATTTTTAGGTGCACGTGTAATATTGATACTAGATCATATGCTGGGCCATAAAATAAAGCTCAAATATAAAAAGGTTGAAATTATACAGAGTATATTCTTCAGCCACAGTAACATTAAGTTAGAAATAAATAACAAGTCATCTTGATTTGGAAAATCTCCAAAATATTTTAAAATTAAGCCATATACATTAAACAATCTATGTATCAAAGAAGCATAAAATTAGAAAATTCTTTGAACTAACACACAATACTTGAACTAAAAGAATGGAAACAAAACATATAAAATATGTCAGATTCAGTTAAAGTAGTGCTTAGAGGGCAATTTATAGCTTTATAAAATAGTCATTAAAGAAAAGAAAAATGTGTGAGGTCAGCAAAATAAGTTTCCAATTATGAATTTAGGAAAAGAGGGGCAAATTAAGCCTAAGGTAGGTAGAAGAAAGGAAATAACAAAAACATGAAAAGAAAGTAATGAAATAGAAAACATATAAATAACAGAGGAAATTAACAAAAACAAAGGTTACTTTATTGAAAAGGCTAATATAATTAACTAATCTCTAGACTGACCAAGAAAAATAGTACAGGCAACACAAACTGTCGATCTCAAGAAATCAAGGATTACTGCTACAGATTCTAGTAGATACATTTGACATCTTAGATAAAATATACAAATTCCTTTAAAGACACAAATTATCACACCTAATACAAAATTTTTTTTTAACTTAAAGAAACCTATAACTGCTAAAGGGATTAAATGTATAATTAAAAACTTTCCCACAATGCACACTCTAGGCCCAGAAGTATTCACTGATAAATTTTATCACACATTTAAGAAAGAAATAATACAAATCCTACTTAAACTCCTCCACAAAAAAAGAATAGAAAGAAATACTTCCTAATTCATTTTAGAACATTAGTATTACTCTGATACCAAAAGTCACCAGAAGAAGAACTACAGACTAATTCCTCATAAACAAATGCAAAATTCTAACAAAATATTAGCATATCAAATCCAGCAACAAATAAAAAGAACAATACTTCATGATCAAGTGAGGTATATCACATGAATGCAAGACTGGTCTAACAATGAAAATTCAATCAGTATAAATTACTACTTTACACAGAATAAAAGAGAATATAGAATTATCTTAGTAGATAACAGATAGATGATAAGATTATCTTAATAGATGCAGAAAAATATATGACAAAATTCAACACTCAGCTCTGATAAAAACTTTTAACAAACTAGGAAGAGAATGGAACTTCAATCAGACACATGTTATCTATAAAAAGCCTTACAGCTAACGTCATATTCAATGCAATGGTGAAGCAGTAAATAGTTTTCCTCTAAAATTGAGACAAGATAAGGATTCTCCATTCTTGTCCATGAAAAATAAATAAATGGAAGGAAAATCTATGACATGGGAAGAAGTTAAACTCACTATTCACTGATGACATTATTATATGTGTAGAGAAATCAGTGTAACTACTAAAGTATGACTAATTGAATTGTACTTTTACATGCTAACAACAAACAAATGGAAATGAAGTTTTTAAAATACTACTTATTATAGTATCAAAACCCTCAAATGTCTAAGAATAAATCTAATGAAATATGTATAATACTTCTACATTAAAAACTGTAAAACAAAACCCACATATGTTTGGTCAGTTGATTTTCAACCAAGATGCCAAGTAAATTCAATGGGAAAAAATCTTCTTTTTTCCAGCTTCAGTGAAATATAATTGACAAATAAAATTGTAAGATGTTTAAAGTGTACAATGTGATGATTTAGTATATGTATACATTGTGAAAGGATTCCCCCATTTAGTTAATTAATACATCCATTACCTTGCATATTTACCTTTTTTTTCTTGTTGAGAACATTTAAGTTCTGCTCTCTTAGTAAATTTCAATTATACAATAGAGTGTTAACAACTACAGTCACCATGTGATACACTGGATACTCAGACCTTATTCATCTAATAACTGAAAGATCTGTAACCTTTTATCAACCTCCCCCATCATCCCCACTCTCCAACTCATGACAACTACTTTTCTACTTTCTACTTCTATGAGTGTGGCTATAAAAATTTTTTTCAGTTTCCACATATAAGTGAAACCATGCAGTATTTTACTTTCTAACAAATGGTGCTGGAACAACAGGATTATCTATAGAACAAGAAAATGAATCTCAACCTCTACTTCATTCCAAACATAAAAATTCGAAATGGATCATTACTGGCAGCTGACTGAAAACTGGTGCAAACCAGGGGAATCCAACTGTTGAACTCAAAGAAAACAAGACTCCCACTCTGACCAACATAAAGAGGGGTTGGATTTACCCTCCTAACTGAATCAACCAAAAAACAATCAAAATATAGGACATAACAATTCTGAACACATTAAGCATGAGGCAGTGAAGAATAGTGATCCCTGAGGGAAGGGAACGGAAGCAGGTGAGGCGTAGGGTTGCCCCACATAGGGTCTTGGAAGAGTTTCCAGGGTGCAACACAAAGTGGGGGAACATCTTTAGAACCATACAGACTCCCTGAGCTGAGGAGACCAAGGAGGCTACAGTTCACAGGACAGACTACAGGAATGTAGGAATTGTAGGAAGTGATGAAAGTTATAACACATCTACCACAACTCGGTTTTTCCCTCATTCAACAGATCCTGTTGATGTTCTTTCCTCCATAAGAGTTGTTGACCAAACCTTTGGTATTTATTACTCTTCCTTGAAATTTTAGTAAGGCTTAAACTTGGTTGGCTAAAGATGGTTGATGTGGGTAATTTAGTGTAAATCACTTTTTCTTTAGGATAGTAAATGAGTAAAAGTGCATTAGTCATCACAAATACTTGTGCTAGTTCATGTTCAAGTATTGGGCCTTCCCTGCATCACAGCAGAGGCCCTTCACCATGCTGTATCCTCAATCACTGAGTAAGCAGTTACATGGTATTAACAGCTGCTTTTTTTCACCCTTGAACTGATTGAATTTTAGCAAGGGATGAAATAATTTTTACTGACAAAAATGTAGAAGGTTTACATAGTCCCTTACATCTTGGGCTGGAAACTTTAAAAGGAATATGATAAACACCCACCCACTCCTTCCAAGCTACTTGTAGATTAAACAATGTCACATCTGTTTGTGAGTTAAAAGACTTACTCTATGGCTTTTGCATTTTATCTTCATGTTTCCTACTCTTATAAAAAATGTACACACGACCACAGCTAAATTGTATGTTCATCGAGATTATTACATCCATACCATTATATCTTTTTATAACACAAACACTATATTGTTTACATAATCTCCTTAGATCATACATGATAAGCATTCACTGTATATGATATGAGAAATTACTGCTTTTTACAACACATTAATGACTCATAGAAACCATGACTTCAACTATGCAAAGTATACTTTTATCTAGTGGACATTTTATGATCCAATGGAGAATAGAGACCACTAGGTTCACCCTCCTCAAACATATTCCATTAGTTTTAAAGGCATTGTTAAGGGATCTGTGATTCAAAATTAGGAAACACCCCAAAACTAAAAGACAAGGTGAAGTGCAACAGATAACGGAATTTATCAAGTGCAGGTCAGAGTTTAGCTACAAGGATGCGGAGCCAACAGGAGAGGCTTAGGGAGCTGAATCTCGGACAAAGTGTTCAAGAAGAGACCACTGGTCATGCTGGGGTCTGAGCTACAAGATGGGGGTTTCAGTGGGACTCTTAATACCTCCCAATGCGAGAGTAGTCTAAAGATTAGTCTTGTTCTCTTCAAACTATATTTCTCTGAAACTTGTGCCTACCCTCCTTCACAAAGCAGGGCTTCCAACAGACCTTTGTGTTTAAGCCTACAGTGTCTGAAAGGGATTTTGGTTTACAGCCTCCAGTTGCATCTCCAGGACATGAGAGTGTGCTTATTTTAGTCCTTTGAAGCTTTGAAACAAGGCACACTCTTCTCCTTCTGCTGATAGCATCTCTGGCCATAGTTTTTTCTCAAAATAAGCTATCGCATCCATACGAAAATCTGTTGATGCGGGTAATGCCTCTCTTGATGAAGTATATAGCAAGTCTCTTCCTCAGCAGCTAGTAGGCACCACCACATAATTTGATGATATATAGAAAAGACAACTGGCTTTGAGCTTGTGAATCATTCTATTTTTCCAGAAAAAAAAATTCATCATCAGCTCTTTCATCTCTACCTTCTCAAAGTCTTATCCTCTCTTGAGATAGTATCAGGTCAATAGGCATTCCATATTGATGCTGATCTTTCTAACCACAGTGAATATTTTTAAATGAATACTTTTTTTATTTCACCTGTAACCATTCCTTATCTTTTTTCTTGAGATAAGGAATTATTGACTGCATAGATAAATGCATCACTTGTTCAATGATTTTTTTTTGTTTGTCCTTCTGAATTTTTCCTATACTCAAATAACTTTGCACTTCCAATGAGCTCATTTTTGTTTCCATTGCCATCATAATGCCTCTTCTTAAAACTCTCCTTGCTTTTGTACCTGTTGACCATAACAGAATTAATAATGGCCAACATCTCAACATGAAAGGCAAACCTGAAAAAAATCATAGTACTTGCTATGGTCTAAATGTCTGTGTCTCCCCCAAATTCATATGTTGGAATTCTCATGTGCAAGGTGAAGGTGTTAGTAGGCGGGGCCTTTGGGGGTGATTAGGTCATGAAGGTGGAGCCCTCATGAATGGGATTAGTGTCTTTATAGAAAAGGTTCCAGAGAGATCGCATGCCCCTTAACCATGTGAGGACACAGAAAGAAGTCAGCGGTCTGCAACCAGAAAGATGGCCTTCACCAGAAACCTACCACGTTAGCACCTTGATGTTGGCCTTCCAGCCTCCCAAACTGTGCAAAATAAATTTCTGTTGTCCTGTTGTAAGCTACCCAGTTTGTAATATACCCAGGCTATATTTTGTTATAGCCACCCAAATTGACTAAGACAGTAATCTAGCCAAAATGTGGTGACAGGGACTAAAATGTTCATACTTCCCTGCTCATGCCAACTGTCAGGGTAGGCAGAACTGAGTCACTATTCTTTTGGACCATAAGTTGAAAGATGCTATACATAAAGCACAAAACTGTAGGTAAGTTGCTTTCTTTCTGTTCCGTCCATCAGTCTGTGAGTTAGATGAGTGCAGAATCTATGTTCAGTGTCTCCAGTACATCCCATCACAATTGTTCCATAATAATAACACCCAGGGTGTATTTTCTGAATTCAAGAAAACAAATTCATAAAAATCTCTGATTTCAGAGGAAACAGAAAATTCCTTTAGAGCCACATTCATCTACTTGAGATTGAACAGCAAGATTATCTGGGAAGATTTGTTCAAGGTCACATACCCACCTTCTCCACACTGAATATGTATCATTAAAGAAAGTTTCCAGAAGATTCTTATATGTGAGTCTGACTTAGAAATCATAGTAATAAAAGATTCAGTTTGTTTTTTTGGTTAATTTTAATGTGTTACAATCACAAAGGCAATGAAGAAATAAATATATGTATACGCATACACTTACTTGCATACTATACATGTATACATATACATGTATATTTATAGATAGATAAATATGTATGTACATATTTATATTTGTATATATTTATAGATTGATAAATAAATAGGTAGATGACATATAAATAGTACTGAGACATTTTATCTGGCCTTAAACCCAAGAGTTAGAAATGTGAAATACAAAATAAGAAATAATATCAAAAATTTTTGAATGTGTACAAAAATGATTTAATCATAATAGAGAAAACAGAAAGAACAGGCATTTTTCAAAGTATCACATGAGCTGCTGTGCCAATTAATGTGTTAATCTGGTTTTCTTATAAATGGAGATACTTATGTGTTGTCCTTTGATATTTTTAAATGAATATAAGGCAGGTGAGTTACTAAATTTTTCAAGAAAAAGTTTTAGGTATAAAACATGTTTTCATCTCATCAAAACATTAGATTCCACATATAAGTGGTATCCTATGATATTTGTCTTTCTCTGTCTGACTTACTTCACTTAGTATGATAATCTCTAGGTCCAATGAACTTATTTACAAAACAGAGAGACTCACAGACATAGAAAACAAACTTATGGTTACCAAAAGGGAAACTGGGGAGAGGGATAAGTTAGGAATTTGGGAGTGACATATACACAGTACTATACATAAAATAGATAGGCAACAAGGATCTACTATATAGCACAGGGAACTCTACTCAGTATTTTGTAATAACCTATAATGGAAAATAATCTGAAAAAGAATATATATATATATATATATATACACACACACACATATATAACAGAATCACTCTGCTGTACACCTGAAACTAACATGACATTGTTAATCAACTATACTTCAATAAAAAATAAATTAAAAAAATATAACAGACATTTATTATCTCACAGTTTCAGCAGATCAGAAATTCAGGAATAGCTTAGCTAGACAGCTATGGCTCAAGCTTTCTCATGGCCTGCAGTCACAACTAAGTTGGGTAGGGAGGTATTGAAGAAGAACCCCTTTCAAATTCACTCATGTCATTGTTGCAGGCCTTGGGCCCTCACCAGGTGGGTCTTTCCATAGGGCTACCTCATGACTTCAGGTGACTTTCCCCCAGCTCTGAGTGATTCCAGTGAGAATGAGAGAACTCAAGCACCCGCAAGATGAAAGCCACAATCTTTTAAACCCAATCTTGGAAGTGACAGCCCCTCACTTCTGCTGTATTCTATTCACCGGAAGCAAGTCACTAAATCAAGCCTACACTAATTGCCTGGGTATCACAGAGAAGGATTATATGAAGATCATTAGGTGCCATCTCAGAAGCTTTCTACATCAACCTGAAAAAGAACGTTGCAAGCAATTTTGTTATTATACTAATTCACAACTCTGATCATCCCAGCAATTACACTAGGTAGAGTGGTAAAAAGGATAATCAAAATCCCCAACAAAGATGCAGACATTGAGTTCTACAAGTCAGGATAGAAAAATTTCCACAATCTCTGACCATTTAATAGGATTTTGGTATAGAAGCTGCCCTCTGACTGCCGTCTCAAAATTTCACTGAGAAAAATGTTTTTCCCACGCAATATCTCACATGCCCCTTGGAATTGTGGGAGATGTCTAGTAGGCTCCAAGGTGTGGTTGAAAGAATTAGAGCCCAGGACTCAGAAGGACTGTACTCTGGTTCCAGGTCTGATAATAAATTTTCTAGGTATCAGCACCTCTATGTATAAATGTAATGCTTTTAAGAGTTCCTTATGTCCTGCCAGTATTCAATAAATAACACTTGGAAGAAAAACTAAGTAATATTACTTTCATGAGTCATTACCATTGTTTTTCTGCATATATAAGGTAAAAAAAAGTCTCATTTGGACTGCTTAAATTTTTAATACAGCTAAAATCTCAGAGCCTAGACTTAAAACACCAAGCCTAGGTTTAAATATCAAGAAACTAGTAAAATACTATTTTGTGTGTCCATGAAAAAAAGGGTACTATTGCTGTAATTAGTCTTCCTTACTCTTTTTAAAATTGTAATTAACTCTTGATTGTGGGGTGTGTATATATGTGTGTGTTTAATAAATGTTTTATTTGGGGATAATTTTGGATTTACAGAAACGCTGCAAAGACAGTACAGAGAGTTTCCATATACCCTTGACATAGTTTTCCCTAAGGTTATCATCTTACATAAGAATAATACATTTGTCAGAACTAAGAATAACATTGGTACATTACTTTTGACTCAACTTCAGATTTCATTCAGGTTCTACCAGTTTTTCCATGAATGTCCTTTTTCTGTTCCAGGATCCGATCCAGAATGCCACAATGCATTGTCATCTGGTCTCCTAGTCTCCTCCAATCTGTCCTCCTTTGTTTCTCATGACCGTAGCAATTTTGAGGAGTAGTGGTTATTCTGTAGAATATCCTTCAATTTAGGCTGTGTGATGTTTTTCTCATGATTAGGCTAAGAATACAAGATGAGCCGACTTCTCATCACATCATATCAAGGGGTACATGATATCAGCATGAATTACTACTGATGGTGTTAACCTTTATGATTTGCTTAAAGTGGTGTCTGCTAGATTTCTGCACTGTAAAGTCACTTTTTTTTTTCCTTTCCTATACTCTATTGATAAGATGCAAGTCACTATACCCAGCCCACACTCAAGTGCATCCAGGGCACATTTTATTATGAACATTTTACCCAGTGGCAAAATTCATTTTGGATATTTCAATATAAATATGCCTTCTCTTTAAATTTAAATCTCTATGACTCTTCATAAAAATTTATTTCCCAATAAATGCTTCTTTACTCCATACTTCTCTCTCTTTAGGCCCACCTCTGGAAACATTTTAAACACGAGAGAGAAGTAAAAACATTTAATCATCATTAAAGGACAAAGCAGAATAGAAACTACTGTCAAAATTGCATTAAATGACATTAGTTGTTAATCCTCAAGTCAGTATGTGATGGTTCTGATTATGTTATATATGAGGAAACAAACAAAAACAAAAAACCTGAATTTTGTAGAACTGCAAAAATCCCATATCTATAGTTTATGGCACAGCACTTTAAAATATTCTGATTTTTTACTGACAGCTATTTAGACTAAAGATTTGAAAGCCAAACTTTACAGAGTTATCTGTCCTTGCTAGGATTCTAGCTCAAAGATCTCTCGGGTTTTAATCTTCCTAATTAGACTGCATGAACCCTGTCCACAGCTCTGAAGGTGATCTTTATACAACTCGAAGGGCTGCAAAGTAGTTGTATGCCCAACAGAGCATACAACTTCCCCGAAAATTTAAAATAACAACATTCCTCTTCATTTCCTTCATTATTTAAGAAGTTTGGGTGTGATTCTCCAAGTAATGATTTGTGTTGCAGAATTTCAAGACTGGCAGAAAAAAATCTCTCGAAGAAGAGGTCCTACAGCTGTGAAACGTTCTCTTGCTGACACAGTTTCAGTCTGGAGGCATTTAGAGTATGAAGTAAGACTTCACTTTTATTGGCTATGTGTGGGTTGTCTGGTTTCTTGGCAAGCATGTTTTGCACGTTGAATATTTCCCATGAATAGTTTCTTTTCGTTTCGTGTTTGGGCTCCATTGGTTCTAGTAGGTAACCAATAAATTAAGCAAAACAAATTAAATATCCCTTTTTTCATGCTTTGGTTATACACATTTCAGAGGAAAGTGTTTGGGACCTAAATTTTCTATTTAATTGATTAAATTTTAGATTTTTGTTTTGCTTGTTATAAACTCTCAACAAGTTTGTAATTTCCTTTGAGGGTAGGGATTATCTCTGTTTATTTTTTTCTGCAGGGCCCCATACAGCGCTGAGCATAACACATGGCTTCAAAGGAAAAAGGACAAAACAAAAACAAAAACAAAACCTACAAAAGTGACCCTTTACTTTAGATTTTACTCACTCTTGAAAATTTTATAAAATGTTTGTTAACAAATTAATACTGTACTATTAAATCAGGAGATGGCTTAAATACATAGTGACCAAAAGATACACCAGTATTTTAGTAATATTTTTATACTACTCTTATGTTAAATATCAGTGGTTCTGATTTATTTGTACTGTAGTCTTCTGCATATTTACTTTTCACTTCTCTACTGAATTCCTCACATTGACTTTTAAGAAAAATCTAAAACTCTTTGTTCTTTCTATTCCTTCAGTTGTCCGTTGTGTAATGCCTAGAAACCAGGCTGATAAGATGAATGATAACAGCTCATGTATATTCATATGCAATCTTATATCACACATTATCTCATTGCATCTTCTTTCCTATTCTACTACCCAGGCTCAGATCCTCATCACCATTGCAGTAACCACCTACTATAGCCAGTCCCCCTTCTTTTTTTCATTGTTCAAATTGTTACTATATTTATCCTTATAAATCATATCCTGATCTTATCTCTTTCTTACTAAAATAAATCCAATAGTTTTCTATGTCCTATAAAATGAAGTAAAAAAAAAAAAAAGGCTCCTAACAAATATTTCAAGAAAAATATAACACAGAACAAACCAAGTGCTCATGGAAAAGAACATACACGATGAAACTAGAAAGATTAGATACATAGAGAGCTAATAGAATAGATATGAAGGTTATTTCTCTATAATTTAAGGAGTTTTATCCCCTGTTTGGCAATGAGGAGTAACTGCAAAACTTTTAATAAGAAAGTAATATACTATTTGTATTTTAGGGGCAGCATTCAGATTATAGTGCACATAAAAGGGATAATAGAAAGGGACTGATGGAAAATTTGGACAGAAGCCTATCTCAGTTAAGTCCAAGTGAGAGATAAAAAGGAGGTAGAGAAAAGGAGGTGTAATCAAGGGAAGAGTTGAAGGTACTTGATGATTGATTAGAGAATAGGATGAGGAAGCTGACAGGACAGAGAAAGACTTGAGGTTTCTAGTTTGGATGGTTTTTATCAATAACAAATATAGGAGATATTAGTGGAAGAATAGATTTGGTTGCAGGTGGAAAAGCTGGGTGGTTAGTGAGGCAAATGTGATACGAAGACCATGCTGAGCTTAGTTTTGTATATACTGAGGTTGAAGATCTTGTGGAACACCACAGAAGGCATTTAATATGAAAGAATTTAGGCAAGATCCTGTGTGTAACTTTCCTTTTATTTCCTGTAGTGTTCAGCACAGAGCCTTTAGTTTCAATAAACACTTACTTGAATGAGAATTATGATTGAGGGAATGCATAAGTGAATGATTGCATTCAGGTTCCCAAATAGCAGAGAGGTGTTCATAATTTTACTCTACACCATCCTCTAGGTTGGCTCATGAGCACCTCAAGTAGAGAAAGGCCCTAGCAGAACTCTTTGAAGGAGGAGATCCTGTACTACCAATGTTATCAAGTACCAGTGGGCCACGCCCCATTTACCTGGTCCATAGAAAGAACTAGCAAAAATGAAGTGTCCACTGATCAACCTCCCAATGTTCATCTGTGCACAAAAATATGCTAGCAAAGGCAAGGAAGGGTTTTTTGTGAGCTGTCCCTAACGTTCTATTTGCTTGGAACCCTAGCTTTACTTTGTTTCTTCTTTACTCCCACTTCCCCTTTTTAAAAAATTTCTTTTGTTTCCTAGGAAATTTTCTCTTCCTTCTGCCTTTGTTCTCCTGTTTATTAACTTTACTTATTCTTCCTCTGATTCTTCTCATAAATATCATTTAACATATTTTAGAAATTGAGAAAAACTACAGAGAGATTGCAGAAAATTCGAAAGCTGGAGTAGAAAAACTCAAAGACAATTTAATTACATCTCAATGGAAAAAGGGACTTTTAATGTAGCTTATGGTTAGAAGACATTCAAGTAAAATATGTTGTAACATTAGTATTATCAAAAATCCAGAAACTGTAAAAATTAAAACCAGATAAGTAAAATAGTGTTAGTAAGAGTTTATTAGGCACATAAGAACAGTTCACAAACTGGTAACCTTCAAACCAACAGTGGAATGACGCTCAGAGACATGACACTGCAGGATGGCTTATAAAGTGAAAATAAGGACATTGTTTAACCCTTACAGTGATTCGTTATCACAATGAGGCTTTCCAGATGGTAGAGGATTGGTTAAAAGTGCAGATCTTATATCATTTTAGAAAGATGAGTTAGATTTCTTTTATGATTATGAGATGAATATGTATCCAAGAAATAAAAAAAGTGAAGTTTTGCTTATGTTCATGAAGTAAGCTAGATTTAGTTTTGTTTATGTGGCTTAAACGATTTTACCTTCTTGGGGGATTTTCGAGCCTGGTCTCCATTTTATTTTATTTTATCAACTCCTCCCTTTTGGTCACTCTCTCTTAAAGCTGACTATATGACCAACTAGTATAGTGTTACTCTCAGATACCACTATCGGCATAGCCATTGAGACGAATGGTCATGTAGCCACTGTTACCAACAGATACATCATCATCACAGATACATGTGGTTGGTTCAGTGAGTCCTTTGACTTGTCTAATCCTGATGAATACCATTTGAGATGTGAGTGGCTGCTGAAAGGCATTTAAAAGCCTTGAGAGGATACAATGCACTAGGGAGGTTGTTAATACGATGACTATGAGGAGGATAATAGCCAAGGATTTAAAATAACCCAGAGCACATTCCCAGGAGCCAAGATTTAAATAAATCAAATGAGTTATAATCATATTAAGGTTTCACATTTCTAAGTTAACCTACATTTGGGGGATAACATGCAATTGGGTTTCCATTTTTTTCTGAGTTATTTACATAGCACAACATGTATTAGCAATCACATATCCTCATGATTACTTAGGGAAGGATGACATGAGGATGTTTTATTTCAGGAGGTGGTGTTGCAGGTGGGCTTCCACCTAAATTAGGCTTCTATATGATTTGAGCCATCAGGTAATTTACTAATTTGGTTTCTATGGAAACCAAAGAAAAACAAAGGTTAATAGTTGGAGCAAAATATAAACTCAGTGTCTGAGTTTGGAGAGGTGCCAATTGAGAAAATGTCTGGATTTGAGTTCAAAGCATTTTAGATGGTGAAATGCGGTGGCAGTTTCAATATGAAGGAGCTTCTAGATTTGCAGTTTGACTGTCTTTCATGCTGTCATTGGATGTTCTGGTGAACTCTCTTGAGTGTCCCATACAGCAGCAAGCATGAAGGCTGTCCATACATGATCTGTTATGATGATTTCTCTGAAGTTGACAGGTAGATAACAATACCTCAAAGACAATTAATAGGACTGGAATCTGGTAACAGGTATACTATAGTTTTCTATTAAAACAATTTTTGTCTATATTTATATATTTTTGTCTACATTTTGTAAAGGTATTTTTATCAAAGATAATTACAGTGAGAATAATTTGTTTATAAAATAAGTCTAGCTGCATTAAATACGGCCTGGTTATTTACATGAATGTAGCAATAACAGTGATGATCTGTATATTCTCGAATATAATACTCCAATCAAAGCTTTGGTAGTATCCAAGGATGTTTGTTAACTCCACAAAGCTAACCTTCAGTATTTAAAATTCTCAAGTAATAATAAATCTCAGATGAGAACTTTAAAAGTCTCTTTAGGCAGAGGAGCCAAGTTAAGGACTTGCCCAATTGTGTCCTGTTATAGGGAGAACAGATTATTTATGAACTTATGTAAATACCTATATTGTCATGAAAATAAGAATATTTAATAATTGTTTCTGAATTCTAGAGGAAACAGGGAGAAAAAGATAAATGTTTCAATCTTTATTTGTATAGGTATATTTTACCAAATTGCTGTAAGTTATAGACAGCTTAAAAGAAAGGAGAAAAGGAGTTTCTTTAAATCTGGAAAACAAAACAAAGTACCAGCAATGTTTCAAACAAAGTCATAAAAATTATAAACATCTTTATCAGTTCATTCAGTTTTATGTAAATAATTCTTGTTTTTCTTGATCTGGGATATACAGTTATATGAATCAATCAATTTTTCCATTAGAATTCTAAAAATTCTTACTGAATTCAGCATTTTGAGCTAAAGTTAATAGAAACCTGTATTTTAGAGTTATTGTCAGGGACTTTTCCATGAATCTGCTTGAAGGTGAAACATTTTTGCCTGTAGTTGATTGTAAACACTTTCAGAGGAGAATCAAGTGTAAAACAATAATTGTCTGTGAATGATAAAAGACTTAGAAATAGCCATGGTAAACCAGACAAGGGGCCAGTCATACCTATCACAATGCTCACAATAGTCAGCCTGCCAAAACAGAAGGACCCATGCCATCCACATAGGGAGTACCCTTAGAACATATAGCAATGGTGACCAGAGGGGAGTATGCTGCTGGGACACATAGGACATCTCCTAAGAGAGGCCAATTCTCCAAGATCAGGAAACATAACCAAACCTACCAGATACATAGAAATAAAAACACCAAATTAGGGAAAATGAGGTGACAGAAGAACATGTTCCAAAAAAAGGAACATGATAAAATGCCAGAAGAACTAAGTGAAAAGGAGATAGGCAATGTACCCAATAAAGAGTTCAAGGTAATGATTGTAAAGATGAACAAAAAATTCAAGAGAAGAATGGATGATTATAGTGAGAAGTTTATCAAATGGTGTGAAGATAAAAAGAAGCAGACAGAGCTGAAAAATAAAAAAACTGAAATACAAAATACAGTAGAAGGCATAAACAGTTGATGGAAGATAAAGAAGAACAGACTGCTGAGCTGGAAGACATAGTAATGGAAACTGAACAGAAAAAAAGAAAAGAAAAGAAATGAGGATAGTTTAGGGGACCTCTGAGACATCAAGCATACTAACATTTGCATTATAGGGATCCCAGAAGGAGAAGAGAGAGAGAAGGGGCAGAAAACATATTTGGAGAAATCAAGATTGAAAAATTCCCTGACCTGGGAAAGGAAATAGACATTACATAATGACTAAAAGATCAAGAAGAAGATATAACAGTTGTAACCAGGTATGCACCCAACACAGGAGCACCTAAATACATAAAGCAAATATTAACAGACATAAAGGGAGAAATTGACAGTAACACAATAACAATAGGGGACTTTAACACCACTCTTACATCAATGGACACATCGTCCAGACAGAAAATCTATAAGGACATACCTTAAATGATACATTTGACCAAATGGACTTAATAGATATAAATAGAAAATTCCATCCAAAAGCAGCAGAATACACATTCTTTTTAAATGCATGGGGAACACTCTCCAGGATAGATCACATGCTGGCCACAAAACAAGTCTCATAAATTTAATAAAACTGAAATAATATCAAATAACTTTTCCAACCACAACATTATGAAATAAGAAATCAGAAAAAAATGCATAAAACAGAAACATGTGGAGGCTAAACAATATGTTACTAAACAACCAATGGATCACTGAATAAATAAAAGAAGAAATAAAAATATACCTGGAGACAAATGAAAACAAAAAGAAATCATAATGGTCAGAAAAGAAATAAATGAAATAGAGACAAAAAAATAGAAAAGATCAATGAAATTATGATCTAGTTCTTTGGAAAGATAAACAAAATTAATGCACCTTTAGCCAGACTTATCAAAGAGAAAGAGAGAGAGAGAGAGAGAGAACCCAAATCAATAAAATCAGAAATTAAAAAAGAGAAGTTAAAATCAACACCACAGAAATACAAAGAATCATAAGAGACTACTACGAACCACTATTTGCCAATAAAATCAACAACCAAGAAGAAATGGACAAATTTCTAAAAATGTACCAACTCCCCAGATTGAACCAGGAAGAAATAGAAAATACAAATAGATTAGCTACCAGTAATTAAATTGAATCAGTAATAAAACTAGAAAACAAAAACAAACAAAAACATCCCAACAAACAAAAGTTCAGGACCAGATGGTTTCACGGGTGAATTCTACCTGACATTTAGAGAAGAGTTAACACCTATCCTTCTGAAACTCTTCCAAAAAATTGCATAGGAAGTAACACTTCTGAACTTATTCTACAAGGCCAGCCTCACCCTGAAACCAAAACCAGACAAAAAATACAGGCCAATATCACTGATGAACACAGATGCAAAAATCCTCAACAAAACACTAGCAAACTGAATCCAACAATACATTAAAAGGATCATACACCGTAAGCAAGTGGGATTTATCCCAGGGATACAAGGATTCTTCAATATATGCAAATCAATCAGTCTAATACACCACATCAACAAACTGAAGAATAAAAACCATATGATTATCTCAACAGATGCAGAAAAAGCTTTTGACATAATTCAACACCCATTTACGATAGAAACTCTCCAGAAAGTGGGCATAGAGGGAACCTACCTCAACATAATAAAGGTCATACTTGACAAACCCACAGCTAACATCATACTCAATGATGAAAAGCTGAAAGCATTTCCTGTAAGATCAGGAAAAAGGCAAAGATATCCACTCTCACCACTTTTATTCAACATAGGTTTGGAAGTCCTAGCCGCAGCAATTAGAAAAGAAAAAAGAAATAAAAGGCATCCAAATCAGAAGGGAAAAATAAATTTTCTTCATTTGCACATGATACAATCATATATATCTATATATCTACAATCATATCTATATCTATATATCTATATATAGATATAAATATTAATCCCCAAAACCAGAAATACTGAGTTCTCTCTTATGAACAGAAGGATGACTTACTAAGAAGCTTCAACAAATAAAACTCAGATATGCACAATAAAGTCAGAAGTTCAAATCACACAAAAAACGCAGAGTTTTTTTTTTAATCCAATGGAAACTTATCCTAGGACGCTGAGATTGGTGAGAAAGCAGTGAGTGCAATAGGCTCTGCGGGTACCAGCACATGGTTGCACATAAGTCTCTGTCACTGAGGGAGGTCTCCTTTGGTTCCCATTTCTGACCCCAGAAACTATCAAAAATTCAGAAACAGTAGAAATTAAAACCAGATAAGTAAAATGGTATTAGTAGGAGTTTATTGTGCTCATAAGAACAGTTCATGAACTAGCAGTCTTCAGACTAAAACTGCAATTAAGTTCAGAGGCATGACATTGCAGGATGGCTTATGAAGTGAAAATGAGGAAGTTGTTTAACCCTTACAATAATTGGCTATTACAATGCGGGTTTGCAGATGGCAGAGGACTGGTTAAAAGTGATTTATCTTACAACATTTTAGGAAAATGAGTTAAGTTTCTTTTGTGATTATCAGAGGAAAACATTTATAAGAAATGGCCTAAGTTTCACTTATGTTCATGAAATAAGTTAGATTTAGTTTTGCTAACATGGCTTAAATGGTTTTGTCTTGAGGGATTTGCAAGGCTGGTCTCTTTTATTTTATTTTAACACTATTATGGAATCTAAGTGTTTTGCTAAGTTTCAAAATATTTCAACAATGCTGGTTTAAAATACTTTCTCCTAACAACTAGGAATCCCGGTCTTTAAAAAGGTCTTTTTCAAAGAGAAGTATGTTACTTCAGATTCAAACTCAAGCCTGAAAGAAGAAACAGAATGTAAATATTAAAGATTTCTAATAGGCCCAACATTCTAACATTGACAAAAGATGAATCATTGTCTTTTATTTCTGCTTGGGAAATAAGTATTATCTTCCCAAACAGGTCTCCACATAACTAAAATGGAAAAATACTTGAAGAACTTAGAAAAAAAAAAAAAAGGAATCACTTGGTACGTAACTCTCATCAATAAATATTTGTTGAATTAGATTTATCATCAGAGTATAAATGTGTATGGCTGCTTTGCTTAAATTAGTACAAATTCTATTAGGCAGATTCAGAATTAGTATAATTCTTCTTTCTTGAGGTGATATAGCAAAGTGGAGAAGAACACACACTTTGAAGGATAAAAGTCTTTGATTCAATTACTCCTCCAATTCTTATTAGCTGCATGATGATAACTTGTTTAATCTAATTACACCTCAGTTTCTGTTCCTGAAAAATGAAGATTAAAGCACCTCTCTCTTTGGATGAGGTCAAATATGACTGTGAAACATTTAACACAGTAGTGGCTATGTAGTACTTGGTAACTATTGCTATGTTCCCCAACAGTTCTTAATGGTATTCATATAAACAAAATAAAATGAAAATTTATCACAATATCAAACTACTGTTAAACAATAACAGAGGAAGTTCAAGCTTTCTTGACAAAGAATGAAGGATGCAGAATGATGTTGCCTTTTCTATTACTAACAAATCAAATTTGGTTTGCTTTATATATACTGAATTTCAGGGCTCTTTCTAGGGCACTTGGGGTCAGCATCATGTGCCTGAATTGTTCAGGTGAGTTTAAGTCAGGTAAGAAGATCCTTGCTCAGAGGCAGGGCAGGTCTAGTGATCTCTAGGATGTAGAAAGCACCAAGTGGAATTAATTTTACAGATGCTATTGATGAGCATGGACAGCTAGAAAGTCCTTGAACAGGGGTGGGCAACATGAACCATTATTTTCAGTGAGTGACCTTTCTTGCAAAGGTGGACAACAGGTGTGATACTCATGGAAATGACAACAGAAGGATGACTCACTGCATTTCAATTTACATTACTTTTAGTGGGTAGGAATGTTCCCATTGAGGAGAGAGACAAAAGCCTCTATTATTTCTTTGGCAGCTCTTTTTGTTTGTTTTTGACCCTGCTTATCTCCCAAATTAGATAAAGTAACAGAAATAGAGGTAAGGTTCATAGAGAGACTAAGATAAGAGGAAAGCCTGTGAAAATTCTGCCAGAGTAGGTTGGGAGAACTGCCCTGACTGAAAGCAGTGTGATCCAGCTGTCACAAACTGAACAGAAGAAGAACCAGGACATATAATAGCTATTTTCTTTTTATTTCAGAAAGGTATGGCTACATATAGTTTTTTTCCTTTTCAACTTAAAGACTAGTAATGTAGGCATTTTTCAAAATATTTGAGATTTTTCTATCACCTAGAAATTCTACTGAGACTTTCAGTCTCTTCCTAGGCAAGTAAGACTTGAGATATTATTTTTCCCCTTTCAACTTGTTATCTTACTTTTATTAAAGAATCTTAAAGACTTTATTAGCTAAAAATAAGGAAGGATCTGAATGGTGACAGATAATGGTGAGTAATAATGTGGCAATATACAGCAAGACTGTATTATTTTGGAAACAGAATGAAACTGTACTGCATTGCTATGTGACAGAACAAGCACAGATCAGGCTAACATCAGTAACTAAACAGCCGAGGGTCACTCTTTCCTTGACCAAAAGTATAAATATATATTTTGTGCTTTTAATCAACTCACATAATTGAGTCTTACCAATTTCCTTGGAAATCTGTGACAAAAAGGAGCTCTTTCCCAGTTTTTGTAACCAAACATTTTAGGAGAAAGAAATACATTAGCTTCCCCGCCCATGCCCCCCACCCAGCCAAGAGATCAAAGAAAGCATTGTTCAAATACATACATATATACATACATACATACTTGGCTTCGTTATGACTGTTTAGTTCTCCCTGATATGCATTCCCTCCCAGAAGCCTCGTAATCAGCTACAACTAAAATAATTTGAAATGGTTTTTTCTCATTGTCACCATTTGACCCTTGTTTCTGAACTCAGTCCAGCATTTTTCTTATCATTGCACGAAGCACCATAAATTATACTTCCAGGAACCCTTCACTGACCTGCTCGTACAGACAGGTTAAGGGGAGTGAGTGTGGGGTTTTGGCACCAGCAACTTGCTGTCTTATGACTCACTATGCAGGAATTACAAAAGACAGCTTCTTTCCCTATGGTTTTAAGGGGAGCTCAAAGCCCATGTTAGATACCTTCCTGCTGCCTACAAGTGGAGAGATTCCCAAAATGCAGGGAAAAAACACATAGACTTACAAATAAAAGTTGGTCTCAAATTTCTAGAATATGGATTTTTCTTATTATTTGAGTAAATACTGCAATGCAGTTTCCCTCAAACTAGACACCACATAAAATATATTTCCAAAAGTTTTCTGAGAATAGAATTCAAGAAGAAAGTCATCCCAACGTAAAGCTACCAGCTCATGCTTTCTTCCAGTTTCTATGCTATATTCATCAAATATCCATTTCTAAGATAGCAATCCATGCCTACCTCCCAGGACACCAGGGGACATGAATATATGAAAAGACATAAAACATGATTTATAATGATAGATCATGTTAGCTGCATATACATTTAACTGATTTTAACTTGTGAAAATGCTTAAACAATTTTTGGAATTAATCACGTGGTTTAAGGATTCTCAATCTGATAAATTCTACTCACAGTCCTGATAAATTTTTTGTCAGCTTTTAAGTCCCAGGTGAAAGAGAATATTGAGTGGAGTGAAACCTAACCTGGTCATTTCAGGAATAAGACAGCTAAATAAAGGAAAAGACTCTAATTAGAACATAGACAACTCCATCCTCTTTCATCCTTCAACTTTTGTTGACTGGTTTAATAGTTCACAGGGGAAAAGTCTGTGTTAAAATATACCACCCAAGACTGAAATAAATGTTCAACAAATGTCAGCCAATCACAGAGGGAAGACTGATACTAGAACTGGGTCATAACAGATAGTTCACAAGATCACTGCACTCCTCTCCATCCCAGGCAACCAGAAGGTGAATAAAGCAAAAATAAATATGCTTAGAAGTATTTTTGTGAATGAGGCTTGGAAGTGGAAGCTTTAGTTTTATCCCATTCTAATAACTATAACTTAATCACATGGCCACACTTAACTGCAAGGAAGGCTGCTTATACACACAAGGTGTGTGCCCAGGAAGTTGAAAAGAATATGAATTTTAGTGAATATATAATAATTCCTGCCAGATAGCTAATCCTCAAACTATTCTAAATTTTACTTTTGGATAAATTCAGATAATCTTTTTAAAATATACGAATCTAAGTCAATAAGGTTCAGAAGATCAACACTCTAGGAAAGGGACAGTAGAAATGGTTTCCTATAGGTACATCATGAGAACCTCCAGGTCACCTCTGGGGAGAAAAAGAAACAAAATTGATAGCCTGGAGTATTTTAGGTTGGTTACATGGGAAATTGTGTCAACATGAAAATTGCAATAATTTACCAAAGATCCATGAACATTCTTCCTCTTGGAGTCTTTAATTACTAGCACAAATGTTCAGGTGTTTGAGACTATTAAACAACCTTATTTTGTAATTATTTGAAAACTAAAATCCCATCTGTAGTCAAGAGTTCCCATGGTTCTTTTTAAGTCTGTTCTGCATAAATTACACTCTAATTTCAGTTTTTTACTATCCCAAAGTGGATTGTCATTCAAATAAAAATTGGCCCAATCCTAAAAATTAAAACATATGACACTTTTTCCTCTTTAAGCATGTCTTTGTTAACATAAGATTAAAACATTAGTGATATATTGTTTGAAGAATAATTAAATATATGTTTAAAAATGATTTTTTTCTTGTTTTTTTCAATAGGAAATTAAATGTTCTTCACCCAGCATGTTTATTAATTTATCTAATTCTTCAAATATATGACTAAGAGAATTGGAACATTTTGCCAAATTCTGAATGAAAATGACAATGAGCCATTTCCCCAGTTTCCTGTGAATATTTGGAAGGAATTGATGGCAATTAAATCTAATAAAACTTTTGTTGTCATTCTTAATTGAACTTTTTATTTTGAGATAATTGTAGATTCACTTCTAGTTGTGAGAAGTAATACAAGGAGATGCTTTAAATCCTTTACCCAATTTTCAGCAAATCTTGCAAAGCTGTATAATATCACCACTAGGATATTGACATTCATGTAATCCACTGGTCTTACTCATATTTCCCCAGTTTTACTTGCACTAATTTGTGTGTGTGTGTGTGTGTGTGTGTGTGTGTGTGTATTAGCTCTGTGCAATTTACCACATGTCCAAGTCTGTATATCTACCACAACAGTCAAGATACAGGAAGTTCCATCAGAACAAAGATTCCTGGTTGTGTCCTTTTATTATCAAGCCTACCTCCCAACCCTTCACTACCCTCCACCCTCCCTAACTCCTGGCAATCACTAATCTGTTCTCCATTTCTATAATGTCGTCATTTCTAGAATGTTATATAAATAGAATCATACAGTATGTGTGAGAATGACTTCTTTTTTGCTCTATATAATTCTCCTGAGACTCATTCAAGTTGTGTATACTAGTAATACATTTTAAAACATTAATAAGACAAATATAATCTTAAACTAGCTTTAGAATCACTAACTGATTTTTTTTTCTTTTAATGGTCTAATTTAGTGCTTCTCAGTCACCTAGAGGCTTGTTAAATTAAAACATAGCTTGCTGGACCTGCCCCTAGAGTTCTGACAAAGTAGTCTGAAGAGGGCCTGACAATGCACGTGTCTGAAAACACTTTGTAAGGATGATGCTGCCGGCTCCACTTTGAATAGCGCTGTTTAAATTTATAATTAAGAGCTCATCCTAATTCTTATTTAAAATATTGTTCAAAAGAATTCATTCTCACTTGTCTATACCCAAAACTTGTGGGCCTAAGAGAGAACGTAACACATTCTCAGGCTTCTCAAGGAATACTCCACTAGTCTCAGGAGGAAAACAGACTTTCTAAATCAGATACCAAATAAACAAATAGAACCCAGGCAGTTTACAAAGGTGGAAATATAAATAGTCATAAACGTATGAAAATGCTTCTAAGCAGTAATCAATGAAATGCAAATTAAATCAATGAGTTCATAACACCTTTAAATCTTTCAAAAATTTGGTAACATGACATGTTGGTAAATAGAGAAACATGCAGCCATAATAGATAATGGGCAAAACTACTTTATTGGGTAATTTTTCATAGTTTATTAACATTAAATATGCCTTATGATCCAGTTACGGCAGTACCAGAGAGAAAGAGAGAAAAATACATGCCCAAGACAGCGTATTATATGGGAATTTGTTGCAGATTTTTGAAAAAAGTAAATGTACATAAATGTCCATAAATAAAGGGAAAACTAATTAATATCTCTCAGCAGTTTTAAGAAAATGAAATCACTCTCCATGCACAAAGATGGAAAGGCTTCTAATTTCGCACATATCTAGGGTCTGACTGCCATCCTACCTGGTGACCAGGGAAGCCAGTGGATATTTCCTCTGCCTTCTTCCTCTGGACCACTATAAATCACCAGTATCTCCCTGGAAGGTGCTTGTACATATGTCTGCACTCGAGGCTAGGTGGCTGTCATGTGAGAGTCAGGCTCCTGGATTGCCTGGCTCTAATATCCAACAGGGATTGAATTCACAACTCCCACAGCACTGCAGCAAACAAAGAAACAGTTCTCAACTGGCTATCTTCCCAAGCTCAGAACAGAGGGGACAAACAGAGACACTCATCTCCGAGTCTGTCTCTGAAAGCGGTCTATTTGCATACTTTGAAAGCTGCTGCCTGAGCATCAGATTTCTAATTTAGCACACACCTTATGGACTGAATGACATCCTTCCTGGAGACCAGGAAGCTTGTGGAACCCCTTCTGCTCACTCCCTCTAGCCTACTTCAAGATGCCAGTGTTTCTCTGGAAGAAGCTTATACATACATTTGGCTCCCCAGCTTTTCTAGCCACAGGCCAAGGATGCACACCTGGATTACTTGGCTCTGAGAACCAACAGGGCTTGCATTCTCAAGTGCCACAGGACTGCAGCAAAGAAGCATTTTTTAATGGGTATAGAAGCACCTCTGCACACACAGCTTTACACCTGGACCAAGCACAGGGGGAGCAGGCAAAATGCCAACCTTCTGGTTTCTTCCTGGGTGTGGCCTAACTACATACTTTCCAAGCTGCTGTCTGAGACTCCAGTTTCTAATCAATTGGCATCTAAGTGCTGGCTGTGTTTCTCCCCTTTGGGACACTGATGGGTCTTGGCACATCCTCAAATACTGAGAGGCATCAGGAACAAAGAAGGTGGCTTTGTATTTACAAAAATTTAAGAGACAAACAAGACTTCAGGCTGGACTGATTGATGGAGTTCATCTCCCACATGAGACCATTCTGTCAAGACTACGAGAGGTGGCTGCTTTATCTATGTGCAGAAACCAATACAGAGAGTAAGAAAAATGAAGAAAGAGAATATATCCCAGAGAACAAAATAAAACCCCAGAAACAGATAATAATGAAATAGAGATGAATAATTTACCTATTAGAGAGTTCAAAATAACAGTCATAAAGATGTTCACTGAGGACATGAACAAAGTAAGAATATTAAAGTAGAGATAGAAAATATTAGAAAGTACCAAGCAAATCACAGAGCTAAAGAATATAATAAGTAAACTAAAAAATTCAATAGAGGGGTTCAACAGCAGACTAGATGAGCAGCAGAAAGGATCAGTGAACTTGAAGACAGGATGGTGAAATTCATCTAATCTGAGAAGCAAAAAGAGAAAAAGAATGAAAAACAGTGAAGATAACATAAAAGACTTTTGGTACACCATCAAAAGGAACAATATATATGCATTATAGAGGTCCCAGAAGGACAAGAGAAAGACAAGGGACAGAAAGCTTATTCAAAGAAAAAAAATGGCTGAAAATTTCCCTAACCTGGAGAAAGAAACAGACTTCCAAATCCAGGAAGCTCAGAGTTCCAAATAAGATTAATCTAAAGAGACCCATAACAAGACATATTATAATTAAATTGTCAATAGTTATGGAAAAAGTCTTAAACGCAGCAAGTACAAAACAACTTGTTACACACAGGGGAGTCCCCATAAGATTATAAATGGATTTTCAGCAGAAACTTTGCAGGTCAGAAGGGAGTGGCATGATACAGTCAAAGTGCTGAAAGAAAAGACTGCCAACCAAGAATATTGTACTATACCTGGCAAAGTTGCCCTTCAGAACTGAAGGAGAGATAAAGAATTTTCCAGACAAACAAAAGCTGAAGGAGTTTATCACCACTAGACTGGCCTTACAAGGAATGTTAAAGTTAGTATTTCAAGCTGAAGTGAAAAGACACTAGTTAGTAGCAGGAAAACATATGAAAGTATAAAACTCATGAGTAAAGGTAAATATATATTTAAATTCAAAATACTCTAATGTAATGGTTTTGGGTAAATCATTTATAACTCTAGTATAAAGGTCAAAAGACAAAAGTAATAAAATTAACTATAACAACTTGCACAGGGATACACAATGTAAAAAAATGTAAGTTGTGATATCAGAAACATAAAATGTGGGAGGGAGTGGACAAATGTAGAGCATGTAAAGTTAAGTTGTTATCAGATTAAAACAGGCTGTTATAAGATGTTTTATGTAATCTTCATGGTAGCCACAATGCAAAAGCTTATAACAGAAATACAAAAGATAAAGAAAAAAGAATCAAAGCCTACCACTACAGAAAATCACCAAATCAAAGAGAGAGGGGGAGAGAGAGAGAGAGAGGAATAAGAGAGAAAGAAAGGAACACAGGAATTATAAAACAACCAAAAAGCAATTAACAAAATGGAAATAGGAAGTCCACACCTATCAAAAATTATTTTAAATGCAAATGGACTAAATTCACCAATAAAAAGAGCTAGGGTGGCTAAATTGATTTTTTTTAAAAAAACAAGAAAACCTATATTCTGTCTACAAGAGACTGTCTTCAGACATAAAAACACACACAGACTACAAGTGAAGTAATGGAAAAATATATCCCATGCAAAGGGAAGCCAAAAGAAAGTTGGAATAGATATACTTATATAAGATAAAATAGACTTTAAGCCAATGACTGGAACAACAGACAAAGAAGACCATTATATAATGATAGAAGGGTCAATTAATCAAGAAGATATCATATTTGTAAATATTCATGCATGCAACATAGGAGCATTTAATACATAAAGCAAATATTAACTGACCTAAAGGGAGAACTAGACAGCAATACAGTAATAGCAGGGGACTTCAATACTCCCCTTTCAACAACGTATAGATTACCCAGACAGCAGTAAGAAAACATTTGACTTAAACTACACATTAACCATATGGGCTTAACAGACATTTACAGAACATTCTATCCAATAGCAGCAGAATACACATTCTTTTTAAAAAAATATTATTCTTTATTTACCAGTTTTCAAAATAATGAGTTGGCACTTTCAAAGGTGGCCAGAATGTTTTTTTAGGTATTATAAACACATGCATTTAAATATATTATATGTGTTTAAATCCATTAAAGTAACTGTCCTTACTGATGTTCTCAAGTGCAAGTGGAACATTCTCCAGAACAGATCATAGGTTAGAGAACAAAACAAGTATTAATATATTTAAGAAGACTGAAATCATATCAAGAATCTTTTCCAAACACAATGGTGTGAAACTAGAAATCAACTACAAGAAGAGAACTGGAAATTTCACAAATATGTGGAGATTAAACAACATGTTCTTGAACAACCAAGGATCAAAGATAAATCAAAAAAATATCTTGAGACAAATGAAAATGGAAACATATATCAAAGCTTATGGAATTCAGCAAAAGTAGTTCTACAGTGGAAGTTTGTAGTATTAATCACCTAAATTAAGGAAAAAAGGATATTAAATAAAAAAACTAACTTTACACCTCAAGAAACTAGAAAAAGAAGAAAAATCTAAGCCCTAAATTAGCAGAAGGAAGAAAATAACAAAGATCAAAGCGGAAATAAATAAAATAGAGACTAAAACACAATAGAAAAGTTCAAAGAATCTAAGAGCTGTTTTTTTGAAAAGGTAAACAAAGTAGACAAACTTTTAGCTAGACTCACCAAGCAAACAGGAGACAGGACTCAAACATTAAAACTTATAAATGAGAGAGGAACCATTACAACTGATACTACACAAATACAAGGGATTGTAAGCGACTACTGTGAACAATTATAAAACAACTAATTGTACAACGTAGGAAAAAATAGATAATTTCTTAGAAATTTACAACCTATCAAGATTGAATCATGAAGAAATAGAGAATCTGAATAGACCAATTACTAGTATGGAGATTTTACTAATAAAAAATATCCCAACAAAGAAAAGTCCAGAACCAGATGCTTTCACTGGTGAATTCTACTAAACATTTAAATAATAATTTATACCAACCCTCTTCAAACTCTTCCAAAAAACAGAAGAGAAAGGAACACTTTCCAAACTCATTTTATGAAGCCAGTATTACCAAAACCAGACAAGGATGCAACAACAACAACAAAATTACAATATCCCTGATGAACATAGGTGTAAAAATCCTCAAAAAAATATTAGCAAATCAAAATTAAGAGTACATTAAAAGGATCATACACTATAATTAAGTGGAGTTTACTCCAGGGATGCAAGGATGGTTCAGCATCCATGGATCAATTGGTGTGATATGCCACATTAACAAAATGAAAGATAAAAATCGTATGATCATCTCAATAGATTCAGAGAAAGCATTTGACAAAATTCAACACCTATTCTGGATAAAAACTCTCAACAAACTGTGTATGGAGGAATCATATCTCAACATAATAAAGGCCATGTATGAAAAGCCCACAGCTAATATCATACTAAACAGTGAAAAGTTGAAAGCTTTTTCTCTAAGACCAGGAACAAAATAAGAATGTCCACACTTGCCACTTTTATTCAACATAGTACCAGAATTCCTAGTGAAAAAAATTAAGCATGAAAAAGAAATAAAAGGCATCCAAATTAGAATGGAAGAAGTAAAACTGCCACTATTTGCAGACGACATGGTGCTATACACAGAAAACTCTGAAGACCCCACCAAGAAAATGTTAGAACTAATAAATTCAGTAAAGTTGCAGGATACAAAATCAATATATAAAATCAGTTGCATTTCTGAACATTAACAACAAACTATAAGAATAAGAAATTAAGAAAATAACCTCATTTACAGTAGCATCAAAAAGAATACAATACTTCAGAATACAATTAATATAGTGAAATATCTGTATACTGTAAACTATAAGGCACTGATGAAATAAATTGAAGAAGACAGAAATAAATGGAAAGATATTCTATGCTCATAGATTACAAGAATTAATATTGTTAAATTCCATACAAACTAAAGTTATAGATTCAATGCAATTCCTATCAACATTCCAATGGCCTTTTTCAAGAAATAGAGAAAAAAATCCTAAAATTTGTATGGCACCACAAATGAGATCAAATAGTCAAAGCAATATTGAAAAAAGAAAAACAAAGCTGGAAGAATCACAATTCCTGATTTCAAACTATATAACAAAGCTATAGTAATCAAAACAGTAAAATATTGCCATAAAAACAGATATATAGATCAATGGAATAGAATAGAGAGCCCAGAATAAACCCATGTATATATGTCAATTAATTTTTTTACAAAGGAGACAAGAATATGTAGGGGGGAAAGGACAGTCTTTTCAATAAAAGGTGCTGGGAAAATTAGATAGCCACATGCAAAAGAATGAAACTGTACCCTTATCTTACACTGTACACAAAATCTATTCAAAATGGCTTAAAGATTTGAATGAAAATATAGGGGTAATCTCCTTGACATCCATCTTGGCAATGATTTTTTTTTTTTTATTTGACAACAAAAGCAAAGGCAACAAAAGCAAAGATCAACAAGTGGGACTACATCAAAATAAAAGCTTCTGCATAGCAAAAGAAACCATCAGCATAATGAAAAGGCAATCTACAGAATGGGAGAAACTATTTGTAAATCATACATCTGATAAGGGGTTAATATACAAAATATGTAAAGGATTCATACAACTCAACAGCAAAACAAACAAACAAAAAATCCAAACACTCTGATTACAAATGGGCAGAGGAACTGAATACACATTTTTCCAAAGAAGACACACAAATAGTCAACAGGTACATGAAAAAGTACTCAACATTACTAATCATCAGGGAAATGCATACCAAAAACACAATGAGATCTCATCTCACACCTGTTAGAATGGCTATCATCAAAAAGACAAGAGATAACAAGTGTTGGCCAGGTAGTGGAGCAAAGGGGACCCTTACACACTGTTGGTGGGAATGTAAATTGGGGCAGCCACAATGGAAAGCAATATGGAGGATCCTCAAAAAATTAAAAATAGAGCTACCATATGATCCAGCAATCCTCCTTCTGGGTATATATTCATAGAACTCAAACAGACACCTGCAGTCCTATGTTCATTGCAGCATTATTCACAATAGTCAAGATATGGAAACTATCTAAGTGTCCATCAATGGATTAACGGATAAAGAAGATGCGGTAAATATATACAACAACATATTACTCAGCCATGAGAAAGGACATACTCCTGTTTGCAACAGCAAGGATGGCCCTTGAGGGCATTATGCTAAGTGAAATAAGTAAGATAAAGAAAGACAAATGCTATATGATCTCGCTTATATGTGGAATCTAAAAAAGCCAAACTCTCAGACCAGAACAGTGGTTATCAGGGGCTAGAGGATGGAAGAAACGAGGAGATACTAGTCAAAGAGTACAAATTTCCAGTTATTTGATGAATAACTTCTGGGGATCTACTGTACAGCATGGTGAATATAGTTAACAATATTGTATTACACACTTGAAAGTTTCTAAGAGAGTAGATTTTAAATGTTATCACCACAAAAAAAATGATAATTATGTGATGTGATCCAGGTGTTAGCTAAGGCTATGCTGGTAATCATTTTGCAATATATATACATGTTGTACACTTTAAACTTACCAATGTCATGTCAATTATATGTCAATGAAGCTGGAAAAAAATCACTAAAAATCACTAATATTACTAAATAACATATATGCTAGGTATTATTCAAAGTAATAATAATAATAGCTAATACTTATTGAATGCTTACTATGTCTCAGGCACTGGTGCATGCACACTATACAGCCCTATAAGGTAGGTATTATTTACCTTTTGTCTATTTCATAGGTTCCTAGGAAGTACTTAATAACCTGACATAGGAAGAAAAGATATCCTGGTAAAGCTAAGGGTGTTAGCAGTGATTCAAAAGGTTTCTCTCTAGGGCCCAGTCATTAATTGACTCCACTCTAGTAACAAGGAAAGTTTTTCTCCCCTATCAAAGGACAAATTACCAGAAGACAGGCTCAGTTAACTCAGCTTGGGAAAAGTACCTACTCTATGGATCAATGAGCTTTGCCCAGAGTGGCAGAATCACCAGTTCAGACATAGTCAGTGGAGGCCCATCTGCATGTTTTGACTGATCTCTGAGATGGGTGAAGTTGGTGGAAGTGGGCGGGAACAAAGTTGTAAGTCAGAAAGTTCACTCCAACTCTTGTCCCCCTTATTCTGTGAAGCCCCTGGTATAGGCAAACAATGAGTGGGAGAAACTGATTCAACTAATACTTACAGAATGTTTTAGGAGTACCTCAGCTGTGCCTGGTACTTTAACAATTTGCCTTTATAAAATGTGTTATGGTTGACAAAGATCTTTTACATAGACCTTGCTTCTATTATTCCCAAAAGCACCATGGGAATGTAAGTAGTGCAGATAGCACACTCCCCCATTTTTACAGATGAAGAACATCAAGCTGACAAGCGGCTTGCCCAAAAGTCACATGTTTGGACAGAGGGGATGGAAATGGGACTCTGACCCATAAGTTTTTAATCCCCAGCCAGTCCTCTTCCCATTAATATTTGACGTGAGCATTTAGTACTGACTTGGGGGAAAAAGTACTAAGAACAGCTTATTTCATTGAGAAGGAGGAACTTAAATTCCAAGGAGGTGAGTAATAGGGTCCGGATGAAAGATGTGACTAGCAATAAAATGAAAATGATAGCAGAGAGAATTTATTCACAAAGAGGCAGCAAATTTATTGATGGGATTTATCTACTAAATGACAGTGAGGAATAAAATAGACTTTGTTATTCTAATTTTGGAAAGAATCACTCTATGTGGAATAAATAGAGCAATTTTCTCTGATGATACAGAAATACTCCACACGTATGTCAAGATGATAAGCAATGTTGTCAGGACAGCATTAACTTGGGGAAGAAAATCAGTGGTGAAAAATCTCAGGCTTAATTTTAACATTCTTAGAGAAGATACCCCTATAGGATTACTAAAGATTTGCTTCATGGAAAATACTCTTCTTTGCATCATCTCTGTCAGATAAGGGTGGAATTGGAATTACAGAGCAAATGAAATTGTCAGGTCAATGTCACAGGCTCCTTCTCAGCCAAGTTAATTCCTTATTAGGAAATAGTCCCGTGAGGGCAAGGCACAGAAATAACGAGAATAAGAAAGTGGCTAAGTATCTTTTGCTACAAAGAAAATAACTATTTTATCTTGCTTTCCAGATTTTTTTCAGGTAATTTCATTATCTTACCTCTAAGCATGTCTGATAGAGAATGAAGAGATAATTGTAGCAAAACAGAATAGTGTCACCCTTACGGTTTATTGTTGCCACAAGATGAGGGATGTTATTTTACCTCTGCAGTCATCAAATCTAAATATTGAGACCTTCAAGTTCAACGTGTTTTTCACCAAATTTGTCCTGCAGATGGGTTCCAAAAGCTTTGTGTCAGCTAGCTGAACTGCCAGTGGTGTTGTCATTGTCATTCTCTGTGATAAATGTTGGGTTGGGTTGATTTAATTACATTCGCTCACTCTCTCTGGTTATTGAAAGAAAAACGTTTCTGTTTATGTGGCGTTAAAGGTTCTTTCATACCTCCAAGATATGGAAAGAGAAAAAAGTCAGTTGCAGAACAATGTTTCACATTCAGTGGCGTGCACTTGGTGCCCAACACAGAGCACTGGACGGAGGAGCTCCAAACAGTTAAGAATTGCTGCATCTGGGGAAAGGAGGGGAAAGCGGCAGGAGCCCTGGATGGGAGAAGGGGCACATTCATGTTTTTTTCTAAATATTTCTGTGTGGTTTGAATCTTTTACAACAATAACATATTCATGTATGACTTGTGTGATTTTGAAAGGACAATAAAATAAAAGATGCATTCAGTCAATGAGAAATGGGGCTTTTACTTGCAATGCTGCTTAAAGGTTAATTTTTGTGAAGTCAACTACTGGTGTTAGGTTCTAAGGCCAATTACTGCTTGGGTTTGTTACCCAGGAGATCACCTCTCTAGGAGATTTTCATTGTTTTTAAATTATTTACTTGAAAAGATTAAAGGTATCAAAATATGTTAAATGTACTTAGAGTTTTAGCTTTGGGCAGCATTACCAAGAACCTGCCCAGAAATGAGAATACACTACCAAAAATTTAAAGCTAGACTCTTACAACTTTTCTTCTAATACCTTTTCCAGAGTGAAGATATTTTAAAAATTGTTTTAAAGTTCTAAGTTACTTATGAGATATCACCCTTCTCCACAGCCATTTACCAAACTCTACAAGTAGCTTAAACCCTGGCTTTGGGTCCCTAAACCACTTCTTTGTTGTTTCCTCAGTGGTTTAATAATTATCATTAGAGGGTTATACAAGTGTACACTTGTTGAGAGGCACAGGGGAAGAAGAGAGGAAGACTCTCAGGCTGTCCTTCTTGGTCACTTTGACAAGCTCAGTGTCTTCAATTTACATTAGCTCCAATGTTGCAGATCCTAGGTGCTTGTTCTTGGTCTTCCATTCTTCTTAAACTTTCTGTGGGTGATCTTGCCTTTATCCAAGTCTCAAGTAATCACATGGGAACCATATTCTCAAATTTGTAATACAGCCCAGATCTTTCAGGTATGCTCCAGTTACCTCCCTCCAGTTACATATTTAACGTCCTCAATCAGATGTCCCACAACCATGACAAACTTAAAAGGTACAAAAGTGGACTCATCTCTCTCTACCCCAAACCTACTCTACTTCCTATGAACCCAGGAGTGCCCAACCAGTGGTGATCTTGGCCCCCAGGGATATTTGGCAAGATCTAGAGACAACTGTGGTAGAGGAATACTGGACATATGATGGGTAGATCCTGGGATGTTACTAAACATCCTAAAATTTACAGGACCCTCTCTCCTACCACATGGCAAAGAATTTTCTGGCCCAAAATGTCAGCAGGGCCAAGTTTGAGAAAAGATTAATTTCCAAAATGATTGAGAAATGGTTAATTTAATGGTTAATTCATGGATAATGGGTTAATACCTCAGAGAAGAAGGACACCATCATTCATCCTTGAAGTTATCCCCATTTTCTTCCTCTCTCTCACTTCTCACATCTAGACGTTCACCAGTCCCATGGATTCCAGACACAATTGATCTCCACACCGCTACAGCCACAGTCACGACTTTAATTCATAGCATCTCCTGGGCTACATCACTTTTTTAAAAAATTAATCTCCCCTCTTCCCATTTCCCTCCACAGTCTATTTACTGCTGCTTGAGGGATCCTTTCAAAACACATTCATATTCATGTCACTCTCATGTAAAAATCATCATATCATTTTCATTGCCTATGGATAAAGTTTGAGCTGCAGATCCTGTTCTGTTCTGATTCCTTTAGATCTCTTTAGTGCCTTGTTTTTCAAATCCCCCATCTTGGCCACCAGCTCCCCAAATCCTCCACACATATTAATGACTTGAAGATCTAGAGGATTTATTGCTATCTTTCAGCCTCTGTGCCTTTGTATGTCAGCATGGAATGGCATCCCCTTACTCTATCTTTTCTGTTCATTCATAGGTATTATTCAAGATGCAGCTCATATGTAAATCTGTCTGAGAATACTTTTTTCCCTAACCAACCCAACTCTGCAGAGATGCCCATACTTGTCAAATTCATGGTTGAAAATAACAGAATGAGATTCTGGATAATTTAAGTTAAAAAAGAAATTGATTAAAAAGGGTATTAATAGCTGTACTGGGTTGAATAGTGTCTTCCAAAAATTTTTGTCTTACCCAGAGCCTGTAAATGTGACCTCGTTTGGAAATAAGGTCTTTGCAGATATAACCAAGTTAGGATGAAGTCATACTTAGTTAGGGTGTACCCTAAATCCTATATGACTGGTATCCTTAGAAGAAAAAGGAAATTTGGACATAGATATACATAACTACAGGGGAGAAGGTCATGTGCATGTAATGACAGAGGGAGAGACTGAAGTGATGTACCTCCTAAGGAACATGCCAAGGAACTCCAGGGGTTCCTGACAACCAATGGAAACCAAGGAGAGAGGTATGGAACAAATTCTCCTTTGGAGCCTCCAGAAGGAACCAATGCTAAAACACCTGGATTTCAGACTTCTGGCCTCCAGAACTGGGAAATAATACATTTCTACTGTTTAAGCCACCCAGTTTGTGGGTATTTGCTATGGCAGCCTTAGGAGACTACTACAGTAGGCCAGATAATCAGTAGGAAGAATAAAAATGTTAGTTAGTCAAGGTGGAGTTAAAATCCTTCTCCAGAATGATTTCCTGAGAAAGCTGTCTCTTGACACCTGCTATTACCAACAGCCCTGCCAGCCCTCCAAGTACACTTCTGGTGCTTCTGGACTCCACCACCTCTGAACGTTTCCTGTTGCATCCTGAATCTCCAGCTCATTCCTAGGCACCATCAGCCCTTTCCAGCTCCCCAAGTGACTCAGCTTCACTCTCTCAAGTTGGGTGAAAAGTGCTCTTAGCAGGGACCAGCTGTACAATTTGTGGAGCTTGGTACAAAATGAAAATGTGAGGTCCCTCATCCAAAAATTATTAAGAATTTTAAGACAGTGACAGAAGAGCATTAAACCAAATGCTGTACCCTTCTAGGCACAGGTCACACACCTATGATGCTAGCTCTGGCTTTTGGTCATACTTGGGTGACATACCCATACTCTTCACTGAGAGGATTCAGAGGAATATTGTCTATTCTTTTCAATCTTTATGAAGAATAGGGCCCGCTTTTCCACTTATGTTTGCATTCCTCTAAAATAGGAAAGTGATCTGATATTTGGCAACAAAAAAGATAAATGTTCCAAGGAAGAGCTTATATATATTCTACAGCACTGCATTGCAATTGACTACTTTCATGTATGTCTCCTTAGCTAAACTGTTAGAAGACAAATGCTTAGTTGGACACATACAATCTTTTTCCATCACCAACACTTTAAATCAGGGATGACTCACACGTATGATATGCAAAATTTTCATTTTCTTGATGTTTTTCCTCCTTGTGTAGATAACTTTATTCTAATCATATGAAATATGTGTAGGAAATTGTGATGCTTTGTGCTTATTTCATATATACTAAATTGCCATGGAGCACATTTTTTTCAGTATCCGTTATAACGAAGATGTGTTACATGAATTAAAATGCAAACTATTGTCTAGGTTCTGTCTTGTGAAATATCAACCATGTGTAGGCAAATCAATTTCCATGTGTCCTCTTTCGTTCCTACCAAGTAGTAAAGGACTCTCTTTTCTGACAGCCCCCAAATGACTTCATGTGCTCATCCAGTTTCTGTTCCAACTTTACTAGGCAGTCCAACCTCCGGAAAGATTGGATCTCAAGACTGAATGAACTCTCCACGTTCTCTTTTGAAAGATAAACATGCACTCTATAAACTTCATCGACCTAAACAACAGAAACATCTGTTCAGGCTCATGTGTAGCTTTTTGGCTGAGTTCAGCAACAGGGAGGCTTAGGAAGTATGTTCATCAGCTATGTTCTGCAGCACCCAAACATCATCGCTGGTCAGAATGATGCACTGTAGAGATTACCAAGCCAGGGAATAACTAAACTGGATAGCCATTCATAAACAATCCTGGTAATGCTATTATACTGTCCTCATATCCCACGGTTTTGTCTTCCATCAGAAATGATTTTAGGATATAAATAAGCATGAAACATAAAAGATTGCTTAAGTAGATAGGGTCATCAGATCATTTAAGTGGACATAAATATTGAGTTATAGAACAAAGCCCAGAAGAGCTTCCGGAAGATTATTTACTCTACCCACCAATGCTTGTAGTCAATCATTCTCACCAGATTAAAAGCCCCAAATATTCTTCTTTCTAGGTTACAAGTAACATCAGAAATGTTATCCTTAGGATTCTAGACCTGTGGGTTCAGTGATTCAATAGGGATTGGAGAAATATTAAGTACCTACTACACGACAGCCTTTATGTGAAAAATCATACAGATCGTTAATGGTCATCATAGCACTCCAAGGTACGTTTCATTATCTTCATTTGATGAAAGAAAGACCTAAAGCTTAGAGAGTTTAAGTGACAAATTCAAAAAGATAACAAATGAAAAGATCAAACTGTAAACGTAGAATTCTTGAATCTATGTTCCTTTATTGTTGATGTTTTTCTTTTCTACTATGCACTATAAACCCCATTTAATGTCAAATGTGTCAGGCAGTTTGCATTTGATCTTTCTAAGTCATCTGTAATTTAGTAGGAATTCAGCTACCATATAATTTCTAACATCATGGTTAGTAAAGAGCAGGCTTTGAGGGAATAGGTATAGAAGAGACTTCCTGGAAAGTGTTAGGAGTTGATAACAAAGAGCAGTTAACAGGGATGTATGAGACAGTTGAAGAAAAACCATCCATTTCACATTTTTAACAGGCACAGTCCTGTGTTTGTGTATCTTTGTTGGAAAAAAAAGGGAAAGACTATGTACCCAACTTTATGCAAATATTTATGAAGGCATTTTATGACTCTACTTGATTTTACTGGTTTTTATAAGATATATATATTCCACCCAAGAGGCCCATTGCTTATCTTAGAAATAACTTTTTAAATATGATATGTGTATATGTAAGATTATTTACATATGTCTCTGTGTGTATATGTTTGTGTTTATGTGTGTATTGCAATTTTGTTTCATAAATCTGTAGAGAATCTCTGAATGGTTCTTAAGATTCTGGCAACAAAAACAAGCATTCAAAGCCTGAATTCACTACGTTTCTACATGAACCATGGTTCTGTCATTCAGATTTAAACTGAAATACAACTGACTGAATATAAAGGTTGAAATGGAATCATCAGGTCCTTTGACCTCAAGCAAAAACATAAAAGAAATGCAGACTGCTTAAACAAATAGTTTCCAGACTTTATTTTCCAGAAATGTTACTCATATTGAATGACAAGCAGTGAGCCCTGGGAAGCTAAAAATCAGAGGTTCAATCCCTAATTCAGCAAGAAAAAAACCCAGTTCTGAAATTAGGGGTCCTTCTGTGTTGCTCTGAGCCAAGACTCTCATCAAAGCTCTTTTATAGAACAGTACAATGGGCCTTTAAAGATATTGTTACAATTAAAAAGTTACTGCATGCTTATTAATAAAAAATTTAAATACAGAAAATTATACACTTCCTTTAATCCCAATATTCATAACCATCTTTAATGTGTGTGGTAACCACCCAGTCTTTTAGATAAAGTGATAGAAAAAATAAAATTGGCATCCTAGTAAAAGAGTATAGTGCCTTTTTTTAGTTTAATAAATTATTTATTAAAAAATAAACTCATCATGGAAAACTTAATGAATACAGAAAAATAGAGGAAAAAAATCACCATACCCACCACCCTTCTAAAGGTATTATTTTACATTAGTTATTTTTGTGCCATTTTGCTGTGCATGTTCCTGAAGACACTGTAGGTACAGATTTTGGGGCAAATATTCACAGATAGAAGAGATGGGATAATATAAAGAGAGTCTTCATGACAGAAAATATCTACCGTACCTGGTTTATTAATCTTTTCCAATTTAAAATACAGCCCCCAAAGACTCAGGTCTTTCAATAAGAGCTTTAAAGATCCAGAAAAACATGACTGAAATTCCTTGGCACTAAAAAGACTTCTCTTTGTGCAGTTCTGCTTTTGTGGATAGAAGCAAAAGCACTATATCCAACTGCCCAATTTTGTAAATAGTTTAGACATTGTTAGCAAGGGCAAGTAGAGGAGGATGGTCACTGGGGTTTTAAGTGCCTTGCATCTATATTGTGGGATAAACAGAGATAAAGACTTTTCCTATTATTATCAAAGGAGCAGAAATAGAAACAAAATAATTGAAGGAAACATACAGGTCCAAATTCCACCCTGAGCTACAGAATTCACCTGACCAAATGTGATCCAACTGGATCCCTGGGATTGAGATTTCAGTTAGTTAACAGATAACCCATAAATAATCCATAAATCCTTTATACCAACACTTTTCCTTTCTTGAGATTTTCATTTCAACTTATCATATGTTTGACCAAGTTTAGTCTTTAAGTAAATTTTTTTATAAGATGACATTTTCTAAGTCCTTGCTTATTTAACAATGTGTTGCATAAAAGAAAGAAAATGAGATAGGAGTTACTATGTTCTCCTTTTGAAATTCTATTATGGAATTTCCTTTGTTGACTAGCATTTTGTTTTGCAAAAGCCAACCTGATTTTTATTGTTGATGACTAGGTTAGTCTGCCGTGGCAGATACAGATATACTCAAAACCTACTGCAGCCTTCTTTTAGTGCCCCTTCCTCTACTGCAAAGGATAGAAATCACAAATTGTATTTCCCTAACTCCTCTGCAGCTGGGAATCTGCATTTCAGTTACATCTTACCACTTAGATGCACTCACATGATATCTAGATCGTGGAAGTAAGGAGAAGGCATTCATCCTTCCATTTTAATTATTGCTATGGCCAAGCACGTTAACAATAGATCCACTGGGTTTCCTTGTAGCAACATTCAAGGATTCAGTCGCCAGCTACATGAGTATTTAGCAGCAATTGTGGCAGCTTTCTGATCCCTACATTGTAACTACAGCAATATATATATATATATATTTTTTTTAATTGAAATGTAGTTGACTTACATGTTAGTTTTAGGTGTACTACATAGTGATCTGACATTTATATGCATTATGAAATGATCACTGTGGTAAGCCTAGTAACCATCTGTCTTCATACAAAGCTATTACAATATCATTGACCATATTCTTTATGCTGTATATTAGATCCCTGTGGCTTCTTTATTTCTATAATTTATTTGTACCCCTTAATCCCCTTCACCTATTTTGCTTAATCCTCCACCCATCTCCCCTCTGTCAACCACTCATTTGTTCTATGTATCTATGAGTATGCTATCATTTAATTTATTTTTAATAAAAAGTCTAGAATACTTCAAGTGGAGACCAACTGATTCTTCCCCTTCCTAATTAGGATACGGGTACTAGCTCCCACTGTGGCCAGTTCAGGGATGTTGTTCAGGGAGTTTTTACCTAAAAGGCTAACCTAGAGACTCCTCTTCAAGATCTTCTAACAATAATTCCTTTATTACATTCTTTTTTACTTAATACAGCCACGGTGTTTTCAGTTTCCTGCAACTGGATCCTGACTGATATACTTTCTTACGTGCTTCTAGAAGTTTGTTTTGTTGTTGTTGTTGTTATTCTTTTAACTTTGTGTAACCTGTGAATAGATTTTATTAGCTTATCTTTACAGTTGTGGTCCTGTTAACACTATCTCAACGGATGGCACCAAGCTCAAAATATTTGATCACAATTGTTACAGTCTTTCACAAGATTCCTGTCCCCCAAGTATTCCCAGAATTTTTTAGTGTGCTTATGTATCCATGAATCAGCCTTAGTGTTTCCCACTGGATTAGCTGAGTTAGAAATTCTCAGCTCTAGGACTCCTTGGCACCACAGGGATGTCATTTAGAGCTGGAACCCTGTTCATCAGTGCTCAAGCCACCCAGTTGCCATCGCCCAGGTGCCGAGGAAAATTAACAACCACAACAAATCTTTTTGCCTTGTTGCCTTTAAGCTAAAACTTTGTCACTTTAAAGTGCTGGAAATCTACCGAAACTTGATGCCATGAATTTGGAGTCCCACAATACCATTAACAGTAGAGCTGGAACTCAGCTATGTCTTAATGTCAGAAATCCATGTCTTGATTCTTACAAAGGAAAATATGCTAAAATGGAGATGGATGTGCTTGAACTGAAGTGTTAGAGAATTCTATGATATGGCTCTTATAACTCTTCGCAGGGCATACGCATAACTCCTGGGTGACTAGCTCTGATGATTTTGAGCAGTGGCCTCCACAGGAGACTGGGACACATGCTCCAATGCTGTAAAGAGTGCAGTTAGTCATGCACGACTTTCATTGCCTTCTTCTATACCTGTTTTGTCCAATAGCCATCTGATCCTATTTACAGGAAAGATTATAGTATCTCCTTATCTTCACAAACCCTTGGAAGTGCCTTAACCATGCAAATAAATGTTCAAAAACAGACATAAATGGGGAAGCACATAGCCTATCTTAGCCAACCGGGAGTTTTTAAGTTTCACCTTCAGTCTAATTAGAACACATTGTTCCAACTTTAGTTTAAAAAAATATTGCCAGTTCTCTTCTAGAACCAGTTTCTTTACAGTGACTTTACTTGGAACACAGATCAAAAGTCTTTTATATCTGATTTTGCTTCTGTTCTATTTTTATTTCTGCTTCAGAAATGAAAGTTACTCAAAAGTTAGATAATTATTATGTTTCCTGTATTCAGTACCTTCCGCCATTATTTATATATCATTTCTCTTTCTTTTTACTTCTGAGAACATTTTAAAAATCTGTTCTCCTTCTCACTCATTTCTTTTTCCACACAGTTTTGTTCTTTACTTTAATTCCTGAGCAAATTTTAGTAAAGTTCTTTACTTTAATACAGTGTGAACTTTAATTCTACCATTATAATTTTAGTTACCTACCATGGATTATCTCAGTTAACTACTTTTCATTTCATCCAGTTCTCATTTTAGCTCAGTTTTTTCCTCTTCTCTTTAAAGCATTATGCTTCTTTTGTTAAAAACTAAGACTTTGTCTAATAATGCTTCATGCCTTAAGTATGATCGTCTACATTAGTAGCTTTCTTTTGATTAGTGTTTGCCTATTTCTTTTTCCATTTTTTATTTTCTATCATTCTGTGACCTCATATTTAAGTTGTCTATATTATAAGTGCCATATAACTATCACTTATACTCTTACTTAGAGTATTCCGTTTTTATTTAATGTTATTACTGAATTATTTGAGATTTGTAATATTACTATTTTTTTAATGTCCTCCCTAATCTATGGTAACTTTTCTCTCCCTCTCTGTTTTCAAGTACCTTCTATTATGCCACATTTTGTCCCCTATTATCCTGTTACTTATAATATTATATATTATATATGCATATATATTATGTATATGTTAATGTATTATGTATATGTATAGCACAGATTCATAGATTCTAATGTATGAACAACAAGAACATAGGGAACAAACAGTTTATTTTCCTTGTCCTTTAAAGTATCATGCATCTCTTTGAGAGTAACTAAGATTTCTCTCATGCTACTGAGCATGTTCTCCTGTCTCATAAAAGGGGTTTACAAGGCCATCATGGTACTTTATTCTAGTTTAAGAAAAAATTAAGTTAAATGTTCTAAAATCATTAGATTATTCGAGAAGTGGTAAAGGTACTAATTTATACTAAACTCTTCTCTTGCTGGTTATACTAAAGATTATAGCACGCAGAAAGGGCAGACAGCAGAAGTAAGAAGAACTACAATCCTGCAGCCTGCGGAATGAAAACCACATTCACAGAAATGAAGACAAAATGAAAAGGCAGAGGACTATGTACCAGATGAAGGAACAAGATAAAACGCCAGAAAAACAACAAAGTGAAGAGAAGATAGGCAACCTTCCAGAAAAAAAATTCAGAATAATGATAGGGAAGATGATCCAGGAGCTCAAAAAAACAATGGAGGCAAAGATTGAGAAGGTGCAAGAAATGTTTAACAAAGACCTAGAAGAATTAAATAACAAACAAACAGATGAATGATACGATAGCTGAAATGAAAAATACACTAGAAGTAATCAATAGCAGAATAACTAAGACAGAAGAATGGATAAGTGGCCTGGAAGACAGAATGGTGGAATTCACTGCCACAGAACAGAATAAAGAAAAAAGAATGAAAAGAAATGAAGACAGCCTAAGAGACCACTGAGACAACATTAAACACAACAACATTTGCATTATTGGGGTCCCAGAAGGAGAAAGACAGAGAAAAAGGACCCGAGAAAATATTTGAAGAGATTATAGTCAAAAACTTCCCTAACATGGGAAAGGGAATAGCCACCCAAGTCCAGGAAGTGTAGACACTCACAGGCAGGATAAACCCAAGGAGAAACAGGCCAAGACACATAGTAATCAAACTGACAAAAATTAAAGGCAGAGAAAAATTATTAAAAGCAACAAGGGAAAAATGACAAATAATACACAAGGGAACTCCCATAAGGTTAACAGCTGATTTCTCAGCAGAAAGTCTAAAAGCCAGAAGGGAGTGGCACGATGTATTTATAGTAATGAAAGGGAAGAATCTACAACCAAGATTACTCTACCTGGCAAGGATCTCATTCAGATTCGACAGAGAAATCAAAAGCTTTACAGACAAGCAAAAGCTAAGAGAATTCAGCACCACCAAACAAGCTGAACAACAAATGCTAAAGGAACTTCTCTAAGTGGGAAACACAAGAGAAGAAAAGAACCTACAAAAACAAACGCAAAACAATTAAGAAAATGGTAATAGGAACATACATATCAAAAATTACCTTAGGGCTTCCTTGATGGTGCAGTGGTTGAGAGTCCACCTGCCAATGCAGGGCATGCGGGTTCGTGCCCCAGTCCGGGAAGATCCCGCATGCCGCAGATGGCTGGGCCCGTGAGCCATGGCCGCTGGGCCTGCGCGTCCGGAGCCTGTGCTCTGCAACAGGAGAGGCCACAACAGTAAGAGGCCCACGTACCGCAAAAAAAAAAAAAAAAAAAAAAATGTTAAAAGACACAAGGAAGGACACTACATAATGATCAAGGGATCAATCCAAGAAGAAGATGTAACAATTATAAATATTTATGCACCCAACATAGGAGTACCTCAATACATAAGGCAAATGCTAACAGCTCTAAAAGAGGAAATTGACGGTAACACAATAGTAGGGGGAGCCTTTAACACCTCACTTACACCAACGGACAGAACATCCAGACAGAAAGTTAACAAGGAAACACAAGCTTTAAATGACACAATAGACCAGATGGATTTCATTGATATTTATAGGACTTCCCATCTGAAAACAGCAGATACACTTTCTTTCAAGTGCCCCAGAAAACTTGCCAGGATAGATCACATCGTGGGTCACAAATCAGGCCTCGGTAAATTTACGAAAATTGAAATCATATCAAACATCTTTTCCAAACACAACACTATGAGTTTAGAAATCAATCACAGGGAAATAAATGAAAAAAACCACAAATATATAGAGGCTAAAAACTACGTTACTAAAAGACCAAGATCACTGAAGAAATCAAAAAATACCTAGAGACAAATGACAATGAAAACATGACGATCCAAAATCTATGGGATGCAGCAAAAGCAGTTCTAAGAGGGAAGTTTATAGCAATAAAATCCAACCTCAAGAAACAAGAAAAATTTCAAATAAAGAATCTAGCCTTACAACTAAAGCAACTACATAAAGAAGAACAAACAAAACCTAAAGTTAACAGAAGGAAAGAAATCCTAAAGATCAGAGCAGAAATAAATGAAGTAGAAACAAAGAAAATAAGAGCAGAGATTAATAAAACTAAAAGCTGGTTCCTTGAGAAGATAAGCAAAATTGATAAACCTTTAGCCAGACTCATCAAGAAAAAGAGGGAGAGGACAAATCAATAAAATTAGAAATGAAAAGGAGATGTGACAACGGACACCACAGAAAAACAAAATATCATAAGAGACTACTACAAGCAACTCTATGCCAATAAAATGGGCAATAAAATGAAAGAAATGGACAAATTCTTAGAAAGATATAACCTCCAAGACTGAACCAAGAAGAAGTAGAAAATATGAATAGACCAATCACAAGTAATGAAATTGAAGCTGTGATTAAAAATCTTCCAACAAACAAAAGTCCAGGACCAGATGGCTTCACAGGTGAATTCTATCAAACATTTAGAGAAGAGCTAAAACCCATCTTTCACAAACTCTTCCAAAGAATTGCAGAGGAAGAAACACCCCCTAACTCATTCTATGAGGTCACCATCACCCTGATACCAAAACCAGACAAAGATACTACAAAAAAAGAAAATTACAGACCAATATCACTGATAAATATAGATGCAAAATTCCTCAACAAAGTACTAGCAAACAGAATTCAACAACACATTAAAACCATCATACACCATGATCAAGTGGGATTTATCCCAGGGATGCAAGGATTCTTCAATATACACAAAGCAATCAATGTGATACACCATATTAACAAATTGAAGAATAAAAACTATATGATCATCTCAATAGATGTTGAAAGAGCTTTTGACAAAATTCAACACCGATTTATGATAAAAAAACTCTCCAGAAGGTGGGCATAGAGGGAATCTACCTCAGCATAATAAAGGCCATATATGACAAACCCACAGCAAACATCATTCTCAATGGTGAAAAATTGAAAGCATTTCCTCTAAGGTCAGGAAAAAGACAAGGATGTCCACTCTCACCACTATTATTCAACATAGTTTTGGAAGTCCTAGCCACAGCAATCAGAGAAAAAAAAGAAGTAAAAGGAATACAAATTGGAAAAGAAGAAGTAAAACTGTCACTGTTTGCAGATGACATGATACTATACATAGAGAATCCTAAAGATGTCACCAGAAAACTACTAGAGCTAATCAATGAATTTGGTAAAGTAGCAGGATACAAAATTAAGGCACAGAAATCTCTGGCATTCCAAACACCAACAACGAATGATCAGAAAGAGAAATTAAGGAAACAATCCCATTCACCATTGCAACAAAAAGAATAAAATATCTAGGTATGAACCTACCTAAGGACGTAAAAGACCTGTACTCAGAAAACTATATGACCCTGATGAAAGAAATCAAAGATGACATACACAGATGGAGAAATATACCATGTTCTTGGATTGGAAGAATCAATATTGTGAAAATGACTATACTACCCAAAGCAATCTACAGATTCATTGCAATCCCTATCAAATTACCAATGGGATTTTTTACAGAACTAGAACAAAAAATCTTAAAATTTGTATGGACATACAAGGACCCCGAATAGACAAAGCAAACTTGAGGGCAAAAAACGGAGCTGGAGGAATCAGGCTCCTGACTTCAGACTATACTGCAAAGCTACAGTAATCAAGACAATACAGTACTGGCACAAAAACAGAAATGTAGATCAATGGAACAGGATAGAAAGCCCAGAGATAAACCCATACACCTGTGGTCAACTAATCTAAGATAAAGGAATCTATTGAGAAAAAACAGTCTCTTCAATAAGCTGTGCTTGGAAAACTGGACAGCTACATGTAAAAGAATGAAATTAGAACATTCCCTAACACCATACACAAAAATAAATTCAAAGTGGATTAAAGACCTAAATGTAAGACCGGACAGTATAACACTCTTAGAGGAAAGCATAGGAAGAACACTCTTTGACATAAATCACAGCAAGATCTTTTTTGACCCACCACATAGAGAAATGGAAATAAAAACTAAAATAAAGAAATGGGACCTAATGAAACTTAAAAGCTTTTGCACATCAAAGGAAACTATAAACAAGACGAAGACAACTTTCAGAATGGGAGAAAATATTTGCAAATGATTCAACTGACAAAAGATTAATTTCCAAAATATACAAACAGCTCACGGAGCTCAATATCAAAAAAACAAACAATCCAGTTGAAAAATGGTTGGAAGATCTAAACAGACATTTCACCAAGGAAGACATATAGATGGACAAGAGGCACATGAAAAGAGGCTCAACATCACTAATTACTAGAGAAATGCAAATCAAAACTACAATGAAGTATCACCTCACAGCAGTTAGAATGGGCATCACCAGAAAATCTAAAAACAACAAATGCTGGAGAGGGTGTGGAGAAAAGGGAACCCTCTTGCACTGTTGGTGGGAATGTAAATTGATACAGCCACTATGGAGAATAGTATGGAGGTTCCTTAAAAAACTAAAAATAGAACTATCATATGACCCAGCAATCCCACTACTGGGCATATACCCAGAGAAAACCATAATTCAAAAAGACACATGCACCCCAATGTTCACTGCAGCACTATTTACAATAGCCAGGTCATGGAAGCAACCTAAGTGCCCATCGACAGATGAATGGATAAATACAATGTGGTACATATATACAATGGTATATTACTCAGCCATAAAAAAGAACAAAATGGGGTCATTTGTAGAGATGTGGATAAATCTAGCGTCTGTCACACAGAGTTTAGTAGGTCAGAAAGAGAAAAACAAATATTGTATATTAACGCATATATGTGGAATCTATAAAACTGGTACAGATGGACCAGTTTGCAAGGCAGAAATAGAGTCACAGATATAGAGAATAAATGTATGGACACCAAGAGGGAAAAGCGTGGGCAGGGGTATGATGGTGGTGGGATGAATTGGGAGATTGGTATTGACATATATACACTAATATGTATAAAATAGATAAGTAATAAGAACCTGCTGTATAAAATATATATAAATAAAATTCAGAATAAAAGATAAAACAAACAAAAGATTATAAAAGCATGCTGCATTGTGTTATTAAAGAAAGCCATTTATAATGATAAAAGGACTTGGGGGACAGAACAATATAATTCTACATACGTATGCATCTTATAACAGAGGCTCGAAATATGTTTTAAAAGAACCAAAAAAGATATGTTAAACTACACTAAATTTAATAACTTCAATTCATTATTAAACTTCTCTTTCATTTCTAATAACTTTCTTTAGTTATTAGTCATATGATTATGACTCATAGTCATATGATTTTGAAGAATTGACATTCTTTTAAAATATAAACAGAAATCTAAATGGTATGTCTTCTTTAAAATTGTCTATATTATTTTTAAATTATGTGTATCAAAAACGGTGTAGAAAGAAAGAGAATTGTATTAACTCTGAAAACATATTTAACACAAGTTGAATCATGCCCCTAGACTCAGCAAACATTATTTATTCCTATTGTATCAACATAGACATGAGGCAAAGGCCAAATAAGTAAATTACCTAATTTATGCAGTGATCTGTTGTCTGAATCAAAATTAAAATCCCTTAACTTTGGACTCACTAGCCTTGTAGGGTCAAAATTTGTGAATTATAGATAAACACAGAAAAACCAGCTTGGCTTACTCCATGTGAAATCTACTTTCCCTTGAACAATTTCTTGAGTCTGCAACATAAAGACTGTCTTCATATGGCATAGTGGCAACTTCCACCCAACTCCAGAAGGTAGATATCCCTTGGTAATTTTAATGGTTTCTGTTCTTTTGTTTTGCTTTTGTTTTGCAAGTAAAAGAAAACCAGCTTCTCCAACTAACTAAAGCAAGAATAGAGTTTATGTAATTGTAGCCAAAGGAGCTTCTTATCTCTTGTCTCTGTCATTTTCTGCTTGTTGATTTCATTCCCTGAGACTGATTTCTTCCACGAGTCTGGAAACAGGTGTCAACATGTCCCATGTTTCAGATGCCTTTTATCACCAAGAGAAGTGGAATCTTTTTCACAGATCCAGTGCTTTTTTTTTTTTTTTTGCTTTGTTGTTTTGTTTTGTTTTAAGCCTAAGAAAGGACTCTGAAAGGTGTAGATTAAGTTGCATTCCAACCTCTGGGACAACTAACTCTAACTGAGTACTGAGTACTCAGCACCAGTACTGAGGCTCGATGCAAACACTAGAACTAGATAAATGAAATAGGTAAAGAGCACTTTTTCCACAACAAGAAAGTTGCTGTTCCCAGATAAAAAAGGGAAGGGTGCTGTTATGGATTGAATTGTGTCCCACATTCCCCCCCAAAAAGATATGTTGAAGTTCTAACATCCAGTACCTCAGAATGTGACCTTACTTGGAAATAGGTTGTTATAGATACAACTAGTTAAGATGAGGTCATACAGCAGTAGCCAGGCCCCTAAGCCAATATGACTAGTGTCCTTATACAAAGATGACCATGTGAGTACAGAGAGACACACAAGGAAAACACCATGTGATGACAAAGGCAGAGATTAGAGTTATGCAGCTCCAAGCTAAGGAACGCCAAAGATCTCCAGTAATCCACCAAAAGCTAGGAAAAGGCAAGGAAGCATTCTCCCTTATGGGTTTGAAGGGAGCATGGACCTACCAACAACTTGATTTCAGACTTGTAGCCTCCGGAACTGAGACAATAAATTTCTGCTGCGTTAAGCCATCCAGTGTATGGTACTTTGTTGTAGTGGTTTTAGGAAACATATACAGATGCTAAATATCTTGTTTCACTGATATCTTGGGAATAGGGTTGGATGGGGGGAGCACAGAAAGACAAGTGAATCCAGCTCATCATTTACAAATAGTGCATCACGTGGGAGTAATGTGTTGAATGTGCTCAGAGGCCTGCACAATGGCCAGAAACCACTTAGAGGATTAGGGAAACAAGAGGAATGATCAGGGAATGTTAATGGAATACATTTAATTAAAACATAATGCCAAGTTGTACAAGGCGATTCTTAATATTTTTTTGCTTCAAAAATTGACTTCAATTTCAGTTTTTACTTCCAGGACCTGCCTTTATTATAAATGGAATAGAAAATGATTTAAACATTTATATAGCATTTTTATGTTCATGATTCACTTCTACATTAAAAAACAATTCCTTTTTAAAGCTTAGCACACAACCTATAAAATGCTGGGAAAGTCTGTTCACTCCTTGCAGACCATATCTTCCTTAACAACTTTCTCTAATTTCAGAAAGGATCATTACTACTTCTTTGCTGTACTAAAGGAGCAGTAAAGCCATTTTTTAAAGGGCAGATGTTGTCTGACTGATTGCATATTTGACCAACTTTGTCATTAAAGCATATTCTAGTGAGTAAAATAACCACCATTACTTGCTCCTTTGGGTCATGGCATTAGAAACACAACTTTTTTAAAGGCTGTGTTTTCTGGAAGAGTAACATGTCAGGCAAGATAGCCATTAAAATTTCCAGTTTCAATCAAAAGAAGTATCTGGTTTATTTGTGTGCTTATTTAAATTTCTTTATTACAGAAGAGTTTTTAAATGGTTGAGTAGTATCCAGTCCATTTCTCCACTGACTAGCTATATGAATTTTGGTTTTATTGTGGATTCCCCATCTTCAAATTGGGGAAAATAAGCCCTTAGCAGATAACTGTCTTTGAAGATTAAAAGGAAAATTTTATGTCGACGTTCACTGTAAACAGTAAGGGCTACCTGAATGCTCTTCGTTGTTATCTGTTTTCCTAGCTGAGATCAGAGATATGAAGAGATGAGACCTGCATGTGCTTTTGGAAAGGAGCTGGGGTGGGGTTCTGGGTACTAATCAGCTTCGTGAAGGTCACATAGAGAGCCCTGGTCACCTAGGAAATATATGAAAGGATGAGAAGAGACAGAGAGATGACCAAAGAGGAAGTTTACAGAAGAACTTAAAATGATACAGCCACTTTGAAAGACAGTTTGTTACATCTTACAAAGCTAAACGCAGTCTTACCATACATACTCCAGCAGTTGTGCTCCCAATAAACAAATGAGTATCAATATTAGATGATGGCTACTAACTAAACTTACCGTGGTAATCATTTAACAATACTATATGTAAGTCAAGTCATTATGCTGTATCCCTTAAACTTATACAGTGCTATATGTCAATTATATCTCAGTAAAACTAAAGAAAAAAAGGCAACATGTTCACACAAAAACCTGCACGTGGATGTTTATAAGAGCTTTACTGATAATTGCCAAAACTTGGAAGCAATCAAGATATCCTTCAGCAGATGAATGGATAAATAACCTGTGGTACACCCAGACAATGGAATATTATTCAGTGATAAAAAGAAATGAGCTATCAAGCCACAAAAAGACCTGGAAGAAACTTAAATGCATATTGCCATGTGAAAGAAGCCCATCTGAAAAGACTACATACTGTATGATCCCAACTATATGACATTCTAGAAAAAAACAAAACTATAGAGTTAATAGAAAGATCAATAGTTGCCAGGGAACCAGGGGAAGGAGGGCAGGTTGCATAGGTACAGCATAAGGGATTTTTAGAGGAGTAAAACTGTTTTGTATACTATGGTAATGATGCATACATGACATTATCAAAACCTATAAAACTGTAAAACACAAAGAGTGAATCCTGATGTAAACTATGGATTTTCATTAAGGATAATACATCAATACTGGTTCATCAGTTGTAACAAATATGTCCCTAATAATGCAAGATGTTAATCATGGAGAAAACTGTGGGTAGAGTAGAGGGATTCTCTGTACTTTCTGCTCAATTTTTTTCTCTAAATAGAGTCTATTAATCTAAAACAAAACAAAGTTGCTGACCTCACAAATAGATCATGCTATACCCTAGATGCCACTTGATGTTGCCTTTGAGACTTTCCATAGAATCACAGTATAATATATGTAGCAGCACTTTTGTTTATTAAATTATTTTCTAATCTTGTCCCAAACAGGATTTAAATAAGCTGGATAAAAAGGCCTGGGGGGTTTCCTTGGTGGCGCAGTGGTTGAGAGTCCGCCTGCCGATGCAGGGGACATGGGTTCGTGCCCCGGTCCAGGAAGATCCCATGTGCCACGGAGCGGCTGGGCCCGTGAGCCATGGCTGCTAAGCCTGCGCGTCCGGAGCCTGTGCTCCGCAACGGGAGAGGCCACAACAGTGAGAGGCCCGCGTACCGCAAAAAAAAAAAAAAAAAAAGCCTGGGGACCATGCTGTGGTGGTTAAGTACGTGTGAAGGCTCTTAAAGCCAGGGATGGACTGTCATGCTGCTGGTCTGCTGGTCCATGTGGTCTCTGGGGCAATGACACTGGGGTCACTGCACAGTGCCACTTTGTTTGCTCCGTGTTTTGCAGACTGGCTGCCTGAAGGCCTCCAGGTATTTAATACACAAATAATCTCACCTCAGAAATGTGTCAAGGGTTTCATCCCCATACTTCAAGCCTAAAGAAACATCTTCTTGAGGAAATATCACTTTCCTCACTACAGTCACGCAGGGTATTTGTGACCAGCTTTAGATATTTCTGTTCAGATAGAAGGCCTCATTCTTTCCTACTTCAGAATATTTACTCCTTCATATGCTTCATCTTAAACTCTATTTGGTTTAGTTCACTTGATTTCTCTCTAATAATAACATCATCTGGTCTTCCATTCTTATAAAATTGCCAATCTAAGGAATATGGTCCAATAAATACAGTACTCTAAAGAGAACCGCTGTTCCCCTCAGACTCAAGGAGAGTGTTCAGGAGGGAGCTGAAAGCTCTTGTCACAGTCTCCACCTTCCTCCTTTCCTTAAGAAAGCAGTGAGTTAACCTCCAAAGAAACTCTGCAAAGCCTAGAACACCAAGATTGTCAGGAAACCACCAACAGCTAGGAAGAGGCAAGGAAGGATTCTCCGTACAGGTTTGAAGGAAGCATGAACCTGCCAACAGACTTGCCATGTGGGTTCTGAATCATTGAGTCTCTATCTTAAAAAAAAAAAAAAAAGAAAAGAAAAGAAAGAAAAAGAAAGAAAAGATAGAAGAAAAAAAAGGAAAAGAAGAAAAAAGTGTGGCCTGATTTATGTACATTTCTGTCACTGGCAAAATCTACCTTTTCCTTTGGAAAAGTAACTATGTGATAAACCATACCTAGGGAAGACCCAGAGTCTAATCCTCTAACAGGATTAATTAGCTAAACTAGTATTTACCAAAACATAATGTGTATACTGCTATTGGTATGAAAAGATTTGATGTGATACATGAATAATGGTAGTACATGACAGTTATGCATTTGTTTTATTGTGCATTATAAAAGTATAACTAGCACATTAAATCTATGGTTTTATGGAATTATTGCTTGGGAACAGGGAAAAAAGAGTACTGTTACAGAAAAATAGTATAGCCGATACATGGCTAAGGCAAAATCATAGAGAGGCAAATCCAGATGATAAAGTTTGGGAAACACAGCTTTCAACAAACAAAACGGGCACATTAAATTCCCCTGATAAATTACAGTCATAACTGACTCTTTGACTTTTAAAAAATAAATCTAACCAAGGGAAATGAAAGTCAAGGAGCATCTGAAAAGTGCTGGGATTAAGTCCAGTAAATTCTTAAAGCTTGTTGATTGAGTCAGTATTTTTAATCAAACCTTCCTTCAAAGTCAGGTCATGGCTTTAAGTGTAAAATTCTTTGTTAAGACCTCAATTCTTATGGTCTTTGGAAGACCTCAGCCTTCCAAAAAAGAATGCAAGTCCATGTGGATGTCTCATAACATTTCCCACTTAATATTGCCAAGACAAGCTTAAGTCTTGACTCCCAGATCTACTTTTTGTATTTTTTGCCCCAGTTAATGGTTATCTCTAGCCAACCAAGTAGAAAATCTTTCATAGAAAATCTTTCATATTCAGTCACCATGGCCATTACTTCTACCTCTTTAATAACTTCCAAATAAATTCACTTCTACTCACTGATATTGCAGTTTTTTAGGCCATTATTATCTCTTCTCTCTTTGGGATCCAATTTCCACATCGCTTTCTCTGGGGAACTTTCCCTTACACTGGGTGTGTTCAAATGGTTCCCTAGAGCACACATTTCTTGTCACACCCAATTACAATTTTTTGTCAATTTGTCCCATTGCCTCTGTTACACAAAAGAACTGCTGAAGCTTGTACCTTGTTAGCCTTAATCATTGCTGTATCCCCATCAATTGGTAATATAGATGCTTAATAAATATTATTGAATGAATAAATAAAACAAAATAATTAGTTAATGGATTATTTCAACAGCCTTCTAACCGGTTTCTCTCCATACTTGACACCCCTTCCATCCCTTATCTGTAGCTAGAGTGCTTGTTGTAAAATACAACCTAAAAACCATGGTGTTATTTTAGGCTTTTTGGTTGAAGATTACAGAAAATGAACTTAAGCTCACTGAAAAAATTTAAAAGGGGACTTAACTTCAAGGATTGTAGCAATAGTGTCAGTTCTCTGCCCACATGTCCTTGGACCAGTATCCACTGTCCACCAAGTGGGTCCTGGTGTACCCCTACTCTCCACAGCCAGAACGGGAATCAGTGTTCAAGAGCTTCTCTCAGATGTAGGCACAGAAAACTGGAATTCTCTTAACATTGGGGTCTTCCCAGGGGCAGTTCTTAACTAATGGCTGACAGGGGCGGGGGGTAGAAATACCTGGGGTTCCCTGCACACCTGACTGTGAAAACTCCAAGGGTGTGAACAACACTGCCTCAAGGATTGCCCTGAGGTGTTGAGCCAGAGTCCCCTCCATTAGGTTTGTCTTCACACTGCACCCTCCACTGCTCCCTGATCCCATTTACTCGACTTCCTTATTTTTCTGGGAATGCTTCTAAAATAAATACTTTTTTCATGAATCTACGTCTTAAAGTCTGCATCTAGGAATCCAAACTAAAATAAGAATGCATGGTGTCTACAGGACCCAAGGCTAGGAAAGCATTCAGGTCTTGGTAGGAGCTAAGACTAGAAATACGAAAGAAGACAAGAATAATTTCAGGAAAGGTGTCTCACTTTGTCTCCAGCCTCTGCTTTTCTCTTGATAGTTGTTCCATATTTAACTCTCTGCTTCCAAACCTTCTAGACAGAATACATAATTCCATGGCTCTCAAGTAAAGAATCCCATCTCTACTTTTGGGTGGTCCTCAGATCCGACTCAAAAGACACAGCATCTGATTGGGCTAATCTATCTGAAGTTTAACCACCAATCCACAGCCAAAGAGATAAGGTCCTACAGTACACACACACCAGATGGATTAAGCAGAGAGTTTCCAGAGCAAGAAAGCATAATTGTTGGCTGACTAGGGTACATATAAAAGTGTAAAGCAACACAATGATTCCCCACTTAAAATCCTTAAGTGGTCCCTAATAATTTTTAGAATAAATTCCAAAAACCCTCCCAAGACATGTACGGTCTTTATTATGTAGCTTCATTCTTGCCTCTGCCTGCCTCAAAACCCATTATGAACTGTTTATAACATATGTGCTCTCTCTTATCTCTGATGCTTAGAATTTGCTCTTCCATCTTACTGAAGCATTGTGCATCTTTCATGCACACATCTTTCATCTGACCAACTCCCATTAGTACTTCCAAATTAACTCAAGCATCATACTCTCTGCAAAACCTCCACTAATACCCCGAGTCTGTGTTAGGGACCCCTCTACTGTGAGTCTCGATATTACCCCACACTGTAAGTTTCTGTCTACTCAGCTGCCTCACAGATAGAATAGAAAATCCTAAAGGGCAAACAAGCACTACTTCTTATTATATTTTATTGCCTCAATACTCAACAAAGTGCTTTATATCATATAGATATACAGTAGAATTTTTTTTTTTTTTATGAAGGAAAAAAGGAAGGGAAGAAAGAAAGAAACTTGAAATAACCACTGGGCAGACCAGAAGTTGACATGATCAGATTTGCATTTTTTAAAGATTACTCTGACAGCATTGTAGAGAATAAATTGGCAAAAGGAATGTATTTTTAAAAACTTTGTTTAACATTGGAGGGCTTAGCTGCTGGAACAGATAATTACATACTCCTCCCTATCTTAATCCAGTTTTCTGATAAGACCCACCTGGCATGTGTCTGAGGGGTGACATAACAGAAATCCACCCCTTCTGTATCTTCTAAAACTATACTCCAAGATACCATCTACCAGATAATACAGTGCCCCTTGTAGAGCATTCATGTGATAAATTTCTCTCAAAATCTAAGGTAAGGAAAGTCCTAGTCCTACACTATAGGTGTACACCTATACCCACAGTCTGATACTGTATAATACACAATCTGGAATTTTTCTAGAGCTGTTTTTAGAGTATTGACTTTATCCCAATTAGCATGTAACTCCCCTAGCACCAGGAACCATGGCTTTTAATTCTCTTGTATCCATAGTAACGCCTAACAGAATGCTAAAGTACACACAGTCCATTACATATAATTGTAAATTGAAAAACATATAATCAGCTAATATGCAAGCAAATCTAGAACTATGAAATAAATCAACTTGGCTATTTGAACTGAGATGAAAAACAATAGTCATGCTAGAAAAGAAGGATTAATTCAAATTCTTCATGCTACTAATCCTGGTCTCTGGAGACTAAACTCATCTTTTGGCAGCACATATAAGCTGAAAAACTTGTAACGAACAGATCCATATATCTTGTTAATTAATTACAGATGCATAAGCTCTTACTGGTCCAGCCACCTCTTGTTTGATTTTCCGGCAGACCCCTGCAGTACAGAAAAATGATGCTTTACCTAAAAATGCGTTTCTTTGAGGTAATTACTGTGGTTCTCATTTTACAAACAAGAATTAGGCCTAGAGTTACCAAGTGTCCTCCTCAAAATCCCACAGGTGGTTAAATAGGGGGGGCAGGGAATTGATACCAGGTTTATCTGGCTCCAAAACCCAAATTCTTCTCACTGTACCTTCCTGTCTTTCTAAAATGGTATTTAAAACAAGGAGTGGATATTCAGGGAAACCTGACCCATGCTGTTGCTATAATTCATTGGGTACAAAGACTTCACTAAAGAAATAAGAGCTACATGAAGCCCAAAGAGAAGAAAGCAATTCCTTGGTCGCTATAGGTTTTTGAAGAGTTTAATGTATTCACATGAAAGCTTTTGTAATATTTTGTAACACTCCAACATCTCTGAGAAGAACATAGGAGCAGACATTTTTCTCATCCGAGCCTGTACCTCCTTTCCAGGAGCCAAGTTTGGCAGAGAAGTCCACAAACCAGGTAAAGGGGGACCCTAAGCAAGAGAAGGTCCAAAGCATCAGGTTCAAGACAACAGATAGAAGACAACTATCAGATTGAAGCTGAGGGGCCTCTGGATCTCAGTTTCCTTATTTATAAAATTGGGATGATAAGAGATTTAGTGATTAAAGGGAAGGCTACATGTAAAACACTTAAAATAAAGCCCTGATCAATAATTCTTAGCTATTATGTCGACCACAGAACAGGCAAGATTGACGAAATGGGATCCAGAAGTTGAAGCTGGAAAGATTCCCAGAAACAAGATTTGTATATAGACAAGAGCCCGAAGCAACAAAAGGCAGTTCGGGTGATGCGGGGGGGGGGGGGGGGGGGGGGCGGGAAGAAGGAAAGAAAAGAGTGTATTATTTCACAAAGTCAGCACAAAGATGAGAACAGTCTTCCCTCCCTGCCCTTCTGACTTCTCCTCTCCCCATGCATCTCAGAGTGATTCTCAATCATGGTAAAATTTAAGAATACTGACCTAGTCTGTCCTCACTGCTAGAAACTACCTAGTAGGAAAGGAAAGATCAATCATCCCAGGCTTACCTATGAGAAAACTGTAGCCCAAAGAGGTAACTAGACCAAAAATCATACAATGAGTAAGTGGCAGAACCTAAATGTGGGTGTAGAAATCTGGATTCAAATGCCAGGCTCTTAACCATTCTGCTGTCTCCACTGTCTATCGTCTAGTAACTGACTTCATTAGAAATTCTAACCTGAAAAGGTTAAAAGACTTCTTCATAGAAAAGTTTTAAAACTTTGCATTTTATTACTACAAATATTTAGATTCACTTTGTCTAAAAAATAATGGCATCTACAAAGTGATAACAGAGAGAGGCCCTTTGATACCTGCTTTAAGAAAGAAATAATTATGGTTTGTAAAATCAGTGAGTTGAGGTTTGTGGGCAAGTAAATTTCCAAAGGGCTTACAAAGATTTTACTAAGGTTAGATATTGCTCTGGCAGTTTTGCTTGCCTCACATTTTTGAGGTGACCTTAAAGCTGTGTTTCCTTGGAATTATTGCCCCAAGGTCCTCCAGGAGCTGGCTAAACCTATAGCCATGAGGTGAATTAGAATTAGTCCACAGCAAAGAGGCCGATATGGATAGAGAGGTGTGAGTGAGGGTAGAGAGCTGTAGGAGGTGAGGTCAGAGATATAACAAGAATCAGATTGTATAGGTATGGGATCTTACAGTCTATTGTAAAATTCTCAATTTTTACTCTGATGGAGTGTTAATAGGTGTTCCATGAAAAAAAGATTCTGTGATCAGAAAACTGTGGATTAAGTGAAGTTAAATCAGTTTCTTTACTCTAGAATTTTTCATAGCTGTTACATTGCTAATGAGTCCTGTCTTTGTTCAAGAAGTTGGAAAACTGTGTGTCTGTGTTATTGAGTGGATAGTGAAACTGTTGACCATAGTTAAGAATATAGAAGGCACATTAGGTGTGACCAGATGGGAAAGAACAAATTGAGTTAACACGTAAAATTTGAAGTGCCTATGGGAATATCCAGGTAGAACTACCCAAAAGAGAGTTGAGTTCAGATCTCAGGTAAAACTTCAGAAATAAATATATAAATTTGAGAATTAAATCTAAATATGTATGAAGTCTATGGTTATGCTGCTCCTGTGAAGAAAAGAGTGAGGGATCACCCACTCCATCTACAGAAGGAGGATCAGGGTCTGAACTTCCTATTTGAGTTATTTCCTATTTGAGTTGCATTATGTAGATTTCTTGAAGAATTGCTCAGCTCTCTAGATCACTCAGTCATGCAGCTTGGTTCCAACATTTATTTCTCAACCTATTTTCTTTTACATCATGCAGTAACTTCATATTTGGACTTATTGAAGTTCACCAACAAATGCAAGAAAGGGGAATAGGAATGGCAGGAGGGAGGGAAGGAAAGAAGGAAGGGAGGGAGGGAGGAAGGAGAAGAAAGAAAGAAAGAAAGAAAGGAAGGAAGGAAGGAAGGAAGAAAGAAAGAAAGAAGAAAAAAGAAAGAAAAAGAAAGAAAGAATGGTAGGTAGAAAGAAAGAAAGAAAGAAGGAAAGAAAGAAAGAAAGAAGAAAAGAAGGAAGGAAGGAAGAAAAGGAGAAAAGAAAAGGAAGAATCTATTCACTTAATTTTCTTCTTTGAGGATCACTGTGCTTCTGTTTTATGTCATCATTGTTTCTTTCCAGACCAACTAATGTGACAAAAGCAATATATCCAAGAGATGACTCACCTTTCCAAAATATTGAGAGATAAATTTAACTCACATCTCAAGAATCACCTTCCTTTTTCCTTGCCTTTTTTTTTTTAAATCTGGAAACAAAAAACTGGATATTTTGGTAACTGAGTAACTTGGATCTTTGCTTAGTTTAATGGCAAATTTGAGTTAATGTACTAAACTAGCAAAATGAATCATAGTGAACATTCCCTATCCAGGCTTATTAAATTTCTACTATGCAGTCACTCGAAGTCTCTTTCATGGAAATGTGTCCACCTTCCAAAGGCCACATGCTATGCTCTTAACAGTACTTTAATTTTAATGAGGAGTGATTTATCCATTGAACTTGATTGTCAAATTAAACCATATCTAATTCTAGGGCACTGATTGTAAACGTGAATACTTGAACTTGATTCAGAACTATCAAGCATGCTTAGAACTTCAGTCAGTTAATCCTGCTGGAATCTTAGTCTCTAAAGACAAAAGTCACGGAAGTATGTTTTGGCTTTAACATGCAGACATTTTTCCATTGCCGTAGTCCTTTTGTTTTAAAATCATTTCCTTGAGAACGAAGCAGGTTTCCTTTTAAGCTAGCAAGCTGATTTTTAGAAAGCACTAGTTTTATTTTCCTGGTTATAGAAAAATTTGTGTTTTCCTAGTTATAGAAAAATGTTTATGCTACAAAACCTAAGTGAATTGGTTATTCACTGGGATCTTTATTAAAAAGAAAAGAATAACAAGTTAATATTCATTAAGTGCTTACTTATGTGCCCAACACTCTGTCACAAAAATCCATGAGTTAAATACTTCTTAAATCTCCATTTTTATTCCCAACACAAGTGAGAAAATTAAAACACAACAAGATGAATTAAGTTGTCAGTGGTCACAAATAGTAGAACCAAGATTTGAACCAAGGCAGTTAGAATCCAGCATGTGTGCTCTTAATCCCTACATTATACTACCTCTCAAACAAAAGGAAATAAAAAACAAAAAGGAAGAGAAGTCAATCCATATAGAATGAGCTAAACAGAATATGCTTATAGTAATAGGCCAAGGAACAAGGGAAATAAAGTCAGAATATGTAAGAGGTGAGGTCCACAGTTGGGCGACTTTTTGAAGTGTATCTGACAAAACTGTAAGATATTTAAGGCATACAATGTAATGATTTGATAAATGTATATACTGTGAAAAGACTCATTAATTTAATTAACATATTCATCGCCTCACATATTTATATTTCTGTGTGTGAGAGAATATTTAAATTCTACTCTCTTAGCAAATTTCAATTATACAATACAGTGATATCAATTATTGTCTAAGTCATCTAAAATTAGAGCATGGAACATTGGCTTTCTCACAGTTGAAATTTAAGTTGATTCAGAATAATCTATGATATTCTTTCAGGTTAAAGTGTTTTTGGTTTTTTCTTTTGGTATCAGTCAAAATTGTAAATAACAAAAGTTCAAAGAAAGTCAAATGAACACTAGGATAGCATTGTATCTGTTACCAGGAATGTGCTTTGTAACAGAAGTGACAAAAAAGCCTGGTTCACCAGGAAGAGTCCTGCTTACCCTCCTGTTGTCCCAGCCCATTTTCAATTATTCCTCCTTTCATTTTAATGCATCCCTGTTAGATGATAAATTTTATGGTCACCTAGATATAACCATCCTCTCACCTCCTCCAAAAAAGCTAAAATAAATGCTATAAAATGCAATTTTCATTTTTCTAAGTTTCTCATCATTGCAAACTGATGATTCCCATGAAATGGTCTGTATTCAGGGTAGTCAAAAAATTCTCATATCTAAAGCACTATTGTTCAATAAGTAAGTATAACTCTTTTAAGAATTATATTTTAGTTTTCCAAAAAGCCTATACCATAAGCACTGTGGAATTAAACTAAAGTCTCCAATATCTTCTGGCTCAAGTTGAAAAGAATTCCTGTTCTCAAGGATAGTAGCAGTAAGAGCAAGAAGACAGCTTGACATATTGAAACTCTTAATGTTAATGAAATGAGGTTGAATCAACAGTCATTTTAGGTTCTTTGTAAAACAAAACTATTTCAAAAAATAATCAGCTTTCAACATGCACTCATGTGATCATATTTTCATCCCCAAATTTTTTCTTTACAGAGTTTGATAAACACACAACAGATGATTTAACTTGGTATTTTTCTTGTGATCTATTTTCTAATTTATTAGATGACCTGCATTACTCTCTGATTTGTTTTATTTTTATTTACATTATTTTAACTCCAAGTTGGGGCCATGAGAATACCTCAGAGAATGCTCTAAAGATAGTGCATTCGTTTCTTATTGCTGTATAACAAGTTACCACAAACTTAAAACATTATCTGACAGATTAGGGTCAGAAGTCCAGGCACAGCTTAACTGTGTTTTCTGTTCAGTCTTACAAAACTACAGTCAAGGTGTGGGCCAGGCTGTGTTCCTTTCTGGAACACAGAGGGTCCTCTGCCAAACTCATGTGGTTGTTGGCAGAATTCAGTTCCTAGTGGTTGTAGGATTGAGGTTACCGGTTTTTTTGCTGTCAATCATAGGCCACCCTTGGCTCTTTGGGGCAAATCACATTTCCTTGCCATGTGGCCTCTCACAGGTCTTCTTGTGACAGGAACTTACTTCTTCAAAGCCACTGAGGAAGAGTCTCACAAAATAGTAGAGTCCATCTTTTAAGGGCTTTCACCTGATATATATCAGGCCCACCCAGGATAATCTCCATTGTGATTAACACAAAATCTACTGTACCTATATCTGAAAAACCCCTTCACATTTGCCATACATATAATCTAATCAAGGGAATCATGTCCCATCACCTTTGCCATATGCTGTTGGCTAGAAGCAAGTAAGTCACCAATTCTGGTTGCGATTAAGGGGAGGAATTTATACAAGGACGTGATTCATTGAAGGTGTGTTCATCACAGTTAGTGACAGTATCTTTCATTGTCTTTGAAGCTCCCTAAAGTACTTGACAAACAAAAGATGATTAATAAATATTTGTGGATTTGAAAACTTAAAAAGAGAAGTGGCCATTTGGATGGTTCCAAAAGGCATCCTCAAATAGAAGAGTGTTGATCTGGAGAAGTGGTATGGCATCAAGAGGTGGGTGTAGGTCTGAAAAGCTCACCAAATTTCAGGACTAATTTAGAGATTCAATGAAGATCTGTCTTTCCATCAGAAAAAAAAAAAATCTTCCAAATAATCTTCCATATAAAATCTTCCCTGTTCTCTACCTGTTTTGAAGAAAAATGCATCACCCAGGTGGTAAAACTTTCTGAGCACAGGGGTGGGGAAGAAAGTAGATATAGAATTGGAATTTTGTGTCTAGTGTAGATATTCATAGTGACCAGCTGGAAGAGCACTACTTAATTAGTTTAAGCCAGTCATCAGAAGACCTGAAGTGCCTCATTTATCACAGATGAACATTTCAGTGAAGTACTCTTCTTAAGACATTTGTTTTTCTCTAGCCAGCAGTTATATTATGAAAATAAATTAATGTTTGAGTTGTCTAGAGAGATACTAGAAAAATTTGTTTGTGTAGCCATATCATTTCATAATATTTTTGTAATTTAGATTATTAATTCTACTTAGTAACATGTAAAAATAATAAATGCATTAACAAAGATCTTCAAACATAAAACAGATGTTCAAAGGACCATGGAAGGAATAAATTATGGGCAAGGAAAGAAGCAACCATGCAATCATACTTTCACCTGCCCATGTGCTTCACATGTGTAGCTCACCGGCAAAACATTTGCTCAAGAGCTTTCGGTCATAAACCAAAACCATGTCAGTCTGTTTTCACTGATGTTACCAAAAAACTCTTGATCTGCCAACATAGTTGCAATGTCATAAACTCAACTGAGGCAAACTGCTTGTTACTCAGCAGGAAATAGAATTATGTTTCATCTGGGCCTTTATTTGTTCCCTCTGTGATGAGCATTTTGCAAAATAAACACTTGCAACTGAGTATTCTACATCTATGGAATCTCTCAACAATATAAAGAAAATAAATCCCCTTTCAAGATAGTGGATAATTTTCCTTGTGGATACAATTAACAATAGACCATAGATAATATATGAATATTAGATTGCTTTCTGTGTCTTTGAAATTTTCTAAAAATGTCTAAAACATCTCAAGGTGTTGCATCAAATTAACTGCTACAGGACTATTTGTGAAAGCTACTACTATTTAAGGGGAAACCTTACCATATCCGAGTTTATGTTAAGTCTTACCAAATCCCTGGAAAAGAAAATCCAGAGAAATGATGATCAAGGCTATAACTGTAGCTAATCTCAAGAAACCTTAGGCCAGAACATAACGTCACAATGGCTAAGGAGTTATGAAAAAAAAAGAAATAAAGACACTGATTTTACAAGTTAAAAGAAGAGAAAATGGGTCATATTTACTATTAGTTGAATCCCTGTCACATTGAATTTAAATAAATATTTATTGAGTAATTTATTTCCCATCATACTTAATGGGTGAATTTTGAAAGCAAGACTTCAAAACCTAGCCTATAACTTCCCTCTCATGTAAATTTTTAAAAAGTTTTATTGGAGTATAGTTGTAAATTGATACAACCACTATGGAAAACAGTATGAAGGTTCCTTAAAAAACTAAAAATAGAACTACTATATGACCTAGCAATCCCACTACTGGGCATATACCCTGTGAAAACCATAATTCAAAAAGAGACATGTACCACAATGTTCACTGCAGCACTATTTACAATAGCCAGGACATGGAACCAACCTAAATGTCCATCAACAAATGAATGGATAAAGAAGATGTGGTACCTATATACAATGGAATATTACTCAGCCATAAAAGGAAACGAAATTGAGTTATTTGTAGTGAGGTGGATGGACCTAGAGTCTGTCATACTCTAGTGAAGTAAGTCAGAAAGAGAAAAACAAATACTGTATGCTAACACATATACATGGAATCTAAAAAAGAAAAAAAAATGGTACTGATGAACCTAGTTGCAATGCAGGAATAAAGAGATAGACATAGCGAATGGACTTGAGGACATGGGGTAGGAGGGCGAAGTGAGAGTAGCATCGACATTTATACACTACCGAATGTAGAATGGATGGCTGGTGGGAAGCAGCTGCATAGCACAGGGAGATCAGCTCGGTGCTTTGTGAAGACCTAGAGGGGTGGGATAGGGAGGGTGGGAGGGAGGCTCAAGAGGGAGGTGATATGGGGACATATTGATGCATATGACTGTTTCGCTTTGTTGTGCAACAGAAACTAACACAGTATTGTGAAGTAATTATACTCCAATAACAATCTAGTTTTAAAAATTATCTATTTTATATACAGTAGTGTGTATATGTGAATCTGAATCTCCCAATTTCTGCTCCCCCCATATCCCCTGGTAACCATGTTTGTTTTCTACATCTGTGACTCTATTTCTGTTTTATAAATAAGTTCATTTGTACACTTTTTTTTTTTTTTAGATTCTACATACAAGCAATACCATATGATATTTGTCTTTCTGTGTCTCTCACCCTTTCCTCTAGCAACCCATATTCGTATCTTTGAGGCAATTGGTATACCAGTTATTGTGTATACTTTCGCAAATATTTTAGGAATGTGCAAGCAAATATATATTTATTTCTGGTTTAACCTCATAAATATTTGAATGTTACATTTTTGAATCTACTTCTGATAATAAGCAGGGTTTCTTTTAACTGCTCATCTGCTCTGGCCAAGCTTCTAGGTGTTTGGCATTAAAGCTCTTAATTAGCACCATGTTCCTCCATATCTCTTTATATATCCGGGAGAAAAAGAAATGAGAAAAGAAAAAAACAAAACAAAGCAAAAATCTTGCAAACATTTTTCTTGTAATATATTGGTAATTTTCATTTTTAAAAATCTGAACATTTTACTTGACCCCAAATTTAACGAGTCTAAGATATGTGCTAAAAAAGCTAATGTATTCCTATTGCCTTAATAATAGTATATATCTAGATAAAATTAGGTTAGAATTGGAATTTTGTGTCTAGTTCTAGGCACCATCATTTAAAGGAATATTGGCCAAGTCATTCAACCAGAAGAGGTTTATCTGAATAAGGATCTTCTGGGAAAATTATTTATATGAAGATTGCTTTTGGAGTAGATGAGCTGGGAGAAAACATGCAAATGGGTTCCAAAAATTTGAAGACTCTCATGCTGAAGAATTACTGTGTGGATTCTGAGTTGCTTCAGAAGGGCTGGCTGACAGGGAGTAGTCTATCTCAGGAAGTGACTGTCCTCAGAAGTTGAAATTGCTAACCACAATTACATAAAATTTCCCCCAGAAACAGACAAGAAATACCCAACTTTTCCTCGGACAGGAAAGAAGAGGGCAGAAAGAGAGGGGAGATTATAACAGCATGGGTCTTCAGAAAACTCTGCATTCAGGTAATGTGGATGGGAAAAGGTTCAAAAGAAGGCTGGGACCAGAGCTTGTCGACCTAATAGGTTACCCTATCCCTTCCCGGACACCACCACCACGCCCCTTTCTCAAGATCTGACTTAAGCTTTCATCTTTTTCCCTGCTGTGTTTGAGAACAATACCGACTTTTCATTGCCTATTGTTTTGCTAATTGGAAACTCAATTATTAGTGAGAGTGTTGATGGGTGCCAATGTGAGGTTTGATTACCTAAATTCCCCACTACAATTTGCTTTTAGAAGGAATCCAGGTTGATATTTCATGGCATCTAGACTTCCCAATGCTGCAAAATGATTTTGACTTCATTATGGCATAGCAATGGATCTATCTATCATACAAGCAAAAATAAAGGTGATAATAGTCTTTAATGTGCTAGGAAAATGTTTATGGCACTTTGAAAATTGGAAAGGCTGCATTTAAAAGTATTCAAGCACAAGAGGAAATGAAGGCATGTGCTAGGATTATGTGAAGGCGGGTTTTATCTCAGAGGGAAAGCCTTTATGAGAAAAGTCTGCTCACCACAGCTGGGTCTCCTTGGAAGGCAGGGAGAGATGGGAAGAGTGGAAAGTCAACAATCATACCATGAGGTTAGGGATCTCTAGGGTTGAATTAGGAGGTAAAACGGGAAGCGTTTATGTACAAAAGGAAGTTTTGTAAATGGTTTTGACATTGATCATGGGATTTCAATAAGTTCAATTTTACTGGATCATAAATTGTGCACAAGTAGAAAGAAATTCATAAACGAGGCAGCTCTGTGGTCAATGACTGTACTAATACCTTAAATGTTAAATCTGTGAATTATGTTTTATAGGTAAAATCTTCAGCTTTAGAAGATTGTTATTTTTGTTCCTTATAGGTTTCAACAATATACAGCTCCAACGGTCAGAATATAGCTTTTTTAAAAGAGATTGCATATTCTTTTTCAAATTTCTGGAATCACTTCATTATTTAAGAGATCTTATTTTAAATTATTGGGTAATATGTAACTCAGTCAATCTTGTTAGAAAATTACATTAAATCGAGTGCAAATTGAAGGCACAGTATAACTTAAAATAAGAAAATAATATAAGACATTAGCATCTGCTTAGGGTTCTGCCACATGAGTCAGAACAGCACAGTTGAGTACATGCACCTCACTGGTTTTTCAGCTAGTAAACCAGATGTTTGGCCTACATGACATCAAACATCCAATCTGTCTAAATACAATTATTTGCCTTACTAAAATGATTACTTTCTTCAAGACAGCTGCACTCCGATCATTTAGTTAATTTTTGTGTCACTTACAACATCTATATAGATAAAAATAAGTTTTTCTACATAGAAATTTATTGGGAGATTTTGAATTATTTGACTATTTTAGTGCATACATGAACTCTGCATTTTACTTTATTCTGTCGATCTAATCTCTATTTCCTTCATTATATACAACAGAGAGGATGTTTACTAAGCACTAAAGAGATGTGGTATGCTAATTACCATAAAATGTACTTCTCACATGAAATATCAGGTAAAAATGAACATCTCTAATTCTCTTTTCATCAGGTCATTTCCTCTGGCTTTGATGACTTCTATCAAACACTTAAGCAGTTTGTTTCACGTTCATCAACAGTTAGCCACTGTCTAAAATTCCTGACAAAAATGTATCAGTAGCCTTATTAAATAATTATTAATAAAATGTCAGTAGGCTTAATCTTCACTGAAACTGAGTTTTGCTCTTTGTCATCATTCCCAATCTAATTTGACTTTTGCTTTAATGAGTTCCCTTCCTCTCGGGCACAAACCAGCATTCATTTCCTTTCTGCAGGATTCTCTATCAATGTTACTCTTAGCTAAAATATAACCAGAGCAGCCAGTTTGTACTTCATCAGTGAAAGAAGTTGTTTATTCATTTTATAAAAATGATTTATGGATGAGAACTTTAAGTACACAGAGAGCAAGGTGAAAAGAAGAGAATAACGGTTCTGACCATGAATGCAGGTGTTGTTTAAAACTCCAGTGCTTTGTACATAAAGGAAAGTTTTGCATGTTGTAAGAGATTTCACGTGTTTTGCTAAGTGGGTTTAGATGATGCCTTGAAGAATACTGTTCCTTGGGTCCAAATTCCTGATAAATATCTACGCTCATTTGGAGGATAAAGCAAAAAAAGGAGGTTCTTCATTTTATAGCACAAATGGTGCTTAAAGCATCTGTAGCTGTCAGCTTGAAATTAAAACAAGAAATCTGTTTGCATGTGACAAGCTTAAATCAACTCCAAATGATGTCCAAATTGGACAGAGTTCGGATTTTGTCACCATAGTCCCGACATTTCAGTTTAGATTAAGAACAGACTCATTTTCTACTGTGTCTCTGGAAAGGATAGCTCCCCTTCCAGCCGCTCAGAAAGGAGGCCTCACTCACATTAATTACTGTCACACAATACTACAACACACAGCTACCTTAAGCACAGAAAGATATTTTCCTAATTCTTAAAAAGATAAGTAATATGCATATTTGTTTTCTTAAATCCATATTAATATGTATCAATTAAACATAATATAATGTGTTAAACTTTTCACCTTTATCGTTTGTATTGTACTGAATAGGACTTAGAAAATAACTGGAAAACTTTTATCTAGATGAATGTTTTCTTTTATGTATAAAAATATTACTCCTATTACTTAATTACTATTATAGTTTGTCTTAAATTATCACAGTGTATCTGTCAACAAATTTTATTGTAGATTAATACTGCTTTGGATTTTAAAAAAGAGAGAGAGAGAGAAAGAAAAGTCAATTTGATCACTGCCCAAGGACAAAAGTCTAGATTTAACATATTATAACTTTTTTAATGTTTATTTTATATGGGGGTAGAGTTGATTAACTGTAAAATTATTGTAAAAGATGATCAATACCTGAAGGAAAAGAAAAACTCTTTTTATTTAAAAGAGAAAGACATAAACGGTATAAACCTGAGGCAATAATCTGAAAATGGTCTCAAAGTCTTGGAACTCTTTGTTTAGGAATATTAGGACCACAAGACATTCACCAGCCCACCCATCCTTGAGTGGAGGCAGCAGGTCCATTGTGACCTGACTGCCATGTGTTTCCTCTTCTACTTAATCATATTTAGAGAAGACAAGTAAGTTATCATTTGAGACACCCTGGAGTAGTGGAAAGTATAGGTTTTATATGTGTCCTTGTGTCAATTATTCACTTCAAGGAGCTAAAAGAATTTGAAATATCATGTAAAATTCTAGCAAATACTAAGGACTCAAAAAATGCCTACTTAACCTCCTGCAGATCACCCCCGCCCTTTATTCATTCATTCACTCATTTCTTAATGATTAGATAACATGCAATTCAGAAGAACGACAACGTATTGGTGGATGTGATGCTGTAATAAAAAATAGACCCTAACATTTCAGTCACTTAACAATACAAACTTGTACTTTTTGCTTAAGTTACAGTCCTGTTCATTCAGATAGCTGAGGCAACTCCTGTATACCATCTTTCAGGACCCCTGACTGTCATCTTCAAATGTAGCTATGAAGATCACCTGGACAACTGTCATCCCAGTTCACTGGGAAGGGAAAAGAGAACAGAGAAGCACATGGGAGCTTTTGATAGGCCAGCTCTGGAATCCAGATTCCGTTCACTAGAACTCAGTCATATGGCCACAGCTGATGCAAGGGAGGCTAGGGAAGAGAGTCAGCTGTGTGTCCAAAGGAAGAGAAATCAAGTTTGGGTGTATAGTGGTCTCTGCTACATCAAGTTTAGAGGGGAAAATTTTTAAAAACAACTATAAATCTGTTTGAACTTAAGTTCCAAACCTTGGGTTATTTCTTAATAAGAAGACACATTTTTGCTGCAATGATACTAATAATTATTATCAATAAGACTGGTAAACATAAATGTGCAGACTAAATGTGTGTGAGGCATGTGCTCAAGAGTCTGTAAGAGATGGTGAAGACAAGAGTTAGAAATGCAAACTGCATCAGACATCTGGATTCTGCAATTTCTCAGTCTGTGACCTTGAGTGAATTACCCAACCTCTCCTAGTCTGAGTTTTCTTCATGTTTAAGAAAAGAATAATAATGTAACCTCCTCCATTAGGATGCAGTGAGGATTAAATGTCACACACAAAGCAATTAGAACATGTCTTAGCAACACAGTAAGTGTTCAACAAGCTCATGCTGTTATTATAATAAATATGACAGTTTTGCTCATTGAGTCTCTTTTAATTCCTTGCTTGAAGCATTTTCACTTCGTTTAAGCCCAGGGAATTGTAAATGAAATGTAAAGAGATTTCGATTCCAATTCCATTAGTCAGTGGGGTCAGTGATTTGTTCAAGTCCCTCTTCATTTATGAGGTGGATTGAGAACCCCTACGATGAGCGGAGACCATTAGAAGTACAGCACATTCAACCCGGCCACTTGCATATCATGGTTCCTGACTCTGCTCCGCCCCCATCCCCACTGGGAAGGAAATGTTAGACTGAAAGCAGAGCTGAAGAAGGAAACTGTATGGCTAAGAAGAGATTTTATGGCCGAATGGAAGTGGCCGGATGTGGTCATGGGATGAGGGAGCCAGGGATGGAAGTGTAAGAGTGCCAAGCATGCTGACGATGGGTGAAAGTCTGTGATCACTGACAGGATGTAGAACAGGTCCAAGAACCAAAGCTCCTAAACAGCAGGCACAGGGATTGACGTTTCCCAGCACTACTGGAGCCACTTACATTAGCAGCCAGTTACATCTGTTTCAATCACTGGTAATCATATAAACCCAGTCTGGACTCTCTAACCCTCTACCCCACTATATTTTTTGTTGTTGTTCTTTTTTTTTTTTTTTTTTTTTAATTTGTCCACGCAGCACGGCTTGTGGGATCTTAGTTCCCCGACCAGGGATTAAACCCAGGCCATTGGCAGTGAAAGCGCAGAGTCCTAACCACTGGACCGCCAGGGATTTCCCTGTTGTTGCCCTCTTTAACAGCTCTATTGAGATATATTTCACCTACCATTAAATTCACCTTTAAATGTTTACAATTCAGGGTTTTAATATATTCACAGAATTGTGCAACCACGATTCCAGAAAGGTTCATCACTCAAAAAGAAACCCCGGGCTTCCCTGGTGGCACAGTGGTTGAGAGTCCACCTGCCAATGCAGGGGACATGGGTTCGTGCCCGGGTCCGGGAATATCCCGCATGCCACGGAGCGGCTAGGCCCGTGAGCCATGGCCACTGAGCCTGCGCGTCCAGAGCCTGTGCTCCACAACAGGAGAGGCCACAACACTGAGAGGCCTGCGTATCGCTAAAAAAAAAAAAAAGAAACCCCACACTTGTTAGCAGGTATTCCTCATTCTACCCTCCCCCTAGCCCCCAGCAACCTTTGACCTACTGTCTTGCCTATTCTGGGCTTTCATATGAATGGAATCATATATGTGGGCTTTTGTGACTGGCTTCTTTTGCTTAGCATTATGTTTTCAAGGTTCATTTATGTTGTAGCATGTATAAGCAATTCATTCCTTTTTATGGCTGAATAATATTCTATCGAATGGATACATCACATTTTATTTATCTGATCATCAGTTGGTGGATATTTGGGTTGTTTCCCCTAACTGGCTATTATGAATAATGTTGCTATAAACATTCATGTACAAGTTTTTCTGTGGACGTAAGTTTTTGTTTCTCGTGTACATACCTAGGATTGGGATTGCCTGGTCATATGATAACTTTATGATTAATTTTTGAGGCATTTCCAAACTGTCTTCCAAAGCATCATTTACATTCCCACCAGCAATGTATGAGAATTCCAATTTTTCCACAGTTTTGCCAACACTTGTTATTGTCCTATTTTGTTATAGCCACCCTAGTAGATGTGACATGGTCTCTTATTGTGGTTTTGATTTGCATTTCCCCAATGACAATGATTTTGAGTATCTCTTCATGTGCTAACTGGCCATTAGTATGTCTTCTTTTCAGAAGTGTCTATACAACTCCTTTACCCATTTTTCAATTTGGCTATTTTTCCTTTTACTGTTAAGTTGTAAGTTCTTTATATATAATCTAGATACAAATCCCTTACCAGATGTATGATTTGCAAACATTTCCTCCTATTCTGTAGGTGTTCTTTTCACTTTCTTGTTGGTGTCTTTTGAAATATAAGTGTTTAAATTTCATGATCTCCAATTTATCAATTTTTTGTTTTACTGCTTATGCTTTCATTTCATATCTAAGAAATCATTGCTTAATCTTGGATCAAGAAGATTTTACTCCTATGTTTTCCTGTAAGAGTATTATAGTTTTAACACTTACATTTAGGTCTCTGATCCATTTTGAGTTAGCTTCTGTATATGGCGTGAGATAGGTATCCAACTATTCTTTTTCATGTGGATGTCCAGTTTTTCCTGTACCATTTGTTGAAAAGAATGTTCTTTCCATATTCAATAGTCTTGGCACTCTTGTCAAAAATAAATTGACCAGAACTATAAAGGTTTCTTTCTGGACTCTACCCCTTGATCTTGCTTCAGTTGCAAACCCAGAAGATTGCAAAAAGAGAAAATGAATCCAGACCATGGAAATTCTCCATGTGAGTAGCATAACTGATCAGTTTTGCCTTGGCTACCTCCCAGTCTCTGGAGAATTTGGTGGGTTTTCCATTGACAGGCATCTGCTAATGGAAATGAACACCTGAATGTCACCAATGGCCCCCTATAGGTCAAATTAAATTGTCGTGCTTTCAGGACAATTCCCTAACTTTTAACATTACTATCCACCTCTCCTTGAAACTTGGCTTCATTCTTCCCCTACCCATCTGGTTGTTTTTCAGTTTACTTCACAGACTTACTTTTTACTCTACTCATCTACCCATTAAAAATTGATATAGGGATCCATGTTCAGCCCTCCTTTTTAACTTAAAGGCTTCCAGTTGCCATTCAATATCCATTCATATCCTTTTTACTAATAACAGAACCTCAATTTTAGCTGGACATGTTGCTTCAAAGCTTAGTTACATTCCCTAACTTACCTTGCAGTTATGTGACTAAATTCTGGACAGCAATATGTAAGCAAAAGTGTTTTGTGAGTCTGGGAAATTCCTTAAAAAGTTAGGGTGTGCATCCTTAATTTGTTCTTCCTTTTATTGGTAACCCTGAATGCTGTTGGGATGGCTGGAGCCCCAGCTGCCATCTTGGACTGTAAGGATAAAGGCCACACCTTACAAATGGCAGAGTAGAGAACATGAAGGGAATTGGATGTTGATGACATTATGGAACTGTCATAACAATTCTAGACATACCCCCAGGTAATCCGTCCTAGTCCTTCCTCTGGACTTCTGTTTTGTAAGAGAAGCCATAAAAAGCTTTTAAAACTTTTTAAGTCACAATAATTTGGGGCTTTTAAAAGTCTTTTAAAAACAACAACAACATGCTTATATTACATCCCCAGAACTTATTTATCTTATAACTGGAAATTTGCACTTTTTGATCCCCTTCATCCATTTCACCCACCCCCTACCCCCACCTTTGGCAACCACCAATCTGTTCTCCGTATCTATGAGTTTAGTTTTCTATTTTTGTTTTGTTTTGTTTTTAGACTCCACATATAAGAGATATGATACAGTATTTAACTTTCTCTAGCATATTTCATTTAACATAATGCCTTCAAGTTCCATCCATGCTATAATAAATGGCAGGATTTCCTTCTTTTTATGGCTGCATAATATTCCATTGTGTGTGTGTGTGTGTGTGTGTGTATATATATATATATATATATATATATATATATACACACACACAATACCACATCTTTTTTATCCAATCATCTGCTGATGGACACTTAGGTTGTTTCCATGTCTTGACTATTGTAAATTATGCTGCAATGAACATGAGGATGCAGATATCTTTTCAAGATAGTGATTTTGTTTCCTTCAGATAAATACCCATAAGTGGAATTGCTAGATCATATGTAGTTCTGGGTTTTGGGGTTTTTTTTTTGGAGTTTCATGAAATTTATTATTTTTTCTTTCAGTTTTATTGAGATGTAATTGACATAGAGCACTGTATAGGTTTAAGGTGTACAGCATAATGATTTGACTTACATACATCTTGAAATGATTATCACAATAAGTTTAGTGAACATCCATCATCTCATATAGATACAAAATTAAGGAAATAGAAAAAAAAATTTCCTTGTGATGAGAAATCTTAGAATATACTTTTAACAACTTTCATATATAACCTACAGCAGTGGTAATTATAATTTTTTTATGAATTTATTATTTATTTATTTTTGGCTGCATTGGTTCTTTATTGCTGTGCACAGGCTTTCTCTAGTTGCAGTGAGCAGGAGCTACTCTTTGTTGCAGTGTGTGGGCTTCTCATTGCGGTGGCTTCTCTTGTTGCGGAGCACAGGCTCTAGGCATGTGGGCTTCAGTAGTTGTGGCACGTGGACTCAGTAGTTGTGGCTCGCGGGCTCTAGAGCACAGGCTCAGTAGTTGTGGCGAATGGGCTTAGTGGCTCCGCAGCATGTGGGATCTTCCCGGACCAGGGCTCGAACCCGTGTCCCCTGCATTGGCAGGAGGATTCTTAACCACTGCACCACCAGGGAAGTCCCCAGCAGTGGTAATTATATTTATCATGTTGTACATGACATCCCTAGTACTTATTTATCTTATAACCGGAAGCTTGTAACTTTTGATTGCCTGCATCCAATTTCCCCTCCCCCACCCCCACCTTGCCTCTGGTAACCACAAATCTGATCTCTTTTTCTATGGGTATGTTTTTCTGTTTGTTTTTGAAGTATAATTGACCTATAGCACTATTTTAGTTCCTGTTATACAACATAGTGATTTGATATTTCTATACATTTCAAGTGACCACCATGATAAGTCTAGTTACAGTATGTTACCATATGAAGATATTACATAGTCATTGACTATATTCCCTACGCTGTACATTTCACACCCTGACTTATTTATTTTGCAACTGGAAGTTCCTACCTCTAAATTTCCCTCACCTATTTCTTTCCTCCCCCTACCCCCTTCCCTCTGGCAATCACCTGTTTCTTCTCTGTATCTATCACCCTGTTTTTGTTTTGTTATGTTTGTTCATTTGTTTTGTTTTTTGGATTCCACATATAAGTGAAACCATACACTATTTGTCTTTCTCTGTCTGACTTATTTCACTTAGCATAATACCCTCTATCTATATCCATCCATGTTGTCACAAATGGCAAAATTTCATTCTTTGTTATGGCTGAGTAATAATCTATTGTGTGCATGTGTGTGTGTGTGTGTGTGTGTGTGTGTGTGTGTGTGTGTGTGTGTGTGTATCTCACATCTTCTTTATCCATTCATCTATTTATGGGCACTTAGGTTGCTTCTGTATCTTGGTTATTGTAAATAATGCTGCAATGAACATAGGTGTGCATATATCTTTTCTAGTTAGTGTTTTCATTCTCTTCAGATAAATACCCAGGAGCTGAATTACTGGATTATTTGGTAGTTCTAATTTTTTGAGGAATCTCCATACTGTTTTCCATAACAGTTGCATCAATTTACATTCCCACTGACAATGAACGAGGGTTGCCTTTTCTCCGCATCCTTGCCAATACTTGTTGTCTTTTTGATAATACCCATTCTGATAGGTGTGAGGTGAGATCCCATTATGGTTTTGAATTGCATTTCCCAGATGATTAGTGAATGATGTTGAGCACCTTCTCATATACCTGTTGGCTACCTGTATGTCTTTTTTGGAGAAATGTTGATTCAGATACTGTGCCCATTTTTACATCAGATTGTTTTGTTGTTGTTGAGAAGCATGAGTTCTTTATATACATATATAGTTTGCAAATATTTTCTCCATTAGTTAGGTTGCCTTTTCATTTTGTTGATTGTTTCCTTTGCTGTAAGGAGCTTTTTAGTTTGATGTAGCCCAGCTTGCTTATTTTTTTTCTTTTGTTGCCTTTGCTTTTGACGTCAAATCCAAAAAAAATATTTCCAAGAGCAATGTCAGCAGTTAAACCCCTGTGTTTTATTCTAGGAGTTTTATAGTTTCAGGTCTTAGATTCTAGTATTTATCCATTTTGAGTTGATTTTTGTTTATGGTATAAGATAGTAGTCCAGTTTCATTCTTTTGCATGTGGCTGTCCAGTTTTCCCAACACTATTTATTGAAGAAACTATGCTTTCTCCATTATATATTCTTGGCTCCTGTGTTGTAAATTAATTGGCCATATACACGTGGGTTTATTTTTGGGCTCTCTCTTCTGTTCCATTGATCTGTCTGCTTTTATGCCAATACCATACTGTTTTGATTGCTATGGTTTTGAATATAGTTTGAAATTGGGAAGTATGATGCTTCCAACTTTGTTCTTCTTTCTCAAGGTTACTTTGGCTATTAGGCATCTTTTGTGGTTCCAGTACAAATTTTAGGATCATTTGTTCTAGTTCTGTGAAAAATGTCATTGGAATTTTGATAGGGATTGCACTGAATCTATACATTCCTTTGCATAGTATTGACATTTTAAGAGTATTGATTCTTCTAATTCATGAGCACAGAATATATTTCCATTTATTTGTGTCTTTAATTTATTTCATCAGTTCCTTATAGTTTTCAGTGTATAGATCTTTTACCTTCTTGTTTAAATTTATTCCTAGGTATTTTTTTTGATGCAACTGTAAATGGAATTGTTTGCTTAATTTCTCTTTCTGATAGTTCCTTATTAGTGTATAGTAATGCAACTTATTTTTGTGTATTGATTTTGTTTCCTGTAAACTTACTACATTTATTCTTTCTAACAGTTATTTGGTAGACTCTTTAGGGTTTTCTATATATGTCATTTGCAAATAGAGATTTTTTACTTCTTCCATTCCAATTTGGTTGCCTTTCATTTCTTTTTCTTGCCCAGCTGATCTGGCTAGGGCTTCCAATATTATGTTGAATAAAAGCAGTAAGAGTCGGCATCCTTGTCTTGTTCCTGACCTTAAAGGAAAAGTTTTAAGTGTTTCACTGTTGGGTATGATGTTAGTTGTGGGCTTCTCATATATGGCCTTTATTATGCTGAGGTATATTCCCTCTAAACCCCCTCTGTTGAGAGCTCTTTATCATAAGTGGATGTTGATTTTTGTCAAATGCTTTTTCTGAATCTATTGAGATGCTCATATGGTTTTTATTCTTCATCTTGTTTATATAGTGCATCATAGTGATTGATTTGTGGATTTTGAACCATCCTTGAATCCCTGGAATGAATCCCACTTGATCATGGTGTATGATGCTTTTAATATATTGTTCAATTCAGTTTGCTAATATTTCGTTGAGAATTTTTGCATCTATGTTTATCAGGGATATTGACCTATATATATTTTTTTCTATAGTGTCCTTGTCTGGCTTTGGTAATACTGACCTGGTAAAATGAGTTTGGAAGTGTTCCTTCCTCTTCTATTTTTTGGAAGAGTTTGAGAAGGATTGGCATTAATTATTCTTTAAAAGTTTGGTAGAAATCACCAGTGAAGCCATCTGGTCATGGACTTCTGTCTGTTGGGAGGGTTTTGATTACTGATCCAATCTCTTCATTAGTAATTGGTCTGTTTAGATTTTCTATTTCTTCATGATTCAGTCTCAGTAGGTTGTATGTTTCCAGGAATGTATTTATTTTCTCTAGGTTGTCCAATTTGTTGGTGTATTTTTTGAATTCTTTGTAGTGGACCTAAATTTAATCAATAAACCTTCTAAAGGTTATACATTCATCAATCACTGAACAAATGTTTGGTATCTACTACCCTTCACATACTGTGCCAGGTGTTATGGTGATATAGTATCTGTCCTCATGAAGTCCTCAGCTCAACTGGGCAGACACAATACATATAATCATGTAATACTCCAAAAATTAATTCCTATAATAAGATTATTATAGAAGATGTGCAATGTGTCAGGCCAATATGGGGGGTAAAACAATTAATTCTCTCAAAAGTCTTAAGAAGTTTCATAGAGAAAGCAATGTTTGTTGAGACGTGACAGAGTTTGTGAATAAGAGGAAAATCATCCTTAAAGATGTGGGATTCACAAATGTGAAGATGTAAAAGTTTGTGATTAGTTTAAAAAATGAGTTATTAGGTGTGGCTAGAGAGTAGGCTGGTGTGTTTGTATGTGGGTGCACGTGTGTGTGTGTGTGTGTGTGTGTGAGAGAGACAGAGAGAGAGAGAGAGAGCAAAAGTGAGAGAGAGAGAGAGAGAGAGAGGGCAAAGCCTGGGAATCAGAAAGGAGGATGATGTTGCAGGGAAATAGAAGTTTGGGGTCTTGTCAAATTGAGAATTTTTTTTTTTTTTATGAATCAGAGATAGAAAACACTTTCCAATCTTTATGTCAACTTTAGTTCAGCTGCTTAAACTACTATGTTGAGAAGAATCCTGAATCTACACCTGAGGTCATCAGGAAAAGTGACATGAAGTATTAGAAATACGCACATGAACTTGGGAGGTGTGATGATTAATTTTATGTGTCAACTTGGCTGGGCTATGATGCCCAGATACGTGATCAAACAGTATTCTGGATATTTCTATGAGGTTGTTTTGGATGAGATTAACATTTGAAAGAAAACTTTTTAAAATTCCTCACAAAGCTAATACTCTCTCCTCCTGTATTAGTCAGGGTTCTCCAGAGAAACAGAATCAATAGGATGTGTATATATGGATTTATTTTACAGAGGCTGTGGAGGCTGGTTGTGAAGGCTGGCAAGTCCAAAATCTGCTGAGTGGACCAGTAGGCTGGAGACTCAGGGATGAGCCAAAGCTGCAGTTCAAGTCCAAAGACCATCAGCTGCAGAATTCCCTCTTGCTCAGGGGAGGTCAGTCTTTTATTCCATTCAGGCTTTTAACTGACTGGATGAGGCCCACCCACATTATGGAGGGCAATCTGCTTTACCCAAAGTCTACAGATTTAAAGTGTCACATAAATAGCCACTGCCGCAAATCTTCTGGAAAAAGTAAGTTTGGGTGGGAAGAGAAATTCTAAAAAATCATGTTGGCTCTACCTTGAAAATATATGCAACTTCCAACCACTTCTCAGCCTTTTTGCAGGTACACTCTGGGGTAGATCGTCATCCTCTCTCCTCTGGATACTGCAGTAGTCCCCTACTCATCCCTCTTCTTCTTGCCTTGCTCCTCTACTGACTATTCTCAAAACTGCAACAGGAAACACTTCGGAAACAAATAAGATCAATTTGCTATTCTGCTCAAAATCTTCAAAGGCTCCCAACCTGAGCAGAAGCCAACATCGCCACAGTGGTCTACAAGACTGTACAGGGTCTGCCCCTATCCCATTTACTCTCTGACTTTATGTACTTGCTCTAATCACACTGGCCTCTACCATTCTACAGGCCCACCTGGCACAAATTAGGACTTTTCACACTAATTTCAGGCAGAGGGAGGGCCACTCCCTCTGCCTGAAATACTCTGCCCAGAGAGTCATAGGGCTCACTCCCTCAACCCTTGCAAGTCTTGAAGTAAATGCCACCTTCTCAATGAGGACTACCTTATGCACCCTATTGAAAATGGCACCCCTTCACTCCCCACTTACCTATTTTATTTTCTTTCTGTTTCAACAGCAGTTAAGAATGTTATAGGTGCTCATTTACTATTTGCTGAATGAATACACACTACACCTTTAACTTGACCGTTTTCCAAAGGCTTGAATCCACTGCCTGGTCAAGGACCCTTAAGGGACCACAGTCTTACCACCAGCTAAGACTTCAGTTTTGTCACTACTGCTTAAGTTTGGACACAGGTGCAATTGACGTTTTCACCCCCGTAAGGGTGCAAATTATGAGGTTCTCAGTCAAGACAATTTGGAGCCATAGGTAGGGAAGTTCTCCTTTAGCAAAGAAGAAAATCTTCTGCATGTCTATTTCTGCTTGATGAGTCTCTAAGTTCAGTTTCAATGTCTCTCTCTATTTTAAGACTTCTCTGAAAGTATCACGTAGCCGACAACACTTTCTCACATTTTGAATTTGCTATATTTTTCCCCTTACGTCTGGCTTCAGTCCATAGGTGGTATGCCTTCCAAGGGGATAGCCTGTCTATGTTTTACTATTACATTACAGTGGTCACTGTCTGTCTAGACTACAGAATCTGCCCCACCTATTACCCAACTGCCTCTGCTATGCCACTGCCACATTTTAGTTTTTATTATTGTAGCATTCCATTACCAGTACCAAATCCTACCACATAGTTAGGAATGTTTGGCTGCATAGATAAAAAAAAAACTGGCTTAAACAAAATACAAGTTTATTCATCTCTCATGCAACAAAAGACATAAGAGATGGAGACATCTTTCAGCACTCAGCTCCAACAACTGCAAGTATCGACTTCATTCTTATGGTTCAAGAAATATGCTAAAGCTCCAACAATACCCTCCTTTTTCCAGGTAGTGGATAAAGGAAAGGGGCATGAAAAAAGCCGTCCTATCTTTAGCAAGATTTCTAGGAATTCACAGGCAACACTTATGCTTACTTTTCATTGTCTAAATAGGTCACCTGGCCATTCCCAGATTCGAGGAAACCTGTGAGAAGGAGTCTTTTATTTTGGAGGAAATAGGTTTCACTAAAAATCAGGATTCTCGCTTCTAACAAAGAAGGATAGAATGGATATTGGGACAACTAGCAAGCTCTGACATGAAAATTACCCCATTAACCTTCCAAGAGAGGAAGATAGACTATAAAGACTTGAATCTCGAAGGCTCTCCAAGCATTACTGCATATCATCCTATAACTTTGAGAATTATCTATCCTACAGTATACACTTAGCCTCAGAGCATGCTGCAAAAAGACCAAAATCCAAATGAGACCCGACATCCAGCTGGACCTACCTCTCCCATCCATCACAGGGCGTACTATTATTGTTCCTGCCAAACAAAGTGTTCAGACAGATTAGCAAAGCTCTTGTTCACCTGAACTAAAATGTGAGGAATATGACATATAGTGTTAAAACACCATTCTTGACACAGTTCCCCACTTTCCATTCCAACTGAGGAAAAAATGCTAAGCATCATGTTCTTTGCCTTTGGTTAAATATCATACCCTCCTGAAATACTGAAAGGAATGAGTATAAACAAACATTAAACCAAAAAAATAAAATTAAGATCTCTAAAGTGTTTACAGTTTCAAAATATGAACTAAACACATTTGAAAAACTATGCTGTGGAATTAAGGAGAATTGGCAGAAATGTTTTAATTAGCTCTTTTGTTACATTTCATGAAGCTAAACCCAACTTGTATTTAAGAATCAAAAGTAATTGCATGGAAAAAAAGAAAAAAACCAAGAGAAAGAAAAGAAATTCCAAGAGTCAAATAATTTATTTACAGAGAATCCTATCAATCAGAATGGACCACCTTTCTGACAGCTGTTAAATGCAAAGCTGTGATGCTGGGCCACAGTCTACGTGCCCTCAGTTGGCTTTCCTTAGGCTAAGCAGAGTGTTGCTTAAGGCTGAGGTTCCCTTGCCAGTGGTCATGTTCCAGCTGAATATTCATTATAGTTTAAGGGCAACCCACTTGGAGGAAATGAGATGGGCTCCACAAATGCAGGCAAGCCTTATAGGGATAAATGAGTCCAAACTTTGTAGCTTTCACTTATTATTTCAACTCAAGAAGACAAACAAACCTACAGCTTTCTGCCCAGGAACATCTGTAAACTGCCAAGGAGAAAACTAGTACCATAAGCTCAGTGGAAAAGAAGCTGTAATAACCAATGAAATTTTTAAAAAAGAAGGAAAAAAAATTCTAGGAACAGACTATCACCCCCTTTGAAACATGACACTGGACAAAATCTGAAAATTGTGAGAGATTAATTTGGAGTAAAAATAATTCAACTCCCATTGTGACAAATTTCAGTAATGAAAGGCAGAAACTTCCAATGTGTATACCATACTAGAGGAGGGCTAAATTTTTTTCATGGTCAAAAATATACTCTTGAGCACAGAGGATTTTTAGGGCAGTATTTATGTTACCATGTTCCTTTTATGAAGAAAATGTTTTTGAAACAGAAAACCCAAACCTATAAAGGGGAAAACACTGACACACTTAGTACATATTTATGTTACGGCAAATGTTTACAAATGACAGACTGGAAAAATACATGCCATATAACTGACAGACAGACAAAAGGTTAATATGTCTAATGTAATAAAATATCCTAGAAATTATTAAGAAACAATAAGCCCAGGAATAAGCAGAAAATATGAACAAACCCATCAGAGAAGAGGAATTCAACTCATCTGTAAACATGAGTATGGACTCTGTCCTACTCCCCCTCCCACATAGGTCCAACCCTTTGGAGAAAAGGTGAAATTCAACCGCAGCCTAGCCAGGAAAAATTATATATGGCATCAGGAGAGTTAGTTTCTGTCTTTTCCCAATACATAGTTCCTCTGAGGTAGCAAAGTCTATAAAAAGTACGTGGATATCCTATGGTATTTATCACCTACACTGCCCAGACGAGAGTTATCAAGAAAAACAACAGACCAGTAGCTCTAAGAAATCTTTTCTCAAGAGTGTGGGCTAAATTTAATCCTTTAATATAGATTCAAATTCTGTTTTCCCCACTTGTGTGAGGTAAAGTCCCACTAAATTTCTCCTGAGCTCTCACCCCAACCAAAGTAGAACTAGTAAACCACATATGACCCCACCTGCACTTTGGACCCAGTTCTCTGCAAAAATATATCTACTTCCAGACAACCAAGACAATACCACATGTGATATCCCATAATACTGCCAAGTGTCAATTCCATCTTTTAAAATGATTATAGGTTTATTTCAATTTTCTATTTATTCTTGAGTCTATTTTGACACATTTTAGAAAATGATCTAAGTTTTCAAATTTTTTCTACATTAAAGTTTTTGTTGCATATTATGTAACATCTCCAGTATATTTAGTTATTTCCTATTTTAATTCCAAACGTTTTTAATTGTGTTTGCCCTGATCAACGTTGCCAGAGTTCTTTAACTGGTGTAATTAGTCTTTTCAATAAACTGATGTTTGCTTTGTTGATCCTTTTTAGTGTATATTTTCATCTACTTCATAAATGCCTGAGTCTTATTAAGTCCTTCTTTCTACTTTGTGTATTTTAAATATTTTTTACCTTTTCTGTATTTATGATGGCTTAGCCAATTCTTAAATATAGGCAAGAACCCAAGAAGGAGCATGCCCTTGATATGCAGACTAACCAGCCCAGAGCCACGCCTCCTCCATCTGGCTCTTACACCCCGGAGGCAATATTCCTCTGCCTTTATCATCCAGGGCCAGAAACCACTCAACCAGGGACTGCTCCTAAAGCCCAAAGCCCTTCCAAAATTGTTCAAATAGCTCATCCTTAACTGTTCACTCTGTCTTACTGCCTTTTCCATGGAAACCCCAATAAAGTCAGTGGCCTAAATCTTCCCCTGGCTTTTGCCTCCTGATCATCTTGGTATCTTTCCCACGTGGTCCTGCAAGTGCAGTGCCTCCTCTCTAGAATCTGTGAGTAAAATAAACTCGTTTTCTCTTAAACCTCTCCTCTTGTAGCCACACCTGACTATCTCATAAAAGACTACAAAATGATTTAGGTTCATTTTAATTTTTCCAAATTATTGAGAGATACCCTTAGCTTTTCAAGATTTAGATTTTATCATCTTGTCATGTAAGCATCTAAAGCTATATGTTTCCCTCTAACCAAGAGTTCAATTGCATTCCACAAGTTTTTATATGTAATAATTTATTTATCATTTACTTCTTAGTATTCTCTAGTTTTTATTATTAAGTTTTCTTTAATCCATTAATCATTTAGAATTGGATTTTTTTGTTTGTTTCAAATATACAAGACTATGATTTCGAGGCTGTATAATATTGGGACATTCGTATTTGTTCTTTGACAGACTTACTTTATAATCTAATATATGGTTAATTTTCATAACTGTTGTATGTATACATAAGAAGAAATTATGGTCTAACTGATGGGTGCAGAGTTCTATAAATGCTCTTTAAAGAAAGCACATTATTATTCAAATCTGTATTCTTTCCAATACCTGGTCTTCCTGATCTATCAGTTACTTAGAGAGATGTGTTAAAATCTACCACTATGACAGTGGATTTGTCAAACATCTCTTTTTATTTCCAGTTTTGTTAATTTTCACTTTAGAGGAGAGAGGGAAGATGGCAGAAGAGTAACACATGGAGATCACCTTCCTCCCCACAGATACACCAGAAATACATCTACACGTGGAACAACTCCTACAGAACACCTACTGAACACTGGCGGAAGACCTCAGACCCCCCAAAAGGCAAGAAACTCCCCACGTACCTGGGTAGGGCAAAAGAAAAAAGAATAAATAGAGACAAAAGAATAAGGACAGGACCTGCACCAGTGGGAGGGAGCCGTGAAGGACGAAAGTTTCCACACACTAGGAAGCCCCTTCGCAGGCGGAGACTGCGGGTGGCGGAGGGGGGAAGCTTCGAAGCCGCGGAGGAGAGCGCAGCCACAGGAGTGCGGAAGGCAAAGCGGGGAGATTCCCGCACAGAGGATCGATGCCGACCGGCACTCACGAGCCTGAGAGGCTTGTCTGCTCACCCGCCGGGGCGGGCGGGGCCGGGAGCTGGGGCTCCAGCTTCGGTTGGAGCGCCGGGAGAGGACTGGGGTTGGCGGCGTGAACACAGGCTGCAGGGGTTTAGTGCAGGAGGGAGCCCGGGAAAAAGTCTGGACCTGCCAAAGACGCAAGAGACGTTTTCTTCCCTCTTTGTTGCCTAGTGAGCGAGGGGAGGCGATTAAGAGCGCTGCTTAAAGGAGCTCCAGAGACAGGCGCGAGCCACGGTTATCAGCGCGGACCCCAGAGACGGGCATGAGACGCTAAGGCTGCTGCTGCCGCCACCAAGAAGCCTATGTGCAAGCACAGGTCACTGTCCACACCCCCCTTCCGGGGAGCCTGTGCAGCCCGCCACTGCCAGGGTCCCATCATCCCGGGACAACTTACCTGGGAGAACGCACGGCGCGCCTCAGGCTGGTGCAACGTCATGCCGGCCTCTGCCGCCACAGGCCCGCCCCTCACGCCGTGCCTCTCCCCCACCCCCCCACCCCCCCGCCCCCGGCCTGAGCGAGCCAGAGCCACCGAATCAGCTGCTGCTTCAACCCCGTCCTGTCTGAGCGAAGAACAGACGCCCTCAGGCGACCTACACGCAGAGGCGGGGCCAAATCCAAAGTGGAGCCCCGGGAGCTGTGCGAACAAAGAAGAGAAAGGGAAATTGCTCCCAGCAGCCTCAGGAGCAGCGGATTAAAGCTCCACAATCAACTTTATGTACCTGCATCTGTGGACTACCTGAATAGACAACGAATCATCCCAAATTGAGGAGGTGGACTTTGAGAGCAAGATTTATGATTTTTTCCCCTTTTCCTCTTTTTCTGAGTGTGTAGGTGTATGCTTCTGTGTGAGATTTTCTCTGTACAGCTTTGCTTCCACCATTTGTCCTAGGGTTCTATCTGTCCGTTTTTTCTTTTTTTTCTTTAAAAAATTTTTTTTTCTTAATAATTATTTTTTATTTTAATAACTTTATTTTATCTTATTTTATTTTATCTTCTTTCTTTCTTTCTTTCTTTCCTTCCTTCCCTCCCTCCCTCCCTCCGTCTTTCTTTCTTTCTTTCCTTCCTTCCCTCCCTCCCTCCCTCCGTCTTTCTTTCTTTCTCTCTCTCTCTCTCTCTCTCTCTCTTTCTTTCTTTCTTTCCTTCTTTCCTTTTTCTCCCATTTATTCTGAGCCGTGTGGATGAAAGGCTCTTGGTGCTGCAGCCAGGAGTCAGTGCTGTGCCTCTGATGTGGGCGAGCCAATTTCAGGACACTGGTCCACAAGAGACCTCCCAGCTCCACATAATATCAAATGGCGAAAATCTCCCAGAGATCTCCATCTCAACACCAACACTCGGCTTCACTCAACGACCAGCAAGCTACAGTGCTGGACACCATATGCCAAACAACTAGCAAGAAAGGAACACAACCCCACCCATTAGCAGAGTCCACAGACACCCCAAAACACAACAGCAGACGTGGACCTGCCCACCAGAAAGACAAGATCCAGCCTCATCCACGAGAACACAGGCACTAGTCCCCTCCATCAGGAAGCCTACACAACCCACTGAAACAACTTTAGCCACTGGGGACAGACACCAAAAACAACAGGAACTAAGAACATGCAGCCTGCAAAAAGGAGACCCCAAACACAGTAAGATAAGCAAAATGAGAATACAGAAAAACACACAGCACATGAAGGAGTAAGATAAAAACCCACCAGACCTAACAAATGAAGAGGAAATAGGCAGTCTACCTGAAAAAGAATTCAGAATAATGATAGTAAAGATGATCCAAAATCTTGGAAATAGAATAGACAAAATGCAAGAAACATTTAACAAGGATCTAGAAGAACTAAAGATGAAACAAGCAATGATGAACAACACAATAAATGAAATTAAAAGTACTCTAGATGGGATCAATAGGAGAATAACTGAGGCAGAAGAACGGATAAGTGACCTGGAAGATAAAATAGTGGAAATAACTACGTGCAGAGCAGAATAAAGAAAAAAGAATGAAAACAACTGAGGACAGTCTCAGAGACCTCTGGGACAACATTAAACGGACCAACATTCGAATTATAGGGGTTCCAGAAGAAGAAGAGAAAAAGAAAGGGACTGAGAAAATATTTGAAGAGATTATAGTTGAAAACTTCCCTAATATGGGAAAGGAAATTGTTAATCAAGTCCAGGAAGCACAGAGAGTCTCATTCAGGATAAATCCAAGGATAAATATGCCAAAACACATATTAATCAAACTATCAAAAATTAAATACAAAGAAAACATATTAAAAGCAGCAAGGGAAAATCAACAAATAACACACAAGGGAATCCCCATAAGGTTAACACCTGAACTTTCAGCAGAAACTCTGCAAGCCAGAAGGGAGTGGCAGGACATATTTAAAGTGATGAAGGAGAAAAACCTACAACCAAGATTACTCTACCCAGCAAGGATCTCATTCAGATTTGATGGAGAAATTGAAAGCTTTACAGACAAGGAAAAGCTGAGAGAGTTCAGCACCACCAAACCAGCTTTACAACAAATGCTAAAGGAACTTCTCTAGGCAAGAAACACAAGAGAAGGAAAAGGCCTACAATAACAAACCCAAAACAATTAAGAAAATGGGAATAGGACATACGTATCGATAATTACCTTAAATGTAAATGGATTAAATGCTCCCACCAAAAGATACAGATTGGCTGAATGGATACAAAAACAAGACCCATATATATGCTGTGTACAAGAGACCCACTTCAGACCTAGGAACACATACAGACTGAAAGTAGGGGATGGAAAAAGATATTCCATGCAAATGGAAATCAAAAGAAAGCTGGAGGGGCTTCCCTGGTGGCACAGTGGTTGAGAGTCCACTTGCCAATGCAGGGGACACGGGTTCGTGCCCCAGTCTGGGAAGATCCCACAGGCCGTGGAGCGGCTGGGCCCGTGAGCCATGGCCTCTGAGCCTGCACGTCCGGAGCCTGTGCTCTGCAACAGGAGAGGCCACAACAGTAAGGGTCCTGCGTACCACAAAAAGAAAAAAAAAAAAAAAAGAAAGCTGGAGTAGCAATTCTCATATCAGACAAAATAGACTTTAAAATAAAGATTATTACAAGAGACAAAGAAGGACACTACATAATGATCAAGGGATCGATCCAAGAAGAAGATATAGCAATTGTAAATATTTATGCACCCAACATAGGAGCACCTCAATACAGAAGGCAAATACTAACAGCCATAAAAGGGGAAATGGACAGTAACACATTCATAGTAGGGGACTTTAACACCCCACTTTCACCAATGGACAGATCATCCAAAATGAAAATAAATAAGGAAACACAAGCTTTAAATGATACATTAAACAAGATGGACTTAATTGATATTTATAGGACATTCCACCCAAAAACAACAGAATACACATTTTTCTCAAGTGCTCATGGAACATTCTCCAGGATAGATCATATCTTGGGTCACAAATCAAGCCTTGGTAAATTTAAGAAAATTGAAATTGTATCAAGTATGTTTTCCGACCACAACGCTATGAGACTAGATATCAATTACAGGAAAAGATCTGTAAAAAACAGAAACACATGGAGGCTAAACAATACACGACTTAATAACAAAGTGATCACTGAAGAAATCAAAGAGGAAATCAAAAAATACCTAGAAACAAATTACAATGGAGATACGACAACCCAAAACCTATGGGATGCAGCAAAAGCAGTTCTAAGAGGGAAGTTTTTAGCAATAAAATCCTACCTTAAGAAACATGAAACATCTCAAATAAACAACCTAATCTTGCACCTAAAGCAATTAGAGAAAGAAGAACAAAAAAAACCCAAAGTTAGCAGAAGGAAAGAAATCATAAAGATCAGATCAGAAATAAATGAAAAATAAATGAAGGAAACAATAGCAAAGATCAATAAAACTAAAAGCTGGTTCTTTGAGAAGATAAACAAAATTGATAAAATATTAGCCAGACTCATCAAGAAAAAATAGGGAGAAGACTCAAATTAATAGAATTAGAAATGATAAAGGAGAAGTAACAACTGTCACTGCAGAAATACAAAAGATCATGAGAGATTACTACAAGCAGCTATATGCCAATAAAATGGACAGCCTGGAAGAAATTGACAAATTCTTAGAAATGCACAACCTTCTGAGATTGAACCAGGAAGGAATAGAAAATATGAACAGACCAATCACAAGCACTGAAATTGAAACTGTGATTAAAAATCTTCCAACAAACAAAAGCCCAGGACCAGATGGCTTCACGGGCAAATTCTATCAAACATCTAGAGAAGAGCTAACACCTGTCCTTCTCAAACTTCTTCCAAAATATAGCAGAGAGAGGAACACTCCCAAACTCATTCTACGAGGCCACCATCACCCTGATACCAAAACCAGACAAAGATGTCACAAAGAAAGAAAACTACAGGCCAATATCACTGATGAACATAGATGCAAAAATCCTCAACAAAATACTAGCAAACAGAATCCAACGCACATTAAAAGGATCATACACCATGATCAAGTGGGGTTTATTCCAGGAATGCAAGGATTCTTCAATATACACAATCAACGTGATACACCATATTAACAAATTGAAGGAGAAAAACCATATGATCATCGCAATAGATGCAGAGAAAGCTTTCGACAAAATTCAACACCCATTTATGATAAAAACCCTGCAGAAAGTAGGCATAGAGGGAACTTTCTTCAACATAATAAAGGCCATATATGACAAACCCACAGCCAACATCATCCTCAATGGTGAAAAACTGAAACCATTTCCACTAAGATCAGGAACAAGACAAGGTTGTCCACTCTCACCACTCTTATTCAACATAGTTTTGGAAGTTTTAGCCACAGCAATTGGAGAAGAAAAGGAAATAAAAGGAATCCAAATTGGAAAAGAAGCAGTAAAGCTGTCACTGTTTGCAGATCACATGATACTATACATAGAGAATCCTAAAGATGCTACCAGAAAACTACTAGAGCTAATCAATGAATTTGGTAAAGTATCAGGATACAAAATTAATGCACAGAAATCTCTGGCATTCCTTTACAATAATGACGAAAAATCTGAAAGTGAAATTAAGAAAACACTCCCATTTACCATTGCAACAAAAAGAATAAAGTATCTAGGAATAAACCTACCTAAGGATGTATGCAGAAAATTATAAGACACTGATGAAAGAAATTAAAGATGATACAAACAGATGGAGAGATATACCATGTTATTGGATTGGAAGAATCAACATTGTGAAAATGACTGTACTACCCAAAGCAATCTACAGATTCAATGCAATCCCTATCAAACTAACACTGGAATTTTTTCACAGAACTAGAACAAAAAATTTCACAATTTGTATGGAAACACAAAAGACCCCGAATAGCCAAAGAAATTTTGAGAACGAAAAATGGAGCTGGAGGAATCATGCTCCCTGACTTCAGACAATACTACAAAGCTACAGTAATCAAGACAGTATGGTACTGGCACAAAAACAAATATAGATCAATAGAACAGGATAGAAAGCCCAGAGATAAACCCAGGCACATATGGTCACCTTATCTTTGATAAAGGAGGCAGGAATGTACAGTGGAGAAAGGACAGCCTCTTCAATAAGTGGTGCTGGGAAAACTGGACAGGTACATGTAAAAGTATGAGATTAGAACACTCCCAGCACCATACACAAAAATAAGCTCAAAATGGATTAAAGACCTAAATGTAAAGCCAGAAACTATCAAACTCTTAGAGGAAAACATAGGCAGCACACTCTATGACATAAATCACAGCAAGATCCTTTTTGACCCACCTCCTAGAGAAATGGAAATAAAAATAAAAATGAACAAATGGGACCTAATGAAACTTAAAAGCTTTTGCACAGCAAAGGAAACCATAAACAAGACCAAAAGACAACCCTCAGAATGGGAGAAAATATTTGCAAATGAAACAACAGACAAAGGATTAATCTCCAAAATTTACAAGCAGCTCATACAGCTCAATAACAAAAAAACAAACAACCCAATCCAAAAATGGGCAGAAGACCTAAATAGACATTTCTCCAAAGAAGATATACAGATTTTCAACAAACACATGGAAGAATCCTCTACATCATTAATCATTAGAGAAATGCAAATCAAAACTACAATGAGATATCATCTCACACCAGTCAGAATGGCCATCATCAAAAAATCTAGAAACAATAAATGCTGGAGAGGGTGTGGAGAAAAGGGAAGACTCTTGTACTGCTGGTGGGAATGTGAATTGGTACAGCCACTATGGAGAACAGTATGGAGGTTCCTTAGAAAACTACAAATCGAACTACCATATGACTCAGCAATCCCACGACTGGGCATATACCCTGAGAAAACCATAATTCAAAAAGAGTCATGTACAAAAATGTTCATTGCAGCTCTATTTACAATAGCCAGGACATGGAACCAACCTAAGTGTCCATCATCGGATGAATGGATAAAGAAGATGTGGCAAATATATACAATGGAATATTACTCAGCCATAAAAAGAAACAAAACTGAGTTATTTGTAGTGAGGTGGATGGACCTAGAGTCTGTCATACAGAGTGAAGTAAGTCAGAAAGAGAAAGACAAATACCGTATGCTAACACATATATATGGAATCTAAGAAAAAAAAATGTCATGAAGAACCTAGGGGTAGACGGGAATGAAGACACAGACCTACTAGAGAATGGACTTGAGGATACGGGGAGGGGGAAGGGTAAGCTGGGACAAAGTGAGAGAGTGGCATGGACATATATACACTACCAAACGTAAAATAGATAGCTAGTGGGAAGCAGCCGCATAGCACAGGGAGATCAGCTTGGTGCCCTGTGACCACCTAGAGGGGTGTGATGGTGAAGTTGGGAGGGAGGGAGACACAAGAGGGAAGAGATATGGGAACATATGTATATGTATAACTGATTCACTTTGTTATAAAGCAGAAACTAACACACTATTGTAAAGCAATTATACTCCAATAAAGATCTTCCTGATAAATTAAAACACTTGTAAATTTTGTAGCTCTAATAATGCTTTTGTTTTCCTGATTATTTTGTTTAATATTAAAGGATCCATATGAGCTTCTTTGGTGAGTATATGACTGCTATATATTTTTCTATTCTTTATAGCCAATATTTCTATATCCCATGTTTTATTTACAATCCCATGTTTTATTGGCAAATAATGAATAGCAGAAATATACTTTTGTTGAATCTGAAAAATCTCCAAATTTAGTTGGTAAGTTTAATTTATTTACATTTTTGAGATTGTTAATATTCTTGGATTAGACTGATTCTTAGAATTAGGATTGTATTTTACACTGGACTATTTCATTTATGCTTCTTTCTTTCTTCTTTTTTGCCTTCCTCTAAAGTTTCCTCTAATAAGTAGGAAAGATACACTCTATATTATTCTATTAAATATTCTATTTCTATTCTTTTGGTACTTAGTTTTAATATTTAAGATAAATTAAAACAAACTGTGATGTTTATCTATATATCTACCCTCTTCTTAAACAATACATGGTCTTTAAAATGTTTAAATTTTGTTGTCATCCTCCCAATTTACGTTATCCCTGCCCAGCATTTTAATTATATAATAACTATTTTATTACCCATATGAGACATTTTCATTGTTTTTATATGTATGTATAAGCATATATATGTAAACATATACAATTTAGTTTATTAATTTAGAGTTACACATTTAATTAGATTTTCCCATTTGTCTATCATTTCTGCTTGAGTCTCATACCTTCCTTTTAGATAACTTTCTTCCCTCCTCTTGAGTTGTGGTTGAACCTGATATATAAATCAGGTTTGACATTTATTTCCTCTCACCACTTTTACAATATTATTTTAATGTCTTCTGTCTTTATTGGTGTTTTTGAGAAATTTGATATGACACTAATTATCTTTCCCTTAAAATTAATTGATTTTTTTTCTTAGTGCTTTTAAGATCTTCTCTTTGCCTTTGTTATTTGGCAGTTTCCTCAGATGATCTGTAATTTTGGATCACGAGTTCATGTTTAGCTGTGCTCTATCTGTGGGAACCTTGCAAGACCTGGTTTGTGTATCCAACAAGGGAAGATTTGTTTTTGCTTCTGTCAAGATATCCAGGACACTAGAAACCCAGAGGATAGTTTTAGGTTAGTTTCTTAGACTGAGTTTCCTAAACCATGAAGGAAATATAAATTCAATCACTGAAACTGTATCAGCATAGACCACTGGTTACTATTTCTAAAGGGAGACTTTTTTCATCAGTGCTCAGGCTTAGATTATTAAATTCCTTTGCCATCTCTTTTTTAATAGGAATTTTTTTTCCTGCTCCTCTAACCTCTCACTGAGTATGTGTCTCATTTCCATTGCCCACCTTTCCCACAGGACTAACTCCTTGTTGGCTACCCTAATGTGGCTAATAAAACACAAGCTGCTAAAAGGCCAGTGCCCTAAGATCAGCTGCAGATTCAGCATCAGCTACCACCTTCATAAAAGATCCCATAGAGAGAGAGAGGGTACATAATCCACACTTGGCAATTGAGAGTTCTTGTATAGGTTTTTCTTTTTTACTTAGAACTGAGGAAGTTCCTGCACTAGTGGTAGGAACAGTAAACCAGGAAGCTTTGAAGCAATTGACATCCATGCTCTGCATCATGTAGATTAGGCTGGTCTTTCTGTTTCATGTAGAGGAGCCTGGTATTTCTGCTTCATGTAGATGAGGCTGGTGTTTCAAAGGAGAGAACAAGACTAAGGTGCAGAGTGATGCAGAGACAAGAAGTTGTAACAGATATCCTGAGAAGTGAAGTTCCTGCTTCTAATTGCTCTTGACTCTCAGATGATCCAGTTGTGTCTCTACCTGTCTCACAATTCATTAATTCTCTTCCTTTAATTGTTTCTTTCAATTGCTAAAGAACCAAGTACGATTCTAATAAACTTTTCTTTGGTGTAAACTAGTTCAGGTTATGTTTCTGACATTCGCAATCAAAGGAGTCATGACTAATCCACAATTATTTTGTTTTACATATCTTTTCTTTTTCATATCCTACAAAGCCGACCTACTGCATGACAACAATGAATTAAAATTCACATTAGATGGGCACATTAGCTCCACCCAGACCTGAAAATTTAACTCTTGGTTTGGTACCATACTACCTTCAGTTGATGCTGCTAATATGTTCCAACTATCAGGATCAAAAGGAACAAAGCAACTCAAGAACTGATTCAGGGGGGTCTGATTCTGAGGGGTCAAGATTCAAGGGGTCAAGATTCAAGAACTGATTCTGAGGGGTCTCAACCCCTCAGTGGACCAAAAATTATGCTCCCTTCCACCACAAAATTCACATGCTTCCTTAAGAGCCCTGAGAATCAACCTGGATATGATACAGATGTTCAAGTACTAATCTGAACCGTCTGAATATCCAAAATTTTTCCTGAAGTCTCTGGAGAGGAAAGATCTCATAGTTACAGGAAGAAAAGAGAACACATAGTTAAATCGATGACTAAGTGCACACAAACAAAGAAGAGTGAAAGTCTGAGGCAATTGATCAGGTAATTTATGCTCAAATTTGATATTGTATAAAAATACCTTTGGGCCCCAAATTAGCCATGTTGCCTGTCATTAATGATCAAATCTTTGGCATTGCTTTTCCCCTCTTGGATGCGCAGAATCAATGCACTGGGCCACTGGTTAGAATGGAGCTAGGGGTATAAAAATTAAATCTTCATGCTATCTTGGAAGTTGGCTCTCATATAGTGAACATACAATAATAAAGGCCTTATTCTCATCACTTCTTTCCATGCTTAAACTCTAATTTATACAAATGCATCCTTGTCTAGTAGTCCTCTATGGACTTATTCTCACTCTAAATATTAAGAGCAAGGTTTGTGTCATATAAATATATTACTTCACTAAATTTTGAAAAGCAAAGAAGCAATCAATATGAAAGCCAAAATGCATCATTTTAAAAAATCGTTTTAAGCTTTCATATGCTAACATTTTAATTTAAATCCCAGATTATGTATTTCAAGATAAAGTGTACCCATTCTCAACCCATTATCCTTTCACCTCCTTTCTTAAACTTCAGAATTTATCTATTTGGATAGATAAATTGGAAAACACAGATTTGTGTTTTCTTTTGGAAAACACAAATCTTCCAGGAGATCCACTCACTGGCTATTTTTGTCCTTTGTCTTTGAGAAATGGGCTCCTTCCCAGTGGAAGCTTCTAAAGGGATCTTTCTGAAGGAACCACACCACAATGGAGTGACTGTCCAGGCAATTATTCTAGGAAAACTATCCCGGCAAGTTGGCCAGACAAGATGAAATTGGATAATTTTCTTTAAACCCTAAAGAGAAGAATAAGGCACTTGGGAATAAAAAGGGATGAGGTGCCAAAAAGAAAATCCCACCACAGAGGAAAGAGTGTTTGAGGACCAAAGCAGAAGACAAAGAACGATGCCTCCACTGGACCAGGAGCTTTGTTCCGTTTTCTCTGTGGTCCTCCTTGCAGTTGAAACCTTGTTTTTCGGTGTAAATTAAAAATAACCCAAATGAATAAATAAATAAATACCCTTCACAGATGATGCTGTGCCCAACAGTCAAGCATTAAAAGTCCACTTTTACGGTGATATATTTGACCCACTGAAAATAATACACCACTGGAACTAGTGAAGTCTACTTTTGTAATCAGCAAAACTTCTTGGCTTAGTCCTTCAATATTTTATCAGCAAGCTCAGAAATATTTCCTTTAACTGGAGTCCTCACCATGATGGGTTTTTTAAATTTGGAAAATAACTTTAATTCCCATGAGGAATTATCATTGAGAATTATAACTGTTATTAGCGCTGAGAGAGGCTGCAAAACCCCTTCTCATTTTGCAAGTAAGGAAACTAAGATCTAAAAGGTGTTCAGATTCATTCAGCTGGTTAGTGGCAGGGTCACAGCCAGACATAAGTGTTCATGATTCATAGCCCACTGTTCTAACCAACCGATCACTAACCAGTATTCTGTTAAGTCGGATATAAATATAATAATGATGCGTGCAGATACAAATGTAAGTTATTTCTGTAAGGAAAACAGAGTTAAATTCATGAATTGCAAATTTTGTCATTCTTTCTCCATGGGAAGTGTTGATAAATTTGGCTTACCTTAAATTTTACCAATTCAGTGCTTTCACTGTATTTTATTTTTTCTATTCAAACGTTACAGTCAAAATATCTGATAATAATAAAGAAATTAATTCCACTTTTACATTTTCCACAGGCATACTACAGTCATTCTAACAGCTATGAAGAGCAGATAGTAAACTAATTCTGAAAGTTAATCTTAATAAATTCAGGTTGACAATGAAACAGATCACAGAGCATAATATTATGTACTGCAACCCTACAATATATATTCCTAACTCACCCCTCAACTTGTGAAGTAGGTTTTTATTGCTACTGTTTTTCCTAAATTAATATCACTTCTAAGAAGATCTAAATGGGAAGAAATTTCAGGTTAGCCTCCATATAAAATATATGTCTGAATTCCGTGGTTGAACAAGGAGAAAGAATACTGATGTTAATCTAAGTGACATAAAATAACAAGAAAATCAGAATTGATTGAAATGGCATATTTGGGTGTTTTTCCACAGTTACTAATGAAAAACATACTGCATTTGTGTAAACAATATACTCAAAAAGATGGCCTTAAACTTTAGACATGTAGCAAATGAGAAATTTCCCTGGAAATGGTAAACATTTGAATAACAGCTCAAAAGCTGCTGAGTATAAAACGTGAAACTGAAAATAAAGCAGGCAATGAGGAAATCTGAGTGTGAGGCCAGAGGGACGGCAAAATTGAAACCACAGCCTTTGCACTCAAGCTGCCTCATGTCTAGTTAGCAGGCACAAATGTAAATGTAACCCAAATGTTGGCTGGGGTTATTCCACCATCCTTTGAGAGTTCCCATAAAATGGGACTCATTCCCTGGGGTTTGTATTCTGAGGCTAATTTCTGATTCTGGTACTTTCTTGCAGAACTTTCTATCTCACCACCATTCTTCTGCCCTGCACCACCTAGATGGTCAGTAGAGTCCCCTGTGCTTGATTTCACCTGAAACATCACTCACACCAAGGCATCTTCGAAGGTGGCAGACTTCACTGAAGGTTTGCGGCAATGAGTGTTAGACCGCAAAATCCAACAGCAAAGAACTTGATCGTGGAATTGAAGTGATTCCTGTGCTCAGAAGTCCTTCGGCCACTTTTCTCTGTTCACTGTTCTCCATTTCCCCACTTGCCCATCATTCTCTGTCTCCCCTTCCCTCTCTTCTCTCTTCTGCTTACTCTTTAGGCCCTAATTCTCCTTAACCCCTTTAAGTTGTTTTTCTTTCTTTCACTGGCTTCTAGAGTATGCTTTCATATCTTCCCCTAAAGCAATGTTAGTAGCATGTTTTCCTAAATAGAGACAGCTGTCTCTCTAAGAGGAACTCTAGAATCGGGTGTGAAAATAGGAAAGTTCTCTGTAGCAATATACATGATATGGTATAATAATTCCTATAAAACTCAGGCAGTACAAGCATCAGCAGATACAGGGTAAGAAAGCAATGGGGACCCTGGTTTTATTAACTGTATTAGTAAAAGTTATCAGTTAGTTCTTTTCTCATGCAGTTACTGTGAGGATCAATCAGTTGTAAGTGCGAACTCTGAGTTATATTCCGATGACATATATATTATTCAATACCTAGCCATGTCTGGTCCACAACGGGCCTCCAACTAATTTGGCAGGCACTCTTCTAGACCTCCCGCAGAGCAGGGGATGACTGAGAATGTTTCAGGAACAACAACGACAAGAAAAGCATCAATGATGACCCTTTTAAAACATTTAGCTTTGAAACAGACCACCATGGGGGTATTCTAGGAAGAGGAACAAATGGGCAAAGACAGAGAGGAAAGAAAACACACCACAAGTTCATACTGGGGAGTAGTGGTGGATAAAATAATACAGCTAGGTAGGGCAGGGCCTTGAAGTCAGGATGATGATTTTGGATTTAATTCAATAAATCGAAAAGGAAAATCATTGCTGTCACGTGTGATGTGATTGACAAATGCCTTTGATTGCATCATCTCATCAGAGCTCCCAGAGGGAGAGATGTCAGGGTCTGTGTCCTCTGCTCTGGTCAAGCAAATCCTATGGAGTTGTTTGCAGCTGAGGGGCCCGCCCTTTGAAGAACTTTGATAAACTCCAACTCATTCAAAAGAGAGGAATAGCAAGGAAGCCTAGCATGGAGACACATGAGGGATGACCAAAGGAACAAGAGGTGATACCCTGTAGAGTAGAAACTCCAAAAGGCTGTAACAGATCAAAGACTGGGGCATTCTTGGAAACATGGTTTGGTATTTCTGACCTTTGCGTTCTCAGTGCCTGCATACGGCTGCAACTCAATAAAGGTCTGTTGAATGAGTGAATGAATAATTGAATGGCTGGCTGTCATAGAGAACAGGCATTGAATTTGTTCTTTGTCTCCCCAAAGGGCAGAGGGTGATGGAAGTTGCATAGATAGAGATAGAGATGGCGCTTGACATAAAGAAGACTTTTAACATATAAATCCTCAACAGTGAAAGGAGCTGTGGCCACAGCTGGTACGGTTTCCACTCCCAGGCTGGGGAGGGCAAGCTCATGTTTGAAAGCGGATGACTTAAGCACCCCTGGCACTCTGTGACTCTTCAGTTCAATCAGAAATTATTTGCATGATACAGACCTTTATAATGACTGGTTAGCATTTTGTTAATGTCACCTGTGTATGCAGTAGCAAACTGCCCTGCCAAATACACTTCTTAGACTTAGTGTTTGAATTTTATTTTGCTGTACTTCATGGGTCACAAATTGGTGCAAAGAGACCATACACATGAACACACACAGACAGCCCCCGCTGCTGTCACAGACACACATTAGGTGAAGTTTCCAATGCATTCAGCTGAAGATGATAAGTCTTATCAGAAGTCGGCTGGTCTCACCACCAAGGCGGATGTAGCGTATCTGAACACACTTTCTTTTGCCCCTATTGCTCCTGAAGAGGGCATGTAATCGTTACTTATATTTGCAAGCGAGGAAGTGCCGTGCCTGGCCTTTTCCTCTTTGTATTTACACCTTCATCTTGGAAGAACTTCCGCATTCACAGTTACATTATTTTGTGTACTGCAACCAGTTCCCCTACCTCATTCTTGAACTAAGTTCAATGCCAAAAAAGAAAAACTTCATCTTGGGAAGAAAACAGAGTCACTACTCAGGTGTGGCTGAATAATACCTCAGTCCAGGCTGACCACAATCCCCCACAACCCAGTACTGTGCTTGTTATAAAAGTAACTTAATTCATATGGGTTTTTTATTCCTAAGGAATTAAATGATCTTCACCGAACACATTGTCTAGTAATTTCTTACTTCAGCCATTCTCTCTAATAGTTCCTGGGAAGTACAGACAAAATAAATCTTAGCACTTACATAATTATGAGAGGAGATAAAGAAACCCTAAGAAGGTAAGAACAAGGTAAAGAATCCCAAGAAAACATGAAGAAATGTGAGAGAGTTTTGTCTTTGATAACAACACCAAGCATCTTGCTATGGACTGAAGGTTTATATACCCCCCAAATTCATATATTGAATCCTAACCCCAAATGAGATGGTATTAGGAGGTGGGGCTTTGGAGTGATGAGATCATGAGGGTGGAGTCTTGTGGGATTAGTGGCTTCATTTCTCTTTCCACCATGTGAGGTTACAATGAGAAGACAGTGGTCTATGATACAGGAAGCTGACCCTCACACAACATCGAATCTGCTGGAGCCTTGATCTTGGACTTCCCAGCCTCCAAAACTGTGAGAAATCAATCTTTGTTGTTTAAGAGATCTAGTCTATGGTATTTTTTTTTTTTTATAGCAGCCTGAATGACCTAAGACAATACCTTGACATCTGTGCAAATGTAATAGTAATTTAAATCTGCTTAATGACAACCATCCTTCCAAAAATTGTCAGAACAAAATTCTGACCCTTTTTTAAAGAGATAAAAAGAATAATAATTTAAATGACTACGTTTGGACACTCTTAATAGTAACAACCGAATCTAAAAGAACCCAAGCCCAGTTCTAAAATAGATGAAAAACTGGGGTATTAGAGAACTTTTTAAGCATATTTATGTCAGTTGTGGTTTTAGGACATATGACCCTACCCTTATGGCACCGAAGTTCATTTATTTATTGAATATGTATTGAATACCTACTCTGCGCCAGATACTGTCATGATTTTGCTGTATTCAAATAAAAATAGGATAAGATCCTTGTCCTATAGAGTTCCCTAAAAATTATACTATTTCATTGTTCCCTTTTATTATATTTTAACCCTAGCAATTCCTGCCTTGAGACATGATTAGATCCTACATAAAAGTGAACAAATTTTGAAAAAGTTTTTAAATAGTATCACAAGGAAAAATAAGTTTTAAAGAAAATATTACTACTCTATAAATCATTGTTGTTTTCACACTTGATGCTTAAAATTCTAACAAAAATAAACCTATTTAACATAATTTGGACTAAAAGTCATCGTCTCCCAAAGTGTTCCCCCAAAATTCTATACAGATTATTCCCTCTCTCCCTCTCTCTTTTTTCTCCCTTTTTCTCCCTCTTTCTTTCTCCCTCTCTCTCTTCTTCCCTTTCTCTCTCTTTTTTCTCCAGCTTTCTCCCTCCCTTCCTCCCCCCCTTCCCTCTCTCTTTATCAGATTTTCTTTTTTTCCCACACTCGGTAGAAATGCTGACTTTTATAACGAGCAGCAGACTGATCTGTGATGAGAGAAGGAGGAAATAGGTTTCATAGCAGAGGAAAAGCAACCCGTCACAGTCGTAAATGAATAGAGAAGATAACAATGAATAACACCCAGCGGTGAAAGCAGAAAAGAAGGTAATGTTGTCTGGAAAGCAAAATTTTACTAAACTCACATTTTATCTTAAGCAGCATGAGCAGGATTCTAGTGCACAGAGTCAAAGTATGTGTCCCAAAGAACATTAGGGCTGCAGAATGTAAGCAGTTGCTAAGCACAAACATCAAACAAACAACACAATGCTAGTCATGGAGGGATGATTTCCACCATGATATGTAAGTTAATGAAACACTGTTTATACCAGACTGCTCAAGATCTTTAATTTTCTAGTTAAAGTTACATATTATAACTTTCCACGAGGAATATGTAATTTCTACATTTATGAAATGTGCTTGACTACGGAAAATTTTCTTGAAGAAACACCTTCCCAAAGTTTCCAGGAAACCCAGATTCAGGTATTGGGAGGCTACAGGAAATGACGTATGTAAAGCACCCATTGCAGCACCTGGCACAGAGCTGGTGCTCGCTGAAAGGGGCTGGTGATGGTGGCTGTAATGGAGGTACTGTCATGGAGGTACTGTCTCTTCTATCACTGGGCAAAGAGAGTCATAGATTTTATATGAAACACATATAAAGTGTTTTTGAAAACAGGAGAAGTCAGGGAGAGGGGGAAACTAGCAGCTTTTTCATACCACGACATGCTAAGTAAGCATGCCAACACATTATCATTTAATCATTACACCCATGCTATGAAGTCCATTATCTATTATGTCCATTCTATAGCTGAAGAAACTGAGGTTCATAAGTATGCTAACTATTCCACAGTGAGTAACTGATAGGCCTCTCTGAACTCGGAACTATTTTTCCTTTGTCAAATCACATGAATTCCTTAAATACACTTTTTTTTTTTTACAACTTTATTAGATTATAATTGCTTTACAGTGTTGTGTTAGTTTTTGCTGTACAACAAGGTGAATCAGCTATACGTATACTTATATCCCCATATCTCCTCCCTCTTGAGACTCCCTCCCACCCTCCCTATCCCACCCCTCTAGGTGGTCACAAAGCACCAAGCGGATCTCCCTGTGCTATGCGGCTGCTTCCCACTAGCTGTCTATTTTACACATGGTAGTGTATATACGTCAATGCTGCTCTCTCAATTTGTCCCACCCTCCCCTTCTACCCCTGTGTCCACAAGTCTGTTCTTCACATCTGCATCTCTATTCCTGCCCTGCCACTAGGTTCATCAATACCATTTTTCTATATTCCATATGTATGCATTAACATACGATATTTGTTTTTCTCTTTCTGACTCACCTCACTCTGTATGACAGACTCTAGGTGTATCCACCTCACTACAAATAACTCAGTTTCATTTCTTTTTATGGCTGAGTAATATTCCATTGTATATATGTGCTACTTCTTTACCCATTCATCTGTCGATAGACACTTAGGTTGCTCCCATGACCTGGCTATTGTAAATAGTGCTGCAATGAACATTGTAGTACATGTCTCTTTTTGAATTATGGTTTTCTCAGGGTATATGCCCAGTAGTGGGATTGCTGGGTCGTATGGTAGTTCTATTTGTAGTTTTTTAAGGAACCTCCATACTGTTCTCCATAGTGGCTGTATCAATTTACATTCCCACCAACAGTGCAGGAGAGTTCCCTTTTCTCTAAATACACTCTTGATTTTATATAGGACAGAGGTTTTTTTGGTATTTGCCTTGTATTACACCAAATGGAGTAGTACAAAGAGGAGAGCTCTAGGGAATAAAGCAGAGCTGAGGGTGAATCTCATTTCTGCTATTTACTTAGTGTTACATTGGGCCTCAATTCTTTATCATAAAATAGAAATCTTCCCTCTTCCCTCCCTCCCTCCTCCCCTTCCTCCCTCCCTCCCTCCTTCCCTCCCTTCCACATAATACCAGTGATATTTGAACAAGTGAAGGGAAGAGTGGGAAGAAGTAAGGCTGAGGGGCTAAGCAAGGTGAGGCAAGATAGTCTAGGTCATAGGAGGAAGGCTGAATTTTATGTTAAACATAAGGAGAGCCACTGCAGGATTTTAAAAGCAAGGGAAGGGCGTTATCAGATTATCATTGAGAATTTCCCCTTTGCTGCTGCCTGAGGAGTGGTGGGGGCAGCCATGGGGGGAGAAGGTGAGGCACAAGAGTGAAAGTGGAGAAACCAGTTAGAGGCTGATGTGTTCACGGAGGTGAGAGACACTGGGGGCCTGGACTCAGAGGGTGGCCGTGGACATGAAGTAAAGAAGAGAGTTTCAGATATATTTTCAAAGTAGCATCCATAAGGGTTACTAATATATGTGATCTCTAGTTTATCAGAAAGGAAGGACTCCTAGATTTTGGCTTGACTAACTTGCTAAAGTGCAGTGCTTTTTACATGAAAGGAGAAGAACCGGGGTTTGAGAAGGTAGACATGGAAGGAGGAAAATCCAGAATTCCATCTGGGATCTGTTAAGTTGCAGAATCGAAGACACATCCAAAGGGAGATGTCAGGAGACATGGAAACATGAAAGTAAGGCGCTCAAGGGAGAGATGTGGACTCCAGTGAAAATGTGGGAGTCATCAGCACAGGAGAACTCACATTCCTGGGAACCGATGAGATCACTCGGGGACAAAGGTTAGAGATGGAAAAGATGAGCCTGAGACAAATCTTGAGTTCCTCCAAATGAGGCAGATGGAGAAGGAGGCAGCCAAGATACCAAAACAAGAATGGGCTGAGGCAAGAAGGAAAGCAGGAGAGCGAGTGTTTCAAAACCAAGAGAGCGAAGTCCTGGTAAGTGACAGGCACGGGGGATAAAAAGTGGTGAATCACTGAAGGTGTTAAATGGAGGATATTTTGAAGTAGTATCTCTTTCTTCCCCTAGGGTGGGATGGAGAGTCCAGGTGATGCTGTGACCCATGGGAGGAAGGAACATTTCCTCAATGATAGATGGATGCAAGTATGGGTTTGTTTGTTTGTTTGTTTATTTATTTATTTATTTATTTATTTATTTTGCGGTACACGGGCCTCTCACTGTTGTGGCCTCTCCCGTTGCGGAGCACACGCTCCGGACGCGCAGGCTCAGCGGCCATGGCTCACGGGCCCAGCCGCTCCGCGGCATGTGGGATCTTCCAGGACCGGGGCACGAACCCGCGTCCCCTGCATCGGCAGGCGGACTCTCAACCACTGTGCCACCAGGGAAGCCTTATGGGTTGGTTTAGACATGAGAAGATGAGAAAGTTTATTTCTGATGGTGACAATTTTCCCAGTGAAGTATGAAGCTTTTAAATCAGATCAAATTTCAGATACATGGAAACAAGGGCCAACTTTCAATATGCACAAGTCTCTGTAACAAGGCACCCTGCAAAATAAGGACTGTCTACATAGACATATAAATGAGTACAGAGCCAACAGAGACTGTAAAATTTCAAAATATACTACACTATAAGGACAAATGAGCTTCCTGTCAAAGCTGAGCCTGTTCAGTACATGACTGGACAAAAGAATGGACTGTTAGCTGCTTGCAGGGTAGCCTTTCTGCAAGGGGCCAATGGCCCAGAGGAAAGAAGGAGTGTTGACATGGACTAAATGAGAGCTTTCCTTCCCTGTTCCTCTTTCTTTCCACTGTAACATTTACTTTGCTCAAGGCCATTACCACACTCACAGTGGAAGGACAGCCTAGGGATTTTGCACCTCAGGATAATTAGCAGAGACAGAGAGGGGCACATTGTTTGATTTTATAGACTGGCCCTGACCTTAGTTTCTTAATCTGATTACACCTGGTGACTGGAATGGTATAGCAAGAGTTCAGCTGAGATGCCTATTGATAAAATCGACCTGCAAGGTGAGGGAACACATAGTTTGAGATCCTGGTGAGCAAAGGACCACTGGTGATGCAACTATAAAACTGTGGAGAGCTGATGCATGCTTTGCAAATACCAATTCTAAACTAATATGCACATCAGGTTTCACAGACACAGTAAAGTCACACATTGCTTTACTGAGCTGAGGGAATGAGCGTATTTATGAAGTATCCACAGTTTCTTCCAGTTTTCCCATCACTTGGAATTGACCTTCCCTTTAGGTCCCTGGGCTCTAGACTCTGTTTTAGGAAAAACTCAGCAAGCCCAGGGGTACCTTCTAGACCAAGACTGCCTACTGCTCCACCTCCAACATCATAGTCAGCCCCCCTTCTCTAGTCTCAGTTGCTCCTGGTGGCTGGATCCCATGCTTCTCTCCCACGTTGAAGAGGTAGCTCTCAAAATTGGATGGAAAAATAAAAAAATAATAAAAAACAGGAAAATACCATTACATACCTATTAGAATGGTGAAAACCCAAAACACTAACAGCACCAAATGCTGACATGAATGTGGAGCAACAGGAACTCCCATTCATGGCTGATAGGAGTGTAAAATGGTACAGCCACTTTGGAAGACAGTTTGGCATTTTTTTTAACGAGATTAAACAGACTCATTGTATGACCCAGCAACGTGCTTCTTGGTATTTACCCAAATGAGTTGAAAATTTATGTCCACATAAAAACCTTCACATGGATGTTTTATAGCAGCTTCATTCAGAATTGCCAAAACTTGGAAGCGAATAAGATGCCCTTCATCAGGTGAATGGATAAACTGGTACATCCAGACAACAGAATTCACAGCTAAAAAGAAATGAGCCACCAAACCAAGAAAATAAATGGAACTATATGAAATGCATATTACTAGGTGAAAGATGCTAATCTGAAAAGATTACATACTGTATGAGTCCGACTATAAGACACTCTAGAAAAGGAAAAACTATGGAGGCAGTAAAAAAGATCAGCAGTTACTGGGGGTTAAAGGGGAAGAAGAAATGAATAGGCAGGTACAGGGGATTTTTAGGGCAGTGAAACATTCTGTATGATACTACAAAGGTAGATACATGTCATTATACATTTGTCAAAACCCATAGAATATACGACACCAAGAGTGAACCCTAATGTAAATTATGGACTCTCAGTGATGATGATGTGTCAGTGTAGGTTCGTTGATTGTGGCAAATGCACCACTCTGGTGGGAGAAGTTGAGAGCGGGGTAAGCTTGCACATGTGTCGGGGTAGGAGGTACGTGAGAATTCTGTGTAGTTTCTGCTCAATTTTTCTGGGAACCTAAATCTGCTCTAAAAATAGAGCTTATTAAAAAGAAATGAATGGAAAGCTATCCTTTCAATAAGTATTCATCAGATTAGCTGAAAAACCCTAGAGCACTCTTATATATAGGGCTTGCTATGGCCAATCTAGAACATCTTATTTAGTTCTCTCTTTAGCTAAGTAATAGGAAGAATCTTTAAACCTTATTCTTTAGTGACACTGACTCCCCCTGGAGGCTCTATGATTCTCTCCCCACCACCCCACCCCATACAGTCGCAGTTCCAATAGGTTATACACATTCATACATACTTCTAGAATAACCCATGTTCTGGAAGGCACAGCAATTGTAATTCATTGTTTTTATATTTTTATAATCTCTAAATTAAAAAAAATTACAGATGAAGAGAAAAATGCCAAGAAGTCCTAGTTTAGGATGACTTTTTAAAGTTTATTATTTGTCTGTCTTTATTTTGAGAAAGTGACTTCAACAGGTCATGGTGGGCCTGAATTCAGACAGAACGAGCTCAAATTCCATCCCTCCCTGCCATGCTAAACAGGAAGGAACGCATAAAACTGTCAGGCCATTTCACTGAAAGGTCTGTATTGGAGTTAAAAAAAAAAAAAAGAAGAAACATTTCCAGTGGTCGTCTGGAAGGTTTTATTTCATTTGTTTGCCTTATAAAGTCGTGCTTGGTCATCTTATTAAAACACAGCCTTGCTACAGAAAACGCAAGCCTGCTCCCTGAAATTATGCATCAGCAAATATTGATCTGCACCAGATTGGACCCTGGTTTCAGGAAGGCAAAAGTCTAGCCCAAAGAGTCCCATTGATTCAGGATAGAAGAACTGTGTCTTCTGTCTGTTTTGACTCTCCAGGATTTCCCTAACTTCTCCCTCATCAAAAATATATCAGTCTGCAGACTGAGGTGCTGAATGAATGTGCCAGGAGGGGTGAAGCGCTGGGCAGGAACGGAGGGCTCTCTGCACTGCCCAGCGAAGTCCTGCCTGCCCAGCCGCTGGCAACCTGGCGTTGTTTTCCTCTCTAGCCACGGCTTTGGCTTCAGGCTAACTTCTTGACTAAGCTTTCACTCAAAGGCCGTTTTACCCAATACCAGAATAAGACAGATCTGCTCTTGTATCCTCACAAATATGGCAGAATCAAGATAGATATTGCCCAGTTCGGGAAGGCAGTAGAGAGTGTGTTGAACTTGTTACCTATCTGCAGCAGAGCTTGATGAAACACGGTTGACCCCTCTGGCTATACTCTTCATCTTTTTGCCTTGAGGCAGATCAACAGGCAGGCACACTGTAGGGAGTTAGTACTATGACAAGGGAATGCCACAAGGCACCATGGAACAAGTTCATTCAAAAGATTTTTGGGGGCTGAGACAGGCAGTCAGGGAAGGCTTTCTTGAGAAGCAATGACTAAACTAAGACTTGAAAGATGGGAAGCCTCTAACACATGTAAGAGTAAAATGGGTAAGGTAGAAGATGGAAAAGGATGGAAGGTATCTTACTGTCCCCATTCATCATCTCAGGAGACTCAGAAAGACGAAGTCACTTTCTCAGGATCACATAGTTGTTAACTAGCAGAACTGGGATTCAAACTGTCCCCAGAGGGGACAGCAAGACCTAGGTTCAAATCTTAATACAAGTCACTTCACTCCGTAAGCCTTGCTCCCCTCATTTGCCAAGTGGTGATGAATTAGATGCTTACTGCAGTGACTGTAAACTGAGAATCAATCAATGGATAGTATTAATTCTATCATCATTGACTACATCACTGGACTGTAAGCTCTGAATCTGCAGGCAGTATGTCCACCTTGCTCACTGATATATCTGAGGGCTTTAATCGATGCCTGGCATAGGAGAGAGGATTCTTACGTATGAAGAAATTATTGAGAGAATGAAATGAAAGAACACATACAAAGTTCAGGGACAATTCCAGTAGTTTCTCAGTAAATGTTAGCTCTCCTTACCCACCACCATGTTAATAAGACAACCCCTTGTAGCCAGAAAATTCTATTTGGAATATGTTTGAGTACCTCCAAGTGTCATTTGGTATTGGCATCTAGGTACGATACTGCACTTAATGGCTAATTGTTGTTGTCCAATCTATACCTATTGGCGATAGGTCAGGCATGATCCACTGCTACAGGCAGTAGCACCACCTCCAATTACCGATAATAAGAAGGAGGATTGATGTATCCAAGGTAAAATGTAACCTTACCAACGCCCAGGACCTCTGAGTTGTCCTCAGGAGAAAATAGCTATAAACAAATGTTAAAACTCATTTTGAGATTCTCACATCTTAAGATGCTTTTATAGAAATGTGCATTCCTATGACTTTCTGTTGATATTTTAAGTCTTTGTGAGGCATAGATTTCAGTCTTTCAATGGCTGTCTGATTGCGTTGGGAGCAGAGAAAACCTGGAAGGCTCTTTGGCTCCTCTGGCCATCATTCAAGAGATCCTGCGCAGTGGGTGGCAAAGTGAATGCATTTCTCACCAGGTGCCTGCTGAGATGGTCGTAGCCATCATATCAGAGAGCAATTCTGGCCACTCTTACAGAGAAGTGGTTGGTTGGTGTTTGCTAAATGTCCCCTCTAACACTTGCCATCACTCCCCATGATAATGACTGGAGGCTTAGCCTGATCCTGAGTGATGATGCAGCCATCAGCTTCAAGAAGAGGACCATGTAGAGTAAAATACAGGGAACTCTACTCAACACCCTGTAATGGCCTACGTGGGAAAATAATCTTAAAAAAACAAACAAAAGAAAAAAACAGAAGTAGAGTCACAGATGTAGAAAACAAACTTATGGTTACCAGGGGATAAGGACGGGAAGAATAAATTGGGAGACTGGGATTGACATACACACTACTATATATAAAATAGATAGCTAATAAGGACCTACTGTATAGCACAGGAAACTCTACTCAATACTCTGTAATGGCCTATATGGGAAAAGAATCTACAAAAAGAGTGGGTATATGTATATGTATAACTGATTCACTTTTCTGTACACCTGAAACTAACACAACATTGTAAATCAGCTATACTCCAATAAAAAATTTTTTTAAAACTGAGAAAAGGGAACCCTCCTACACTGTCGGTGGGAATGTAAGTTGGTGCAGCCACTATGTAGAACAGTATGGAGGTTCCTTAAAAAACTAAAACTAGAGTTACCATATGATCCAGTGATCCCACTCCTAGGCATACATCTGGAGAAAACTCTAATTCGAAAAGGTACATGCACCCAATGTTCATTGCAGCACTATTTACAACAGCCAAGACATGGAAGCAACCTAAATGTTCATCAACAGAGGAATGGATAAAGAAGATTGTACATATATGCAATGGAATATTACTCAGCGATAAAAAAGAATGAAATAATGCCATTTGCAGCAACATGGTTGCACCTAGAGATTATCATACTAAGTGAAGAAAGTCCGACAGAGAAAGACAAATATCATATGATATCACTTATATGTGGAATCTAAAATATGACACAAATAAACTTATCTACAAAACAGAAATAGACTCACAGACATAGAAAATAAACTTATGGTTACCAAAGGGGAAAGAGAGGGAGGGATAAATTTGGAGAATGGGATTAACATATACACACTACTATATATAAAACAGATAATCAACAAGGACCCACTGTATAGCACAGGGGACTATACTTAATATTTTGTAATAACCTACAGTGGAGAAGAATCTAAAAAAGAATATGTATATATCATATATATATGTATATATAATGTATGTATGTATACCTGAATCACTTTGCTATACACCCGAAACTAACACACCATTGTAACTCAACTATAGTTCAATAAAAATTGTTCTAAAATGTGAATCAAGTATCACTTTCACTCATCTTTCTCTTAATAATAAGAAACGTGTTGGGGAGCTTAAAAGAGACACAGCAAACAAAGTAACTTACGCCGATGAAATTTCTGAGAGTAATTCTCATTATCATTCTAGAGGACCCACATGATCTGATTCCAACACAGGCTACCTGGTGTTGCATTCCATGACAATCTATTTTAATAATGAAAACACTACTTCATTGTAACTCTATTCTGTGCCCTGCCTCCAATTTACTTCCTGTAGGCAAAGGTCTACCACAAGCTGGAAGTGCAATATAAGTACAAAATCCCTGGTAAGCATCATTTTTTAAGAATATGCTCATTAAACAGAAAGCAAAAATGTCGGGAAACCCCCTGCTTCCCAGGCAGCGCTGCTTGTACTGAAGGGCGGTGCTCCCCTGGCACTTGGTTTCCAGGGATGCAGAGTGAATGCCCGCACAGGTTAGGACCTTTGAGCCTGAGGCTTTCCACAAAATGCAACAATCTGTTGTTTGTTTCCTGTAGGTGTCCCCTACATTTCAGTAGCACATTCAAGTACAGGATAATCGTAAACCAGAAATGTGTGCTCAATATGGGAAAATGTAGACTGAAGAGTCAGCAGATGCCTAGAGGGCTCAGTTGGACAGAACAAGTTGCATTTAAGAGGTTGATTGGATTTCTTTTTTCACTTTTGCAAATAAGGTGATTTAAATGAATCTGTCATAGGAAGTTTGCAGGTTTGCCAATTAATGCATGGCTCTTTTTTTCACAGATTACCTGCACATCATCATAAATACCTGGATGAGCAATAAGAGACAAGTGTGCTCTCCTGAATAAGTCACATATCAGAGCTGCTTAAAATAGAGGTGACTTCACTTAAATGAAAGTTGATAGACACCGTTTCTCCTGTCCAAAGCCTAACCTTCTGCGTGTACTGGAGATTCCAGTCACTCCTGCCTGTTAAGGATTTGGCTCCTGCAGGCATTCCCTTTCTCTCCTGCACTAGGAGCTTCTCCTTCTCTCCTGGATCACTGCCATCAGCATTCTAATCCCCTGTATCAGCTATAGAATGCCGCATATTAAAAGCCCCCCCATTCTAAGTCCATCTCCAGCCTCACTGCTCTGCTCCTCACAGCAAAATTTCTGTAAGGAGTTGTCTATACGCTCTTTCTGCTGTTTGCCACCATTCTCTCCTGAACCCACCCCCAAGCTGGCTTTTCTTCCCCTAGCTCAGCTCCAGTGAAAGCAACCTGGTTAAATCCAGCACTCAGTTCCTGGGACCTCTCAACCCCATTTACACAATTGATCACTCCCTCCTTGCAAACACTGCAGCACTTGACTCCCCAGTTATCACTCCCACCTGGCTCTCTCCCCCTTTGCTGTTGGTCTTGATGAGTTTTCTTGCTTGCTTCCTTTTTCTTCCTTCCCTTCCCTTCCCTTCCCTTTGCTGATGACATCCCAATTCATTTCTTTGGTTCTGATATTTGCTGAGTTCCTGACCCACAGGGTAGGTACTTGACCTCTCTACTTGGATGGCCAGTTGAAACTCTGCCCAGGCTCTTCCTTTTCCCAGTAAAGGTGCCACCACACAGTCCCTCAGCCTGACACCCAGGGGTCTCTCTTACCACCTCGCCATCCCCTGCCACACACATCCAATCCAGCTGCGATTCCTGCCTGCTCTATGCAGGATCTGATCACTGTTCACCACCCTATTGCTGCAACTCTGGCCCAAGCTGCCAGTGTCTCTTATCTGGATTTGAGCTAAAGACCCCTAGCTGCTTTCTCTTCTCTACTCAGAAGACACACATTATATCATGTTGATTCCCTGTTCTAGACCCTCCAATGGCTTGGAATAAAACCCAAACTAACTCCTTTTTGTAACACATAGGAAACCACAAAAGACCTGGTCCCATTTATCTGTCTAGCCCTCTGACACCGATAACTCTGTCCAGGTGCCCTCCACTCCAGCCACTTAAGCAGCAATGCCATACCTTGGGCGTAACACCCTGGGTCCTTCCTGGGGGTCCTTGCATCTGCCATTCTCTCTGCCCAGCAACTGCTTCCTCCAGATTCCCCCAGGCCCCTCACTGGCTCCATGGGCTCAGATACCAGCTCCTCAGAAAGAACCTACTCAGCCATCCTTTATAAAATAACCCTTGCTCACTGTCTAGCCCTTTACTCTGCTTTATTTTTCTTCATAGCACTTATTACCTGAAATTATGGCCTATATGTATTTATTAACCCATTTATTATAATTCTTCCCAACTTAAATGTAATTTGATGGGGCAGAAACATAATTGTCTTATTCAAGTTTGCATCCCTAGCGACCAAAACAGTGACTGGCACATAAGAGACATTCAATAAACAATATTTTGAATGAAGTAAAAGACAATAAATGTGGCTAGGAAAAGTATTAGGTATATGTTTTTATCATACTCTTAAGTCATTATCAAATCAATTGTAAATTAACTTAGATGAGAAGAGGAAATATTGTGGGAACGAACAAAGAGGGAGAAAATGCTCTGAAGATACTTGCTCTAAAAAATACTAAATACATTTTAAAGCCACAGTAATTAATAATGCGTTACCACTAAAAATATATCACAGAGGTAAACAGAATAGCTGCAATATCTATAAAGGAAGCCCTGGCATGTATAAAACTTATGAAGTAAACATCACAAGCCAATAAATAAAGGACAAATAATTTTTTAAAAGGTATTGGGCAAATCAGGGATTTGAGAAAACTCCAGTTAGGTCCTAATCTAGCATGATACAACAAGAATGACAACAAAATGCTGGACCAACCAAAAAAATTGTAACTCTGATGGTCACCGTTCCTTTCCTCTTCCCCCACAAAAGGAAAAAAAACTGGATTGGATTTTTTTTTCCTGGTCACTTGAGCACATCTAGATCACCCATTAGATTTTCTCTGGGACCTGCAGTTTGATTTAGGATTGATCAATCAAAATTCCAGTGGCATTAGAAGTAAATTATTAAAAGGTATGACAAAAATAGAAGTAAATATTTAATGGATCTTGGGGGAAGAAAGGCCTTCCAAAGCATAATGTTTGCAGAAAAAAAATTCAATAATAGTGACCACATTAAACAAATTAAAAAAAACAAAAATAATTTTGAATGTTAAGAAACATAAACAAATGGAAAAGGCAATTCTTAAACTAGAAATAATCCAGAAAATATTTCTCAGACTAATAAACTTAATATTTTTAGGAAATACATCAATCACTCCTACAAATCATGAAGAAAATAAGGAAAATAATGTTTGTTTTGTGGCGGTTGGTAACTGACAAGCACTTGGTAGATATTCAGCAAGTCATACTTAATAATAAATTTAAAAGAAAAACACCAGTCTTTTAAAAGAAAAAATAAAACAACAAAAACAAGAGGTTAGCAAGTAGTCAAATTAAACAAATAAATGTAGATTAAAGTTCTGGCTTACCATTTTTACTGGGCAATTTAAAAAATACTCAATATTCAAAACCTGTTTTCAGGGCTTCCCTGGTGGCACAGTGGTTGAGAATCTGCCTGCTAATGCAGGGGACACGGGTTCGAGCCCTGGTCTGGGAGGATCCCACGTGCCATGGAGCAACTAGGCCTGTGAGCCACAACTACTGAGCCTGCGCGTCTGGAGCCTGTGCTCCTCAACAAGAGAGGCCGCGATAGTGAGAGGCCCGTGCACCGCGATGAAGAGTGGCCCCCGCTTGCCACAACTAGAGAAAGCCCTCGCACAGAAACGAAGACCTAACACAGCAAAAATAAATATAAATAAATTAATAATCTCCTACCCCCAACATCTTGAAAAAACAACAACAAAAAAACACCTGTTTTCAAATTATTGATAATAATGTAAATTGATAGAACTCTTCTTGAAGATATTTAGTCCATACTACCCAAAGCACTCTACAGACTTAATACAATTCATATCAAAATTCCAGTGGCTTTTTTTTACAGAAATAGAAAAAGCAATCATAAAATTCATATGGAACTACAAAAAAACCCAGAGTAGCAAAAGAAGAAGAGCAAAAAGAACAAAACTGGAGGCATCTCACGTCCTGATTTCAAATTATATTACAAAGCTATAGTGATTGAAACAGTATGGTACTAACATGAAAACAGACATATAGACCAACGGAACAGATTAGAGCCCCGATATAAAACCACCCATATACAGTCAACTAAATCTTCAACAATGGTACCAAGAACACAAAAATGGTAAATGACAGTCTCTTTAATAAATGGTCCTGGGAAAACTGGATATTCACATGCAAAAGAATGAAATTGAACCCTTATCTTACACTATACACAAAAATCAACTCAAAATGTATAAAGATTTAAATGTAAGACCTGAAACCATAAAACTTCTGGAAGAAAACATTGGGAAAAAGCTTCTTTACATTTGTCTTGGCAATGAATTTTTGGATATGTATGACACCAAAGCATAGGCCACAAAAGCAACAATAAACAAGTGGGGCAACATCAAATTAAAAACCTCTACACAGCAAAGGAAACAATCAACAAAACAACAAGGCAACCTGCTGAATGGGAGAAAATATTTGCAAACCATTTACCTGATAAAAAGGTAATGTGCAAAATATATAAAAAACTTATACAACTCAATAGTAAAAAAAAAAAAAAATCTGATTTTATAGTGGGCAAAGCTTAAACAGTGATGTATGTCAATTATTTCTCAATAAAACTACATTTATAAAAATGCGCAACGAACCTGAATAAACATTTTTCTAAAGAAGACCTACAAATTGCCAACAGGTATATGAAAAGGTGCTCAGCTTTACTAATTAACAGGGAAATACAAATTTAAAACCACAATGAGATATCGCCTCACACCTATTAGGATGACTGTTATTAATAAAACAGAAGATAACAAGTGTTGGCAAAGATGTAGAGAAACGGGAACCCTGGTACACTATTGGTGGGAATATAAATTGGTACACCCATTATGGAAAACAATATGGAGGTTCCTCAAGAAAAATGGAACTACCATATATTCCAGGAATCCCACTTCTGGATATTTATGCAAATAAGTTTAAATCAGGGTCCCAAAGAGAAACCTGCATTCCCATGTTCATTGCAGCATTATTCACAAAAGCCAAAGTATAAAAACAACCTAAATGTCCATCAACAGATGAACACATAAAGAAAATGTGGTATGTAGATATAATATTATTCAACCTTAAAGAAGGAAATCCTGCTATTTGCGACAACACGGATGGACCTAAAGGATATTATGCTGTGTGGAAAAAAACTGGACAAGGAAAGACAAATACAGTATGAACTCATTTACATGTGTAATCTAAAATAGTTGAACTCATACAAATAGAGAATAGAATGGTGGTTGCCAGGGACTAGGTGGAGGGGAAAATGGGGAGGTGATAGTCAAATGGTACAAAGTAGCATTTATGCAAGATAAATAAGTTCTGAAAATTCACTATATAGCATGGTGCCTATAACTGAAAATGTGGTATTATAAAATTAAAATTTGCTAAGAAGGTAGATCTCATGCTGTGTTCTTACTACACATACATACACACAAAATAATAATAATAAAGGAGGCAGGAGGAAACTTGGGGAGGTGATGGATATGTTTATGGCCTGATGCGGTGATGGTTTCACAGGTATATACTTACCTCCAAACTCATCAAGTTGTATACATTAAGTATGTACAGCTTTTTACATGTCAATCATATCTAAATAAAGTTTTTTTTAAAAAAAGCAATATAGTGTATTTCATCTTATCTGAGTGTAAGGTACAGCACAATTTTAAGTATCACTAAAAAAAAGAACAAATAAACAAAAACAAGCTAACAACATGATATGCCATCATCTGTAAAATGCATGTGAATTGCAGAGATGAAAAAAAAGTAAAAAGGTGGGCAATTTAGAACAATGAGATACGTTATTGCAAGAATCTTAATATAGAAAGAAAATCAAACTCATTCACCCACTGATTTTCAATAATAGTTGGCACAGGGTTGAATGGCAGCCCCCCAAAATATATGCTCACATACTAATTCCCCAGAACCTGTGAATATGACTTTCTTTTGGGGAAAGGATTTTACAGATGTAATTAAGCTTAAGATCTCTAGATGAGATCACCTTGGACTATCTGGGTGGCCCTAATTCAATGACCAGTGTCCTTATAAGAGACATGCAGAGGAGAGACACACGGGGAGAAGAGGAGGGGGCCACGTGAAAATGCAGGCAGAGACTGGATTGATGCAGCCACAAGATAAAGGAGGCCAGGAGCCACCAGAAACTGGGAGAGGCAACAAAGGATTGTCCTCTAGAGCCCCACAGGAGGCACAGGCCTGCCAAAACCTGGATTCCAGACTTCTGGCCTCCAGCACCGTCAGAAAAGAAACTTCTATTGTTTGAAGCCACCAAGTTTGCAATAAGTTACTACTGCAGCCTTAGGAAACTCACTCAGGGATATGGTCAAACATTTTCTTAAACAGTGAGGAAAGATAAATGAATAAATGAAGAATGAATGAAAATGTGAGAAAGAAGTTTGAAAGCACATGTACCAAAATGTTGATACTGATTATATTTGAGTGAAATGATCGTAGGAGATACATGTTTTCTATAATGTTCTTCTCCATATTTTCCAAATTTTCCACTGTAAGCATAAAAATCAGGAAAACATAATAAACAGTATCAAAACACAATACTAAAAGAGGTAACTTTTAACAATGAAATTGTTCAACTGTAATCCTACCACCACTATAGCTTAACTATACCTTTTCCTCATGGTGCCTTCTAAACTTTGTCTTTATAATTAAGCAAGATATATATGGCCAGTCAAATGCAAAGAAGAAACCTTCCTTAAAATTTCTCTAATATGAAACTTTGGAAGGATTTACTTCTGTATGTTTTCTCTCTTTAAAATGTGTTCACTTCTTAATGCGTCCCTATAATTCTCCTTGAGCCCCTTTCTTTCATCTCCTACCAAAATATTCCTTATAAATACATTATTAGTGATAAGGCTTAGGCGTATCCTATCAAGACCAAAGGTTTACCACTAATAAGAGTGCAAGTTGTCCTGACCCATGCATTTGAATAGTTCGGCTTCTTCATAGCTTTTTATTTTATAGCAAATATTATTATAATATTTTAATTAACAGACTTTATTTTTAGAGTAGTCTTAGACTTACAGAAAAATAAGCAGAAAATACAGAGTTCCCATATATCCCCTATCACTCCAGCAGGTTCCCCCTCTTATTAACATCTTGCATTAGTGTGGTACATTATTACAAATGATGAGCCAATATTAATACTGATACATTAAGTCCATAGTTTACATTAGGATTCTGATATTGTATACTCTATGAGTTTTGAAAAAACGTGACTTGTATCTACCATGAGAGCATCAAGCAGAATATTTTTACCTCCCTGAAAATCCTCTATACATCCCTCCTACCTCTAAAAACGCTGGCAACCACTGATCTTTTCACTGTTTTCAGTTTTGCCTTTTCCAGAATGTCAGAGAGTTGGAATCATAAGTATGTAGGCTTGTCAGATTGGTTTCTTTCACTTAGCAATATGCATTTAAGGTTCATTTCATGGCTGGATAGCTCATTTCTATTTATTGCTAAATATTTCATTGTACTTCATAGATTCTTAAAGAAAGATTCAGAGAAAACGTAAATGGCTTTCTCCATTGCTACGTATGATGTTTCCTGACCTCAACATGTTTACATCAGTGTCTATTTCACTAGTCAACAGACACTTTGACCAAGAATGCAAACTCACTGTAGTCCTGAGGGGAAAGTTTGGCCATAGCAGTGATGTCTAACTAAATTAGTCTCACCTAGATTGTTAAATCATCCCTGTCTGGTCATTGAAGACCAGTTTTCTCTTCATTCATTCCATTAGGGGGAAAAAAATAAAGACCTCAAAGAATCCTTCTGAGGAACTCCTTGCTAACGTGGAAAAATTAGGGTGGATAAAAGCTTTATTTCTTGAGATTCAGAGACTAACCTTTTTTCTTATTATATTGTCGTTTGTTAGTAGTCCACTTCAAGAGTTTTGGCATATGCTACAATTTCCCATGCTTCCTTTAGCAGAGTAAATTTTTCCTAGAAGGATTTATCAATACTTTTCACACAGTGAGAAGTGTAGGGTTTTAAAAATATGTATAACTGATTTGTTGAAATATACTATTATCTTTTTTTTAACACCTTTATTGGAGTATTATTGCTTTACAATGGTCTGTTAGTTTCTGCTTTATAACAGTGAATCAGCTATACATATACATATATCCCCATAACCCCTCCCTCTTGCGTCTCCCTCCCACCCTCCCTATCCCACCCCTCCAGGCGGTCACAAAGCACTGAGCTGATCTCCCTGTGCTATGCGGCTGCTTCCCACTAGCTATTTTACATTTGGTAGTGTATATGTGTCCATGCCACTCTCTCACTTCGTCCCAGCTTACCCTTCCCACTCCCCATGTCCTCAAGTCCATTCTCTACGTCTGCATCTTTATTCCTGTCCTGCCCCTAGGTTCTTCATAACCATTTTTTTATTATTATTATCATTGTGCTATAAAATCCTCTTGGGCTTTGCTTTTAGTGTCTTGTTTAATTTAACTTTTCTCAAATGACATGGTTCTATCTAATGTTAATTTCCCCACTTGTTCTTTAGTAATTCTTTTTTCCTCCTGTGGTTTTTCATATTTCTATGTTGGTTCCTTAAACCTTACAGGTAACTGTAATGATTCATGCAGTAAAGAATTATCAGTGCTGAGCAAAGATAAACACAGAATCTGTAATGCAAGAAAGGGGCAGAGAAGCATACCAGGCCCTTACTCTTTTTTGCATCCATTCCTACCCCACCTCTCACTTCCCAATTAAGATTTAATTTTTAGATAATTCTTCCCGAAGCATCGGAATACAACTTCATATCACTTAACTGCATTCCCTCACAAGTGCAGAAATGTAAAAGTTCTACAATGCTCTTTCATGGGGCATCTCAAAAAATAGGCAGGAAACACACTTAAGAGAAAGCTGATTTCAAGCAATCAGGCCAACTGGGGTAGGCTAATTTGAACATATTACACGATTGAACCTCATTTTGTAGTCATAGATGGTTGAGATTTCAGAAATTTAGGCTATATATTCTTATTTCAATTCAAAGTGCTACATTATTTGAGTCTATGAATCTTTTCATTCACAGATTATGTAACATACGGAAGCATACATGAGAAAACCTCTAGTGCAGTTTTATTCTACTAATCTTGTGCTTTCTACCAATGCCTCCTATCATTCTTGTCAGGTATTTATGGACAGCTAAACAAACACTTTAAAAGTATAGGCACTCCAGTGATCACTCATGATACTAAATGACACTGAACTCCAGTTATTAGGGCCTGATCCATTTGAATGCCTAATTCATTGGGATTGGTAAACAGATCAGGAACGACTGCAAATAGGAAGCAAAAGTAGATGATGGAGAAGTGAAATCAGGTGAAAGTGCAAGGTGACAATCAAATTAAGCTAAAATCCTGAGTATCAAAGACATCTGGCAATAAGAAAAACAAGAAAGAATACAAAAGACCAAACTAAAGCTTTCAGGAAAAATGAACAGGGAAAACAGGAAAGGCCAGCTGTTAAATTGCTGTGTTTATGTGGAAGGAAGTGAGTGGATGGAGATGTTAATGGTGATGAGACATGAATCCATGGGGCTATGTATATTACAAACTACCCAATCCAGCCTAGGATACATCTGAAATATACAAAACACCAAGTTATCAGGATCCTCTTGTCAGTGGTGGTTCTAGATCTTAGTTATAGGAAAGAGTTAGGGGTAGCAATTTGGTTGGAAGAGAAAACCAAGGGATTTATCATTGAATTATGTTATGTAAGTGGCATTATTTTCCTTAAATGTAAATTAGAGAAAAATAAATACAACACACTTTACTAAAGAGGCTCTATTCACAGTTTACATAATATTTTTAAATACTTATAGTTCATATTAAAATATTTTATTATTATGAGATGGCAGCACCCAGGGATACTTCTGGCTGCAGGTTGCAGAACATTTGGCTAAATTTTTAATTATCTTAAAAATTAAGAAGCCAGAAGACATGCAATTCTAAATTTGGTGCAGCAACTCAACAGTTGCTGCACCACACTGAGTTGCTGTCTGTTCCACCAGCATCAGAGCATTGTAGTTTTGTCCCTGGGTATATCATCATGATGTCAAGACGTCTCCTGAAGCTGAAGCACCCTCCCCAGCAGCATTCAAGAAAAGAAGGAGAGAACCGTCTTTAAGGCTCTGCTTTTTTTTTTTAACATAGGAGAAAACCTGTCCCAGGACCCTTTCTTTACATCCCAGTAACCAGAACTCAGTCATATCTACCCTTAAACCAAACAGAAGCAAAGAGGAATAGGACTGCCAAGACTGGCTTGTACTGATCACTAATCATGCCCCTGGAGGCTGAAGAGCCTACCTTGCCTAACAAAACACAGCTGTGATGTCACCAACAGGGAAGAGTCACAGGCTGCCACACAGCTGCAAGGGGCTTATGCAGACGTGCAAGAATCAGCTAATGTTTTCAGAACGTTTTAAATATCAAACTCAGTCTTTAAGCTTTTAGCATTATATACAATATCGGTTACTTATTAGTGGTTTGGGAAGGCCAATTTAAAATTTTCTGATCTTACTGTATTGAAATTCACGGCCCTAATGTTTTCCACATTGACTATATGAATGATGAAGAAAATCCAATAATGTATTTCATTTCCAACTGGACAGAAAACAAAATTTTAAAAAGTGAAAAAAAAAAAAAAAGAATTAAAGCTACTCACCAGCACATCCCCGGGTACCATCATTCTCTCATTGTATCAGTGATGGATCCTTGCTTCAGCCATAGCTTTCTGCATTTTTAGTCAACCTGCGAGAATAAGAAGAATGTAAAAATTAGTCTGGTCTCTAGGCATTCAAAGGTGGCAATGTATTTCATATACGTTGAGAATTGCTGCTGAAGAAGTAGTTGATAAGTAATTCAAAGTTACACCTGGACTCAGATATGGGCCTTTAGTCATGACCAGGCAAAACCTCTTTCCTGATTTTTCCTCAGGAAAATGATTATTCCATGGTATGGTTTCAGAGGTGACAGCAAGGTTCACCTCTGTCCTCCTATGCCTAGAATTCCTTGTATCTGGAATCATACCTTTAGAGGTCTATTTCTTAGACTAGGAAACTCACTCATGTTAAAATGGAATTTCTGGAGGATGGATAATTATTTAAACTCTACATTATTACACAGCAGTGTGAACTAATTTTGTGTTGTTTCTGAGAACTAGTTTTGGTAAGCAGAAGAGAGAGGTAGGATTATAATGAAGATTCCAAGATGTTAAGTTGGAACTAAATTGGTAGAGAACAGGAGAGACACATTAAAGGCATCAAAGGCCCACTCCAAAAGAACAAAAACTAATTTCAATTTCAAACTCTCAATCTTTCAGTCTTTGTGCATTTTTATTAGAAAATGAGAAATGGATTGTCCTATACTGAAAAGAAAATTACTTTTGTTCTTTTTGAGATTTTCTGTTTTCTCTTATTCTTGATAAGTAGTGACAGTTTTCTGGAGGGTTTTTCCCTTGTTTTTTTTTTTTTAATAACTTTTCCTAAAATTGTTCTAGAATCTAGGTATGGCTCAAAACCTGGCAAAAAGTGGACTCTAGCTGTAAATTACACAGTAATAGTATAATACGATGGGGCCAGGCATTGAGATGGCCATTTCTGGGATGCAGAAGGACGTGGAATGGAATTCAATTATAAAATCTTAAAATTATCTTCTGGTTAGGTCTCGAACCACTGAAACCTACAATTTTCTCTCTAATTTTGAAAAAAGACTAATAACTTCTTTTTTTTTTAACATCTTTATTGGCGTATAATTGCTTTACAATGGTGTGTTAGTTTCTGCTTTATAACAAAGTGAATCAGTTACACATATACATATGTTCCCATTAATAACTTCTTATACCTACTCTGATACAAGCTTCAAACTATATAAAACCTAGAAATTTAAGTTGAAAATAAAATCCACAGTCACTTCATTTAGGAGCAACTAAGTAAAAATAGTTATTTAAAATTTTAATGAATTTATCAGAAGATAGATTCGTGTAACTGATATTAACACAGTTCCCTCTCACCCTTATATGTAAGGTGACCAACTTGTTTTGGTTTGTCAAGGACCTTCCTAGTTTTAGCACTGACAGTCCTATATCCCAGGAAACTGGGATGGTTGATCATACCACCTGTATGGAACACATCAATACTGGGAAAAGAAAATATTGCTGTAATTTCATTGATTAGCTAACATTCACAACAGCATGTTGGATAATACAGAGTATGTTTCGATTCACAGTACTCATTAGAACCCAACAACTTCTTTTTAAGCCACTGAATCAACATAATCATATTTTTCTATTCTGCAACATGTAAGAAAATCGTGATGATTCATGGAATAGCACATGCACAGATTTCTTAGAGCACCTGGAGGTGAGGTGCTGTATTTAGTGCCCAAGACAAAAAACTATTGTTGTCATTTGAATTTTCTAAGACCCTGAAAGAAACTTATGCTCAGGTTTGTGAAGCCAAAAGGAAATATGTAATTGTGTAGCGATTTCATGAGTCTGGGTAACCGTGACCAGCCATCCTGGTAAAGTGAGCAAAGCTCACTTTGGGGCAGCTGAAAAATTCTCTTTGTCCATACAACTTGCTTGAAATTCAAAACATAACCTTCATAAGAGCCCTGCAAGTCATGCCTTATCATCCCCGGAGGCTCAGTGAAGGTAAGTACCTTGACCAAATTCATGCAGCTAATCCACAGTACAGCTAGGCTTGGACACAGATCTGTCCGTCCCTACAGTTCATGGTCCTCCCATTCCACCACCTCTTTCTGCCCAGCACAGCCTAAGGATCTTCTGAGGAAAAAGACACCATTTAAAATAAATAATACAAATCTATAATATATGTATGAACATGATGACAGCTCCCTCCATTTGAAAACTCATGAGTTGAGCAGTGATGGCATATGAATAGATCTACATTTTTAGTATGAGTGTTTCACTGCTGTGACTGTTCTTGTTCTTATTGTTTAGGTGTGCAGAGCAAGACAGTTTCTCTGTGGAAACTACTCAGTGAAGAGAAAAGTGCAAGAGCTAGCTGCTAGAACAGCAGCCACAGATCCACACTTTTCTTGCTCCTGAATCTGCACTGTCAGATTATTTCTCGTACTTTCCTGGGAAAAGAAGAACATATTCTGCTATTGGGCATGAAGCACATACAAAAATCACTCCAGTCTCAGAAGCAGTGGTGGCCCCTTGCCCATTGTGTAGAGGCACAAATGTTTCCTCTTCTTTCCGTGACTTATGGAATTAGTGAGGGATGCCACGTGGTTCTCAGTAGAGCACAGTGATTAAGGGAGTGGTTTCTGGAGCCACATTACCATCTGGACCACTTGGTCAAGTTACTTCAGCTCTGGGCCTCAGTTTCCTCACCTGTAAAATGGTGATGATCAATTGCCCTCAATGTCGTTGTGCAATTACTTACACAACATACTTACAATGTAGACAGGCATACAGTAAGTGCTCCATAAGTTTTAGCTATTGCTATTTTCCAGCCAAGGGCACACAACATTCATAAAAAGCCATTTACTGAGTCCCAGAGTCCAGAGTACATAGTACGAGGCACCAGAGATACAATGGTTTAAGATGTGATCTTGGTATTTAAGAATATTACAAACCAACTAAGAAGACAAGAAATGTAAATAAAAAAGACAAACAACAATCAAAGTAGGACCAGCAATTATCAAATTTGATTGCTGACAGACACTACTAGACAGATACTATTATTTACTCTTCACAGATAAAAAAAAAAAAAAACAACTAGGGCTTCCCTGGTGGTGCAGTGGTTGAGAGTCCGCCTGCTGATGCAGGGGATGTAGGTGTGTGCCCCGGTCCAGGAAGATCCCACATGCCGCGGAGCGGCTGGGCCCGTGAGCCATGGCCGCTGAGCCTGCGGGTCCGGAGCCTGTGCTCTGCAACGGGAGAGGACACAGCAGTGAGGGGCCTGCGTACCACAAAAAAAAAACAAAAAAAAACTAAAGCTCACAGAGGTCACCCCTGCTTTTCTCTGCATCCTGCCTCATTACATACAAAGGATTGTGACCTCTGTCTCTCCATATCAACATGCCGTGAAGTCAAAAGAGCAAGTAGGAAAATCTTGGTGATCTTATCCAAGAAGGGAAGCATCTGAGAAAGCCAAGATCAGCCTGGGGAAGCTGACTAAAGGATGCTGTATGCCAAGATCACACAGGCATTTCCATTGTTAGTGCTGGCCAGTCTCAAGCTCTGGTTCATCTCCATCGTCATCCTTCTTTCTTCCATGGTACAGACTTCAGGGATCCAGTGAGCTCTCCTTCAGTGCTGCCATTCACTCACCCAGTTCTTGCACAATTGTCTCCATCTCCTTCAAACTGCCGAGCAGTTGGATGATTTCCCCCACTTTTACCATTCCTTCCCCAATCTCTCCCAGTCTTGCAGCTTCTGGAGGCCAGCTCGTCAATCCTATGTCTTTAAGTTGTTAAATGCCACTCGGTTTGGGATAACAAGAACTAACAAATAATGAACAGGAGAAAGAAAACAAGTTTGGGAATCTTACAAAGTTCTTACAGTCCTGGTAGCTGGCTGATAGTTCCTCACGTCCTTTCAAGAAATTAACAAGGAAGACTGTGTGTTTGATCCTCTGCTTTAGATCCACAGAATAGAGTTGATCTCTGTTCTCCCTTCTTTCTGTGTTCGATCCTCTGCTTTAAATCCACAGAATAGAGTTGATCTCTGTTCTCCCTTCTTTCTTCCTCACTTTCCGAGACATAAAGATTCTTTTGAATGAATGAACCAACCAGCAAATACACTATATTGTTGGTGGTCGAAAACAGAACAAATCAACTCAATCTGAAATGAAAGTAGACTCATACTGAAGGCTTTGAAAGAGTTGGAAAAGTTATTCTCCATCACAAAGGTCCTCCATGGATAAACTGAGGCAACAAATCAAATACTTTACAAATAAAAAAGCAGGCGATAGAACCCTGGAAGAGCTGAATGTTGGGAAATTGCATATATCTAACATGGTCTTCAAATCTGAAGCAGAAAGCATCAATATTAATTTTGATAATCCATAGGGACACTGAAACCACTGGGAAAAAATTAAAAGTATTACTCAGCTTGAATCTGTCCAGCTGATTGTCTCTACAGGCTGAATTTTTTGGATAGCTTCACTTTCTTATTCAATTTGAATACTTTCTTTATTTATACTCACTTGTGTTTCAAACAGGATTAAGGAAGTTCAAATCGCATAGATGGATGGAGACCAAAAACAAAATCTGATAATAATTGTTAACGTGTCAAGCTTAGGAGGCAGAGGGAGAGAAGAATGGCTCCTCAGACCTGAAGCAATCATATTTCTGAGAAGGATCCCTATCAACACTTAGAAAGATGTGATTTGGTGGGAAATCGAATAATAAACAGTTTCATCTTCATTAGAAGTAAAATCTCAAACCATCTCTATTAAAAAGAAAAAAACTGTACTTAAAATGACATGCATTTTATTTTACTAAAGTATAGGACATTAAGCAAAGGTTTGGTTGCCTTGGTTACAAATTGTTGTCATAGAAGATGCACATCTCACAAAAAAGGAGATATAGAATGCTTTCAATATACTCTGCGCATTATAGAGTAATGGAGAAATTTAAAAATAAACTGGACCAAGCATTCATTTTTGTACTGTTAAGAGATATGTCCAGGCTTGAGCAAAGGATACCTTATGCTACTTTGCATATTCTTGAGCTCCTACGAGCCTTCCTAAAATGTCTCGCAATGTACTGCCAACCACAAAGGTTTTAAGGAAAGTTTTTAAATTTGAGTGATTTTCTATATGTGTTTTTTCTTAGTTCAGTGCCCCACAGTTGTACTCCTAATTGCCCAAATGACTAATAAGAACCTAGCTAAATATTATCAACGCGTCTATTACATGTTAAAGACACTAATCTAGTATATGAAGAAAGTAAATGTTTTTTTCTTTTACATTCTGTCAGAGTCCATTTAATCAAAAGGGGGTTTAGAAAGCCAATCTTCCAAAATGTAGTCTTCTTAGTCAATTGATAAACAGCTCACTAAAGGAAAAAGGTAAACTTTGAGGATCCCATAAGAGAAACAGTAAATTGGTTCATAATTCACATTAGAATTATTACCATAGACTAGGAGAGGGCTGTTCAAAAAATAAGAAACTTCACTGAGTAGGACAGTCAAGGAAAAGATCAAGGGCAAATACACAGGTGAGAATCCTGTCTCTACCTCAAAATTTGTCTCTTTATTATTAATAATTTGGGTTATTTAAAATAATAAAAATTTTGAATTGAATTTTAAAATGTCACCTAGAGAAAAGTGCCATCAATATTCTGATGTATTTCCTTTCCAATTTATTTTTATGAATTTTTTACATACTTAATAAGTGTTTCCTAATAGTATAACACACTCATCCTAAACACCTTTAAAAGCTATAAAACTTGCTCAACATGTTGAAGGTATCATAATTTGCTTTTACATTCCTGTACTTTAGAACATTTATGTCTTTAATAAATGTTGTTTACTACATGAACCCTCTATTGATGTCTTTGCAATGTAGAAAGAGGAAAAAAGAAAGGGTCAGGGAGACAGCAACTCTTAAAAGAAGAAATACCACACTAAAGACAACCCCAGCACGTAATGTATGATATGTACATTAAGATCTCATTTATATGTTGTAATATATATTTTGTTTACATATGGTTATATTACATATATAAAATTAGGAAGAAATAGAGTTTAATTTACATATGCTGATTTGTAAGGGTGTCAAGCTATACAACAGGGCTGGTAACCGGTGTCAGGAGTGGAAGATGATTGACTCCTATGTAGCTTAACTTGTTAAAATTAGTAAGTCTACTTTTTGTATTTTCAAAAGGGTCAAGTAAAAATATTTTATAATAACCTTTAAGAATACGTATATAAAAAGGTTAACCAGAAAAAAACTTGGATGTAGGCATATATGCAATTTGACTGAAATTACTTTTTAAAAATCCAAATATTTAAAACAACTGAACAGAAGAATGATTATCTCTGGATGTTGGAGAAATAGGTAATTTTTCCTCATGTTCTTATTCTTTACTTTTTCTAATATCTTATAATACATATGAATTCATTTTGTAGTGGAGAAAAACACAGTCTACACTTTATTAAAATAAAAAGCATACCTGGCTCTGATTCTAGTCTGTTGTTCTTTAGCTGTGAACTGGACAAATCACTTGACCTCCCTAATCCTCATTTTCATCATCTGTAAAGACAACTAGCAACGTCTGCTCTGTCTACCTGATGCATTTTTGTAAGAATTAAATAAAAATGCTTGTGAAAGTACTATATATATCACAATATTCTGTACAAATATAAAATATCGTTATTGATTTAACTAGACCAATGATTTAACTAGATGGCTAAGTAAAGAGAAGAAAGGAAAGATAAATAAATTTTCTTCTACTGCTTAGCAGCTACCCAAGTATAATTCAGCAAGCTACACTTAAAGGATGCTGCGAAGAAGGGGAAGAAGAATGGGGGTGAAGTGGGGAAGAAGGAACTGCAGAAATAAAAGAAAAAACTGCTTACAGACTTTTCTTTTGTAAATATTGCCAAAGCCAGAAGTGAAATTCCTTCACTGCTGTGTCATACACCCCTAAGGACATTATGATCAGATGCTAAGAGCACCCCAGACTGCCAGCTGTTCCTCCTACCTGATTATATGATGAAAAAAGACAATTGTTAAGTAGTTTCTCAGTTTAGCCTTATCCTTCTTTCCTATATTGCCTTGTTATATACTACACCCAAATAAGTACTTTACCAAAACTGCTCACATGCTGTCAATGGTATAATCCATTCTATTTCAAAATAAACTAGATATTAAAAATCATTTGACTCTCCTGACTAAATACTTCTCCATAAATAAAAACAAAACGGATAAGAATTAGTGTTACATCAATACAATCTGGAAACATGAATCACTTTTTATTTTTTCAAAAAGTAATCTCAACTAGATCACTTAGCACATTTAAACGTGTTGAACTATTTTGATTATTTCAAAAATCAGATTTTATGCAAGACACCAAAAGTCCACTAGTTTTTCCAGTGATTAAAAAATACTTTTCTGAACTAAGAAGCTGGGTCAAATCCCATTATCAAAAACCATCCTTCATTTTAATAGAATTTTAAAACACCTGTTTTGATTTGGCTTCTGTAATGCATTTCTTTTTTCAGAAACGATTCTACCTTGATATTACAGACTATTGCTTGATTTTACCAAAGTTTCTGTAGCCTGCAGGGTAAGCCTTCTCTAGTCTGACTGCTATGCCCAGGCCTAAAGGACAGGTGAATAGATTTCGGCAACAAAAGTAAAGAATACATGGAGGCGCCCATGGTCTCACAGTGGGTGATAATTAACTTCTCTGGGGCTTAGTTTCCTAATCTGCAGACAAATATTTGAATAGATTAGTGTATTCTGAGGCATACTGGCCCCACATGATGGTCCATGAAAGATGGGCGGGGGTGGAGTGGGATAAGGGGGATGGTTAAACACAGTGAACTTGAGCAATCCTGTACCCTGTGTTCCCTGTTAGAGAGGCAGTGTGGGTTAGCCAAGCGGATACTTAGAAGAAACCTTTGTAATTCATCCTACATCACTGTTTCCACAGTTCACTTAAGCATGCAAACATTTTGTTGTCCTTTTACAGAGAAGGTGGAGATAGTGAGAACCTTGAACACTGGAATACACTTTGAGGAACTAGATTTTATAATTATTAGCATCCCGTCTAGCCCTGGAATTTTCTGATGCTATGTTGGTCTATTAAAAAGTAGTGAGATGTGTCCTGATTATAAGACAATTATGTCAGCAAACTTTACAATATAAGTTATGTCAGAAAATTTACAATATGGTGAAAAATAAAAGACTAATAAAATTCCTACTGAAAATGATTCATGCCAAATACTCCCATTTCCTGATATTCCACACCACAAAGAGCTGTCAAACAGCAAAGGGAAAAATGGAATAGATATAAGATTATTAAGCATTAAAGGTTACTGCTTTCACATCTCAAATAAGGAGCCTTTATACAGTAGTATCCTTTTTCTTGTGCAGAGAACATCTTTATCATTTGCCAAATACATAAAATGAAGAGTCAGAAAAAGTATCTTTAAATAGATGCTTCCATTTTATAGATACCTGTGGTTGTAAGGTTGATGTATATCCAGTATAAGGGTGGACAGTGCAAAGTAAATTACAGAGAAAAAGAACGAATCAAAAGGAACCCAAGGGCTTCCCTGGTGGCACAGTGGTTGAGAGTCCACCTGCCGAGGCAGGGGACACAGGTTCGATCCCACATGCCGCAGAGCGGCTAGGGCCGTGAGCCATGGCCGCTGAGCCTGCGCGTCCAGAGCCTGTGCTCCGCAACGGGAGAAGCCCGCGTACCGGGGAAAAAAAAAAAAAAAGGAACCCAAAGCATATTCGTTCCCCAGCACTTAGAGAAGCTGGAGTGAGATACGGTGCGGAGTCACCTTGGAGACCAGGGTCAAGGGAAATCATAACAAAATTACTTTTTAGTGACATTCTAATGGCTTGCTAACAGGACCGGAGGAAAGGAAAAGGCAGTGCCGAGATCCTGGGTTTCATTTTTCCCTCAAATATTTTTTTTTCTAAAATTAACCTTAACGTTTGCCTTCAGCTAGATAAATCTAGGTCCAATCCTGGCTCTGTCATTTCATGGCTGTAGTAGCTTGCGCAAATCCTTTGATGTCTCTGAGCCTATTTTTCGTGTATGTAAAATTCAGATGATAGTATGTAATTTTCACACAATGTAAAAACTAGAGAGAGTGTAAGTTAAAGTGCCTGACACACAGAAAATGCTCAATAGATGTAGCAATGGTCATTACACTCTTACACTCTATATGCAGGTCTGAACAAGGCACAGTGGAACGATGCGTGGATTCTGTGGTCCGTTGTACTCCCCCACCATTCTACTTAAGGATACCTCCTCTCATGAAGCTGGCCAGGAGTCTCACATCCATCAGGCTAAGCAATTACCCGCCCCACCCCGTGCTGTCCCACCACGGTGTGTTATAGTGAAAACTAGCAAATGCTGTGAGCTTTGACTGTGCTCTGATACGGTGTTCAGCCTATCACAGGCATAATCTCGCTGACTTTCCACAGCAGCTGTTACAAACGATGAACCTGTAGAATGAGGATGGTGACGGTGTCACCCAAGGTCACCCTGGCATCAGAGCTGGCACTAAACCAAAAGCCTGTCTGACTTTAAAGCTCACGCCCTTCCTCTTCACACTGTACCAGTACTTGTATCCAGATCTATCTGATGAAGTGGTTTTGCTCTAGGCAAGCAGTTCCCAGCCTTTTCCTGAATAGGTTCTCTTTAAAGATAAAAACTGTGTAGACCTCTATCATATCCCTCCTCAATGATACTTGGGCTTTTTCATTTCTTCCTGGATGACGCACAAAGATAAACAGTACCCTGATTGCAGATACGCTTTCATACAGACGGGCATGTTATTAGGCATGACAGTAGCCACATACATTAGAAAAATAGATTTACTATTGTGTGGGAGATAAACCATTTACCTAAATCTGTAGCCTAATCATTGGGATTCATTATCTAGCTCTTTCTTGATCCCGCCAAAACTTACATTTGACTTAGAAGGTCTTCTTTTAGATGTGTGGGTTAATCTGTATTTTGTATTATTGTACATTTTAACAGAAAGATCCATTCTCATAAAAATGAAAATTTTAGATATTCTTTTATTTATTCTGCATATTCATATATAAATTCATAATGCATGTACTATTTGCCAGGTGCCAACGTCTGCCCTCATAGACTTGTAGTCTATAAGGATGCACGGATAAAGAAGCCAACCAGCAATTAAAATGTATTCTGGAAATTACTATGAAGGGCAGTACAAAGTGCCTTAGGAGGCTGGAAGGCGATGACTAATTCAGGGTATGAAGAAAAGCCTCCAGGAGGGAGTGATATCTAAGTTATGGCAAGAAGAATGGTAGGAAACAGTCAAATGAAAGTACCTATGAGGAAGGAGTAGGGTATGGATGAGAGAAGGGATGGTGGATTTAGGGAACCAAAGAAGCTTGGTATATGATAAAGATAAAATGTGAGGAATACAGTGTCCTTAAATGAGGCTGGAGACCGTGGCACGAGTCTTAAAGGTCCCTGTAAAGGAGTCCAGATATCATGTGGTCTGACTGACATGAAGAGAAAAATACTATACTTCTTTAAATTGCCCAACACAGATGCCAACTTCACCTTGTGCAGATCCAACTCTGTGCCAGAGCTCTTATAAATCCAAATCCTGGTGCTTCACCTTTACCAACCCACTTTTACCAAGCTGGTGCATCTACCCATGCCCCAGCTGCAGTGAGTGTTGGTGGCTACCAGCTCATAGATGTTGCCCTCCTCCAGAAAACTGCCCTGAGCTAGTGGAAGCCACTTCACCCAGGAGGGATATGCACCACCTGACAAAGGCTCTCTCCCTTAACTGAGCTTTCATCAGGCTCCTCTGAATCCTCTGCTCCACTAGCTGGACCTTGGGCCTCCCAGTCTGTCTGTGTAGAATCCAGTTCAAGCAAGAATCTGGCTTAGTCCGTTTGGCAAAAATCCTCCAGCCTTGGTATCTGACCACCCCCTCTATCTGATGACATTTCTCATCCCCTACCCTTGATATTATCTTATCACCCTGGCCTGCCTGCAGCAAGAATTCTGTTGAGTCAGTTTAGCAAAAAAAAAAAAAAAAAAAAAAAAACCACAACAAAAACAAAAAAACCCTTATTCCTTAGTAATTTTTCACCCACTGACCCTGCTCCTTGGTTATAAATTTCCACTTGTCCTTGTTGGAGTCAGAATTGAGTCCGATCTCTTTTCCCTACTACAAAACCCCATTGTAGTAATCTTCCATGAACAAAGTCTGCCTTATCATTTTTAACAAGTGTCATAGATAATTTTTTCTTTAGCACACCCATGGCTGAGTGATTATGGTACAAGGATGCACTCTTCAGTGCAGTGAAGAGTCCAAGGCTTCCCCCACGCATCAGACCAAGATTGGACTTGACCTGAAACCACATCTTCACTTGCCTCTTTCTCCTTCCTTACTCGGCCTCACTCCCTCCTAGAGAGGTTTTTCTGAAGACCACCCCCTACATAAATCAAGGGCACCTGAACTCCTGGTCAGGCTCTGTTTCAAAGGGATCCATGGAAGACATGCCATAAAAATTAAAGAAAACCTTTATGAGGTGAAATACTCAGGAAGGATACTAAACTAAGTAAAGTTATCTTTGAATAGATGACTCAGTAAGTGGTTATTCACTATTCACGTGATGCAGCTTCTTGGCATGGCATGACAGTTTAGAAAATCCTGTCCAGAAGACAAAAAACTCTTTCATAATTACTCATAATTTTCATATGCAATCTAGTAAATATCAAACAGGGACTCTATAGACCACAATAACGCTCCATGAAGTTCTTCTCCCTCCAATCCACTTTCCTCACACCAAAGGGGCTTCCTAATGTTTCTCCTTAAAGATTCCCTAGCTCTTCTACTTCGATCCCATTCTTTCCTCCCCATTTCTTCCCGATTGTACATCATGAGAGCATAAAATACTCTCACACCTCATACCCTCTGAGGTTAAGTAGAAGCAGATGGTACGTGAGGAAGGAAAAAATGCTAGAAACATGCATATATTCATAATTTCCATTCCATTATTGTCAAAGTGCTTCACACATCTTCTGTTTGTTTATTTGAGGACTAAATCCTTCATGTCTTTCTCTAATGTTCTATCCATTTCCCTAGCAAGTTGTGCTCGATCAATAAAGCAGAAGCACAGCTAAACCCCTGAAATAAAAATTGTGTGTGTGTGGAAACATTTCATAAAATAAGTTAAAACTAAAATGGCTACGATGTGCTCCTTATCTCCATCTCTCTTCACACCTCCCTTGAGGCAAAAATGCTTATTATTACCAATAGAGGGTTCTAGAGTACCAAGAGAGCCTTCCTTTTAAGGCTCTCTTAAAAGGAGTGTGAACTGGGACAAAGCAAAAATGTAGGAAGATCAAAGATTGTCTTCATTGTGAAAAATGATTAACAATCTCCACCTTCCAACCAATGTGGCTGTTTTGAGACTGTAAAAAGCACTTGGCACTCTTCCCTGGAAGCCCCACAATGGCACTCAGAGGTCCATGGATGACCCCTCCACATGTGCTGCCAAGAGCTATCTGTACTTTGCTAGAGTGAACCACCAGCACTAGGGAAAGTCATTAAAATCTTAGCCCTGGAAAAGGCATCTTGGAAGTGCTTCCTTTAGTTAGTAGGGGCAGCAGCAGCAACAGTGGAGTCCCATTTATTGCAAGGTGTCAACACAGTGCTGTTCTCTGAATGTACAGCACTGTGTACAGCAGACCTGGCTCTGCCGGAGCCTTCAGGAAGCCCACTTTCTGTCAAGTGGGTTGCTTTTCTGTTTTATTAGATGCAAACTAAGGAAAATCACTGTCTTTATGGCTTCAAGAATTCTGTGTGCATACTTCAGATGTCTGATTTATATGTTTTTCTAACCAATTCCAAAAAGAAAATGTGATCGTAGATATTTTTTTAAGGGTTGCAATGCCAGATTTTATTCCAGGGGGTTGAAGCAATGGATGGCTAAAGCTGCCTCCCTTTCCCAGACTATTTAGTTGGGATTAGATCAATTCTCCCATGCAGTCGTGAGTTCCTTGAACGAGGTGTCCTTCTTATGCGATGTTGTATTCCAAGCATCTACCATATAATCAATTAGTGCTTAATGTTTCTGAACTGAATTTCTTCCATCCACATAGTAGGAATATAAGAAGCTTTTCTTATACATCCAGGAGTTACTCTGATAAATTGGTGCCTAACAATGTATATTATTAGGCTGTGTCCTCTCATTAAATATATTATTATCAAATGAGATCTTATAGTCTCAATTGTACAAGGGGAAGAAACTGCATATTCCATTTCCTCAATATTTCCTCTCCATGCCAATACCTTACACAAGAAATATATTTTACCAGATAAACTGAAGTTATTGATAACCAGAGGTAACATATAGTACAATATTAACATTACATATTATTCGTATTGTTATAACCTTTTGAGTTCCTAATTATAAATAATGGGATTGAAGAATAAAGAGAGAATTGCTTCAGACTAGTTCTAGTCTCAGTTAATAAATATTGCTGAACTTTTGCTTATCCCCTGCCTAGTTTCTGCTATCTCAACATCTTCTGGTGACCAGAATGGCAGCCTATTGAAAAAATAAACTAGAGGGAGGTAATAAGCTGCAAGTCATACAATCATAAGTTCAACCTAAATTGGCAAACAGGTGCACCCTGATAAGCAGACTTGGAGTTTCCATGTGAAACTTGAGCTGACTCTGATTAAACTAAATACGCTGGAGCAAAGCAAAGAGTGTGGGGTGAGATGAATCCCCAAAACTCAAATGCCGAAAGCACTACTCCGTGTTGAAAACAATCAAGGGGAACCTAATCGGTATGTCTTCAAGATATTTCACTACAGGATCTCTCCTAGAATGCACACGTTTGGTAAATTCATGACAGTATTAAAAAGGACTCTTTTACTGTACATTGGACATTTTAGAGAATTTAGTGGCTTAAATTAAAAGTCTAGTGAAGGCAATGAATACACACCACTTTGGAAATTTCTTGGGCAATATAATATGGAATTTACTTCTATGGAGAATTCTCAGTGAAGTCTGTCAAAGGTATTCTTGATTGAATAAAGGTAACGTTGATTGAAGTCAATTTTAACATTTTGCCATTAAATAGCCAATGAAAGTTACCTAGCCAGTAGGACTGTATTGCTGTTTGTATAATGGGAGTTAAAAAAGAAATCTCTTTAGAAAGGCTACTGTAATATGCAAGCGGAAAGCTCTTGCCATAGAGGTCAACAGAATACTGGTAATGCAGACTCAGTTCTAACAAATCAAGTCCTGCACAGACTGAGTTACACAGAATCACTGCTCTTCCAACAGGATTATGGACATAGAGTGTAGCATTTCTGAAAGGAAGTGCTCCCTTGAGAGTGTGTACCACTTAATATACCTTCTGTCACATGCACCCCAATGTTCATAGCAGCACTATTTACAATAGGCAAGACACAGAAGCAGCCTAAATGTCCACGACAGTGGAATGGATAAAGAAGATGTGGTTTATATACACAATGGAATATGACTCAGCCATTTGCAGAAACATGGATGGATCCAGAGATTGTCATACTAAGTGAAGTAAGTCAGACAGAGAAAGACAAATCTCATATGATACCACTTATATGTGGAATCTAAAAGAAAAAATGATACAAATGAACTTATTTACAAAACAGAAATAGACTCACAGACATAGAAAACAAAATTATAGTTACCAAAGGGGAAAGGGGGAGAGGAATAAATTAGGAGTTTGGGATTAACAGATACACACTACTATATATAAAATAGATAATCAACAAGGACCTACTGTAGAGCACAGCGAACCATATTCAGTATCTTATAATAACCTACAATGGAAAAGAATCTGAAAAAGAATACATATAAATGTATAACCGAATCACTTTACTGCTTGGCTGTACATCTGGAACTAACACCACATTGTAAATCAACTATACTTCAATTAAAAAAGAAATAAAATTTCAGAAAAGTGTAAAAAAATGAAATAAAATACCCTCTGTTAAAGACAGAAACTGCTGCAGTACCACTTGGTAACAAGTGACTTTCATTTTTCAAATTAATGATAAAGTCCAAGAGCTAAGATACATCACGAGGGCCAGGATCAACTGACCTAATATTCTGCAACATCCACATAAATGACCATGAGTGTGAAAAAAGTCAAAGACATGCTCAACAAAAAATTTTTAAAGAAAACTAAAATAGGATCCTTTGCTACTGTTGTTAGACCACCATGGTTGATAAAGGCAAAAGTCTATGGGGTGAATATACTGTAGGGTACCTTCACAGAGACAATCTCAAGTTATCTACCACAAAAGTCTTTTGAATAAGAGAAGGTTTGTACAAATCTGAACCAATTCCATAAGAACAGCTGAACAACAGACACTATTTTTAGATTCCCTAAGTTACTTTAGCGCCTAGCATAAAGCTTGTATTATACAAAGAATTAATCAGTATTAGTTTCATTGAATTGAAATCTATTTGGAGATCAGTATCAAACCAACTCTGAATTTGTTCAACTGAAAGCTAGACATTTATCTTTCCATTGAAGGGAAAAAACTGAAAAATTCACTAAAGTGTTTAATCACAGCATCATGGAAACCTCCACACAAATAGGGGGGACTAGACAAGTCATTTCAGGGTTAAATTCTAATGGAAGGTAAGACTTCATGAGGTCTATATGTGGTTGTGAACAAAGCATTTGAGAAACTTTAGTGGTCAGCAGGTTATTCTGATGGCCTGGGATCGGCTCAGATAATAAAGATTTCAAAATTGAGTAACATTTCCCATGTATCACTTTGGGTTTAAATGTGAAAATATGTGGTGTTGGTCAAAAATCCACATTGATTCTGCAGGCCCATTCCGGAGGAAGAACTTTACAAATGCCATTGCCTCTTTTTTCCCAAACTAGCTTGAAGTGTTCCTAGTTCCAGGAATTTTCTCTGACAACAGGTCTAGATTTGCTTCCTTCAGGTTGGAATCTGGCCACATGTGTCTCCTGCCATCACCATGTCTCATCAGCCCCAGGAAAATGCTCACACTAAAAGAATGGAGCAGAATATTCTGGATATGTCCAGGCAGACGGAGTCTGCCAGGTTTATCATTTCCTAAAATGGCACTCCATGTTCACTGCTGGGAGTCATTCCTGCAGAGGAACTAGAGAGGCAATATATCTTGGCTTGCGTCTCCAATTGTAATTACATGGCAAACAAAAATAGATTCTAGTTGCTGGTCAGTCTGTTTTACTCCTCATTTGGTTTTGCCAAAAGATTTTCCTCTCTGGCGTAACGCTGAAGTCAGTTCTCTTGTACTCTCAACTTTTGCCTGGAGAAGCCCACTCATACACAGTATTGTTGAGCAATTTTAAGTTTGCTAAAGACGTCAGAGCAGAAATGAAGTAGGGGATTTATATATAGCACATTTCAAGGCAAACCACCCTCAAATCCTGCTCTTCTCCAGACTCTGTTGCTTTAATAGCAGTTACATTCAACCCCTCTGTAAGCTCTCGCCTCAACTTTGCCAAACCAACTCTGCCCCCCACACTCTTATATTCCTCTCACCTCCGTACAGGACAGAAAGAAAAAAGCTAAAGAAATAATGATAACAATTCTCGCATAAAGAGGACACCATTCATCTGAAGGTAGCAGAGAAACATAGCTCTGTAAAGACTCCTAGGGAAACACCATTAGTTTCATTCAGGCATCTCCTTGGTGTGGTACCACCCTCCCCATTCAGCTTATCAAAATAGTTGTTCCAAACCCAAAAGATTTTTTCCAAGGAGTATTATTTTGCAGGAGTACAGATTCTTTCCATATTGTTTCTGTAGGAAATGGGCACCTGGACCAGTATGATTTCCAACCACAGGAATTGAGATCGAGGGACCTGTGCCTTTAAGTTCTAGAGAGCAGATGGGCAGTGTAGTCAAAGTGCCAGGTTCTCTTCCCCGTGCAAATGAAGGAGTAGAGCCATTGGGTTCAACTATCCCAAAGTCAACTGGGTCAAGATCTCATCAGAGTCCCACTGGAAAGGGAGCTACTTTGCTCTCTGGCAAAGAACAATTAATATGATCTCAACTAATATCAAATAAATGCTTAAGGGTTTTAATCTAAGCTTGCCTATTAATGGAGGGGTGGATTTAGGAGAATTATAAATAATTACAGATGTCAGGAATGATGTACTGTTGTTTATTTTGCATTCCTAATAGTGATTTGCTCTTTTGGAGTTTAATAGCTGCATTTCTAATATGATTAGCTCAAAATAATAACAGCTTCAGTGAAGGATTTATATTGAAATCCTTTTTATTCCCTGCCTGTTTATTGCTAAGCTAATATGGAAAGGTATAACATTTATTAGCTATTTGGACATTTGTCTCCTGAAAAAAGTCTTCTATATTAGGAAGTTTAGTTGGACTTAGTGACCAAAATGTAGATGCAAAAAGTGAACATATTTGGCCTCAGCCAAACAAATAGGCACAGTTCTGCATATTCAGAAATCGTAAGACACTACTGGACACGATTCTATACAAGCACATTCTAGAGACTAAGTTCCATAAAAAATAAATGATATTTTAATGTGAGGTTTCTTTTTTAAAAAAGTTCTAGCCTCCTTTTATCAGCTCACACGTAAAATTCAAAATAAAAATATTCTCTTACATAAGTATAACAGATTTGTGACAGTAACAAAAAAAACATGGTGATAGTGTTAATTAGTTAAGAATCATTGGAATGACGTATGTACTGTAAATGTAGACAAGCAAATTCACCTTGTAGCACTATGACTCATTTTGATTCTAATTGCTTTTGCAGGACTTTGATCCTTTCCCGAAACTTTATTAACACAAAGACCACAAAATTCAGCTGCATCTAGCAGAGAAAGGTATCTATGTTAACATTAATTTCTTGGAGAGGTTCTGCCTTAGAATATAAGTGGCTCGAGATTGCAAAGTATCAGAAAATGGGTCCCACTTCCCACCCTGCCCCTACCCTCAAACCCAGGACCCTAAATGAATTCTTCATTATGCTGTAAAACAGTCATACCAAGTAATAATCTTTCCTCCTAAGAAACAAAGAGTCAAGCCACAACAAAAAGCCTGTTGTTATTTATCATTTTTATAATTAATCCTAAACTGGCAAAGCCAGCTAATCTTAAAATAAACTGTACAACTAAGGGAATAATGTACAGAGGTGAGGGGAAATTTTATCCTTTCCAAATGCATAAGAACTTTCCATAACGTCATTAATGAAGGAAAGAATTAACACACGCCTTTTTATCAGTGCTTAGTCACATACTCTGTTTGGGGAGACGTATACCAACAGGAGGAATCTCCTGGTGTATGTAAGACCAGATCATAGCCTTGGATTCAACTTTGGTCTCAGCATGAACCTAATACCTGAAATTGAATTAACAGAATAATGACGAAATGCACCATTTGAGCATAACTGATGTCTTCTAGCTAACATAAGCTATATTTTTTAGTTTAACAATACCATATGTATTTTTCCCAATTTTTCATAAGAAGTAAAATCTTTCCTTTGTGTCACTTTTTTCAAGTTTCTCTGAGTGTTCTCTCTGAGTTATCCTCACCCATGGAAAGGTGAAAGTTACAGTCCCACCTCCTTACATATTTTTTTCATTTTATACCAAGTTAATTCAAGTCAACCAGTACATATTAATACCTGTTGTGTCTGGGAATTAGTATCAGAGAATGAGACAAATTGAAAGCAGTTTAATTTGGCATCCACTGGGAGTGTTTACATTTAGGTTCACAAGGTCACAGATTATGTTATACCTGAATCAAGCTACTTTGCTGAATACTCTATTCAAAGATAACAAAAAAATGATAAAATGAACTCTTTCCTTCCAGAACACATATGAGAGATTTTTTAAAAGAAAGAGCCATTTACTTAGGTCATTTCGTTTCATCATAATTTGGTTTTGAACTCTTGGTGTGGTAATAAAATCCCACCATCAACTTTGCAAGATGCAGGAAAGATTGCTCTTACATGCCTGCCTGCCAGGGTCTCACCTAACTGGGCTCAGTCCCTGGGTCTCTGGCATATTTCCTGGCTATGCCTCCTAAGACATGAGCTCTCATTATGAATGAGCTGAAATGCAGACTTAATACAAACGAGATTCCTCCTGTAAATGTGTGTATTGTTCAGGAGTCACTTCAAGTAACATTTTCCATGCAGGATTTAATTGCTAGAGAGCTTTTCTCTTCTATCTGCCAAACATTTTTTTTTTCCTTGTGTTCTTTGAATACTAAGGCACATGAGCCTGCTAACACACAGACAATACTAACATGAATTTTTAAACATAGTCTACATGAAACAATTCACATGTCTGATTTATTATACATTCATCTGATTCTTTACATAATAAATCAACAGACTTACAGAGAAACGATGGGTTTCAAAATTGTGCTTGACAATGTGGAAGATAAAGAACGAATCTAAAATATTATCCCTGTTTTCAAGGAGATCAAAGTCTCTTTGAAAGAAAGAATCACACAGTAAGCAAACAGAGAACTGTTCAAGATATTATATTAGTAAAGTTAAATTGTGGTGCTCTCTTGAATATGGGGATGTCTAAGAGGCATCTCAACCTTAACAAAACCAAAGCTGAAATTCTGTTCTTACCCCCCCAAAACCTATTGTCCCACAGTCTTAGCCTTCTAAGTTAATGACAAATCCATCCTCCCATTTCGAGCCATTCTTGATTCCTCTCTCTTTTTTTCACACCATATCCAGTCTAAAAGCAAATCTTGCTGGACCTACTGATAAATATGTGCAGGATCTTCTGACTACCATCACTGCTACTACCCTGGCCCAAGCCACTGCCATTTCTTATCCAGATTCCAGTTACAGTCTCCTAACCAGTATCTCCCCTTCCTTCTTGCCACTATAGTTTAATCTCAATCCAGCAGCCAGAGTGGTTGTGTTAAAATGAACATCAGTTGATGCATCATGCTAAAGACCCTCCAGTGGCTTTTTGACCCATCAAAGCAAAAAACAGATGCTGTACAATGGTCTACAAGGCTGGTCAGGATCTGAATCACATCACTCATCTGACCTCATTTCCTAGAGTTCCTCCCATCTTTGCTCCTTTCCAGCCACAGTAGCCTCCTGCTGTTCCTCTAGCATGTGTGGCATCCTCCCATTTCAGGGCCTTTGTCCGGTTCTTTCTGTAATCATGTTCTCTTAGGGCTTGCTGCCTCACCTCAGTTAAGTCTCTGCTCATAAACTGCCTCCTCTGAGTGCTTCCCTGGCCACCCTATCTAAAAGCACGATTCTCTACTAGCCCCCCAGCACCTTTTCTGATTTATTTCTCATCCAATTCTTATAACCTCCTAAAATATAAATACTGTAACTGTTTATTCATTTGTTTGTTTTTCCTTCTCCATTAGAATAATCTCCTATCTCCTTATACTGCTGTATCACCAGTACTCAGGAGAGTTCCTGTCACATAGTAGGCGTCAAATAAATGTTTGCTAAATCAATGAGGCCACTTAAGAAATCTTCAAAAGCCAAATTAGCCTTCTTTCAAAAAACTTCTGTTTACTAATACCAATTGATGTAATTTTCACCTGCTTAATAAAACTTTATCAATGTATCAAACTTTAAGTTTAAAATGTATGAAGTAAGCTGTCTAATTAGATTTCTAGATACGTTTTTGTCTCTAAATAATGTTCTATTTTCTCAAGTACGTTTTTCTATCTTCATGTTTATTATCTATTCAGTTCAAAAATGGGGCCAGAGAGTTAATACTTGGGCACTGCATCAATGAGGAAGAATAATATCGGCTGCTGAAACAAATAACCCCCAAATCTCTGTGCCTTAACACAGTAACAATGTGTTTCTCACCTACATTATGGTCTAATGATTCTCCTGGTGGATTTCTTCCAAGTGATGACTTAGGATCTAAGCTTCTTCTATTTTGTGACGTTGCCATCTTAAAAAGGTGGCTATCAACGTTGCCAAAGAAAGTGAGAGTGAATGTGAGACGATTATGCAGGGGGTTTTATAGCCATGCCTGGAAGTGGCATACGTCATTGTCCTTGTATCCCTTTGGCCAAAACATAGTCATATGACTCCAACACAGCTTCCCAAGCAGCTGGAATATGTAGCTTTCCTGTGTACCCATGAAGAAGAAATCAAACAGGACCCCAGTGTCCAAATGAAAGAATATTCCAGAAAAGTTCAATCTCTTCATCCAACTGTTCTGACATGAAATTTTTGATCATCACTCTAAAAATCTTGAACAAGAGTCTGAGGGTTAAAGCAAAGGATGTCAGGGAAAGAGTGCAATATAGAAGGAAAGCATTGGAATAGTTCCACAAGAAGAGTTACGCTTCTTACATTTTGCATCAGCGGTATTTTTTTAGTCTCAATTGTGTTTAGAAGTCTCCTCATACCAAGTAAAGAAAGTAGACCATTGGACAGTAAAAATTTTGTTTCTTTTTGGTTTAAGCTGCCTCTCAGAGGAACAACTTTGTTCAGATCAAAAGATCCCCAGGGTTAGCACTATAATTCCAAATTGTCTTTGGTGAAATTGTGAGAGAAAAGAATGCACACGGGTTAGCATTATAGTGAGAAAACATAAAGGAAGCAGGTTTACGGCCTGGAAGAGGCACAGTTTTAGATTGAAAAGATGCCATGAGCTCACAAAGTGTCTGTGAGATGGGTGTTTGAGTGAGCTTTTGTCACTGGAGCTTGGTCAATGACCAACCATCACCTATCAGGAACCAGACAAAACCTCCTGATTCTGGGTAGATGAAACTAAAACAGAAACTATTCTCAGGAACACAAAAACAAGATTGAGGAAGAAGTCCTTATAAGGTCTTGAAATGGTGACCTGGGACCAAGTTTGTCCAAAGGAAGCAGATAAGAAATTTTATGAACATATCAACCCCCAGGCTGGCTTGAGAACAGATTTACGGGCTCATCCCCTCCCTATAGACAAACACCATTCAAGACAGACAGACTAACAAGGCATCAGACAAGCAGGTATTAAGTAGTAAAAAACAACTTCACTAAAGGACAGTCAAATATGATCAGAAAACCAAAATCCCAAAGAGGGACTTATTCCTAGGAAAACAAAATAAACTCAATGCAAAAGGGCTTTAAGAAAGTATTGGAGTTCAATTTAAACTATAAAATATTATTATTACTTTATAAAATATGATTGTTCTTCCCTCCAAATGGGAAAAAATTCTGAAGGACTTCAATGAAATGACAGAGTTCAATTCTTCATTTATTTATCTCCCAAGCATGGGCTGGTTGGCTTCTCCAGCAGGTAGAGAGATAAGGGGTCCCAGGTATGTGCAGTTATTGAAGAAATCAAGATGGAATAATAAAGCAACCAAAGACATTCAGAAGTTGGCCTGGCACTCACAGCTAAGCCGTGTTACTATGTCCTTTTGGACACAAATAGAATACCAACTTCAGACAAGCTTACTCTGAGACCGTAATAAAATAAGAAGCAAGGCTAATTCAACATTTTATCTAAGAAAAGACAAAGATAAGTTGATTGTGGCACCCACAAAAGGCCAAACACCTCTTCTCTTGGCCCAAATGAGTGACTGCTAATTCTTTACAAATTATAGCTTTATCTTGGTCCTAGTTTCTTCTTTCTACAGGCAAGATTTATTGGGATGCCCAATCATACAATTACCCCTCTTTCTGATAGCATCCAACCTAGACCTACTTCCTTAGTCCCTCCCCCATATACCCAACCATAGCCCAAAGACATTATTAATTCCTTTCTCCATTTTAAGTGTAAGCAAATTTTTCTGTTCAGAGTAATAAAGTGATGATGCTACTTGATCTCTTTCTCATGCCAAGTAATAGAGGCAGTAGGGTTCAGTTGATGGTTAAGAGACTGGGTTTGAATACTGTGCTTGTCTGGTGCACACCCCCAGTTAATTGTAGAATGGAGATGATATAATAATATCAACTACCTCAGAAGGCTGAGAAAATTGATGATGAGATATGTATAGCATATATAAATATAGTTCTGGCACATAGTAAGTAATGGGTTCAGAGGGACATGTTTGCATGGTTATTGATCTTGCAAATGCAGTAGCCAGCCTCACTGAGAGCAGGTCTCCTCTGCTTTCCCCACAGGAAAATCTCATATTTCAAAGTCACAGCAACAAGCTGATAACCTCTGGCCTAATGGAGACCTTTTTTTCCACCTCTGCCCATCCCTGTCTATTTGAGCAACTATGTGTAGGAAAACAAATTGGTTGACTGATCAAAACATTCAACTGTTTTTCTAATGTTTTGCCATCAGGAAGAGACACAGCCTAAGGGTAAGTAGTTAAGCTAATTACTTTCAGGATCACACAATAGCTGACAAGCAGGCTCAGCTCAATATATGAAACATGCGGCTTAGGAAAACCAGTGCACAATTGATGGGGTAGTGGATGAACGCTGTCAATTAAGGAAATAGAACTAAAGTATACTGAGAAAAGTACCCTGGGTTTTTAAGAAAAAATACTTTAATTTATATTGCATAGATAACCAAAATTAGAACTTATGTATTTGTTTATTTTTTTATTGAAGTATAGTTGATTGACAATGCTGTGGCAATCTCTGCTGTACAGCAAAGTGACTCAGTTATACACATATATGCATTCTTTTTTATATTCTTTTCCATTACGGTTTATCACAAGATATTGAATATAGTTCCCTGTGCTATACATTAGGACCTTGTTGTTTATCCATTCTATATAAAATAGTTTGCAGCTACCAACCCCAAACTCCCAGTCCATCCATCTCCCTCTCCCCCTCCCCCTTGGCAACCACAAGTCTGTTCTCTATGTCTATGAGTCTAGAACTGTTGTATTTAAATATCCCTTTGTCCATGTGCTAATCATTTTGATTTAAATTTTGTTTTATTTTGCATACACATTCTCAAGATATTATTTATACTCTTTTCTCCCATTAGCAAATAACATACATTGGAAGGGATGAGATTTGTAATGTATTGCTCATTTTGGCAATTATTGACTTGGGATAAAGGTTTATTTTCCTATCTCTCCCTTAAAGGATGGGAATTATTTTTCAGCTGTTGCTCAACCCAAGGGTTTTCATATAAAAGTGTTTTTTTAAACATACTCTACCGCTGTTTCCCAGATTGGTTAGTTACATGAAATGAATTTTAATTTTAGGAATTTTATTTATGGTATTTGTCTACATTGTTTAAAATATTTTCTTAGACTTAGTGCACAATTTCTTTATCATTCCTGTGTATCCATATTCAGGTCTTTTAATTATTTTTACCCAACAGTTTCCTTGCATCTCTGCACTTCTCCATCATTTATTTCTAGAATGCAGCTACCCAAAGCTGACTACTGCACTGCTGAAGCTGTAAAACCACCACCACCCTGGTCCATAAGGATCCTTCCTTAACAGGCCAAAGTTACATCAGCCTTAATTTATTGACACCACATATGGCAAAATCATTCGATCTCTAGTTTCATCTGTTTCTCTTTTGGCAATTCAGTAGTCTAGGTTTCTTCTGCCCATAAAATACTTGAGTTGTGGACTATTACTTTTCAAATTATTAATATACTTTGAATTTTTTCCTGTTAGAATTCATTTTGATTCTCCATTGCCCAAACTACCAATCTATGCCTTCACTTCTTTTTGTACAACTTTGCCTGGAATATTCGATTCTTAACAATGAAGTATTTTCAAAAAACACTAAAATATTAATGAAAAAAGCCTTGTAAGTTCAGAGCACATTTCTCTTGAAATTTTGTATGACATAAAGCCATTATTTAAGTACATATAATGAAAACTGTATTTTTGAATAAAATAAAATGAACAGAGGTAGTAAAAGAGATGAAAATATTACACACCCCTTTTTAAAAAGATAGAATTAATGTAAAAAAATAATGAAAATGAAGGGGCTGTTAAAATCATACTTTATTACACCTTTCAAGAAGTACTAAGGAACTCTAGATCTATCTGCAAATATCTAGAAGGATCATAGAATCTTAGATTTGAAAGAAATATTAAATGGAAGTTCAAATGAAAAACCCAACCCGAAAGCTGCTGCTTTGTTAACCTGTCCTAATTGATCTTCCTTCTACCACAGTGAAACTCAAAAACAAGTCTATACCTGTGTCCTCAGATGTTTGTACATTGTTATTTTCATTCCCATTTCAAACCCTTACTTGTTTTGATGTGGTTTTAACACCTCTTACCATTTTAATGGCTACCGAGGAACACACTAGTTTTCAATGTATATTTTAAAAAGTGACATTTGAAATTGAACACTTGATTCTAGATGATATTTAATTGGTATAGTGAGCAATACAGTTAATTTGGCAGTGCCCAGCCACCTCTGGCATGGTGAATCATGCTCCTTGGGAACATAATGGCCCAGATCGGCACTCAGCAGTTATTCCCACCTCCTTCAAGTATGTTGTTTAGTACTCTAATAACTGGAAATCTTAAAACTCTACTTCTCAGCCTTTCCTCCTGCTAGGATTTTGGTCTCCCAGTTAGAAGCGATCATGAGATATCTGGAATGCACCAATGAGGTGGAGGTCATCTTATCGCCATACTGCTTTTGGCTGTTTCCTACTGCCAGGAATGTTTACAGAGATTCCAGCATCCAATCACCAGTCTGATGGGTATTGAGAGACTTTAACCACTGAGGCAGCTGTGTTCCCCATACAGTATTCAGGGAGTTGCTGCAATCCTTCCTCACTGATCCTAAGATTGCAGCTGTGGTCGAATGTTCTCGAGCTCACTCTTCAATGGCGACCTTCCGATTTCCCCAGCTTCCCCTGGCATGTGAATCTCATAGTATTATGTGAGTCATTCCCTGGGGACCAGTCTAGCCTCTGATTTCCAGCCCTTCCAACAACTATTATTATAATTCACTGTATTTAACTCTGCTTAAAGTGCATAATATGTTTTTTGTTTTATGCACAAAACCCTATATGTCATAAGTACTAAATATAATGAGACTATTATGCACTAGGACCCAGGCTCTTCACCTATATTACACAGAAAATATCACATCGACTTATTATACAGGTTTGAGTTATATAATAATCATATTCTACTAAAGTCCCCAGCCTTCTGGTTCTCCTTATGGGCAAGAAGGCTCCAGTGTCCAAAAGCAAGCCTCTGAAGATCACAGGCACAAGCAGATAGCAGCAACGCACACAAAAGCTAGGAGACAAGAGCTGGTAAAAGGGAACAAAGGAACACTCAAGTGTCTGTTACACAACTTATGAGACATGTGAGAATTGATGAATTGAATCTGTACTTTAAAGTGTTGATAAATATATGGTCTAGGACTGGGTCCATTCTAGAGAATACTATCAACACTACAACATTGTGAAGAGGAAATCATATCATTCTGTGGTAGTCACAAAGAGGGTAGCCAAGAATGGGTAAGTAATGAGAAATAAGTGTTATTCTAAGATACATACTTTTGTCTCAGCCCTAAAGACATTTTCATCTCCAACTAGGATAGAATAATCTTGACCATTCTAATCTTGATACAGTCAATGTCTAGCTTCAAGATCATATCTAAGAAAGAGTTAGACATTTTATAATATCACCCAAAGGCTCATTAGTCATCCCTGAGGCTGTCCCTTTTTAATTCATTTATTTGATAATGCAGAGAATGAATGAGGCATATGCTTTCAAATTTACAAGCATTACTAAACTAGTCAGCCTGTTAATACTCAAATTATAATTCAAAATGACCTTGATAATATGATATCACTTATATGTGGAATCTAAAAAAAAATGATACAAATGAACTTATTTACAAAACAGAAATAAACCTACAGACATAGAAAACAAACTATGGTTGCCAAAGTAGAAAGGGTGGGGGAGGGATAAATTAGGAGTTTGGGATTAACATATACACATGACTGCATATAAAATAGACAACCAACAAGGACCTACTGTATAGCACAGGAAACTATACTCAGTATTTTATAATAACCTATAAAGGAAAAACTGAAAAAGAATATATATATATATGTATATATATATGTGTGTGTATGTATATGTGTATATATATATATACATATATATATAAAACTGAATCACTTTGCTGTACACCTGAAACTAACACAACATTGTAAATCAACTATACTTCAATAAAACAAAAATAAAAAATAAAGCAGTAAGAGAAAAAACCAAAATGGCCTTGATAAGAAAAACTTTCTTGCAAAGACATATACATATATTGTGGACATGTGTTAGAATAAGGATAACACACACACACACACACAGATGTGTGTATGCAAACACAAGAACAATTAAAGTATGTGGCAATACCAAACAGTATTCTTAAAAGATGAACTTTTTTAAAGAGGGTCCAGGGTCCAGAGGGCAATGATAAGAGGTCAAAAGATAAAAATCACTCTAAGTATAACTTTAGCTCAAACTGAAAAAAGTAAAGAAAGCCAAGAGAAATCATTATTACCTTCAAATTCATACAGGGTTACTTTATGAATGAAACCATGAGAGAATAACTAGAAATAAGCCAGTTTAATCAAGGCACAAGGGAATAAAGAAAAATGTCTTAACCTTTGAGGTGGTAAGTAGATCTTTGAGGTTGGGGGACAGGATCTTTTGGTTTCCATCTAATCCCTGGCTAGTGGTCTGGCCCAGGTGTCTTCAATTTGCCCCTCAAGATCCACCCTCCAACCTTCTCCACGTGCTCACTACTCAAGAGATCGCTCTGCAGTGAAGGACATCTAAGTTAGATTTCAGCTCAGCCAAGGGTGGAGCCTCAGCAGATCAGAGGGAGACACTAAAGCAAGTTCAGGCTATTTACTCCCTTGTTCCTCACTCTGCAAGTTCCCCTCGAGCTACATACATTATTTTGAAAATTAATTTTCTCTGAAAAACACTTAAAAAAAAAAAAAAACCTATAGGGGCCTCCCTGGTGGCACAGTGGTTGAGAGTCCGCCTGCCGATGCAGGGGACATGGGTTCGTGCCCCGGTCCGGGAGGATCCCACGTGCCGCGGAGCGGCTGGACCCGTGAGCCATGGCCACCAAGCCTGCGCGTCCGGAGCCTGTGCTCCACAACGGGAGAGGCCACAACAGTGAGAGGCCCGCGTAATGCAAAAAAAAAAAAAAAAACAAAAAACTATAAAATGACACTGCTTCCCATTTTGCATATACCTCGGGAACCATTTATGGAGACTTTTCCACAGTAATCTTGAGCTTTCCTAGCACAACAGCTATTTTTATCTTGGACATCTGCATTAAAAAATGCAAAATATTTATCTTTTAAACTGTTGGTTTAATCTAAACCAGTGTAAAATGTTTTACGGTTTAATTTCTTAGTCTTTTAAGTTTCTTTCCAAAATAAATATGTCCTGTGGCTCTTTGGTCTCACTTTTACAATCAACAGCTTTCATTGTTGGCTTTTCCCCATGTGGAAAGGAATTGGATTTAATTCCTTACAAAACGAAATTTTGAAAAATGTATTTGCCAGTGATGCGACCTTAGCCAAAATGGATGATTCTAGATTTGGCTTCATCGTTCTGGTTCTGGGTCAAAATGGATTTGTCCGGCAACTATGTGGAAAAGGATTAATATATGATTGGAACATTTTGAAAGGCAAGGCTAGGGACAGTCCTGGCCTTACTCCCTTTAACATCTTGAATCGTCGTTGTCTGGACTAGAGTCCATCAGCTGCCTCAGAAACAAAGGGGGGCGGTAATGAACGTGTTCATTGTACTGAAGGGTTTTAGAAAAATGGGGACAAGCTCGGGAACGGATGGGGAGTAAAATTCTTGTCATATATGGGAATTCTGCCCTGGATATTTCACATCGCTGATATATTTAAGCACCTTAGTAGAGTATTAGGTATTGAAAGAGACTGACCATGAAAGAAACGCATACTATCATCTTACCCTTCTAAGAATATAAAAATCATTTTACCTAAGGAAGAGGGAAGTCTCAATTTGCCTTTTACCGTCATCATATATACTGATACTACATTGATTATTACTATATCTTGGTACACCTGATAAAATTTTCCAGTTCCCTAGTTTCAAAGGTAAAAATGTATGTATTTGGGGGAATCAAAGATATGTGTATTTTCCTTAAATAAGTGAAATACTGAAAATAGCAGTCACCTTTCCTTTTTACAACAAGCATGTCTTTCATGGAACATAAAGAATATTGTATGAGGTGGCATTAAGGAATATAAAAGAAATCTTGCTCTCCAGGAGCCTATAATCCTAACATATTTTATTACAAATCTCAGAAATTACCTTGCACTCTGAAAATATTCACACCTCAAACATAAGAAATCCAGTGAACCAGCCTTCCCTATTAGGACCAAATTGCTACAGGAAACTAGCTTCCTACCTGGGTTATTTAGATAGGGATGGCATATTTACTATCTCAGGGACACTCGGCCAAGGTAGGTGCTTGTCACTGGTCTCCAGCATGTGACAACTAGAACAAACTCTTGTCAGCATAAGTGTCTCATGGTTTTAGAGGGGATTGTCACAGCACATCCATCAGTGAAAAAGAACTCATGACTGAAAGACTAAATTTACAGTGTTTACAGAGAAAATTCATGTATATTACACAATAGCAAACATGTCCAGAATATTCATGTAAATAATGGAAACCTTTTAGAACAGTTTAGGGTTATTTAGAATTTATTTTAAGAACGTACTTTCTCTTTATAACTTTTCTATTAATCCATTCTAAGGCCTCTTTCAATTAATGAACTGATTAAACCATTTCAAATAGGACTAAATCCAAAAATAAAAGCCCACTCCCTGAACTTTTTTTTTTGGTGCCCTCCCTGAGGCTGAATTTTTAAATAAAACATACTTTCCAATCAAATTATTTTACTGTAATAATGTTTTTAACATTTATACTCTTTATAAAATATGCATTGAGGATAAACCTATATTTTACCTTACTTAAAAGTGTGCAAATTTAATAAAATGAACAAGAAGAAGGTACAAATGGTGAGGTTAATCTGCCATGTCCAAAGATCACTAACCTCATTTGTTTGGGTATCTTTGAAAAAACCTTAAATAAATGTTTAAACATACATATTTCTGTAAGCCAAAAATATACAATCATAAAACCAGAGGGGCAAGTCGTTTGCAGATATTATGTAGACAACTCTGCTACCTTCGGTCTTCTGTCATTCCATGTAAAATAATTATTTCATTGTATAAATTTCTTGTATAATTACAAAAATATTTTTTAATTGAAGACAATTTGGAAAATGCATTTTATACCAAAACTACTATTTCATAGACTAGGCTGGTATAGGCAAAATTTTGAAATAGAGTTTTCTAAGGTTTTAGTACTCAATTGTCTTTTTCCTTTACTTTCTTAGGGATCTCCTATATTTCTACTGTTTCAACCACTTGCTTTATTTTCTGTCTGTATAACTTCTGATAGACTCCTATTTTTAACTCTCATCTGAGCTCTAAATACTATTCATATTTGCTTATTGCATAGTCCCACCCAAATAGCTCATTGAGATCTCAAATATCCAGTATTGAACTAATTCATCACTTCCGCTCCAAAAAGTTCTTCCTAATTAGATTCCTAACTCTTTAAATGGAATAACTATCTTCCATTTCTAACACTAAATATCTCTAAGTCATCTTTTATTCTCTCCTTTCCTTTATTCTCCTCTTTCAGTCATTGTGCAAATCTTTGTGCCTATCTCTAGAAATCACACCCTCTTATTCACTACCACTACCTTGATTCAGGCATCATTACCTTTCTTTTATACTTTTTATTGAGCTGTAACATATATACAGAAAGATGCACAAAATGGATAGCTCTATGCATTTTTGCAAATATCCAGCACCAAGATCAAGAAGCAAAATCTCACCGATACCCTAGAACTCCCCTTGTGCTCTCTCGCAGTCACTAACCCCACAGGGATAACAACTGTCCTAACGGCTAATAGCACAGATTACCTTTTGCCTGTACTACTAGGATGGCCTCTGAACTAAACATCCTATCTCTAGACTCTCTCTCATCAATTCTGCACATAACCACCAAAAAACTCTTTCTAACACACATTTGTCCATGGTATTCCCTTCCCCCAAACCTCCACTGGTTCTCCACTAGATCCCAGAATGCAATCCAACCTCTTGGTACTGCCTGTAGTGACTTAAACCCGCACCCCAATTAGTCCTCAACACCCTCCAGGTTTATCCTTTTGGCTGACTTGCACGTCCTTTGAAAGATGTAAGCACTGGTTAATCTAAAAGGAAGAGAGTTCTAATGGTTGAATATCAGTCACTGTGATAGCAAGGATTTCAATCCATATAACACGTATGGTTGATATTTGGGGAAGGGCAGGTAGTATTGAGAAAAAAGGAGAAGTGCAGAAATCATATTTCCTCCCTGACATAATCATCAGATAGGTCTCTGCAAATAGAATAAAACATTAGCAACTGGGTAAAACAGGGCAAAGGAAACTACTTAGTTCATTTCTTCATTCATTTATTCAGCAATCATTTAGAGGCACATTCACAGTGTGAGGTGAACATGCAGATGCTGCCACAATTCCTGTGAAGACTATATACCTGTCTTCACTCACACAAAGGTCTCCATTCTCCTCTGCCAGCGGTTTGGCACCTATGGAAATGCTAATTTCATTTTGAAAATAAGCAACTTCTTGAAAGAGCTATATTCATTTGCAAGCCTGTCTCTTGCCAGATATTCAAAAGCAGGTGCAATGGGGTCAGCTACCTCTGAGATATAAACAAAAGGTTTCGTGTATGAGTCAGTGTGACCTTTACCGGCAGAAAACAGGAGAACCAGAGCTAAAAGCAGCAGCTTATGTACTTAGTTAATCCAGCGGCATGAATAAGCAGAGTGTAAAAGGTACAAGTGTTTTCAGTGAATGTGGATTAAATGTGGGGCTCGTGGGGCTCCTTCTCAATATTCATAGGTGAAACGTGGCTAAAGGCTTGAATTTCTTCTTCATGGACCCCCAGCTCATGGACAGATGCATTCAAAGAATTTTCACATTTCTCTCCAAAAGTTGGGAGCTTCTCACCCAACAAGTTCATCACCTATATAAGTAGATTTTAATGAGTCAAGTCCATCAACCAACAAAATAATCTTTCTTTTAGCAAAGTAATAAAAAGTACTCTGTTCCTTTATTTGGAATTATTTCAAATATCTTCCTCATGCATCTTAGCAATTCTTCTTAAACTCTTTTGCAATTTGCCTCTTCAAAATAAAATTCTCCTTTAAAAGTATTTTTTTCCTTCCTAATATCTTTCAGGAGGAAGATTTCCTATGGTAAATACCCTGCAGCTAATTTCAGAGAATATTAAGCAGTGTTTGTTTTCGCTTGTGTATATTAATACTTAGAAATGTCCTAGAAGGTAATGAACTTAACTTGTCTTGGCAAAAAGTATACAAACTGTGAAGAGTACAGTCTGGGAGCTCTAGTCTGGTTTTCTGGACTTAATTGAGCATACAATTTTTCACTTGCAGATTTTTGGCACTAGAGAAGAAGAATATTGGTAGCATGACATTTACCCCAAGAGAATTCAAACTAGAGTTCACTTCCAGCAGTGGCATTAGGTTCCATGTTGCTTTCTCTATAAATGACTTGCACAATGTAGACCCTCGCATTAATCATCTGTTGAATAAATTAACAAACAGTGTATGCATGTGTGTACGTGTATAAGTACAAAATGCCTAGGCACATGCAGCTTGACATTTCACTGGAAGGAGGCCCATGATGATCTAAGTATGTTTTGTACCACCACTCTGAGTTCTCTGAACTAACACTGGTGTATCATGAGTAAGCGGCTGCACTGGGGCTTTCTCAAGCCATCATTCTGACAGCCCTCAGAGGTCATTAAGGTCAGTAGGTGATAATAGAAAGCATTTCTCACATAAGTCAGGCCTGTCTTTCCCCTTCTGGTCATTCTGTTCATTTTGGTGGCATCAGAGCGCCTTTCCCTGGGATTGAGACAACGAGAAGACTTTCTGTGAGTCTCTGGTAGGGCTCAGAAAACAAAAGCTCTGCTGAGGGGTCCTGGATAGAATCAATTAGGTTTTCCTTGGTGTTTTCTGAGGTCCCAGGAAGCTTTTTTTCTGCAGATTTATGGGAGATGTCCGTATTTTCTGTAGGTCTCTTTGCATAAGAAAAAAGTGCTTATTAATAACTAGGCTTTCTATTCAAATCTTTTTTGATGCACTTAGCAACACAGGCACTTTGTCAAAGGCCCAGGTGCCTGTCTACTCTGCAGCAAAGTCATAAATTGATGACTGTTATTCGTTTTCTCAGCATTGTATTGAATTGATTGAAAAATTACATACACACAGAAAAGTGCTCATTGTAAGTATATACGAAGTGAACACACCATGTAACTACTCCCCTTTTAATCAATATTCCTTCAAGAGAAACCACCATCCTGATTTAGCTAATACCATTGATTAGTTTCCACGATTTCTGAATTTTATATAAGTGGATTCATAAATTATGTACCCTAATGTGTCCTGTTTTCTTCTACTTAGTATTATATTTATCAGATGTATCCTATGTTGTTGCATATTTTGGAGTTCATTCATTCTCACTACAGTATAGTATTCCTCTGCAGAAATGGACCAAGAAGAATCCATTTTACCCTTGACGAGCACCTGGACTGCTCCCAGTTCGGTGTGCCTGTGAATAATGCTGCTAGGAACACTCTTCTGTATGCCCTTTGGTGTGTACACTTTGGCACACATTGGTACATATTTCTGTTGGATATAAACCTAGGAGCGGATCTGCTGGTGTTAGAGTACGCATACCCTCAGTTTTAATGCCAAATAGTTTTCCAACAGGTTTGATCAAATTTACACACCAACCAGCAGGGTTTGAGAGTTGGTATTTTCAGTTTCTCGTCATGGCCATCTTGATACATATGTCATAACATCATATTACAATTGTAATTTGCATTTCCCTGAGGATTAAAAAAGCTGACAACTTTTCATATATATTAGTCATATATATTGGGCATCCTCTTTTTGAAGGTCATATTATTGATAGCTTTTTCCCATTTTACTGTTGGGGTTTCTGACTTTTTCTTATTGACTAGGGGGAGTTATATACTCTGGTTACAAATCCTTTGTCTGTTACATGTATTACAAATACCTTTTCCCATTCTGTGTCTGTATGTTTTCCCATTCTTTTTTTTTTGTATTTTATTTATTTATTTATCTATACAGCACGTTCTTATCAGTTATCTATTTTATTCATATTAGTGTATATATGTCAAACCCAATCTCCCAATTCATCACACCACCACCCCACCCCCACTTCCCCCCTCCGTGTCCATACATTGGTTCTCTACACCTGTGTCTCTATTTCTGCCTTGTGAACCAATTCATCTGTACCATTTTTTCAGATTCCACATATATGCGTTAATATACGATATTTGTTTTTCTCTTTCTTACTTACTTCACTCTGTATGACAGTCTCTAGGCCCATCCACTTCATTTCATTCCTTTTTATGGCTGGGTAATATTCCATTGTATATATGTACCACATCTTCCTTATCCATTCATCTGTCAATGGGCATTTAGGTTACTTCCATGATCTGGCTACTGTAAATAGTGCTGCAATGAACATTGCAGTGCATATGCCTTTTTGAATCATGTTTTTCTCATGGTATATGCCCAGTATTGGGATTGCTAGGTCATACGATAATTCTATTTTTAGTTTTTTAAGGAACCTCCATACTGTTCTCCATAGTGGCTCTATCAATTTACATGCCTACCAACAATGCAAGAGGGTTCCCTTTGCTCCACACCCTCTCCAGCATTTGTTGTTTGTAGATTTTCTGATGATGCCCATTCTAACTGGTGTGAGGTGATACCTCATTGTAGTTTTGATTAGCATTTCTCTAATAATTAGTGATGTTGAGCACCTTTTCATGTGCCTGTCGGCCATCTGTATGTCTTCTTTGGAGAAATGTCTATTTAGGTCTTCTGCCCATTTTTCGATTGGATTGTTTGGTTTTTTAATATTGAGCTGCATGAGCTCTTTAAATATTTTGGAGATTAATCCTTTGTCTGTTGATACATTTGCAAATATTTTCTCCCATTCTGAGGGTTGTCTTTTCGTCTTGTTTATAGTTTCCTTTGCTGTGCAAAAGCTTTTAAGTTTCCCATTTGTTTATTTTTGTTTTTATTTCCATTACTCTAGGAAATGGGTCAAAAAAGATCTTGCTGTGATTTATGTCAAAGTATCTTCTGCCTATGTTTTCCTCTAAGAGTTTTATAGCGTCAAGTCTTACATTTAGGTCTTTAATCCATTTTGAGTTTATTTTTGTGTATGGTGTTAGGGAGTGTTCTAATTTCATTCTTTTACATGTAGCTGTCCAGTTTTCCCAGCACCACTTAATGAAGACACTGTCTTTTCTCCATTGTATATCCTTGCCTCCTTTGTCATAGATTACTTGATCATAGGTGTGAGGGTTTATCTCTGGGCATTCTATCCTGTTCCATTGATCTACAGTTCCGTTTTTGTGCCAGTACCATACCATCTTGATTACTGTACCTTTGTAGTATAGTCTGAAATCAGAGAATCTGATTCCTCCAGCTCCATTTTTTTCCCTCAAGATTGCTTTGGCTATTCGGGGTATTTTGTGTCTCCATACAAATTTTAAGATTTTTTGTTCTAGTTCTGTAAAAAATGCCATCGGTAATTTGATAGGAATTGCATTGAATCTGTAGGTTGCTTTGGGTAGTAGAGTCATTTTCACAATATTGATTCTTCCAGTCCAAGAACATGGTATATCTCTCTATCTGTTTGTGTCATCTTTGATTTCATTCATCAGTGCCTTACAGTTTTCTGAGTACAGGTCTTTTACCTCCTTAGGTAGGTTTATTCCTACGTATTTTAAACTTTTTGTTGCAATGGTGAATGGGATTGTTTCCTTAACTTCTCTTTCTGATCTTTCATTGTTAGTGTATAGGAATGCAAGAGATTTCTATGCATTAATTTTGTATCCTGCAACTTTACCAAATTCATTGATTAGCTCTAGTAGTTTTCTGGTGGCATTTTTAGGATTCTCTACGTATAGTATCATGTCATCTTCAAACAGTGACAGTTTTACTTCTTCTTTTCCAATTTGTATTCCTTTTATTTCTTTTTCTTCTCTGATTGCCATGGCTAGGACTTCCAAAACTATGTTGAATAATAGTGGCGAGAGTGGACATCCTTGTCTAGTTGCTGATCTTAGAGGAAATGCTTTCACATTTTCACCATTGAACATGATGTTTGCTGTGGGTTTGTCACATACGGCGTTTATTATGTTGAGGTAGTTCCCTCTATGCCCACTTTCTGGAGAGTTTTTTTTCATAAATGGGTGTTGAATTTTGTTGAAAGCTTTTTCTGCATCTATTGTGATGATCATATGGTTTTTCTCCTTCAATTTGTTAATATGGCATATCACATTGATTGATTTGCATATATTGAAGAATACTTGCATCCCTGAAATTATCCCACTTGATCATACTGTATGATCCTTTTAATGTGTTCCTGGATTCTGTTTGCTAGTATTTTCTTGAGGATTTTTGTATCTATGTTCATCAGTGATACTGGTCTGTAGTTTTCTTTTTTTGTAGTAGTATCTCTGTCTGGTTTTGGTATCAGGGTGATGGTGGCCTCGTAGAATGAGTTTGCGAGTGTTCCTTCCTCTACAATTTTTTGGAAGAGTTGCAGAAGGATGAGTGTTAGCTCTTCTCTAAATGTTTGATAGAATTCACCTTTGAAGCCACCTGGGCCTGGGCTTTCGTTTGTTGAAAGATTTTTAATCACAGCTTCAATTTCATTACTTGTAATTGGTCTGATCATATTTTCTATTTCTTCCTGGTTCAGCCTTGGAAGGCTATATCTTTCTAAGAATTTGTCCATTTCTTCCAGTTTGTCCATTTTATTGGCATAGAGTGGCTTGTAGTAGTCTCTTACGATGCTTTGTATTTCTGCAGTGTCCATTGTCACTTCTCCTTTTTCATTTCTAATTTTATTGATTTGAGTTCTCTCCCTCTTTTTCTTGATGAGTCTGGCAAAAGGTTTATCAATTTTGTTTATCTTCTCCAAGAACTAGCTTTTAGTTTTATTGATTTTTGCTACTGTTTTCTTTGTTTCTACTTCATCTTTTTCTGCTCTGATCTTTATGATTTCTTTCCTTCTACTAACTTTGGGTTTTGCTTGTTCTTCTTTCTCTAGTTCCTTTAGGTGTAAGGTTAGATTGATTATTTGAGATTTTTCTTGTTTCTTGAGTTAGGATTGTAATACTATAAACTTCCCTCTTAGAACTGCTTTTGCTGCATCCCATAGGTTTTGGATTGTCATGTTTTCAGTCATTTATCTCTAGGTATTTTTTGATTTCCTCTTTGATTTCTTCAGTGATCTCTTGGTTATTTAGTAACATATTATTTAGCCTGCAGGTGTTTGCATTTGTTACTGTTTATTTCCCTGTAATTGATTTCTAATCTCATAGTGTTGTGGTCAGAAAAGATGCTTGATATGATTTCAATTTTCTTAAATTTACCGAGGCTTGATTTGTGACCCAAAATGTGATAAATCCTGGAGAATGTTTTGCGTGCATTTGAGAAGAAAGTGTAATCTGCTGTTTTCAGATGGAATGTCCTATAAATATCAATTAAATCTATCTGGCCTATTGTGTCATTTAAACCTTGTGTTTCCTTGTTAATTTTCTGTCTGGATGTTCTGTCCATTGGGGTAAGTGAGGTGTTAATGTCCCCCATTATTACTGTGTTACTGTCAATTTCCTCTTTTAGAGCTGTTTGCATTTGACTTATGTATTGAGGTGCTCCTATGTTGGGTGCATATATATTTATAATTGTTATATCTTCTTGGGTTGATCCCTTTGATCATTATGTAGTGCCCTTCTTTGTCTCTTGTAACATCCTTTATTTTAAAGTCTATTTTATCTGATATGAGTGTTGCTGCTCCAGCTTTCTTTTGATTTCCATTTGCATGGAATATCTTCAGACCTGTCCCTAGGTCTGAAGTGGGTCTCTTTTAGACAGCATATATATGGGTCTTGTTTTTGTATCGATTCAGCAAGCCTGTGTCTTTTGGTTGAAGCATTTTAATCCATTCACATTTAAGGTAATTTTCAATATGTATGTTCCCATTACCATTTTCTTAATTGTTTTGTTTTTGTAGGTCCTTTTCTTCTCTTGTGTTTCCCACTCAGATAAGTTCCCTTAGTGTTTGTTGGAGAGCTGGTTTGGTGGTGCTGAATTCTCTTAGCTTTTGCTTGTCTGTAATGCTTTTGATTTCTCCATCGAATCTGAATGAGAACCTTGTTGGGTAGAGTAATCTTGGTTGTAGGTTCTTCCCTTTCATCACTTTAAATATATTGTGCCACTCCCTTCTGGCTTGTAGAATTTCTGGTGAGAAATAAGCTGTTAACCTTATGGAAGTTCTCTTGTATGTTATTTGTAATTTTTTCCTTGTTCCTTTTAATAATTTTTCTTTGTCTTTAATTTTTGTCAGTTTGATTACTATGTGTCTCAGCATGCTTCTCCTTGGGTTTATTCTGCCTTGGATTCTCTGTGCTTCTTGGACTTGGGTGGTTATTTCCTTTCCCATGTTAGGAAATTTTTCAACTATAATCTCTTCAAATATTTTCTCAGGTCCTTTCTCTCTTTCTCCTTCTGGGACCCCTATAATATAAATGTTGGTGTGTTTAATGTTGTCCCAGAGGCCTCTTAGGCTGTCTTCATTTCATTTCATTCTTTTTTCTTTATTCTGTTCTGTGGCAGTGAATTCCACCATTCTGTCTTCCAGGCCACTTATCCGTTCTTCTGCCTCAGTTATTCTGCTATTGATTCCTTCTAGTATATTTTTCATTTCAGTTACTGTATTATTCATCTCTGTTTGTTTGTTCTTTAATTCTTCTAGGTCTTTGTTAAACATTTCTCACATCTTCTCGATCTTTGCCTCCATTCTTTTTCCGAGGTCCTGGATCACCTTCACTATCATTATTCTGAATTGTGTTTCTGGAAAGTTGCCTAGCTCCACTTCATTTAGTTGTTTTTCTGGGGTTTCATCTTGTTTCTTCATCTGGTACATAGTCCTCTGCCTTTTCCCTTTGTCTATCTTTCTGTGAATGTGGTTTTCATTCCATAGGCTCCAGAAATTGTAGTTCTTCTTGCTTCTGCTGTCTGCCCTCTGGTGTCTTTTCCCATTCTGAGTGCCTTCTCACCTTCTTCATGATATGAACTTAAGGACTTATGTTTTAATAAATATAAGCCCTTAAGTTCAACATAATACAATTTACCAATTTTTTTCCTTTATAGCTAGAAATATTTCCCTACCCCAACTGTCACAAAGATAGTCCTGTATTTTTCTTCTGAAATATTTTAATGTTATCTTTCATGTTTATATCAATTTTTGTATGCTATGAGGTAATATTCAAGATACATTAAACCATGTTATTCTTAACTGCGTTAAGTTGACATTCTTTTTTTTTTTTTCTGTATAACTTCCAAAATTTAAGAGAGATCATCCAGGTAAAGTCTCAATAGGTCATAGTTTCAATAATATCTTGCCTGGGAAAGTACCTCTCTGTAATATAAAAACTATGATCTAATTAACACCTAGTCCCAAAAAACTGGGTAAAGGAAAACAAAATACTATAATTATTCAAGTAGAGAACTATATTTTCCTTCCTACTTCTGCAATATCTTTTGAACAAATGAAGCAGGAAAAAAACAACAATTTGAAGATGACAGAAAAAAATGTACTGGACAAATAATTTGAAATTTCTCTGTCCCTGTGAGCTGCATGAGTGTTAGCTGCAGCTACACAAATGCAACTTGGGAACATCATCAAGTTTCCTTTCAGGATTGCTTTACCAATCCATATAAAAGGTGTCTTCATTTTAATATAAACCCATATATGCCACATTAAACAAATTTAATTCCATGCTTTTAGGATAACAGTCATTTAAATTTATTATTTACTATTTTGTTTGTTCACTACTTACTCTTTGTTATTTGAGAAATCAAGCAAGATATATGATTCTATTTATAAAGGCGTTATTTTATAAAATATTTTATCTTCTTCAGCAGTGTCCAGCAGAGCTAACTACTATGATGAAAATGTCCTTCAGCCACAGACCTGCACTGCACTGTCCAGTAGAGCAGCTGCTAGCCACATGTAGCTGCTGAGTACTTGAAATGTATCTAGTGAGACCAAGCAACTGAGTTTTCAATTTTATTTAATTTTAATTCATTTAGATTTAAATATAAATAGTCACATGTGGCTTGTGGCTACTGGATTAGACAGCACTGTGCAGGCCTAACTAATCTCAAAAGTGTGAAATTTTCAAGGAATTATCCCCATGGTAAGATGGAAAAAGGCAGCACTAATCTTGCAAATGATTAATTACATAGGGATTTATGCAACTAAGCAACCATCTCCAACCTAAAGTTAGAATGAGTAAGGATTCTAGTTCTGTACACAGACACACACACACACACACACACACACATACACACACACACACCCCCCAGGATTTTTGCTCAAGATGTAAAAGTTCAGTGCCAGATTGGAAGGCAGTATACCTTCTTGCTACCAATTACCATTCTCTCTATATATAACCTAGAGCTAAGTTTGTAAGATGCTTGGCAGGATTCCTACCACGCATTCCATACACTAGGAATTAAATACCACCTTTATCCAGGTTCCAGGAGAGAGACCAAGCTTACTTTTTTAGGAACATTAATCAAAAATCTCTTGAAGAAACCACTTCCTGCAGTTCCAAAGCACACAGAAGTTTATTCTGTATCACAAGCTGATGAACTATTAAAACATTGAATTAAAGTTTTGTAAATATACTTTAATATAGTAAGTTCAACTATGTTTTAAAAATACTTTATACCATTAACATAGTTTAATATGTTCATACTGATATATATATCATCTACCTCCTTTTATCATTATCATTTAATATTATCCTAAAATTTACTCTTGAAATTATAATCTATTTTCATTAATGCAACTTTTTTTTTTTTTTTTTTTTGCCGTACGTGGGCCTCTCACTGTTGTGGCCTCTCCCGTTGCGGAGCACAGGCTCTGGACGTGCAGGCTCAGCGGCCATGGCTCACGGGCCCAGCCGCTTCGCAACATGTGGGATCTTCCCGGACTGGGGCACGAACCTGCGTCCCCCGCATCGGCAGGCGGACTCTCAACCACTGCGCCACCAGGGAAGCCCAATGCAACTAATTTTATACTGCTTATAATGCCTTATATATGACAGAATTTAAATAAATTTTAAGTATTAATATTTAGGTTCAAAATAATTTTTCTGATTATAATATATATCTTCTGAAACAACACTGAGCCAAAATTTACAACATGGATATTTCTTGCTACAAAGAAAATGATTAATATATATATGAGTGTAATCTGTGTAGGAACAAAAATGGGGGGAAGGAGGTGTTTGCTTCATTTTATATTGTTTTGTTTAATAAAATAAGGTGCTGGGTTTTTTCCAAAGAGGAGCTTGCTTCCAATAGAATTTTTTTTACTAAAGTAAAAAATAAATAGTTGATATAAAATATCATATTAGTTTCAGGTGTACAACATAGTTATTATGTTGAGGTATATTCCCTCAATACTCACTTTGTTGAGAGTTTTTATTATAAATGGAAGTTGGATTTTGTCAAATTCTTTTTCTGCATCTATTGAGATGATCATATGATTTTTATCATTTGTCTCAATAATGTGGTATATAACACTGATAGGCATATATTGAACCATCCTTGCATCTTTGATAAACACCACTTGATCATGGTGTATGATCCTTTTAATATACTGTTGAACTGGTTTGCTAGTATTTTGTTGAAGTTTTTGCATCTATGTTTATTAGGGATATTGACCTCTAATTTTGGAGGTGGTGGTACAGTCTTTATCTGGTTTTGCTGTCAGGGTAATGCTGGCCTCGTAGAGTGAACTTGGAAATGATCCTTCCTCTTCAATTTTTTGGAATAGTTTTAAAAGAATAGGTGTTAACTCTTCTTTAAATGTTTGGTAGAATTCACCTGTGAAGCCACCTGGTCCTGGACTTTTGTTTGTTGAGAGTTTTTTGACTACTGATTCAATTTCACTACTAGTAATCTGTCTGATCAGATTTTCTATTTCTTCTTGATTCAGCCTTGGAAGATTATATGTTTCTAGGAATTTATCCATTCCTTCTAGGTCATCCAATTTGTTGGTGTGCAATTGTTTGTAGTAATCTCTTTTCAACCTTTGTATTCCTGTGGTGTCCATTGTAACTTCTCCTCTTTCATTTCTGCTTTTATTTATTTGAGCTCTCTTTCTTTTTTCTTGATGAATCTGGCTAAGGGTTTATCAACTTTGTTTATCTTTTCAAAGTACCAGCTCTTAGGTCCATTGAGCTTTCTATTGTTTTTCAGTCTCTAACATCCAATAAAAATTTTTAAATCCTCAAAATCAACAGTTTTAATATCACAACTCCTCCTCTTATGTGTGTTTATTTAGAAGCTAAAAGGGAAAAGGACAAGTATAATGATTAAACTTTTTTGACTGGTTCCTTTAGATAGATGCATGAATTGTACATTACAGAGTTATTTAAAATAGTGAATATTTACAAACAACTTTATATTCAATAATAGAAGAGTAAGGAAGTACATTTTGGAAGATCCTTTCAGATTTATATAAAGTAAATAATAGTTATAAAGACCATGCACAAACAAATATATTTATTATTGTCATCTTCAGATCAAACTATATCAGAACAAAAGAAGCTAAGAGGTCATTAAATAAGAACTAGGAAGTGAAACTCAGGTAAATAATTTCTAGAGTGCTAGAAAGCTAAACTCAGAGATTACTGATAAATAATAGAAAATTATTGATAGATTGATAGAGAAATAGATGATAAATACACCGAGATATATATAAATATAGATACTATCACATGCAGTTCACATGTAAAATTAAAAAGGAAGACACAATATCATTTATATATTACAGTAATAACTGTGTAAAGTGAAAACATATACTATACTGGGAAAATATTCTAAAGAATAATAATGGTTGTAATAGGACAGAGGATTTTTATGCCATAAAAGTAACTTTTTACGAAAAGTAAGAATTCTTTTCTCCCAATTACGTCCTTTAGTTCAAGCCTTTCAGTTGTAACGTTTTTTCCCACTGTAGTATTTTTCCCCAATACTATACATCCTTATAGTATTATTCCAAGAATTGATACATTTTTCTTTGGAGAGAAGTCAAAGGTTAACTATCTCTAGTGGGTGATTAGAATCGTGGTATCTTTACTTTACAAATGAGCAAACAGGTCCAGAGAGATTAAGTACTTGTCACCTTCCCCCAGCATTTTCCCCACTTGCACCAAAATTACTAGTAAGCAATGAAAAATGTACTACAGGTTTTGTAGGGGCAAGTCAGTAAACTCTTCAAAATTACTTCAAAAACCACTCTGTTAACCTTATTCTCTCCAGTTTTGCTCTCACCTTGATACCAGTCCTAGTTCTCCTCTTTCACTCACACAGAGCGCTAAACCCACCTTCTGTTTCACAGAGCAATTCCTCTTGCCCCCAAACTTGCACACACAACTGATTCTCTTTGGTGAACACGCGCTTTAAAGGTAGCTTAGCGACAAGTATTGTACACAGACTTGCTCCCTTCGGCTAAGTAGCTTAATCTAAATTATGTGCAGTACCCTTCCCGAGCAGGGATGAGAATATGGCCCATCTGATTCAAAGAAGGCTTTAATGATAGCCACCTCCATCCCCAAATAAGGACACATCTGGATCCATGTGAGACTTCCCCAAGATTCTGACTCTTGAAGCTCCCCACTCCACCAAGCATTGCCACAATGGTGGGTCCCTTAGCTATTAAGAATAGACTGCAGGTGAATTGAGGCTGGGAAGAAGGATTGAGAACCACAGACTTCATTTCAGTCACTCTGCAGTCATCAGAAGTTTATCATTCTGACTCCTTTCCAGACAGCAAGGCTGGCTTCTTTGGCAGCCCCCTAAATGTGGATGACCCTCTCCCCAAAGTGCTACATTCAACCATCTATTTTGTTTTCACTTGATTTGCTTTGGCGATGAGCTCTTCTGAGGTCTAATAGCCTCCTCATCAGCAGGACATTCCTAATCTAGTAGCCCTCAACACCCACCCCCAGCTGTCACCAACAGCCCAATGCCACACTTCCAGCTCCTTCTGAGGTTACTCTTCCCTATAAAGTCCCCCCACAAATGAAATTGTAATGACAATTAAATGCATCATGCTCTTGACAACACTGTTGAAACAGCTTGACTTAGGAATGTTAAATATAAGATAAAAATCAGATAAATGTAAAACACATTTCTCCCTCGTACCAGAGGAAAATGTCATTTGCACTCTAGAAAAGAGCTTTTCTCCTTAAACCAGTGGGCTTTCTTCTTACAAGAAGATATCTTTTTCTCTCTAAAGATCAGCATGAGATACAATCTGATGTGAATTACAGTCTAAAACTTGTTTGTTTTTTGTTTGTTTGTTTTTTAACATCTTTATTGGAGTGTATATAATTGCTTTACGATGTTGTGTTAGCTTCTGCTTTATAACAAAGTGAATCAGTTATACATATACATATGTTCCCATATCTCTTCCCTCTTGCGTCTCCCTCCCTCCCACCCTCCCTATCCCACCCCTCTAAGTGGTCACAAACCACCGAGCTGATCTCCCTGTGCTATGCGGCTGCTTCCCACTAGCTATCTACCTTACGTTTGGTAGTGTATATATGTCCCTGCCTCTCTCTCGCTTTGTCAGAGCTTACCCTTCGCCCTCCCCACGTCCTCAAGTCCATTCTCTAGTAGGTCTGTGTCTTTATTCCCGTCTTGCCCCTAGGTTCTTCATGACCATTTTTTTTAGATTCCATATATATGTGTAAAACTTGTTTTTTTAAATGTTCAGGTAATGAATTCTAGTCTGTTGTGTTAGTATCTTGTAATGATCAAAGAATCTTGTGATTCTAGACCCCACAGGACCTCAAGCTTTCATTTTAAAATTGCTTTTCCTGGGACAGCATTAAAGAGAGCCCAGGTAAACAAGCTCTGCCAGAGAATCTACTAACCTTAGGATG